>NC_041807.1:2584430-4068702 GCF_900964775.1 Scleropages formosus
AAATTAATCCTCGCCCCAACTGTGTTGAGAAGGTTTCTCCTAGCGTTCAACATCTAACGTGAAAGAAGATGTCGGGCAGGGGTCTACGCAGAGTGATCTCGTCGCCGTGCCGGAGAGGCATCGCTGTGGATGCCGTGTAAACCGCAACAGCGCAGGCACATGAGGGGGCGGCGCTCCGATGGACCGCCTTTCACGTTATCGCTTCTCGGCCTTTTGGCTAAGATCAAAGTGTAGTTTCCTGTTCTTATCAGTTTAATATCTGATACGTCCCCCATCGGGGACCCGCGTATTAAACCGATTTTTGGAATGGGGAGGCGGGCACGGAGCTCGCTCCGGCCGCTCCACGCATCGCCCGTATGGCAGTGCCTCCGGAACGGTGCCTGGTGCCCCCCATGCTTCGGTGTTAATATCAGATTTGGGAGAAAGAAGTAACACGATGGATGGATGGATGGATACATGGATCGCTTGAGTGAGTCCCCGGTGCCCCCGTTTCCACCGTTTTTATTTCAATTTCCTTGATTTCCAAAATTAATCCTCCCGCCCCAACTGTGTTGAAGAAGGTCTTCTCCTAGCGTTTCACCTCTAACGTGACGTATACGCCCCTCTTTCATCTGTCTGTCGGTCACTGGGGAAAGAAAGAAGATGTCGGGCAGGGGGTCTACGCAGGTGATCTCGTTGCGTGCCGGAGAGGCCTTGCTGGGATGCCGTGTAAACCGACAGTGCAGGCACATGAGGGGGCGGCGCTCCGATGGACCGCCTTTCACGTTATCGCTTCTCGGCCTTTTGGCTAAGATCAAAGTGTAGTTCCTGTTCTTATCAGTTTAATATCTGATACGTCCCCCATCGGGGGACCGCGTATTAAACCGATTTTTGGAATGGGGAGGCGGGCACGGAGCTCGCTCCGGCCGCTCCACGCATCGGCCCGGTATGGCAGTGCCTCCGGGAACGGTGCCTGGTGCCCCCCATGCTTCGGTGTTTAACATCAGATTTGGGAGAAAGAAATAACACGATGGATGGATGGATGCATGGATCGCTTGAGTGAGTCCCCGGTGCCCCGTTGTCCACCGTTTTTTATTTCAATTTTCCTTGATTTCCAAAATTAATCCTCCCGCCCCAACTGTGTTGAAGAAGGTCTTCTCCTAGCGTTTCACCTCTAACGTGACGTATACGCCCCTCTTTCATCTGTCTGTCGGTCACTGGGGAACGAAAGAAGATGTCGGGCAGGGGTCTACGCAGAGGATCTCGTCGCCTCCCGGAGGAGCATCGCTGGGATGCCGCGTAACCGCGGCAACAGCGCAGGCACATGAGGGGGCGGCGCTCCGATGGACCGCCTTTCACGTTATCGCTTCTCAGCCTTTTGGCTAAGATCAAAGTGTAGTTCCTCTTCTTATCAGTTTAATATCTGATACGTCCCCCATCGGGGGACCGCGTATTAAACCGATTTTTGGAATGGGGAGGCGGGCACGGAGCTCGCTCCGGCCGCTCCACGCATCGGCCCGGTATGGCAGTGCCTCCGGGAACGGTGCCTGGTGCCCCCCATGCTTCGGTGTTTAACATCAGATTTGGGAGAAAGAAATAACACGATGGATGGATGGATGCATGGATCGCTTGAGTGAGTCCCCGGTGCCCCGTTGTCCACCGGTTTTTATTTCAATTTTCCTTGATTTCCAAAATTAATCCTCCCGCCCCAACTGTGTTGAAGAAGGTCTTCTCCTAGCGTTTCACCTCTAACGTGACGTATACGCCCCTCTTTCATCTGTCTGTCGGTCACTGGGGAAAGAAAGAAGATGTCGGGCAGGGGTTCTACGCAGAGGATCTCGTCGCCTCCCGGAGGAGCATCGCTGGGATGCCGCGTAACCGCGGCAACAGCGCAGGCACATGAGGGGGCGGCGCTCCGATGGACCGCCTTTCACGTTATCGCTTCTCGGCCTTTTGGCTAAGATCAAAGTGTAGTTCCTGTTCTTATCAGTTTAATATCTGATACGTCCCCCATCGGGGGACCGCGTATTAAACCGATTTTTGGAATGGGGAGGCGGGCACGGAGCTCGCTCCGGCCGCTCCACGCATCGGCCCGGTATGGCAGTGTCTCCGGGAACGGTGCCTGGTGCCCCCCATGCTTCGGTGTTTAACATCAGATTTGGGAGAAAGAAATAACACGATGGATGGATGCATGGATCGCTTGAGTGAGTCCCCGGTGCCCCGTTGTCCACCGTTTTTTATTTCAATTTTCCTTGATTTCCAAAATTAATCCTCCCGCCCCAACTGTGTTGAAGAAGGTCTTCTCCTAGCGTTTCACCTCTAACGTGACGTATACGCCCCTCTTTCATCTGTCTGTCGGTCACTGGGGAAAGAAAGAAGATGTCGGGCAGGGGGTCTACGCAGGTGATCTCGTTGCGTGCCGGAGGGCCTTGCTGGGATGCCGTGTAAACCGACAGTGCAGGCACATGAGGGGGCGGCGCTCCGATGGACCGCCTTTCACGTTATCGCTTCTCGGCCTTTTGGCTAAGATCAAAGTGTAGTTCCTGTTCTTATCAGTTTAATATCTGATACGTCCCCCATCGGGGGACCGCGTATTAAACCGATTTTTGGAATGGGGAGGCGGGCACGGAGCTCGCTCCGGCCGCTCCACGCATCGGCCCGGTATGGCAGTGCCTCCGGGAACGGTGCCTGGTGCCCCCCATGCTTCGGTGTTTAACATCAGATTTGGGAGAAAGAAATAACACGATGGATGGATGCATGGATCGCTTGAGTGAGTCCCCGGTGCCCCGTTGTCCACCGTTTTTTATTTCAATTTTCCTTGATTTCCAAAATTAATCCTCCCGCCCCAACTGTGTTGAAGAAGGTCTTCTCCTAGCGTTTCACCTCTAACGTGACGTATACGCCCCTCTTTCATCTGTCTGTCGGTCACTGGGGAAAGAAAGAAGATGTCGGGCAGGGGTTCTACGCAGAGGATCTCGTCGCCTCCCGGAGGAGCATCGCTGGGATGCCGCGTAACCGCGGCAACAGCGCAGGCACATGAGGGGGCGGTGCTCCGATGGACCGCCTTTCACGTTATCGCTTCTCGGCCTTTTGGCTAAGATCAAAGTGTAGTTCCTGTTCTTATCAGTTTAATATCTGATACGTCCCCCATCGGGGGACCGCGTATTAAACCGATTTTTGGAATGGGGAGGCGGGCACGGAGCTCGCTCCGGCCGCTCCACGCATCGGCCCGGTATGGCAGTGCCTCCGGGAACGGTGCCTGGTGCCCCCCATGCTTCGGTGTTTAACATCAGATTTGGGAGAAAGAAATAACACGATGGATGGATGGATGCATGGATCGCTTGAGTGAGTCCCCGGTGCCCCGTTGTCCACCGTTTTTTATTTCAATTTTCCTTGATTTCCAAAATTAATCCTCCCGCCCCAACTGTGTTGAAGAAGGTCTTCTCCTAGCGTTTCACCTCTAACGTGACGTATACGCCCCTCTTTCATCTGTCTGTCGGTCACTGGGGAAAGAAAGAAGATGTCGGGCAGGGGGTCTACGCAGAGGATCTCGTCGCGTGCCCGGAGAGGCCTCGCTGGGATGCCGCGTAACCGGCAGTGCAGGCACATGAGGGGGCGGCGCTCCGATGGACCGCCTTTCACGTTATCGCTTCTCGGCCTTTTGGCTAAGATCAAAGTGTAGTTCCTGTTCTTATCAGTTTAATATCTGATACGTCCCCCATCGGGGGACCGCGTATTAAACCGATTTTTGGAATGGGGAGGCGGGCACGGAGCTCGCTCCGGCCGCTCCACGCATCGGCCCGGTATGGCAGTGCCTCCGGGAACGGTGCCTGGTGCCCCCCATGCTTCGGTGTTTAACATCAGATTTGGGAGAAAGAAATAACACGATGGATGGATGGATGCATGGATCGCTTGAGTGAGTCCCCGGTGCCCCGTTGTCCACCGTTTTTTATTTCAATTTTCCTTGATTTCCAAAATTAATTCTCCCGCCCCAACTGTGTTGAAGAAGGTCTTCTCCTAGCGTTTCACCTCTAACGTGACGTATACGCCCCTCTTTCATCTGTCTGTCGGTCACTGGGGATAGAAAGAAGATGTCGGGCAGGGGCTCTACGCAGAGGATCTCGTCGCCTCCCGGAGGAGCATCGCTGGGATGCCGCGTTACCGCGGCAACAGCGCAGGCACATGAGGGGGCGGCGCTCCGATGGACCGCCTTTCACGTTATCGCTTCTCGGCCTTTTGGCTAAGATCAAAGTGTAGTTCCTGTTCTTATCAGTTTAATATCTGATACGTCCCCCATCGGGGGACCGCGTATTAAACCGATTTTTGGAATGGGGAGGCGGGCACGGAGCTCGCTCCGGCCGCTCCACGCATCGGCCCGGTATGGCAGTGCCTCCGGGAACGGTGCCTGGTGCCCCCCATGCTTCGGTGTTTAACATCAGATTTGGGAGAAAGAAATAACACGATGGATGGATGGATGGATCGCTTGAGTGAGTCCCCGGTGCCCCGTTGTCCACCGTTTTTTATTTCAATTTTCCTTGATTTCCAAAATTAATTCTCCCGCCCCAACTGTGTTGAAGAAGGTCTTCTCCTAGCGTTTCACCTCTAACGTGACGTATACGCCCCTCTTTCATCTGTCTGTCGGTCACTGGGGATAGAAAGAAGATGTCGGGCAGGGGCTCTACGCAGAGGATCTCGTCGCCTCCCGGAGGAGCATCGCTGGGATGCCGCGTTACCGCGGCAACAGCGCAGGCACATGAGGGGGCGGCGCTCCGATGGACCGCCTTTCACGTTATCGCTTCTCGGCCTTTTGGCTAAGATCAAAGTGTAGTTCCTGTTCTTATCAGTTTAATATCTGATACGTCCCCCATCGGGGGACCGCGTATTAAACCGATTTTTGGAATGGGGAGGCGGGCACGGAGCTCGCTCCGGCCGCTCCACGCATCGGCCCGGTATGGCAGTGCCTCCGGGAACGGTGCCTGGTGCCCCCCATGCTTCGGTGTTTAACATCAGATTTGGGAGAAAGAAATAACACGATGGATGGATGGATGCATGGATCGCTTGAGTGAGTCCCCGGTGCCCCGTTGTCCACCGTTTTTTATTTCAATTTTCCTTGATTTCCAAAATTAATCCTCCCGCCCCAACTGTGTTGAAGAAGGTCTTCTCCTAGCGTTTCACCTCTAACGTGACGTATACGCCCCTCTTTCATCTGTCTGTCGGTCACTGGGGATAGAAAGAAGATGTCGGGCAGGGGTCTACGCAGAGGATCTCGTCGCCTCCCGGAGGAGCATCGCTGGGATGCCGCGTAACCGCGGCAACAGCGCAGGCACATGAGGGGGCGGCGCTCCGATGGACCGCCTTTCACGTTATCGCTTCTCGGCCTTTTGGCTAAGATCAAAGTGTAGTTCCTGTTCTTATCAGTTTAATATCTGATACGTCCCCCATCGGGGGACCGCGTATTAAACCGATTTTTGGAATGGGGAGGCGGGCACGGAGCTCGCTCCGGCCGCTCCACGCATCGGCCCGGTATGGCAGTGCCTCCGGGAACGGTGCCTGGTGCCCCCCATGCTTCGGTGTTTAACATCAGATTTGGGAGAAAGAAATAACACGATGGATGGATGGATGCATGGATCGCTTGAGTGAGTCCCCGGTGCCCCGTTGTCCACCGTTTTTTATTTCAATTTTCCTTGATTTCCAAAATTAATCCTCCCGCCCCAACTGTGTTGAAGAAGGTCTTCTCCTAGCGTTTCACCTCTAACGTGACGTATACGCCCCTCTTTCATCTGTCTGTCGGTCACTGGGGATAGAAAGAAGATGTCGGGCAGGGGCCTACGCAGAGAATCTCGTCGCCTCCCGGAGGAGCATCGCTGGGATGCCGCGTAACCGCGGCAACAGCGCAGGCACATGAGGGGGCGGCGCTCCGATGGACCGCCTTTCACGTTATCGCTTCTCGGCCTTTTGGCTAAGATCAAAGTGTAGTTCCTGTTCTTATCAGTTTAATATCTGATACGTCCCCCATCGGGGGACCGCGTATTAAACCGATTTTTGGAATGGGGAGGCGGGCACGGAGCTCGCTCCGGCCGCTCCACGCATCGGCCCGGTATGGCAGTGCCTCCGGGAACGGTGCCTGGTGCCCCCCATGCTTCGGTGTTTAACATCAGATTTGGGAGAAAGAAATAACACGATGGATGGATGGATGCATGGATCGCTTGAGTGAGTCCCCGGTGCCCCGTTGTCCACCGTTTTTTATTTCAATTTTCCTTGATTTCCAAAATTAATTCTCCCGCCCCAACTGTGTTGAAGAAGGTCTTCTCCTAGCGTTTCACCTCTAACGTGACGTATACGCCCCTCTTTCATCTGTCTGTCGGTCACTGGGGATAGAAAGAAGATGTCGGGCAGGGGCTCTACGCAGAGGATCTCGTCGCCTCCCGGAGGAGCATCGCTGGGATGCCGCGTAACCGCGGCAACAGCGCAGGCACATGAGGGGGCGGCGCTCCGATGGACCGCCTTTCACGTTATCGCTTCTCGGCCTTTTGGCTAAGATCAAAGTGTAGTTCCTGTTCTTATCAGTTTAATATCTGATACGTCCCCCATCGGGGGACCGCGTATTAAACCGATTTTTGGAATGGGGAGGCGGGCACGGAGCTCGCTCCGGCCGCTCCACGCATCGGCCCGGTATGGCAGTGCCTCCGGGAACGGTGCCTGGTGCCCCCCATGCTTCGGTGTTTAACATCAGATTTGGGAGAAAGAAATAACACGATGGATGGATGCATGGATCGCTTGAGTGAGTCCCCGGTGCCCCGTTGTCCACCGTTTTTTATTTCAATTTTCCTTGATTTCCAAAATTAATCCTCCCGCCCCAACTGTGTTGAAGAAGGTCTTCTCCTAGCGTTTCACCTCTAACGTGACGTATACGCCCCTCTTTCATCTGTCTGTCGGTCACTGGGGAAAGAAAGAAGATGTCGGGCAGGGGGTCTACGCAGAGTGATCTCGTTGCGTGCCGGAGAGGCATCGCTGGGATGCCGTGTAAACCGACAGTGCAGGCACATGAGGGGGCGGCGCTCCGATGGACCGCCTTTCACGTTATCGCTTCTCGGCCTTTTGGCTAAGATCAAAGTGTAGTTCCTGTTCTTATCAGTTTAATATCTGATACGTCCCCCATCGGGGGACCGCGTATTAAACCGATTTTTGGAATGGGGAGGCGGGCACGGAGCTCGCTCCGGCCGCTCCACGCATCGGCCCGGTATGGCAGTGTCTCCGGGAACGGTGCCTGGTGCCCCCCATGCTTCGGTGTTTAACATCAGATTTGGGAAAAAGAAATAACACGATGGATGGATGGATGGATCGCTTGAGTGAGTCCCCGGTGCCCCGATATCCACCGTTTTTTATTTCAATTTTCCTTGATTTCCAAAATTAATCCTCCCGCCCCAACTGTGTTGAAGAAGGTCTTCTCCTAGCGTTTCACCTCTAACGTGACGTATACGCCCCTCTTTCATCTGTCTGTCGGTCACTGGGGAAAGAAAGAAGATGTCGGGCAGGGGTCTACGCAGAGTGATCTCGTCGCCTCCCGGAGGAGCATCGCTGGGATGCCGCGTAACCGCGGCAACAGCGCAGGCACATGAGGGGGCGGCGCTCCGATGGACCGCCTTTCACGTTATCGCTTCTCGGCCTTTTGGCTAAGATCAAAGTGTAGTTCCTGTTCTTATCAGTTTAATATCTGATACGTCCCCCATCGGGGGACCGCGTATTAAACCGATTTTTGGAATGGGGAGGCGGGCACGGAGCTCGCTCCGGCCGCTCCACGCATCGGCCCGGTATGGCAGTGCCTCCGGGAACGGTGCCTGGTGCCCCCCATGCTTCGGTGTTTAACATCAGATTTGGGAGAAAGAAATAACACGATGGATGGATGGATGCATGGATCGCTTGAGTGAGTCCCCGGTGCCCCGTTGTCCACCGTTTTTTATTTCAATTTTCCTTGATTTCCAAAATTAATCCTCCCGCCCCAACTGTGTTGAAGAAGGTCTTCTCCTAGCGTTTCACCTCTAACGTGACGTATACGCCCCTCTTTCATCTGTCTGTCGGTCACTGGGGAAGAAAGAAGATGTCGGGCAGGGGCTCTACGCAGAGGATCTCGTCGCCTCCCGGAGGAGCATCGCTGGGATGCCGCGTAACCGCGGCAACAGCGCAGGCACATGAGGGGGCGGCGCTCCGATGGACCGCCTTTCACGTTATCGCTTCTCGGCCTTTTGGCTAAGATCAAAGTGTAGTTCCTGTTCTTATCAGTTTAATATCTGATACGTCCCCCATCGGGGGACCGCGTATTAAACCGATTTTTGGAATGGGGAGGCGGGCACGGAGCTCGCTCCGGCCGCTCCACGCATCGGCCCGGTATGGCAGTGCCTCCGGGAACGGTGCCTGGTGCCCCCCATGCTTCGGTGTTTAACATCAGATTTGGGAGAAAGAAATAACACGATGGATGGATGGATGCATGGATCGCTTGAGTGAGTCCCCGGTGCCCCGTTGTCCACCGTTTTTTATTTCAATTTTCCTTGATTTCCAAAATTAATCCTCCCGCCCCAACTGTGTTGAAGAAGGTCTTCTCCTAGCGTTTCACCTCTAACGTGACGTATACGCCCCTCTTTCATCTGTCTGTCGGTCACTGGGGATAGAAAGAAGATGTCGGGCAGGGGCTCTACGCAGAGGATCTCGTCGCCTCCCGGAGGAGCATCGCTGGGATGCCGCGTAACCGGCAACAGCGCAGGCACATGAGGGGGCGGCGCTCCGATGGACCGCCTTTCACGTTATCGCTTCTCGGCCTTTTGGCTAAGATCAAAGTGTAGTTCCTGTTCTTATCAGTTTAATATCTGATACGTCCCCCATCGGGGGACCGCGTATTAAACCGATTTTTGGAATGGGGAGGCGGGCACGGAGCTCGCTCCGGCCGCTCCACGCATCGGCCCGGTATGGCAGTGTCTCCGGGAACGGTGCCTGGTGCCCCCCATGCTTCGGTGTTTAACATCAGATTTGGGAGAAAGAAATAACACGATGGATGGATGGATGCATGGATCGCTTGAGTGAGTCCCCGGTGCCCCGTTGTCCACCGTTTTTTATTTCAATTTTCCTTGATTTCCAAAATTAATCCTCCCGCCCCAACTGTGTTGAAGAAGGTCTTCTCCTAGCGTTTCACCTCTAACGTGACGTATACGCCCCTCTTTCATCTGTCTGTCGGTCACTGGGGAAGAAAGAAGATGTCGGGCAGGGGTCTACGCAGAGGATCTCGTCGCCTCCCGGAGGAGCATCGCTGGGATGCCGCGTAACCGCGGCAACAGCGCAGGCACATGAGGGGGCGGCGCTCCGATGGACCGCCTTTCACGTTATCGCTTCTCGGCCTTTTGGCTAAGATCAAAGTGTAGTTCCTGTTCTTATCAGTTTAATATCTGATACGTCCCCCATCGGGGGACCGCGTATTAAACCGATTTTTGGAATGGGGAGGCGGGCACGGAGCTCGCTCCGGCCGCTCCACGCATCGGCCCGGTATGGCAGTGCCTCCGGGAACGGTGCCTGGTGCCCCCCATGCTTCGGTGTTTAACATCAGATTTGGGAGAAAGAAATAACACAATGGATGCATGGATCGCTTGAGTGAGTCCCCGGTGCCCCGTTGTCCACCGTTTTTTATTTCAATTTTCCTTGATTTCCAAAATTAATCCTCCCGCCCCAACTGTGTTGAAGAAGGTCTTCTCCTAGCGTTTCACCTCTAACGTGACGTATACGCCCCACTTTCATCTGTCTGTCGGTCACTGGGGAAAGAAAGAAGATGTCGGGCAGGGGCTCTACGCAGGTGATCTCGTCGCCTGCCGGAGGAGGCATCGCTGGGATGCCGTGTAACCGGCACAGTGCAGGCACATGAGGGGGCGGCGCTCCGATGGACCGCCTTTCACGTTATCGCTTCTCGGCCTTTTGGCTAAGATCAAAGTGTAGTTCCTGTTCTTATCAGTTTAATATCTGATACGTCCCCCATCGGGGGACCGCGTATTAAACCGATTTTTGGAATGGGGAGGCGGGCACGGAGCTCGCTCCGGCCGCTCCACGCATCGGCCCGGTATGGCAGTGTCTCCGGGAACGGTGCCTGGTGCCCCCCATGCTTCGGTGTTTAACATCAGATGTGGGAGAAAGAAATAACACGATGGATGGATGCATGGATCGCTTGAGTGAGTCCCCGGTGCCCCGTTGTCCACCGTTTTTTATTTCAATTTTCCTTGATTTCCAAAATTAATCCTCCCGCCCCAACTGTGTTGAAGAAGGTCTTCTCCTAGCGTTTCACCTCTAACGTGACGTATACGCCCCTCTTTCATCTGTCTGTCGGTCACTGGGGAAAGAAAGAAGATGTCGGGCAGGGGCTCTACGCAGAGTGATCTCGTCACCTCCCGGAGGAGCATCGCTGGGATGCCGCGTAAACCGCGGCAACAGCGCAGGCACATGAGGGGGCGGCGCTCCGATGGACCGCCTTTCACGTTATCGCTTCTCGGCCTTTTGGCTAAGATCAAAGTGTAGTTCCTGTTCTTATCAGTTTAATATCTGATACGTCCCCCATCGGGGGACCGCGTATTAAACCGATTTTTGGAATGGGGAGGCGGGCACGGAGCTCGCTCCGGCCGCTCCACGCATCGGCCCGGTATGGCAGTGCCTCCGGGAACGGTGCCTGGTGCCCCCCATGCTTCGGTGTTTAACATCAGATTTGGGAGAAAGAAATAACACGATGGATGGATGGATGCATGGATCGCTTGAGTGAGTCCCCGGTGCCCCGTTGTCCACCGTTTTTTATTTCAATTTTCCTTGATTTCCAAAATTAATCCTCCCGCCCCAACTGTGTTGAAGAAGGTCTTCTCCTAGCGTTTCACCTCTAACGTGACGTATACGCCCCTCTTTCATCTGTCTGTCGGTCACTGGGGAAAGAAAGAAGATGTCGGGCAGGGGCTCTACGCAGAGGATCTCGTCGCCTCCCGGAGGAGCATCGCTGGGATGCCGCGTAACCGCGGCAACAGCGCAGGCACATGAGGGGGCGGCGCTCCGATGGACCGCCTTTCACGTTATCGCTTCTCGGCCTTTTGGCTAAGATCAAAGTGTAGTTCCTGTTCTTATCAGTTTAATATCTGATACGTCCCCCATCGGGGGACCGCGTATTAAACCGATTTTTGGAATGGGGAGGCGGGCACGGAGCTCGCTCCGGCCGCTCCACGCATCGGCCCGGTATGGCAGTGTCTCCGGGAACGGTGCCTGGTGCCCCCATTGCTTCGGTGTTTAACATCAGATTTGGGAGAAAAAAATAACACGATGGATGGATGGATGCATGGATCGCTTGAGTGAGTCCCCGGTGCCCCGTTGTCCACCGTTTTTTATTTCAATTTTCCTTGATTTCCAAAATTAATTCTCCCGCCCCAACTGTGTTGAAGAAGGTCTTCTCCTAGCGTTTCACCTCTAACGTGACGTATACGCCCCTCTTTCATCTGTCTGTCGGTCACTGGGGATAGAAAGAAGATGTCGGGCAGGGGCTCTACGCAGAGGATCTCGTCGCCTCCCGGAGGAGCATCGCTGGGATGCCGCGTTACCGCGGCAACAGCGCAGGCACATGAGGGGGCGGCGCTCCGATGGACCGCCTTTCACGTTATCGCTTCTCGGCCTTTTGGCTAAGATCAAAGTGTAGTTCCTGTTCTTATCAGTTTAATATCTGATACGTCCCCCATCGGGGGACCGCGTATTAAACCGATTTTTGGAATGGGGAGGCGGGCACGGAGCTCGCTCCGGCCGCTCCACGCATCGGCCCGGTATGGCAGTGCCTCCGGGAACGGTGCCTGGTGCCCCCCATGCTTCGGTGTTTAACATCAGATTTGGGAGAAAGAAGTAACACGATGGATGGATGGATGGATGGATCGCTTGAGTGAGTCCCCGGTGCCCCGTTGTCCACCGTTTTTTATTTCAATTTTCCTTGATTTCCAAAATTAATCCTCCCGCCCCAACTGTGTTGAAGAAGGTCTTCTCCTAGCGTTTCACCTCTAACGTGACGTATACGCCCCTCTTTCATCTGTCTGTCGGTCACTGGGGAAGAAAGAAGATGTCGGGCAGGGGGTCTACGCAGAGTGATCTCGTCGCCTGCCCGGAGGAGGCATCGCTGGGATGCCGCGTAACCGCGGCAACAGCGCAGGCACATGAGGGGGCGGCGCTCCGATGGACCGCCTTTCACGTTATCGCTTCTCGGCCTTTTGGCTAAGATCAAAGTGTAGTTCCTGTTCTTATCAGTTTAATATCTGATACGTCCCCCATCGGGGGACCGCGTATTAAACCGATTTTTGGAATGGGGAGGCGGGCACGGAGCTCGCTCCGGCCGCTCCACGCATCGGCCCGGTATGGCAGTGCCTCCGGGAACGGTGCCTGGTGCCCCCCATGCTTCGGTGTTTAACATCAGATTTGGGAGAAAGAAATAACACGATGGATCGATCGCATGGATCGCTTGAGTGAGTCCCCGATGCCCCGTTGTCCACCGTTTTTTATTTCAATTTTTCTTGATTTCCAAAATTAATCCTCCCGCCCCAACTGTGTTGAAGAAGGTCTTCTCCTAGCGTTTCACCTCTAACGTGACGTATACGCCCCACTTTCATCTGTCTGTCGGTCACTGGGGAAAGAAAGAAGATGTCGGGCAGGGGCTCTACGCAGAGGATCTCGTCGCCTGCCGGAGGAGCATCGCTGGGATGCCGCGTAACCGGCAACAGCTGCAGGCACATGAGGGGGCGGCGCTCCGATGGACCGCCTTTCACGTTATCGCTTCTCGGCCTTTTGACTAAGATCAAAGTGTAGTTCCTGTTCTTATCAGTTTAATATCTGATACGTCCCCCATCGGGGGACCGCGTATTAAACCGATTTTTGGAATGGGGAGGCGGGCACGGAGCTCGCTCCGGCCGCTCCACGCATCGGCCCGGTATGGCAGTGCCTCCGGGAACGGTGCCTGGTGCCCCCCATGCTTCGGTGTTTAACATCAGATTTGGGAGAAAGAAGTAACACGATCGATGCATGGATGGATGGATCGCTTGAGTGAGTCCCCGGTGCCCCGTTGTCCACCGTTTTTTATTTCAATTTTCCTTGATTTCCAAAATTAATCCTCCCGCCCCAACTGTGTTGAAGAAGGTCTTCTCCTAGCGTTTCACCTCTAACGTGACGTATACGCCCCTCTTTCATCTGTCTGTCGGTCACTGGGGAAGAAAGAAGATGTCGGGCAGGGGTCTACGCAGGTGATCTCGTTGCGTGCCGGAGAGGCCTTGCTGGGATGCCGTGTAAACCGACAGTGCAGGCACATGAGGGGGCGGCGCTCCGATGGACCGCCTTTCACGTTATCGCTTCTCGGCCTTTTGGCTAAGATCAAAGTGTAGTTCCTCTTCTTATCAGTTTAATATCTGATACGTCCCCCATCGGGGGACCGCGTATTAAACCGATTTTTGGAATGGGGAGGCGGGCACGGAGCTCGCTCCGGCCGCTCCACGCATCGGCCCGGTATGGCAGTGTCTCCGGGAACGGTGCCTGGTGCCCCCCATGCTTCGGTGTTTAACATCAGATTTGGGAGAAAGAAATAACACGATGGATGGATGGATGGATCGCTTGAGTGAGTCCCCGGTGCCCCGTTGTCCACCGTTTTTTATTTCAATTTTCCTTGATTTCCAAAATTAATCCTCCCGCCCCAACTGTGTTGAAGAAGGTCTTCTCCTAGCGTTTCACCTCTAACGTGACGTATACGCCCCACTTTCATCTGTCTGTCGGTCACTGGGGAAGAAAGAAGATGTCGGGCAGGGTCTCTACGCAGAGGATCTCGTCGCCTGCCGGAGGAGCATCGCTGGGATGCCGCGTAACCGCGGCAACAGCGCAGGCACATGAGGGGGCGGCGCTCCGATGGACCGCCTTTCACGTTATCGCTTCTCGGCCTTTTGGCTAAGATCAAAGTGTAGTTCCTGTTCTTATCAGTTTAATATCTGATACGTCCCCCATCGGGGGACCGCGTATTAAACCGATTTTTGGAATGGGGAGGCGGGCACGGAGCTCGCTCCGGCCGCTCCACGCATCGGCCCGGTATGGCAGTGTCTCCGGGAACGGTGCCTGGTGCCCCCCATGCTTCGGTGTTTAACATCAGATTTGGGAGAAAGAAATAACACGATGGATGCATGGATGGATGGATGCATGGATCGCTTGAGTGAGTCCCCGGTGCCCCGTTGTCCACCGTTTTATATTTCAATTTTCCTTGATTTCCAAAATTAATTCTCCCGCCCCAACTGTGTTGAAGAAGGTCTTCTCCTAGCGTTTCACCTCTAACGTGACGTATACGCCCCTCTTTCATCTGTCTGTCGGTCACTGGGGATAGAAAGAAGATGTCGGGCAGGGGCTCTACGCAGAGGATCTCGTCGCCTCCCGGAGGAGCATCACTGGGATGCCGCGTAACCGCGGCAACAGCGCAGGCACATGAGGGGGCGGCGCTCCGATGGACCGCCTTTCACGTTATCGCTTCTCGGCCTTTTGGCTAAGATCAAAGTGTAGTTCCTGTTCTTATCAGTTTAATATCTGATACGTCCCCCATCGGGGGACCGCGTATTAAACCGATTTTTGGAATGGGGAGGCGGGCACGGAGCTCGCTCCGGCCGCTCCACGCATCGGCCCGGTATGGCAGTGCCTCCGGGAACGGTGCCTGGTGCCCCCCATGCTTCGGTGTTTAACATCAGATTTGGGAGAAAGAAATAACACGATGGATGGATGGATGGCATGGATCGCTTGAGTGAGTCCCCGGTGCCCCGTTGTCCACCGTTTTTTATTTCAATTTTCCTTGATTTCCAAAATTAATCCTCCCGCCCCAACTGTGTTGAAGAAGGTCTTCTCCTAGCGTTTCACCTCTAACGTGACGTATACGCCCCTCTTTCATCTGTCTGTCGGTCACTGGGGATAGAAAGAAGATGTCGGGCAGGGGGTCTACGCAGAGGATCTCGTCGCCTCCCGGAGGAGCATCGCTGGGATGCCGCGTAACCGCGGCAACAGCGCAGGCACATGAGGGGGCGGCGCTCCGATGGACCGCCTTTCACGTTATCGCTTCTCGGCCTTTTGGCTAAGATCAAAGTGTAGTTCCTGTTCTTATCAGTTTAATATCTGATACGTCCCCCATCGGGGGACCGCGTATTAAACCGATTTTTGGAATGGGGAGGCGGGCACGGAGCTCGCTCCGGCCGCTCCACGCATCGGCCCGGTATGGCAGTGCCTCCGGGAACGGTGCCTGGTGCCCCCCATGCTTCGGTGTTTAACATCAGATTTGGGAGAAAGAAGTAACACGATGGATGGATGGATGGATGCATGGATCGCTTGAGTGAGTCCCCGGTGCCCCGTTGTCCACCGTTTTTTATTTCAATTTTCCTTGATTTCCAAAATTAATCCTCCCGCCCCAACTGTGTTGAAGAAGGTCTTCTCCTAGCGTTTCACCTCTAACGTGACGTATACGCCCCTCTTTCATCTGTCTGTCGGTCACTGGGATAGAAAGAAGATGTCGGGCAGGGGCTCTACGCAGAGGATCTCGTCGCCTCCCGGAGGAGCATCGCTGGGATGCCGCGTTACCGCGGCAACAGCGCAGGCACATGAGGGGGCGGCGCTCCGATGGACCGCCTTTCACGTTATCGCTTCTCGGCCTTTTGGCTAAGATCAAAGTGTAGTTCCTGTTCTTATCAGTTTAATATCTGATACGTCCCCCATCGGGGGACCGCGTATTAAACCGATTTTTGGAATGGGGAGGCGGGCACGGAGCTCGCTCCGGCCGCTCCACGCATCGGCCCGGTATGGCAGTGTCTCCGGGAACGGTGCCTGGTGCCCCCCATGCTTCGGTGTTTAACATCAGATTTGGGAGAAAGAAATAACACGATGGATGGATGGATGCATGGATCGCTTGAGTGAGTCCCCGGTGCCCCGTTGTCCACCGTTTTTATTTCAATTTTCCTTGATTTCCAAAATTAATCCTCCCGCCCCAACTGTGTTGAAGAAGGTCTTCTCCTAGCGTTTCACCTCTAACGTGACGTATACGCCCCTCTTTCATCTGTCTGTCGGTCACTGGGGAAAGAAAGAAGATGTCGGGCAGGGGTCTACGCAGGTGATCTCGTTGCGTGCCGGAGAGGCCTTGCTGGGATGCCGTGTAAACCGACAGTGCAGGCACATGAGGGGGCGGCGCTCCGATGGACCGCCTTTCACGTTATCGCTTCTCGGCCTTTTGGCTAAGATCAAAGTGTAGTTCCTGTTCTTATCAGTTTAATATCTGATACGTCCCCCATCGGGGGACCGCGTATTAAACCGATTTTTGGAATGGGGAGGCGGGCACGGAGCTCGCTCCGGCCGCTCCACGCATCGGCCCGGTATGGCAGTGCCTCCGGGAACGGTGCCTGGTGCCCCCCATGCTTCGGTGTTTAACATCAGATTTGGGAGAAAGAAATAACACGATGATGATGGATGGATGCATGGATCGCTTGAGTGAGTCCCCGGTGCCCCGTTGTCCACCGTTTTTTATTTCAATTTTCCTTGATTTCCAAAATTAATCCTCCCGCCCCAACTGTGTTGAAGAAGGTCTTCTCCTAGCGTTTCACCTCTAACGTGACGTATACGCCCCTCTTTCATCTGTCTGTCGGTCACTGGGGAAAGAAAGAAGATGTCGGGCAGGGGTTCTACGCAGAGGATCTCGTCGCCTCGCGGAGGAGCATCGCTGGGATGCCGCGTAACCGCGGCAACAGCGCAGGCACATGAGGGGGCGGCGCTCCGATGGACCGCCTTTCACGTTATCGCTTCTCGGCCTTTTGGCTAAGATCAAAGTGTAGTTCCTGTTCTTATCAGTTTAATATCTGATACGTCCCCCATCGGGGGACCGCGTATTAAACCGATTTTTGGAATGGGGAGGCGGGCACGGAGCTCGCTCCGGCCGCTCCACGCATCGGCCCGGTATGGCAGTGTCTCCGGGAACGGTGCCTGGTGCCCCCCATGCTTCGGTGTTTAACATCAGATTTGGGAGAAAGAAATAACACGATGGATGGATGGATGGATGCATGGATCGCTTGAGTGAGTCCCCGGTGCCCCGTTGTCCACCGTTTTTTATTTCAATTTTCCTTGATTTCCAAAATTAATCCTCCCGCCCCAACTGTGTTGAAGAAGGTCTTCTCCTAGCGTTTCACCTCTAACGTGACGTATACGCCCCTCTTTCATCTGTCTGTCGGTCACTGGGGAAAGAAAGAAGATGTCGGGCAGGGGTTCTACGCAGAGGATCTCGTCGCCTCCCGGAGGAGCATCGCTGGGATGCCGCGTAACCGCGGCAACAGCGCAGGCACATGAGGGGGCGGCGCTCCGATGGACCGCCTTTCACGTTATCGCTTCTCGGCCTTTTGGCTAAGATCAAAGTGTAGTTCCTGTTCTTATCAGTTTAATATCTGATACGTCCCCCATCGGGGGACCGCGTATTAAACCGATTTTTGGAATGGGGAGGCGGGCACGGAGCTCGCTCCGGCCGCTCCACGCATCGGCCCGGTATGGCAGTGCCTCCGGGAACGGTGCCTGGTGCCCCCCATGCTTCGGTGTTTAACATCAGATTTGGGAGAAAGAAATAACACGATGGATGGATGATGCATGGATCGCTTGAGTGAGTCCCCGGTGCCCCGTTGTCCACCGTTTTTTATTTCAATTTTTCTTGATTTCCAAAATTAATCCTCCCGCCCCAACTGTGTTGAAGAAGGTCTTCTCCTAGCGTTTCACCTCTAACGTGACGTATACGCCCCACTTTCATCTGTCTGTCGGTCACTGGGGAAGAAAGAAGATGTCGGGCAGGGGTCTACGCAGAGTGATCTCGTCGCCTGCCGGAGAGGCATCGCTGGGATGCCGCGTAACCGCGAACAGCGCAGGCACATGAGGGGGCGGCGCTCCGATGGACCGCCTTTCACGTTATCGCTTCTCGGCCTTTTGGCTAAGATCAAAGTGTAGTTCCTGTTCTTATCAGTTTAATATCTGATACGTCCCCCATCGGGGGACCGCGTATTAAACCGATTTTTGGAATGGGGAGGCGGGCACGGAGCTCGCTCCGGCCGCTCCACGCATCGGCCCGGTATGGCAGTGCCTCCGGGAACGGTGCCTGGTGCCCCCCATGCTTCGGTGTTTAACATCAGATTTGGGAGAAAAAAAATAACACGATGGATGGATGGATGCATGGATCGCTTGAGTGAGTCCCCGGTGCCCCGTTGTCCACCGTTTTTTATTTCAATTTTCCTTGATTTCCAAAATTAATCCTCCCGCCCCAACTGTGTTGAAGAAGGTCTTCTCCTAGCGTTTCACCTCTAACGTGACGTATACGCCCCTCTTTCATCTGTCTGTCGGTCACTGGGGAAGAAAGAAGATGTCGGGCAGGGGTCTACGCAGAGTGATCTCGTGCGCTGCCCGGAGAGGCATCGCTGTGTTGCCGCGGTAACGCGGCAACAGCGCAGGCACATGAGGGGGCGGCGCTCCGATGGACCGCCTTTCACGTTATCGCTTCTCGGCCTTTTGGCTAAGATCAAAGTGTAGTTCCTGTTCTTATCAGTTTAATATCTGATACGTCCCCCATCGGGGGACCGCGTATTAAACCGATTTTTGGAATGGGGAGGCGGGCACGGAGCTCGCTCCGGCCGCTCCACGCATCGGCCCGGTATGGCAGTGCCTCCGGGAACGGTGCCTGGTGCCCCCCATGCTTCGGTGTTTAACATCAGATTTGGGAGAAAGAAGTAACACGATGGATGCATGGATGGATGGATGCATGGATCGCTTGAGTGAGTCCCCGGTGCCCCGTTGTCCACCGTTTTTTATTTCAATTTTCCTTGATTTCCAAAATTAATCCTCCCGCCCCAACTGTGTTGAAGAAGGTCTTCTCCTAGCGTTTCACCTCTAACGTGACGTATACGCCCCTCTTTCATCTGTCTGTCGGTCACTGGGGAAAGAAAGAAGATGTCGGGCAGGGGCTCTACGCAGAGGATCTCGTCGCCTCCCGGAGGAGCATCGCTGGGATGCCGCGTAACCGCGGCAACAGCGCAGGCACATGAGGGGGCGGCGCTCCGATGGACCGCCTTTCACGTTATCGCTTCTCGGCCTTTTGGCTAAGATCAAAGTGTAGTTCCTGTTCTTATCAGTTTAATATCTGATACGTCCCCCATCGGGGGACCGCGTATTAAACCGATTTTTGGAATGGGGAGGCGGGCACGGAGCTCGCTCCGGCCGCTCCACGCATCGGCCCGGTATGGCAGTGCCTCCGGGAACGGTGCCTGGTGCCCCCCATGCTTCGGTGTTTAACATCAGATTTGGGAGAAAGAAATAACACGATGGATGGATGGATGCATGGATCGCTTGAGTGAGTCCCCGGTGCCCCGTTGTCCACCGTTTTTTATTTCAATTTTCCTTGATTTCCAAAATTAATCCTCCCGCCCCAACTGTGTTGAAGAAGGTCTTCTCCTAGCGTTTCACCTCTAACGTGACGTATACGCCCCTCTTTCATCTGTCTGTCGGTCACTGGGGATAGAAAGAAGATGTCGGGCAGGGGCTCTACGCAGAGGATCTCGTCGCCTCCCGGAGAGCATCGCTGGGATGCCGCTGTAACCGCGCACAGCGCAGGCACATGAGGGGGCGGCGCTCCGATGGACCGCCTTTCACGTTATCGCTTCTCGGCCTTTTGGCTAAGATCAAAGTGTAGTTCCTCTTCTTATCAGTTTAATATCTGATACGTCCCCCATCGGGGGACCGCGTATTAAACCGATTTTTGGAATGGGGAGGCGGGCACGGAGCTCGCTCCGGCCGCTCCACGCATCGGCCCGGTATGGCAGTGCCTCCGGGAACGGTGCCTGGTGAGCCCCATGCTTCGGTGTTTAACATCAGATTTGGGAGAAAGAAATAACACGATGGATGGATGGATGCATGGATCGCTTGAGTGAGTCCCCGGTGCCCCGTTGTCCACCGTTTTTTATTTCAATTTTCCTTGATTTCCAAAATTAATCCTCCCGCCCCAACTGTGTTGAAGAAGGTCTTCTCCTAGCGTTTCACCTCTAACGTGACGTATACGCCCCTCTTTCATCTGTCTGTCGGTCACTGGGGATAGAAAGAAGATGTCGGGCAGGGGGTCTACGCAGGTGATCTCGTGCGCTGCCGGAGAGCATTGCTGGGATGCCGCTGTAAACCGGCACAGTGCAGGCACATGAGGGGGCGGCGCTCCGATGGACCGCCTTTCACGTTATCGCTTCTCGGCCTTTTGGCTAAGATCAAAGTGTAGTTCCTGTTCTTATCAGTTTAATATCTGATACGTCCCCCATCGGGGGACCGCGTATTAAACCGATTTTTGGAATGGGGAGGCGGGCACGGAGCTCGCTCCGGCCGCTCCACGCATCGGCCCGGTATGGCAGTGTCTCCGGGAACGGTGCCTGGTGCCCCCCATGCTTCGGTGTTTAACATCAGATTTGGGAGAAAGAAATAACACGATGGATGGATGGATCGCTTGAGTGAGTCCCCGGTGCCCCGTTATCCACCGTTTTTTATTTCAATTTTCCTTGATTTCCAAAATTAATCCTCCCGCCCCAACTGTGTTGAAGAAGGTCTTCTCCTAGCGTTTCACCTCTAACGTGACGTATACGCCCCTCTTTCATCTGTCTGTCGGTCACTGCGGAAGGAAAGAAGATGTCGGGCAGGGGCTCTACGCAGAGGATCTCGTCGCCTCCCGGAGGAGCATCGCTGGGATGCCGCGTAACCGCGGCAACAGCGCAGGCACATGAGGGGGCGGCGCTCCGATGGACCGCCTTTCACGTTATCGCTTCTCGGCCTTTTGGCTAAGATCAAAGTGTAGTTCCTGTTCTTATCAGTTTAATATCTGATACGTCCCCCATCGGGGGACCGCGTATTAAACCGATTTTTGGAATGGGGAGGCGGGCACGGAGCTCGCTCCGGCCGCTCCACGCATCGGCCCGGTATGGCAGTGCCTCCGGGAACGGTGCCTGGTGCCCCCCATGCTTCGGTGTTTAACATCAGATTTGGGAGAAAGAAATAACACGATGGATGGATGGATGGATGCATGGATCGCTTGAGCGGTGCCCCGTTATCCACCGTTTTTTATTTCAATTTTCCTTGATTTCCAAAATTAATTCTCCCGCCCCAACTGTGTTGAAGAAGGTCTTCTCCTAGCGTTTCACCTCTAACGTGACGTATTCGCCCCTCTTTCATCTGTCTGTCGGTCACTGGGGATAGAAAGAAGATATCGGGCAGGGGCTCTACGCAGAGGATCTCGTCGCCTCCCGGAGGAGCATCGCTGGGATGCCGCGTAACCGCGGCAACAGCGCAGGCACATGAGGGGGCGGCGCTCCGATGGACCGCCTTTCACGTTATCGCTTCTCGGCCTTTTGGCTAAGATCAAAGTGTTGTGCCTAGGTGTTGTCATCAGGGGGCAGAAGAGAGCTTTTTCTTTTTTTTAAAACTTTATTTAATAAAGTTATTAGTAAAATACACAACCAAGAACAAACATCAAAAATCCACAATCAGACAATCCCATAACCATTTCCCTACAGTTGGTCAACAAAATTTCTAAATAACCATTACATAAAATACATTGTCAAGACAGAGTCTTTCCCATAACAATCCTTTCCCTTGCGTCAAAAAATACACCTGACCCATGTTTTCCCCACACCAACATATCAACAAAAGATCTGTCCCCGAATAGCAGCTCACCCGAAGTCATCATGTCATATACATGCATTCTTTAAAACACATAACATACTTCTAAATTACAGTATAAAACTTCATCATACCCCTTGAAGCACACACATTTTCTGAACCGCTTGTCCCATGCAGGGTCACAGGGAACCAGAGCCTAACCCGGCAGCTCAGGGCATAGGGCTGGAGGGGACTCTCCCCGGGTGGGACGCCAGTCCATCGCAAGGCACCCCAAGCAGGACTTGAACCCTAGACTCACTAGAGAGCAGGACAAGGTCCAACCCACTGCACCACTGTACTCTTGCATCCCCCTTTTAAAACAGACAAATCAATATAAAAGAGACGTACACATAAGTAGTCATCAATACAAAAGGCTCAAAGTGCACAGAATAACCTGATAAAACAAGGCCATTAAAATTTGTAAATAAAACACTATACAAATAAAACCCACACAAGTTAAAAGAATAAGTTTGTTAAAAGTGCACAATCCCAACAACACAAAACTACTAAAATCTGTGAATAAAATACTGTACAAATAAAAACCGCACAAACAAATATAAAAGAAGATAAATATACAAAGGGGTAAGCTACAAGAAAGCACAATATGTTTTAAAAGAATGCAGTTCCATAAAGCAGACGTCCATCCTCAGAGCTTCAGACACATTTATCCACGAGGCCTTTCCATCTGTCCTTTGCCTCGTGGTAGCCCCAGGCAATCAGATCCCGCTTTATTCTGAACTTCACTTCAGCTCGGATTTTCAAAAAGACACCATCAGCTCCCATTTTCAACCCCTTTCAGACAAGGTTAATGCGTGCATTCCACAATTCTTTCTTTGTCAAACTCACAATCAACCAAATCCTACTGGAGGTTGCTTTGTTTACCTTGGGGGACAGTCCCTTCATGATATTATCAAAATTGAAAGTTATGGTATTAGCTAGGTTTTTTAAGCAGTTACTTCAATCAGATTATTTTTGCCACAATTTTGCTTTGTACAATATTCCACCAAATCTTTCTCCACCTTCATAACCTTACGTAGACGGCAACCATAGCTCCATTCTGTAGGAAGTAATTAATACCATACAGAATGGTGGGATAAAATGAGACACAATGTAAATCTTTTGAAATATGTGTGGTTTTTTTTTATTCTAGACTTCAAATTACAGCCTGGTGTATAATGTAATCATTAGTGAAAGCAACAAGGTCTTCAAAAATGACTGGATTTCACACAGTGAAATGAATTTTTCCATGTGATAGCTCTTGTATGTTTGTGGATGTAGATCACAGAAAATGTGTAGGTGTGCGAATGAAAATTAATACTTCAACATTTTAGTAGTCACCTATGTAATAACATTAGCATCTTTTAAAATACAGTGTACAGTGTTGCTCATAGTTGCTCATAGTTTAATACACATACTGTATACGTATGTACAGACCCACACACACGTATGTACACACGTATCTATATATGTATATATAATCGTATATACATATGTGTATATATATATATTTATATACAATTGATTTCTGTAACATTCTGGATTTTATTCTGTTAAAAAACTACATCTAAAGGACATCTAAATACAGAAGGATAGATAAATCAATTTTTCCCAGAGGAACTAAATTAATTGCAGCAACAGATATTTTTTGTCTTAACCTCATCTTGACAATCTTTTATTGTGGTTAAGAAGCCAAACCAAAACAATAACAGACACGATGACATCAAACCAAATTAAATAATAATTGCACTTCAGTTAACAAAACAGTACTTTCGGCAAGGTATCTTTTTGAAATATTTATTAGTATGGAATAGTGAGGTTGTTTAATGTCCCCTGAGCTTTTAGTCTGCTGCTTCATGCAGTGATTTCTTCATACTGAAAATACGAACCCAGAAGAAGTAATTCTGAATTGTGATGTTCATGGTGTACCGGTCTTATTGATAGTCCAAGTACTGTCAAATTCACTTGTGACAGAAATAATCTAAAGGAAACAAGGAATTTGACACAGGAGGTCAACGTTTTCACATGGTTATTATTTAGTTTACAAAAGTCTCTCTTCATAACTGTTGATTATTCTTACATTTTAATCTGAACAACAAACACTGTGAAGCTGATTGTTTGCTGAAGTCATCAAGGCCTTGAATGCATTCTTTAAGGCTTTGTAATGAGCAAGATTTATGTCAATAATCAGGTAGGTGTCTGATTGAATTACAAAAGTTTTTCACAGTAACACAGACGTGACAAGGAGTTTGAGTCATGAGATGCACCTATTCAGCCTGACTCACACACTGTTCCAAGACATTGTTGCTCACCTTACACATCAAAATGGAGCTTTGCAACACCCATGACACCCTTTGTTGCCCGACTAGAAGATGTGCCTTTGAGAGGAATGGGGATAACAGTATGATCCTTTGATTTCAGAACACAACTTTAAGAACATTCAAAAAATACACATAAACTTTTTTATTCTTGTCTTACCTGCCCTGATTTCTTGATTAACACACACACTGTCTGAACCGCTTATCCCATACAGGGTCACAAGGAGCCAGAGCCTAACCTGGCAACACAGGGCATGGGGCTGGAGGGGGAAGGGACACACCCAGGACGGCAAACCCACCAGAGAGCAAGACCCGATTCAACCCACTGCACCACCGCACCCCCCTCAATGTCAAAAAAACATTTTAACTAATTAATAGATCTCAGAATTGCCTTCATTCACCTGTTTCTCATTAAAAGAGACCCAATGAACTTCTGTTTTGAAGGATTTGTCTGAACTGTATGGGGCTTGGGGGGCATGGTGGCACAGTGGGCTTAGCTGGGTCCCACTATCTGGTGGGTCTGGACCTCAAGTCCTCCTTGGGGTGCCTTGCAACAGACTGGCATCCCATCTTGGGTGTGTCCCCTCCCCTTCCAGCCTTGTATCCTGCACTGCTGGGTTAGGCTCCAGCTCACTATGACCCCGCTCAGGACAAACGGTGTGTGTGTGTGTGTGTGTGTGTGTGTGTGTGTGTGTGTGTGTGTGTGTGTGTGTGTGGGTGTGGGTGTGGGTGGGTCTGGGCGGGTCTGGGCGTGCGTGGGTGTGGCTTGTTGACAGCACTGCCATGTGGGTTCAAATTTGCCTAAGTCTCTTCTTTTTGAACTGGCACTGCAATGTTATAGTTCCTGCCCTCTACTCAGAGGACTTGGGTTTGAATTCCATCTCCTGTTGTAGTACCCCAGAGAAAGATACTTACCCTAAATTGCTCCAGTGAAAAAATACAGCTGTATAAATGAGTAAAATCATTATAAATAACACTGAAGGAGATAGACTAGATGTTGAAATAAGAAGGAAAATTATTTGTTCAATTGTGTTAAGAAGTGCTGAAAAGAATATGTCAAAAAAAATGGAGATGTGTTTTTTTAAGTGTCCCTTGTAACAGCAGTTACTTAACATACTTAAGCTGTTATTATATACACACATTGTCTGAACCGCTTGACCCATATGAGGTCGCAGGGAGCTGGAGCCTAACCCAGCAACACAGGGCGTATGGGGACACAGCCAGGACTGGACACCAGACCATCACATAGCACCCCGAGCAGGACTCGAGCCCCAGACCCACCGGCAAGCAGGACCCAGTCCAACCCACTGCGCACCCCACACTCTTATTATATTTGGATATATATTTAATTTAATTTTTCTAAATCCTCCGTGGGAATACATATTTTTTAACAAAAAAATTACTATGGCTAAATAAAATGATTGACTTCAGCACAGCTGTGAAAAATATTACTAACATAATGGGCTTAAACATTGCTTAAGCATGGCTCCTAAGGATGAAGGCAAAGTTCCAAAGGGTGGGACACCTTGGAGATATGTTGCTCCAGAGAGGCTGGCTGATCACATTCTTCAGCTTTGATGAATTCCAACCAAACAATTTAAAAAACCACTTGTCCCAAGCAGGGTTGCAGTGAGCCAGAGTCTATCCGGAAGATATTGGGCACACCCTGGATGGAAAGCCAGTCCATAACTATGCACCCAGCCAGGCGAAAGTACTGGAGCAATTGCAGGGCAAGTACCTTACTCAAGCGCACTACAGCTGGAGGCAGGGACCAAACCTTCAGAGCCAAAGGCAGCTGCTCCACCCACGATGCCACCAGTCACCCCTTTGATGAGTTTCAGCGAATGTGATTTATAGTGCCATGGGAAACTGCATCTTCAGTCTCTAGGGAGGATCAAGTGACTGCAAACAATAAAGGTGTCTTCAGCCATGGTGTGCTTGGTGTGCAAACTAAAACTGTCACGATGCTCTTTTAATTATCACCGACTGTGAACTCACTAAAATACATTAACATTAAGGCAAAGTTTAAATGACAGAGTTACTGCAAATCCTTGTGCGAAACTAATACACACATCTCCCTACTGTTCAGAGACAGGCAACACCTAACTTTCAAGTAGTCCCTTAATCTCCCAACTTACATTTATTCATTTAGCAGACACTTTTCTCCAAAGCAACGCACATCTCAGAGGAATACAATTTGTGCATTACATTAGGAGAAAGAGAGACATAGCTGTAGACGTGTGATTCTTAAGTAAACAATTTGTTTCTTTCCACTTCATTTTTTTCAAGTTTATTGTCATGTGTACAGTAAACAGTTTGTTACACCATACAATGAGTTTCTTACTCTGTGAATCCCCTCAGCAGTCTATGACATAAATTATGAGGACATAAGGAAAGAAAAACACCAGAGAAATGCAAGGAGAACAGAGGGTGTAAATCACAGATTTATAAAAATTACTATTAGTGCAAGGTCACAAATTACAAAAATTACTAAAATTACTATTAGTGTAAGAATCCAAGAAACAAGGTTATATATGTATACAAAGTGTGCAGTGCGCAATGTAAACATGGAAGTCGTACGTGTGCAAAGTCTTGCAGAGGTAAATTGGGTCTATTTGCAGTTGAAGGGGGGGTGTCTATTTGCGTATGCAAGGTATGCGGAGGTAATCTGTGGTCTCTGATGATATTGGCGTTGTGGATGTGTATGTGTGTGTAGGAGGGATGGGGGGTAGTTGACACCTCTCAGGCTCAGAGGGTGAACTGTGTCTGCTGTGATGAGTGGAGAGCCTGATGACCTGTGGGTAAAAACAGTTTTTCAACCTTCAGGTTCTGGCTCTAACACTCCTGTAGCGTTTGCCTGATGGTAAGAGCGTGAAAAGGCTGTGCTGGGGATGACTGTTGTCCTTGATGATGTTAGTAGCTCTTCTAATAGTTCTGGCCTGGTATACGTTCTCCAGTGATGGTAAGGACGTTCCAGTGATGGTTCGAACAGCTTTCACCACTCGCTGTAGTGCCTTACGATCCTGTACTGTGCAGCTTCCAAAACACACTGTGATAGAGCTGGTGAGGACCCCCCCAATTGCACACCTATAGAAGCTTCTGCGGATTCAGCTTGGCATGCCAAATTTCCTCAGCCTTCTCAAGAAATGCAGATGCTGACGTGATTTCTTGACCAGATGTGCTGTGTTGTGAGACCAGGTGAGATCTTCAGTAATGTGAACACCCAGGAGTCTGAAGCCGCTCACCCTCTCCACCACTGTCTCACCAATATGCAGTGATGAGTGTTGCTCCTTCCTTCTTCGTGGATCTATTATCAACTCCTTTGTTTTGTTGACATTGAGCGAGCGATTGTTGTCGTGGCACCACTTCACTAGGTCAGCCACTTCCCTCCTGTATGCCGACTCATCGACTCCTGTTATCAGTCAGACTGTCAGACTATCAGACTGTCATGTCATCAGCAAATTTGATGATGCTGGTGTTGTTCTGGGAGGCCACACAATCATGGGTGAAGAGTGCGTAGAGCATGGGGCTCAGCACGCAGCCCTGCGGAGTTCCTGTGTTTATGGTTATTGACCTGGATGTGTGGTTCCCAATTCTAACAGACTGGGGTCTGCCCGTCAGAAAGTCCAGAACCCAGTTGCAGAGGGTGGGTGGCATACCAAGATTGTGAAGTTTGTTGATGAGCTTTGAAGGTATTACTGTGTTGAATGCTGAGCTGTAATCAATAAACAGCATTCGAACATAGCTGTCCTTGTTTTCCAGGTGGGTGAGGGCAGTGTGTATTGTTGTGCTGATGGCGTCCTCTGTGGATCTGTTCCGTCTTGCTGGAAGCAGTATAGACTCTATACTTAACCTTCACAGTTTATGCTCCAGGTGTGTACTGTTGATCACTCACAAGGCAGACACACCCTGGCATCCCACAGATAAGTGGTTTCAGTTCCACAGAATCACTAACATGAGGTTACTAAGCCCTTCAAGGTGCGTCTGCAAACATTTCCAAAATCCAGCAGCAGAAAACTTAGAAAAGATTGACTTCCAAAGTAAACAAGAAAGATTCGCTGAGATCTTCGCAAAGATTTATTTAGGAAACTAAACCTTCATTTCTGTAATTGTTAGATAGGCAACATACTGTATTATTCTCCAAGAACGACACTATAACATGTCAGTAACCAGCACCTGTCTTAATGTTAACTAATTTTATTAGTTTCTTTTCATTATTTTTATCTTGTGCTGTGCACATTTTTAGTCTTTTTCGTTCACACATTTTAAAGATTCTGCACATTAATGTCTCTGAACTTTAATCCATGTCCCATATGGCTGCTATGGCTATGGACTGGCCTACATTCCAGTTTTTAAAAGCAGCTATAGTTTTTTTACAAGGTAATTCAGTTATATTTACATTACATTTATTCATTCAGCAGATGCTTTTCTCCAAAGCAATGTATATCTTGCAGTTAGGAGTTAAGATAATCTAACAACTCATTTTGCACACAAATGGATAAAGAAAAAAACACTGACAAATTTGCAATACATTTGATTTTATTTCTTTGTAAAACTCTAAAAATTATAAGAAGTTCCAGATTAACTGCCCAGTAACAACATAACAGTAAGGTGCTTAGGATGCTCTCTTTGATTATAGGGAATCAATTAAAACCCATTATTGGCCCGAATACAGTTCACTTTAGTACAGGTTGTCCAAATTTGAAGGTCAGAAAGATTGAGTGCTATTTCAAGTGTTATTTCTACACAATATGCATTTAATAAGTCATAAAATGAAATAAAAGAATAAATAGCACTTTTACTTGAAATTTTAAGGTGTTAAAGCTACAAACTTATTATCAGATAATTTCGATTATCTCAATCGTTTTGACACATTTCTCCAAATTAATGTAATTGTTCTGAAAAACAATTAACACAGCCAACTAAACACACTCTTACCTTGACCAAACAATTCAATTCCACTGCATAAAGAAGTACTGCCTTTTCTTATATTAATGCATTTACTAAAATTAAATACTAACATCAAAAGTATAAGTGTGTGCTCTGTTGATTGTACAATGTAGTTGGATGTACATACACAAATACATGAATGCAAATGCACATTTACTGCGACGTTCTCTACTAAGGAGTTCTGTTGTATAGCAATGAGTTATCTGAAAGAAAAAATATGCACTGCAATCACTGAACTTTATTGATCATGCCTCTCATTCACATCTGGCCAGAGAATTTCATCTACATCACAGCATATATTCTCGCGAGCCATGCATCGTGGGAAAAAATGTTGTGAATGTTGAATCCATGCTTGACAAGCTGCTGCCTCAACATCTCCACAGGCCTCTTCCATTGCTTGAAGAAGACTTACTTGACTGTAAGGGTTGCGATCATATACTTTCCATCTCCAACAGGAGAAAAACTCCTCAGTTGGGTTCAGGAGAGGAGAATATGGTGGAAGGAACACCATCTTGAAATGTGGATGATGCTCAAACCACTCCTGCACCAACGCCGAATGGTGGAATGGCACATTGTCCCAAACAACTACAAAATTTCGCTCGATTTGCTTGTGGTCAACCTGCGGGAAGAGGATTTCATTGAGGGAGTTTTAAAAATTTTACATCCTTTTGGCATTGTATGGCCCCAAGACAGCATTGTGTGCCACAACACCAGTAGTTGAAATTGCAGCAGACATGGTGATGTTGCCTCCCTGTTGTCCAGGGACATTGACTGTGGCACGATGGCTAATCATTCCTCCCTCTTCTCCTTTTTTTGTTAAGGCTGAAGCCAGCTTCATCAATATACAGGTACTCAAAATGAGTAGCACTGCTATCCAACTCCAAAATCCTCTAGAGTAAGAACACAAGGTACAATAAGTTAGTGTTTTTTAAAGTAATGTCATTGATTGCAAAGTTTATACTGTAACTGTTGCAGAATAGTCCAGGTTCCCAATTTGACACAGCACTATGCCCAGAGACGCCTGATTTTTTCCACTTAGAGTGGAATAGTATATAGACACATACAGTAACATCCAGAAAACAACATCTTTGTATTTACAACAAAAGTGCAGTAATTGTGTGACTTACATGTACTTGAACAAACTGGAATCGCAACTCCTTCACTCTGATAGAATTCCTCTCAGAGGGCAATTTGTATACCTGCTTCATCTGGATGGCATTTCTCCTTACAACACGATCAATTGTGGCAAGACTGCATTGCTGAATATTCTAGAATACTTGGTTGTCCTGTATTATTCTTTGCTGGATTTCTTTGAGGCGGATGGTGTTGTTCTGGACCACCATATCAACAATGGCATGCTCTTGTTCAGCTGAAAAGAGTCTTGTTCGTCCATCTGAATGTTGTCAAACTTCTACTCTGAAGAATGTTTGGATGAGTACAAACATTTATAGCAGAGAACTAGAGTACTACATTCTAACCATAGGGGGGCAATGGTATGGTTACTTACCGGTTTTCACTCTGAAATGTGCGGATAATTGAAGCCACTGTGGATCTGTTTATGTTGGGCTGAACTCTCTGCCTAGCTTCTCTGAAGGAGAGACCATGATTTATGACATGGTCAATTAGGGTGTCTCTCATTTCATTTGAAACCCATCTGTACCCAATCCTTCTGCCTCTCCTCCCTCCTCTTCCACCCTGCTGCCCTCTTCCTCTCTGCTCATGTCTTGTTACATTTTCTTCTCTTGCTCTTTCCACTACACCATTGCCTTCCACTCTACCCATCTCTTCTCCCTCTACTCCTCCCTCTTCTCCTCTTCCAACATCCTCACCTCCTGTCAACTCATCTCTTTCTACCTCTTCCACTCTTCATCTTTCTCTACCCTCTCCACCTCCTCACTCTTACACGTCTTCCTTTTCCCCTTTTCATTCTTATTATTTTTTGTCTTTTTTCTTTTTCCCTTTTATAGTTGTAGGAATTGTGATAACTGTGTAATCAATTAGGAAATTTGCATTTCCTGTGTTGTGTGTATTACTAAATCAGCAGATATCAATTTGGGGCTCATTAAGAACATACCATGTGTAACTGAGCACTGAACAAATGACAGAGTTTTGCTTGTTGTGTTTAGCAAAATGGTACATAAGTGTTTGTGATTTGTGTTAAACCAATGAAAGACATGCAATTGCTTTTTTCCTGATGTATTACAGTTCTGGTTGGCTGTATGAACTGCTGTGCAAACATTGCAGAATTTTGTGCACAGTGTTTTGGGAAAAGTATGCTTGTCATTTGTAAGTAGAATGAGATAGTCAAGAACTTACAATCTATTTAGAACAATGAATGAAGTGTTCAGACAGCTGTGTAATTGTTTTGAGAGCAATGACCGGAGTTTGGAGTAATGTAACAAACCGAGTGAGAAAAACTGTAACCGAAAAGTTGAGGCACTTCTGTTTAATATACCCAAATTATGCTCTTCCAATATTACATCAACACCTGCTAAATTAAAATGTCAAAGCACAACTGATAACACCCATTACAATAAAATAAACATTGATACAAAACAATAATTAACAATAACAATAGACAAATATTTGAATAATGAATATAGGAATTAATCTTTCAAAATACTTGTACAGGAGATGTAATTCATGTTGTGATATGCACTTTATGTCTAATTTAGCTGTTAGTCTTGTTCTTAATGGCAACAGCACAAAATGTTTTGGGCATGTCCAAGGCAAACATGATAGTTTCAAGGAGATGACAGCATGATTTTGAAAAAAAAAAAAAAAATCCAGAAAAGGCTGGCCTACAGCAAACTTACTTGTTTTGGGTGTGATACAGGCTTGGACAAGTATGGCTATTGTCCCCTTTAAACACTATGGTGGCAGTTACCATGGCAATTTGCCAAAATGTCAGGTGACAAAATACCTGCGCTTCAGTATGTCCTGCAGAAGCACAAGTGCAGGTGAGAAATAGAGTTTTTTCTTCTTTTTTTTTATAAGAAACACATTAAAATGTACATTCATTTTAGAAATCAACCATTCAAATACTGAACCAGGTTATCAGTTTGTGAAACTCCTGCAACTACTAAAGAGCGTCAGTGTGAACAGTGACAATAAAGCCACATGAACCCACTGATTTCGCAGTAAATGTGTTAAAGACATGTAACACATTACATATACTTCTCTATCCCATCTTTTATGTATACCTCCTTTAAATATTTTTGTAGAACCCAAAACCCAGAAGTTCTTTTGCTGTTGCAGAGATTAATTTTCAGTTTTTCTTCTCAAGATACATAACTAAATGTGTTTAGTCATACAAAGTATACATTTCAAATATCAAATGCAACAGTAGCACAAAAAGAGTTCCATTAGCATTTTAGATGGTTCACACTACTTTAGTAACAAATTACTGTACATTTTTATATAATTATTAAACTCAGAAAACTTTTTCTACTTGCCAATGAACCATAAATGTTTACAGTGTTTAAACATCAGCTAGATCATTGCCTAAACTTTGCACCATTCTATCCAAAATACAAAATTTCGACCAGCACAGAATAAAATTTGAGACATATTCCAAAGGATTTATTGCAAATAATTAAGAACTGGAAATTTTTAAAACATTTGAAAACAGTTGGAGTCTCCTATTTTCACTATTCTTACATTGCATTTAGAATTATTGAGCTAATCACAAATTAATTTTAGACTGCAAGGAAAAGAAAGATTTTTTCTTTTAAAAGATTTACAGAAATCACCAGATTATCAGGACTGACTTTGTTCATTCCTTATATTTTTTCTTTGCACCTACTCAATATTTTAAGCCAAATAATCAAACTCTACTCTTTAACATTATTATTAACTACCTACTGAAGAAGTGCCAAGATCTAGCATGAGTGGTGTTGAAATGTCCCCTCTCAGCTCATTTGACACAGGATAACCCAAGCTCTATCTCCCAAACATAAATTCAATCATTCAGAAACAGAGAAACACTGAAATACAGTTCTTAGCATAACATCAGTAATTCATAGCTATAAAACTTGAAAAAGAAAAAAAAAAATCTAATCAAAAGACATTCATATTGCATGCAGCAACCATAAAACATGGGAGTTGTTGTGTAGCTCATTCCATGGATATAGATGAGGAATCATACTAAATAACAGCCAAATACATGTTAACCCTGGCAAATAAGGAGCATGCATTTCAATCCAGTGTGGGGGCAATCATGCAACAAAGAAACCAAGAAAAATGTCAAAAACAAAATACGCTTTTAAACATAGTAACATTCAAAATGCGTTAGAATTAAATCGTAGAGTTTGTTTTTGATGTATTATATACATACCTTCAGCTACACCAGACGTGTTTTTACTGAACAGCTTGGACCAGCTTATGGGCAGATGTGGTGATATCATTAACAAAGTTGCTCTTATGCATTCCTTGCTGAAAAAAATATATAAAATATTGCTGTTACTGTGAGATTAACTCAAATATTTCAATCTCACTGTTATTTTTTCATGAGTACCACACAACACTTTAGCTTAAAATTTCTTTCTTTCCCCTGAGAATGATAGAAGAAGATGACTATAAATAGAGTCTGGCTAACACACACACATTTTCAGAAACACTTGTCCCATACAGGGTCGCGGGAGCCTACCCAGTAACACAGGGCGCAAGGCCAGAGGGGGAAGGGGACACACCCAGGACGGGACACCAGCCCGCTGCAAGGCACCCCAAGCAGGACTCGAACCCCAGACCCACCGGAGAGCAGGACTGTGGTCAAACCCACTGGGCCACCGCACCCCCCTGGCCAAAGCAAACTGCAGAATTTGTAAAATGAGGAGTATGGTTCCCTGATATTCATACATAAATAGTCATTATGATGGCAACAGAAAGGGACACCTATAAACCTGTCCTCAGTGTATTGCTTTACTGAGCAGGGTCTCTTTGAAGCACCCCTAAAAATACTGTACATGTATATGATCACCATGCCCTTAAGGAGCACTCTGTCAATCTAAGACACTCCATAGTCTAGATAAATAGAGGCTAGTTTCACTGGATTCTTCAGGGATTAATGTGAAAACCAAAATTGTCCTAACACGTCTCCACCCTCCCTTTTTCTTCCTACCCTCCCTCCATTCATCAGAACATCCTGTTGAGACATGAAGTGTTTGAGCAATGGACAATACACCACACCCAATTAGAGCTCTAATTTCAGCCTTTTCTCCACATTGGAGAAGGGCTTATACATCAAGGTGGTGTCTTGTGAAATTTATTTAATCACAGAACATTAATTACTGAAAAGGAATGAGAACTTTATTGTAAGAGCTACTCAAAGCTTTAATAAGACAGGCCACCTACAAAAATACGAAACAAACATTGGTGTTATCAAATTGACAGAAACCATTTCACATGAAGGTCAAAAGTGATACAGTTCATTAATGACTTATAATGGTCTGTTCTTCAAACAAATATCACACACACACACACACACACACACACACACACACACTGTCTGAAGCAGGAGCGGCAAACCGGAGCCTAACCCAGCAACACAAGGTGCACGGCTGGAGGGAGAGGGGACACACCCAGGATGGGACGCTAGTCCGTCGCAAGGCAACCCAAGCAGAGCTCGAACCCCAGACCCATCAGAGAGCAGGACCTGGCCAAGCCTGTTACACCACCCTCAAATAAATGTTTACTTTTATATTGTTTTTCCAACCTATGTTTTGGAAATGATTTCTCTTGGAAACATGCATTTTAGAAAGACAGGTTGTGCTTTAACAATTCCATCAGTATTACCTTCTTAAGGAAGCTTTGGAAATCTTTTTCTGCCCAGAGACTGTAAAGGAGAAGGGATGCAGCTTGGCTGGACTTTGGGAGGAACCTAGAAAGGGAAAGAAACAATATATAGACATAAAGAATGTTATATAGATACATAATGTATAGAATCAATGGTTAATGACTTCAAGGCTCAGAAGAAATGTCAAGTGCAATATCAGTCCAAAGACTCACACACACACACACACACACTGGACAAAGCCGCTTGTCCTAAGCAGGGTCACGGTGAACCGGAGCCTAACCCAGCAAGACAGGGCAGACGGCTGGAGGGGGAGGGGACACACACAGGACAGGATGCCAGTCTGTCACAAGGCACCCCAAGCAGGACTCGAACTCCAGACCCACCCGAGAGCAGGACCCGGCCAAGCCCGCTGCACCACCATGCCCCCCAAGGACAAAGACTTCCAATGCTAAATAGCAAAATCAAAAGTAGCATTGTAAATCTAATCTGTGAGGGTTGCAAAAATTTGAGTCCTCTTTGAATTACAGTTGAAAAAAACATGAACTTATCATTACAATCTAAAGATCCATAATACTGCATACTGCAAACTTCATAACCAACAACCACCTTGCCTAGTGTAACACACTTTACCCACATAACACACCCAGCCCTGTGGCTGATTTCACCTGTTCTTGCTGAGATCAGTCAGTGAGTTGACAAAGGTGTTGTTCAGAAGCTTCTTTGCAACTTCAGGTTCTGCCTTCAGGAGATTAAGGATTGTGTAACTGGCTGTTGTTATGGTGTCATCTGAATCAGAATTATTCTTGGCACCGGAACTGAGTAGACTGGTAAGCTGGGGTAGTGTCTGCCGGGCTGCAAAATAGAGATAAAACAATCACATAACTTCCTCCCCGTCTGACATTAAGGGAGCTCCAAGCCTTTGCATGTTGATTGATATACTGCACAGTATATTTCAAAAGTAAAGCCCATAATGCCTAACTGTTTAATTTTAAAGCCACATGTATCCTTGAAGCTAGGTCTGTAAAAGATGTGATAAAGGAAAAATCAAGACTTAGCTAGTAAATAAAATTTCAAAATGTGTCTGAAAGAGGTAAGCTTTACGAATATTACACAACAAATAACTTATACATTAATACATAAATCAACATTTACATTTGCTTATTTAGCGGAAGCTTTTCTCTGAAGAACATACAACTCAAGCGTAAACAAAAATGCATTTTACAAAAAACCAAGAGTTATAGATGCAAACATGCAATTCGCGAAGCACAGTCAGTTTCTCTAATATCACCGTTTATACCATCAGAGAGCAGAAGGATTTCAATCTTACAGAGATTGAGACCTGTTATGATTAATCAATGAAGCAGAGATGACTGAAAAACAAACTGCAGTGCAAAAAAATACAACTGAAATTGCGGAGGGATGGGTATCATCAGTGCAGCAGGGACAGGAACATCTTTGAGAGGTAATGACAAAGGCCTCAGAAGCAGTACAGATGGAGAACAGTGCAGGGCCCAGCACTGAACCCTGAGGAATACCAGTTGAAAGAGACTGAGGAGAGGATGGGAAGCCACATCAAAGCACCTAGTAAGAATTATACGATACATACGGCTGAAATAACTATAGTGAAACTGATCCTTTGATTTAAAGTTGCTCTAGAGAGGAAAGCAGGAAAAAGCTAAAAGAAACAAGCTATGAGGAAATAGACTGGAAAAAGAAAAGTAGGGATGGGATCAAGGGAGCTACTGGTGGTTTAGTGTGAGAGCAGAAGGTCAGAGATATTTCACTTTTAAAGACTGGTTGAAAAGAAGGGAAATGAGGCTTTGCTGGGGTCCTGGCATAGATGGGGTCCTGGCACCTGTTGATGATGGAACAGAATTTTCCTCAAGGCCAGACAGGAACAAAGCAAAAGTGCCAGTAGTGAGAGTTGTGAAAAGTTTGTGGGGATAATTTGCTGCAAACTGTAGTTTATTGAGGAAGAAAGTTGTTATTACAAATAATTTAAACTAATTCATTGTTATTATGGAAGGAAGAAAGTAAAAATTACTACAAAGGAAAAAGGCTGTCATGGTAAACAGAGGATGTAGAGGAGCCTGGGGCCAAGTGCAGGATCGCTTATTCAGAGCCATAGGATTAGACGTGTTCTCATGGTCAAGGACAGGCAAATGGTCGGTCAATCGGCAAACTGAACGGAGGCGAGGATCCAAAATCGTGGTCAAGGGACAAAGCAGGTGGTCATTTACCAAATTGATGCGGAGCAGGACTTGGGAACCGCAAAGTGAGGGGGGTTTGAGAACGCAAAAAGGCTGGTTATCACAAATGAGATTCTGTAACTAGGAAGAGGCTGAGAGGTGTCTTATGTAGCCAAGTGTTCCAATTGAAGTCAGGTGCTTAATCTGAGCCAGGTGCTGCTGGCTGAGGTGCAGATGTGGTTGTGACAAATGCCTTCCTAGCCCCGATTAGGGGTTGTGGGCTCACCCATTGTGCTCTGGAGGCGCGGAGTCCTTGAAAGGTTGCCCACTAGGGCCATGGTTGTTCGCTGCAAACTAGGATTTGTCGACTGCAGAAGTGGCATGATATTTTGCAGGCCGTTCAGCTTTTGCACAATGCTCTGACTCATGACACCAGAAACCTGTGGACACAGGGGAAGTGACAAATTACACTATGGAGAACTAACTAATCAAAAAACAAGAATATTTTCTCTCAAAGAGGCAAACTTCCAGAGTTACTGTGAGAGAGATTTACATATAGTCATATTTTTCTGTATTAATGCTTTGTTATTGTGAGTTCAGAGTGGAAAGCCCACCATATTTGTACCATCTTAGTCAACGATGTGATCTTGCCAAATTTATTTACAGTTGATAGAGTAAATATCCTAAGCCGACTAGAGAGTGGATCAGCATGAGCATAAATAGTCCCAAACCCTAAAAATCTTGGTTTTTGCTGATCTAGTCCCAATTCCTACAAAGCAATTTCATTTATAAACAAACCGGAATAAACTTAGGCAAAATTTTTAAAATACCGGAATGAAAACTCATCCAGAAAAAAAACACACGGCAAAGAAATTAACTATGTACAGGTTACACTTTATACGTAAACACTAACTTTAGTGAAAAACTGGAGCAATATGTCTAACTGTGTCATCTAATTACTACTGTACAATAGCATCCCTAAAGAAACTGGCATAAAGAAAAGAGCAGCATGGAAGGCCTTCAGATGGATTAAAAACACAATATCAAAACAGAAATTAGACATTAAAACAAGAGCTTATCTACACAAAAGTTACATCCTCCACCTCTAACCTATGTCTGGGAGACCCAGAGTACAACATTTATTTAATAAAAAAAGTTTCCGCACTACTCCTCCGTGAACCGCCACCTTATCGTGGTGGAGGGGTTTGAGTGCCTGAATGAGTCCAGGAGCTATGTTGTCTGGGGCTACATGCCCCTGGTAGGGTCTCCCATGGCAGACAGGTCCTGGATGACAGACGAGACAAAGCGCGGTTCAAAAACCCCTTATGACAAAAAAATCAAGGCGTCCGTTTACCCCGCCCGGTATGGGGTCACCGGGGCCCCACCCTGGAGCCAGGCCTGGGGGGGGGGCTCGCATGCGAGCGCCTGGTGGCCAGGTCTATGCCCACGGGGCCTGGCCGGGCTCAGCCCGAAGCCACAACGTGGAGCCGCTCTTCGGTGGGCTCACCACCTGCCGGAGAAACCATAAGGGGCCGGTGCGTTGTGATTTGGGCGGTGGTCGGGGCCGAGTGCCCGGCCGACCCAAACCTCGGGCGCCAACTCTGGTTTTTGGGACTTGGAATGTCACCTCACTGGCGGGGAAGGAGCCTGAGCTGGTGCGGGAAGTTGAGAGATACCGTCTAGATATAGTCGGGCTCACTTCCACTCACAGCTTGGGTTCTGGAACCACTCTACTCGACCGAGGGTGGACTCTCCACTATTCTGGCGTTGCCCAAGGTGAGAGGCGGCGGGCTGGTGTGGGCTTATTAATAGCCCCCCAGTTCAGCCGCCATGTGTTGGAGTCTACCCCGGTGAATGAGAGGGTCATCTCCCTACGCCTTCGGGTCAGGGAACGGTCTCTCACTGTCGTTTGTGCTTATGCGCCTAGCGGCAGTGTAGAGTACCCGGCCTTTTTAGAGTCCCTGGGGGGCGTGCTGGAAAGCGCTCCCACTGGGGACTCTGTCGTTCTACTGGGGGACTTTAACGCCCACGTGGGCAGCGACAGTGATACCTGGAGGGGCGTGATTGGGAGGAACGGCCTCCCTGATCTGAACCCGAGCGGTGAGTGTTATTGGATTTCTGTGCTAGTCGCGGTTTATCCATAACGAACACCATGTTCATGCATAAGGGTGTCCACCAGTGCACTTGGCACCAGGACACCCTAGGTCGGAGGTCGATGATCGACTTTGTAGTCGTTTCTTCTGACCTTCGGCCATATGTCTTGGACACTCGGGTGAAGAGAGGGGCTGAGCTGTCAACTGATCACCACCTGGTGGTGAGTTGGATTCGATGGCGGGGGAAAAAGCTGGACAGACCTGGCAGGCCCAAACGCATAGTGAGGGTCTGTTGGGAACGTTTGGCGGAGGCCCCTGTCAGAGAGGTCTTCAACTCCCACCTCCGACAGAGCTTCAACCAGGTCCGAGGGAGGTGGGGGACATTGAGTCTGAATGGACTATGTTCCGCTCCTCCATTGTCGGTGCGGCTGTTCGGAGCTGCGGCCATAAGGTCTCCGGTGCCTGTCGCGGCGGCAATCCCGAACACGGTGGTGGACACCGGAAGTAAGGGATGCCGTCAAGCTGAAGAAGGAGTTCTATCGGGCCTGGCTGGCTCATGGGACTCCTGAAGCAGCTGACGGGTACCGACGGGCCAAACGGAGCGCGGCTCTGGCAGTCGCCGCGGCAAAAACTCGGGCTTGGGAGGAGTTCGGTGAGGCCATGGAGGAAGACTTTCGGTCGGCCTCAAAGAGATTCTGGCAAACCGTCCGGCGACTCAGAGGGGGGAAGCGGTGTTCCACGAACACTGTTTACAGTGGAAGTGGTGCGCTGCTGACCTCAGCTGAGGATGTTCTCGGGCGGTGGAAGGAGTACTTTGAGGATCTCCTCAATCCTCCGACACGCCTTCCGTAGAGGAAGCTGAGGCTGGGGACTCGGAGGGGAACTCGTCCATTACCCTGGCTGAAGTTGCTGAGGTAGTCAAAAAACTCCTTGGTGGCAAGGCTCCGGGGGTGGATGAGATCCGCCCCGAGTTTCTCAAGTCTCTGGATGTTGTGGGGCTGTCTTGGCTGACACGCCTCTGCAGCATCGCGTGGAGTTCGGGAACGGTGCCTCTGGACTGGCAGACCGGGGTGGTGGTCCCCTCTTTTAAGAAGGGGGACCGGAGATTGTGTTCCAACTACAGGGGGATCACACTCCTTAGCCTCCCTGGGAAAGTCTATGCCAGGGTACTGGAAAGGAGAATCCGACCGATAGTCGAACCTCGGATTCAGGAGGAGCAATGCGGTTTTCGCCCTGGCCGTGGAACACTGGACCAGCTCTATACCCTCACTAGGGTGTTGGAGGGTTCGTGGGAGTTTGCCCAACCAGTCCATATGTGTTTTGTGGACCTGGAGAAGGCATTCGACCGTGTCCCTCGTGGCATCCTGTGGGGGGTGCTTCGGGATTATGGGGTTCGGGGCTCGTTGCTACGGGCTGTTCGTTCCCTGTATGACCGGAGCAGGAGCTTGGTTCGCATTGCCGGCAGTAAGTCAGACCTGTTCCCGGTGCATGTTGGACTCCGCCAGGGCTGCCCTTTGTCACCGATTCTGTTCATTATTTTTATGGACAGAATTTCTAGGCGCAGTCAGGGAACGGAGGGTGTCTGTTTTGGTGGCCGCGAGATCTCGTCTCTGCTTTTTGCGGACGATGTGGTCCTGTTGGCTTCATCAAGTCAAGACTTGCAGCGTGCACTGGGGAGGTTTGCAGCCGAGTGCGAAGCGGCGGGGATGAGAATCAGCACCTCCAAATCCGAGGCCATGGTTCTCAGTCGGAAAAAGGTGGATTGCTCCCTCCGGGTTAGGGGGGAGTTGCTCCCTCAAGTGGAGGAGTTTAAGTATCTTGGGGTCTTGTTCACGAGTGAGGGAAAAATGGAGCGGCAGGTCGACAGACGGATCGGTGCGGCGTCTGCAGTAATGCGGTCATTGTACCGGTCTGTTGTGGTGAAGAGGGAGCTGAGTCGTAAGGCGAAGCTCTCAATTTACCGGTCGATCTACGTTCCTACCCTCACCTATGGTCATGAACTCTGGATCATGACCGAAAGAATGAGATCGCGGATACAAGCGGCAGAAATGAGTTTCCTCCGCAGAGTGGCTGGGCGCACCCTTAGGGATAGGGTGAGGAGCTCAGTCACCCGGGAGGAGCTCGGAGTAGAGCCGCTGCTCCTCCGCATCGAGAGGAGCCAGTTGAGGTGGCTCGGGCATCTGTTCCGGATGCCTCCTGGACGCCTCCCTGGGGAGGTGCTCCGGGCTTGTCCCACTGGGAGGAGGCCTCGGGGCAGACCCAGGACACGTTGGAGAGACTATGTCTCCCGGCTGGCCTGGGAACGCCTTGGGGTTCCCCCAGAGGAACTGGAGGAGGTGTGCGGGGAGAGGGAGGTCTGGAGTACTCTGCTCGGACTGCTGCCCCCACGACCCGGCCCCGGATAAAAGCGGAGGAAGATGGATGGATGGATGAAGTTTCCGCACTACCCACAGAGTAATACAATGAATAATTAATAACAAATAAAACAGACTACATTAGACACTAGGAAATTAGGAGAAAAACGGGAATCTGAGATGTTGTAGAAAGTCACCAACTGGTATCAAAGAAACAACAAAATAAGATCAGAAATGCCACCCCTAAAATATCTCTTAGGATTCCCTGTTGATGCTTATCAAAGCTTTCTGATGAAAATGAAGGATTGCTCAAGATATGGAACTAAGACATTGCTGAAGTCCTGAAGAAATCCAGACTGAAAGCTCAGGTCCATCAAGGAATCAAGGGCTCTCAATACAGTGTTAACAGCACTGACCAGTCATTCCATCCAAATTTGGGGAAACCAAGATTAGTGCTTACTGTTCCTTTATGGGCAGTAAGATTCTGGAGAGCTCCAACACAAGCCTCCTTTGTGGCATCCTTCTGGCTGCTTTCCAGGAGAGAAAGGTAGGTCTGCATTGTTGATGAGTGGAAGAGCCATCCAGCTCCTTTGGGGTTGTTGTCTTCCATTACTGGATAGTCAAAGTAGCCCTATGGTTCAAGCACAGAAAAATAAACAATGGACATCAATAACATGACAGTGGAGTTATGAGGCCTCCTTTATCAACCACAAAGTTTATACTGCTGCTTTGCACTTTGCATTTAGGTATCCACTAATCTGGACTTCAAGATTTTGTACCAGTCATCCTAATATACAAACTGCAGTCATAATTAATAGAACTTTTTGGTCTGTAAGTATTATAAATCCAAGGGGGGCGTGGTGGCGCAGTGGGTTGGACCGGGTCCTGCTTTCCAGTGGGTCTGGGGTTCGAGTCCCTCTTGGGGTGCCTTGCGACGGACTGGCGTCCCGTCCTGGGTGTGTCCCCTCCCCCTCCAGCCTTATGCCCTGTGTTGCCAGGTTAGGCTCTGGCTCCCCGTGACCCCGAATGGGACAAGCGGTTCAGAAAATGTGTGTGTGTACTATAAATCCACAATGAAATATATTAGACCATATGAACTGTCAAATCAATAATAAATCCCATAGATTAAACACATCAACAGCTAATCTACCTTATACCAAATGGTGTAGTGTACCAAGTATAAAAGTAATTGCAGTACTTATTAGTCATTTAGACTACTTAATAGTCATTTCACATTGCATCATCCTCATTCTGGTCATTGACAAACTGTAAATCATGCTTCCTATAAACATAAATCTCAAACTACAGAAAAACTGTTGAAATTTAGTTTTGCACTACTTATATATAACTGTGAAAACTGCCATGAAACTCTGCGGATGGAAAATCCGTAACAGACCACTTCAGTCACTATGAACTTGACAACAAAGCAACTTGTTTGATAAAGGACATCTATATAACAGCATACAGTTTAGAATAATGTCATTAATGACTACATTTATTTTAGGTCATTATTGTATGAAATGTTGTTGGTCTGAGAATGGATTATGAATAGGTTCTTTCTGATTCTGATCCTTCCCTTACAGACACATTTTCAGGAATGAATTAGGTTTAGATACCAAGAGTGCATTGAAACTCAGCTCTCTGAAACTGATTATAACATTTTGTTTTTGAGGGATTGGAATTGTTAATACCAACTAGAAGATGTCTTCAAACTGTCATTTATACGTATCTGAGCAATGCAAACTGAGAATTTTCAACCTGTTCATGTTCAGATGGTTATATCAAACTTTTATACATGTTAATCTTATTATCAGTAGCCCAGCTTTAAAATCTCAACACTTGTTTGAATAACAACCTCGGGCTAAAAATTCTGAGTCCAACAACATTATGTGTACCTCAATCTCCCAGCTTGCCCGGCTGTACTCATATTTTGGGTACAGTATATTTTCACATTTCTAGATCAGCTAGTCAGGAAGAGAAGGAAAGGGGTTTACCTCCTGCTCTGTCTTTCCACTTTGGGTGCTGAAACAGCCAATGGGGGAAGGCACCTGTTGGGCTGTGCTCCTTAAAGGAGGAACCGCAAGGGCATTTATCTTGCTGAAGAGAGCTGGGGCCTCTGTCTCCACTTGGTATGTAAGGTTATGCAGGACACATACACAGTTTTCCACAGACTGAGATGCAAGGGGAATGACACAAAGTCAGAGGGTCACACAGAAATCCATGTTTCACTGCCAAAAATTCAGTAACTTACAGAGCTACAGAGACAGGCCAGCTGAGTTCTATAGAAAGTCAAAAGCTCACATACAGGTTCATTCCTAAAAATTACAGACAATAGAAGTCCAGAGATTTGAGAGGCGCAACAAACTATGCAAAGTTGGCCAAAGATGTGGTATATGAAATAATTGCCACGTTATTATAAAGGACTGCCCAGGGGGTGCTGGTGGTGTTTTGTTACTGCTATATTTCAGAGTACTAGAAAGTATAGAGTAAAGGAGAACAAATTAACACAAAACATCATTTTCAGTTTTATAAATTCAAAACAACAGGGGTAATTGGAGGCAAAGCTAACAGAGGGCTTCTACGGTTAATTAGTGCAGAAATTGTCCCAGCTGTCACACCTTGTCATCGGGCCTGTCTTCAGCAACACAAGTCTGGACATAGGTTACCAGGGAATCAATCAGGCCATGACAATTTCGCATGGGCTGACGAGTACCCTTCTTTGCAGAGCTGAGGTTTCTGTGTGAGAAAGTAAGTAGACACCAGCTTGCTTGGACATTAGGAATTAAACACAACCTAAACACAGACACAATAACTATCAAGCAATACTTGGTGGAAAAAATCCAGGATTTATTTCAATATAAACTGATCTGTGCAGACATTTAGTAATTTAGCTGACGCTTTTCTCCAAAGCGACTTACGAGTGGCCAGTAGTTAGTACACTTACAAGTAGCAAGTTGTTTAAGCTATTTATAATTATTTACCTATGTACAGAGCTGGACAATTCTTACTGGAGCAAAACTTTTGAGGGTAAGTACTTTGTTTAAGAGTTCAACAGCTGGAGATGGGATTTGAACCTACAACCTGAGAGGTGGCAACACTAACCACCCTACAGCCAGCCCCAGGATTACAAATGAGTTCCATGTCCTTGGTCTATCTTTAAGTTAGATTTTGACTTAAGTCAGAACAGTTTGGTATGGTGGGTGTCTAACGTGTTTGTGTCGCAAAGTAGCGTCCATTTGTTATTACGAATCATTGTATGTACAGTAACTAGAATTTGCGTGGTTCGTAACTATGGGTTGTATGTAAGTCGGACGTTCGTAACTCAGGGACTGCCTGTAGTTAGTCTGAGCTTCGTACAAAAAGACTTGCAGAGAAATTAAACAAAAGCTTTTTTCAGTTCATGCTCTGCACAGGGTGAAGTGCTGTGACAAGCACAGACAAGCTGTGACCACTTTGGTCTAAAGGCAACAGCTTGAAACACTATACTACCAGTTATTTCAGCTGTAAATTTGGAAAAAAAATTATCAGAACATTGAAGTTTACTAGAAAACTGTAGTGTGCCTGCACTGAAAACTGATGTAACAACAACTTAAAGTTACAGTAACAATGTTCTTCATAAGAGTCAGGCTTTGGTGGGTTGTCATGCCACAGTGATTTGCTACAGCCCTCACCGCAGGCAGGCAGTGGTATTGTAGAACACCTCTGGGTCTATGGAGCTGTTAGAAATCTTCTCAGGCCAGCCTGCGAAGGGCATCACCACACTCTCTGTGAGGACAGGAATGGCACTCCGAAGCAATTGTGACTTCAGCTCATCCGTTGAGGACAGGTTCCACAGAAGACCTACAAAGATGCACAAAGATACTTCTATGACACTGCATGACAGTGCCTATTCTAAAGCAATCCTTTCTGATTCACACAAAACACAAGAGAAAATGTATTCATTTTGACCTCTTAGCACTTCCTGCTGATGCAAAAACTGGGTACAGGCTTCCATCATATAACAAACCTACGCTTTTTCACTGGTGAACTAATGACACTTTTCACACTAAGGCTATATTCTGAGCACTAAAATTCCTATAACTGCAAGCAATACTCCAGAAGACTAGTGGACCTAGACTATACCTGTCACATGTTTCTGAGTCTCAGGGCAATCAGTTTTCTTCAGCAGCACAAGAGCCTCTTCGATGCCACCGCATCGCTGAACCTCCAGCTTATTGTCATTGTTCTTAAACACCAGGTTTCGCAGAGCACCGGAGGCTGTCTGCTGGATTTGGGGGTTGGTGCTCTGCAGCAATGCCACCAGGCGCGGGATTCCCTTTAGTTGCAAGACCTGGAAACTCATTACATGGTCTGTATTAGTGCAATTACCCCAAATACTCTCATTCCCTATTTAGTCATTGCTTCGTCTATAAGTGAATAACTTGGCACAATACTTGCTCAAGTCTGTCAAAAAGCATAAGCCACCCTAATTTTAATAGAAAAATCATAAAATAGAATCAGTTTGTTGTTTTTTCCAAAAGCACTCCATATTTTTTTCTGTAATCACTACCATCATGGAGACACAGCAGTTGTTTTAGTACAGATGAATTGATGACATTCTTGCAGTGCAAAGTAGGTCTGCACAAAATTTTTCATTACCAAGTATTTTAGTAAAGAAATTCAAGTCATGGTCAAACAGACAAAAGTCAGTCATCACAAACCCTCAAAGGCCACACATGTGGTAAATAGAGAGCGGCAATTAGACTGAACCATAAATAAGAGGTAGGAGTATATCAACTACAGAGGGTGTGGTGGCACACCAGGCTTGGCCAGGTCCTGCTATGTAGTAGGTCTGGGGTTTGAGTCCTGCTTGGGGTGCCCTGTGGCGGACTGGCGTCCTGTGTGTCCCCCAACCTTGTGCTCTGCATTCCCAGGTTAGGCTCCGGTTTGTTGTGGCCCTGCTTGGGACAAACAGCCTCAGCCTGTATGTGTGAGAGACTACATCAACTCACCTCTTGCTTTGCCTTGTCATCGTGGAAAGTGCTGTGTTGAATGAAGGAAACTCCTAAGTTCTGGTAGTTCTCATTATGTCTGGAGAGAAATTCTACAGCCTCATTCATGGTGATATTTGTACCATTTTCCACCACGTCCCCTCTATGGAACAAATTCAGAAGTCAAAATACAATGTTATCTCTCAACTCCAGCAATTCCTGTGATAGAATGTAATTTGTTTTTATTATTTATTTTCCACTAATCTTACTCACCCGTTCTTAGGCTTGGAAGTGGATATCTTGATATTAGTATTGGAATAACTGGAGGGTGCCCGGTCAAAGTTGGGTTGGCTGCTAACTAAGGGACGAGTACCACATCCACTGGACTGAGTAGGTAAGAAGTGAAGGGCGGGGCGCTGAGGTGCAGAGGTGGTTACTAACTCTGGGTTGCTGGAGCTTGACTTCAGCTTGTTAAAATATACTAATGAAGGGCCATCAACAGTAGAGATGCCATATGACGGCTTCTCATACTGACTGTAACTTCGCACCTGCCGCCGGTTCATCCCCTTGTAACAGAAAGTGCACTTCAGTCTGGGACGTTAATGGCATTTTCTGAAGAAAACTGCCAGTATGTGTACAAAAAAACCTTTTCAAGAATTATTTCTTAACGCATGTATGTAGAATAAACCAAGACAAGAAATTACCCATTTTAAATGTATAAGTATGCAGAAAAGCCCAGATTATTTAATTCATCAGAGCTGCAGTGTTACGGACATTGTAGAAACCACAGAAAATGGGCACAGGCTGTGTTTCTGTGTTACTGCTGTAATGAACTCTCACACGTACAGATTTTTGCCCACAAACCCAGAGAGACAGAGGTGAAGATGACTGAGGATCTCTACTGTGGTAAAGAATCAAAGCAAGGTGCGCCAAGTGAATATCCAGTCGATTGAAATGAATGACAGTCATTCATAACAGTCTAGGTGATTGCCAGCAGTGCTAGAGTCTTTACACTTCAAGACCAGGAGTGAAGCCTCAAAGCAATGTTTTCGGGGTTACCAATTTGACATGTTCAACACCTGGAACCACAAAATTGTTTTTTTCTTAACACTGCTCTAAAAATGTGGAAAGTGGATATTCTTTATTTATTTTATTTGGATTAACAACTAAGAGTGTCAGACTTAGTTAAGCAAAACATGTTTTAAATGCTTTTGAGGAATTACCTACAGATTTGCTAAAGCTACCATCATGTCTTATATTCAACCAGGTTTTGGTAGAACATCTCCATTTTATCTATTCTACTAAGGGCGTGGTGGCAGGGCAGGCTTGGCTGGGTCCTCCTCTCTGGTGGGTCTAGGGTTCAAGTCTTGCCTGGGGTGCCTTGTGATGGACAGGTGCCCCACCCTGGGTGTGTCCCTTCCCCTAGAGCCCCATGCCCTGCACTGCTGGGCTAGGCCCCTGCTTGGGACAAGCGGCTTCAGTCAGCATGTATGTGTGCCTACTAAGTTTGGTAAATATGTATTAATTTGGATTTTATTGTTATCATTTTGTGTTACCGGGTAGGCTCCGGTTCCCTGCGACCCCGTATGGGACAAGCGGTTCTGAAAATGTGTGTGTGTGTGTGTGTGTGTGTGTGTGTTATCATTTTTCTTCAGCCTTTACACCCAACAATTTCCATGACATTAAAATTATGATACAGAACTTATTTCACATCAATCTCAGAACAGCACCATTATCACTAAGCAGACATTTCAATAGAATTACAAAATAAAAAGCAGTTTGCATGAACTGCCAAAAGGCAAACCTGTGTCTCTCGAATGAAGCTGGAGAATCTGCCTGACGTGTTTCTTGAGAAGACATTATCACTGAAAGATTTACTGGAAAAGCTTATTGGACCTGCACAAAACACATGGAATTAACACATGAAAATGACAACTGTTAAATCATCACTCTGTTAACATTCTTCTACTGTATTATGTTTCTTTGACTATAGTTTAAAAATTACTATAACTTTTAATTCAACTCAGTTTATTTTTACAGGGTGCTCTTCTCATGAACAAAGGATCAAGAGACAAAAGTATCTCTGAAGGATTTACTGAAATCGCTTATGAAACAAAGCTTAAATATTGATCTGTTGTTTCATTTTTATTTTATGCTAAACTAAACAAATGAAACTGACAAAATTTCCAGAACAACCTCTTTTGTCTGTGGAAATAGTTCACAATACACACACACTGTCAAAACCGCTTGTCCCATACGGGGTCACGGGGAACCGGAGCCTAACCCGGCAACACAGGGCGTAAGGCCGGAGGGGGAGGGGACACACCCAGGACGGGACGCCAGTCCGTCGTAAGGCACCCCAAGCGGGACTCGAACCCTAGACCCACCGGAGAGCAGGACTGCAGTCCAACCCACTGCGCCACTGCGCCACTGCACCCCCTCTAGTTCACAATACTTTACTGTAAAAGTAACACAATACTGTTAAGTTTATTTTAGGGGCACCGACGTCAAATTAAGTGTTTTAATAGCTAATTGTTATTTATCTGAATTAAGTTTATTAGTTCCTACCGTTGCATCAAGTCATGAAAAAGTATGGATAACTGTAAATTTAAAAAAAAAAAATCACTGTTTGCGCTCCCTATTTCTCAGTTCGCCCTCTTTCAAAAAAAAAATTATATAATTATTTGTGAGTGTAACTAGACCGTCTAAGTCTTAGAAGTTTAAACTGAAATCCCACCAGTGTGGGAAACTATGTGCATTCGCTGCTTTATTAAATTAAATAAATGGAAATAAAATAAATGAATAAAAACAATATTTCTAAAAAATATTGATATTTTAATAAATAGTATTTTTAGTATGTCTCCTGTTTGTCGTACACTACAGACTGTATCACAAAAATATTTCTTGAAGCAATATGTCACTAAGTCCAAATTATGAAACTAAATCCCTTCCCTGAGACAAATCTCACATTTAAAAATTATACACATTTTCGAACGAGTGTGAAACGGTTTATTTAACTCGCGGACAGCACGAAGGGGGGAAAACGGGCCAGAAAATTTTAGTGATCGTAATAATGAGAATAAAATAACTTGCGAGTTGGTGTAAGTGTAAGATAAACGGCACCGTTTCTTCACCCGTCTTTACACCTCGTCTTCTCTGCTTCTTGCAGCACAATTTAATTAAAATGCATTACACGAAATTTACATCGACTTACTCGTAGGAGACACGGGTCCGGACGCGCTCCCGCCGCCTCGCGATCGGCTCCGTCTCACCGTGTGCACCTGCTCGAGCACGCGCTGCTGCGCGGAGCGCAGCTTGCTGTCGGACGGCAGCGCGAGGGACGTCTCCTCCACGTGCTGAACGGACATCACGGACCGCAGTGGCTGCAGCATCATAGTGACCGATGTTTATCCTTTCGTATTCGTGCGATGCGTGATACACTCGACTCGTCTGTTTGACGACGGGATGGGAATGGCTCGTGTTTGATAAGCCTTAACTTCAGCGAGCTTCTCCCTCACGGCCAAGTGCTCGCGTCGTAGTGGAGCTGAGCGGGTTGAGCGCAGTCCTGCCCCGCGCGCCCAAACAAGCCCGCCCCCTTTGTTCCCGGGGGCGGCGCGCGCTCACTGCGTACCTACTGTGCGTTCCGCGCGGGCTCTGAACCGAAACTTATTTTGTTTCTACAATAGAGCGTGCGCTCATCCCAGGTGGCCCTTGAGACACGGTACTTTAAAAAGACGGCCCTTTCTGACCTTAAAAACGAAATTTCCGTTTGAAATATTTTCATGAAATAATTATGTTAATCGTTGAACCCAAAATGGGGCTGTTTCAACCACCCTCAATAACAATAATAACAATAATAATAATAATAATAATAATAATAATAATAATAATGCAGGAGATCTGCAAGGTATTTCTGTAGGTTTGGCACTATCAAACATAAAACTTGAGAATTAAACATCTACAGTAAAACTCCGTAAGCAGGAAATGCTTTCTGATGCAAACCTATTTCTCAGACCTATTCCTATTCCTTCCTACTGGTAGTGTAGTGGTTGGAACTGTTGCCTTTGGACTGAAGTTTGTAGATTTGAATCCCCTATAGCACCCTTGAACAAGCCAAAAAATTGCACCAGTAAAGTTACCCAACTGTATAAATGAGTGAATAATTCTAAGTTGCTTTGGAGAAATGGGTAAAGGAATATATGGGAACTCTAAATCTCTTCTGGCTAGTATAGCATACAGGAATTAATGGTTCTTAACCAAACAGGAAACACAATATAAGAATACTGTGGCACGTGGCACTCTTAGATGGGGCAAAGACATGCTAGCAGTGTTTATTTAGAATATTTTACTAGAACACCAGCACACAGGGGAACAGTACTCTCGGTCTGAGGATCCCGTTTTTTTTCTTTCTTTTGTCGGATCAGAATGGATCACCAACCCACTCAAGGGTGTTTGGCTCCACACACCGTCTTACTCGACAGGAATAAATTTCTCCATTCATCATTTCCTATAATTAAAATCTTTATTCAATAAATAAATTAATCCTAAAAACTGCCATGCAAACAATAAAATTTAAAATAAATACTAAAATCAATAAGACCAACTAATATAAGAACCGCATGGCAGAACCTTTAAAACACTAAAAGACACACTCCAAGGCTTAAAACCATACCTAATAATAAATAACTAAAAGGGAAACTTACCCAGTAACATTTACCGCTTAAGATGGACAGTCCCCTGGCCTGTTCCTAGGGTGTTATCATACACCTTACCTAATGTTTTTGGGTGAGTCCCTTTTTACATGTCTCCCCTATTGTTGTTGTTTTAGTAGAGTGGGTGAATGATAAAGTATATACAGAGTTAAAACACAATAGAAGTAAATCCACACAATAAGTTTCTCTCTAGCAGGGACTCAAACCCCAGTCTCCACTATGAAAGGTGAGGATACTCACCACTATACTAACAAGCAAGAACACAGCCATTCCCTTAACGCAGGTCATTATAATACAGGTAGTGGACATTTACATGAACTCATTCAGCAGATGCTTTTCTCATAGAAAATCCAGTTTTGCATTACCTTAAGAAAAAGAGACAGAGCTGCAGATGTATGATTCTTAAGTACAATTAGTTTTTTCCTTCACCATGCATGCACGACCGTTCATCACACAAGTAGCTGAATAAAACTTTACCAAAATATTGCAGATTCCTAATCATCTCCATAATAATTTTTGGGTTTTTTTTTGGAGATACATATAAACATTTACGTTACATTGCAGGAGTGGCTCTGTAAAGGATTGATCCGAGCATGATCATTTGCACCTTACATGAACAGTGGACCAAAGTGAGGACCGAGATTCCCATATGTTGTCAGAGGATATTTTTTTTTGTTTATTTGTTTTGGGGTGGGGGTGGCGCAGTGGGTTGGACCAGGTCCTCCTCTCTGGTGGTTCTGGGATTCGAGTCCTGCTTGGAGTGTCTTGCGACGGACTGGCGTCCCACCCTGGGTGTGTCCCCTCCACCCTGCACTGCTGGGCTAGGCTCTGGCTCCCTGCAACCCTGTATAGGATAAGTGGTTCAGACAGTGTTTGTGTTTGTTTTGGGGTTATGTCTTCACCTTGTGGTTCCAGTTGGAAGTGCAGGTGGGTGGAAATTTCTGTGGTTAGTGTACTGTGACACCCACCTCTGGTTATTCCTTGACTTGCCTTGAGAACCATGTGAGTGGTTGCTGTGGTTCAGGTTTGACTCAACATGCAGTGTGCTATGAGATGGTTGGGGTTTATGTATCAAGGGAAGGTTTGTGTTCTGGATCAGAGGTGAGCTTTGAATGGGAGATTTTTTTAAGCTGAGACTATGAATCGTGTGTGGTCTGGGGATAGGGTTAAGGTAAGGGCTGGGGTCAAAGTGATGGTTAGGGTTAGGGTTAGGGCTAGAGTCAAGGTGATGGTTAAGGTAAGGGCTGGGAGGTTAAAGTAGTGGTTAAGGTGATGTCTGGGGGGTCAAGGTCATGGTTAAGGTGAGGGTTGGTATCAGGATGGTGGTTAGAGTTCAGGATTGTGGGTTTTGTGTGCGTTGGCGTAAAAACCGTCTTGTGTACCCTCTAGGTTGGAGAGCCTGGAACAAGACTGTGGTTGCATTGTCAAAATGAATTCCTTCTGAGCAGATTCTGTAGAATCTGATCAGCTGTGACTTTATTAGTTCTTTGAATGTGTGTTTGGGGCGATAACTGGATTTGTGTAGAAGACAATGTTGGTCTGTGTTTTTGAAACAGACCTTAGTTTTTAGTGATTTAAGGCCATTCTGAGGCTCACCTGTAATATACAGTGGTGTCCAGGAAGTTTACCTCCTGTGTGTCCCAGAGTTGTTTTGTTGTTATTTTTGGATGGTGTGTGTTCATTACAGTTGTGAATGCGTTCAAGTCTGTGTGGCTGTGGTGCCAGACTCCAAAAATATCATCTGCTACATAACTGCCATATGTATGTGTTAGCATAGGCTGGTGCAAATCTCTTGCCCATTGCTGTACCTTGGATCTGTAAATAGCATTTGGAGTGAAATACAAAATCGATTCTGGTTAGGCTTATTTCCAGTAGTTTTAATATTTCCACATACGGTCTATTAGGGTCTGGGTGCTTATTGAACAGTCTCCTTACCACTTCTAGGCCCAGGTCTGTGGCAATATTTGTGTACAGGCTATTGATGTCAATTGTAAATAAAAATGCATCCTCTGGAACGGAGATGTTCTCCAGCTTGCTAATGATGTTATCTGTGCGCTTCAAATAGCTGGGATGTGGCTGGGTTAGGGTTAAGGGTTGAAGCTAGGATTAGGGCTAGGGTTACAGCTACAGTTAGGGTTACAATTAGGGTTGGAGCTGAGGTTAGGGTTAAATTAGGGTTAGGGTTAGCATTTGGTAAGGGTTACAGCTAGGTCAGGGTTAGGGATATGTCAGAGCTGGAGTTAGGTTAGTTCAGGGTTAGGTTTATGTTAGGGTTATTTTTGGGTTAGGGTAAGATCATAATTAGGTCAGGATTAGAGCTGGGGTTGAAGATAGGGTTAGAGTTAGGGATAGAACTAGGGTTAGGGTCATTTTTAAGTTAAGTTAAGGTTAGCTTAAGGTTAGTTTAGAGATAGGTTAAGGTTAGTTTAGGGTTAGGTAATGGATATGTTAGGGTTAGGTTAGGGTTTAGTAATGGTTAGGGTAGTGTTACATGAATGTTAGTTTAAGGATGCAAATAAGTTAAGGTTCGGTTAGAACAGGATTTCGTAATGGTTAGATTAGGGTTATGTTTACATGAGTTTAAAGTTAGGATTATGTTAAGGTTAGGTTAGAATAGGGTTTAGTAATGGTTAGGTTAATATTATATTAATGTTAGTTTAAGGTTACAATTAAGTTAAGGTTAGAATAGGGATTGGTTAGGGTTGGATTAGGATAGGTTAGGAAATAATAATGGTTAGAGCTTACCGTTTAGGGCTGTGGTTAGGGGTTAAGGCTTACGATTTAGGGTTAAAGTTAGAGTTTAGTAATGTGTAGGTGAGTGTTATCTTAACATTAGTTAAATTAAGGTTACAATTTAGTTAAGGTTAGGTTTGAATAGAGTTTTTTTTTTTAATTCAAACTTTGTTTAATAAAGTTATCAATACAATACACAACCAAAAACAAACATCAAAGAATCCACGATCAAACAAACCCAAAACCATTTTTCCTACAGTTGGTCAACAACACTTACTAAATAGCCATTACATAAAATACATTGTCAAGACAGTGACAAAGTCTTTCCCATAACAATCCCCCTTCCTGGCTTCAAAATATGTAACTGACCCATGTCTACCCCACACCAACATACCCACGAAAGGACTGTCCCCCAATAGCAGCTCAACCCAAGTCATCATGTCTCATACATGCATCCTTCAAAACACATAAAATACTTCTAAATTGCGGTGTAAAACTTTACCATACCCCTAAAATCAGACAAATAAATACAAAGCAGACATACACATAATAAATTAGTTATCAATATAAAAAGGTTAGAAGTGCACAGAATAACCTAATAAAACAAGGCCATTAAAATCTGTAAATAAAATGCTATACAGGTAAAACCCAAACAAATTAAAAGAATGAATTAGTTAAAAGTGCACAAACCTAATAAAACAAGATTACTATAATCTGTGAATAAAATACTATACAGGTAAAAGCTACACATATTAAACAAATATGAAATAAAATAAATATACAAGGAGGTAGGATACAAGAAAGTGCAATATGTTTTAAAAGAATGCAGTTCCATAAAGCAGATGTCCATCCTCAGAGCTTCAGGCACATTTTTCCACGAGGCCTTTCCATCTGTCCTTTGCCTCATGGTAGCTCCAGGCAATCACATCCCGCTTTATTCTGAATTTCAGTTCAGCTCGGATTTTCAAAAAGACACCATAGGCTTCCATTTTCAACTCCTTTCGGACAAGGTTAATGCATGCATTCCACAATTCTTTCTTTGTCAAATTCACAATCAACCAAATCCTACCAGAGGTTGCTTTGTTGACCTTGGGGGACAGCCCCTTCATGATATCATCAAAAGTCAATGCAATCTCGCCATCTAACTCTCCGCATAAGGGCTCAACCAGTGACCAGATTGTCCCGGCATAACTGTAATCCCAAAAAACATGTTTGATCGTTTCCGCACCTAAACACTGGGGTCGCGGGCAGTCGGGACGTCCGGTCAACCCTTACCTATAAAGTTTCTCCATTACAGATAATCTGTCATGGAGACACTGCCAGTTTAAATCCTGCAGCCTATTGTCGAGCCCCAATAGGTTTGAATAGAGTTTGGTTGGGTCACAGTTTTGTTATGGTTAGGTTAGGGTCGCGTTAGGGTATAATAACGTTTAGGGATTACTGTTCAGGGCTACGGTTAGGGTTAAGGTTAGGGGTTAGGGTTCAGGTTCAGAAATAGTTAGGGTTAGGGCTTATGGTTTGGAGTTAGGGTTTACGGTTTGGAGTTGGGGTTTAGTAATGGTTAGGTTAGTGTTACTCTCCTGTGTGGTACACTAGGACACTGCCCCCGCTGTCCAACTAGAGTCCCCATCTGGCAGGTATGCCTCGGAGTTTAGCGTCGCCCATCCTCCCTCGTACAAGGACCACCAACTCGGAGACGTCGACGGGGAACTCCGCAGGGCCCACATGGTATGGTACTGTCTCCTCCGGGGACGAGGGACGCTCTCGGCTTTCTTCCAAAGGGGACCTGGACGGCAAGAGGCCCCCATCTGATGCCGCAGCCTCCCTTCCGGATTTTTTCTTCTTCTTTTTCTTCGGTATTGAATCTTCCTTTTTCCACTTCAGGATCTCTGCCAGGGTAGGAGCAGGGCTTGCTCCCAGGAGCTCTGCGGCTTCCACCGCCTTCTCCAACACGTTGATTTTGTTTTTCATCAAAGTCAAAGCCTGAAGCCTCTCCTCCACAGATACTCCGGGTCCATACCGGGCATCCACGTAAGAGAGCCTGTACCAGATGGTGTTCACTTCTGCAAATATTGCAGCAGCAGGGGCCCTTGCAATCCCTGGCGAAATGTCCAGTCTCCAGGCAGTTCCTACATTTCGTATTCTTACAAGCTTCTGCCGTTTGCCCCTGACCCTGGCAGAGCCTGCAGAAGGGAGGCTGCTGGGGGTAAAAGAGATCTGCCCTATTGTTCTGTATATTAAAATATGCCGCGGTATGATGGAGCCTGTCAGGGGCCGCAGGATCGGGACACAGGCGTGTCTGAAACTGCCTGCATCCATTCCATATCCTGAACTCATCCTGGATATCCCTGTGGTCCGGTTGGAGGTCGATGTGGCACTGGAGAAAAGCATGGACAGCCTCAGCGGGGACAAAGGGGCTGAAGACGTGAACAGTGATTATCCTTCTGACGGCCACCAAAGGTGTTCAGTCCTATATTGCTTCAACCTCCTCATCCTTCTCCTTCTTACAGATTTCTACCACTTACTGGTAGGTTTCGCCAGCGAGTATGGTGACGTTGTCAACCCGCTGGGGTCCAGTCCTTTGAATGCAGACAACTTGTGGGCGACCAGGCCCATCTTCTTGAAGATGACTTCCCTGATAAATCCAGCAAGATCAGGGAAGTCCTCTGCTGCATTCATGCTTCGCCACTTGAAGCGAGTGGTGTGCTTCATCCTCGGAGCCATACCACTGGTGGACTGCTCCTCCTCCTCCAACGATCCTCCCGGGGCAGCAGAGCTCTTCTTCTCGGGCCTGGCCGCCTCTTCTGCAGGTGAGGCAATCGTCGCTTCCACCCCTGCAGTTGTTGTCTCCTCCCTCATCGACTCCACCGCAATGTTTGAGTCCACCGCTGCCACCACCTCTACCGCCAATCCTCCTCCAGCCGGCATCAGCGCTGCGACTCCCTCGACGAGAGGCTCTGCCGTCCCTGACGTTCCTTCTTCCTGCGGGGAGCTCTTTTGGGTGGGTGACTTCTCAGAGAGAGCAGCATGATGCTGCTTCCCTGGGGGAGATAGCCTCACCTGCCCCCCAGCAGTTGTCTTCGTCCTCACCATTCTTACTGCTGTCATCTTCGCCGAGACCATTGTTGTCGTCGCCACTGTCATCATCTTTCTCGCTGTAGTCGTTGTCATCTTCATTCCGGTTGTTGGTGTTGTCTATTTCCCCACCGACATATGCGATGCCTTCATCCCCTGGTTCGGTTATGGTTAGGGTTACATTAGCTTTAGATTAGGATAGGGTTGCATTACGGTAGGATAGGGTGTAGTAATAGTTAGGGCTTACTGTTTAGGGCTACGGTTAGGGCTTTGGGGTTAGGGTTACCGATGCCGCACTGCCCAGCACCACACCAGCACAGGGTGGCCTATGCTGGGAGCAACTGCAGAAGAGATGTCTTTCTCCTCTGCAATGGGAACAGTGGCGGGGACATACACAATCCTTGGCCAGGTGGCCGGTCTCCAAACATCGCCAGCACCTCATGTCCTTACAGTTCTTCTCTGTGTGACCCTGGCCCCAACACAAATGACAGGAGGGAGGCTGTCCTTGATAAAACAGGTAGCCCGCGCTGCCACAAATGTTAAAATATGCAGGAGGCTGGACAAAACCCTCCATCCCTGCAGTGTCAGGGCGAAGACATACCTGAAATTAGCTTCACTTATTCCAAAAGTCCAGCTCATCCCGCACATCCTTGTGATCTCCGATGATGTCGACAAACTCCTTCGGAAAGTTTCCATGGCTGCTGCTGACACAAAGGGGTCGACGATGTGGACCGTCACGATCCTCTGGTCAGTCTTCCACAGCATTTCCACGGAGTAGGGGCGCAGGGTGATATGGTCAGCACTCTCCCTAAACGTCCTTAAAGTCTTACAGAATCCCCCTCCGGTAATCCAGTCAGCAGCGTGAGAACGAAGAACGATGAGGGTCCATTGTGTTGGATGCAGATCACATCCTCAATGGTGAGGGCCAGGAGTCCTAAGACAACCTCCCAAATGAAAATAACTTGCTCAGGAAGATTTCCGTTGTACGCCCAATTCCTCCACCAGAAGCGAAGAGCGTTTTTCAAGGTGGTCTGCATCCCTGGAACTGCCATCCTTGCTGTGGAAGTCATCATTTCTTCAAATCCTCGGAGCCATCAACGTCTGCGGGAGAGCTGAACTAACTAATAAAACTACTAAAAATAAAATCTCCGTATCACTCTGTGGGGATGGCGGACAAGCCACCCGAAAACCCTGCACATTAGGCTCCATGCACTGACCAAAATAAAATAAAACCCTACCAGGGAGCAGAGCTTCACCCCAGGAAAGCTGCAGTCATGCCACACACAGTCCTGTATTAGGCTCCACTCTGCCTCTGCTAAAATCACCAGTATTGCACTTATATCTTAGCCAAAAGGATGAGAAGTATTACATTAACGTTTGTTTGAGGTTACAATTCATTTAAGGTGAGGTTAAAACAAGGTTTGGTTAGGGTTACGGTTTTGTTATGGTAACATTAGCTTTAGTTATGGCTGGGGTTGTATTAGGATTAAGTAATAGTAAGGTTAGTGTTAGGCTAATGTTAGTTTAAGGTTACCACTAAGGTGAGGTTAGAATAGGATTTAGATATGAATAGGTAAGTGTTACGGCAATGTTAGTTTTAGTTTACAATTAAGTTAAGGTTAGGTTAAAACAGGGCTTGGTTAGGGTTACAGTTTGGTTACGGTTAGGTTAGGGTAATGTCTGCTTTACTCATGGTTGGGGTTGTATTAGGGTTAGGTTAGGGTTTAGTAATGGTTAGGTTAGTGTTACGTTAATGTTAGTTCAAGTTTACAATTACAGAAAAGATTTAGGACAATATTAGATGTGGTTTGGGGGGTGCACCTGATTGATTTTATTGACAGGGGTGGCTTTAGGAAAAGTCCGATTGGTGATAGACCTGTACCGTCTCTCAGGTGGCAGTTTGGTAAAGAGGTGATTGCTGGGATGGTTAAGATCTGCAGCAATCTTCCCAGCTCTTTTGTTCTTCCCAACAGTGAGCAGGTCTTTTACTGATTGTAGCTGACAGCCAGTGATCTTTTACGTGGAGCGGACCACTCACTGCAGCCTGGTCTTGGAGAGGGTGGAGGCCAAGGGGAACCAGATGGCGATGGATGTGTCCTAATAATGACTTTGTAAAGCCCAGTGGCACAACAGGTAGCATACATAGCACCTGGGCTGTGTGATCAGATGGGGAGGATGAATCCACCTCTACATGGTGTTTGCATGTTCTCCTGGGATTCTTTCTACAGTTTTAGATGATTCATAAACAGCAAAAGAGTGCAGGGGGAAACTTATAAAAGCCACCTTCTAAAAATTCCAAAATCAGACTGAAATGAGAAGGCCACAGCAGTAGACAGGACAGCAACTCACACTGGTGCCACACTTTGCCTGGTCTATGTGTTCTGACAAGGGTTCATATCAGTCTGGTTGGATTTTGCATGCTCTACCCATGTTTCCATTACATTTCTCTGACAGAAACAGTTTTAACAAGAAATGAGCATCAACTGCAACCAGGTGGATCAATGAAGAGACTCTTTACAAAAATAGACTTTCAGGGTGCTAACTAAGATGTGTGTATTCACCTTGCATTAGGTTGAGGTGTTTGAGAGGTGATTTAGCACAGTAGCAGCAGTATCTAGTCAATGTGCTGAGCACCGAGAGTGCCAACAAGTTCAGTTCAGTGAGGCTTGGTGTTTGTGATCATTGTGTTGTACTTTGTTTTGGGTTTTGTTCTTTACTTTCTTTTTGAATCAAAAGGCCTTATCTTGTCAGTTAAGGGTTCACATCAATGGATGTTCTTTCTGAAGTATAGGGAGAAGAAAGTAACCTGTCAAATTTTTTGTTCTGCCTCACCAAATGCAATCTTTCCTAGTGTAACAGTATGCCCACCCATTATGTGTCACCATCCCTGCCCTAGTGAAAGTACTCTAGAACCAGGCTGATTCCCCAGTTGGTCACTATCTGAACCTGGCTCGTCCCATGCCCTAACTGATGCTGAAACCTGGGAGTGACTGAGGACAAGGAGGTGAGTGGGTGTGGTTCAGTAGCTTCCTGCCACATGGTGCTCATGATTTGGCCTGTACATATGTTTAAGGGCAGCTTGTAGCATTGAGGTACTGCCTTTGGACCCAGAAGGTTGCAGGTTTGATTCCCACCTCTGGCTGTAGTACCCTTGAGTAAGGTGCTTAGCCTAAATTGCTCTAGTAAAATTACCCAGCTTTTTAAATAGGTAAATAACTATAAATGCCTTAACATTGTAAGTTGCTTTGGAGAAAAGTGTCAGCTAAATGAATTAAAAAAAAAAATGATGGGAGTTATTTCCACTACTCCCCCGCTAGAGGACATACAAGTTGCATTTCAGTTACTGTTGCATGAGGCTGTAGAACTGTTTGACATTACATTTTCTGGTATAGAATAAATAAGCAGAAATGTAACCTGGGTTTTTATTTAAAATCTCCAGTTTAACAAAAATAAATTTACCCCATCTGAAATTTAAATTACATTGCCCCATAACCTAAGAGCTTAGTACACATTTACATTTACAACTAAAGTTAATACTATATGTCACTGGATTCTCATTACATTTAGGAAAGCTTTACTGTCAAAAAGAATCAGATAAAATCATGTTTTATGAAATTGTAAGAATAAAAAATAAACAGTAATCTATAAAATATCTACATTAGTCATTCTACTGTATTACAGTATATTCATGCTTTAAATACAATTCCTTGTGCAATGCCTAATAAACATTTTTTAACAGTCTTTTAACCTGTTAAAACCTAAACTGTTTAAATATCTAAGACTTTTTTGAATGAATGAAAGATCATTCCATGATGATGAAAGTGATTTCTGAGCAAAATCACACAAATGTCCTAAATTAACACTAAATTAATGTTAAATCAGTTTTTCTTCAAGGTGACATCTTGCAGTGCTGCCTTCATCGTTCACTGACAATTGATGGCTGCGTAATCAACACTGGAGTCGTGTGGAAGCTGTTGCTCCACTGCAACGATGCTCACGTTGGCATAAATACTATTAGACTCAGGTTTGCTTCTCTTAACGTTTTTTGTAACTTCAACATAATTTACTTCTGCTTCTTCATCTGGGGGCTGATACAAGAGAGAACAGTTCAGTGTTGAGGTTTAGTCCTGCAGTATGTTCCAAGGCATGCCTTTCAATATGTGAAGCAGGAAGGGCAACATACTCAGCTGACATACAAAGGGCTACCAGTGACATGTGAAATTAAGGTATTTACCTGGCCACTGTTTCTGGGGTTCTGTTTCACTTGTTTGGCTGAAACAAATATTTTAGAACTGTTACAATGTTATCTTAATTTCTTCATAAACATAAATATGGGTCCTACTGACACATGGTATGATAAGTTGATGTTAAACTCAGTGTAATATACATTGTAAAATTACTAAAGCATAGTGCAAAAATTCACAGCCACAAATGAAACAAATGAAAACAAAAAACAAGCAAACTTACATTAAATAATGTGAACTACAGTGAACTCATCTCTGAATAAGAACATTAACTAATAGAAAAAAAAATTCTCTTAAAATTAAGATAAAGTGGAAAAAGGTGATGGTAAAAAGTAGCTATTAGTCACAAAAGTGAATAAAAATGCATTCAGAACGGCTAGATCAGCTAGCATACTACAAGTGTAAACTAAATGTCACCTTCCACCACTTACATTTGAGTCTACATGTGATAACAGCTATAGCCAAGCAGAAAAGTAGTAGCAAAAGGGTCACAGAGATGATGGCTATATTTTGAACAGGTGACATCTTCCATGTTGATCTGAAAGATAGTGGAACTCAGTATGATTTACTGTGCTCAACAGCAGTTGAAACAGTGTGACTGGCTACAGTGTCCTTTGCTACAGATGTAAGGGAGTGTGTTCAGTATGAGTGACTCATCAAGTACCAATATGAATTAAATACAAATAATTACATTCCATTTTATTTTCCTGTATCGCACTTTCAAACAAGATTCATCTGAGTGCTCAGCAAAGATTAATGTACAAAGAAAAACCACACAAACACATTTTATGACATGTGGCACAGAATTCAACATCAACAATTCGGTGAGAAACAGCAGTAGGGGAAAAGCCAGAAAGTAAAAGGCAATGGAAAACAGGAAGCAAAACTTTTAATGGTTGCTACATGGTAAGAAACATCTATGGGTCCAAGGCTAGCAAGCTGCCCATCCTTCCTTGACAATCCTACCCAGTTAGAAGAAAGTTAATATTCTGGGTTTCTCATTCTTACCGTATTTAAGAGCTGCCTTGAAGGTCTAGGGAGTCCCCTGCACCATGAATATTCAATGTCATCCACCAAGGGAATGGAATGGCATAGTATAAGCACAGTGGTACAGTGACTAGTGCTGCTGTCTCACAGTGCCTGGGTGCTGCAACAGGATGTGGGTTTGAGCCTCTTTCAATCTGTGTGGTGTTTGCATGTTCCCCTCATGTCTGAGTGGGTTTCCTCCCACAGTCCAAAGACATGCAGTTCAGGTTCACCCATAGTGTGTGAGTGACAGAGAGAGTGTGTTCCACTGATGTATGGATGAATGATCCATTGTTAGTAGTGTACAGTACTAGCAGTGTAAGTCAAGCTTGTGGGCTGAAAGCATCTGTAAGTGTAAACTACTTCTATTTCAGAAACAATAGTGACATTAATCACAAGACAGGGACCTGTCACCGAAGTTGTATGGTAAAAACTACAAGACTACATCATGAGATCAAAGATGGGTGTGTTCAGTTTTACATACTAATGAGTTTGTATACCTCATGATTTTTTTATATATATTCTGCAAAGAAGGAAATTTTACTATATTCAAAACTAACACATAAAGAACTCCATATATAATGAGACATTTTCATTCATTTAGATAGATTTCTGGAGTATCTGAAATAATGGGACTTTTTCTTTTGATAATTGCATGCATATTGTTACTTTCTGTCTGAGTTTTCTTATTATAGGACATTCAGTAGCGTGGCAGTTAGAGATGAGAAGTTGCAACCTTTTCATCTTGAGGAGTGTGTCCTTCAGTAGATTACATACAGTACATTCAGCTGGCCAGACAATACTACTGTTCAGTTTTATAACAGACACTCCAGGAGAACAACAGTTTGGCCATTTTCACTCCAAGTGCCGTAGGTATGTGGTGATGTGGCTGGGGCAGAGATTTTACAATTATGACCGGGTGCCCTTCCTGACATCCACGTCACCTTTTACCTAGGCTTGGGACTCACACTGACAAACCAGTGGCTGGGGCTGTGGGCAATTTATTATCACCAATTCACCTGAACTGCATGTCTTTGGACTGTGAGAGGAAACCAGAGCACCTGGAGGAAACCCATGCAGACACTTGAGAACATTCAAACTCCACACACACGGAGCAGGCATCAAACCTATGTCCTTCTCGCACAACCCAGGTGCCGAGAGGTGGCAGCGCTACTCACTAGACCATTTTCATTTAATTTTGTTGGACAATGAAATTAAGTTCTTCTTTAATACTTTCAATTGCCACAACCTAATATTATTAATGCCAGCAGGGACAACCAGGGACAAGTTAGATGCTCTATTGCTCTTGTCAGATCCAAGTGAGATTCAATATTGCTATACCTGGCCTCTGGGAAGCATTTCAGCGAAACCTTTCACTGACACTTCATCTATTGTTCCAGTAATAATGAGCACCTTCTGTGCAAGAGACAGGCTGCTGTGTACAGAAGGATGGTTGTATGTCCAATGACACAAATATGGAATTGCCACGGTTGATCTCTGATGCTATTAGAGCAACTCATGTGATCTTAAGACCACAGCTACGTCCTACTTTTTTCTTTTTTTTTTTTTTTTTAGCAGACACTTTGTCCAAAGTGACGTACATCTCAGCAAAAGTACAATTTAAGCATTACATTAAGAGAAAGAGACATAGCTGCAGACATGAAAGTCTCAAGCAAACCTAGTTTGTTCCCTACCACGTGCTGCACCAAGGTTCATCGTTTGAGTAGGTGCATAAAACACAGGATAGACAAATCCCAATACCCACCAATTTTTTTTTTTTTAATACTATAAGAAACAGAAATAAGCAAATACAATGCCAGAGTAGTGGCTGAATAAAGGTTGTATCTGGGGATGCTTATGGAATTATGATGAGTGAACAGTTACACCATAAATGAGCTGGAGAGATCTTGGGCGAAGTGGATCTGAAAAAGGTGAGCTTTCAGACCCTTCTTGAAAATAGATAGAGTTTCTGCAGTTCTGAGTGACATGGAAAGGTCATTCCACCACAACAGACCCAGGACCGAGGACCTCAAAGCTTTGCCTTTCGTGCGCGGGACCACCAAGCGAGCAAAAGTAGACGAACGAATGAAGGGGTCTGGCTGGGGTGTAGCGGTTGATTAAGTCTTGTAAAGAGCTGGGAGCAGTTCTATTGATGCATTTGTACACGGTAACCAGGGTTTTGAATTTGATTCGGGCAGCTATAGGAAGCCAGTGCAGAGAAATGAGTAGAGGAGATACATGGTAATGCTTTGGCAAATCAAACACAACTCGTGCAGCAGCAATAGTATGTGATTTTGTGTAATACAAATTGGGTATGTGAACATTATGGAATATTCGTTTTACTGTATAACTACAATATAAAGACAAAGGAGGAAAGAGGAAAAATGATTTACCCAATTCCAGTTCCTATTTCATTATGTATCTCTGTGGTGTGAGCACTGCTCACTGTGACTGTTGACACGTTTGTTGTAGCCTGCTCAACGTTTGAATTTATCCTCAGATCTGTACGATAAACAAATAACACGTAAAAAGTTGCATAAACAGAAAATCATTTATACTTATGTTCTTCATTGGCATATATTCATTTAGCTGACACTTTTCTCCAAAGCACCTTACAATGTTAATCTGCCAACAATTACTTCCCCATTTGAAAAGCTGGGTACAGCTGAAATTTGTAGTATGCAACATCTGAGAACCAATTTAAAAACAAGGACATATGCTTGCTTATGCATTTTACTTTTAATTAGATAACAGGTGTCTCTCACTGTGGGAACACATCAAATATGCTGCATAAATTCATATAACACCTTTTAGGGTATAAATAAACTGCTATTGTTCCTTAAAATTACTCGTGATCATGGATGATTTGGTACAATGTTTAGAGGGGTATGTTTAATTGATTCTCCTTTTATGAGAGAAAGCAAAACGAAGATGCACTATACCTGCTTTTTTTATTATTATTTCTGGATGTGTTGCAATAATGTAAACTTCCTGGTACCATATTGATTTGTGTAATTATCTGCATCTGCTTACACTTGTGGATTCTTACCTTTCTCCACGACGATGTCCATTTGGCAATTCTTATCCTTCAAAAACAATTCTATTCCACACCAGTATGTCCCGTTATCATTCTCCGTGAGATCATTCATAGTAACGGAGTAAGTTTTTTTCTTATCATCTGATATAGAAATTCTGTGGTTGTTTTTAGAGGAACGAGTATCTTCCAAAATTGTACAATCCCAGAATCTTCTTCCTTTACACCAGTATTTATCTTTGTTTTTGTAAGATTTATCATAGCTGCATTCGATGGTCAGACTTCCGTGTTCTTTGACTCTAAGTTCTACTGGACACGATATATAGTTACAATGAGCACCTAGAGAAAGACAGTGTTCAACAAAATTAACCTCCCATTTATCACACTTACCAACATCCATTGAAGCATTAAATATTGCTGCATTTCATTTAAAGAAATACTAATATATTAAAACATATTAAATCTGAGTATAATAATTTGATTTCTCTTTTATTACCACCCTCTTTTCACTCTTGAATTTCTTAAAGAAAATAAAAATATATTTCATAATCCAAGACAAAAAGAGTTATCATTGACCTTAGATAGATGACAATGCAGTGACCAAGGAAGACATTCCTTACCTGACAGAAGAGTCACGATCAGAAGTAGTTTCATTGTGCTAAACAGAATCAGGACTGAATGAGGATCTAACATCCGTTTGTCTTACATGCAATGAAAGTTTGAACACTTCCTGTCTCCGCAACATCCACCTTCTTAGTTCTCTTTTGTTATTTTAGTCCATTCAGCCAGCATGTTTTAAAAGTCTACTGTACAGCCAGCCTTCCTTATCTGCGGGTTTGCCATCCGCAGTTTGAAAATATTTTTTTAAAAAGCCAGAATATTCTCGAAAAAGAACATTTGAAATTCCTATGCACAGCACTGCCCGCTAAATACGCACAAGAAACACATGCAGGCTGCCAAGTCATGGCGTACCTAAGCCCAGCCAACCCTCAGTCCCGCTGTATCAGCCACTGTATTCGCTTTATGTAAGTAATCGTTTTTAAATACACGATTTCACTACCCTTAAGTGCTAGATTAGTGATAATACAGCTTCAAAAAGGCAAAGTGATGGTAATCCCTCCAAGCCAAAGAAGGATCGTAAACTGCTAAAATCTGAGTGACAAAATTAAAATATTAGATTTGTTGAAAGGCGGCATGTCGTTTGCGGAAGTTGGCTGCCAATATGGAAAGGCAGTATAGGGTAAAATTATGTAAGGGTCCTGAGCATCTGCGGTTTTTGCACATCTGCTTGGGTGCTGAAACCATATAACCACGGATAAGGCGCGCCCACTGCACAGTATGTTTTTCAGGCCGAGTTCTGTCATCAGAAAGCAATAAAGTGCCAGCTAGGAACAAGCACTGAGCCTCCTATTGGCTCTTGAAGTTACCATTGTAGTCCATCCTTTCTACATGCAGAATTTGAAGAAAATCACAAGTACACATAAATGTGAGACAGGTTTCACAAGGCCCTTTAATCACTGTGCACACATAAACACAGACAGCAGATACAAACACACTGCACCATGAGTCCTGTAGGTACAAGACAGAGCCGAAGGAGACAATCGCCCATACAGACTACAGTCCCCACGTGAAACTCCCGGCAGGTCCCCACCCTGATCCCCAAGGAATTCCCACAGCGACCAAACTAGGGCAAAGCTGAAGGTATATATAAATAAATAAATAAATAAATAAATAAATAAATACATTAAAACTGTGAAAGGGTGCCGAGGTCCCTTAAGGAATGCCATCCTTGCGCTGGCAGCACTGGGATGGTGGAACGTTCCAGTCGTAGATGTACGAGAGGCGCAGCTTCACTTCTTCCTTGCACAGACGACCCTCCTTCTCCAGGGTCTGGTGCTTCTCCAGCATGTCCTCCAGGCTCTGCTTGTGTGTCACCAGGTACTTGTTGTTGCAGCCCCGAGACTTGTACTCCGTGTCAAACCGGGGGTCATGCACGCGATGCACGTCCACTGGGGCTAGCCAGGCCCCCAGGGACACATCCTCACTCTGCCAGACCTTTAGGTAGCTGGCACTGATGTGTACATAGTGCACCAAGTCAGCAGAGAGGATATAGCCCCCACCCAGGGCATAAGGCAAGTAGTAGTCGCACAGTGCCCAGGTGCTCTCCTTCCACTTCCCTGCTGTTTTCACCCTCCCCCTTCCTGAGAAAAATCCCCAGTAGAGTCTGCTGGGCTCCTTGGTCTTCAGCTCCTCCTTGATGAGGTCTAATCTGGCAAAGGTGTCATCGTCGGCCTTCAGGACAAAGCTGAAGTGCACATTCTGGTCCAGCCAGGAGTACATGTGCAGGAGCTTGAGGGTCAGGTTCTCGTAGGAGTCCCTCAGTTGCGGCAGCAGGAGGAGGTCACGGTGACGGGTCTGTTCTGCACTCAGGCTCTGAATGTCCTCGCTAGACAAGCCCTCAGTGCCCACCACAAACAGGCTCAGCACTTCTGGGTCGTGCTTCGCCAGCCAAGTGCTGCGGATGATGCTTCGTCTCTCCGTGTACTTGGGTCCAGTGGTGACCAGCACCACAAGGAAGACTGACATCTCCTTGGGTCGGGCCTCCTGTCGTTCAGTCTCAGAATGGGGAGCTGGTCCAGGCAGCTCTGGCGCTTTTAGGGTTTCAGATGTGCACTTGGCCAGGAAAAGGAGTACCACTCCAAACAGGCACAGACCCCCGATGACCACGGCGGTCTTGTGGCGACATACCAGCCGCACCAGGTTCATGGTGTGAAGACTTGGGGGTGACAAGACAACACAAACAACCTGCTTAATTGTTGATCATAAAATAGAAAAGTGCTACAAAAAAAAAATGTAATTTTTGCAATACCACTAAAACTAAAGAAAGTATCATTTCATTACATGTTCTCAAGAACATGGCTACACTAATTCAGCTTTACATTATTATGGTGTGACTTCTGTTGTTGCTAAGTAACAACCTACTAGTGTGCAATGATGGCAGGTCATATTACTAATCTGCAATCCCATAGGAACAGAGCAAGAAGCAGAAATTTTGCTGCACTGTACCTGAAACAATAACACATTTTATTAGCTTAGCTGACAGACATCTACAGCAAAAACAGCTAGGTCACATGGAATGACGCAGATGTCCCATGAGCACTCGCAGATCCTATATGCAGCTTTAAATGTTAAAAATTGCAGCGCAAATTCTGTCGAAGTAAATGTAAGAAACATGTTTTCTTAGACTAAACCAACAAAACTGTTTAAAAACTGATATCGGAATAACCAGATGTTGCACATGGAGATAAATACCTGCATATGTATGCATATCAGCTGGTAAAAGCTGAACAACCCTTCTTACAGTTCCTTTTCTGAACATTTAAACCAGTTATATCCATGTACTATGCTGAGCAACTGCTCCAATAAAAGTTACAATTATTTACCCATTTATACAGCGGGGTAAGTCGCTTTGTAGAAAAGTGTCAGCTAAATATGTAAATGTACTCAACCTGAACCATTTCAGTACAATACTCGGCTCTTAATGATAAAAAGAAATTTAGCAGGCTGGAACAAAAGTGTCCCCTAAACAATAACATACGTTCCTACCTATAATAATATAACAATACTAGACAATGGGATAGTCAGTCGATGCTACTTTTCATAATTGTGACTGCTGTAACAATTGAAACTAAAGTGGAAATAAAATGATCAGAAAAAGGTGAAACGCCAAACAAACAAGGGAAAAGCATTAGGCGACAGTCAGTCAACGATCGGGACAACTGTAAAAGACAAAGGGAAAATAATGGAGCATGTAAAAGGCTCTGTCCCGATGAAATCTACAATTATCCGACTTACATACAAATTCAACTTAAAGACAGAGTTAGGAACGAAACTTGTTCGTAATCCAGGGACTGTCTGTAATGCCATGATGAGTCATTTGTGCCCTGCTGACAAAGTGGTCATATGTTTTCCCCAGGTGGGTTTGAAAAGAAACGACCAAAACACTAACCATCCTCCACCTGCCAAGGAGCAAACCCGTATTTGCTTCTTTTTGACAAATGCGTCTCTGGACTCTAACTTACCTGATTATCAGACTGGTGTAAATGAGAACACAGTGATTCACAACAATTAGCAAGAACAGCTTGGGAGATATGCATAGAAATGTGTCCGGCTAGGCCTCAGCAGGATATATATGAGACAGCAAAACACGTTCCTGTCTGTACCATGATTGCAGCAGGTCATGTCCTGGTTAGAGCTGTCAATCTGAAGATTTCTGGTACAAATCACAGGGCTGCTACAGCACATTTGATCAAAGGACTTAACCTATAATCGCTCTGCCATGTAAATGGATAATCAGTATAAAGCTGATAATATCACTACGACCTTTATCAGATCTCATCAATTTATAAATCCCACAGGACTGATGTTTAGATCCACTGAATCTTGTAAAACATACCAGTTTAAGACAATACCTGCATAACAAGACATAACAGGCCACTGATTTGTTTAATGACTCGGGAAACACTAATAGCATAGTAGTTAGAGCTGCTGCCTTTGGACCCAAAAGTTACAGGTTTGAATCTCACCCCCCACTGTAGCACCCTTGAACTGTAAACTACCCAGCTATACAAATGGGTAAATAACTGCAATTAGACTAATGGTGTAAGTCACTTTGGAGAAAAGCATCAGCTAAATGAATACATGTAACTAATATAAATGTGAATCAGGTTAACTGAGGAAGTTACACAGTGGTCAATATCATTATTATGATTCACCAAGACATAAAAAGACTCATGAAGAGATCAATGAACATGCAGAATTAAGACAGTGAGTGACAAAGCACTAAAATTAAAGCTGTTAAATTACTTTCAAGCTTGGGCTTGATAAATCAGACAGGGAGACCAGAGATGATGACGTCTGTTTTATTCTAAACCAGCTTGGCTAGTGATGGATTATAGTGTAAGGGTGGGAAATATGGAGTGAACAATCAATCAGCCCGGCTGGAAGTAAGGGAAACGACACAGAGCACGATGATGAGATGAGAACAACAGGGCCGCTTCCACAACGAGACCTACCTACCTGGCTGATTACTGACTGTCGTAACGGATTCGCATGTCTCCTCGAGCGCGTTTAGTCATTGCGGAACGATGTCAAACAAACGAAGCAACGTTTCCCTTTACATTTCAAAGGCGTTAATCGACCCCATAGGGGGGGAAATACCACCACGATCCCGCAATCGTTCGACCTTCCACTTCGGAGACTCCCACCAGCGCTCACACTGGCACTTGTACGCTGCGCGAGTGGCTCTGCAGGAAGCAATACTGCGGCACAGGAAGTGACGTTGCTTGAGTCAGGAACAACGAGCGCGTGGCACGTAGCGCGAAATGCGGATGGTATTCAAACCACTGAGAATGACGATAGTTCTTTTGATTAGCGTTTCAAACGTTTTATTTAAACGTTGTTAAAAATTACCTTCAGTTTATTCCCAATACTTCTCACGTTTAGATTAGTTATTTATGCTTGCAGTCAGATTTTACTCCAACATTTCTGCCTACTTTATCCTGTCTTCAGCCCAGTTCTCACTGCACAACAACACCACCATGACCGTGACCATCTGTCCTGCCTTGAAGCTCTTTGATATTAGCCAACATGTGTTATTCATTTTTATTTTAATGCATCATGACCTTTCTTGTATGTGAATAACTGAATGTTGAATGTATGATGTGGACCAAAAATATAAATAGTTTAATTTACAGTGCTGAGGCCTACATAAGACAGGCATGCTAAGAACTACTTTATGGTACTGAGTCATCAGCTTTACTAATGTTTCTTTACAGTGTTGCAATTTTGCTTGCAGAGTTAAGATTTCCATGCACAATACAGTCAGTATAACTCTGCATTTCATGCTCCAACATCTGCATTGCCTAGAGACATATGCAGGGATTCTATTGGTGGATTTTAGTTTTGCACTTTTCATTATTCCTGAGCTCCTGCGGACCAAACTCTCTCAACTGGCTGTGTATAATCCTCTTTGCTGGTGGATAAACAGCTTTCTCGCATCTCAGTGTTTAGTTTGGAGTGGGTTGCATTTTTCATGCTATGTTTTCTGTGGTTTTCAGACGGTGATGTGAATGTTCTAACTGAAATAAAATTAGATAAATATTTTTAAAATATTGAACATTATGCTAATAATTACTCATTCTTATGTTCTAAAAGGTTAACTTATTACCTTGTATCTGAATCAAAGGAAGTCACTCACTTCCCATTATAACCCACACACACACACACACACACACACACACACACACACACACACACACCAGCTAAAAACACTTGTCCCATGCAGGATCACAGGGAGCCAGAGCCTAACCCAGCAGCACAGAGCATAGGGCCAGGGGACACACCCAGGACAAGATGCCAGTCTATTGCAAGGCACCCCAAGTGGGGCTTGAACCCCAGACCCACTGGAGAGCAGGACCTGGTCAAACCCACTGTACCACCATGCCTCTGTCTGCCCCCATTATAACCCTTTTGTCCAAATTGGGGTTTCAGTGGTCAAGAGCCTGTGTCAGAAGAACAGAACACAAGTAAGTACTAAGCAGGGTGCATCCTGGAAGTAATTGGAGTCCTTTGCTAAGTGACAATTAGAAATGACTGGGAAAAAATAACATTTTGTGTTTGATTGTGGGGGTGCGGTGGTGCAGTGGGTTGGACTGCAGTCCTGCTCTCCAGTGGGTCTGGGGTTCGAGTCCTGCTTGGGGTGCCTTGCGACGGACTGGCGTCCTGTCCTGGGTGTGTCCCTTCCCCCTCCGGCCTTACGCCCTGTGTTACCGGGTAGGCTCCGTGACCCCGTATGGGACAAGCGGTTCTGAAAATGTGTGTGTGTGTGTGTGTGTGTGTGTGTGTGTGTGTGTGTGTGTGTGTGTGTGTGTGTGTGTGTGTGTGTGTGTGTGTGTGTGTGTATCCTTACTTTCCAAAAACACTTCTCAGAAAATCTATGTATCTATAAAACCTGCAAATAGCAAAAATGATGTGAAACTAGAGCAATGACGTGGGTCACACAAACTGAAAGTGTTGCAGCAATGACCTGAGCTGTACGGATTAGCAGTGGTCGGGATCTTTGGTTTTATCCATCCGATTTAAACTAAAAGTAACCATAAATGCTCTTTTCCTCCACCAGGACAGTCAGTGTGTAGAATACTTTATATTTACTCGATGCTTTTCTCCAAAGTGTCTTATAATTATTTACCTGTTTATACAGCTTGGTAATTTTACTGGAGCAATTCAGGGTAAGTACCTTGCTCAAGGGTACTACACTTGGAGGTGAGGCTTGAACTTGTAACCGTGGGGTCTAAAGGTAGTAGTGCTAGCCACTAGGCTACCAGCTATCCTCCTCAGGGTTTATGTCTGAGTTGCAAAACAATCCTCACCCCTCCATGCTTAATGTGTCCCAGTCTTCTACAGGTATTTGTTGCGGGACAGGGACACACCAGGAGATCATGTAAGACAATGAAGTGCCAGCGATGTTTGGAGATCGGCCACCTGGCCAAGGACTGTGTAGGCCCCCGCCACTGTACCCAGTGCAGGGGGAAGATCATCTCTCCCGCAGCTGCCCGCAGCACAAACCAACCTATGCCGGGGTGGTGCGGGCAGAGGCGGTGCCGACAGGGGACGGTGTGGAAGCCCAGCCTTCATCTGGCGCTACTGCGGAGCAGCTGGGATCAGCAGCGGATGCTGAGGTAAGAGAGCGGTTGTCCGGGGCCGGTGTGGCACAGTCTCCTTCTTTGCTAGGCACTTCTGAGGGGTCCCAGGCTGAGGAGGAGAGGGACACACCCGGTCACTCGGACATTTTACGGGACTTTGTGGGAGTGACCAGGAAGAAAAAAAGGCTCAGGAGGGAGGCTGGGTTGATCTCAAAAGGGCCGAGAAGATGCTTCCTCCTCCATAGCGGTACCCGATCACTCGAGCTTATTAGTTATTGACTAGTCTTGGGTGGGGTCTCCCCCTAGGTTCAGTTCGTCAGGGCCGGTGGAAGAGTCCCAACTGACAGCTGTGGAGGATGGAGAGTTTTGTTTCGAAAAACTGTTTGAATAATTGATTTTAAGGGGGTGCGGTGGCGCAGTGGGTTGGACCGCAGTCCTGCTCTCCGGTGGGTCTGGGGTTCAAGTCCCGCTTGGGGTGCCTTGCGGCGGACTGGCGTCCCGTCCTGGGTGTGTCCCCTTCCCCCTCCGGCCTTACGCCCTGTGTTGCCGGGTAGGCTCCGGTTCCCCGTGACCCCGTAAGGGACAAGCGGTTCTGAAAATGTGTGTGTGTGTGTGTGTGTGTGTGTGTGTGTAATTGATTTTAATTTGTAGATTTTACAGTATTTTAGATTTCATGTTTTATTCTTTTAGGTGTGCGTTGTATGAATGTTTAATGTTTATCGTTTTATTGACGGAGCTAAATCAGAATATGAGGGTTTTGGCATGGGTGCCTGGTACTTTTCTCTGTGGGTATGGAACACATGTGTTTTAAACCTTGTATTTAAATAACTTTTTGGTGAAGGATTTTAGAAGTCCCAGGTTCTTTTTGTCAAAATGAATATTTAAATTTGTTGTTAAATTCTGATGCTTATGTCTCTTTATATTAGTGAAATAAGATGTTTGGAGAAGTGAGTAAGCTCTGTCCTGTTTACGTTGAGAAATGTTTTTACAATGAAATGTGAGGTTGTTTTGTGTATGTGATGTGGAGTGTTGAAATTTTTATTTTTGTTCTTATGGTATTGAATAAAGTATTGAAAAAAAAATAAAAATCTGTTGCGAGAAGGGAACCGCAGCAGACGCTGGTGACAGAGTGGAACACAGCGGAAATGGAGCAAGGGAGGGCAGTAGGTATAGGTGGAGGGTAGGAGGGGGCTGGCAGTACAGAGCAGTACCAGATGTTAAAGGCCCCTCCTCCTTCCTTTGTTAAAACATTCCTGTGGAATAAGTGGGATCTCCTCCTTTGCTCTCTCCAACACACACACACACACACAAACACACGTGGGAGTTAGACACAGCAGATCTGCAGCAGTATTTCAGAACTCGTGCTGACTAAAGTCTGCTCTTCTTCACAATGGCAGTTTTTTTACTTCTCCTCACCCTCTTTGGTCTCGCTGGCACACAGCATCAAGCCCTAATGGAGTATCTGGAGCGCAGGCTTCTGGCCATCGAGGTAAGTGTGTCTCCCCAGGCAAACCCTGGAGTCCCAAAAACGAGTGGGGCTGGGCTGTCCTGACAGAAGGAGTGTGCGTAGGAGAGGCTCGGTCAAATACAGCTGCCGAATTGAAAAGTGTTAATGGCTGCACACTGCATTAGCTCAGCTTTTTCATATATACACCAGACTGTTATGTTAGAGTTTGAAAGGAGAATTGGAATAACAGAGAGAACGATGAACGATGACAACTGCTAACTTCTTGCAAACTCCAGGGACAGTTAAAGCACCCCACAAGGAGACGTTGTTTCGAAACCCTCGTTTTTTCCGTTATGCGAGTCCTCGGCTGAACTCTCACTTTCCCATTATTACAATCTCGATCCACTTCATCAGCTTCCACAGGGTCTTAGGACTTAAGAGTTTCTAAGAATGAAGTAATAAAAACTCCAATTTCACTGCAACAAATTTAACGGTTGAATTAGTCTTTGGGAAATTTTGCTTAGATCAGAGTGAAATTCGTTTAATTTCATTTCGATCAATTTACATTTACATTTATATTTATTCATTTAGCTCACTCTTTTTCCAAGTGACTCACAATGTTAAGATATTGCAGTTTGGACTATAATATGCTATTATACGGTTAAAATAAACATGTACACTGCACTCCTACCCTTATAACAACAGGGTTTCATTCTGTATCCAACTGCTTACTGTTACTAGTCCTAGAGGATGTAATTTGAGATATTACAGTTACCCTTTAATATGTCTTTCTGTATCTTACGTAGAAAATAGACATCAAAAATCGTTCTCATCAAAAATTTGGAAAATTTAAAGGTAGAAAAGTTAATATAAAGTACATGAAAAGAACTTTTTTTTGTTTCTTGTGTTGAAATAATTCTACAACAGTAATGCATTATAACACAGTCATTCTTTAGTGATATTGTACACATATGTTTTAAAAACTGTTTTGCAATCTGAATACGTGTATTTACATTCACATTTTATTTTTGAATTTTATGTCTGTTCAGAGGGGGGTGCGGCAGGTTTGGTCTGTGCCCACTCTCTGGTGGGTCTGGGGTTTGAGCCCTCCTTGGGGTGACTCGCGACAGACTGGCATCTCGTCCTGGGTGTGTCCCCTCCCCCTCCAGCCTTATGCCCTGTGTAACTGGTTAGGCTCCGGTTTGCCGTGACCCCGCTCAGGACAAGTGGTTTTAGACTGTGTGTGTGTGTGTGTGTGTGTGAGTGTGTGAGTGAGCAAGAGAGAGATGTCTCTTCAGTTCTCTTTAATAATTTAATGGTGGCCGAAACCCCTGTGGGGGCATTGCTGGAATGTTCACAAATGAATAACAGGGGTCATTTGTTTTGATCAGGATCGCATCTCCATATGGCATGAGCAGACCAGTCGCTATGCTACAGAGCTGCGTGACTTCAAGCAGCAGATGGTGGCATTAATGGAGAATCTCGATAAAGAAAAAGAGGCCCTGCGTGCTGACCTTGATGGAATCAACACCCGAGTGGAGCGTGTTGAGAGGGAGATGGATTACTTGGACACCCAGAATGGAGCCCAGCCCTGTGTTGATGTAGACGATAAGTTAGTGGAGCAGGATGTCACCTTGGTGAAGGAGAAGAACCGGGACAAGTATGACAAACTCACAGGTGAAGTGGACCTACAGACCTACAAGTGCACTGTTAAAATGAAGCTTCTTAAAACCCTGGCACCAGTTGGTATATACTGATCCTAAATTATCCAGATTATAACTGAACATAAAATTTGAAGAAATATAAATATCCTCTTTATGTTTAAAGAAACACAGAAATTGTCATGGGTTTCTTTATATTGACTACATTGCTACCACTTGGATATAATGCCTCCATCTGCTAGTCAGATTTTCTTTCATCCATGTACCTTATATGGCTTGTTATACAATCTTGCTATGCAAGACTACTATATATACAATCTTGTAAATTTTGCACTTGACACTAACAGCCGAATTGGTCAGTAACATTCATATAACGTGGTAAATAGTTTCATTATCATTCGCAAATGGCTTCACAGGTGACACAAAAGCGTAGTGGTCACAAGGTTAAATACCACGCAAAAGTTTATATTGAAAAGATTAATTATGAGGACCACCAAAACCATTTAAAAATATTAATAATATTAATATTTTACAAGTATTATAATAAATCAACGGATATGTAAACAGTTAATTTTTTCAGACACAATCCTAACTGTCTTTAATGGGTAAGGTGATAGACTCCCAAGTATGCATTATAATACTTCCATAAATAATTTCAGGACATGCTGCAACAAGACTATGAAGCTGATCTTCAGCTAGCATCAGCATTTGCCTAGCCTGCTTAGTTTTGACTTTTTAACTTGTCATGCTGCACAAAGTCCATCTCTTATGCAACCACACTAAGATCCATTATTATTGTTAGGCACTTTTTCACTGAAAAGACATAAAGAACATCAAGATTATATTAATTAGTGTTTTTTTTCCACAAGTTTTACTGCAGAACAACATTGTAAGTCAATTTTACTGTTTGTTGTGTGTTGCATTCATTATAAAACCTTGTGCCACAAACCTACAGTTGAGTTGTCAGGCTTGTAATTAATCTTATGATGTCAATTTTTAGACCACAGTGCTCTGCATTAACAAAGGAATTAGTTAATGAATATAGAGAAAATATAGAGAAATACAGGGGGGCATGGTTGCACAATGGGTTGGCCCAGGTCCTGCTCTCCAGTGGGTCTGGGGTTCGAGTCCCACTTGGGGTGCCTTACGACAGACTGGCATCCCATCCTGGGTGTGTCCCCTCCCCCTCCGGCCTTACGCCCTGTGTTGCCGGGTAGGTTCTGGTTCCCTGTGACCCCGTATGGGACAAGCGGTTCAGAAAATGTGTGTGTATATAGAAATACACAGTAAATAATAAGGAAATCAATAACAGCTTGCCTAATTCAGAACTGAGTTGCTCTGAAGTCTATCCAAAAAATGCAGGGGGTGAGGCAGGGTGCTCCCTGGATGGGAAGCCAGTCTATTACAGGAAAATCACAGAAAGAGTCACATGAAAAAGGCAATTTAGGGTATATAGGGTGTTTCCAAGACCAAGGTTAATCAATCATTCATGCTGTAGTTGGAATAACATTGGCTCTGTATTGATTTTGCAGAGTGCAGGGAAATGATCTCTAGTGTCAAAGCTATGAAGATCCTGAAAAGAGTGGGCGGACCCAAAGGAATTTGGACAAAGGACATTGTCAGTCGGTCAGATAAGATTTACATATTTAATGGAACTAGTGAAGACAGCTTGTACGAGTTCAACTCTGCTCGGGACTTTGCTACCTCTCCTGGCATTTCCCGTGCCAAGGAGATTAAGCTGCCATCTACCTGGGATGGGACGGGTCATGCCGTCTATAAGGGACATGTCTATTATGTTAAAAAGGACAAAGAGTTTCAAGTGGTAAAGTACAACCTGAAGAATGTATCTGTGGTTGACACTGCAGTGTTTCCAGCTGAAGACCAGATACCTGTGTATGGCCTCAACCCTGAGACCTACATCGACCTAGCTGTTGACGAGGAGGGTCTGTGGGCCATCTATGCAACAAGAGAAAATGAGAGGAATATCTGCCTGGCTAAGATGGACCCCAACACATTGGACATGGAGCAGATGTGGGACACTCCTTGTCCTCGGGAGAATGCAGAAGTTGCCTTTGTCATCTGTGGTACAGTATATGTGGTGTACAACACCAAGCTCCCAAGCCGGTCCCGTGTGCAGTGTGTGTTTGATGTGAGCGACATGGTGACCAATGATGACGCCCCACTGGTGTACTTCCCCAAGCGCTATGGCTCCCACTCCAGCATGAAGTATAATCCAGGGGACCAGCTCATCTATGCCTGGGATGATGGCTACCAGATCCTCTACAAGCTGGTCATGAAAAAGAAGCTGGAAGTGTGAGGACCCACAGCAAGCAAAGCCTGTGTCAATAGCAGAACAAGAAACTGTCCCTAAAAATGAACATTTAAATGTCCTCCTGGAAGGTTTTTACTTGTATTAATTCTTTTTATCTGATATTATAAAACTGTGTAAAAAGCACCAACATTCTCAAATATTTGCAGAATATATATTTTTGCCTGGCGCAAAAATTACACAAGAATTTATATGTATTGGAGAATATTATTCGTCATTCTATAGAATTAAAATTGTTCTTCAAAAAAGGAACAAGATTCTTTCTTCAACAGAATATCTTTAACATTAAAAATAAGCTGTGACCATCAATAATATCCGAACCAGAATATATTTTGGTATGTCATAATATTTCTGAAGATGTCCATGTGTCATTCATTGCATGTTCTGCGCAGGTGTCATCTACTGAAAACTGCATTATAATGTGGCAATCTTTAAAATACTGCATCTACAGCTTTATGCTATGTCTATTTCACTGTCCTGATACTAAATGGCTTTAGATGGCTTTTTTCTGCTTGATAGCTGTACCTCATTTCATCATTTCACAATTAATAAATCAACATTTATTCAGTTTGTATGTTTAAGCTACACAAGATTTTGTATACAGATTTTGGTGGTGACTAAAAAATGTGGAAAGAATTAAATAATGACAGAATTTGTTGGTAGTGTTTAAACCCCCGAAGGAATGACGTAAAGGAAACAATTTGAACAGTGATCCATTTGTACTCTGATAGTTCCGTGACCAGATTTGCTTAACTTCCCAAGACAGCTGGGTCTACAGGACCTCAAAGTTCAATCATAAATAATAACTGTGGATAGCAAATGAAAAGCACTGACATGATCATTTATAAAGAGAATTTAAATAACATCGGCAGGTGCTGACACATTTTCTTCTCTCCCTTCACCTGTTTCGGTAAAACTGGCTCATTTCAAAGAGTTCAGCCAAGTGCAGTAAAGGGGACCAGCTGTCAGTATTTATTGCTGAGACATCTGCATATGGCTGACCATTTCTGCTGGCTGAAACCACCAATTTACATTTATATTTTTTCACTTAGCAGAATGTCTTCTCCGAAGCAACTTAAAATGATACTCAGCATTTTTATCCAAGGTGACTTACATTCATTCATTTAACTGACACTTCTCTTCAAAGCAAATTACAATGTTGTAATACTTACAATCATTTACCCATGTATGCAGCTGGGTAATTTTTACAGGTGCAATACAGGAAAAGTACCTTGCTCAACGGACCTACAACAGGAGGAGAGATTCAAACCTGTGGCTCTAAAGGCAGTAGCGCCAACCACTACACTACCAGCTGTTCCTGTAATGCTAGGTGCAAAGGGGTTTACAAACTGGGGTCCGCCGACCGCGGCGGGGGCCGCAAGAGGGAGCTACGGGGTCCATGGAAAACTTGACAGAAAAAAAATTACAGTAAGATAATATTTTTTTACATAATTTATTTTTAACCTAAAGATGTTATTAACCATATCTACATATAGTTTCATGATTTATAAGAGTGGTCCCTTGTAACGTGTTCATCCCAAAATGCTTTGCCCTCTTTACGTTTGCACTTTTGGCATCACTTCACATGGCACGTGCTAAGAAGCCGCACTCAATTGGTAAAGCATTATTATTACCAGTTACTGAAGACATTGTCAGGGAGTTATCTGGAAAGGAAGCGGCACGAAAAGTAGATTGTGTGCCTTTTTCGGACAATAATACCGTGAGCAGACGTATAGGTGACATGGCCAATGATATTGCTTAGCAGCTTTTAGAACAAGTGCAAGCTAGTGAATATTTCACGCTGCAGTTGGATGAAAGTACTGATGTTGCAAATCAAGCACAGCCTCTGGTCTATCAAGGAACTTCTTTTTTGTAGAGCTCTTGTAGGCAGAACCACAGGGCAGGACATATTTAATATGGTGGATCAATTGATGACGGTCAATTCAATAGACTGGTATTGGTGTGTTGGAATGTACAGTACTGACAGTGCTGCCGCTATGACCTTACGCTAGGCGCAGCGGTGTTGTGATGCCGATCGAAGAGAAATCCCCCAACGCTGTTGTCACACACCATATGCTTCACTGTGAGGCTCTTGTGGCCAAACACATTGATGATGATTTGCATCACGTGCTGAGGGATGTTGTCACACCTTCCACCTCGGCAACGAGGAACACTTGCGGCTGATCAGGGTCCAGAAGCATAAAAGGACAGCCCGGAGCTCAGAACGCTGCAGAACCACGTTCAGCCTTACTGCTCACAAGTGCTTCTCGCATTGCCCCGTTCACCTTTCCTGACTTCCCTGTCCTAGCTCCCATTCCTTGACCCTCTTCCTTCTGACTCTCCTTGTCTTCCTCGCTTCCTTTGACCCATTGCCTGATCTTCAACTCATGGTTTTCGGACTCTCCTCATAAGGACGTCTGCTCCTCGGTGATCCTTGCTTGTTTCCTGACTACGACCTGAGGATATCCCATCACCTTGTGCACCTCTGCTCTGCACTTGGGTCTGATGACCCACTTTCCGGACGGAAACATGACAGATGTAGTTAAAACTGTGAGCTATGTAAAGTCACACCCCTGAGACACAGACTATTCAATTTACTCTGCAAAGAAATGAGTGCTGATTATGAGAGCTTGCTGCTCTGTTTGGAGGTACGCTGGCTTTCCCGCAGGTGGGGGGGGCTGTGTTAAGTCACATGTATGCACTGTGTAAAGAGCTCAGAGAGTTTCTCTCTGGTGAAAAGTCAGAGCTTGCCAACTATTTTGAAGATGACTCATGGATACTGAAGCATCATCAGGGAGCTGAAGGTTTCCTCTCCACAGAGGTTACATATCAGGAGCTCCCTGATGATGCTTCCAACAGGGGAAGCGAAACGTTGGAACCAGTGTCCTACACGAAGCAGTCGAATCCAGAAGAGTTAACTCCCCAGTCAGTTGACATCAGCCGCAGAAGCCTACAGGTTTTGATATGTAACATCTATGCAGAGGAAACTTTCAAGTGGAAAACACAGCGAGGGCACCACCTATCAGGACCAGCCGCTACGACCTCCGACCTGATCCCACCCATAAATACACCCACCCTTGTCAAACACTCCAGTTCACATCTAGCCTCTACAAGATGTGGCAGCTCCCTGATGATGCTTCCCACAGGGGAAGCGAAACATTGGAACCAATGTCCTTCACGACGCGGTCAAATCCAGAAGAGTTAACTTCCCAGTCAGCAACTGATTGATTTGACAAATGAGGTAGAGATGAAAACAAAGTTCCCCTGTCTTCCTCTGTCTATGAGAGTTTTGGATGTTTGTGAGAAAGGACTACCCTGTTTTGTCTGAGAAGGCAATAAACTGTCTTTTACCTTTTGCCACAACCTACTTGTGTGAAGCTGGATTTTCAGCACTGAAAGTACTTCAGTCCAAGCACCGGGCCCATCTGCAGGTTGAAAGTGAGATGCACCTGCATGGCTCTCACTAAAATGAAACCATGCTTTGACAAACTGTCGAAGCCATCGGGCTCCTCCATCCCATTAGGACTTATTGAATCAGTGAATTTGGTGTTGTTTGGTTTGATTCACGTGTTTGTAATGCAAATGCTGCCCTTCAGGTTTAATTTTTCATCTACCAGTGCCTTAGTATAGAATGTTCTCCCTCTTCACCTGTATGATCTGTCCTCCTTTGAATTGCGTGTTGTTTCTATCGCTGCCTCAATCACTCTTGTTGTGGTTGTTCTGTATCGCAACCCCCCCCCCCCCCCCCCAGGGCCCTCCCAGCTGCTTTCTGGATGACCTCGACATCTTGTTGAGCTCTCTCCCAGGGGACAGCACTCCACTGATTCTCCTGAGTAACTTCAATCTGCATGACCAGGATATTCATGCAACTGGTCCTTTGCCGCTCCTGCAGTCCTTTGACTTCTCCCAGTCCCCTGCTACTCACAAAGCTGGCAATTGCCTTGACCTTGTCTTCTCCCGTAACTATGGCTGTCTTGTCCTCTGCAGACCTGGATGTCTACAAACAACTTTTAGCTACTTTTAACTCTGCTGTCTCTTCAGCTAAAATAGCCTTCTACCACAACAAATACAGTCTGCAACTAAAAAAAACACACAGACTCTTTGCCACCTTCTCATCCCTACTGTGTCCTCTGCCACCTCCTCCTTCTTCTTCTCTCGCTGCTGATGCCTTTGCTTTGTTTTTTAGAGACAAAGTCAATGCAATCACAGGCAAGTTCTCAGCATCACCCTGCCCTGTATGCCCTAGACTTCCCTGGGAAGACGTGCTCTCCAAATTCAAGCCATTCTCGGAATCTGACATCTCCCACCTCCTTATATCACACAGACCCACCACCTGCTCGCTAGATCCAATCCCATTCTTACTCTTACAGACCATCTCCCTGCATCTCTCCACCCTTATTGCTAAGATCATGTTTCCCATCTGCCTTCAAAACTGTTCTCATTTCACCACTGGTAAAAAATCCTCTCTGGATCCCAACTCGGTCCAAAACTATAGGTCAGTCTCCCTCTTCTCCTTTCTGACTAAAACTCTAGAACAAGCAGCCTGTGATCAACTCTGTGAATTTCTCACTTGGAACCATCTCCTCGATGGATATCAGTCTGGATTCAAAGTTGATCACTCCACTGAGACGGCGCTTCTGGCGGTGTCTGATGCTCTCCAGTCGGCCAGAGTGGCCTCTCTCTCCTCGGTCCTCATCCTCCTTGATCTGTCTGTAGTGTTTGACACTGTCAACCACCAGAATCTACTCTCCTCTTTTAGTCAGCTTGGGATCAAAGGAAAAGCACTAAGATGGTTTGAGTCCTACCTATCTGACAGATCCTATGAAGCGGTCTGGCAGAGCTCTCGTTCTTCTTTTCTGCCTCTCTCAACCAGTGTCCCACAGGGCTCGGTACTGGGTCCTCTTCTCTCCTCGATCTACACCTCCTCCCTCAGCCCTGTCATTGCCACTGCTATGCTGATGATATCCAGCTCTTCTTCTCCTTTCCACCTGTAGCATCAAACATTTCCATGCACATTGCTGCCTGCCTGTCGGACATCTCTGCATGGATGTCTGATCATCACTTACAACTCAACCTCTCCAGAACAGAGATCCTACACCTCCCAGCTGGCCTGTCTTCTTGTCATGATCTGTCAATCAAACTGGACAACTCACTCATTTTGCCTACATCCTCAGCTAAGTGTGGGAGTGATGATCGACTCAAGTCTATCTTTCTCTCAGCGCATCGAAGCCACAACCCAGACCTGCAAATACATCCCGCATAACATCCGCAGGTTCTGTCCTTACCTCACAACATATTCTGCCCAACTACTTGTCTAGGCCATGGTGACATCCCGTCTGGATTATTGCAACTCCCTCTTGTCTGGCTTTCCCGCTACTGCCATCAAACCTCTACAGCTGATACAGAATGCTGCTGCCCAAGTTGCAGTTGACTTGCCGAAGCGTTCGCATGCATCTCCCCTACTCGTTTCTCTGCACTGGCTTCCCATAGCTGTTCAGATCAAATTACAGTCCCTGGTTATGGTCTACAAATGCATCAATATAACTGCTCCCAGGTATCGACAAGATTTGATCATTTGCTACACACTTTTCCACATCTGCCCGCTTGGTGGTCCCACCCATGAAAGGTAAAGCACAGAGGTTCTCGGTGCATGTAGTGGAACGACCTGCCCTTTACAGAACCACTCTTGCAATTTAACGTAAATGTTTATATGTATTGCGAAAAAAAAAAAACAACTACTAGGAAGGTGATTAAGAATCTGTGATATTCTGGTAAAGTTTTATGCTACTTGTGCAATGAACGTCGGTGCATATGGTGAAGGAAACTAACTGTACTTAAGAGTCACACATCTGCAGCTATGTCTCTTTCTCCTAATGTAATGCACAAATTGTATTTTCTATGAGATGTACATCACTTTGGAGAGAAACATTTGCTAAATGAATAAATGTATTGTAAATGTAATACTGTGAAAAGAGGTACACTGTTCAGTTAATTTAAATATTTTCCAATTTTTCAGAAATACAAAAAAACTACAGAAGCTACAGAAAATTGTTAATTGTGAGAATTATTTTTGGCTGTAGTGAGTTTGGGAGGCATGGTGGCACAGCGGGATTGGCCGGGTTTTGCTTTTTGGTGGGTCTGGGGTTCAAGTCCTGCTTGGGGTGCCTTACGATGGACTGGTGTCCTGTCCTGGGTGTATCCCCTCCCCCAGCCCCATGCCCTGTGTTGCTGGGTTAGACTCTGGCTTGCCGTGACCCTGCTCAGGACAAGCAGTTTCAGACAGTGTGTGTATAGTGAACTGTCAAATAATAAAAGAAAATTGTTACTGAAAAAGCTCGAAGGCACAACCGAGTCAAAAGCAGCAGATAACTACAAGCTGGTGGAAGCTTGTGAAGTCCATAGGCTGTCCCAATGTGACCGGTCCATCTTTGGATCTTGCCCCTGTGTATGTTTTGGCAACAGCTCCTGAGCTTCATTGTGGTTTGGGGATGGTACTGCATTGAGATTTTCCTCTCCCCCTAAGGTGCTGGCTCACTTGTGATATTTTTCTTCATAGCCTGGAGCAGTGGCTTCTGACTGGCTGTTCCAGTGACTGAAACACAAGGCATTGATTGACTGGTTACAGTTTTCAAAGTTATTATTCGCCTAATATCTGCCATTGCTAGTATCATTTTCCCCAACTAGGTTTTTCTGGATACTAGCAAGATGAGATCTGCACTGTGTCTCAAAGAAACTTACATGGGATGTTGTGCTAGTAAGGAGTTATGCTGATAATATAGCAATGTAGAGAATTATTGAGTATTGTAGGGAACAAAACATGAAACCTAATAGTGCATGGAGCCATACTCATGATGTTTAAATGTATGGAGCAAATCTCATAACATGATTACAGGAAGCAATGTTAGTGACATATCAGCAGTGCTGTATTCTTTTCAAATGAGATAAATTTAAAGTAATCTTTTCTCAGTTGCACCGCTGACAAGTATGACAGACCTTGGACCAGCAGGTACTCGTGTTTTGTTTTCTTCTTGTTTATGGATGACAGTACTTATTTGCATTTGCAAAAATAACACACACACACACACACACACACACACACACACACACACACACACACACACACACACACACACACACACACACACACACCCCTTACGGGGTCACGGGGAACCAGAGCCTACCCGGCAACACAGGGCGTAAGGCCAGAGGGGACACACCCAGGACAGGACACCAGTCCATCACAAGGCACCCCAAGCGGGACTCGAACCCCAGACCCACCAGAGAGCAGGACTGCAGTCCAACCCACTGCGCCACCACACCCCCTTCAAAAATAACATATCGGATTAATTATTAAAAGTATAAGGGCAGAGATTTATGTCCCTGTGGCATTCCCTCATTCCTTTTTAGGTAATAAAGATTGCATTTACTGTTGGAGATGACTTAAGAATGAATACAGATGAATTTTACAAAAAACTGGGAAGATCTTCCTATGACATAAATCTTGAATTACGGCATATATTATAAAATGAGTCTCTTGATATTTCTGGATTTCATTATGCCTTATAAGTGTTACATTGTCATCTCTAAATTCATGCTTCTGCAGTATTGAGAGTAACAGATGATCATGGCGCAGCTGTACTATTTAATTCTCTGGGAGACCCCTCAGACTGAAGAAGGTATGTGCTTCAAGCCATGATGTCTTGTTTCAGTATAAGACAGAGTAAGGTAAGAGGCATTGAGTGGAATTTGACTCATTGAGACCCCTTGCATGGTTTTCTGGGTAAAAGAGGGTACAGAAGTGGTTTACCATTGTCTTCTTTCCCATGTCTTTGGGCAGGGAACAGGTGGAGATCATGCAAGCTCGGCATAACCTGAGTTGGATTCAAACCTTCCACCTGAACAAACAGCTCCAGAGCTGTGATAAACTGGTTTTCCCCGCTGCACCACCTTGCCATAAAATACAGCAGGAGGCAGCAAAGTTCCACATATTCAGCCAAGACATTCCACTCTGCCTCAGAGTAAATTCTGCAAACATTGTGTCATACCAGTGACTTCGAATTACTTTTCCATCTTCGCTTTCTTGCAGCTGAGAAAACAAAAATGCAACCGCACCCTGAACTGTAATGGAGAGGGATATTCTGCAAAGGGTGGCAGTAGTGCTGGACTTTCAGGTGAAGCAGGAGAAATACTGTGCTCAGCTTTACCCCTGGTGAAACTAACTTAGATGTTCTTAGCTAAAGGGATGACATTCTACTTAATGAATGTGGCATGACACAATTTGATTTGGCATATTGCAGTTTTGATGGCTGTTATTATAACAGACATATCATTGTATTTAGTGGTCTTTTTTCCATTTTTATTTGTGACTGTCACAAGTTTTCTTCTAAATGAGGCATTAATATTACATAATGACCACAACTGTGAAAAGTTTTTATTATTCATAAAGTAAGTCCTCTATTTAACAGACCCCCCCATTTAAAAGATTTTGGATTTACCAGACAAAACTCTACAGTTCAAATGTCTGTAGGTCCTTGTTATTTTCCAGCTGATATGTCGTTTAGGATTGAATTGACTTCCTTCTACATCGGACACCACAATCTCCCAAATAGTCAGAGACATCAAGGATACGCTGTGGTAAAATAGAAGTGTAGTTATTTGCATTATTATAACTAAAATAGATTTTAAAATTGTCATTGGATCCTTAAAATCCTTCCATCCTTTGTACTTCATCTGACTGAACATAAACCATTTAATATAGAGAAAGGGTTTAAGTGATTCATATTTACAAGGTTCAGATGTAGCAGGCTACTAACTCCATTGCTTTTCTGGGGAACAGTTTCCAAGAATTTCGGAGGATCTCAAGAGCAGAACAGTATAATCCCACCCATCTCCCACAATCTAAAAAAATATCTTGAAACCCTAACAATCCTGGCAAATGCACTGTAAAACCATACACTGGTATTTTGCAACACTAAATTAAACATTTGTTCAATGTATAAATGTTTTCTTTGCCACAGACTCAAGAACTAATTTAAAGAAAAACAACATTTATAAAATTTATGCCTATCAAATAACTTGTGCTGAGTTACTTTTTATAACTGAAGTGCCATTTTTTATAAAGTAAGTAATAAGTACTAAATAAATTCTCCTCAATAACCTTACACATTTACATTTCATGTGCTTTGCAGACACCTTCATCTGAAAGCTGCTTGTTTACATCCACACCTTTCAGCCAGGGGATGCTGTCATCCAACAGAGGTGTGATTTTTCTCTGAGTTTGTTGAGAGCTAACATTGCTCTGAGCTAATATTGCAAAAATGTAGGCTTTTCCTTCTGTGTCTTGGGCCTATTAATATAACCCACAACCTCTGACTGGGCCCAGAGACTCTACCTTCAGCTTCTCAAATCATGCAGTCACCAGCCCTCACTGTTCACACACTGCACAATGAAAGTGGGTGTAATGCACTGGAACAGTCACCTTAAGATCTGGGGATACTTTACATGTGTCAAGGCAACCTGCTCCTTTCCAAAATGTACTCAAGAATACACCATGAAAATAATTTGACTGTGGTTGGTTACTCTGGTTTTGAGCCTATAGGGAATGTCTTTTAGTGTCCTGTCCTATCCGGTCCTGTCATACAGTCTTTATATTAATTGGTTTTATTGATTTAATCGGGAGGGGGTGCAGTGGCGCAGTGGGTTGGACCGGGCCTTGCTCTCCGGTGGGTCTGGGGTTCGAATCCCGCTTGGGGTGCCTTGCGACGGACTGGCGTCCCATCCTGGGTGTGTCCTCTCCCTCTCTGGCCTTACACCCTGTGTTGCCGGGTAGGCTCCGGTTCCCTGTGACCCTGTAGGGGACAAGTGGTTCAGAAAATGTGTGTGTGTGTGATTTAATTGGTTTTATATTTGATTTTTTTGATTGGCATGACAATTTTTAGGATTTTTTTAATTGGATAAATATTTTGATCATCGGAAATGATGAAGGAAGAAATTTCAAAAAATGGTTGGTTACTCTGTATCTGGTTACAGAAAATAAACAGACTTGTAAAACCTACATTTAAAATAAATCTTGTAGTGTAGGTTGGTTATGATTAGAAAAATGAAAGAAGGGTGAGAATTTATTTTTAACATGGTTAAATATTTGCAAGGTACCTTGCAAAAGCATTAAAACCTTTTCTATGGTGTTGAATTCTGTGAAAAAAAAGTGCTCAAAGTCATCACTTATTCAAGCAAGAGAGATTCAAGCAAATGTCAGCACAGACGAAAATAGAAATATGATTGTGCAAGTGTTTAGAGTAGTGAACTTGATGATTTGCAACCAGCCAAAACACACACACGCACACTTTCTGAACCACTTGTCCCATACGGGGTTGCAGGGAGCCGGAGCCTAGCCCGGCAGCACAGGGCGTAAGGCTGGAGGGGGAGGGGGTTACACCCAGGACAGGACACCAGTCTATCGCAAGGCATCCCAAGCAGGACTTGAACCCCAGATCCACCGGAGAGCAGGGCCCACTGTGCTACTGCGCTACTGCGTCCCCCCCCCCCAAGCCAAAACAACTACAAGTATTTTAGGTACAGAGAATTTTCCAGCTTTAATAAATTTTTACCCATTCTGCTATGAACTTTGTTCAAACCCTCTATGGCTTTTTAGGGATTGCACATAAATAGCAGGTTCCAAGTTATAATGTTTTGTGTAGTTCCAGCCCTTTCAGCGTGTTTGGATTATTGTCTTGATAAAAGTTTCTTAAGCCTTCAACAGGATAATTAATTATTTGAATTTCGACTCATCACGTTTAAAATGAAATATCAGTAGAATCAGAGCACTAAATTCATCATATCAAAAATGTGATAGCCTCTCCACCACCATGATTTTGAGGATCTTGTTTACTAGGTGAGGGGGGACGCGGTGGCGCAGTGGGTTGGACTGGGTCCTGCTCTCTGGTGGGTCTGGGGTTTGAGTCCCACTTGGGGTGCCTTGCAGCGGACTGGTGTCCTGTCCTGGGTGTGTCCCCTCCCTCTCCAGCCTTATACCCTGTGTTGCCGGGTAGGCTCTGGCTCCCCGCGACCCTGTATGGGACAAGCAGTTCAGAAAATGTGTGTGTGTGTGTGTGTGTGTGTGTGTGTGTGTGTGTGTGTGTGTGTGTGTGTATACTAGCTAATGGTCTGTGTTGAGTCTGTACAATATTTGGCATCTAAGGCAAAAGTATTCCTTTGCTCTCCTGTGACTGCAGCACCTCCCACCACGTGCTTGCAGGATCTCTCAGACCCTGTTTTTACCAGTTCAAAGCTGGTGTTCAAATGGCTTTTTTCCAGTAATGGCATCTGTCTGGTAACTCTATCAAGCTCACTCATTTTGAAGCTTCCAGAATATTGTTGAAGTATCAACCAATCTCCGTAGCTGTTCCAAGTTTCTTCTTGACCTTATGGTGACATCTTAGACCATTTTTTTCCTTCCTGCTCAGTTTGATGAGACAGACTACATGTGCGTAAACACAGCAGAATGTTATCAAAGGCATCAATAAGCATTCTTAGTTTCCTGTATATTCTACATAGCTTTAATAATTAGTCACCAGTGTTGCATTTGGAAAAAATAAATGATGTGACAGAAAACTACACAGAACATGGCCTTTCTTCAAAGCTAGACCCATGAATTGTTTGTGTATATGAGGCACCTTCTGTACTTTCTTCCCCCACATAACAAAAGCTTTGTTGTAGTGTAAAATAATAATTTATAGTTTGGGTGGCACAGCAAGTAGAAGTACTGTCTCACAGTGCTGGGGTGGTGCTTGAGGACGTGGGTCCGATTCCCGCTCGGTCGGTGTGGAGTTTGCATGTTCTCTCCATGTCTGGGTGCTCTGGTTTCCTCCCACACTCCAACGATATGCTGTTCAGGTTCACCCATAGTGTGTGTTCGACTGATGTATGGATGAGTGACCCATCGTAAGTAGTGTATCTAGCAGTGTAAGTCACCTTGCTGAATAAGGTGTGTGGGCTGATAACACTACATAGAGCTCATTGGAAGTTGCTTTGGAGAAAAACTCCTGCTAAATAAAGTAATGTAATAATAACAGCCCTAAAGCAAAAAAATAAAGAGGTAAAAGGAGTCGAAAAGCCTTCTCTATGTCTTTAAAACGTGAAGTGATAAAAAATCAAAGGATTCTAAAGGCAGTGTCATGAGTGGTTTTGTTTGTGTGAATTGATCATCACCATGTACTGTTCATACAGTGCAAATGATAAATTAGCATCACCTTGCAAGGAAGGGTTACCAGCAATATTACTGATTACAATAATAACACGATAATCGTCTCATTATGCAGTAGCCTATTAATAAATATTTTCTATTTTCTACATTATAGCACCTTTGGCAGCAGCTTTACAAATTGCCTACAATAAACAAGAAAGACGCAGGTGTTACAACTTTTAAGCAAGCAATAGTTTTAAACAGTAGTATCATACAGTGTAGTAGTCAAGAGACACGAGATGATTTTACACTTCATCTCGTGTCTCTTGACTACTACACTGTATGATACTGTATGATGTATGTATGACTACTTGACTACTATGATACTATGATTTTAAAAATCACGTAATGTCGGAGACTCTGAGGAGAAAACGGGGCCGATGCGCGGAGGGGGGAGAAGGTGCAGGAAGCGGTTAATGAGTCCAAACTATTTATTGCCACACTTTCTCTGAGGGGAAAATTAAAACCAGACACAAGTTCTTTGGGCAGAAACGTTCTGGGGCACGACGACTTAAGTATCCCTGCTCGCCGAACCGAGTTAAAGTGTAGGTTTGACAGCAGTAGAGTATTTGCATTTTCACTGTGGCAAGTTTAAGCCATTCGCTAATACTGCTGCGGAGCCCCAGAGAGATGAAGCCCTCGCCGCTCTGGGGAGTTGAATTGCACACCGTGGCGGGGCGGTGACGGGACTGGACTGGACGGGACTGGACGGGGCGGGACGAGTCCGCTCTCATCCAGCTGTGTGGACACGCCGGCTCCGTCAGTCAGTGCTGCTGTTGTTGCGGGTCGACAAACAGCTCGTCGTCAGTGTCTCCTCCTCCACACCGTCCGTGGACATCCTGCCAACCACTGTCAGACACGGATAGATAGAGCCCGTCCCCGGCAGGTGTTGGACTCTCCTCTATTTTTCTCGTGTTTTTCCCTCGTTAAACAAAATCCCGCTTCCGAGTGCTCGAATATTATGAAGGCAACAGTGGACTTTTTCGTTCGCACGCTGCTTCTTTATCACGGTAAGAATTTATTCGTCAAGCCCCTCTTTTCGTTCTTGTGTCTATCGCGTTCTGCAAGAAGATCCGTTCGTTTCTGCGCCGTCAGCGAAACGTTCAGTTTTGCCGCGCTTTTTTTTTGCGAACCTTCGTGTTCATCATGTGTCCTAATGTGTTTACTGTGACATGTCGCGCTGTTGTGCTGTATTCATAAGTGTTCATGAAGTTATTAACATGTGATGTGGCATCCAAGGAGGTACTTAGAGGGAGTTTTGTCAAGAAGAAGAGGAGTGAAGACTCAGGAGATCTTAAGAACAACACACTGATAGTGACCTTGGGGTCATTCAACTCTTATTCAAGGAAAACACCCTGCTGCTCGAAAACATTCCCAGCACTGATCATGGTGGTATTCTACACAAAAACAAAGACGCCAATGAAAGTTCGTCCATCAAAACAGCCAGATCACTGGGAAATGAGGCCAACGGTGCTAGACCTGTTTTTGAGAAAAGTAAGCAGGATGGAATGTAGGCTTCTTCCAACAGACTAGCAGATTTGACCAAAAACATCTTTCTCTTTCTTTGACTGCAAACACCACTTCACTCTTAACCCTGTGTGGACAGACTACAGGGAGATCAAGATTACTAGAGGAAAGCTGCAGGTTGAGGAAGCTCTGGTTCTAGGTTGCACATAATTCACATTTATTTATTTAGCAGACACTTTTCTCCAAAGCAACTTCTAATGAACTCTGTAGTGTTATCAGCCCACACACCTTATTCACCAAGGTTACTTACACTGCTAGATACACTACTTACAACAGGTCACTCATCTGTACATCAGCAGAACACACACACTCTGTCACTCGCACACCTGAACAGCATGTCTTTGGACTGTGGGAGGAAACCAGAGCACCCAGAGGAAACCCACACAGACATGGGGAGAACACACTAACTCCACACAGGCTGAGCAGGGATTGAACCCACATCTTCTCATGCCACCCAGGCACTTAGACAGCAGCCCTGCTCACTGTGCCACTGTGCCTCCCCATGGTCATCCAGCTGGTCATCACACTACATTTTCAGTCATTCTTTTATCGTAATTTTTCTATCACAATATTTCCACTCAGTGTTTGGTGTGAAATGTCTTAACCAGCTGTTGCCACAGTGCGACCAGGGTCATCAAGAGGCTCTTCTTTTCAGAATGTAGTATTCTTCAGCAGCTCAACGCTGAAGTAAGTTCAGCTAACAGGGTAACTTCATGTATAGATGCTTAGTAAATTACAATGAATTGCTCTTGCTTGGATGGGGATTTTGTGTAACAATGGCCATCTGATGGACAAATAGAAAGCAGCCATATCCATTCCTTTATCGCTAAAGTGTTTTGATCTGCAGTAATGTAATTCTATATATTGTTGAAGATACTAGAAGCAAATTAGAAGGTCTTGTTGATGCCCTGGTTGTTTGGCCTTTTCTTGTGCAAGAGCTTATGGCAATGTGTTTTATATTAGTGGTGTGGGTGGTGGGGGCCGTTTGTGACACTGCTGTGATTAAATTTGCTTTTCATAGTTCTGTAAGGAAACAGGAGTGATTCAGAGTGATTCATCTTTAGGATGAAGATTGTGGTGAGCCACAAGTGATATTTGCATGGTCAGGGTTTTAGCAGTGATTCAGAAGATTAAAGCAGAGAAGAGAGCAAGATGGGCATTTTGGTTAAGGTTGTGATTGAGAGACAGCAAAAAAGTGAACGCAACGGGGTTCTGGGTACAGATGAAGTCAGGTATGCAGTCAGTTCATTAATGTAGAGACATACATGTATTTAGCTTTTTGAATGCTTCGATGTAGAGCTTGTATGGCTGCATACTCAGCATACTTTTTCAGTAGAACTCAACAAATTCCAGCTTCCACGAGTATTAACTGAGCACGGCACCTGACTCGTAGGGGTTCCTTGCCTGAGGCTGCCTCCTCCTTGATATTAAACAGTTAACAGGGTTGGGTGATTGTCGGTCCCTTCCATGCCATGTAGCAGATGATGTGGTTGTGGGCTGTGTGTGGGTGTGTAGAGATGCAGGGAAGAGTGTACAGCTTGACGCATTGTCTGCAACACATTCCAGCCCTGTGTATCACTCAAGTGTTTTCCTGCATACAAAACATTTATGAACAGGCCTGCTGCTGATTCAATGACTTTCGGGGTTATTCTTGGCAGTCACATCACCTGTAGTATAAAAATTCTTTATTTTTCCCTTATGCTTTCCCAAATTCTCAAAAGAGTATCTTTGTACCATGCATACTTTCACTTACTCTCTGGCGCCTGATTTGATTGCTAAGTGTTGTGCTACCAAACACACACACATCTTCTGAACCACTTGTCCAGATTATTTTTTCTACACCATTCCAGAAAGACTTAATGATACCACAGATTTAACCACAAAGAGCAATCGGTGTTGTCATAAACTGGTACTTTGTTCCACTGTGATTAAACTTAAACTATCATAGTCACAGGTATGAAATTTACTTGCTTGTTTCGATATGAAGTACACTGGCTGCAGTGATTATAAAATCAGACTATAAGACTGTGTTCGGGAATACTGCAGAATACATATAATTTATGCACACACATCATGTTTTAATCTTTACAGTTGTCCCTCAATCTTATGAGTCAGCTGTTGTGTGTGTTTTATGTGTGTGGAGCAATAAAGACTAAATTACAGCATCCTTTTGTTTTTACAAGGGCTCTTTTCCAATGTACAAAATTGCCCCTTAATTTAAAGCAAGCTGGTTGTGGCTCAGTAAGATTACTCCTGCAGACAGTTGGAACCATCAAATGGAGAAGTAGTGTAATTGTACTTTTTTTTTTTTTTTTTTTTGCGCTCATGACCAGTGGTTAAATTGACATTTTTTTACCAGTGTAAAGACTGTAGATTTGTACTGGCTGACACGGACACCACAGACGAAGCATTTCATAAAACCCTTGAGATTTCATTGTGTCCATTGGGTGCTGAGTAAGCACACCGTAATATCACACATATTCTCATTATTTTGTTGTTTTTCTGACACTCGAGTCCAAAGCAACTTACCCATTTACACTAATTGATATTTTATTAGAGCATTTTACTGATGTACTTTGCTCATGCTCAAGGAATAGGACCCTTTGTAAGATTTTAATAATCAATTTTCAAGTCGCAAGTCCAAGTCTTTAACTGCGGGGAAATCTGTTGTCCATATCACACGCATAAATCACGAGGGACAAACTCATTGGGCAAAAACGGAATCATTCCTACATTGATTGGTTTCTAATTATGATGAACTGGGATGCAGTGTGTTCATTTGCAAGGTGGATAGTCACTGGAAGAGATGCACTTTTGTAAATTGTTTTCATTTTCTGGCATGATGCCCTCTAACTGTGTGTGTCAGCAGGTGAAATGGGGACTAGCTTGAGCATCAGGGATTAGAGGAACGCAAACCAGCTGGCTTCGATGTATCTGCATGATTTATTTATGCCAGTTAAAAATAAAAGCCTACAACTTTTACTAACATCTGAGGCAGATTACAGAGATATGTGTATAGACCTAACTCTGTTTGTCGTGGGGACTTTCACTGCTGAGTCACTTTATAACATGTCGTATTTACCAGCAGACTCATCAAATCTACGTTAGTCACAGCTGGAATTGTAACCTGAAGGACGTCGGTCTTGTCAGTCCCCAGGGGCTACTCAATTTTTTATTTTCAAAACATAGAAGCTGGTACACTGGGTTTCTTCAAGCCATATTTACAGTACCTTTGTGCAGTAGTCAGTGAAGACTTTCCATTCAGAATTTTGTAAAAAATTGTTAATGCTACTATTTTTATTGCTTCATATCAATTTAGATGTACCATTTAGTCTAAGCAACAATTTTGAACTACCAATTTTTAACACCTGCCTTTCAGTTATGTGGGTGTGGTGGTGCAGTAGGTTTGGCTGGTGCCTTGCTGTGTAGCAGGTCTGGGGTTCAAGTCCTGCTTGGGGTGGGGTGGCCCTGTGTTTGCCTCCCCTGCCATGTAGAAGAAGGACCTGACAACCCACCTCTGTTTCTTCCCTTAACTTGCCTTGAAAACCCTGTGGGTTGACTTTGACTTGGCCCATATGATCAGTTATGTATGATACCATTTTATAAGTCAAACATTTATGATAGCTTTAACAACCTTTGTGTTGTTTTCAAATTTCTTAATTTAACACACACACACACACTTTCTGAACCGCTTGTCCCATTTGGGGTCGCGGGGAACCGGAGCCTACCCGGCAACACAGGGCGTAAGGCCGGAAGGGGAGGGGACACACCCAGGATGGGACGCCAGTTCGTCCACCCCAAGCGGGACTCAAACCCCAGACCCACTGGAGAGTAGGACCCGGTCCAACCCACTGCACCACCGCGCCACCCTAATTTAAAACATGTTGTGATAATTTACTACTGTTCACATAACTGCAGACCAAGTCAAACTGTGCTGTTTTTTTCAGTGTAAAGGTTGTTTTCTTACATTGATTAATTTAGCTGATACTTTTCTCCAAAGCATTTTACGTTGTTAAACTATCTACAGTTATTTACCCATTCATACAATTAGGCAATTTTAGGGTAAGTACCTTGCGCAAGGGTACTACGGCTGGAGGTGGTATTCAAACCTAACCATTATGCTAGCAGCTGCTGCTGTTATAAGGAAATTGTGCAAATTGTGCCTGGTTAATTAAACTGTGAAATAAATAAAGGTCATACTTCAACTTGACACTCCTAAAATACAGGGAAAGGTTTGGGAAACAGAGCTTGATTATTCTAGACTAATTTGATTTATTCTTAAAGAAAGGCTATTTGGATTCATATCTTGTGCTCTCCGTAAACTCAAATGTCTTCTACAATTTATTTTATTTAGTTTCTGTCAAATTAATGTGTACTGTATTTATTCTCTTTCAGTTCCCAATGTTTTCTTCACTGCTGGTAAGTTATAGTTTAAAGTTTGATTACACTGATATTCTCCATGCATGCAATTATTGCCCTTGAAACTGACTCATCAGCAGCCTTGACACCAACTTGCCAGGGACATTAACTTTCTTGAAACTGTGGTTCTTCAACATTGCGTAGTAACAATCTTTGGTTTCTGCCAGTGTTGGGGCAAAGCAGTATGGAGAGCGTGGTGGTGGCCGTGTACAACATCAGCGCACCTCTCGGCTCACAGGCAGTATTGCAATGCCACAGCCGGCGCATGGTGTGGACCCAGGACCGCTTGAAGGATCGGCAGCGTGTGGTGCACTGGGATCTGTTCCGCAGTGCCCCCGACTACACAATGGAACGGGTCCTGGACATGTTTTCCGCCGGGGAGCAGCGCATCTACAACAATTACAACAAGGGCCGCATCAGTATGCCCAAGACGGCCTTCCGTGACGGCAATTTCTCCCTCGTCATCAGAGGTGAGCCTTAGGAACTTATTTCTCCAACAAGTTTGTCACTTAGAAGTAAGTAAACATGCCCATTTGTCTAAATTTCAACAAGACAAGAGTCAAGAGCTCAGTGCTAATTTTTTTTAATGTTTTTTTTTGTCTGTGAAGATGTGCAAATGAGTGACAAGGGCATTTATTCCTGTAACTTGCACCACCACTACTGCCAGCTATACGAGTCTCTCAAAGTGCAGCTTAACATCACCAAGTCTCGTAAGTTTCCTTTCTCCAAGAACACCGTTGGCACTCTTGCTGACTTCTGTTTCACTCCGTCTAATTTGTTTTGTTAGTTGTGTTGGTGAATTATCCATACTATTCAAGGTTGGTTCATGCACTCAAATTTTCTGCCATCCTTGTACTGAGTTGTCTGGAAACACCAGATGAAAATAGTTGAAGTATAAGAATGACAGTAATTGTAAAAAAAACTTCTCTTACGTTATTATTTTTGTTTTCTTTGGTGTATTGACAATTTCAATATTTCATAGTTTAAAATATTTGACCTCACTTCCTTTGACTTTCAAGTTTTTAAAATAATAATAAACTCCCTACTTTTTAAAATTATTCACAAGCCTGTTCTGTCTTATTCATGATCTTTCTTATATTTCACAGGGTTCTTAACCCTTGCTGTTATCTAATAGCTTGATTTTGCCTTTAATTTGTTGTTCTTACCTTGCATTACACAACCTATACTCTGTCTTTTGTGTCATGTTGGACTTATAGTCTGTTCTTACTCTGTGAAGCATGTCATTTATTGCAAGTATTTGACTAATCAGAGACCCTCTGTGTAAATTCACCACCTTGCAGCACGTAAGCAGAGGCAGTTCTGGGATGGAGAAAAGGCTGTGTATGTGGTCCTGGTGGGTAGCACTGTGGTGTTGCCCTGTGTGAACCGCAGGCAGGTGTGGACTGAGGGACACAGCGAGGAGGAGCAGCAGGTGGTCCACTGGGACAAACAGGCCCCTGGCGTCCGGCATGATCGGGCCGACCGCCTCATTGACATGTATGCCTCGGGAGAGCGTCGGCAGTATGGACCGCTCTTCCTGCGTCAGAAGATGAATATCTCAGACGAGGCTTTTTACCTGGGTGACTTCTCCCTCATAATCTCCAACCTCCAACCCTTGGATGAAGGCATCTACTCCTGCCACCTACACCATCATTACTGTGGCCTGAATGAGAGGCGTGTCTTCCAAGTCACAGTGGGACCTCCCCTGCTCCCCAACCTCTCAGCTGCCCCCCATATTCTCCCCAATGACGACACCGGTAAGAGACGACCCTTTTGTCATGCACACATCAGTACTGTGTTGATTTCACTCAATTACCGAAAAAATGCTAGACAATAAATGTATTATACAATAGTATATTACTACTTAATGTTTTTATAAATACTATAACAATACCATTTTAACACTATTAATGTGTGTTGTGATTACTTCAAAATCATTTAATTTGTTTGACAAATGATTTACTTATTCATACCATGCAATAAATGCTTGGATCTGAATGTTTTATAATGTGTTTTTAAGAAAATTAATTTAGCACAACTTTAGGAAGTTACTACATGCTGTTTCAGTTAAGCAGGGGGTACAGTGGGTTGGACCAGGTCCTGCCCTCTGGTGGGTCTGGGGTTCGAGTCCCGCTTGGGGTGCCTTGCGATGGACTGGTGTCCTGTCCTGTGTGTGTCCCCTCCCCCTCCAGCCTTTCTCCCGATGTTGCAGGGTTAGACTTGGACAGCAAGCACAGGCTTCAGCCTGTGTGTGTTTCAGTTAAATGTTCTGAATAATCGCAAGGAACATGTATCATTTACAAATATCCAGAAAGTTGTAATTTCCACATAGTTTTCTAATATAGCACAATAATAATTGGTGAGTTCAGGGAGCAAGACTGAGAACAGACGGAAGGGATGTGCAGAACTTGAGCTTTTGTTTACGATATTTACACAGCTAGGGACCAGCAAGGCGTGATACTAATTAGGGACTGAGAAGTGGATTCACTGTGACAAGGACGTGCTCTCTGGTCCCCTTCTCAGGGCCCGACATCCTTCTGCATCTGGGAGAGTTTTAAGTGAGGGTTTAGTAATGAGGACATGCACAGCTGTGTTTCCATTGTCCTTGCTCTCGTTGTGCTGCCATGGTCGCACACACTCATACCACAGTGATGTTTATCAACTAAGGAACCAACAGAACTGAAGGTCCAGTAAATTTCACTGTAACGTGAAATTCTACAGAGAAAACTTAAAAAGGCAAAATGGGATTTAACAATAATAGTTTGCTAAGACACTGTAGCACTTATCTTACACCATCATTTGATCTCTTCTGTCACTCATTAAGAATAAACTGAGTAAGGAGTTACAGATTCCACATTATTTCTAATTTTGTTGATATGACCTATTAAGGGTAATTAATGTGCTTGACTGCAAGTCCACAATGCATTGTGGATATGTTTGTACATTGCAGAAAAAATGACCAGTGAGACATTATAAAGAGATAAAGCCCAGACATGAGTGTTATTTTGATTTCAGACAAGTAATTGCTACCATTAAAGCAGGAAAAGGGAATGAAAACTGTTTTGCTGTTCAGAAATGCACCTCTTGTGTAATGTTGTCTGCCACATCAGCACCCTCTGTCTCCTTCTGGAGTTTCTCTGTCGTCTCAGTCTGTTTTTTTTATTTTTTTTCAAACAGCAGTCAGACTGTTTGGATTGGGGTGGGGGATGTGGACCCAGAAGTCTCTGTAGCCACTGGGCCATTATGTTTATGTGAGTCGCATTTCTTCCCACAAAAAAGCCCCCCTTGCTGCTCTACCAAGCACAGAGCAGGGGAGCGGGAAGGAAGGGGCACTGTCTAAGTTTAAAGCTGGGTCTGTTTTCCTCTTCAAGTGTTCAGTCACAATCCTTTGAAATTATAAGTCTACAGTTTTGAGCTTATTACCAGCCAACACCCCTCATATACCAAATACTTCAGCAGTCAGTATAGTCTTTCTCCTTTGTTCTCCATCCTTATTTGCTGTTTTCTCTGTGTGTTTTTCTACAGCAAAAAAGTCCAATAGTTCAGTGTTTATGTCTGAAATTGTGAAGAAGGAAAGATGAATATTCTGGTATTTTGCAAATAGTTTGTTCAAAATCTATGGCAGCTAGAGAGAAATACCACAGTGCTCTGTTGCAAAACCACTAATGGTGGAGAGTTTTCTTATTTGTGAAGGAATGGCTGCAGGATCTTCTAGAGCCAAAATGTAACAGGATTCAAGGCCTAGAGATTATAATAGAAGTGACTTCTCTTCATAATGGAGAACAGAAAGATCTTTCTATAGCATTCTTAGATCCTTGAGCAGGTGTGAATCATGTTTTTTGAAAAATTTGACCTTTTGTTGTTAGATATTAAAACACTAAGGGAGTTAGATGTGCATCTGAGCCATCTGTAGACAAAGAATAAAGCAGATAATCTTGACCAGTTTCCTTTTCTCTTGACTGGAGGTTGAGGTGGAATTTCTGAATAAATGAGAGTGAGTATTGCCCATAAAGCATTTACATAAACCTTGTCTTCTTCATGCTGTTGCTATATATTGCCATATGGACACCTCTGCTGTACTCTCCCCCCTACATACCATACAGGGTTGTTTATCAGCAGGAAAAAAGATGTAGGCTACATCTGTACAGCATCTGGCCGACTGAAACATAAAAGTCCCTCTGTGAAACTGTGAGATTCGGTTCACATCTCTTCATCCAAAAGGCTGGCCGATATCACAGGGTTGTGGCAGCCAGAACAAATATAGTCTGTATCACTAGATGAAAACACAAGATTTTTGAAAGAAACTGCATGGCTCAGTGCAAAAGAATCTGGGGGAAAAGGCCACTTTCTGTGATCCTTCAAATTCAGTTCTCTCTTTTTTTTTCTCCCTTTATGTTTTGAAGTTCCTTGCTGAAGGTTTGTATTTAGCTCCCACTACGCCTGAGGTATTTGGCGACCCAGACAAGTCACATTGGAATGCTCCATCCTTCCTGTGTACACCATGGAATTATGGAAACAGCCATAGGCCACCCAGACATATTCTCTAAAAAAATAATAAACAGATCACTTTGTGAAGCTCAGTGATGGCAGCTAGGAACCCCTGCATTGCTCTGTGTTTTCAGCTCTAGGTACAAAGAGAAGTCAGAGCAATTGGGGCAATAGGATTAACGCTGGGTAATTACAGTGATTAAAGAAACCGTAATGAGAACCAGGTTTTGGTGCATGTATTGCTGTTTGAATTGCAGGGCAGTAAAGGGGGTGCAGATGTGCCGGTGTGGTAAGATACTACCCTGCTTCCCTGTAATGCACAGAATGGCAGGCAGCAACAGCTTTTGCATGTCAAAACACCCCTTGACTACTGTCTTCAGAAAAGTTCAAGATCAAGGTTACATCCTTTGCTTCTCTTTAGCATCTGACACACACTGACTGAGCTCATGATTGTTACCAGAAAAAGAAGTTCATGCTGTGCTTGATGTTAATCCCAGGCCCTGTGGTCAGTGCTGGTCAGATGCTGGATGCTCCTCAGTCCCTGTTCCTGTCTATTTCAGCTGCTCTCTCCCCCAACCTTGTTCAAGTCTCAACTGCACACTCTTGCGTCCCTGGGTGGCAGAGCATTTCGGCTCCATTTGGATGCTTTTTAAAGGCTCCCTGGTCTTTGATGTGTGCACGTGTATGGAAAGGCCTTTCACATCACTTCCTGCCAGGGGTCTCTGTGCCTCTGTGATGTTATATGTTGTGTGTAGCATGGGAATTAGGAAAGCAGGCAGTCTTGGAGGTTGGAGAGACATCCTGTGATTATGTTTGATTTGCTCTGTTTAAAAGCCTGTATTGTAGTGCTTCCAATGGATAATGCAGAAGAAACACAGTCAGCTGATTCAGCCCAACAAACCACAGAAGGAAAGTCCCTCTCCTCGCTCTTTTTTGCTTGGTCTACCGTTTTCTGCCAGGAAAACTAAATCACTACCATGACTTCAGGTCTGGAACTCATTTCAGCTCAAAAGCACTGGGATACCATTTCATAGTGCTTTCCTGGTTGCAGATAAAAAAAAAAAAAAAAAAAAGAAATAACAGGCCCTGAGGACTGAGCTTCTGGTTCTCCACAGAACAGTACAGAAGGTGGAGAGTTTGCCCGTGTTTGTTCTGCTTCTGTTTTGTGTGTTCAGATCACGTAATGCTACACCATCAGGTTTATGTCTAAGCCAAAGCAATGTTCTACAGAAATAATGCGATAAAATCTGTTATACTTCAACTAATAACTATATAATACATATACTGAGAGTGTCTTGAGACTCCGATGTGGTTGTCATTGAGCTGTAATACAGCCAGTTGGTGTCTGGAAAAGGCAAATTTTCTAACTTCCATTAAAATAAAGACATATTTCTGCTAAACACCTGGTGTTGTAACTGAGCTGCCAGTGATCTCAATGTAAAATTCTTTTTTTCTAACAGGGCTTCTTTTCTTAAAACTTTCCTTAAAACTCTGGAATACACTGGATTTATACTGTTTCCAGATTGTAGTAATTATTTTGGTGACATTTCCAAAATTGTGCCATTGCAGCATCCTTGTCAACAGTATAAAGGTTCACTTGTTTTTGCACCTGCACTACTTCCATTTTTCTCCTACACACGATTTCCTCTATAGCAACATATGGAACTGGTTATTACACACATCTTATGTCAGATAAGAAGTGCTTCTCATTAAATGAAATTTAATTAAAATTAAAATGATACTTTGTGGTAAAACTAAGGGTCACAAGGGATTCACATAGTTTCAGGCGGCACTGTATATTAAAGCAGATTGTATGAATGGTAAAACACGTGGTGCTTCCAGCATACCGGCTGTAAATGATCTCCTTCCTTTTCAGGCACTAATGCTGTAGAGGTGCCGCGGGTCATCAATGTCATCCTTCCCGAGCAACGTAGCCACTTCCTGCAGCAGCTAGGCTACATCCTGGCCATTCTCATTTTTGTGGCCCTCATTATCATTGCTATAATTCTGCTCGCCAGGCGGCACAAGAAAAAAGGTTTGGCCCTTGGCTGTGATGTTTTCAAAATCTATCTCAAAATCTATGTTTTCTGTCTGAATTGCATGTATGAAATTTGTGTCATTATAAACCTGTTAACGGTTGCGCTAATGATTTATATTCAATTTCAGACATGCAGTATGAGCTTCGCAGAGCTGAACGGTGAGTACTTTGCTGGACCGTTTAGTATAGAATTATCCTGGGCGTGCTGCTTGTGCTCTTGCATGCACACAGAACCTGCACACTCATTTGTTAAGGATGTCAACCCTGTTTCCTGAATGTTGCTGGTTCAGGTCACACCACCTGATTCTGATATGATAACCTTGAGCAAGGAAGTTAACCTGAATTGGTCCAGTAAAAATATGAAGGTATACAAAAGGGTTATAAATCATAATATGCTAGCTAAGAGACAAATGAATTATAACAGTTTAATACTATTCACTTCTAGTGAAACTTCTGTTTAATAATATTATATTGTAGTTTTTAACTGCATAATTTATAAGAAATCAGAACTGTTCCCTCAGCAAGAGTCACCATGACATAACTGTCTCTGTTTAAATATGCAGAGGTCCCATGACCAATGACTTTGAGATGGAAGTCACAGAACTGAAAATGTGCAACCAGGAGGAGATGAGGCTGGGTGAGTAGTGTCAGGATCCATTGGATCGTCTGAGTGTCCTTTAGCTTGGTCATAGGTCTGTGGGAATGTAAATAAAGCTTAGCACCTACATGTATCGTTCTTACATGTGCTCTCACAGACTACAAGAACAACATCCTCAAGGAAAAGGCTGAGATGTCTAAAATTCCTCCAGCTAAAGTCATTGATGTGGACAAAGGTAACAGCTGTGTTTTGCATGTTATCGCTGCTTGTGATGCCTTAGAGGAAAGAGAACATCCAGTTGCACAGCACGGAGGACAGTTTCATTCAGACAGTACTGCTGGAACCTGGCTTGAATTCTCCCACATCTGTTTTCATCTATCATTTCTATTTACAGAGGTGGAGAGAGCAGCATGGAAGTGAGGTGCACATTGCCGCTGGCTGGCCCAGGGCAGATACAGAGAGAGGGAATGGACAAAGAAAGCAAACATAGGGATTTGTGCAGAAGAAAGAAGAAGAGTGGAGGAGCCTTACTGTTTCAACACCACTGCACCAGCTGAACTCATTTTTAGACTTTTCTCTACTCATTTGTTGCAGCGATGATGGTCTTGGCTTTTTATTTGCAGGGCTATAAGTTAAGGAGCAAAAATTATTGCTGCAGCACTCTGAGAGGTTTTAAGGTTTGTATGTTCTAGCATGTGACGATGACTTCACGCAAACAAGAGGTCACAGGCTTCACAAAGTTTAATAAAGGCTTTTATAATATTCAGCTAAACTATGCAAGTATTTCACAGAACCTTTAAACTCATAGAGATGCATACTTTATTGCTCTAAGATGGTCATGTTTTTCCTCAGAATTTATAAGAAATAAGAAGGATTTTATTATCCTATTTTGTGAAAGCTACATCTTGGAACCAGCAGGCTGTGTTTTGCTCCAAGCTGTACATTTCCAACCACTGTCTTTAAAATGCTACATATTGTATACTACAGTTTTTTTTTTGTAGTAAATGGTATTTTTTCGTAAACGGTTTAATGTTGCAGTAAATGAGAATCACCCTGATGTGTAAATAACTAGTGCTCTGAGAGCTTGACTAGATTATCACTTACTCTATATCATAAGAAGTTTTTCAAATGCTTATAAAAAGCAAATATCTAATTAAACTTTCATTTGCTGTCCTTCAAAATGCCAGATTTTTGTATTGACGAACTGCAATTTAATATATTGGTCCTTGTTCTGTAAGTAGGAGAGGGTACATGTTGTGATAAGTATCTGTAGTTTGCTTCATTTTTAAGGCAAATTATGGGACATTGACATAATGCAACATAATTACTTTGATGCCTTTGAAAGATCCTGGATTCTACAACCTTGTGACCATATCCATGTCAAATTATAATTTCATGTGTCTTATGAGTTTTATCAGTGATGATTGGAAAATGTAAATATCAATGCCAAAATAATTAATGCAGCTGGAATTTGTTAAAATTACAAACCTTGTAGTTCATCTCATTAAACACTACTCCACACAGCACATCAACACTGAATCTGCTTGAGAAACACTCATGTCATTCCTAAAGAACACTTAAGCCCATTTATGTGGCGTTCCTATCTCTTTCTTGTAGCCATTGTTCCTCTCTCCTTGTTTCCACCCTATTATTGTTATGGATTCACTGTATCAGCATTGTGTTTATGCATAGCTCGCACTTGTTTATCTCAGTGTGCCTATTCCTGCTCATGGTCTTATTCATTAACATCATTTGCTTTATGTCTTTATATTCATTAAGTAGGTAGAACAAGCAGAAATGCAACTGATTTTAGCTATATGGACATCAGCAAATAAAAGTTAATCCATACCCAGTGTTATTACCTTATGCAGAAATATCAATGCTATTACACAAAACTGCATGTTTGTGCAACCCATGTACACAAATTCGCATGAACCTACAATACTAACTACTGTACTCACCTACTTTCTTTTGCAATAGGTATTGCCAGCACAAAGAAAATTCAAATGGTGAATAATGCCTTGGGCAATTCCCTGACTGCAAATAAAAACTAAAAATTTTAATATATTTTTATATAGTACACTGTAACTTCAACATTGTAACAGTTATGTTTTGCTGTATTGGACTGTGTCATTTAGTATAGGTTGATAAATTAGTTTCACATGACTTACATTTATTCATTTAGAAGAAATTTTTGCACTTTCCTGTATGTTTCAGCAAGGTTTTACAATCTTATTTCCAGTAAATGATATGGCAACAAAAGTCTCTGCAACAACTAAAATCCATAGACCCACAAGCTGTATTCTGCTTGTACTTAGTCTGACATTTGTGTAATTGCGTCTAACAGTCTTCACGTGATTTTTTTAAGAAGGCAAAAGAACTGGTCAGTAATTTTTTTGTCTCAAAGCCTGAAAGTCAAGGCCAGTTTTGTGTTCTAGTTGGTCAGTAAAGAAGGGCAGGAGCAGTACGAGCTCCAACTAGTCTAGAAGGATGATTCTGAAGACTGTAATAATTTCAGAAGATGTGTGTAATAACTGCAATAAAAATGAAAAAAAAAAAAACAATGATTGTTCACTTGTGTCAAAATGTGTATTTCTGGAGTACTCTACTTGTACACTCCCTGCTGGGGAAGGACTTGAGGGTATGGACTTTAAGGTTCAAGCCCCACTTCCTGCCATTGTTACACCACCTTTCCAGCAAAGAAAGTAATCCTGAACTACTCCAGTAAAAGGACAAACTATATTGTCAACCAATGTCATGGTACCAAGGTGAAATTACGAGATGTTCATCAGTTCTTAAGGTAATACAGTTTTTAACATAATAGCCTATTCTACATTTTTCAAGTGCAGAAGAAAGCAATAACTCTTCTAAGCACAATAATGAAGATATTTTATCACTTCAGCTGAATTGAGACACAATACCACCAGCAGTAGGAAGTCACAAAGTGTTTTTGGGGTAACCCCCTTAAAACAGGTGATTATATCAAAAAGGCCACACATCCACCACATGATCGAAGCATATTCACCAATCTAGGACGAAACAGTAACAAATAATCATTTAAGGTGTAAGAAGAATCATGGCTTCTGTCTGTTAAGGTCAGTTATAAACACCTTATATAATTAAGAAAAAGACTACAATAAGGTACCATTATAACCCAAATAAAACCAAAGTGCTGGAACAAGGGGTAAACAGCAAGATCCAAAATGAGGGGAAAATGTTCTGCCAATAGGCACAAACAAGGTAACATTGTAGACCAAACATAGAAGAGGATAACGGTCTGAGGCCTGGGAAAATAAAAGTATGGATGCTACAAGGTTAATTTAGCAGACACAGACAGAGACATTTTCATAGTTTTCCTCACAAATAGTGTTTTATTCTTAATATCCAACACTGGCTGGATTGTGTTAGAATACAGTATGTGATCATAACATCTGAAGACTGTGAGCTAGTTTGGAGCCTTTCATTGTAAGTGGGGAAAATACGTATGTAAAACTAAAGCACTGTCTGCTCCAAAGTGATTTAATCCTAAATTTAGGATTTCTACATGATCATAACCTTCAAGAGAAAAAGCAGATAACTCTGAAATCTAGTCCAACCATACAAGGGCTAGATGAGTTCACCAGTCTGAAGACAGGTATAGCCAAGAAGCACCACAAAATAAAATGAAGGCTATTGTCACCAACTCTGGAAGCAGTACCCCGAATGACTACCACAGGTTCTTGACTGGGTCAGCTTGGCAGGTTCTAACATTTACATTGACATTCATTCATTCAGCAGAGAGATGCTTTTCTTCAACGCTACCTAAAACTCAACAAAAACAATACTGCATTTCACCAACAGAGAATTTGACTGAGACACAAGATTCTCAAAGTACAGTCAGTTTGTGTGATGTCACTGTTTAAACCTGCGTACGTATCATGGGTAGCAGTATGTAGAACTGTTAGAGAGTAGAATTTTAACATTAACTGTACATGAGTAGCAGCTCATAGAATTGATAGGAAACACAAAGATATTGGTGGCAATGGGTGTAATATAAATTTATGGAGTCGACTGGATATCTAGAGAAAAGTGAGTCTGATAGAGATGTGTTTTGAGAACCTTTTTGAGAGATTGAGAGGGATTCAGCAGTTCTGAGTCAGAGGGAGATCATTCCATCATGCTGGAGATAGAATCAAGAATTTTTAGGCATTTTGTATGTTTCACCACCAAGTGGCCAGAGATGGATGAGCATAGCAGTCTGGTTGGGGCATAACAAGTGATCAGATCTGGTAGGTGTTGTGAAAAAGTTCTGCTGATGGTCATGTAGGTCATAAGCAGAGTCTTCAACTTGATAGGCAGCAAACAGAGAGACACAATGCTTTGGCAGGTCAACCACCACTTGTGCAGCAGCATTCTGGAGCAGCTGGAGAGGTTTGATAGGGGAGGCCAGGAGGCTTGACAGGAGAGAGTTATACTAATCCAGGTGGGATATCACCATAGCCTGTACCAGAAGGTGAGTAGAGTTTGCTGAGAGATAAGGATGGATCCTATGGATGTCATGCAGGACTGGTTGATACCATAAATATATAGAGAAGACATCGCAGACCTGGTACAAATGAGTGGAAAAACTCAAACAGCTCATCATTCAATCAAACAAGTCTTTGCAAGAGAGCCCCATGCTAAGTTGAGCAGTCTTGACTCATGCATGCCATAGAACCTGATGGGTTTATGGTGCCCTGTGTTTACCACCTATGTATGACTCCTTCAATGAGTCCTCACTTGCCAAGTTGGCATGTCATTGTGCCCTCCATGTTCTTCACTTTAAGTCCTTCCTGGTTCCCCAAGTCCTCCAGTCGCTGCATCCTTGAGTCCCAATGCGTCTTTTTTCTTAAGTCTTCATATTACCATAGTACAAGATCTGCACCAACCACCTTTCACACTGCGCACCTATACATATACACACACACAATGTCTACAACCGGTTGTCTCAAGCGGGGTTGCGGCAAGCCAGAGCCTAACCCAACTACACAGGACGCAAGGCTATAGACGGACGGGACACACCCCGGGCGGGACGCCAGTTCACCACAAGGCATCCCATCCAGGACTCCAATCCTACAGCCACCACAAAGCAGGCCCCGGTCAAACCCGTTGTGCCACCTCACCCCCCACTTGCAAAGAGCACTTATAAACGCTGCGCTTGGGTTCGCCATTATCCGCATCTCCAAGTAATCATAACAGGCATTCTGGTAAAAACAATTACTGAACCAAAAAACAAAAAAATCGTATTTGTTCTGTCCTTATATATTCCATTATAAATCCAATGAGGCCCTCTTCTGTGCATGTGGAATATATACTTCTTTGTTTACAAATTTCTGGGTGCTGTATACAGCACTCATAAGGTTATTACTTTGTAATTCTAAATAGTTGCTTAAAGGCAAAATGTTACTGTAATATGTTTTCAGGTGTAGAAATTTAATGTGCGATTTTAAATTAAACGTTATAAATGACCATTATAAAAAGAAGGGGATTAACCACATTTACATCTATTCATTTAGCAGATGCTTTTCTCCAAAGCAAACGACATCTAAGAGGAAATGCAATTTGTTCATTTCATTAGGAGAAAGAGAGACATAGTTGCAGACGTGATTGTTAAGTAAACCTAGTTTGTTTCTTTCCACTTTATGCACCGATGTTCATCACTCGAGTAGGTGTATATGTTACGTTTATTCATTTAGCCGACACTTTTCTCCAAAGCGACTTACAGTGTTAAGGTGACAAATATTTACCCATTTATACTGCTGGGTAATACATTTACATACAATAGAGGAGTAGTGGCTGCGTAAAGGCTTATCTGAGCATGATCATAAAGTTAGGGTGCATGAACGTTTACATCATACACGAGCTGGAGAGATCTTGGGCGAAGTGAGTCCAGAAAAAAAAATGAGTTTTCAGACCGTTCTTGAACGTAGACAGAGTTTTAGCAGTTCTGAGCGAGAGGGGGAGGTCATTCCATCACAAGGGAGCCAGAAACAAGAACCTCCGTGCTTTACTTTTCATGCGCGGGACCACCAAGCGAGCAGAAGTAGACAAGCGAAGCGGTCCGGTTGGGGTGTAGCGGTTGATCAAGTCTTGTAAATAGCTAGGAGCAGTTCTATTGATGCACTTGTGGGCAATAACCAGGGTCTTGAATTTGATCCGGGCAGCTATAGGAAGCCAGTGCTGAGAAATGAGTAGAGGAGATACATGGGAATGCTTTGGCAAGTCAAGCACAACTCGTGCAGCAGCAGCATTCTGTATCAGCTGTAGAGGTTTGATGGCAGTAGCGGGAAGGCCACACAGGAGAGAGTTGCAGTAGTCCAGATGGCATGTCACCATGGCCTGGAAAAATAGTTGGGCAGAGTCAGTTGTGAGGTAAGGACAGATTCTGTGGATATTATGCAGAATGTATCTGCAGGTCCAGGTTGTGGCTTCGATGTGCTGAGAGAAAGACAGACTTCAGTCAAGAGTCGCTCCCAGACTCTTAGTCGAGGAGGTAGAGTGAGTTCTCCAGTTTGATTGAGAGATCGTGACAGGAGACCACTGGATAGGATCTGTCAGATAGGTAGGACTCAAACCATCTTAGTGTTGCTCCATTGATCCCACGCTGACTAAAAGAGAAGAGTAGAATCTGGTGGCTGACATTGTTGAATGCTGCAGACAGATGGAGGATCAAGGAGAGGGAGGCAGCTCTAGCTGACTGGAGAGCATCAAACATCGCCAGAAGCACCGTCTCTGTGGAGTGCCCAACTTTGAAACCAGACTGATATCCATCGAGAAGATGGTTCTAGGTAAGGAATTCAGATAGTTGATCACAGGCCACCCGCTCTAAAGTTTTAGACAGGAAGGAGGGGGGCAGACCGGTCTTTAGTTTTGGGCCGAGTTGGGATCCTGGGAGGGTTTCTTTAACAGAGGTGAAATGAGAGCAGTTTTGAAGGCAGCTGGGAAACAGCCCGAGGAGAGCAAGGAGTTGATGATCTTAGAGATGAAGGTGGAGAGTTGCGGGGAGATGTTCTGTACCAGTGACGATGGGATCAGATCAAGTGAACAGGTGGTGGCTCTGTGTGATATGAGGAGGTCGGAGATTTCAGATTCAGAGAGCGACTTGAATTTGAAGAGCATGAATTCGCAGGGAGGTCCAGCGTGAACCGGGTAGGGTGATGCTGAGAACTTGTCCGTGATTGGTTGACTTTATATCTGAAAAACAAAGCAAAGCCATCAGCAGTGAAAGAAGGAAAGGGGGTGGCGGAGAACACAGAAAGGATGAGAAGGTGGCAAAGAGTCTGCGTAGTTCTTGAGTTGCAGACTGCATTTTGTTGTGGTAGAAGGTAGTTTTAGCTGAAGAGACAGCAGAGTGAAAAGTAGCTAAGAGTTGTTTGTGGGTATCCAGGTCCGAGAGTCTTGGATTTTCGCCATCTTTGTTCTGCAGCCTGGAGTTTGGTCCTGTTAGCACATAGACATTTGATGTCTAAATTCTCCTAAATAATTAAAATTATCGAAAGACAGATTTTGTCAAAGGATTCGATTTTAGATGTCCTGGACCAGCTGGGTTCTTGCGTTCCAAAGCACTTCCTTGGCTACGCTGATCACCAGCAACATCTAGATGGCTGCTGCCTTCTGAGCACCAGGGTTCCATCCCCTCAAAACTTTGTCATATGTCAAAACCATCTGCGGATCAATGTTCTTGCACAGGCAGGTCACCAAACACCAGACCTTCCCAAAAGGCATGCACGAGAATTCTGCTCTCAACGCACTGGAGTCGCAGGCAGAGTGGGTGGCCAGTCAACTTGTGCATGTACAGGACTACTTTGACGGGCAACTTGCTTTGTAAACAATGCCAGTTCAAATCTTGCAGATGGTGGCCAAGCTCCATTGGCTGAATCCTGGCCCACATGCCTTCCTCAAGCCTGAGAAGAACTCGAGTTCCTCTCCTTTCGTGCTTAAGGAGGATCTCTGCCTTGACCCTTTCCGCCATGGCCTTACTCTACTTTACAGCATGGCTGTAATGAGCAGGCCGTGTCTTGGCATTCAGCCTGGTGTTGGACCAGGACTTCACCAACTGTCGCATCGGAAGAGCCAACCACAGACGCACAAAGTATGACTGGGGATGCTCAATCGGAGCTGCCAGACATTTACATAGCCGGGAGAGGAAGACACAATCCAATTTAAGAGGATTGTTGGATATATCCCTCCCTCCCTCCCTCAGAAGGTACATGACCTCCCTCCTCACATACTTGTACCTTCCCCCCCAGATGAGAACAAAAACATCTTTCATAAGGCCTCTCCACATCATGCGAGACAAAGGGTACGCCTGCACAAGGTAGCGCAACATAGGGAGGATGTCGACCTTCAGCACCAGTGTTTTCCCTGTCAAGGAGAGGGACCTGGTCTTCCACAATCCCATTTTCCATCTGGCTTTGGTCAAGCATTCTTCCAAATTGACCCTGGCAGCACCTTCTGAAAGAAAGTTGACCCCCAACACCTTGAGAGGGCCATCACATCGGGAAAAACCACCGATGCAGTCCTCTCTGTTTTTCCAGCTTCCAAAGAATTTGATAAGAGACTTGCTGAGGTTCAGCGCTACATTGGAGTCACAGCTGAACACCTGAACCAGGCCGAGCGCCCAACTGAACAACTGGTCTAAGCACAAGAACAACGTAGTGTCGTCCGTGTACTGGGTCAGCTTCACTGCCTCACCACCATCCCCCAGCAGGAGCAGGCCATCGATCCCCGGGTGGGCACGAATGGCAGCCACCAGCGGTTCGATGTAAAGAGTGTAGAGGGGCAGGGAGATCAGACAGCCCTGCCTTACTCCACTCAGCTGTGGCACCCACCCCTCAAGGGAGCCATTGATGGCAACTCAGCTACATACCTTGGTGTAAAGCACACACACCCATCTCAGGTAGTTAGGGCCAAAGCCCAATCTTCTCAGGGTGATAAACAGGAAGTGGTGATCCACCCAATCAAATGCTTTCTCCTGGTTCAAATTGACCAGTGCAAGGGGGACCTTTCGGTCCTCCGCCCAGGCGATCGCATCCCAGACTAGGTGCAAATTCCAGAGTGCAGAACGCCCGGGCACTCTGCACATCTGGTCACGTAGGACCAGGTCAGCCATTACCTTCTTCAGGCACTCGGTCAGGATCCTTGCAATAATCTTTGCATCAATGCAAAGCACCGTGAGGAGTCTCCAGTTACCAAGATCGGCTTTATCGCCTTTCTTGTACAACAAGGAGTGCACCTGTTCTCATACTCTTAGCACGCATGCATCTGCCCAGCACCTCCTCAACAATGCGTTAAAAACGCAGCCCCAAGACGTCACAAAATGTGGAATGAAATTCCACAGGTAAACCCTTGAGGCCGGGAACCTTGCGCCAATTCATCTTACCAAGCACCTCAGACAGCTCAAGTAAAGTGACAGGACTCTCTAATCCACCAAGGCCATTTTCAGGAACCCACAACGTTAAATTCTCCAAAAGGCTCCTCTCAGTTACTGGGTCTGTTTCCCTGACTTTAAAAAGATTTCTATAAAAACAGGATGCAACCTCCAACATCTGGGCAGCATCAGTGAAGGAGTCACCCTGCTGATTCCGCAGGGAGGTAAAACCTCTCTTGCGTTTCAAGTCCCTCACCTTATTAAGAAAGTAGGGGGTACACTTCTTGTTCTCTTCTACCTCCTTAACTCTGGCACCAAACAGAAAGGCTTTGGCCTGCTGCTCATACAGCCGCCTCAAAATAGCCTTTATCTCCACGGTCCTATCATAATCAAAAGTCCGTCCGTTATTGTGGCAAGAATAAATCCTCTGGAGTTCCTCCTCAAGCAAGCTGATATCCTGGTGTCGCAAAGCGGCACGCCGGATACAATAGTTGACGGTAAGGATCTTGGCCTTCGCCTTGATCCCTTCTCACCAATCAGCTGCCCAGGGGGTAAAACTCCATGGAATCCTGCCACAACGAAAAATTCTCATAAAAAGGTCTCAAAACTCCTTTTCTTGCAAAACTTCAATATTCATCTTTCAGTAGCCCCGGCCATGGGTCGGGGCCAAGATGGAAATCGTGGCTTCGACCATCATGTGGTCCATGGGCCACTGAGCAGTTAAGAGATTCTTCTTAAAAGTAACGGAGGGCAATGCTAAAATGTAATCTAAACGACTACAGGTGCTGCGGCTGTTGTGTCAGGTATTGCCCGGATTGGTGGAGTTGCATTTTCTAAAACAGTCAGTAAGGCTAAAACTGCTAATAAAACTTTTCCTTCCTTCCATCCATCCATCCATTTTCTTTCCCGCTTGTCCTAGTTGAGTCGCGGCGGTAATACAACTTTTGAGATGTTCAATATTAGTATTGTCCTTGCCCTCAAGAAAGATGTTAAAGTCTCCTCCTTATTAGATGTCTATCGGTCACACAATGAGGGACCAGCTCATCAAACAGAGCAATGCGGGACTTGACTTCCACGGGAGCATAGACATACAGAATGTCTATGTGCTGACTTCTCCGCGTGACATCCACCCTTAAAACCAAGCCAGCATGAACAATAAAAGGCCTTACCTTCTCAAGGTGTGTTCCCCAAAAAGTATTCTCTCATCTGTACAGTGGACACCACTTACGTTACAGTAGGACTCACCCTTCCTCCATTCATGAGGAAATGACGTCCCACTGGTCCCAGAAGTTGAGTTACTGCAAATATACAGGTTGAAGGTATAGGTCTCAAACTGATTAAACAAAGGAGTTCATTTTACCTTATTTGTAAGCCCCCCAACGTTAAAGGTTGAAATCAGCCACTGGGGTATGTTATTAAAATGGCCCTACTTTGCAACTTACAGGATCTGCTGCTAACGTCTTGGTGCCAGATACCAGGACAGAGGTCTTGTGGAGTCCATGCCTCCACGGGTCAGAGCTGTTTTGGTGGGACAGGGGGACCTACACAATATTAGGCAGGTGGTTTTGATGTTTTGGCTGATCGGTGTATATTTTCATAGTAAAAAAACTATTATTTAAAAAAAAAAACAACACATTTTTAACTTTAAGTTTTTTTTTTTAAATTTTGTTGAGTTTGGTTATGGATTATAAGGACGTTACGCGCCAGACCGGGGGAAAATAGCGGCGCTCTGTCCACATTATTATGTGGACTATTCATAATGAGGGAAGTCATAGCCCCGCTACACGGATCCCCGACTGGAGCGCGCGTATCACCGCTTTTCTGCTCCCGTCAAAGTCGCGGAGCGGCGACGTCCGCCGCCCAACGAGACAGGACAGTGCGGCAAAAGCGCCGTTTGGTGGCAGCACCTGCGAGGGAGATCCCGAGCAATCGCGCAAGGATGTGTGTGAGCGTCCCTTCCTGTTACACCACACACTGTGCGAACCTACTGTGAGACACACTGGAGCTGCAATTCACAGACCGACCCCGATTATGTCTTCTTTTATGTCTGAGAGGCCAAAGCAAATTTAATTTGTATTATAAAAAAAGAAAGCGTAACCGTATTTCATTGCTCCGCTTGTCCGCATCTGCTTGACAGCGCTGTCGTTGCTATCGCTGTGCGTGTGTGTGTTTTTTGTCTCTATTATCTCAGCTGCAGGGCAGTGCTCCCCTTTTCTCCATGTAAATGACCGCGCTGCTCATATTCTCATGGCGGAGACCAAAATCATTTATCACATAGACGAGGAGGAGACTCCCTATTTGGTGAAGCTCAGCATTCCTCCCGAGAAAGTCACTTTGGCCGATTTCAAAAATGTCCTCAACAATCGTCCAGTCAACAGCTACAAATTCTTCTTCAAATCCATGGACCAGGATTTCGGGTGAGTGAGTCTCCTACCTCTGTTCGTGGCTCCGTGATCTCCTCCATCTCTCCGTGGGTTGAGTGCGGGCTGCTCCCACGCCACGGACCTAGTAACAATCCCAGCGGCAGTGACACCTCATATATAAAATATAATATACACAGCGCTGATCGTGCAGTGTGTTCGGTTCTGTGTGGTGATTCCGCGTTGAAACGCCTGTGCGCAGCGATACGGTTATAATAATACGCGTGTGTCCTTTTCGGTGTGTTTTATGTCCACATTTTGTCCGCGTAAACATGGCTTTTCTCTAGCTGACGGCTCGTTTGCTTGTGGCTGAAGTTTGCGGCGTTAATGAATAAACTGGACATGCGAATCATGATGATGTGCACGGCACAGCCTGTTAAAGTTGTTAGGTTATTATTATTAAGTTATTAGTAATAATCGCGTGTCAAGTCCCGTAGGTGGCGGGGGGAGTTGGAAAAGAAGTTGCAGCATTTAAATGCGAAAGGCAGAGTAGTTGTCGAAGGCTGTAAATAATAATGTGTTACACGTTGAGTTGCAACAACCTGGGAATCGTAACACTTCTGCAGCACTTAGGTGTGTGGCATTTGGGGTTGTGACACTTATGTGATTTGTAGCTGCAACGCGGCTCACATGTAGCATTTGTGTTTGCAACAACGTGAGTTTGATACACGCGTTAACAACCTTTCCCGAAGGGGACGTCACTTAAAAGTGTGTGTTACATTTTTAGGAGCCTCACTTTCCTTTGTTGGAGTGTCCGTCTCAGTTTGAACTACTCGTACAAAATAAACTATACGTGTGTGTAACACATCTGGTTATCACGTATGCTGATAAATGCCAGATCATGTCATACTGGAAATACATTTTCGCTCGTCACTGTTTCATTATATTTTCGCGTTTCGTTGTCGGTCGGAGGGTTAGCGTTGTAAACGCTGCTCCTCCTTTCTGGATACACACGAGCACAGCTGTCATAATAGCTCCTAACACGTCAGCATAGGTGAAACCCGGGGTTTGTGGCCACAGCGCAGCAGTGTTGCTGAGTAATGCGGCTGTAGCGCGAGCCGCCGCCGCTGCCCGAGCTCTGCTCGGCGCTCGTGCGGAGGCGGTGCAGGCCGCGCGGCCGCCTCGCGAACACGGCGCGCTCTCTGTCTGGAGTGCAAGCGGGAATATGGCGACCGGACGGAGTAGCGCCGGCTGTCAATTGGAGAGCGCCGGAAGCCGGACACCGGGCACCCGGCACCCTCTTGAGGCCGCTGCCTTTGGCTCAGAGAGCGGTCCGGGCCAAACGCCGACCGTAGCTTAATAAATGAATAGCCTGTCCATTTTTTTAAATTTTTTTTAAAAATCCATTTCTTGAGTGGACAAAGATTCATGATTGGTGGCTCCGTCCACGCTTAGCAAACTGTAATTATAGTTAGTTATTCCGGCTAAAAACAATGAATTACGAACAAGATCAATTCAATATTCTGCGAACGTAATTAGTAAGAGTGGAACTATATGATAATAAAGGATTTGTTTAATATAAACTCTCCACTTATGGAGTTTTTCGTCGTATGCGAGTTCATCTTTTTACTTTCTAGTAAATGTATCAGTGATGCTCACTGGCATTGATTTATTAATGGATTATGAGTTTGGATTGTGGTTGTTTGAGCATTATATTTGTCTGTGGGGTGATGGTGGCTGTGTTGGCAGGCTGGTAAAACTAAAATGGCCATAAATGAGATAAACACACACATTTTCAGAACCGCTTGTCCCAGACGGGGTCACGGGGAACCAGAGCCTAACCCGGCAACACGGGGCATAAGACCGGAGGGGGAGGGGACACACCCAGGACGGGACACCAGTCCGCCGCAAGGCACCCTAAGCGGGACTCGAACCCCAGACCCACCGGAGAGCAGGACCTGGTCCAACCCACTGCGCCACCGCGCCCCCCATGAGATAAACATCTCATCTGAAATATAAAATATTATCTCATTTAAAATTCTGACTATATTCTTTTATTTGTTGCTTTGTTTCATATTGTGATAGTAAAAGACACGGTTGTAGTGCAGCATTTGGACTACACCTCAGAAGTACAGTAGCGCTCTTCTGCTAATGTGCTAACCCCACATCTGCGTAACACACACACACACATTTTCTGAACCGCTTGTCCCATTTGGGGTCGCAGGGAGCCAGAGCCTAACCTGGCAACACAGGGTGTAAGGCTGGAGGGGGAGGGGACACACCCAGGACAGGATGCCAGTCTGTCGCAAGGCACCCCAAGCGGGACTCGAACCCCAGACCCACCGGAGAGCAGGACCCGGTCCAACCCATCTGCATAACATACATTTTATAATAAAGATGATGGGCATAGTAGACATTAATGTCATTCCTTTATTGCATGTCCTAGCTTTTTAAATTTTTGCTTAATGAATCATACTGTTACTGTCTTCATGAATTCACTTGTGATTCCCATCACCGCTGCCTTTCTTGAGTCTGCTTATGTGCTCTTGTTTGCCTTTCTATGCCCAAAAATAAATAGAATATCTCAGATTTCTCTGCCTGCAAATGAATAATTCCATCTGCTTTATTTAAATTAGTGCTCACTTTGGCCAAGTCACAGCGGTCCAGAGCCTATTCCAGAAGCACAGGGCACAAAACTGGTGAGGGTACACACTGGACAAGACACCAGTCTGTTGCAGGGTAGAAGCACACACAGAATTACACGTTACGAGCAATGCGGCGTCACCAATTCACCTGAAACTCATCTAAGGACTCCAGACTGTGGGAGGAAACAAGAGCACCCATAGAAAACCTGCACAGACACAGCAAAAGCAAGCAGACTCCGCAGAGAGTCAGCTGGTGCTGTGAGGCAACACCGTGCTGCCCTTATAAATTAATGATGATTGTTTAATTGTTCTTCGATACAATTAATAAACAATTCTAAATTATTGTACAAATTCGAGAGAGCGTTTGTACAAATCTCCTGTAACTGCTGTTTTCACGGGCACATGCCTGTGCAAATTTCAGTTCAGCATTGAAAAATTACAGCCTCGGGTATAGCGTCCTCAGATAAAACATTTTAAGGATTAAGTGAAATTATTTTTTTTTCGACAGCTTAACCAAGGTTACTTCATCAAGAGCTCCACTGGAAGAAAAACTATCATAGCCTGTGGCACATGGGGTGTGGAGTTGCCAGTCCTCTGTGTAGCCAGTCAAATGAGACTGTATTGTAAACTCTTACATCCCAAAAATAAACCAAACCACATATAAACCAACAATTATGTGATGAAGTTTCAAGTTTATCTGATAACATTAGATGAAAATGTGTCACTACCCTTTTAATGAAATATTAGTGAAATCTTGTGAAAATAGGAGTGGCCTTTTCTTAATACAATATCTTCAGTTTGGGAAAAAAAAACGGCCTTAATTTACCAGTTTTAATGCTGGATGTTCTTATGACGTACTCTGGGTGGTTGAGACACAAGGGTTCTGAGTCATGGGTAGCTGTCAGAGTACAAGTATGTGTCCATAATCGCAGCATATATATGCAATCTGTTTACGCCAGTCTGCGATAAATTAGTCAGTTGGAAATAATTGTGGTCAAAATCCTCATACAGAGCTGAAGAATTCACTTAGTTTGGAGGTAACTTGATACTTGATTTATCATGAAATGTAGATAAGCAGTGATTGGCCGGTTCTGTTCCCAATGACAAGAGATGAGAAATGATTGGCCAACTCTCTGCCCGATAAATATAGATGAACAGTGATTGGCTAGCTGTGTGCCAGACAGCAGCAGATGAGCAGTGATTGGCTAGCTCTGTGCCAGACAACAGTAGAGGAGCAGTGATTGGCCAGCTGTGCGACAGATGATGGTAGATGTGATGTGATTGGCTGATGCACAGTGACTGGCATACACTGTTCCAGATGGCTGTAGCTAACTAGTGTTTTGCCTGCTCCATGTCAAACTGTTGGTTTTCAGTACACACTTCTGGTGAAGGATGACCAGCCAGTACTCAGCCTAGGAGTCACCCCAAGAACAGAGGAGGGACGTCAAGTAGGCAGACTAAATGAGACCTGTCCTCGACCAGGAACCTGAGACAAGCATCTTCATCACAAGGAACTTAGTGATCCTTCACCAAGCAGAAGATTTGGCCGGTGGCGTAAGGGTTATAGAATGACTTGTCTGATAATTCCAGCTCCCGTGCAGATAGGTGTTTCCTGGTGAACCGGTTTGAGGCTTGTCGATGACCTAGGTTACTCTGAAGAGCTTTGAAGGGGAATAGTTATGACAGTGCTGTTGACACAGCTGCTTGAGGTGGATCAGACCTGTCAATGGCCCAGTATAACTTTGATTTTACTGACATTTACGGTGAACGCTGACCTTGCCTGGCTTTGAGTGCTCTTTTCCACACCCTGGTACATTAACCACACTGTGGTTTACAGGTGCTAGACTTGATTGGTAAGCTTCCCTGTCACCATGTACCATGACACCTCTGCACTAATCCTACTCAAGTTAGGTAGTTGAACACACAGTTTGGACGCCGCATGGAAGCTGTCTGCATACATATCCGAGTCCATTTGTTTAAATCACAAGCCCCCATCATCCACTCTCTACCACACAGTGACCAGAACAGTTTCGCGCTCACCACAGGCATCGATGTCCATCACCACTACGTGGGTGACTCCTTCTCAGCCTAAGGGAACGGAGCGACTCCTTGATCCTGGCTATAAAACATTCCGACACCATCGATGGGCTCAGCGCCTGGATGGCGGGCAGTCCCAGTTTCTCGACCTGGTACAGGTGGTACGACGTCAGAGCTGCTCAGTTCTTCCATCTGAGTCCCAACTATTGCTGTCCTTCTCATTGACCTGGGAAGCGGACTTCGTCCAGCTATGCTGTCTTTGTCCTCATTCTGTGTGTTTGGACAGTAAGACTGTGAGTTTTTCTTCCTGTTTTTTACTGTATGCCTTCTCCCTTAATGCTGGGATGATGGATGTCTTGAGTACTTTGTACAGCTCCAGAGTGTAACAGTTCCACACCTTCCACACTTTTCAGACCCTCCACCACAGGGTTTGTCAGCAGTCAGGTGTTCGCTATGTTGGACAGGAACCTCAGTTGTCCCCGGAACTGCTCAGAGTACCGCAGGTTTACCTCATGGAATCAGTCCTGCGTATTAACTGGATTGTTCAATATTCATTCCTGCTTAATCCTAATCCATTTAATACAGTGTGTTCTGCCAGTTATCCGATGTTCTAGGACCAAAGTCTGATTTTCCCACCTTCACTTTAGGTGTGTGCTGCAGGTTTGAAGTTTTGTTAATGGGGAAGGGGGGCACTATAGCATAAGAGTGGGATTTTGTGGTTTGGATATATAAGGGTCTGTGTGTGACTCAGGGATGGGGATTGGTGCCTGTCCTGCATACACTGGTTTTCGCTACGGCGTGTGGTTATAGGTGTGTTTGGCAACTGTTGGTGTTGGAGCGAGCGAGTGAATGGGACGTAAAGGAATACTAATGATGCCATCATGAGGCGAAGCGGGAGGTCGAATGATGATGGATAATTTGTTGAACTAAAGGGGCATCGACTGCGGTGTCACTTTCTCACACACACACACACACACACACACACACACACACAGTATGAAACTGCTTGTCCCAAGTGGGGTCACGGTGAGCCAGAGCCTACCCCGGCTACACAGGGCCCAAGACTGGAGGGGGAGGGGACACACCCAGGATGGAACACCAGTCCGTTGCAGAGCACCCCAAGTGGAACACAAACACCAGACCCACTGGAGAGCAGGACCCTGTCAAACCCACTGTGCCACCACACCCCCTCTGTGGTGTCGCTTGAAAACAGAAATTGAAAGGACAGAAGGGCGACACTTAACTTCAACACAAGAAAGAACAACAAAACATGCTAGTTTGTCCCTTTGTTGCACTGATCTCACTTTGTGTTTGTGGTGGCAAAGTTAGCAATTGGACACCTCATCCTGAGAGGTTTACTGAGGACACCGGTACCCAGAAAGCAGGTTTTATCCCCAATGAGCTGTTCCTGTTCCATGCCACATGCCACATGGCACATGGAACACTCCACTGCTGTGGAGAAGAAGTCAGTAGGAGTGACCATCTCCAGGTTCGAAATTGACTCACTCACTGAACCCACCTCCTACACAATAGTCACTGGTGATCCTCAGCTTAGACAATATTTTCATGTGAAAACATCATTAACACTGGCAAAGGAGATCAGAGTGGCTAAGAGAAACTACTCTGAAAAGCTGAAGAAACAGTTTTGAGCCAACGATCCTGCATCAGTGTGGAAAGGCCTGAAAGACATAACAAATTACAAGACACCATCCCCCAGCACCGTGTCAACTCAACAACTGGCCGACGATTTGAATGAGTTTTATTGCAGGTTTGATAAACCCTGTCTCACACCCCACACCCATTCAGACCCTCTTTCCACAAATCAATTAACACCTCCAGTAACCCCCACCTTCCCCCCCTCCTGCACCTTTGATCTGCGAAGAGGAGGTGCGTCGGGTCTTCGTCAAACAGAAGACAAGGAAAGCACCAGGTCCAGACGGCGTCTCATCGGCCTGCCTAAAAACCTGTGCTGACCAGCTGGCCCCTATCTTCACAAAGATCTTCAACAGATCACTGGAGATGTGCGAAGTTCCTTCCTGCTTCAAACGCTCCACCATCATCCCCATCCCAAAGAAACAGACCTGTCGCCTTAACGTCTGTGGTCATGAAGTCACTTGAAAAACTGGTGTTGGACTACCTGAAGGACATCACTGGACCCTTGCTGGACCCCCTGCAGTTTGCTTACCGAGCAAACAGGTCTGTGGATGATGCAGTCAACATGGGACTGCACTACATCCTGCAACATCTGGACAAACCAGGGACTTATGCGAGAATCCTGTTTGTGGACTTCAGCTCAGCCTTCAACACCATCATCCCACACCTCTTCCTGTCCAAATTAACCCAACTCTCTGTGCCCACCTCCATCTGTCAGTGGATCACCAACTTTCTGACAGACAGGCAGCAGATAGTGAGGCTGGGAAAATTCTCATCCAATACTCGCACAATCAGTACTGGCGCCCCCCAGGGATGTGTGCTCTCCCCACTGCTCTTCTCCCTGTACACCAACGACTGCACCGCTAAAGACCCCTCTGTCAAACTCCTGAAGTTTGCAGATGACACCACACTCATCGGCCTCATCCGGGATGGTGATGAGTCTGCTTACAGACAGGAGGTCCAAGAGCTGGCTGTCTGGTGCAGTCATAACAACCTGGAGCTGAACACGCTCAAAACAGTGGAGATGATCGTAGACTTCAGGAGAAACACCTCAGCATTATCCCCACTCACCATCATGAACAGCACTGTGGCAACAGTGGAGTCATTCAGGTTCCTGGGCACCACCATCTCACAGGACCTGAAGTGGGAGCCCCACATAGACTCCATTGTGAAGAAGGCCCAGCAGAGGTTGTACTTCCTTCGCCAGCTGAGGAAGTTCAACCTGCCACAGGAGCTACTGATGCAATTCTACTCCGCAGTCATCGAGTCTGTCCTCTGCACCTCTATAACCGTCTGGTTCGGCTCAGCTACGAAGTCAGACATCAGAAGACTACAGCAGATAGTTCGGACTGCTGGAAGAATCATCGGCACATCCCCCCCAGCTCTCCAAGAACTGCACTCGTCCAGAGTCAGTAAAAGGGCTAGCAAAATCATTGTAGACCCCTCACATCCAGGCCACTTCCTCTTCGAACCCTTGCCATCTGGCCGGCGCTACAGAGCACTGAGCACCAGGACAGCCAGGCACAAGAAAAGCTTCTTTCCTCAGGCCATCTACCTCATGAACAGCTAAATCCCCCCTAGAGAGTAAACCAGTGCAATACACAACGCTATTTATATTTATAACTATTTATCACATCATATCTCTTATTCACACTCCCTTGCATTTGTATCTAGTGACTATTTTTGCATATTGGGTACTTTATATTTTTATATATTTTTTATCCCTTATTCACATACTCTATCTTCTCATCTGTCTTGTCACTGTCATTCTGTCTGTGCTGTGGAAGTTCCTGTCAGCAAGACAAATTCCTTGTATGTGTGAACATACTTAGCAATAAAGCTCGTTCTGATTCTGATTCTGATTCTGAACACACTTGCAAAGTATGTCCCTCAATGTTTCATTGACTATTTCCGCCAAACCACCAGTTGGGAGGAACAGTGCACTTCTTCATATGATTTTACCATGCAGTAATTTTTACGGTTTGTTGCGCTTTCATCTGTCATGATTTATTTGGGGTTCCTCGGGTTGTGTCCTGCCCTCTCTCTCAGTTTACGCAGCGTAGCTTCTCAGCAACAAACTCAAGGTGCATAGCTCACTGCTGTGGAGCAATGGCCTGCCAGTCATGGTAGCATGCTGGCAAACATTGTACAGGTTGTCTTACATTCATTCGTTTCACTCCAAAGCAACTTAAATGTTAAGATCCTTATAATTAGTTATCCCCCTTTTGAAAAAGAAAAAAAAAAAACAAAATGCTGGATATATTCACTGTTGAGGGAATTTACCTTGCTCAAGGGTACTATAGCCAGAGGTGGGATTTGAACTGGTGATCTGAAGACAGCGCTGCAAACCACTACACTACTGGCCACCCCAACTAGGAGTAGTAGCAAGTAGCACTGCTGTCTTACAGGGCCTGGGTGGTGCGAGAGGACGTGGGATCAATCCCCACTCAGTCTGTGTGGAGTTTGCATGGTCTCCCCGTGTTTGCATGGGTTTCCTCCCACAGTCCGAAGTTCAGGTTAACCCATAGTGTGTGAGTGACAGAGAGAGTGTTTCACTGATGTATGGATGGGTGACCCATTGTGAGTAGTGTATCTAGCAGTGTAAGTCACCTTGGTGAATAAGGTGTATGGACTGGTAACACTACATAGAGTTATGCTTAGGAGTCACTTTGGAGAAAAGTGTCTGCTAAATAAATACATGTAAATGTAAACTATGATTCCTCTTCAAACACTAGCAGTGATGGTCTGGACCATTCAAGAGATCCCACTGGAGATGATTCCTCCTCCCCTTCACTTTGTTTTTATTAGCAACAGCAGCAGCTCTGATTCACAGCCAAATGGAAACATAAACAGATGGACACATCCACAAATATAAAACAGGAAAAAAATTGGAAATGCGGGTGGTCCTTCACTTACTATGGGGCTCAGTTCCGTGGACCACCTCATCAGCCAACTTTGTTAGTCCCTTCATACTGTATTCTATGAACAATAAGGACACAGTGCTGCTTGAAAGTATGCGAATGCTGTAGGGATGGTCATTGTTCTTGTATAAAATATTAAACTTATAAAATTTAAATCTTAAACCATAAAATCAAGAAATTATTAGCATTTACACGCCTAATTCTACTAGTAAGCAATGCAACTCGGGCTTCGCTTATTTTTTACACCTGCACTACTTCCGTGTTTCTACTACACACATTATTTCCTCTAAAGCAACATATGGAATTGGTCATTATACACTTACTGTTATAAAGAAGCCGCCCAACTCTCTCATGACTTTTGTAATCCCAGACCTACGGTTTCTTAACATGCATTTAGCTGATTTTTCTTTAAAGACACACTTTTTTAATGAATGAGCCTGAGCAGTAATTGGCTACAAGGACTAGTTACAGCTCATCGAACCCACTCCCAACTTCAGCAGGCCTGCTGGTGGGGAACCATGCGTGTTTCCAATTTAACCAGTCCGTCTGCACTGCCTCCTGTGTCCTGACCCTGTCTTTGCTCTCTTTGCAGGGTTGTCAAGGAAGAGATTTCTGATGACAACGCCAAGCTGCCCTGCTTCAATGGAAGAGTGGTGTCCTGGGTATGTAGGGAGATGGGACACCTGATCACTGTCCATCATAGTGGAGAGTACTTTACTTCTTCTTCACATGGCCCAATGTAAAGTACCTTAACAGTAAAACTCAGGCGGCAAACTTCTGAACAATATGGCATGTAGTAATACCAAATATTCCCTAATTAACCCCCCCGAGGGCGTTACATTTTGAGAAGGGGGGGGGCGTTAAATACACGTCAAAAATCAGTAAATATCGATCTTGAGTTTTGGTTCTGTACAGTAGCATATATTCCCAAAAACCGTACGATCAGTGGTTGAGGGAACTGTTGAAAAAACGGCCAAGGGTAACCACAAGCCATCTGCAAAATTGCTAATACTACAATGGTTAAAGGAATCCTGGGCATGTATAACACCAGAAATTATACGCAAATCGTTTAAGAGGTGCGGCATTACGTAGGCGCTCGATGGCTCTGAAGACCATTTATTCCTGCAGTCGGACAAAGAAAGAGGATTCCGAGTTCGAAGGGTTTTCTCAGGACAATGTTGACATTGGGCAGCAGGTGATAGAAAACGCGGTGGCAGCAAACGAGGTCATTTTGTCGGAACACAGTAATACTGACAGTGGTTCCGAGGACACATTCTCATTCTCAGAACCGCTCGTCCCATACGGGGTCGCGGAGCCTACCCGGCAACACAGGGCGTAAGGCCGGAGGGGGAGGGGACACACCCAGGACGGGACGCCAGTCCGTCGCAAGGCACCCCAAGCAGGACTCGAGCCCCAGACCCACCGGAGAGCAGGACCCGATCCAACCCACTGCGCCACCGCTCCCCCTCTGAGGACACGTGTTCCTGTTATAGCCCCAAACATTAAACCGTATATACATATATACATGTATGCGTATTCAGTTAGTTTTGAAGAATGGTGTTAAAAAGTTTGACGGACTTTTAAAAAGTTTTAAAGTTTATATTTGCCTTCACTTATATGGATATGGATACAATAAAACAGTGACGGACTTAATCATAACGGGTGAGTGATTTTTTTTCCCCCCCAAAAATAGCCGGGGTGACATTAATAAGGGAATATTTGGTATCTGCTGTTACAAATGAATGCATTAAGTAACAGCTTTACTGTACATCTAGCTGTAGGTTGCACCATGGTGGGCCTCGCACTTGTATTATTTCATACTAATGCATGCAATGAAGTGCAAAAGTGCAGTATTATTTATCACTGAATGGGCTACAAATAGGGGGCGTGGTGGCGCAGTGGGTTGGACCACAGTCCTGCTCTCCGGTGGGTCTGGGGTTCGAGTCCCGCTTGGGGTGCCTTGCGACAGACTGGCGTCCTGTCCTGGGTGTGTCCCCTCCCCCTTCGGCCTTACGCCCTGTGTTGCCGGGTAGGCTCCGGTTCCCCCGTGACCCCGTATGGGACAAGCGGTTCTGAAAATGTGTGTGTGTGTGTGTGTGTGTGGGCTACAAATAAATGTGTTCAGAGTCAGAGTTAATATTCCAGAATCAAAAAAAAAAAAAAAAACAGATGCAGTACAACTATTTATTAACACTAAGTGCTTGTCCAGTGCAGGGTCCTGGTACCCTGGAGTCTATGTTGAAACTGCCATATATCCTGGATGAGACACTAGTCCATCACAGGATAATTACACACGCTCACACATATACACAGTACGGCCAATTTAGAGTCACCACTTCTACTGAAATGCAGGTTTTTGGAGTGCGGGAGGAAACGAGATGAAGTTTACATAGAAAAAAGTTAATATTTTCCTGTAACTTCTAAGGCTAATGTCCTTTGTGTGGTGTGTGTGTCCCTAGCTGGTCCTCATGGAGAGTTCCCACTTGGATGGGCTCTCCCTATGCACCGACAGCCACGCGGAGCTGCCACCCCCGCTCGAGAGGACAGGGGGGATCGGGGACTCCAGACCGCCCTCCTTCCAGTGAGTACCACACCTTGCGTACCACCGCAGGACTGTAGGCAAAGAACAGGTGGATCATAGCTGTGCTGCAGTATTGCGCTGGAAAGTCTGTTCACATCCCTCTTCACCTTTCGCGTAAAGATTGTGTTCTTTGTACAAGACTGTCCCTCTGTAATGTCTCATTTTCGGTGTTGTGTTGAATCCCTGATAACATTCAAAGGTAATATTAAAACAGCACCTAGGGTTGACCTGTCCCTGCTTCTGTTTACTGAACTGTACTGTAGGATTAAAGGTTTGTGACTGCTGGTAGTGTAATGGTTAGAGCTACTGCCTCTAGACCCATAGGTTACAGGTTTGATTCCCATCTCTGGCTGTTGTACTTTTGAGCAAGGTACCTCCCCTGAATTGCTCTAGGAAAATTACCTAGCTCTCTGAATGGATGAATAATTATGAATACCTTAACATAAGCTGCTTTGGAGGAAAGCATTAGCTAAACAAGTAAATGTAAGGGCTGTTTCCTAGGTGACCTTGTGCTTTGTACAACCTTAGCACTTCAGCTGCATTGAAATATGTGCCAACCAACACATTACAGTGTTATTCTTCATTTTTTTTGATTGCTGAACAGAGGTGTTGTCTTTAAAATGTGGCTAATAATACTTAATGATATGATTCAAAGGCATCAGGCAAATAGTTTGTTTATGGAGACAACATTAGACATTAACAGAGGTAGTTATAGAAGGCACAATGAATATTAAGGTCAGTTTTACAAAGTCGTCTGATTGCCTGCTCGGTATTATAGTCAGGGTGCAGTGATTTAAGGACTACCGGTCCTGTCTTGGTCATTCCGCTGCTACAGTCCTGTCCTTCCTCCACTCATGTGTTGGTCATGTGTCTACTGTCCTTCTGTGGAGACCCGAGGAATTCAATAATACAGGTTCCCCCCCGCTATCCAAAAGTAGAGCATTCCTATGAAACCTTTGATAAGTCGAAATGGCGTAACGCGAAGAAGCAATTACCATGAATTTACGTATATGGGAAAAATTTTTGAGCGTTCTCAAACCCAAAGAATAGCCTACCAAATCATACCAAATAACACATACAACTTAATGGTACAAATGGTGGACGCAGGCAAGCTCAACGCACGCACAATGTCTTTATTTCATTCACAACGATCGAAACGCTTAATTACGTCCAGTTTTACGCTAAGCGTAACACTTACGAGCTGTCTTAGGCTTTTCTAATTCCTTAAGACACATCTTGCTAACGGATGCACAAAATAAATGGAGATAAAGCACAGATGCTCAGAGACACAGTTCAAAGCTATGGCGTGTAGTTCCCGGGGAAGGGGCTTGGTGGCGCCACTCTCGCTGCTTGGGGTGTGCCCTGCCTCTGTAACAGCTCGCTGCAAAACAAACGGTGACGCTGTTTTCGCTTTTTGCCTTTTTTCGTAAAAAATTCGATGTACTTTTTGCTTTTTTCGTAAAAGCGAAAATCCTCTTCGGATTTCTTTCGGTTAGCAAAAACAGGTACTAGTGTAGGTCTTCCGTAAAAGCGAAGTGGTGTGAAGCAAACTTTCGAAAAGCGGGGGATACCTGTAGTGCCTTTCCAGAAATATAATACAAAGTGGCACATCACTGCACGTTATTTCGTTGCCTCGGATTTACGCTTTTATCCATAGGAGTGTTTTTTGGCAAAAAACAGCTGGTGTCGGTTCTTGGAACTGGTCGCTGTTAAAGTCTCAGAGTGGGAAATCTGGATTGGCGGACATTAAATACACTGTGCATACCCCCCTCAGGGCACACCGGGGCTTCGTCGAAGTATAAATTCAGGCAAAAAAAACTCATGTCCTAAAATCCAAAATGAAGTGCGAGTTGGAAAATATGGACTTGTTTTGCACAGTGATGGGAACTGGGTTCTTGGCATTTAAAGTATGATTCTACACACATTACTTTTCATGCTGAAATATCATTTAAGTGTTTAACAGGGTAAATTCATATCAGACTGATAATAGAGGGTGGCATGGTGGCACACCGAGTAGCGCTGCTGTCTCACAGCACCTGGGTGGTGCAACAGGATGTGGGATTGATTCCCCGCTCAGTCTGTGTGGAGTTTGAATGTTCTCCCTGTATTTGCATGGGTTTCCTCTGGGTGCTCTGGTTTCCTCCCACAGTCCAAAGAGATGCTGTTTAGGGGCTCCCATAGTTGGTGAGTGATGGAGGGAGTGTGTGTTCCACTGATGTATGGATGAGTGACCCATTGTAAGAAGTGTATCTAGCAGTGTAAGTCACTGTGGTGAATAAGGTGTGTGGGCTGATAACACTACATAGAGTTCATTGAATGTTGCTTTGGAGAAAAGCACCTGCTGAATAAATAAATGTAATAATACCTGTGTTCATTGTAGTTCATTTGTCCTGCCACCTTTATCATATTTTGAATGTCGTTTCAGTCTTCCATGTTCCTGGGTAAATACATACGTGATTTTTGTCTAGTGTCTGTTATAATCAAGGGCTTCATTTATCATATGAATTACCTTTTAAAGCATCATGCAAATATATAACATTTACATTTTACATTAAAATGTACATTTCATTTTTCAATTTTCATTTGAATTTATACACTTTGGCATTTAGCAGATACAAAACTATCACCATGGTTTCGTATAACTCAGAGTAAGTGAGTGTGTATTTCATATAAGACCGATGGCTTAGATATAAACACGTGATTATTAAAGCTCAGTTTAACGCTATTTGCAGAATTTGTGCCTACACCAGACACCTTATATTAGTTCTTACACTTGCTTTTAGTTTTTCATCTCAAGAAGTATTTTACTTAATCTATGCAGCAGACTGAAGTAACAGCAGTGAACCTCTGAGCCAAAGCAGCTCTTTCAAACTTATTAAAGTGATTTCACACGTGTGTTAAAGAGAAAAACAGTTCAGTGTGTCCTCAATCCACCAATACTTCCTGTGGATTCATTTTTAGGCAATCCAGAGCAAATTACAAAGGTTTAAATGTATGCATGCAAATTCATTGCAGTATTATTTCTTCATATTATTTGTTGCTTAGCTCACACCTAACAAACAACTTACAGTATGGGCTTCATTTGCATAGCTGGGTATTTTATGGGAGGAAATTGGGATAAGTAACATGATCAATGGTCCTGCAGCAGCAATGTGTTGGGGGGGGGGGGGGGGTCTGCATTCTGTCTGTCTTTTATTCATATGGTATAGAATTCATAGTGAATACTGATTCCAAAAAGCTCAATTCACTCACCTAGACAAATCTGTCTGTTTTTTTTTATGCACGTAGTCCTTGACTTATGATGGGGTTCTGTTCCAGTATAACTCCAACATAAGTCCACTTTGTCATGAGTCTCATGTTTATTTGTCCTCCTTTTATGTCCTTCTGTTGATGGAATGTGCTCGTTGTATTTTTCTCTGAGATGTGCTTTGCTTTGGGGAAAAGTGTCTGATAAATGAATAAATGTAAATATACAGTACTGTGCAAAAGTCTTAGTCACTTAGATGTTTCACAAAAATATTTGTTTTAGAGTTATTTAATGTCTTCTGCATTATTGTCAGTAGAAAAGAGTGTATTTTAGATTTCCAAGCATTCCTTTTGTAAAAAGTTACGGTATTACAGTAAGGGTTTTGTATGTCGTTAAAGAAAGAGCACGTGGGTGCACACACGCACACAGTGAAGCCACTTGTCCCAAGAGGGGTCACAGCAAGCTGGAGCCTAGCCTGGGAGGGGACACACCCAGGACAGGATGCAAGTCTGTTGCAAGGCACCCCAAGTGGGACTCGAACCCCAGACCCACCAGAGAAGGGTCACAGGCCAAACCCGCTGCACCACCACACCCCCTTTCAAATACAGTACAGCTATATAATATTTCAATGTAGCACTTTTATTTTCACTTTCATTTCTAAATCTGCTTTTTGCTTTTTCTTTTCGGCACCACAAGAATACTAACATTTGCAATTGCTAGTCATTCTAAATAAAAAGTCAATTGAACTAAATCACAAACAAAAGGTTCTGCAAATACAACGCTTTTACAAATGAGATGCAATTGCTGATAGACATACAGAGTTAAAAAATGTAGTGCCAGCCAGCGTTACGGTACAGTAGATGGAGCGGTTGTCATTACACGTTAGGATCAACGTTGGGGCTCAGAAATAACAGGAAGTTGATGGGACACAGTCGTAAGTCGGGGTCGTCGTAAATCGCATGAGTTGCAAGTCAGGGTACCTGTAGTGGATGCAAGGACATGTGTACTTGTGAAATTTGTCCACTAGGGGGAGACATTTTCCCGTTGAGAAACAGGTGACACCGCGAAATAGTGTGCAGAAGAGAGACAGAGTGATGTGAACGGAAAACAAAGCTGGGAACAGGAGTCGGACAGCAACACAATGTTTTTTTGTTTGTCAGTTTTAAGTGTAAACTGCACCTGCCTTTTATTGTCAGCAGAAAATATTTGTTCCATATGCTGTCAGTGTGAATGTTAACATGGCTGTGTATAGGAGGTGGAGCACAGTCAGTTACATTCATTTATTATCAGACACTTTTCTCCAAAGCGACTTTCAGCAGACACTATGGAGTGTTATCATCCCACACACCTTATTTATCATGGTGACTTACACTGCTAGATACACTACTTACAATGAGTCACTCATCCATACATCAGTGGAACACACACTCCGTAAGTCACACACTATGGGTGAACCTGAACAGCATGTCTTTGGAATGTGGGAGGAAACCAGAGCACCCAGAGGAAACCCACACAGACATAGGGAGAACATGCAAAGTCCACACAGGCTGAGCAGGGATCAAACTCACATCCTCTCGCACCACCCAGAAGCTGTGAGACAGCAGCACTACTCGCTGCACCACCATACCACAGCTGCATGACACTGCTAGAGCAAAGACACTTGTTCCACTAATGACACTACAGCCATCACTGATAATACATTCAGAAATAGCAGTATTAAGAAATATTAATGATGAAGACCATTTTTAAATAGTAGTGATATTATGTTGTTTAATTTTGAGATAATAGTGTTGGGGGGGGGGGCATGGTAGTGCAGCAGGTTTGACTGGGTCCTGCTCTCCGGTAGGTCTGGGGTTCAAGTCCCACTTGGGGTGCCTTGTGATGGACTGGTGTCCCATCCAGGGTGTGTCTCCTCCCCCTCAAGCCTTGTGCCCTGTGCTGCCCGGTTAGGCTCCAGCTCACCACAACCCCCCCCCCCCAGGACAAGTGGGTTCAGAAAGTGTGTGTGTGTGTGAGGCACTTTATGTGAATGGCTGTGTACAATGCAGTGAAACAGAGGAATTCCAGTGTATGTTTATATGACTTGAGCAGAAATGTGTGAACTTGTTGAGTGTGCGTACAGCATTTCAGCGACTCGGGTTTCCCAGCTAGCCCTTTACCCTAGTGACCTAAGGCAGTGAGGTGATGTGAAACCCTGTTAGATAATCTCCTTCCCCGCAGCAGCTCCGTACCTGTTTGTGTGGACTTCAAACATCATTTCTCTCCTCCCTCTCCCCCAGTGAGTGTTTTTTTACCGGCCTCTGCTAACTCATTTAGTGTAATATAAATCCATTCCTGCTGGGGGATTCCGTGACATACTTGTATCACACCTACATTCTCCTCTGTTAACTCTCTGATAAACCCATACCTTAGCTGTGAATAAAACAGCACTAAAATTTGACCAAGTGCCACTAAAGCCTATGATTTTGCATGTTGTTACGATCACATTAATATGCTGTTTAACTTACACTTTCTTCCAGTTGAAGCCGTTTATAGTGCCATTAGACTATATGTACACATTAGACTTAGTTTTAGCCATTTATACCTTGCAGGATGTTTTCCTGGGGCGATTTGGGTTACGTACCACATTTGAAAGTACTGCAGTTTGGCACCTTGTAGATTGTGAACCAGCAACCTTCTGGTTACGGTTGCCTGTTTGTGACCGTAAAGGTGCTTCATCAATCACAGATGGCCCAATATGACCTCTTTAATACCAAAGAAAGGGACTTTGACCCTAGTCTGACTTCTTGTAAGATGGTCCTCGGGTTGGGGGTCAGCGCTCATTCTCTGGTGAGATGCTGCACAGCGGATGTGCCTGTCTCTGCCTTCCAGTGCCCACGCAGTGAGCAGCCGGGATGGCCTGGACACGGAGACGGGCAGCGAGTCCCTCCTGAGCCACCGCAGAGAGCGCGAGCGAGAGAGAACCCGCAGAAGGAGAGAGGCAGAATGTGAGTTATCGATATTAATTGTCATAATGGATTTCCTGTCCAGTTTCAAAGGTGGTGACATACATGGTATACTTCACTGCTTTCATCATTTTTTATGTCTTGATGCACATGCTCAAAGGACAAAAAGAAATTCTTTGTGCTCAAACTAAGGCTTGATCTCTCCCAAAAGCAAAGGGAAGTCATGTCCCTCCCAGATGATTTCCCGGTTCTTCAATAAATGCCTATGAACGCAAGGACACATGTACGATGCTTCCCGGGATATGATGGTGGAACGGCGCAGCTGCTCACATCCCTTTATGTGTTGTTCCATTTTCATTACAGCTACTAGTTTAATACAGTAACAAAGTTACTGTGGACATCTCTTATGTTTGTGTGTATGTGGCATATTAGTGAGTAAGTGCGGGATGGGATATAAACAAGCATGCATGGGTGGGACGAGGGCCTTCGGAGACGTGCCCGCGCATCATAAACGCATTTTCCATCACTCGTTGATGGTCCTCTCTTAGTGCTGAGTAGATACAAGGAAGCCCATGAGGACAAAAAAAAATGACTCTGTAGTTGTATTCCTCATTGACGCATGACTTGTCAATTACCAAGGGGGCGGCTGTGGTACACCTGGGGAGTTTATGAGAAAAGTACGGTCATGTTTACAGAAATGTAGTATTGACTACGGCAACACTGTTGATGACAATACCCCTAACAGTAATCCAACATTTGTGATGCTGACTCACGTATGTAGCTCTGACTCTAACGTTTATGGCTATCTGAAATTGTGTGAATTTGATGATTGCGCATATTTCCGGGTTTTTACTCTGTGGGCCTGTCCTTTTTTTCAGTGAGTCATCATTCAGCTGGTAGAAGTACTTTTAATTCCCTTTTCGATATGTTGCCAATAGTCTCTGAACAAAATAATGACCCAGCGTGTCATGCCGGTTAGCAGCTCTGATCAGGCAGCGCGGTCACACACTGTGTGATCTTGTGCGCAGACTAATCTACGAGGGTGTGTTACACCCGAATTGTTTATGGCAGCTTATATGACCCTAATGAACATTATTTTACAAAAAATACTAGTACTGTGAATTATCAGTACTCTCTGCAATTTACTCTCTGGTCATTTTGAACTATTAGGTGTATTAATTACAGAGCAAGTCAAGTAATTTCTTACATTTCTTAAAGGCTATACTTTTGTCCATTTAGGCATGACCCGTTTAGGGAGTTTCATCTCATTGTTGACTAGACTGTAATATAGTATATATTTTGTTGCAGCAAAAAATAGAAATACAGGTATATAACAGGTTAAAAATGTTGACAAACAGAGCTAAATCAGCTAAGTATTTCAAATATCATTTAATGCTTAATCTGACATGCCTCTGGCGATGATCCTCTTTAGCACTTGGTGAATAAGGTGTGTGGGCTGATAACACAACATAGAGTTCATTGGAAGTCGCTTTGGAGAAGAGCGTCTGCTAAATAAATGTAAATGTAATGTAGTACGTTGTCTACATTTCATGTTAGCTATGGAAGGTAACTATGAATTTGTTTAATTTTTGTGAAAATGCTCATATGTGCATTTTTCCAGTGTCAGTTGTATTGGTTGACATTGCTGCTGGGATAGTTGATGTTTTTTATTCCCTCCAACACAGCAGACATTGTCAGGGCCTTGGTCACTGTAGTACTGTATTTGTCATATGGTCACTGTGGTACCTTGTCTGAAGGCACTGATGCACTTGTGTAAATGTGTTGGCCCTTTTCTTACCTGTTTTGCTCCAAACACGAGGTGCAGTCCTTTAATCCTGCATAGATGTTGAAGAGATGTGCAACTTTCATGCCAAAGTGAGGTGTTTTCATGATGCATCGCCTACAGATGCTGCTGCAGATACCGGTTCTCTTGCACTTTCTTTTCACTTGTCACTACAAGCTGTAAACACCCAGATACACAGTTCAGGAAGCGAACTTAGAAATTATGAAAATGTTGTGCAAAAACGAACACTCTTCTCTGATGACCTTTTGAAGAGCAGTCAGAGGAGCCGTAGGGCTCGTTCGCTAGATTGAGTTCAATTGCAGCGGTTCTAGTGGTAAAATTATACCGCTTGTGAAAGAGATGAATGGTGCAGCTTCTCGTTGCTCTCTTATTGCACATGAGAATTGGGCTCGAGGGCAACACTGTAATTATGTGAGAGGATATTCTTTCATTGCTAGAAGCGAACGTTGGTCCCTTAAACACAACCTGCACAAAGATAATGAGAAAATGACATTCTTGTCATTGACATCAAACCTGAATGTTCCAGTGAGTGATTTTTTTCGTGTATGCGTAGCCCGTCACGTTGTATTTAATTTGGTGTATCTATAAAGTAGACTATTATCTCCTGTTCCGGGGGGGATTTAAAAAATTAATTAGGCAACGTGGAAAAAACTAATTTCTTGACCCCTTTCTTAAATATGAGAGCACTGTGCAAATGTCTTTTTAATCAAATGTATCACGCACTATAAGGACTGATGACGGAGATTAGTGATGGCTGACTGCTTCACGTTCCTCAGGTCTAGTAAAAGGGCTGTACCGTACCACAGTGGCACCATGCTAGGCCTCAATCCCGACATCTAAAGTAGATGCTTAGTGCCAGAGTGCTATACTGGTGACATTACACAGCTGTGTCCACAGCAGGCAAAGCAACAGTCCACCAATGCGTATTAATAAGCATCCAATGCAGGGCCACTGTGGTCCAGAGGCCTTCCAGGAAGCATAGAGTATGAGTATATTATACACACACATATTGTAACGTCTAGTGTTACTGGGAGTTTGAGCAGGAAAATGGGTTTGTCACACACAGTCTGAAACCGCTTGTCCCGAGCGGGGTTGTGGCGAAACAGAGCCAGTTGTACTTAATTTAGTGTATCTATAAAGTAGACCGTTATCTCCTGTTCCGGGGGGAATTTAAAAAATTAATTAGGATAAAACTAATAAATGAAACTAATTTGTTGACCCCTTTCTTAAATGTGAGCGCACTGTGCAAATATCTTTTAAATAAAATGTATTACGCGCAAGGCTGGAGGGGACACATCCCGGACGGGACGTCGAATCCCAGACCCACCAGAGAGCGGGACCCGGCCAAGCCTGCTGCGCCACGGGGTTCATTGTTCATAGTTGAATTCTGGGTAAAATAGAATTGTGTTCAACTGCTGTGGGAACTCACAGGGAATATAAGGGGGTGAGTCTGTTGGGCAGTGAAAAAGGGAGGAAAGCCTGACGAGTGCCAAGTAGGCTGGCAAGGCTAGCTTAAGGTTGTTGAGGAAAAGGGGTCCTCCTACAGAACATTTCCCTGCAACTCTCCACCTTCATCTATAAGATCATTAGCTCCTCGCACTCCTCTGGCTATTTCCCAGCTGCCTTCAAAACCGCTCTTATTTCACTTCTGTTAAAGAAACCCTCCCTGGATCCCAATTCGGTCCAAAACTATGGACCAGTCTCCTTCTTGTCTAAAACTCTAGAGCGGGTGGCCTGTGATCAACTGTCTGATTTCCTCACCTGGAACCATCTCCTCGATGGATATCAGTCTGGTTTCAAAGTTGGTCATTCCACTGAGACGGCGCTTCTAGCAGTGTCTGATGCTCTCCAATCTGTTAGAGCTGCCTCCCTCTCCTCAGTCCTCATCCTCCTTGATCTGTCTGCAGCATTCGACACCGTCAACCACCGGATTCTACTCTCTTCTCTTAGTCAGTTTGGGATCAAAGGAGCGGCACTAAGATGGTTCGAGTCCTACCTATCTGATATATTCTATCAAGTGGCCTGGCGGAGCGCTCGTTCTTCTCCTCTGTCTCTCTCAACCGGTGTCCTGGAGGGCTCGGTACTGGATCCTCTTCTCTTCTCGATCTACACCTCCTCTCTCAGCCCAGTCATAGACTTCCATGGATTCAAATACCACTGCTATACTGATGATACCCAGCTCTTTCTCTCCTTTCCACCTGGAGCATCAGGCATTTCCGTATGCATCGCTGCCTGCCTGTCAGACATCTCTGCATGGATGACTGATCACCACCTGCAACTCAACCACTCCAAAACAGAGATTCTTCACCTCCCAGCTTGCCCATCCTCATGTCATGATCTGTTGATTAAACTAGAGAACTCACTCATTTTGCCTACCTCCTTGGCTAAGAGTCTGGGAGTGATTATTGACTCGTCTGTCTTTCTCTCAGCACATTGTAGCCACAACCCGATCCTGCAGATACATTCTGCATAATATTTTTAGGATCTGTCTCTACCTTACAACTGACTCTGCCCAACTACTTGTCCAGACCATGGTGACATCCCATCTGGACTACTGCAACTCTCTCTTGTCTGGCTTTCCTGCAACTGCCATGAAACCTCTGTAGCTGATACAGAACGTTGCTACACGAGTTGTGTTTGATTTGCCAAAGCGTTCCCATGTATCTCCTCTACTCATTTCTCTGCACTGGCTTCCTATAGCTGCCCGGATCAAATTCAAGACCCTGGTTATGGTCTACAAATGCATCAATAGAACTGCTCCCAGCTATTTACAGAACTTGATCAACCACTACACCCCAGCCAGACCCCTTCGCCCGTCTACTTTTGCTCGCTCGGTGGTGCCACACACGAGAAGTAAAACACGGAGGTTCTCGGTTCTGGCTCCGTTGTGGTGGAATGACCTTCCCCTCTCACTCAGAACTGCTGAAACTCTTTCTACATTCAAGAAGGGTCTGAAAACTCACCTTTTCCAGACTCACTTCACCCAAGATCTCTCAAGCTCATGTATGGTGTAAACGTTCATGCACCGCAACTTCATGATCATCCCCAGATAAGCCTTTACACAGCCGCTACTCGGGCATTGTATGTGAATGTTTGTGTACCTTATTTAAAAAAAAATAAAAAAAACTGTAGGAAGGTTATAAAGATTCATCTATCCTGCGTTTTATGCACCTACTCGAGTGATGAACATCGATGCATGATCAGGTGGAAAGTAACAAACGAAACTAGGTTTAGTTAAAGATTCAATCACGTTTGCAGCTCTTTCTCTGTAATGCACAAATCGTATTTTCTGAGATGTGCACAGCTTTGGAGAAAAGCGTCTGCTAAATGAATAAATGTAAATGTTCTCGAACCGACAGCATTTATTTCCTCGCGTTCGTGCTACTTTTTTTTTGCTGTGTTCCGAATACGTTCGCAACGCTGTCCGTGCCTTATCTTCTCGTCCCATCCGAATCCAGAGCGTAGAACGCTACAATACCTATGTATAATTCAAGAAAAAATATTTCTATATAATTTTGCCCAAAGTGCCGCTAACAGCTACAGGTAATTGTGGTTAAATGTGGTCAGGAAAAGCGGCTCCGTGTCTGTCAGCCTCATCACGACAGGCTTCTCGTTGCGAGTCGGGTCTTATGACACTTGTCCGCGCGAGCAACTCTCTCTTATCGCGATAACTCCGCTCGAAATCCCGCGCCGAGGAAACTTGGCAAAGTGAAGCGTGGGTCGTTCGAAATACCGTCGGGGATGAAACGGCTTGTGCTGAGGGAAGCGGGGGCGAGCACGGGAACGGCAACCGGGCTTGCTGTGTGCGCGCCTGGTCGCGTGCGCGTTCCCGCGCAGTGTCTCGGTGTCATTTCAGCGCTGCTTCGGTAATTGAAGGTGTGCTGTACGCGCGTCCAGGTAAGACTGCGTTCAAACTTAAAGCGCCAGGATGTGTTTTTGGAAGGGGATGGGGTATTTTAATTGATTGTATGTGTCAAATTTTGTTCCTTTTTTTTTTTTTTTTTTTCCTCTTGTGTTGTCAGTAATTTTAATGAAAACGTGATTTAATGCATGTTGTTTCGACTTTTCGCCGAAGCTGTCATGTGGTATTTTGCTAAAAACAGATGAAACAACAGCAAAACTGTAATACGTAACGTTAAAATTATTATACTAAAAATGTTCACCCAAAGCAATTACGTTCCTGGATATTGAGGAAGACACGAACGAAGACTAAGCGGAATGAATGATCGGTAATAGAAGAAAAATAAAAAGACAATTTGTTGGATCTGAAGGAAAAGAAGCGTAAGAATAAGAATATAACATTTGTAGTAGGACCCTCATCAAATGCGTATTATTCAATATTCAAAATTGTTGGTCGCCTGAAACAACGTTACTAATTTATTCCTTATTTAGCGATGACGTTAATAAGATGATATTGTGCATAAATCGCGAAACTATCTTAAATTGTCCAGATGTACAGCCAGCTACTGTTGTATGGAACAAATTATGGAAATGTTTAAACCAGGAAAATGATTATTGTGTTTTTGTATTCTAGATTATTGCATTTTATAGCTTTGGTTTGTTTTTTTAACACTTATATACACTGTGTCTTTACATCCGTTATTTCTATATTCTCTGTCAGTAAGTCTTATTTCTTCCATCCATTCTTTTTCCCTTCAGCAATCAATGAATGAGATGATTCATATCATACTGGGCATTGTCAAAAGCAAGTTGTGAAATCCCAAAAAGTGATTTTATTTAGCCTTTTCCAAGGAACAATCTGTGTAGAGTATGGAAAAATCACTGGTAAAATTTGTGAAGTTAATGCTGTGTCTTCAGATATTCTGCACAATGTCATAAGTAGTTGCATTCTTGGGGAGAAGTTAATGACCCCAGCACGGTGCCCTGTGGCACTCCTTACATGACAGCCAACCCATCATTTACTTTGCCAAACAGGTATGGATCTGAGCTGTCGGACCGAAACGGAGAGAGCGCCGGTGTCCTGTTTCTCTTCCTTTTCCACCACCTCTTCCCACTCTTCCCTTCTGTTTCTCTCACTTTAGCCCTTTCTCTTCCTTTCCTGTCTTCAGCGTAATGGATATAGAAAGGACTGAATACCTTTCTGCATTTATACAGACATTGCCCGTGTTTAAGGGGGTACGGTGGCAGGGCGGGTTTGCCCAGGTCCTGCTCTCTGGTGGGTCTGGGGTTCGAGTCCCGCTTGGGGTGCCCTGCGATGGGCTGGTCTCCTGTCCTGGGTGTGTCCCCTCCCCCTCCGGCTTTATGCCCAGTGTTGCTGGGTTAGTCTCCGGTTTGATGTGACCCTGCTTGGAACAAGTGGTTTCAGACTGTGTGTGTCTGTGTTTACCACAGTTAGCCGAACGATCCGTTGGTCTAACACAACATTCACAAACAAGTATCTGACCAGCTTTGCTCCACGTCATCTTAAGACTTATAGCTCGGGAGGTATGCTAAAGATCCGTACACCTGTGTGAGTCTAAGGTGTGTTCTAGACATGTGGTCTGATAGACATGGAGCTCTCTAAACTGGGTAAGGATACGTGACTAATAAAGAGATATTGAAATATGAGGCGGGATGTGCTTTGTGGTTTGCTTGTGTCAGAATTGTTTGAAGACAGCTGTTTGTGTGGGCATGTATGTCTGTCTGAGGACAGTGTGCCATAGGGAGGGGGAGTCAATGACAGGGACCCCCACACTGCTCGAGTGCTGCCGCCCACGGAGAGCCTGTGCCGAGCAGAGCTCCCAGCGGCCTCACTACCTCGTCCGACCCCTCCAGCCAGTCAGATGTCATCCTGAGACACAGCCCTGTGCTCGGCCTTGTACGTATGGGAGCGTTGTTTTCTCAAGAGTACTGTGCTTGGCCTATTACATCGGCTCACCAGACATTCCTTTTTTGCAAATCTTTTAAAAACGGATCCCTTCGCAGGGAGAGGACAAGCCTCAGTTCCCTGTTTTTTGTCTGTCATTTTTATCTTCTTGTAATTACGCAAAACACCTTTCAACATCTGTGCAGTTTTTGGTTGTGGACTCAGAGGTTATCATACAACAAAAGACATTAAGCTATGTATCCTTGAAATAAGTACTTGTAGTGTAAGTATCGTATCATTAATATAAGTACCTAACCCTAGCCCTAACTCTCACATCACTGACAAATTTACTTGGTCCAGTAGCACAATAATCCATATTTAGAGTCAAAACATACATTAAGTCATTTTTATTAGCCAGTACTACAAGATTAACACTTGCAATTAATTTAAGGGGTTTATTGCCAGGTTTCCCTTTTAAAATGAATTCCATTTCTCTATACATAGTTTGTAGGTATATGGCTTCACACCCCTATTTTCACAGTCACCAGCTGACGCTGTATAACTCGTACCCTGGTGTGAAACGTGTAACTCTGTTCTGCTGTGTGGCTGCTCCCAGTCCCGCGGGTGAATGGTCATGCCAAAGGGGAGCGCCCAGCACGGGATTCAGCCATGGGCTGCGACAGCGCCTCCATGATGAGCAGTGAGCTGGAATCCAGCTCCTTCGTTGACAGTGAGGAGGAGGACGCCAGCAGGTGGGTGATCCTTGCCGTTCTCCTACTGGATCGTATTTCAAACATGACTCCGAACAGGTTCAAACAGTTATTTGTGCTGCAGCAGAAATTTTTCTCGTGGTACTTGAGGTGCCGTGTCTTCTCCCCCTCTCCTCTACTGTCTTGTTCCCAGGCTCAGCAGTTCCACAGAGCAGAGCTCCTCGTCTCAGCTGATGAGGAGACACAAGCGGCGGCGCAGGAGACATAAAGTGGCCAAAGTTGATCGGGTGAGGTTCACAGGGGTTCTTTTCTGCCCTCTTGCTTGACCAATGATAGAACATGCGTGGACACCCCAGCTCCATTCGTAAGAGACAGTAATACGTATATTCTTGTGACTGATTACTTCCAAAAAGGGGTGTGTTTTTGTTTATGGCAATCAAATGGTCTCCTCTCTCCACAGTCATCTTCATTCAGCAGCATCACAGATTCCACAATGAGCCTCAATATCATCACAGTCACACTCAACATGGGTAAATCTTTTCCACCTCTGTCTGACCTACTCTGCATGTCCAAGCCATTCATGATGGCTTCACTGGATGCTAGATGTATCTGTTTAATTTTTTTAGCTAATTGCTGCAGTACTCTAACATTTTCTCTCCCCCCAACAGAGAAGTACAACTTCCTAGGAATCAGTATTGTGGGACAGAGTAACGACCGAGGGGATGGGGGGATCTACATTGGCTCCATCATGAAGGGAGGGGCTGTTGCTGCGGATGGTAGGATTGAGCCAGGAGATATGCTACTACAGGTGAGGTAGCAGGGCACTTAGAAGGGTTATGGGGATAGTTGGCATCCATAAGGATCATATCACATTATGACATATCCGTGACCTGAACTGCAACGTCACTAAATGCAGCACTGTGTTAATCCTTACGTCTAATTCAGTTTTGTTTTTATTTTCATGAGCAATATTCTGTGAAGAGATCCGTTTAAAGTCTCACGAAATAAATGTGATTTTTTTTTAGCGTTATTTGGTGTGTTCCGATCTATCTCGAAACAGAGGTTGTCATGTTTCAGGACTGTACGGTGAACACAGCGTTCACTTGAGTCACGTCACAGTATGTGAAATGCGATGGACTAAATGCGGACTCTCCGTTTCCATATGCATTGAAATATTTGCGTTGTTTAATGAAATCCAAATGGACTCATTTGCTTCACAACTGATTACACTTTTTTTTTTTTTGCAAAATCTGAAATACATAAAAATATATTTTTAACATTTTATGTTTGGAGGGTTCAATCCGACTAACGTAAGCCAGCATTTTGTGGGGTACAAGCACAGGGATAGTCATTACTGAATGCTGTTGTCAGGAGACAAATCCAGCACTCTCCTTTCAGCCGGCATTCTTAAATCAGCTTAGAATAATACACAGGATTTATTCGCCACCGATGCTAATCAGGCACCAACACCATTAATCGGTGCAAGGCCTCCCGGAGGGGGGAACCACGTTATCTCCCAGAGATGAACATGTGCAAGATAGCCCTACAGCAGCTTGCTGTGAGCCGCCCTCAGCCAGCTCTGTGTTAGGCATGGTCTCAAGATGTGTGACTTGGAAGCATCAGAGGCAGCTAATCCTTTATCAAATGACAGGGGAGAAGCAACTGGTTTGGATTAGATGGACCCCTTAGGCCAGATGACATTCTATACAATAGCAGCATGTATTAAACACGTTTCCTGTAAGCTCATAAGCTTTCGCTAAGCCCATATATGAAGGCGAGAGTTGCTGCAAACTCATGCCTAAGACCTAAAATCATTAGCATTTTGTAAGAATTCATAGTAATTTATTCCTTTTGCTCATAGGAAAGGTTTGGTACTCAATCCAGTGTACATGACTGAATTCATAATGCTCTTAGGGAATTTGCATCAACACGTCGTCCGTTCTGTCAAAAGCAGTAGCAATAAATGTCTTGGCCGGGTGCTTTATGCATTTTGATAATTACATGAAATTGCGTGGACGTCCATGGGAGTGATTCCATCTCTGTAACATGCAGGTGAACGACGTGAACTTTGAGAACATGAGCAATGATGATGCTGTGAGGATATTACGAGAAATCGTCTCCAAGCCCGGGTAGGGACACGTTCACAAGTCTTTTCTTCTTGGTTATTTTAGCTTTTCACCCTTTGGAAACAGGAGACACTCATTTACTTCCACTGTGACAGGTCTCATCAGTGGTGATTTCAGGGGCAACTCTCTATAAAATTCAAAAGGACAGTAGATGGACAGTAGCACAGCGGAATCGTGTTTTGTGGTCCGATGACTCAACATTTCAAATAGTTTTTGGAAAAAATAGCCACCGTATTCTCCGGGCCAAAGAGGAAAAGGATCATCCAAGCTGTAATCGGCGTCACCTCCGAAAGCCAATGTCTGTCATGGTACGGGGGTGTGTCAGTGCCCATGGCATAGGTAACATCCGCTTCTGAGGGCACCATTAGTGTAGACAGATATATACAAATTTTGGAGCAACATATGCTGCCATCCAGATGCCATCTTTCCCAGAGACGAAGGTCCCATAGTTGAACACCTGTATAATGGATGAATGTCGGAAAATTCCGCTTGCTAAACTTAACCAACTGGTGTCTTCGGTGCCCGAACGCTTAATACCAACCAACCAATACAAGTCAAAGTAAATTTACAAATCACTCCTTTTTGTTTTCATTAGCATTTTCCATACTGTCCCAGCTTTTTTTGGAATCGGGGCTTGTAATTGTTGATAAACCTACGATTGTATTTCAGTATTCAGTTAATACAGATTTATGGCAGCTAGACAATCAGGTGAGGCAAGAACTTGAAGGCCACCTCTACAGGAGAAGAAGTTTAATTAGAAGCAGAAGACAGAGTGCCTGTTTCACTGGAGCAGTTCCAGACCCCTCTTGGGATTCTCCTGACAAGTTTGTGCCCTTAACCAGCACACACTATGTGCAGAATATAGAGCGAAGCTGATTTTTATGGCGTCTCACTTTCAGGCCCATCAGTCTGACAGTGGCCAAGTGCTGGGATCCAACACCTCGTAGCTACTTCACTATCCCCCGAGGTGAGCGCTTTACTGCTGTGCAGACAGGACCACATATCCCAGAATGTTTAGTTCAGCAAAATGTGTGGTAGCAGTGCTTAAAACTGAATGTACCTTTTTGTTTCTTCTCAGCGGAGCCGGTGAGACCTATCGACCCCGCAGCCTGGATCTCTCATACCACAGCACTGACCGGATCCTACCCACAATACGGTACTGTCTTCTTGTTCAACGTGGAACGTGTTTATGTTTTGACAATAATAACCGTGATCAGCTCTGTAGCAAAGACCATGTGTGCTGGATTTTAGCCTCTGTAGCTCATAAAGGTAAGTTTGTAGGAACTTTGTCTGAATGCAGTGTGAAAGAGAAATGTGGATCAGCAGTGCATTGTTGGCTTTTATCTGTGTCCCTCAGAGTTTGAAGACCTGCCGCTGTCTGTGAGCAAGACAGATATGGCAACCATAGTGAAGGTGATGCAGCTGCCCGATTCTGGCTTGGAGATCAGGGACCGCATGTGGCTGAAGATTACCATTGCTAATGCTGTTATTGGTAAGGGAAAACAGTATGCAGTGGGAAAGCTCCATTTTTCCACTATTCCACTTATTCTTATTATTTCATATTTTATAGCATTATTCCCGTGTTCTCCACTTTGGAGAAAAGCATCAGCTGAATGAATAAATGTAAATGTTACAAACAGACGAGTGAAAATGCAGGACAATGCAGTGCGCAGGCCAGAGTCTGACAACAACGTGTACAATGTATGCAGACAATATTTGTAATACCCAAAAAAGATTTAATATACAAAAATGAAAACTACTATAACTGTAGACAGTATAATGTTGACAACTCACATTTTAAAAAACTGTAGAGAGAAAACAAATATTGTAAGGCTGATACTGGGGGAAAAAAACACGGCTGGCACTTCAAGGCTGCCCAACTGCTCACCTCTCCTGGGCATGCATACGATACACAATTGGGTAAGATTGTAGTGTTTTGTGACCCGTTTCTGGACTGAAATTTGAGCGTTTGTGTGTCAGCACACTTACTTTTTGATACTAAAACGCGATAACTAAAATGGGAGCAGCTGGTAGCATAGTGGTTGAGTTGCTTGCCCGAAGATCTTTTATTTCGTGCCTTTGCGTCAATGTGATTTCTACGATTTCTACGGGTGTGTGTCTGCTGTAAACGGTCCTCTGCCTCTCTGTGTCCAAGGATCATTGTGCAAGGATGGTGGTTGAAACTCTTTGTTGGCCTCCCTTAGGTGCAGATGTAGTGGACTGGCTCTACTCACGGGTGGAAGGCTTCAAGGACCGACGGGACGCTAGGAAGTATGCCAGTAGCCTGTTAAAGCACGGCTACCTAAGGCACACCGTCAACAAGATCACGTTTTCCGAGCAGTGCTACTACACCTTCGGGGACATCTGTCAAAGTATTCCCATTGTTCCTACCTCTGATCAGCGTGGTTGACGTAGCGCAACTCCACGATCTACGGTAAAGTAAAATAGGCAATGTTTGTTTTTGTGTCCCTGATAGACATGGCATCCCTCAACCTGAATGAGAGCTCCAGTGGTGGGGGCTCTGAGCAGGACACCTTGGCCCCTTTGCCTCCACCCGCATCCAACCCTTGGCCCCTGGGAGGGCACCCCTATCCAACATACCCAACAGGGCCGTCCAGCTTCCCTCCAGGCTACTCGGACCCCTGCCACAGCTTCCACAGCGGCAGCGCAGGCAGTCAGCATAGTGAGGGTGAGTTGGGGCAAATATTACTGTCGGTGGATGAATGTGAAACGGCAGTACCAGATTTCCAAGGCAAGGTACAGGCATCACTGTTATTTTATGAACTGAGGGCAGAAGATAGATGCCGTTTTGAAAACTGAAGATTGCCGTTTCACGGGACTCTGCTGTTGCACCCTTGAATGAGGCACTTACCCTTAATTGCTTTAATAATTCATCCATCCATATATAAAGGGCTAAATTTTGTTTGTTGTTCTATATAGAAGCATTAGTTAAGCAACAAAATACTAAAAATGTTGACATTATACTCGTAACATGTCAGAACAACTAATAAACACAAGATGACAGACGTTTCTTGATGGGAAAACAACCATAAATCAGGATAAAAGTTCGTTCATCCTCAGGGGGAAAAGGTTATGAGCTTGAGAACCAAGACAGTTGTCCAGTTAGCCTTTCTTCCCTTCTCATGCTGTGCCTCTAGCGGGAATGTATGGAGTAACAATGTCTAGTGAGGGTCTGCTGTTTCAATATGGAGAACAATTATGGGTACAGAGAAGCCTATATGAAGTTTTTCTTAACAATTTCAAGGCATAATATAGGATCCATGTGTCATAATGTCTGTTATTTTGCATTATTCATTAATTAAAACATGGACTGGGTTGTGTATTGATGGAAAGATTCCACTTGGATACACTTGGTGTTAATTCTTGTAATTTTCCTTAAATGAGACGAGCCATTCTGGCACTGGCCTGTTTTTGTGGTGTTTTGAGTGATGTCAGGTGTGAATATATTATTTGTAAAGTGTATGAAGCATTGCATGTAGCCTGAGGATGCGGCACCTCAGCGGCAGCTTAGGTCCCTCTCTAGTCCACAGTGTTGAAGTGATGAATCTGTGAGGAGTTGGCATGTTCTCCCTGTGTGTGCATGAGTTGCCTCTGGGTGCTCTGGTTTCCTCACATACTCCAAAGACTTGGTATGTCGGTGAACTGATAACTGTGATTGCCGTGAATGTGTTTGTGAGAGTGCAGTGTGTGTGCGTACCCTGAGATGGACTGGTTCCCCCCAGAATATGCTCTATGTGTCGTGGAATTGGCTTCTGAATCACAAACACGCTACGTTGATAAAAGGATACTTGAAATCATCATTTAGTTATGTATTTAAGCATGATGTAGAGTTGCTTTAGCCTCATCCTACTTTGGCTATTAGGGTTCAGCATCTCAGTGTCACATGTTTGATAGAGCAATCATCCATCCATCCATCTTCCTCTGCTTTTATCCGGGGCCGGGTCGCGGGGGCAGCAGTCCGAGCAGAGTCCTCCAGACTTCCCTCTCCCCGCACACCTCCTCCAGTTCCTCTGGGGGAACCCCAAGGCGTTCCCAGGACAGCCGGGAAACATAGTCTCTCCAACGTGTCCTGGGTCTGCCCCGAGGCCTCCTCCCAGTGGGACAAGCCCGGAGCACCTCCCCAGGGAGGCGTCCAGGAGGCATCCGGAACAGATGCCCGAGCCACCTCAACTGGCTCCTCTCGATGCGGAGGAGCAGCGGCTCTACTCCGAGCTCCTCCCAGGTGACTGAGCTCCTCACCCTATCCCTAAGGGTGCGCCCAGCCACTCTGCGGAGGAAACTCATTTCTGCCGCTTGTATCCGCGATCTCATTCTTTCGGTCATGACCATAGGTGAGGGTAGGAACGTAGATCGACCGGTAAATTGAGAGCTTCGCCTTACGACTCAGCTCCCTCTTCACCACAACAGACCGGTACAATGACCACATTACTGCGGACGCCGCACCGATCCGTCTGTCAACCTGCCGCTCCATTTTTCCCTCACTCGTGAACAAGACCCCAAGATACTTAAACTCCTCCACTTGAGGGAGCAACTCCCCCCTAACCCGGAGGGGGCAATCCACCTTTTTCCGACTGAGAACCGTGGCCTCGGATTTGGAGGTGCTGATTCTCATCCCCGCCGCTTCGCACTCGGCTACAAACCTCCCCAGTGCACGCTGCAAGTCTTGACTTGATGAAGCCAACAGGACCACATCGTCCGCAAAAAGCAGAGACAAGATCTCGCGGCCACCAAAACAGACACCCTCCGTTCCCTGACTGTGCCTAGAAATTCTGTCCATAAAGATAATGAACAGAATCAGTGACAAAGGGCAGCCCTGGCGGAGTCCAACATGCACCGGGAACAGGTCTGACTTACTGCCGGCAATGCGAACCAAGCTCCTGCTCCGGTCATACAGGGAACGAACAGCCCGTAGCAACGAGCCCCGAACCCCATAATCCCGAAGTACCCCCCACAGGATGCCACGAGGGACACGGTCGAATGCCTTCTCCAGGTCCACAAAACACATATGGACTGGTTGGGCAAACTCCCACGAACCCTCCAGCACCCTAGTGAGGGTATAGAGCTGGTCCAGTGTTCCACGGCCAGGGTGAAAACCGCATTGCTCCTCCTGAATCCGAGGTTCGACTATCGGTCGGATTCTCCTTTCGAGTACCCTGGCATAGACTTTCCCAGGGAGGCTAAGGAGTGTGATCCCCCTGTAGTTGGACCACAATCTCCGGTCCCCCTTCTTAAAAAGAGGGACCACCACCCCGGTCTGCCAGTCCAGAGGCACCGTTCCCGAACTCCACGCAATGCTGCAGAGGCATGTCAGCCAAGACAGCCCCACAACATCCAGAGACTTGAGAAACTCGGGGCGGATCTCATCCGCCCCCGGAGCCTTGCCACCGAGGAGTTTTTTGACTACCTCAGCAACTTCAGCCAGGGTAATGGACGAGTCCCCCTCCAAGTCCCCAGCCTCAGCTTCCTCTACGGAAGGCGTGTCGGAGGGATTGAGGAGATCCTCAAAGTACTCCTTCCACCGCCCGAGGACATCCTCAGCTGAGGTCAGCAGCGCACCACTTCTACTGTAAACAGTGTTCGTGGAACACCGCTTCCCCCCTCTGAGTCGCCGGACGGTTTGCCAGAATCTCTTTGAGGCCGACCGAAAGTCTTCCTCCATGGCCTCGCCGAACTCCTCCCAAGCCCGAGTTTTTGCCGCGGCGACTGCCAGAGCCGCGCTCCGTCTGGCCCGTCGGTACCTGTCAGCTGCTTCAGGAGTCCCATGAGCCAGCCAGGCCCAATAGAACTCCTTCTTCAGCTTGACGGCATCCCTTACTTCCGGTGTCCACCACCGTGTTCGGGGATTGCCGTCGTGACAGGCGCCGGAGACCTTATGGCCGCAGCTCCGAACCGCCGCCCCGACAATGGAGGCACGGAACATAGTCCATTCAGACTCAATGTCCCCCACCTCCCTCGGGATCTGGTTGAAGCTCTGTCGGAGGTGGGAGTTGAAGACCTCTCTGACAGGGGCCTCCGCCAAACGTTCCCAACAGACCCTCACTATGCGTTTGGGCCTGCCAGGTCTGTCCAGCTTTTTCCCCCGCCATCGAATCCAACTCACCACCAGGTGGTGATCAGTTGACAGCTCAGCCCCTCTCTTCACCCGAGTGTCCAAGACATATGGCTGAAGGTCAGAAGAAACAACTACAAAGTCGATCATCGACCTCCGACCTAGGGTGTCCTGGTGCCAAGTGCACTGATGGACACCCTTATGCATGAACATGGTGTTCGTTATGGATAAACTGCGACTAGCGCAGAAATCCAATAACAACTCACCGCTCGGGTTCAGATCAGGGAGGCCGTTCCTCCCAATCACGCCCCTCCAGGTATCACTGTCGCTGCCCACGTGGGCGTTAAAGTCCCCCAGTAGAACGACAGAGTCCCCAGTGGGAGCGCTTTCCAGCACGCCCCCCAGGGACTCTAAAAAGGCCGGGTACTCTACACTGCCGCTAGGCGCATAAGCACAAACGACAGTGAGAGACCGTTCCCTGACCCGAAGGCGTAGGGAGACGACCCTCTCATTCACCGGGGTAGACTCCAACACATGGCAGCTGAACTGGGGGGCTATTAATAAGCCCACACCAGCCCGCCGCCTCTCACCTTGGGCAACGCCAGAATAGTGGAGAGTCCACCCTCGATCGAGAAGAGTGGTTCCAGAACCCAAGCTGTGAGTGGAAGTGAGCCCGACTATATCTAGACGGTATCTCTCAACTTCCCGCACCAGATCAGGCTCCTTCCCCGCCAGTGAGGTGACATTCCAAGTCCCAAAAACCAGAGTTGGCGCCCGAGGTTTGGGTCGGCCGGGCACTCGGCCCCGACCACCGCCCAAATCACAATGCACCGGCCCCTTACGGTCTCTCCGGCAGGTGGTGAGCCCACCGAAGAGCGGCTCCACGTCGTGGCTTCGGGCTGAGCCCGGCCAGGTCCCGTGGGCATAGACCTGGCCACCAGGCGCTCGCATGCGAGCCCCCCCCCCAGGCCTGGCTCCAGGGTGGGGCCCCGGTGACCCCATACCGGGCGGGGTAAACGGACGCCTTGATTTTTTCTTCATAAGGGGTTTTTGAACTGCGCTTTGTCTCGTCTGTCATCCAGGACCTGTCTGCCATGGGGGGAGACCCTACCAGGGGCATATAGCCCCAGACAACATAGCTCCTGGACTCATTCAGGCACTCAAACCCCTCCACCACGGTAAGGTGGCGGTTCACGGAGGAGAGAACAATCATTCTTAGATATTTAAAGCAGCACAATACAGGCTTCCCTCATATAATGATCGTGTTTTGTTCCCTAAGATCTTATGGTCTGTGTGTTAAAACCAGGGCTGTGGAGTCGGTACAAAAAATCTTCAGTAACCCAATACCTGCTTCCGACTCCGACTCCACAGCACTGCCCAAAAGTTGCACATTATTTTGGGGTCGACTTATCCGGCGAATGTAGGCCTAAACCTATATTACACCTCTAATTTTCGGGGGTCGATTTATATGCCAGATCGACTTATATTCCGGCATATATGGTAAATTTTGTCAGAGTCGGTACATTTTTACTGACTCCAGTAACCCAATAATTGCTTCCAATTCCGACTCCACAGCACTGGTTAAAACATGGGTTCAGTCTCTATGGAGTTTGCATGTTCTCCCCTGTGTTCATGAGGGTTTTGTCCAATGCCCAAAGACTGTGTTTTAAATGAACTGGTCACTCTAAATTGCCTGTAGTGTGTGTGTGTGTGTGTGTGTGTGTGTGTGTGTGTGTGTGTGTGATTGACATGCTGTGAACTGACAGTACCCTGCCTTGCACCTTATGTTTGTAGGGTAGGGTCCAGACCACCACAGTTCTGCACTGCACATGCAGCTATAAATAATGGATGGATTCTGTTGTTTTTGTATTGTAGAAATTTGTAAATGCTATAATTTCTTGTAGCCCATATACACCGATTAGCCACAACATTAAAACCAACAGCCTAATATTGTGTAGGTCGCTTTCGTGCTGCCAAAACAGCTCTGACCCGTCGAGACATGGACTCCGCAAGACCTCTGAAGGTGTCCTGTGGTAACTGTCACTAAGACGTTAGCAGCAGATCCTTTAAGTCCTGTAAGTTGCGAGGTGGGGCCTCCATGGATCGAACTTGTTTTTCCAGAACATCCCACAGATGCTCGATCGACATGAGATCTGGGGAATTTGGAGCCCAAGTCAACACCTTTAGGTAGGTGGCACATATCAGAGTAACACATGAATGCCAGGACCCAAGGTCTCCCAGCAGAACATTGGCCAGAGCAACACACTGCCTTCGCCTGCTTGCTTCTTCCCATAGTGCATCCTGCTGCCATCCCTTCCCCAGGTAAATAACGCACACACACCTGGCCGTACACATGATCTAAAAGAAAACGTGATTCATCAGACCTTCTTCCATTGCTCCATGCTCCAGTTCTGACACTCACGTGCCCTTTGTAGATGCTTTCTGTGGTGGACAGGGATCAGTATGGGCACTCTGACCAGTCTGCGGCTACACCACCCCATGTACAGCAAGTTGCAATGCACTGTGTGTTCTGATATCTTTCCATCATGGCCAGCATTAAGGTTTTCAGCAATTTATGCTACAGTAGCTCTTCTGTGGGATCGGAACAGACGGACTAGCCTTCACTCTCCACGTGCATCAGTGAGCCTTGTGCACCTATGACCCTGTCGCCGGTTCACCGGCTGTCCTTCCTTGGACCACTTTTGGTAGGTACTAACCGCTGCATACCGGAACACCCCAGAAGACCTGCCATTTTGGAGATGCTTTGACTCAGTCGTCTAGCCATCACAATTTGGCCCTTGTCAAAGTCGTTCAGATCCTTACGCTTGCCCATTTTTCCTGCTTCCAACACATCAAATTCAAGAACTGACTGTGCACTTGCTGCTTAATATATCCAACCCCTTGATAGGTGTCATTGTAACAAGATAATCAGTGTTATTCACTTCACTTGTCAGTGGTTTTAATGTTGTGGCTCATCAGTCTATCTTTCTTCTTTACTGTAAAGCGCTTTGAGAAGCAGCCTTCCACTCTGCCCTTCGAGGATAACTTCTGGTTTGCCATGACCCTGACGTGGACAGGTGGTTAACAAGACTGAGTCCTTTAAGAAGCTGGATCTAAATACACTATATAAATGAAATATTATTCCATTCAATCTGGGTTGTGGTGATTATTATCATTGTCACTGTTATGGTTATTATAACTGTTGATGTCTATGGAATCAGAACACAACTTCAAATCTCGCTCCAAATCTCAGTAAATGAATAGTTAATCAAATCATCCAGCCAAGGTAATTTATACCAATATTGCCTTTCAAGAAAATTGTGTTTTATCACTTCAAGTATTAAACTGCTAAGTAAGGCTTTCCTTTGCCTTTCTTTAAAACATTTTACTTTAAATCTCAATATTGTGATGATAGTCACAAGATTCCTGACACATCCTCGTGAGCTGCAAGACAGCTGAGATCCAGAGCATCACCAAAGCTTGTATTTTGAATTGAAATGTAGGTATCGTAAAGCTTTTTGGTTGCTGTAAGTTGACACTTCATTTTAGTGTACACTGACCGAATTCGTAGGGTTAGACACACAAGGGAAGCCTGTTTTTCTGCAATATCTTATCTTGAAATTGTTGTCCTTTTTTCAGCCTTTGGTTTAAAGACAGTGGGTTGTTCCCCTGTCTTTTCTGGATAATTTTCTTACAATTTTTAATTATCTTCATAGAATTAAGTGGAGACAGTTTCTTTGAATTTGATTAAGAAAAAAAAATGCTTCCCAGTGACACAAAAGCAGAAGCTTAATATTGGAGAAAACATTTTTCTTCATTATGAATGTATCATAGTACATCATCTCAAACATGAGTCGTGAAAACAGCTCAAGAAATGTGTATCTTGGCTAAGAAAGGCAGTAGCACAAGATCAGTCAGCTGTACAACTCTGCGCTGTGACAGGAACATCAGTGGTCTTTAGGACCTTCCAGACATTTCTGGAAGCTCTTTATCTCCCATGCTTTCCATCCATTTCATGACCACCATTTCTCTGTCCTTTCTCTCTTTTGTACTGTCGCTGTTTATATGTGCCTCGAATTCATGGTGGTGGGCGTGTTTGGTTTTGTTAAGGGAGAACTGTTAGTTGGTTAAGGATCTAATTTTTAACTAGAAGTGTTAAGAAGGGTTTTGGGTTGCCCAGGTAGAATGTATCCAGGAACCCTGCTTATGCAAGTGTGTGTGTCTGTGTGTGTGTGTGTGTGTGTGTCTGTGTGTGTGTTTGCGTGAACGCCTGTGGATCTGTGTGTCTCGCACCATCTCAGCATGCATTTGAAACCTTTTTTAACAAAGGGTTGTGTTTAATTGTAACACGAGTGCAACTTTTGCAGGCTTGCAGCACACCCCTCCTCTCTTTTTCCCTTGCTGTTCTCTTCTCCGTGATGTGTGTTCCACCGATGGGTTCTCCTTGTGTGTCCATAGGGATGGTGGGTGTTCGGGAAGAGTTTAAAACTTGGGTGAGCAGCAATTTCCAAAGAGGACTGCAGGGTTTGTGAGTTTTTGTAAAATTGATGAATTGAAGTTGAACTGGGTTAAAATCACACTTTGGAGTTGTAAGCAAAATGAACTGCTGACTGGTGGTAGTAACTTAGCCACGCTTGAAAAACCAGGTGATGTTATTTTTCTATCCAAACTATGGCTTTTATTAATGATTTCAGTGATAGGAAACCCCACAGACCCCACAGCCCTCCCAGGTTATAATGGGACAACCCTGGTTTACAGAAATGGCTCTGTGCTCTAGCCCCACCCCACCTTCAGGGTCTCTCTGGATTGGAATTTAGTCTTTGAGGGTTCTGTCCACTTCAGCTAGGGGCACAGCGGCAAAAGCTTACAGCTTGCCAGTCTGAGCTGGGCTCTGTGTAACTCTGTTGTTCCCTCTGTTTCTGCTGGGCAACGATAGACTGATGAGGAGGAGGTAATACCAGGACTCTGGGGGATCCGGTAAGACAGTTTCCCTGCCTGCCTGCCTCTCTTTTTCTCTCTCTCTCTCTCTCTCTCTCTCTCTCTCTCTCTCACCCATTCCCTGCCACCCACCATGGCTTGGACGTCTCTGCCACGCTCAGCCCTCACGCGCCAACCCTGGAAGAGTCAGCTGTCTTCATTGCGGTGCTCCACATTCAGCCTGTCTTCTCTGTATCTCTCAGCATGTTTGATGGTGTCGTGTTGTGTCGACAGCGCAGCTCTCCACACCTTCTCGCACACGGAGAGTGAGGGTTGTGACACGCTTGAACTCCTACAGGCAGATGAACAAGTGCTGAAATAGGGGGCGTGATACTTCTACACTTGAGTACTGTGGCTTGAATGAGAATACTCTGAGTGTGGAATGAATGTTGTGACAGTCTTTGCAGCGTTTATGACTCTATGGATCTAAGCAGTTGGGGAGAAAAACTGAATCTTTTCTAAATGGGGTTTTATCAATTAATGTTGTATTTTGGTTTGGGAATAAATAGGAAGGCAATGATGGTTCATCGTTTCGTCTAAGTTTGTATCGAGCTGTCGGCTCTGCTTAGCAAAAATGGAAGAAGTTACACTGGCAAAGGCTTATTGGATATTGTACGTTACATACTCCCAAATCCAAAGCTGGGTAGTGGTTTTGGAGCTGTTGCCCTAACATCATGTGCAATCATATGCCTCATGATGCCATCTGCCACCATCCTGTTACTTATAGATACAGTGTATCTGAAACGTAGCCGAATGTGTAAATTATATTTAATTTTTTTTACTCGAATTCTTCTGTGAACTTTCAGTCTTTACATCGTTGCCCTACATACTATAGAGGTGGAAAAACAAGCTGAAGCTGTGATACGCTGACTAGGACAATGTCTGTGGATCACGTCCCTCTCTAAGGCTGCCCCGCATCTCTCTCGCATCACAGGTAGCCGAAGCAGCGGTTCCCATCCCAGCACAGGGAGACTCCACCACCACTCTTCACGGGAGAAGGACCGAAAATCAACAGGAAGCGGGGGCAGCGAGTCAGAGACTGGCAGGCAGGACAGGAGACGGGGTGGGGAGCGTTCAGCCAGTCAGCTAAGCCGTCATAGCCACGCCCACTCGTCCCATAGCCACGCCCACTCGTCCCACAGCCACGCCCACTCATCTCACAGCCACACGCAGTCAGTCTACAGCCGAGCCACTTCGCACAGAAGCCGTGTCCATTCCCAGCGGAGTCGTTCCTCGTTCTCCTACAGCCTCGCCCCTTTCAAACAGTACAGCCATGCCTCTTGTACGCACAGTGAGCGGAGCCACGCCTCTTCCTACGGCCCCCCTGGTCTTCCCCCTCCCTACAGCCTTGCTCGTCTTGCTCCCAAAGCATCAGTGAGCAGTGGCCCTCCAGGGGCCCCCCCTGTACGCGAGCTAGCAACTGTCCCCCCAGAGCTAACTGCCAGCCGCCAGTCATTCCAGCATGCCATGGGCAACCCCTGCGAGTTCTTTGTTGACATCATGTGACAGAATTATGCCTTTTCAGAGTGCAAAAGGCTCCGTCCAAACCAGTGCATTTTTTTTCACCCTCAAACCTGGACGCTTTGTCAATCTTGCCATTGCCCGTGCTAAGGTGTCAAATAACTGTAAGAAGTGTCCCATTACCTGTGTGTCGCACTAAGACATTATACTACATTTCAGCTTTTATGGATCCAATGTAACAGATACAAGTCAATTTACATACACAGAGATTAAGGAACAGGACTGTATCAGAAGTCCACTGAGATCTGAGGTTCTCCTGACCAGCTGGGCATAGACCAGTCCTTGGATTTAGAGGCCTGTAGGCAGAGTTACACTTAACATTATGTGTAAAAGCACGTTAATTACTTGCACGACACTATTTCCTTGAGACACCTCAAAAATAAATTTAAGCATGTTGCACAAGTCCATTGCCAACCGTAGTCTGATCCAGGACAAACACCATATACGTCAGGATGATTCTGGATCAAGTATAAGATGGTGAACAAAGGCTCTCATCATCACTAATGCGTCAGCACACAAGGAACTTCTAAAATCCTCAGATTTACCTTCATCCTTGCTGTGGTCAAATCTAAAGGTTAACCAGTGCTTTGAAATCTTAATTTCCAAAATAAATATTTAATGCACTAGTGATACACAGTATGATACTAACATGGTCAGTGCTAAAATGTGATGGTCCTGAGCAGCTTTGTATCTCATTTTAAAAAGGTCTTATTAATATTTATTTCATCCATCTTGCCTCACCACCCTCTTCTGTGACCCCCTCCTATCCATCCATCCATCCATCCATCCATTTTCTATCCCGCTTATCCTAATAGGGTCGCGGTGGCAGTGACCCTCTCCTACCCTTCTGTGAAGAAAAAAAAAAATTGTGGCGCTTCTAATTATTTGAGCACTTTTTACAATCACTTTGTCCTTTTAGTGTGAAACATCAGCTTTCCTCTTTGATCCTTTCGTCCTGTTACAGGACAATAAATTGTACATATGGCATAGATATATATTGTATATGTATATATGAGAAATAAATTTATATGTATAAAGTTATGGTCTGTCAGTTTTTGCAAACACATGCATTGTACATGGATACATTGGCACTGATATTTTAAATATGCCACTGTCATCAAATTGTATTGTTTTAATTCAGCTTGTTCTTTTTTTCAAGTAGATATTTATTGAGAAAATAAAAAATGAAAACGCCTTTGAGTGAATTCTTGTAAAACTCTGTGGAAATCACACAGATTAGTGACGTCACAGTGTTTTTTGTTGTGAAATAAGCAGCACTCCTACACTCCACAAGAGTTGTAATATTGTACTACAGGTACCATAAATGAGGGAGGGACAAACTCCAGAAGAGAAACAAGTAGGGGGCATGAGAGGTTGAGGTTATACATGGGATTTCCCACAAGCCTTTTCGAAAAGGTGCCTGGCAGCGCTTCTTTCACTGCAGAAATAACAAGGCTAAACGAACGAAGGACTGTCAGCTGGCTGGTTCAAATCAAGTCCCGCTCACCGTCGCCCACCTCTGCGGCCTATAACTTTGCTGACTCAGTGGCAAAAAGTCCACCATAAATTGGCTTATGGGGGAAAAACCCAGTGGGTGTCAAGGGTCGAGTTGATGGCCGGGCACGAAGTGCCGCTCATGCGTGGCCACGTCACGTCTAAGTGTGTAAGAAGGAAGCAGCAGCAGCAGCAGCAGAACAGGGGCAGCGACGCTGAAGAAAAAGCAACCTGTTCCTAAAATGGCCAAGTCCCAAGGTTGCTCGAGCAGAGCATCTTAGGAGGATCACTTCCAGCAATCGTTTCTCAGCCCTCAGTTTTTGTGCACTTCAGCAGGGACACGCCATCATCACTAGGTGGGGGTGTGTACAATTTGAAGGATGTCAAGTACAGTAGCGCTGGGGACACCACCAGCTTCGCTTTACAGTAAGAGCACGGGCTGCCGTGAGCTGTCGAACGAGAAGACTGGGAGTTTTTCCCGCCTGTTCGCCGATGGACGACACGAGACTCAGCTTTCAGTACGAGAACCGTAGGTACGTGAGCGCCCACGTTCTCTCTGACGTGTTACGAGCCGAGCGGCGAACCTCAACCCAACTGGCTGAGCGCTGCATGCTAGGTGCCCTCTTCCGGATTTTGCCTTCCTCGCTCCGAGTTCACGTCGTCTGTCACTTGTGTGTCACTTGACGTCCGTGACGTGCGCTCGCGAGGCGGCTGACGGGGCGCGCCGCCGACTTCGTGTGTCAGGTGTGAGTGTGGGAGGGTGCGGGGAAGTGAGGGGAATCACGGTCAACGGCACTTCTGCAGTTCGATGTTTCACACTCTGCTTCTGAAATCAATTTTTATTATTTGCATACTTCAGAAAAGTGTGTCACAAATGTGAATGGGCTTATTTCTAACTTGAATGAGGGCTGATTTGGAAACTTCAGGCGTCAGTGAAGGTCTCGCCGGAACAAAAGTGACAAAGACACTGTGCTACTCACTGAGTGACACGGAGAATCGATGCGGAGACGTTTTCATGGTACGTGTCCATGTGGCAGTGTGACGAAAGGCAAAAAAAAAAAGTAAAATTGCAATATGGGGTCATACCACGTTGAAGGAAGTTAAATGACAGTTTGACCACAAGAACTGTGTGTTCGGCATCCAAAAGCCCCTTTACATCACAAGTGAAAAGGGTGAATCACAATGCCTCCCAGCACACTCCCACAAACCCGCCTCCCCTGCCTACGCCCACACGCACGAACGCTTTTGTGTCTTCATGTGAACTCCTGCTGTCTGGGTTGCCAATCCACTACACGGCAGTACCCAGTTATACAGCACGGTATTCTTACTGACGTGTTCACAGTAAGCATTCTCACCAATGTTACAACAGCGGACGGCAGGATTTGACCCAAAAACCTTCAAATCGCAACTGAAATACTTGAATACTTAAAAGCTTCACATTAACATATTTTAATTATATGTAAATATTAGCACAGCAAACCTGTTGTCATACTTTTCAGTTTTTTTGAAGGTGCTGGATGTATTTTGATGCTCAATAAAGTACCTTTTTGTGCCAAAAGAACATGACAAATACGTTCTTTACAGACTCCATGTTTTTCTGAAAGAAAGGGTTAACAGCTACATTTAAGTGTCCTTCACATCATCCCTTCCTCTCTTAGTCAGGTAAGAAGATGAACATCTGGATGTTCTCCTAGGATCAATGTCTCACATGGGGCTTCTTCTACAGAAGAGCCCCCTTCTGAGCTCTAGGTGGTGTCAGGAGAGTTGGGAACCCAGCTGGTCTTGGTTCTCCAGGACTATGAGCTTCTCTGTGGTTTATTATTTCCCAGTATATCATTTCACTTCAATTTAATTTATTTCTATAGAGCACTCTTCTCACACAGAGACGCAGATGACACTGAACAAAGGGATAAGACCAATAGACAAATAAGACAGTTGACTACAGACTAGCGTAACACATTATCAATGCTTTTATAAAGCTATAAGTATATTTAATGGCACGGAGGAAAGGAAAAAAGTCCCAACTGAAAGTCAAGGGAGAAAAAATCTCTGAGGGGTCCAAGTTCCAGTGGCTGCCCACCCGGGGCATTCTAGATTAAATAGCACTTCTACATAATAATTTCCCTTGTGGAATCAATAAAGTATATCTATCTATCTATCTATCTATCTATCTATCTATCTAGCTATCTATCTAAATCAGATTACAGGTAATAATGGCACATTGTTGCTGTATGTTACCTTGATTCCCCAGTTCAGCATCATACGTCTCGTCAGTCATGGCGCAAATCATCAATTTCAGTCAGCATGGGGTGCTTATGTGACGGCCGACTGGCCTCCTCAGGTCTTATTGTTGGGAGACAATGCTCAGCAAGTAGAAATTGGTAGTAATTGATTACTTAATGAAATTAGACGGTTTAATACATAGAGGGAAAAACAGAAGTGGAATTACACTTCTTCGTGATACGCCTGAGTGAACATGTAAGTCTTTAGTCTGAATTTGAAGACTGATACAAATGGGGCATTTCTGACAGTAACTCATAGATTTGGGTGCTCTTTAGTTAAAGACCTCCTAGTGAGGGCTATAGGGAGGGACAGCTGATAGCATAGTGGTTAAAGCTACTGCCTTTGGATCCAAAGGTCCCTGGTTTGATCCCTACTTCTGAGTACAGTATTCTTGCACATGGTATTTACCCTAAATTACTCAATTAAAATTACCCAGCTGCACAAGTAAGTATGTAAGGGTAACCTTAACACCCTAAATTGCTTTGGAGAAAAGCATCAGCTAAATATGTAATGTCTTATTGATCACAGGTACTTTAAGGTAACCTTCATCTAATGAACGAAGATATCGTCCGGGGATATGAGAATCAATAATGTCACAAAGGTAAGCTGGAGCAATGCCATGTACTGCCTTATAGGCCAGAAGTTGGATTTTATAATCAAATCTAAATGCAACCGGGAGCCAATGCAATGATTTAAGTACTGGCTTTATAAGGTCAAACTTCCTAGTTCTAGTGACAATTCTCGCAGCAGCATTTTGTACCAGCTGTAGCCCGGATACAGTCTGGTATGGACAATACCAGATAATGAAGCTGAAAATAAAGCATTAAAATAGTCTAGCCTACTTGAGACAAAAGCATGAACCAATTTCTCAGCATCCCGTCTACATAGGAATTACCGTAATTTAGCTATGTTTCCTAACTGAAGGAAGCATGACTTAGTCAAAGCATTTACTTGAGATACAAATGACAGCTTCCCATCCAGCAGGACACCCAAATCCTTGACACAATCTGTACACTTGAAGGTAATGGCATTTGTGGTAAAGATCGGTGTGATAATGTCAAGAGATTAGGCATCACCACCCACCACAAGTACCTCTGTTTTACTGGCATTCAGAGATAAAAAAAATTATTACTCATCCATAATTTTACATCGGTAGAACAACTAGCTAAAGACACCACGTGCGATGGGTCATCAAGCTTTAATGAAGAATAGCTGTGTGTCATCAGCATATGAGAGGAAACTTACGTTATGTTTGCTAATAATATCACCCAGTGGTAGAATATAGAATGAGAACAAAAATAGTGAGAATTATCAACGTCTAGATCTCGAAGTCTGCATTTCTTGTTTTAGTAGATGAGTATCTCAAAGGAGACTTACAACTCAGAGTAAACAAAGTGTGTTTCACCAACACATCAAGAGCTTTAGATCCAGGCGCAAGACTGTTGAAGTTGTTAGTTTGACTGATACCACCATTTAGTAGTTTGGGCTTTAGTCTTTTCAGATACTAAAGGGCAGCATGTAGGGTTGTGTTACAGCTACTATCTGGACTTGAGGGACCTAAATTCACATTCCACCTCCTACTACAGCACCCCTGAGCAAGTAAAAAAATTCCCAGCTCTATGCATCGGTACATCACTGCTAATTACAATACCTGAAGCTGCTTTGGAGAAAAGGGTCAGATAAATAAATTTAATTCCCTGCATGTTCTTTTGGGCAGCTGAGCTAAAATCAGCAACTGCTATGAACAGAAGATAATGTGCAAATAGGGTGACATAAAACAGCAAAATGTGCTCTGCGAACTGCCTTTAAAAAAAAAATCCCTTACTGCTGTTTATGAGCCATGCTGCCCAGATGAGGATGAATAAAATTTGCAAGTAATATTTAGAAGGCCTTGCAGGATTTGGATTTCCTACTTTAATCTCTGCTTTAAAAACCTACGGCACCCATGAATTGGTTTGTAAGTCTGATGCCTGAAAAAGACACAGTTGCCTGGACACAGTTCTTCTAATACCAAAACCATAAAACTCTTTCATGGTAATAAAATTCAACGAGAGAGAGGAAATGCACATTTTAAAATTTCCACTTCCTCTTTATGGGAGATATTGAATATGGAATATATTGCTGAAATGTCGAGTGTGTTTAGCGACTGTCAGTGTCGGAAGGTCTTGTTTTTTTTTTTTTATCACGGGCTGTAAGCAGCTGTACGTTTGCCCTCTATGATTTTATACCAATTCAGTACCTGCACCAAATACCCATCAAAGACCTTTACAGGGTTATCGATATGATGGAGAGGTTTATTAGTATCTGTATGGCTCTTGCTTGGTTCTCCAACTTTAGTGCAATGGAAAGTTTCTTAGACATGGAACATTCTTGTAATTAATGTGGCTGCTTTTGGAAGAAAAAAAGTCTTGCATGTAATTCACTCATATTTGTATGGCCTGAGTGTGAGAAGAGCATTTCATTTTAATTTTTTTTTAACGTTTGGAATTGGTGTGCTTCACTTTAGGAGATCTGAAATGCACAAAAATGCTTTTTTTTTTCATTTAAGAGCAAGTTGCTGTGATTGATGTTAGAGGTTAAGACAAGGCTACAGGACACAAATGAAGACATCGTAGTGATGGTTTTGTAACTGATCAAGACTGTCTGAGTGTAAACATCCCCCAAGAAATCCCAAAGCATCCATTAGCCCAGTGGTATAACAACCTTTTACTGACTGGGGGAAAATACTAGCAATTGTACACTATAAAGAAAGCTGGGCAGGGGGCACAATGGTGCAGTGGGTTGGCTGGGTCCTGCTCTCTGACGGGTCTGGGGTTCGAGTCCTGCTTGGGGTGCCTTGCGACAGGCTGGCATCTTGTCCTGGGTGCGTCCCCTCCAGCCCTGTGCCCTGTGTTGCCGGGTTAGGCTCTGGTTCGCCGCAGCCCTGCTTGGGACAAGTGGTTTCAGACTGTGTGTGAAAATTGGGCGGATTCTTACATCTCTGTATTAACTGCTCTTTTGGGGGAGGCAACACTTTCAGAGGGAGACACCCCTGAATGTTAATTGTAATGGGTTGGAATGGTGGCACAGTGAGGAGTCTGGGATCCTGACAGTCTGTGGGCATGCAGCTGGATGGGGGTTCAATCCCTGCTCAGTCTCTGCAGAATTTGTACATTTTTTCTGTGCTTCTGTGTCTTTCCACCGGTTATCTTTCTTCCCGCAGTCCAAAGATAAGTGTTTCAGGTGGGTTGTTGACTCCAAATTACCTGTTTTTGTGTTTGTGTGTGTGTGTGTGTGTGTGTGTGTGTGTGTGTGTGTGTGTGTGTGGCGGAGGGGGGGTTACCCGGAGATGGATTGGCACGCTGTCCAAGGTGTACCCTGGCCTAGTACCCTGTGTTTCTGGGACAGCCAACAAACTGCTGTGATCATGCCTTGGGAAATGCAGTTATTGATAATGACTGAGATTAACTGTAAAAGTAGTTAGAGATTAACTGTAAAAGTAGTTACTGCTCAAAGTGATAAATTTTACACAAAATGTGTTTTTGCTTGGGTGATGCTTTTGTCAAAAGTTTCGTATAGTCTTTGGTCTGTTCATACAGCTAGGTATGTTAACTGGAGTAAATTCACATTGTTCAAGGGAACAGATGAGTGGCAGACAGTGAATTTGAAGTGGCATCCTTCAGGAGGGAGGTTAGAGTCTTAACTACAGTAGGCTACTATACACATGGGTTTTTTTAGTTTTAATTTCATAAGTTTTTAGTCTGAATTTCATAAAAATAAAACTAAAAGCTTCATGCCTACAGGAAAGCCTGTGTTGATTGTGTAACAGCAGAAATCAATTTCCTAGTAAACTGAATACATGTTATTTACTGGGTAACCTTTTAAAAGAAAACTTTGGCAAGTGCAGAAGATCAGTCTGGTAAATGGTGTCACGCAGTGCTATAACCAAGCAAAACAGAAACACAGCTCGGGAAATTCAGCACACTGGAATGAAGAGCAGCGCTATATGAGGGATCCCCTTCCCTCCTCTTTCAAGTGTTTGGTAACTTGAAAATAGTCTTAGTGATGCATAATAGCCTCAGCAGGAGCTGTGCTCTTTAAACAAGTATTCATATTGACTTTACTGTATTATGTCGTATGAAACTCATAATGCTCAAATCTGGAACTATCACTATGACAACTATAACTGATATTGGTACTTTTTCTTCTGAGGTGTATCTTTGCTGGGCACCGTACATTTACCTGTCTTACCTGTGAGGGTTTGGTATAGCCTCCCATTCAGCTGAGTAGCCTAGGAAAGGAAAATGTATCGCTGGTATGTCTGAAATTAGATATAATGATATTTCAAAAAGGGTAATATAAAATAGAACCGAAGGAGAACAGGAATAGGCTTAATTTGTTACCAGATGGACGGGTTTTTTGAATTAGTCACATATAATCTGTCTTCTGTACTGAGTACTTCATGAAATGGGCTTAAAAGTAAAGTACTGGTAGAAGAGTTGAATTTTTATGTACAGTATACAGCAAGTGGAAAATTCGGTCTGGAGAAAGGATGGGACAGTATGAGCACAAACACTTCTCACTGAAAAAATAATGTAAGCATTTATTTAAAAAAAAACCATATATATATGTATATATATAGCGGGTGCGATGGCGCAGTGGGTTTGGTCGGGTCCTGCTCTCTGGTGGGTCTGGGGTTTGAATCCTGCTTGGGGTGCCTTGCGGCAGACTGGTGTCCTATCCTGGGTGTGTCTTGGGACAAGTGGCTTCAGCCAGTGTGTGTGTACTGAAATACATATATATTTGTATATGTTTATATATTATAAATAAATATATATACTCAGATGGACTGGCGTCCCGTCCTGGGTGTGTCCCATCCCCCTCCAGCCTTGCGCCCTGTGTTGCCAGGTTAGGCTCTGGCTCCCCGCGACCCCATATGGGACAAGCGGTTTGGACAATATGTGTGTGTGTGCGTGTGTATATACTCATATATTATAGTCAAATATATTCTATGTATATCATGCGTATATATTATAAAGAAATATAATAAATATTTATACTCATATATTATAGTCAAATATTTGTAGTTGTATATGTATATATAATTACAAATCAAAATATATACTGAAATATATATATTTGAGTCTTCTACTGGTAAAACTATATACCGAGCTGCTGTGGCATTTTCCTCCAGGATAAGTGAAGTCCCTCTGTCTGTCAGGCATCACACTGATTTGTGAAGCGCGCACAAACACACACAGTTATGCATAAAAAGCCTGCATGTCTTGCCAGCGCGCCGGCCGGGTGAGATCGTGACGCTGCCAGCAGCAGCACGCGAAAGCCTGGAAAGGCGCAGTGACACAGAAGCTGAGTGTGAGACGCACTGCTGGACAAGGTAGACGTGAGTGACGGGGCGCTGAGCCACGCGGACCGAGGGTCACACACACTGACTGGCCAGTTCCAGGAAGCCACGCGCTCTTCCGTCGCGCACTTACTCTGCGCGGGGATGGAAGTCCCCGCTTGGCGGCGTTGGCTCCGGCCCCGCAGTTAGGGAGTTAGTCCCTCGGACAGACGGGGGGGTACTCGGCGGAGGGCGGAGGTCGCGGGGGCGTGGCCACGTCATCGCGTGACGTCACAGCAATGCAGCTACGCGGAGGAACGAGGTGGAGAGATGCGACGGCTGGCCGTCATTCTTCACGTGTGTCACGTCGCTGGCTGGACGCCCGGCGCTCAGTGAACGCTTCTTCTCCCAGGGGCTGGTGGTGGCAGGTCGAGAGGTCACCGGCGTCACCATGCGGCTCGACTGTGCGCTCCTCCTCGTGCTCCTCCTCGCGGCGACGCGGCTGGTGGCCGCGAGCCCCGAAGCCGGGAAGGGCTGCGCGAGCTGGGACCTGGCGAAGGACAACGTGAACAACGTGTGCTGCAGCCTGTGCTTCCCGGGTAAGCAGCAGGGGGCTCCGGCCGCTCCGGGGGGCAGCGCCCACCCCCGGCCCGGGTAACGGGTCGCGGGTCGAGCGCCACCAGCTGAGCTGGCAGCAGGACGGAACGTGAGAATAAGCCGAGGACACTGTGACTGTCAGTCAGCGTGTCATTTACTGTGCACGCAGTCATTAAGTAGTTTGTGTGAGGTCCCGTGTGTTTAGGACGACGAATCGTTGTGATTCTCAGTCATTCACTCACTGTCACTGTGTTACCGCGCTCCCGCGCGCGCTCGGTCACCGGGCGGCTTTCAGTTTGCACCGCTTTCTGTTTAAATGCCGTAAAGACTGACAGGAGCAGGATTGGATCGCGTGTTCCGCGTGTCTTGGATATACTGACACATTGATTGACATTGCGGGTTCAGATCAGGGAGAGCTGCTGGAAGAAGTGCAGTGGTGGAGAACAGATAGGTTCGAGTCCCACCTCCAGCTGTAGTACCCCTGGTGCAGCAAGCAAGGTACTTACCATGAATTAATACAGTAACTGACCCAGCTGTACAAATCATGGCTAAATCACTGCAGATCCTTTAACATTACTTGTAGTTTTGGAGGAAAAGCACCAGTTAGACGAGTCAATCAATGTAAATGGTGTGTGTGTGTCCAATAGGAAGGAGTGTGCGGAGCAGCAGAGCATCTCCATGAAGGACAGGAGGTGTTCAAAGTGGTACCTTCCTTTAGCTGAAATCAGAATTAAAATCTGGTTACATGGTGTGTGTGTTCTCTCTGGATTCCCTTCCCTGGGCTTTGCTGAAGGAACAGTGAAGATGAATCTGTTAGCACTATAATACTATTAGTACTAGTTAGTATATTGGTATTGGTACTGTGAATCTAATAGTACTAGTTAGTATATTAATATTAGTACTATGAGTATGTTAGTACTAGTTACTGTATTAGTACTGTAATACTATTAGTATTAGTTAGCATATTGGTATTGGTGCTATGAACCTATTAGTACTAGTTACTATATTAGTACTATGAATCTGTTAGTATTATAATACTGTTAGGATGTATTACGGACAGTCGGAAAAGCATTTCGCTGCACGTCGTACTAAGTATGGTTGCGTATGTGACAAACTGAATTTGAATCAGTTTGATCAAATGTAAGCTGACTTTTCAAATGGGTTCATCTTAAAACACGACCACCCTGCTTGAATTGCGGAGATGAGGTTTAATAAAAAAAAATCAAAACACGTGCTTGTGGAATTCCGAGATGTCAACAGAGAGACGGCAGCGAGGGGTGCAGAGCCATGAAGCACTGCTGTAGTCTCCATGTCTGGGTCACAGTCATGATGTGAAAGCTCGGGATTCCAGAACTGAAACCAAAAGCTTGTCCATATACAGTACTTGCATAAAAAGGACTGAGGACAGTACCTTAGCCCCATGGTGGTACTTTCCACAGCAGTCATGAGGGACACCACATATTTATAGAGAATTAACTCCTCAGGTGTCAGTGTGGGCCCAGCTATGACACTGAGTAAAATCTCACTGTCCAGTAACACAATGTTTCAAAACAAATGTATGACTTCTCAATATAGCACCACTTAATTTTATTCTACTTTAAATTCTGTAGAACAAAAAAAAAAAAAAAAAAAAGAAAACCTTATTTCACTTATTTAATATTATAGCTTCTCCGGTGACCTAAAAATCTTCTCTATCAATAGTTCTTTTGTTCACATTTATATTTTTATTTTCACTTGTAATTTGGAATTTTGGTTAGTTTTTTTTTATATTGTTACTTTATATGTACAATTGTTTCCCTTTTTCTTCTTAACCATACTACTTATACCGTAATGGTAGCGGTGGGCTCTTCGGTGTTAAACAGGAGGAGGTAAGGGGTCTTTCGCGTGTGTTTGCTTGCAGGAACCCGCCTAGTGCAGAAATGCGGCAAGAAACCCGAGGAGCTGTGCACCTCCTGTGAGAGCGGCACCTTTACCACTGTCCCCGGGGTAGAACAATGCCAAAAGTGCACAGAGTGCACAGGTAAGCCCTCGATACAAAGCACACACACACACGCATCATCTGAAACCACTTGTCCCAAGCGGGGTTGTAGGGAGCCGGAGCCTAACCTGGGAGCACAGGGCATAAGGCTGGAGGAGGGAGGGGACACACCCAGGACGGGACGCCAGTCCATCACAAGGCACCCCAAGCGGGACTCAAACCCCAGACCCACCGGAGAGCAGGACCCGGTCAAACCCGTTGCGCCACCGCACCCCCCATCACAAAGCTTCCGTGCTTATTGGGAACCAATGGCAAACAAAGATGTTATCTGGTGTGTCACTAATCTGTGATGTGATTTAATGTATGTGATCGGTGACAGTGGAAAGACTGGGGCGTCGTTGCACAATCAATAATGATGATAGTTTAACGATCTTCCTGCCCCCACAGTATCCTCTTAACAGCACTGGGGCTTGAAAATAAGAGTAAAAAGTGAAAATAATTATTATTAATTTAGCTGCTGCTTTTTTGTTTGTTTTACAAACTGACAATGTGAGGTTTGTATATTAAGCTACTTACTATGACTTACCTCTCACACACATTGTCTGAAACCGCTTGTCCCAAGAGGGGGTCGCGGTGAACCCGAGCCTAACCTAGCAACACAGGGTGTAAGGCTGGAAGGGACACACCCCGGACAGGACGCCAGTCCATCACAAGGCACCCCAAGACTTGAACCCTACACCCACTGGAGAGCAGGACCCGGCCAAACCCGCTGCGGCACCGCACCCCTATGACTTATCTGCCGCCCCATTTTACATACAATACATTCAAATTGAACGTTCCTGTGTCAGTGGCTTGTCTCTTTGCTTTAGAAACCGCACCCCTGAAGGGTGTGTCTTATTTCTCCTGTTTGTGAATGATCTTTTTATCCAAAGTGAACCCATAGAAGTCAAGATTCACTGGTGCTTTCCAGGTTTTGTACCACAATTAAAGGTTATCTGCCCATGTTCCTCCAGGGATTTGACTCCTTGAGATATTCAGGGTATGATCTTGTCTCCTTAACCACCACACTCCCATTAGGCAGCTATGCTGTGGATGAGTAGCAGTTGCTTCATTGATGGGCCACAGTCTTTGTTCACTGCTCAGTGTATGGTAAACATTTACCCTGTTCTGCAGAGTTTCAGCAGGTGCAGAAGGCCTGCACCAGCACGCATGACACCGTGTGTGTCTGTCAGAAGGGATACCGCTGTAGTGACCCCAAGTGCTCCTCCTGTGAACTTCAGTGTCCCGAGGGACAGGAGCTTGTAGGAGGTAAGGACAAAGAGGAAACGCCAAACACTGACAGCGAAGAGGCAACAAGCAGAGGCTGAGACAGGATCCTGCACTTTAAACAAGGTGTAACGGAACCTCGGTTTATGTAGTTACTCTCCATTTTCGCAAATCAGTCGTCGAACACTTGTGCCGCTTTGGCTCACACAAGCTGTGCGTGTAAATGTGAACGTGAAGGGATGATCCTAAGGGGATATGCATTTGTGCACAGGCTCTTGTCAGCCCTGCCCAGAGGGAACCTTCCAGAATGGGACCCAACGGACATGCATCGCGTGGACGAAAAAGTACTGCGCGCTCGACACCAAAATGAGTCCCCTCTCCTGGCCAAAAAAATAGCCATAAATACCATCTACCTCCTCTTGCAGGTGTCCCAACCCGGATCACCATGTGGTGGTCAAGGGCAGTCCGACCCATGACATCGTCTGCGGCCCGGTTTCCGACGAGCATTACGGTACGCGCAGCTGCTGCGCAACCAGCTGCCACCTGTTTCTGAACACTGATCCACGGACCACTGACCAATCGCTCTCTCCCTCTCGGTGTGCGTGCGTCTTCTGTTGATGCAGGGTGGATGGTAGCGACTCTGGTCATTAGCTCTGCGCTGTTTGTCATACCCATTGTAGCCTATGCGCTTGGTAGCCATATGAGGAAGAGGAGGCTCTATGACCAGCAGCTGCCTGAGAAACATCTAACAGGTATGCCGTTTTCTCCAAAAATCACAGTATAATCACACACGTTCCCAAACCGGCGGAGGCCATGAGTAGCATCGCAGTGGATCCTCATCCTATCCCCACTTGTTCCGGAGATGAGGCTGGATAATGTGTCCATAACCTGTAAAGTACTACTGGTACTGTGTGCAGTGTTGTCACTGTACTGTATTATTGTACAAATGTATCAGTGATAGAGTACTTTAATATAGCCCCACTCTCAAGCACTGTGCCAAAAAAATACATTTTTCTGAACTCAATAGCATGACGTCCACGACATTAAAAATTCCAGCGATAATGAGTAAATATCGTTAAAATTATAGCACGGACTGTACAGTATTAGCCTACACTCGGGATCTTTCGACCGCCTGTCAGCAAAAGTGAATCTGCCAGATGTTTTTATTGCTCACGGCAAAGCCATAAAATCAAAACGTCAGATGAGGACGACCCACGGATTTTGACCCGAGTCGATGTGCAATTTGGGGATTTTTTTGAAACCGTCAAGAATAGATACTCTTCTGAAATGCCACGAACAGTTTGACGCGATTCATTACGCGTTATTATGGCGATGCCCTCGGCCGAGCTGAGCGAGCGCAGTTGGCGTTTTGCTCCGATGTTCAACTGCGGCACTCCGTGATCCTCATGGGTTCCCGAACGCGTCCCGTTTTCCTTCCAGATCCCTCGAGGGCCGAAAGGAGGCCGGTGCAGGAGCACTGCTGCCTCCCTCAGCAGGAGCAGGGCAGCGACCTGTCCTTGGACTCCCAGGACTCAGACGGGAAGCTGGTGAGCTACCCCTGTTTGCTAGGGGCTGAGGAAGTCTGAAGGGCCCCCTGTGAAGAGCAGCCCATGGTGTCGATCCGCAGCCCCCGCCACGCTGTCATCCAGGCCTCGCTCGCACCGAGTCCATCAGCAGGAGCTCTCGAGATCTTTTGTGTTTTAACTGGTGCGCCTTTCTGCTAGTCCAAAGGATGTCCAACCTTCCTTTCCGTTTCAAGCTACCCAACGCTATAGCGGTTCCCAGTTCTTTTGTCAAGATCCGAGCCATTGGTTGGCACTCTGGAAAAAAAAGAGCAGCAGCCTCTGTGTTGAGGCAAATGAGAACGTACTGAGAACTTAGGGATTTAACTTGAATTTTCTATGAGTATTGATTTCCAATACGTTTCCATGGTTTATTTAAGGGTATTTAACGATATTCCTGGAAAGCGGAAGCGTTCTGCTGTTTTTCCGCTAAAATGCGTGAACTTACTGTTTTTGTTTTTTTTTTTTTATTTAAATTTTAAAAAGTATAGGCTCTTCATTGCATTAAGAAGAGCTGGAGCACTTGTTGGATTCTGTCCTCTAGGACCAAAGTGGAGTAGCTCTTGTTAACATTTTCTGTACATATTTAGTTGTATATGTTGGATGTGTTCCCCCCCCCCCCCTTTGGTCTAAATCATCAGGAATGGAAACTAATGAACTTTGACACTGCCGAACAAGCGATGCTACAGTTGTACGGAGTCAGCATCTAATTTCTGCGACGTTTTCACAACCCTCGTAAGCGACCTCCGCGCTGGGATTTCGGCTTGCGGGTACGTTGGCGAAAGGCAGCTCGAATTATGACACTGTCACAGTAGGCGTGCAGTGACGTGAACCACAACCTTTTTGTAGTGGCCTTGCACCTGCCTACACCCGAGGGTGAGTCAACGGTTCAGCTCTTTGTTCCTGTAAAACATCATGTTTTCCCCCCATTCTTTACTCCGATCCTACGAATTTGACTTTTTGAATTAAATATCAGCTGAATCAGCAGCTCGCGCTGCTGAGGAAGTGCCCTTCGAGGTCGAGGAACCTCCAAAAGAGGGTTGCCTCCGAGCGTTCCGGTTGTGTAACTGAACTGTAGCAGGAACTCGGGTTCCCAGTTCTGGAAAGATGCCAAGTGAGCGTTTATTAAAAAGCTTGGTGGTTTCACCCCTCGAGGAGGACGGGTGTGATGTACTCTTCTGCAGTATTCAGTATTTGTAAATAACTTTTAGCTCAGTAAGCATCTGTGGAAGTCTTTTTTTTTTACATTTGATATACTGTATATTCTAGGTTTTCTCTAAATACTCTGAACGTTTTTTTATTCTCAGGTTGTAGGTGCTCAGCACAGATTTGGCTAAACAGAGCAAAGAATTTTTTTTTTTTTTTGATGATGATGATGATGAGAAAATTGGCTTGACAAATCTATTTCCTGATGTAGTTCTGGATGTTTGGGGTGGAAGAACAGACATCCAGAGACCGACAGTCTAGGGGCGTTTCCTAGCCTACCTGAACACCTATGGTTCACAAGCTGAAACACAAGCTTACCTCACTTACTGCTTATAGCAAGAAGATATAAAATGGTCCTAGGGTAAGGAGAACCAAGCAACTGCCACAATGTGGATATTAAATTCTTGTTCCAGTAGGACAATGATCTGTGCAAAATAATCAATCATATGCAGCACATGTAATATAGATGTATTACAATAAAAAGTACATTTGGGTAATTTTTTGTTTTGTTTCAATGTTCTAGTTTTTAACAAAATAGAAAATGTACTAGTTTAAATATTTTGTACAATTTTAGCACTGACTTTGTAGCATATGATGTTAAATGAACGAACTGTGATTTTTGCTATGCGCTAACCATGGCTGAAGGGTCGCTTAAAATGAGGAACTGGAAATAAAAGAGCCGCAATCTGGCAAACTACCGTGCTCTTTACACAAGGCATTCTGCGAACTTTCCCATTTGAGACAAGCTTAACTTTTTTTTTTCCTTTTTTAAGGTTTATTAATATGGAATTGCTTTGATGTATGCTGTAATAGATTTCTTATGTATGATTTATTAAATTATTCTTTCAAACTGCCAACTGATCCATTTGCAATTATCTCTGTCCATTCGACAAAATGCATATTGATCGGTTCAAGAATATTATACTCACACAATGACTTTGCCAAGTCTTTAGCGTTAACACCATTTACTTTTATACAGGAGAACAAAGACAACTGGACCTTAAAACACGAGTTGCAATTCATACACAAAACCAAATGCAAATTTTCCAAGAGCCTATTGTAAGAGCTACAAGCTTTTGCGAATGCAGTGTTTTTCCTAGCTTCGTACACAGCAGTGGGTTTTTTTTTTTTTTTTTCCCCTCCTCCAACAATCCACATTAAACGAAGCTCAGCAAAGACCCTCGGCCATCGGGCAGTCCAGCTAAACTGAGCTCAAGTTCATCCTCCGTCCCGCTCGGCATCACCACTGTAGGCCACAGGTCACGTGTGACGACCACGCTCCGCTGTTGGGATTAGTAGATGTCGGGGTGCATCGTGGCCTCGGCCGTCCGGCTGGACGCGGAAACACCTCCCTGCTTTTCTGAGGCTTAGTGTGGATGGAGGAGGGACTCCCTGAACCCTAGTGGTGCCCAGGTAGTTGAGCACACAACTCAAAGCCTTACACTACTGTGATGGGCAGCGCTCCAAAGAGGAAGTGTGTATGTGTGCATGGGCATTTGCAAATCCCTCGCTGTCTAACGTAGTGTTTTCAGTTTGGCATAAAGTGCAATGACTGTAAAAAGGAAGCGTCATATATACTTACAACAAGGAAACAAAGTATTTATCATTAATAGTCGCCAAGATTTATACAAGTACGTCCTATACGCTCACGAGTCGCACGTTTCCCTTTCAAAGGTTACAAGCCTGTACAAAACATATGTAAACATACACAGCATATGCAGACAGTACATCAGCATAGCTGTTCTCAAACATAAAAGCAAAATGTGTCACATGATATGAAATAAAACTACGTTTAACCAGCGAGAGAGAAAGAGAGAAACGAAACGGCTCCGCTGACTCTGACGGACATGGCGCGTGGTTATTTCGGGCGCGCTAGGTATTTCCACAACTCCAGCGAGCTGAGTCATTCACGTGACTAGCGGGAGCGTGGGTTCGACAGGCCAGCGCGACGAGCCGTGGCTGCAAACAGAAGCGTGCTTCGCGCGCAGACATTACAGACAGCATGAGGGACTCCAACCTGAGCTTATTTACACTTTGTCAAATCCTCCACCGTTACGGCACGCGGCCGACCGCGGGATTACATCAAATTGCGGAATTTTTCCCTCCAATTCTCACCGACGACGACTTGTACATTTGGATTGTTTTGCACCAAAAACTGCAGTTACAGCCAAAAAAAAAAGTGTATTCCTTAGAAATGCCTTAATACCCAAAGTAGCGAAAGCTGCAACAGTGGACACGCACGTTGGTCACTTATCCAGCAGAACCATACTGTGGACAAGCTGTAGGGCAGAAAGGGGGTCCTCTTATGAGGATATGAGGTCTGCTAAGGAAAGATGAATCAAAGTGCATGTGTGTTAGTTTAAAAAATAAAAATTTAAAAAAAACCTGAAACGAGTGTTGAGTGTAAAGAGTAGTGCTACAAACTCAGTTTTGTTCATTTTTCCGACTTAAAAAAAGAAAAAGAAACAATTAGGAGCCATTTCTACAAAGGTCAAGGGCATTGCCCGCGTTACGCAGTATACTGCACAAAAGCTAGATCCGAATTCTAAATAAATGGAACAAATTGTCAAAACCAAAATATCTGATCCAGGAGAATACTATGAAAAACCTAGAGATCTATCTTCACTTTTTTTGCTCTTCTCGCTGAGCGTGAGCATCCGCATAGTTTTTCCGTAGAAATGCAGTACTTCCTCTTTTGAAGTAATAACATGTGAACATGTCTTGTCATTTCATGTGTGCAGTCAGCAATTAGTCAGTGTTTTCTCAACAGTACTGTCGTTTGTCTAAGTCCCCCCGATAACCATCGCTGATCTCAGATCAGAAGGCGCATGATACAGAACTGAACCAAAAAGCAGCGTATTTTCAGTTTTGCCAAAGGGAGGAATTATGGTTTTGCGTGTAACCATGACAACAGAGGGGCAGGTCACTGCTGCTTGCAGCTCTCCTTCTTGTCTTTGGCTTTGGGACGCGCCGATTTGCTGCTTTGCCGCTTGGTGGGCGGGACGAACGTAGGCTCCTGCACGTAGTCGTACACGCCGGCGAGAGGAGTCGAGTTGGACTGGCAGTTCCCTGAGAAATGGACGGATCGCCATCGATCGTCTTAAAAGCCAAGGGCAGCGTGATTTCGAACCCATTCATTTAAACTGACTCGCTGTGCTGTGATTGTTTTTAATGGATGCCCACTACTAGACCATTCATTATATCATAAAGTGGGACATTACAGTAAGGTGCATTCTGAGCCTCAGAAAGACTCACGCTGCATGCGGCAATGACACTAACCTGATGTGGTCTGGCCAGATGGGTTACTCCCCCGCCTTTTGGCCTTGAATGTGGGATCCAGCTCCTCTGCAATGTTCTTCATGGGCTGTGTGGGCCTGCAGTGGAAAGTCAGGAAACCGGCACAAGGAACCATAAACCACGATCGCAAAAACCTCTCATCGACAAAGAATCTAATCTTTCAAGGTCAGCAGCGCAAATGGTTTATACTTAAATTTACATTTATTTACTTGGCAAAGCAGCTTCCAATGAACTCTACATAGTATTATGAGCCCACACACCTTATTCACCAAGGTGACTTACACTGCTAGATACACTGGATCACTCATCCATACATCAGTAGAACACACACACTATGGAGAACCTGAACAGCATGTCTTTCGCATGTGGGAAGAAACCAGAGCACCCCACAAACATGCAAACTCCACACAGACTGAGCAGGGATTGAACCCACATCCTCTCACACCACCCAGGCACTGTGAGACAGCAGCACTACTTGCTGTGCTGCTATATCACCCAATATACTTACATTTAACTGACACTTTTCTCCAGAACAACTTACAATGTTAAGGCACTTAACACCTATTTACTCATTTATACAGATGAGTAACTTTATTAGAGCAATTTATGCTAAGTACCTTGTTCAAGAGTACTACAGCTGGAGGTGGGATTCAAACCTGTGACCTTTTGAGCCAAAGGCAGCAGCTCTAACCACTACACTACCAGCTCTTATTTGCACCTATACTTAGCAGCAGGTCTGCAGGACAGACTAGTGAAAAATCCTGCACTTTATGATTTATTTGTCATGTTACCCGTTTCCCCTTACTTTTTCGTAAATGATTTTACTTTTCAACTGGACTAAGAACTCACTTCGCACATGGAGGAGGCCACAGAGGAACGATGTGCGTGTCATTCACTGCTGAAGTGTGTGTGTATTGAGTGAAGCGGCGACAGAACGGCGGCTGGCACTCACGGCACTGTGCTCACTGGGCTGGAGGGCTGGTGCTCTGGAGAGCAGTCTTCACCGGGGGAATTGAGACCCTCCGAGTCCAGCCTCCCTCGCAGCGCTTGGGAAACCTGCCAAAGGAGCAGATCACCCTCATCAGTCCTCCAAGTCCCAGCATACATGACCCATTTTCAACTGCGTCAACCTCAGAACCTTTTCAACTCCCTAACTGCATCGTTTCTGATGCCAAAATTCCACAAAATTACAAGTTTTTTAATAAAAAAAAGTTTGGGGGGGGGTGCGGTGGCACAGCGGGTTTGACCGTGTCCTGCTCTCTGGTGGGTCTGGGGTTCAAGTCCCACTTGAGGTGCCTTGCCATGGACTGGCGTCCCGTCCTGGGTGTGTCCCCTCCTCCTCCAGCCTTGTGCCCTGTGTTGCCGGGTTAAGTTCCGGCTTGCCGTGTGTATGTGCGTACACAGGTTGTAATCAGAGAGGGTTAACTCCGAGAAACACCTTCCTCTCCGCACCGGTCCTCCTTTCGCAGGGATCCCCTCGGACTCTGCGCTCTCGCCACGGCCCCTCCTCCTCTAGGTCACGGGACCACCGCTGGGAGCGCCTCTCCTGGTGCTGGATGTAGTGGGCAATCTCCTGCGAGAAGAAGCACCCCGTGAAGAGCAAGTTGCAGGACACCTGCTTTCGCCGACACTACGGTGGTGATCTTCGTTGCTGAGTCAGCACTTTCATTTAAAGCAATGTCACACAAGTTTACAGGAAGCCTTTGCTCTGTCAATTACACTAGAGTTGAACTGAATTGAAGGAAATTGATTAATTCCTCATGGAAATTGTTTGGCTACAGCAGCATACAACACACACACGCATTGAAGATGCAGAAAAAAATAAGTTAATACGTTCGGTAAATGAATGACAGGTAGGTAAATAAGCGAGTGTTTACGCAAGAGAGAGCAGAGACAGGTGAGGTAGCGCAAGGTGTACCGAGATGGTACACAGTAGCCAAGAGGTGACCCCGACCCCCCACCCACCTCATCCTGGGCCACCTGGGCCACTCGAAAGTCTCCCTCAGGCTCGTTTTTCTCTAGGTTGGGGTGAGATTGTGGGCTCTGAAATGACACGGTACTGTGAGCGCCAGGTTCGCGTGGCATCCAACAGGACGAGAGCGGTACGAGGATCCTTCTCCCCACCTCCGCAAGCAGCCGCTCCTCCTCCTCCTGCAGGCGGCGTGCCAGTTCCTCGTCCAACAACACCTGCCGCAGGGCCCCCAGCTCCAGAGACGCTCCAGGTGGTGGTGGGCCACCGCCTACAAAGCAGCAGGGTGGGTCAGCTGGTTGGTGTGGAGCCCATGTGGGCTCAGCAGAGCGCCAAGCATGTGATTCAGACTCATCGTCTCAGAAGAGAGCGTGCAGCCAGATGGGGAGACACTACTTGGGGGGTTGCCCAATGAAGCCCTAGGAGGACTGCAGGTTTCGTGGGTTCCACTGTGCCCCAGAATGCAATGTCAGAAAAGTGCGAATAGGAAACAGCGCAGATTTTCACCTTCAAAGCCATTATCGCTGCGTAATAAATTAAAAGATGAGCCCAGGGCCACAGTGGAATTCCACGCACCGTGTCCATCCTATAGTCACGGACACCCCTTCGCTACAGGAAAGCGACTTCATATCCGGAGGTCCATGTCAATAGGGAGGCTCCCACACCGATGTAACGAGCACTGCAGCGGCAGAAGAAGCTCCCTTCTCCGAGCAGTTCCCAAGACCATGGGAACAAACAGAGCTGGGAGAAAATTTGGAAAGAAGCCACCCAAGCATGATAATCTGAGAGCAGCAGGCACTTCTGATGATCCACGTAGAGAAATCGCACACCTCTCGTAGAGGGGAAGAGGAAAGGAATGGACAGAGAACCTTCCCCAAGGCGACCCCCATGGGCACACGAGCCAAACAGGGAAACCAAGACAGGGCACAGACTCTAAGGAGGACATTTGTCCTGCGGAGAGTAGAAAGAGATTGGGCTCATAGCTCATATGCGGCTGGCTGGGTTCCACGGCGTGGAGCGCTGGGTTACCTGCTCCTCTGTGTCTGGCCCTGGGTGCAACCCGGCCGCCGGAGAAGCTGCTGCTGCTGCGTTGGACACGGTCCGGCCGCCGTCCGTCCCCCCTCTGTCCCCCTTCCTCCTCTGAGCTGGAGGGCTGCAAAGGCCACCGCATGCTCTCGGCCCGCCTGACCCCGCGCTCTCCACGACTCTCCCTTCTGGCCCCGCCCTCCCTTGTACTCCTTCTGCTGCTCCTCCTGTGGCCCCGCCCCTCCACCTCCCTTCCTTCTCCATGGCGATGGGGGTGACAGTCATCACCACTGTACTCAGAGCTGCTGTATCCCTGCTGGTAGACCCTGCCCTCCTGGACTGTAAAGTCGTTGTGACTCTCTCCGTACCCACGATTCCTGCTACTCTGTGTCCGCTCCCGGCAGCACTCACTCTCCGACTTACTCCTCCTGTCTCGAAATTCGCCTCCGTAAGAGCACCTGGTAGGCTCGTCCCTTTTTAAAAACTGGCTGCGGCGGCGGGCATTGCGTTCCTCGAACCTGTTCCCATCTCCTCTTGCCCACCTTAGATCGCCACGGCAACTCTGTCTTGATGCCTCCCTTCGGTCCCTGAAGTAGTCGTCGTCACTTGCTGAGGAAGCTCCCCTGTCATCACCACGGAAACTGTTATAACGCCTCCCCTCATCTTTAAAATGGACGCGTTTCTCCTTTGTCCCTCTTTCCCTGTAAGTCCAGCTCCTAACACACTCTCTCCTTCTACTACGGTGGCTATGATGTCTGTCAGCTCCTCCCTCCCCATAGTCTCTCTGGCGGGTGCTGTGAGGGCACCCCTCCTCTCTGACACTGCGTCTCCTTTGCAATTTCACCCCGTCCTCCCGATCGCGTACTTCAGCATCCCTTTCCGCCGATGTGCGGCTGATGCGGAGGCTGCGGTCCTCGTGGTGCTGAGTGTGGCAGTGACCATCAGAGGCTATTTTCTCCAGTCTATAGCCTTGAGTGTAAGAAGGCACAGCCTCATCATCAGCGGTGCCTTCTGAACCTTCTGACCGATGGTGGTTTCCATCGAGCCTTAGACCGCGGCGGCGACTCTGCCCGTCTCCAGGGAGGGAGCCACGGCTGGCCCGTGTGTAGGGACCGCTGCTCTCACAGTAGCCAGGGCTTCCCCTGGGGATCCCTCTTTCATCCCCTCTCTGTTCTGTGCTCTCGTCCTCCCTTAGACCGGGGCAATCGGGTAGAGGTGGACACGGCTGGGCAGGCACACTGGGACATTCTTTCAGCAAAGCCACACATGCAAACACAAGGCGGGCGGGGGAAGAGAAGGGTTAATGGCGGTGGAGTTAGGCTGGTGCACTGGTGGACAGCTAACACCGCCAGGGGCAGAAGGCGGAATGGGGTGCGAGGTGCCACATTTCGGAAACACATGCAAAACGGTCACCGCAATTTAACAGGTACGCTATTCAGCCGACGTACATAAAGGCATGTAACAATATAACAGTGGAAAAACTGAGTACGTTACAACCAGCAGAAATTTTGAAGAACCGTTAGATGGAAGATGTGTTCCTTCGAGTATTATGTGCCACGCTATCAGAAAGCAGAATGTGAGTGAAGTGGAAACAGCGGTGCTGACAATACCGATGGCTACGGTTACATTTTTTTCCCCTTAATTATTCCCAGCGTGTGGGGGCGCGGTGGCGTAGTGGGTTGGACCGGGTCCTGCTCTCTGGTGGGTCTGGGGTTCGAGCCCTGCTTGGGTGCCTTGCGGCGGACTGGCATCCCGTCCTGGGTGTGTCCCCTCCCCCTCCGGCCTTATGCCCTGTGTTGCCGGGTTGGGCTCTGGCTCGCCGCGACCCTGCTCGGGACAAGCGGCCTCAGACAGTGTGTGTGTGTGTGTGTGTGTGTGTCTGTGTGTGTGTGTGTGTGTTCCCAGCGTGCTCATAGAGAAATGAAACCCAGCACTCAATATTTTCAGGAACCATGAGGTGACCGCCGTGGAGCTTTCTCGGTTTTAGGGGTAGTCTACCATGTCGGATTTTTACAACTTTGGGACTTTTTCCACACTCCCAAAGAAACGGCAACAAACCAGATTTCATTCATTCAACAACACGTCGCTCCAAAACAAGGCCAGCGATGGCGAGTGCCTTCTGACCACATTTTGAGCGATAACGGCGTAAAACGTGTCCCGTCTTCCTGAAATCAAATCAATCGCACGGATCCTTAACACACGCTCCATGGCGCCGCATACACACTTAAATCACCTCCAGGTGATCACACCGATAACTCAGCAGGCCTCTGCGTTTTGTAGGAAGCTCTTCTGATTTCCACTGCCATCATAGAAGCTGGACAGACCTATCATGGCAATAGGCTCCACCACACATACACACCTGTGATTCCTGACTCCTTAAATGTTCCCCATCTGTTTGCATGAAACTGTCTACACCATCAGACACCGACACTGCATTTCTCGACATCACCGTACCCGGGGGGGGTTCCGAACACCGAATTCACATCTGTATCCGGTATTATGCTTTTCCACGTCTGTGATTTTAACCACTTTTCGGAAAATGTACTTCAAAGTATAGCGGCTTCAAACAGGCGGGTTTATTCCTCATGCAGCGTGAAAGCCCAAAGGAGTAGAAGTGGACATTATGGGTTGCGATCCGCTATGTTTTTATGCTCACGTGTGGCGACACCTGAAAGAGTGGAGCTAAACTGGTGCACTACCTTCAGGGAGCGCAAAGGGTTCGGTACTGCTGTGGTAAGCGCTGGCTAGCCTCTGTTGCCTGATATCCATCTCCTCTTCCTCCTGCAACCGCTTTGCCATTTCCTGTCAAGAAAAGATGCCGATCAACATATTTTATCACCCTGGGCAAAACTCATTCACAGACACAGAAGTATCTTACTAAAACACTCAGGTCCCAGTGAAAGTGAATATTCGCATAGTAACTGGTTTCTAAGAATAAGACTACGGTACTTTCTACTACAAGTTACACTGACTGAACTAATTGGAATCTACATTAAAATTGACAGGCGGCATGGTGGCACAGTGAGTAGCGCTGCTGTCTCACAGTGCCTGGGTGATGTGAGAGAATGTGGGTTTGATCCCTGCTCAGTCTGTGTGGAGTTCCTCCGGGTGCTCTGGTTTCCTCCCACAGTCCAAAGACATACTGTTCAGGTTCCCCCATAGTGTGTGAGTGACAGAGAGAGAGAGTGTGTGTGTTCCACTGATGTATGGATGAGTGACCTCTTGTAAGTAGTGTATTCAGCTGTGGAAGTCACCACGGTGAATAAGGTGTGTGGGCTCATAACACTACATAGAGTTCATTAGAAGTTGCTTTGGAGAAAAGTGTCTGCTAAGTGAATAAATGTAAATTGATTCATTTAGCAGATGCTTCCCACCAAAGCCACTTACATCTCACAGAAAAACACAAGAGTGCATTACACCAACAAAAGGGCACATCTGGTTACAGACACGTGATTCTAGAGGACAGCGACAATCGACATTACATTAGTATTCGGTGCAACGAAATGAACATTTGGTGGATTCACACTTGGCAGCGATATCAGGTACAAGTATTCATTTGCATTCGCTGACTCTTCACCAACTTTGCACCCCGCCTCGGTTAAATTTTCGCCCATTCGTTTCGCCACATTTCCAGACCCTCTCTTGAATGAGAGGAACAGTGCTAAAGCCTGACGTTATTACTCCCAGGCCACTTCCATAGGTCTTTGTGCTCTGGATCTTGCTTTGCTCCATCCCTGCAGCGGACGTTAGGTGGCACACACCTGGGCCTTAGAGTTCCCCATACAGCTGTGGCCGTAGGACACTTTTTACTCCGCATGTCTGTGAGCATGGGGGGTGGCACAGGTTTGGCTGGGTCCTGCTCTCTAGTGGGTCTGGGGTTCAAGTCCCACTTGGGGTGCCTTGTGATGGACTGGTGTCCCGTCCTGGGTGTGTCCCCTCCCCCTCCAGCCTTATGCCCTGTGTTGCCAGGTTAGGCTCTGGCTCCCTGCGACCCCATATAGGACAAGCTGTTTCAGATGATCTGTGTGTCTGTGGGCTTCGCAACCGCGGGGAAACTAAAACACATCACAACATAATCCATTTACCTCCACTCATTTAGCTGACACTTCTCTCCGAGTCGCTTACAACGTTGATCTAATTTTACTGGAGCAATTCAGGATAAGTACCTTGCTCTAGGGTCCTACAACCCAAGGTGGGATTTGAACCTCTAACCTTTAGATCCCAAGGCAGGTGTTCTAACCACTACGCTACCAGGTGCAGCTTATTATGATGGTGGTCATCATTTCTGCATCAAATTTCTTACTACTTCAGCTTTATTTATTCGCCATCTCTCCATTACCATCTGTCCGACAATGTAAATTTATGCAAATTGCCTGTCCTGGACAGTCAGACAGCCGCAACTTTGGAGCCCTGTATATGCAGTCGGCTGCGAGAGAGTCACACAGCAATCTGCTGCAGGAGGCTGAGCTGGACAAGAGGTTGCTAAACTGAAAAGGCTGAAAAAGTTGGAGAAACTTGTGCTGGGTGACGTCAGTGCTACGAGAACATTTAACCTGGAGGACGCACGGGGGGGGGGCTTTACGTAACAATTTACAGCTGAACAGTTCCATTACAACAATTTTCACTGCAACCCCACAGCAAGCCTGTCTCAGCAAAATGTAAATCTCCACAAGCAGCAGCGGCAAAACAGAACGGCGTGTTGCAGACGACACCCCTAACACCGGAAGCAACGTTCAGGTGCCGCAAACCACATTCTTACATGTGTCAACATCTCAGAAGTCGTACAAAAGTAGACAAACAGATAGTTGCTCTGTTTGGCATCATCACGTTACAACTTCCTTGACAAATTTGGTTAAAAAATATTTTTAAGAAGCCAGTTCGCCTCTGACTCACCATCAAGTGTTAAGTCCAGGCCGGATAAGTACTATGGGGTCGAGCACTATGCATTTATTTGTCAGCCTTTTCACAGGGAAATGAGTTAAAAAATAAGAATCTAAATAATAGGCATGCAATTAAATGCAGTTTCATTCTTTTTGTCACATTAAACTGATATTTTTGATAGCAATAAAACTGGTTTAAAGGGGGGTGTGGTGGTGCGGTGGGTTGGGCCAGTGCCCGCTCTCTGGTGGGTCTGGGGTTCAAGTCCTGCTTGGGGTGCATTGCGATGGACTGGCGTCCCGTCCTGGGTGCGTCCCCTCCCCCTCCAGCCTTGCGTCCTGTGTTTCCGGGTTAGGCTCTGGTTTGCCATGACAAACGGTGTCAGGCAGTATGTATGTGTGTAAAACTTGTGTAAAACTAACTCCTGGTATGGTCGCCAGCTTTGACTACGCTATCATACTCTGCTGACCTCTCCCTTCTAGGTGTCAAAAGATCTACAGTACTAGCAAGCATCACTTCAGCCTGACGAGAGCCCCCTGAAGCGGTAAATCCATTTGTGCCCTTGTACAGAGGGATTCTAGAGAGGCCTTAGCAGCGATGGAGACTCAGTGTGGTGTAGTGAACAAAATTATGTAAATTCAAGAAAAGAGCCCGTTGGACCACCTCAATCAGTAGTGTGTAGATTTACCAAAACATCCGGCACTCTGCAGGAGTGAAGCAACAATAATCTTCCACAAAAAGTCAACTCAAACCGATGCAGAACATCTTGGGTTCTGCACCGGATTCATCCTATCGATGTTGGACTGACTTCGAACCTCGTACCCGAGAACGCCACGGCACATGGCTGACATCATACGCGAGTTCGAGTGCTCTGCTCCTCCTGAAATACACCCCTCTGGGTTGGGGGGAAAAAAAAAAGTTCAAAATGGGGTTAAGACAATCATTCAGGATGATTAAGGAGCAACAGGCAGTGGTCAAAATCCACTACCTGTATGCAGCTACACTGAAAGCCATCATTTCTAATATCAAACTGAGCAACGCGCTGAAGCGCGTGACCTTGTGAGAATGACCAGGCCTGGGGCAGCGGTTCCAGCATGGAGGCGTTACTTCTCATAATAAGAATGATTGCCATCTATCTACCCCAGCATGGGTGCAAGTCCACGAAACAACCCACGCCCTGGATGCCTGACGCACGCAATTCACCAAATTCTACACGGCACATTTATAACTGTATCACGGGCAACATCATGATTCCAGAGAGAGATTCAGAATGAGCACAGGAGAGGGTCCCACCACCCCCTACTTCACATAAGCCACATATGAAGCTTAACAGACACACACACACACAAACACACACACATTATCAGCTGCAGATTTGATGTAATGCTTATGTATCGAGTACCTACCTGTATAATGTTTGACAGCCCACATAAATCAAAATACTGTATGAACAGAGAGCATAATGATCTGAAATGGCCTGTGGTACTATGACATTCAGCACCTTACACAGAGAAGTGATTTAATCTTTTTTTATGAATAAAAATGTATCCTGCATCATTTTGAATCATATACATGTTTCTACAAAGGGCGGTAGGAAGACAAGCAATATACAGCATCCACTGGCTCTAAACACACACACACATTTTCAGAACCGCTTGTCCCATACGGGGTCACGGGGAACCAGAGCCAACCCGGTAACACAGGGCATAAGGCCGGAGGGGGAAGGGGACACACCCAGGATGGGACGCCAGTCCGCCGCAAGGCACCCCAAGCGGGACTCAAACCCCAGACCCACCGGAAAGCAGGACTGTGGTCCAACCCACTGCGCCACCGCACCCCCTTCACATAGAAACATCCTGAGTCAAAGTAAGACGAGCAGGGGCTTCTAACACGGCAGATGCACAAATAGGACCACGTCAGGGTGTCCGAGGCATCTGTTGCTCAAGGCAGCACTCGGTAGCCCACAGTCCGAAGGCCCAACGAAGAGCGATGACGCCAAGAGGAAAAAAAACGGCACATTTCGCCTATCGTAGCACCGGGGTGAGAGATTAAACCTTTGATGGGGCTGGAGGTGTGGTGAGTAAACCCAGTGGTGAGACGGCACGCAAAGGAAACAGAAAACAGACAGACGAACACAGCGATACACCCCGCGCACACACACCCCACACACGCACAGAGGGTCTTGCAAAAACAGAACTTCAAGTTTCCCCTGGGGGCGTCCTGGGTGTGATCTTAACCCAATTCGCTCATTTTTTCCTCGCAGAGTTTCCCCTGAACCCTCCACGTTATATTTTCGAACCCATGCTGCGTGCGGTCGAGTCGTCTGAACAATTAACGCAGGGGACCGCGTGTGACGGCAGCAGACGCTCACCTCCACCTGCGCACAGCCTTTCCATCACATTGTTTCAGTCGTGACAGCAGATCTACCATACTTACGAGGCCAGTTTAATAATATTAATCCAGCTGTTTTTGTGTGGCATACGCACATTAACAAGTCGATTCACAACGTTACTTAGACATGATGAGTAAAGCTTAATCGATCCACGCAGTCACGTAAAATGTGGGTCTGACTGTTTATTTCTTCTTGATTTAACGCTCATGCACAATCTCTAGTACCTCCACGTGGGGGCAGTACTGCCGAAAGCTCGGGGGTGGGGGGGGCCGGGATGTAACCCTCTGTGAACTTCTGCCAGTAAACAACTCGAAGACTGAAAACATGAAATCGGGATTTTGCAGCATGCGAGAAACTACGTATTTATAACCGAATGTGGGATTGTGAAATAAATTAATCCTACACAGGTGTTTAATTCTCAGTAGTGCCTGACAAAGAATAGTTTGGGTGAAACTGTAAGCTCAATATTACTCACTAATGGAAAGTTAATTGCGGGGGTGACACTACATGGGGGGGCATTGGGGGGGGTTCACCGAAAACACCGTGCAATGTTAACGCGAACGCAGCACGGCAATCATAACGTGCACGGCGCGAGCTCCGTTTCCGCCGGCCCCCGAAGACTCGACCGGACCGCGGCGTCGCCGCCGTAGACTGACCTGTCGGAGCATGACGGGCCTCCGGCGCAGAATTTAAAGCGAATGAAGGCTGAGCGCGTTCTGTGTGACTGAGGCTAACGTCCGCTGACCGTCGCGTGGCGCGATGGGACAAGCGGAAAGAAGAGCGGCTGCGTGCGTCAGCGGCCTTCTTGAAGAAAGAGAGGAGGTCGGGATGAGTTCTTCACGCATCGGCAGAGGGGCTCATCCTTGGTTTATACGCGTAATTTTAAACAGTGAAACGGGCCGCTGGTCCTCGGAGACACCGAGAGCTGGACCCGACAGGTCTCACCGCGGGAGAGGGACAGATCGAGGCGGCGCGCTGTCCTCCTCAACAGGGTTCAGCCGTCGCTGCACTCGGAGCTTCGCCACTGACGCAAGAGTTCACAACATCTCGCTTTCTGCCCTGGATCAGAAAGAACAGTGACCAGTGGCCTTTAGGGAGAGGGCTGGCGTTTCTCTAACTTGCAGCCACCCACCCACCTTCACACACACCTTAATTCCAACCCACCCACTCATCCACACACATAGAGAGGCAGAGGCACGGGGCCCACTGGCACACGCCTCGTCTGCTTTGACGTCAGAAGAGAGGCCTCGGCCTAGCGCCGCGGCGCTGAAACAGAAGTGCGGAGTGAGTCACGCAGGTCACACATCAACCACAGGTCAAGATAAGCAGCTCACTCTCAAGGCCCAATTTCGGTTAAAAAAAAAAAAAAAAAAAAAAGGTGGACCGAACACAAGTGAGGCTGCCATGGAGAGGACGCCAGTTCTGAGGTCGAAGCAAAGGTTATCTCGCTGAGCAGACGCTTCCTACATCTTCCTGGGGGGTCGACGGCTCTCTTGGATGCGGCTTCGCCGGCCGCTTCGCCCGACCTTCATGAATGACACCTACACTTCCTCGTCAACGGGGCGCAGCCCTTAAATAAGATCTCCAACAGTCACCGCGCAACCAATCCTTCCCGAATTCCTAATCTCCTTTCAAGCACAGCGGAAATGGTTCAACTGCCTGCGATGACGAAACATTTAGCGGCTACATTTAAAAATGCTACATTTAGCTTCTAGAAAATTCCCCAGGCCGAGGCAAACACACATTCAGCAGTGGCCGATTCCAATAAGCACAACTGCAGTAGGGTTATTGGTACCATTTCCTGTTTAGAGCACTCAGCTCTATTGTTGGACACAGCAGCTATAAAACGCAAACACCGCGCGTACGCTAACGCGGCGCGTACATCAACGCCGCGCGCTGCAAAATCGACACGCGGGTATACGGTGCTCGTGGCACATCTAATTTTGAAAACTAAAAAGAAACGAGTGCAACTATTTGTTCTCTTGCAAACTGTGATCACTTAAGAGACGTCCGTTTATGAAACCTCCTCAGGCTAATAAGCTACCCATGCTAATAAGCTACGACATGAAGACACCGCTGAGGGCGATAGAACTCCCTGGAAACTGGCCGGAGGATAATAAAATCATCATAAACATGAGTCTTATGAAGGCGATTGACATGTTTAACAATTTTGCTTCCAGGGTTTGACTTGTGACCTTTGTTTTTGTTTTTTTTTTTTTTTTTTTTTTTTTTTTTAAATTCGATGATCCCTGCTGTGTGAGAAGCTGCAGTCCCACTAAATGAATTAGCTCTGAAACACACAGATATGGACACGTGCCTCACACGGCTATGAAGAGCGGGTTGAAAGGATGACGGCTGACACCACCAAGAAAGATGCTGGCAGAGGACAAGAAGGGGAGGCCCGGCGAGGAGTGAAGCTCTGCCACTCAGATCCGAGAGCCCCGTTTGCAAAGCACACATTGTAAGAATTCGTTCTGCACGTGAAGAGCGGAGATCTGGAAATAAATCACCGCCTCTAGTTGCAAATACATAATAGTGAGACCAGGAAAAGGGTTTTCAAATTCTACACTTTTTTCCAATTCCTCAGATATAAAAAGACCGTGGCACTGATTAATTCAGCTGACGCCTTTTTCCAAAGCAACTTACAATTACTTACCCATTTATACAGATGGGTCATTTTACTGGAGTAATTCAGGGTAAGTACCTTGCTCAAGGGTACTACCGCCAGAGGTGGGATTCAAACCTGTAACCTTTGGGTCCAACGGGAGAAGCTCTAAGCACCACACTACCAGCTGCCCCTTTCAGTCCCTCATTAGTGCTTTAGTCCTTTCCAACTCAGCCAACAGCTAGAGTCCCAGGGCACATTCCCTCTCTCCTTCTGGGGGAATCAAAGAACTCAAGGCCGTAACGGCACCTAGAGGAGGTGGATTAATGATCACCCAGGCCAAGGCCACCCCGCACTTCGCTCTTCACCACCCTCCATCTGTGCTGCCAGCCAACACTGACACCCCTCACTTGGGAAGAACAAAGAGCCCATTCTCACGGCGAACTTCAATGAACAGAAAGGCAGAAAATTATGGGCGGACCATAATGCACCGGGGCCCCCGGCAGCAGACCCCAGCTGACTGGCGCAGAGAGCAGGTGAGTGCTGCAGAAGGAGCGCTTCTTTATTCCTGAGCGTTACTCTACGGACTGAAACTGTCCTGGTGGGACGTGTACAACAGAACCCTCACCTGAGTCTCGGAGACACTCCCGATCATTTCTTTACTATTGCTCCTTCGGTCGGTACTTTATTAGGAAATCTCAGCTTCTTTCATTTCCATTTATTATGTTGTTCAGTTTTTCTCCCCCTCTAAAATACACCCTGTCAAAGGCCCTTTGAAAATAAGGTTAACAGGACTACGTTTGCAAGAATTCGTTATTTTTACCGCTATTATTACTGCCTATTGTCTGTGTGGTCCCGTTTGTCAGACGTGTTTCTCCTACTGTTTTTACTCAGGATATCTGTAGTTTGTGGCCCAATGTCCTAGAGTCAATTACAGCTGTAATTATCTAACAAACTGCTCCCAGGCTGCCCTTGCGGCTGAGCTCTGACCTCCACGAGCGTGCGAATAAGTTTTGCCAGCGCTGTGCCGAAGCGGTGCCTGTCGGCGCACACTCCCACTTCATCACTGAAACAGTCGTGCCGGGCTCAGCAACATTCTTCGGACCTGCGTTCGCGACTCCAGAGGGTCCCCGATCCTCGGGCTCGCTCAAAGGTGTCGTCGAGGTGAAGGAGATGAAAACGCACTGGGCAAGGGAACGTCACACTAATGCAATCAGCCAAGTTAAAAATTAAAGGCTCACCAGCAGGAAAAGCACAACACACAGCAGAACGCATCATGAAGAAAAGCGTTCCCCTTGGGTTGCGCTGATGAACAGCTTGGCGTTACAGTTTTGGAGCCCCCTCCCCTTAAAAACATACCGTGCTGGTCTAAATAGCAGATGACTGCTGATTCCGTTAATTAGCAAATATTAATAAGACGCGGCGAGAGCCACGCCGTGCGGGAAATCAGCGGGGCGTCGGTGCGTCCGCAGGGTGCTGCGGAACTCGTACATGCCGTTACCTCCCGTTTCGTTTTATTTCACATTGTGTCAGTGTAGTGTCACTGAGATCGCCATATCTTTTGAGCCCAGTCGAGTACGCTGCAGTAAACCTAATTAATACATCGCATCATCTGAATGTTAAATACTGGGGATCAGTTCCAGGTGGAACATGATCTTAACACCAAAGGAGGAGAGACGCTGCGGTGCACTGCCACAGCTTAAGGGAAACCCAAGAGACTTGCGGTCGGGGCATGTAGCTCGAGACAGTATCTTTGAGTGGAAACCTGGACACAGTACAGATGCAGTATTACAGAAGGTATAAAGTGAACTAGTCAGACATCTAGGAAACGTCACTGGCGGTTCCCGCCTTCACTGGTGCAGATTTCAGGCAGGGCACGATTGCCGTCCCGTCCCGTACCTCATCCTCCTGCTCCCTCCTCCGTGTCTCTTCAGCGTTCCTCTCGATCTCCTCCTGGATCATGCGTGCGTACTCGGAGTCCTGCTCCTCCCTGCAAAACACCGTATACGTGCGCGCTTGCATGCAAGTTAAACTGTGGGTGCTGACAAACATCTGCAGCCTGAAGGCTGCTGGTTCAAGTCCCAGTAGGAGCTCACATATAATAACCTTGTGCAAGAAAGTCATTAAAATGCTGGGGCACAATGTCCAGCCGGGATATGCACGTGTAAAATTACGAGCGACGGTGCTAAATAAAAACACCAATATTAGTAATAACAGGCGCGAGCGCTCACAGTCGTCGAGAGGCTCTGCTCTGGCGGGCCTGCTGCTCTTCCTCGTCCTGCAGCTGCCTGGCAATGCGGATGTCATTCTGCACCAGCTGGTTCTTCTGCACGTTGGCGCTGTAGTACTGCTCGACTGCAAAGCACAGGGCCAGAGGGGTAAGTCAGATGCACGACAGCATTTGTGACATTTTTTTTTTTTTTTTTTTAATTTATTTCCGTGAACGGCAAAGGGGTGGGGAACATACAGGGATGCACAGGTAATCAGGCACCGGGAGGATGGACTCTGATGGACTCTGATTTACTCTACTTACTCTCCTGCTCCTGCAGACTATGAGCCAAGGCCCCGTCCTCCAGCGTGGAGAAACACTGACACACTGGAAAACATGACCCAGCAACGAGCGTCAGTGGAACACAGTCATCGCAGCCTCCAAAACACAGAGACACCCAAGAGCCACAAGTGCAGAAGATGAGTCGTGTTGGAGGAGGGCAGAGAGCTGCAGCTTGAGGGCAACTGCATCGCTCCTGTGTTTGCTCTCGGGCTCAAAAGGCAAAACTACACGCATCCCTGGGAAAAAGCCATGTGATGCACAGCAGAAACGTTACAAAAAGACAGCGGTGCTCACTAACGGGCTGCATGGTGGCACAGTGAGTAGCGCTGCTGCCTCACAGTGCCTGGGTGGTGCGAGAGAACATGGGTTTGATCCCTGCTCAGTCTGTGTGGAGTTTGTGTGTTCTTGTGTCTGCATGGGTTTCCTCTAGGTGCTCTGGTTTCCTCCCACAGTCTAAAGACATGCCGTTCAGGTTCACCCCTAGTAAGTGACTGACAGAGTGTATGTGTGTTCCACTTATGTATGGATGAGTGACCCATTATAAGTAGTGTATCTAACAGTGTAAATCACCTTGGTGAATAAGGTGTGTGGGCTGATAACAGTACATATTATTTATATAGCATCTGCTAAGTAAATAAATGTAAATGAAAAAGTGGAGGGCAGTCGCTGAAGTGGCCCAAAACTCCAAAGAGTGATATAACAGCGGAGGGCGGCAAGAACCCTTGCAGACAGCAGATTCGTTGAAATCTGTACAATTTATAACAGCAGATGAAGAAACACCCAATAAAAAAAAAAACTTCAATATTCCCTGCTAAACACATTTATTCATCTCGCGGACACTTTTCTCCAAAGCAACTGAATATGTTAATTTACCAACAACTATTTACTCATTTATACAGCTGGGTAATTTTTACTGGAGCAATTTAGGGTAAGCACCTTGCTCAAGGCTACTATGGCTAGAGGTGAGATTCGAACCTACGCCCTTTGGGTCTAAAGGCAGCAGCATCAACCACTACACTACCAGCTGTTCCAAACACAAACCGTCAGAAGGCAAATCAACAGTATTTATACCTAAACCCTAAGCCTTTCACTAGAAAAACCTTGGTGGAAATCTAACAGTCATGGCCTTAAAGATCCAGATCGACGGCGTTGCTCTGCCCGCACCCAAACGAGACGAAACATCACGATTAAATCACATCCGTAATCAATCCATATTGCTCTACAACATTCTCGAATGCTCGGGTCACTGTGTTACTGCTAATAATTTAATTAATAAACTTTACAGACTACTGGAACCGGGATTCTTTATAACTGCAAAGTTATCCGTGATAATGCATACCTCTTATTGTGGTGCATTTTCTTCTTTATTAATGATCTGTTTTGAGAATAATCCCAGTGCTCATCCACCTGCTGTGTGTCCACCTACCACACAGCGGGTGACGTGTACGACGGCAGCGTTGCATGAGCGCACATCCACTCTTAGGCTTCCCGCACGACCGAGTCGTTTTCGACCTTCTCCTCGGTCAAACACTCCAGTTATTCTACAGATTCCCCGTGAAAGGTAACCTCGATGACATTTTAAATCGAACGTCTAGGTTTCTGAACACAAATCATTAATAAATGCATTATATACGTGATCATGGGTAACTTTGCCATTATAAGGGTTCCCAATCCCAATCCAAATAATCTGTAAATCTTTATTAAATTATGAACAGTAACCAGCAATAGAGAACTGGACTCACGCTTAAAAGGGACCTGACCGGCACGGTAACATCGTCTCTCCTCCTCCAAGCCGCAGCCATCAGCCAGGTGTGCGCAGAGGGTCCGAAAATAAACGGGATATCCTCCACACAATCAAAGAAATGCGCTGTTCCCTCCCTAAAGGTTACTGAGTTTTACCTTCATCAGATGTGGTTTTAAAATATTAGCTCAATGCAAAAAAAGATTGGAATAACACACATACATACACTGACTGAAACCACTTGCCCCAAGTGAGGTCGCGGCAAGCCGAAGCCAAACCCGGCAACACAGGCCGCAAGGCTGAAGGGGGAGGGGACACACCCAGGACGGGACCCCAGTCTGTCACAAGGCACCCCAAGCGGGACTCGAACCCCAGACCCACCAGAGAGCAGGACCCGGCCAAAGCCGCTGCACCACTGCGCCTTTTTTGGAATAGCATAAATAATAATGACAATAATATATTATACATATGCATTTACATAAAAAATTTATTATATATACTGCATATATATATTAGGCATATGTACCTAATAAAGTAGCCGGTGAGTATATATACACACATATACACACACTCACCGGCCACTTTGTTAGGTACACCCGTTCAACTGCTCGTTAATGCAAATATCTAATCAGCCAATCACATGGCAGTATCTCAATGCATTTAGGCATGCTGACATGGTCAAGGCGATCTGCTGAAGTTCAAACTTCAAACGTTTCCAGCACCTTGTTGAATCCATACCATGAAGAATTAAGGCAGTATGAAAAAAAACGACTTGCTTGGACTCAAAACTTCCTAACATCATAGCTTTGTTAGGAAAAGAGTAAAGTAAGAAGTGCAGAAAGGCTAAGGGTGGTGTGTGTTGCTGTGTATGTGTGAGCTTTTCACTGAGCCCGTCCGCTCCCGGCGGAGTTGACGCTGGCGCCGTTTGAGAGCCACAACCGGGCAAGGCCACACCCATCCCTACCCAGCGACCAGCGCCACTCATACTGTATGCAGACGCATGCAGAGAGGGGCAGGGTGAGGGCAAGGGCACACTGGGACACGGTGGCGCTCCAACCACCGCTCAGTGGAGAGCAGCCGCCTCGCCGGGGCTGTACGTGGGCAGCGAGATCGGCTTGCCAACTGGGTCAGGAGAGGGACGAGATCAGAGCACTGAAAGCCTCATTGTTTCCAGGCCCGGAGCGGCTGAACGTGGAAAACGGCGCCGCCAGCCACCTCTGAGCGCCGACATTCTGCTGAGCGCACCGTTCCGAGTCAGGGCTATGCCGTAGTCTATGAGGCGTGGTGCCTGTTTGAACATGGCCCACTTGCTCCGATTTAGCACCGGCTGGCGGACACGGTTCCCCTCCGCAAGCGTGTCGACTGGCTCACGGCATCCCATCGCACCACTGACACAGACAGCTGGGCATCCTGGATGGTGCTCATTTTCAATTTTACACTTACATTCTTTCGATTAGCTGATCCTTTTCTCTACAGCAACTTACAGTCATAAGGTACTTACAACAACCTACCCATTTATGCAGCAGGGTAATTTTTACCCGAGCAAATTAGGGTACAGGGTGCATTGCTTATGCTGTAACGGACCTTGACCGAGCGTACTACGGCAGGAGGTGGGACTCGAACCTGGGTCCTTGGGGTCCAAAGACAGCAGTTCTAACCGCTGCGCCACCTGCTGTCTCAAATGAGATTTGCAGGTGTGCAAAACTAACAAGGCCGAAACGCCCATTTCAAGCAGTTTCGCAAATCCAGACGTTATTAATGTGCTTTGATTTATTTTCTGTGGAAATAAAGACCTTCGAAAAAAGCACTGATGGAAAAACCCGCCGATCGAGGACAGAGCTCATAAGCATCTTATTTCTTGTCGGTAACACCTGTCAGCCGACGGCATAAAAGGCAGCGATATGACAACATGCGCACACCTCCGTTGTCTCCACGCACAGGGTCGAGTGATGGAATTTACAGCACGTTTCATATTCTCTGTTCCACAGCTGCTGTACCTAGAGGGGAGGAACCAGAAACCCGGGACGTTTTTTTTTTTTCCCTCCTCACCCCTTTCATGGGAGTTTTTGTTCCCCTCTCATCTGCACCCAACGGGGTTCTCAGGATTTTCTGACATACAGTATAATAAACTGGCATTACTGCATCGCTTCTGACTTTTCTTTGTTCCGTATTCATTCTGCGCTCTTTGAATATTCTGTGCAAGGGTCCTGTTCACAATGAACGACCCTGCTCTCGGTCCGAACGGACAAACAGCGGCTTTGTTGCGTACGGCGGTATTTCCTTTTACCTTTAAATCCCTTTAGAATGGGACAGCTGTGGCATAAGATTTAAAAAAATTTTTAAAAAAAAATTGTGCACCACTTCCTACAGTGACCATATGCTTCTTCTCTCGATCCAAATTTTATATTAATTAAAAGTTGCTGATTGGGGGGTGCGGTGGCGCAGTGGGTTGGACCTCGGTCCTGCTGTCCGGTGGGTCTGGGGTTCGAGTCCCGCTTGGGGTGCCTTGCGACGGACTGGCGTCCCGTCCTGGGTGTGTCCCCTCCCCCTCCGGCCTTACGCCCTGTGTTACCGGGTAGGCTCCGGTTCCCCGTGACCCCGTATGGGACAAGCGGTTCTGAAAATGTGTGTGTGTGTGTGTGTAAAAGTTGCTGAACTAAAAGAGTGGAAATAACGTTTAAATCCGCATGCGGATTGACTAAAGAAAACATATTTCGGCATGCTGTACCTCGCACCTGTAACAATGGATCAAGGGCCTTTGACTTTGAGTATTTAATAAGTGATCTAGGTGGTCACTCATGCTGAGATCCAGGTGACGTGAAGCAGGCGTGGCCAGAGGATCAAAAGCAGCAGAACTGGGAAACCCTGTCTCTCATTCGGACTTCCATACCGCGGTACTGTTACACCACCCTTCCCGCTTTACGTACTTGTAATATTCTTGTGTTTCCGGTTGACTTAACCACAACTGACACACAAAGAATTCTGCAGGCATCTCCGTTCCGTCCCTTTAGTCTGACAGCGCTCCAAAGCGGTCCTAACGAAAATGACCTCGAACCCTGAGCGGCTGATTTACTTTCACATTTACCCATTTAGCTGATGCTTTTCTCCAGAGCGACTTGCAATGTTAAGGTACTTACAACTATTTACACAGCTGGGAAATTTTACTGGAGCAATTCAGGGTAAGTACCTTGCTCGAGGGTACTACAGCCGGAGACGGGAATCGAACCCGCGACCTTCGGGTCCGAAGGCAGCGGCTCTAAGCACTACACGACCAGCTGTGATTTGGACCCTTCCCGCTCAAACAGATTGAGATTCCTGCCTTGCTGTGTGGAATTCCACATGCGGCTGAAGGGTCGTGGTGAGCGAGAGCCTGCTGACACACTGGGGCCATTCACACCTCTCCCCTTTCAGACCTCTTATCATGGCCACCATTTTCCCGGCGCGCACACACACTCTTACGCAGCGTGACACACGTCGGCTCACAGTTATTTCTTTATCTGACAGTTTCTCCAAAGAAGGTGAACCAATGTATGAAATTACACTGATTTACCCATTTATACAGCTGGGTAATTTTACTGGAGCCATTTACAGCAGGTACCCTGCCCAAGGGTTCTACAGCAGGAGGTGGGATTCCAATGTTGGACCTTTGAATGAAAAAGCAGCGCCTCTAACCACTATGCGGCCACTACGATGGGCTGCCATGTAATGTGGTATTTATGGAAAGTGAGCGGAGCTCCCGGGTCTACAAATGGTTCCGGTCCATCGCGTGATGCGGTGCTGCGGTGCTGCACCGGGCGAGATGATGGGATGGCTGCGGCACGGGGCCCCGTTCCTCTGAGAGCTGGCGTTTCCCGCGCAGCTGACGTGGCTCTACAGCTGTGCTGCTGTGCAAATGCTTACCCCGGTAAGAGGTGTGCTGAAGGCGCTGCTGCTGCTCTGGATCAGACCCAGGAAAAACAGGGGGGGGGGAAAAAAAAAAAACCACAAAGGGTTTCTGTTCGCCCGGCTGATTGTGTTCATTACCTCTGCAGCATCAGTCTTTCCATACCACCAACAGATAGAGCTCCTGTATGACTGCGTGTGTGGTAAAGCCCAGTGTGTCAAGGGGGGCCCATTAACACTAGAGCAGAGAGGCGCCAGGGCATTCTGAAAGCTGCTTTTTGTTCCTTAAGAGCTTTAAACGCAGCTACATGAGCAGCTGAAACATCTAACGACAAGCAATCGCTCCAGTACTGCTTTCATCGGCAAATACACACACACACACACACTTGCTGAAGCTGCTTGTCCCAAGCGGGGTGGCGGCGAGCTGGAGCCTAACCCGCAAACACAGGGCGCAAGGCTGGAGGGGGACACACCCAGGACGGGATGCCAGTCCATCACAAGGCACCCCAAGCGGGACTCGAACCCCAGACCCACCAGAGAGCAGGACCCGGTTAAACCCGCTGCTCCACCGCACCCCCTCTTCTGCAAATACAACATTCAATTTAATCATTCATGATTAACGACCCAACCCCCATCCCGGGCGCCACTACTTCTATTCATTTAACTAACCATTTTCTCTTCTCCCTCAATGGTACTGCAGCAGTAGGCGAGATTCGAACCCGTACCCTTCAGCTACAAAGGCCACGGCATATAATAACTTCCCTTGTGGGATCAATAAAGTATATCTATCTATCTATCTATCTATCTATCTATATAGATATCTATCTATATCCTGCAAACAGGATCTCTGGCCGTTCCCACATACACATGCATGCACGCGTGCACACAGAAAAGCAGCTTCATTTATCCTCCCAACAGGATTAACCGCCTGCCGCTGACCTAATCCAGCTGCTTTTCGCTTGAGCCCAGGCTGGGATTAGCTCGGCGAAGACCGGCCGCTCAGGATCTTCTCCTGCCCTCGACGTGAGACGCGCCCCAGAGGGCAGATGGCCAAAGGGGAGACGTGCGTGTCCAAGCGGGGGGGCTGGGCACACACGGAAGGAGGCGGCCATATGGACAGGGTCGGCGCGCCCTACACGCGACATGCCAGCCAGGTGACTTAGTGCATCAGCGACTTCTGCAATAACTGGAACGCTGTTTATGGGAGAGAGACGGCTTTACACGGGGAATAATTTGGGATTCATAGGAAAAACCATTAGTCCAAGTGAGCAAAAGCATACGGGAGGAAACGCTGCTTACACACAAACCCCTGTTATTTAAAGGCAACGTTTCACTTGCGACTGGGATGCGCTCGGAACTTAGGGCTCGTACCATCATTTATTACATGCGCTTTGTAACAATACGCACGGCAGCAGGAAAGGACGCAGCAGCGCCTGTTTTTGAGGAGAAACGGCTGCACGGCCGCTGTGACGGAGTCATGAGTCAGCAGGGGGAGTAACGATTAGAGCAGTCACCTCGCAACCGAAAGACCCACGTCTGAATTTCCGCTCACACTGTAGTACACCTCATTGAGGTACTTACCTTGAATTACCGCAGTAAAACCCACCCACCCAAATACACAGCCGTAAGCAGGTTAATGTACAAAACACCTTAAGTTGCACTGGACAAAGGCGACAGCTAGAGAGTGCTTATATTATTATTATTATTATTATTATCATCATCGGCAGCTGGTAGTGCAGTGATTAGAGCTGCTGCCTTGGGACCCAAAGGTTGAATGTTGGAATCACAGCTGCAATACCCTTGAGCAAGGTACTTACTCTAAACTGCTGCGGTAAAAATTACCCAGCTGTATAAATGGGGAAATAACTGTAGGTACATTAACGCTGTAAGTCACTTGGGGGGGGGGGGGGGGGTCGGATAAATTAATAAAAGTAAATAATGGTAATAATAATGAGATGAGTGAAACGGAATGCTTGGCTGGCTGGCGGGGGTTAGGGTACGAGTGGAGGGGTGTGAGGAGATGAGTGCTCGGTTTTCAGAAAACTAGGTCTCAACCTTCCACCCCCCCCCCGACACCCCACACAGCCACAATACCCTCCAAACCCTCCCCCATTCCTCCTTCCTCCGCACAGTGGTGCTTTGACTAAATTTGGTCCCACCGGCTCCCACGGAGCGAGCCGATATAAATATCTGGCCCTGGAGGGGAGAGACACGGCAGCGGAGAGAAAGGGGGTCAAGCCGGTGTCACACGTCTGAAATTTTGCTCGAGTGCGGTGTCGGGGGGGGGGGGGGGGGGGGGGGGGGGTCTCCTTAGGGAAAATCCTGTGCACACAGGATACGGAGCAGGAGGTGTGGGGGGTGCTGCTCTCAGTGCGTGTCCAGCTGTTAGGGGATTTTTTCAGAAACAAACACTATATATAAGCAGAGGGAATGGTAAGGAGTTCCAAAAAGCAACAAAGAGGGACTTGGCTGAGCGGCGAGGGATGGGCGCAGCCAGAGATTATCGCCGGCGTTCAAAGAACAGAGAACCCGTTTTTCAAGTTAATCACGCAAGCAAAAGGCTGCGAGCAGCCAGATTAAAGGGAAAGGCGAGAGCAAAGGAGCCCTTGGAGAAGCCGGGCGGACGACCTGGCAGCACAGAGCAGAAAGGACCGGGGCGAACGACCTCGTAGGAGGGTTCGATGCACCGTTTCGGAGGACCAGACCGGGACCGCCGGGGGGGGCGGCTTTGTTTTCCCCAGTGTTGTTGGAGCACGTCCGTATGTCCTCACACAGGACAGGACAATGGGGAGCGGGAAGGAAAAGGAGCTCCCTGTGGGAGACACATGAGGCCTTGGGTTAGAGAACACACAAATGCCTGTCATAAGGGCGCCGTATATTCTCGTGCGCGCGCCCTGGCCGAGCTCCTCCGGCCTTCGGGATAAGAATTTTTTTTATTTTCAAATATCGATTCGTTTCATATTCATTACTAGTACTTATAAAGAGCACACGCATATCTCGCCGCCCACAATACTGACACACTGCTGGGTATCTTTACTGAAAGCAGAAAGCATGCAATTTCAAGTCTAATTAGTGCGGTTATGCAGGTTTATTAAAAACAGCAACAGCAAGACTCCACGTACAAACATTATCCCTCACACAGCATATCCTGTATCTGAGTAAACCAAAAAAAAAAAAAAAGATGTTTGTACAACCAACTGCTGGGGGCGTAGTGGTTAGAGCAGCTGCCTTTGTATCGAAAGCTTACCAGTTCGAACCTCACCTCCAGTTGCAGTACCCTTGGGTAAGGTACTTACCCTAAATTGCTCCAATAAAATTTCCCAGCTGTATAAATGGATAAATAAATTTAAGTAGGCCAAGACTCAGGGGGGGAAAAAAAAAAAAAAAAAGTCATCTAAATGAATAAATATAAATGTAAACCGTAACCACATGAATAATTAAGGAAAGGACTTTTTATGGGAGGGTTCGTCACTTCTATGTGAGATTAAAGAGCAACCTGCGGGGGGGGGGGGGAATCAGCGTTCTTCTTCCAGAACAGAAACACGTAAATGTAAAAGTGAAAGAAAAAGAAAAATTGCAGAAGGATTGTGCATTTCGGGAGCCGGCACAGAAAACAGAGGGTTAAGTTACATGTGAGAGCAGAGCCCAGGCTGACCTGGGCACAGCAGCACTATGACAGCGCACATGTCACCCGTGAGGTTGATGTGGTTCAAGGGACCATTTACCTCTTCAAATCTATATTTTGTATATATTCTTATGATGAGTGCAGTATCTCCTTTTCACTCCGGCGGCTGAGTCAAAGCGTGGGCGAGCGCGTCTCGGGACCGTCTCCCATCGCTAATCAGAGGTGCCGTCTCTAGAACGACGACCGCATTCCACGCTCTCATCTGCGCCCAGGCTGCCGAAATGCACGTCTGGCAGCTCAGACCCTGTCGCACGTCCCAGAGGACTTGCCGACGCTGGAAGGTACACACTTCAGCAGAGCTCTCCTACGATGGCGTGAGTCTTCCAGGCAGGTAATACGACATATGACCATTATGATCTGATCTGCCCTGATCCACGAGCACAAGATCCGTATATGAAGATCCTCAGCGGGAATAGAGTGAAGAAACACGTGTTTCGCAGGACTCCTGCAGAGATGTTCCTGCTCCTCCCGAGCAGGGAAGCCTTACCTTCCTGGACCTGTGGCAGGTGAGACTGATCCACCTCCAGTTCCGCCATGACCATCCGCTTGATGCTCAGGGCGTCATGGCCCGCACCTGGAGACGGTCAGACACACCGCGTTATCGGGGCACCAGGTAGAGTACGAAGTTAGGGCTGCCGCCTTGCACCTAAAGGAGGGGGTTCGGATCCCACTCATCAAGGTACTCACCCTGGACTGCCCCCGTGGATTTACTCAGATGTATGAAGGGGAAAATCATTTTAAGGAGATTAGAGTGCAAATCCCACATTTCAGGACACTTTAGAGAAAAGCCTTGGCTAAAAGTACAGTTAGATTTATTCATTTAGCGGACGATTTCCTCCAGAGAGACTTTAAATGTTAAGGTTGCAAGTGTTACACTTACAAGTGTACAATTATTTATTCATTTATACAGCAGGGTAATTTTTCTTACTGGAGCAATTTAGGGTAAGTGTCTTGCTCCGGGGTACTACAGCCGGAGGGCGGGAATCGAACCTGCGACCTTTTGGGTCCAAAGGCAGTAGCTCTAACCACAGCAATCGTCCACACATTCATAGATCTGCTGAATTTTTACTGGATCCCTTTACATGTTTTTCTCCAAAGCAGCTTACGAGGTTAGGATGGCAGGGAGGGCACCTTGCAGAGGGTACAAATCACGTATTGATAACGAGAAATAAAAGCAGGGATCGATCCAGTGACTGTGTCCACACGACACTGCGACTGTCTGCGTCCCAGGCAGGAGGAGACAAAACACGTCCTGGGTTCTGAGCCCAAAAAAAAGCCTGCTTTTTTGGGTACCGACCTGCACCGACCCCGTCGGAACCCGGGCAAACACACCGTCACGTGCGCGTGCAGCGCACAACACGAGGCGATCAGAGTGTATGTGTGTGTGTGTGTGTGTGTGTGTGTGTGTCCAAAACCACACACGTCACGTGAAACAATAAGGGAAAAGCTTCCGCGTTCTTTAAATTATTTAATAAATCCATTACCAGCAGTTAGGGGTGGACACACTCACACACACTCAAGCAGGAGAGCCGACCCACGGGGTAAAACGATCAACACGTTATACACCCCCGCCCCCCCACGGACCCGTCACCCACCCCCTGCAGAAACATCATCGCTACACGGATCGTGCGGCACTACGGCTGGTGCGCGCGCACGCACACACACACACACAAACACACACACACCGCACGTACACAGAGTAAAACGCGCGCGGATGTCATTGTGGGAGTGTTGTTTAGTTACCCGACGTCCGCAGTGTGTGATGTCTTCATGGAAAGCCTCCTGTCTGGTGCCGGTTCCCTCGCCTTTTGCGCCCTCTCTCCGCAGACGCCGCCGCCGCCGATCGAATCGCGCCGCGATCCCGCCCGTGTGGATCGGCCCCGCGAGCGGAGCGGAGCGAGTCGGGCGGACGGCGGCCGACAGGGACAAACTTCGTACGGTTAGAAAATCGCCAATTCCATAGACCCGGCAGGAATTCGCGCGGTAACTGGAAGTGGAGAGCGCACGTGCCCACTGGCTATGAATACACGCGCGCGCACACACCGCAGGAATAATACAAATATTAATCGTTATTGTGTGCGAAGCTCACATTCGGTGTCTGGTTGCTTCGACATTATTCAATACATGTTACGTATAACTGACAAAATGTAGAAGACATTCGCTCGAACCCGAAAAGACACCAGAACCATATTATTTTAATTGGAGAATAAGTATTTTATTATTGGGAAGTGTCTCGGAAGAAAATACTGCACCGATACGTATCGTTTACAGCAGCGTACGGTACTGTGCTGCCGTAATGAACAGTGTCCTGAATATACAGTTCTGCTGTATTTTGTGTGAAATATTTATGGTTTTGGGCCCAGGGTGATAACAAGCGCCACCTCTGGGAATATGTGTGATGTTTGGTCCATAATGGTGACTTTCCTGTTATTTTTTTCCTGGAAAAACAGCCCCTCTACTGTACACACACACACATTGACTGAAACTGCTTGTCCTAAGCGGGGTCGCGACGAGCCGGAGCCTAACCCGTCAACACAGGACGCAAGGCCGGAGGGGGAGGGGACACACCCAGGGCGGGACGCCAGTCCGCCGCAAGGCACCCCAAGTGCGACTCGAACCCCAGACCCACCTGAGAGCAGGCACAGGCCAAACCCACCCCCCTCACTGTATATACAGTGTGTGTATATATAATCTCCCTCTCCCCCCCACACAGAATGCTGTGTGTGTCCTCCTCAAGCTCGGGTCCTCTACCAGAGGTCTTGGAGTTTGAGGGTTCTCTTCTGTGAAGTATCTTAGCTGTTCCTAAGACTGCATTCTTCTGGACAGAGACGTCAGATGTTGCTCCCAGAATCTTCTGGAGCCACTCTTCCAGTTTTGGCGTCACAACCCCAGTGCTCCTATTACCGCTGGGACCACTCTGGACTTCACCTTCCATATCTGTTCCAATTCTTCCTTCAGCCCTTGGTACTTCTGGATCTTCTCACGCTCTTTCTTTCTGATATTGCCATCACTTTGGATTGCCACGTCTTCTCCTCCTTGTCGAGCTCCAACTGCTTGTTAGTCTGGCACTTGAAGTCTCACAGGATCTTAGTTCTGCTGTGTTCAACCACCTTTGGTAGGGGCCATCTTTCTGACGTACTCTGACGTACCTTAACTTATCAATTTAGACAAAAACAATAGAATTGTATTGAAATGAGATAGGACTAGGTTTGATATTTTAGAAATACCTCAGCATACACACACACTGTATGAAACCACTTGTCCCAAGTGGGAGCCTAACCCAGCACCACAGGGCACAAGGCTGGGGGTGGAAGGAACACACCCAGGAGGGGACACCTGTCTGTCGTAAGGTACCTGAAGCAGGGCTCGAACCCCAGACCCACTAGAAAGCAGGACCTGGCCAAACCCATTGGCCAAACCCATTGGCCAAATCCACCCCCTCTACCATATTATAAATTAGGTTAAATATGTTAGCAGTCATTATTTACCTTCCTAGAATGGTCTAGCTAGGTGGCGCATCATTAAAATACTGTATTCTTAAAATAAAGTAAGCTAGAGAAAAGAAAATGTTATTAAGAAAATCACAAGGAGGAGAAAACACATTTACAGTCATGTACTGTATCGATACCGTAAATTTACGTCATCTGTTTACAAGATGAATCATCTCTCAGTACCTACAATGATATTTGTCTTATATGATACAAAACACTGCAGATGTTATATCTATTGCTAACACTAGACACCAAAAATGAAAATATAATGTGAAAAAAAAATCATATTTATTTACAGGTATAACAATTCATGCATTGATAACTGTACTTAAGGCAGTAGCTCTATCCACTACGCTACCACTTATCCCTGTAGTAAATTATAAATTAAAAGTAGTGGATTATAGGTTAGTAATTTATACATTTACTAGTAGTACTAGTAGTACTTGCTGTACTACTGCAAAAATTAGTCTATTTTATTGTTTAGTAAAAGCCTTTGGCTGTAGTACCCTTGAGCATGGTACTTACCCTAAAAACTGCCTCAGTAAAATTAACCAGCTGTAAAAATGGGTAAATAATTGTAACCTTAACACTGTAAGTCGCTTTAGAAAAAGCGTCAGCTAAACGTAAGATGTTTTGTATGGTGGCACAGCGAGTAGCTGCCGTCTTACAGCACCTGCGTGGTGCAAGAGGACATGGGTTCGATCCCCACTCAGTTTGTATGGAGTTTGCATGTTCTCCTTATGTTTGCGTGGGTTTTCTCCAGATGCTCTGGTTTCCTCCCACAGTCCAAAGACATGCTGTTCAGGTTCACCCATAGTGTGTGAGTGACAGTGTGTGTGTGTGTTCCACTGATGTATGGATGAGTGACCCAGTGTAAGTAGTGTATCTAGCAGTGTAAGTCTTTGGGTGCTCTGGTTTCCTCCCACAGTCCAAAGACAAGCTGTTCAGGTTCACCCATAGTGTGTGCACTCTACTGATGTATGGATGAGTGACCCAGTGTAAGTAGTGTATCTAGCAGTGTAAGTCACCTTGGTGAATAAGGTGTGTGGGGTGATAAGAATACATAGAGTTCATTTTAATTTTTTGTAATAGATTTGTGTATATTTTATGGTAGTAAATGAGAAGATGGAGTAGTGCACACTCTGTCTGAGATTTTTTTGTCCTGAGCGGGGTCTTGGGAGAGGGTTCGGACGCACCCATGGCAGGATGCCAGCCTCTTGCAGGGCACCCCAAGTGGAACTTGAACCCCACAGCTGTCACACAGGAGGCCCTGGCAAAGCCCGCTGCACCACTGGGCCCCCAAATAAATTAGTATCTTTAACTTTTTTCTTAATCTTTCGATATTTCTAGGCTCCGCGGTTTGTCTGCGAGTTTTTTCCAATTGTCGCAAATCTCCCAGAAATTTTTACACACATATTGTCTGAACCACTTATCCCATACGGGGTCGAGGGGAGCCAGAGCCTAACTTGGCCACACAGGGCATAAGGCTGGGGCGGGGGGGGCACACCCAGGACAGGACTCCAGTCCGCCGCAAGGCACCCCAAGCAGGACTAGAACCCCAGACCCACTGGAAAGCAGGACCCAGTTCAACCCACTGCACCCCCCTCCCAAAAATTTTCCAATAATATATTTATTGAAAAAAAATCCACGTATAGTGGACCCGTGCAGTTCAAACCCATGCTGTTCAAGGGTCACCTGTACACTGAACGAAATAATATCGATGTAATATTCTAGGATGTTGCTTGAAATGATGTCTTCCTCTTTGCGTTAAAAACAAAGCGCGAATTTTACATGTTTGGCGCGACGCCCCTGAACCTTTTTGTGGCTCAGGGCCACAATGTGCATTTTGCGCCTCCCTCGGGTGAAACAGGAGATAAACGGACAAAACTTCTGTTGAGGACCATTCTAAACGAAGCCACAAGGTGGTTTATTATTGTTTTTCTTTTTATTTATTCTATGGTTTGCATAATTAAAGTATAAAGGCAAAGCGATGTATGTGTCACAGGAAAGACCCCATATTTTGAGCTTTTTTTCAACACCATTTCTTTTTTTTTTTTTAAATCTTTTAAGTAATGAACTATTTCTAACTTTTAAATAATTGACAAATTACCAGTTACTAAAATATCCCCTAAATATTTTTGGATTTACTCTTTTTTAAAATTTTATAAAGTGTATGCAAACCTCACCCATTTCCCGTCGCACATCTTTGGAATTAAAATCTATCAATTATTTAATTAGGCACTTTATTTAAAAATAGTATAGATTATAGGGGTCAGTTTCTCAATAAATCCGTCACACCAAGAGAGGATTTCAGTCACTAGTCAGTTTCAGGTTCAAATAAAGGTTCCTCCAGCTCGCTGTTATTGTGTCTGCTTCCGGACGGACACACATAAATATAACTTTACAACTGCTAGCAAGGAAAATTAAACGATGCAAAGCAGGACATCTCGACAAAAGGCCTGTGAGTCATTTGAGTATCTATCAAATTGATTTGCAGAGCAGTGGCGGTCGGAAAACCAATTCAGCTCCAGCATTAAAGGTCAACCTTTCCCATGCAGTCTTTGCATAGTTTATATTTATGCTGGTTTGATTAGAATTTCATTAATATTTCCGGTGGCACATTATACAACCTAACGTTTTCTGAGATGCAAGGCCTCAAACTTTATTGTATTATCACAAAAACTTTTAGAGGGAGTGAGGTGGAAAGTGGGGTAGATTAATTTCTCAATTATGTGGACAGCAATAGCAGGACACCATACTGAACAGAAGCAGAAGTTGCATGATCTTGAAAGGATTTTTTTACTGTCTGTTGAGTGGGACTTGAAAAAACTTACTATAAACCTTGCAGTGGAGCCTGTTTCCCTACATTGAATTATTTCAGATAAATTATTACATTGGGACAGCTGGTAGGGTAGCGGTTGGAGATATGACCTTTGGATCCAAAGGTTGCAGGTTTGATCCCCCCTTCCTCCTGTAGTACCCTTAAGCAAGGTTCTTACTCTAGATTGCTCTGGTAAAATTACCCAGCTGTACAAATGGGTAAAAAATCATAATGTTAACACTGTAAGCCACTTTGGAGAAAAGCATCAGTGACATGAATGAATGTAGATTATCTTGCAAAAATGTATCCAAGATAATTTTGTCTCCTACAACCTGTTCATTATTGCCGCAGTTCTGGTCATTTGCTGTGGTGGGAATAAAAGCAGCAGAGCTGACAGACACAACGCTTGAGGAGCCAATGTGCTCGTGCTGATTTTTCTGGGCTTTCCACCCGCCTTATCCCGAGTGACAGCTGACACACCATCACAAGTGGAAGGGCCACTCACACAACTTGCAATACTGTCCAAATAGCAGCTGAATATCTTGCTGATGCAGTTAAAGTTAAATACCTTACTTAAGGTGGACTCACCCACAAGACTTCCGAAACTAAACGCGCAGAGATTTTCGTTTCTCGCTCAAATGTGGTGGAACGATCTTCCCCTGTCACTCACAACTACTGAATCCCTCTCTGCTTTTAAGAAGGATCTAAAAACTCATTTCTTTCGGACTCACTTCTCCCCGATTTCCTACGTGCCCGATAAACATGTGCCGTATTAGGTGTTTAATAATTTTTTTAAAATCCTCTATGCAGCTACCTGTGTGTAATTTGCACTGGTGTGAGACGAATGGGCTGTACTCAAGAATCACGTGTCTGGATCCAAATCCCTCCCGCTGTTGATGTAATGCGCTTCCTGCATTGTCACTTTTGAGAAAAGCATCAGTACCGCTCCGGGGACTTCAGCTAAGAGCATTCCGACGAAAAGGCCACGTCTTTAGCCGCTGTTATTCATTCCGTTTTTGCCGTTTTGGTGTGTTTTTGTGGCTGAGTCTGTCTGGCAGTAGCAGGCAGAGCATACAGAAAATGTGTTTATGTCAAATAACACACTAGCGTACATGCATTACCTGCATGAAACACCCTGTTTGAGATCTCCTGAGCTGCAGAGTCCCAGTGTGTGTCTGTAACCTGTGCGCTGCGAAGAGCCCGCTGCGGCACTTCGTATGGCCTTCGGTAACTTTGCTGGGAACTTTGTCACGTCGGACCGATGCGTGGCTAAACAGATGAAATTTCCAGCCGTTTTCGAACGTGTCCGGTGTCTCGCTGGCACAGAAATTGATGCCGTGGCGCTTTGTATACCACCTGGGGTTCATCCAATTTATTGACTCAGTAAAATCTGAAGTACAGCTGGCTCCTCCCTGACGCACTTCTACTTTTTATTGTTTCATCCATTTATCCATCCCGTGTGCTCTGCTTCGGATTTACGAGCGAGACGAGATTTAACGCACTTCGGGATGCGACGGCTGGAGGTGGGTGGATGGCATGACGCTCACTCCCCCAGGTGGTCCGGTTTATAAGCTGGGGAGACAGGGAGAGCGCACCCAACTCCAGCGTACCAAGGCACCCGAAGAGCTCCAGGTCTCCTGCGAGACAGACCCCTTAGTCCTGCCTTGCGTGCGAAGATGATGTGCAGACTTTTCCTGTCCTGGACCCTGCTGCTCTCCGTCTCCGGGTCCCTCCTCGCGCATCCCATCACAGACTCTACGGAGATGGCCTACTCCGGGCCAGGTGAGTGAAGGAGCTGGGATGGCACCTGGGGTGGGACACCTTTTAACCTTTCGTGGCTTGGGGAGTCTCGGGTAGCAGACAACTCCTTTAAATCCAGATATCCAGGTGCCCGTTGAGCTTGGCATTCGGACCGCAAACGTTTCATCATCAGTGCTCAACTATGAACACCATCAATCCGCTCTACCGAGCAATCCAGGGTCTCCACAGGTTAAACATATAGAGACAGATTTATTGAAAACCTTACACTCATTCTAACATTTATATTGTGAGTGTAAGGTCCTAAGCATTATACAATAATAGCACACACTGCTCTGTATATCAAACTAAGACTGCTTGCTCAGTAAGGTACTGTAAGGTCAAAAAACGCCTAGGACCGATACCTCCGAAGGCATAAAGCAATTTTTATTAAAGTCAGTGACTTGATCTCCTAAAATATTTGTTATGCTGTTGCACTGGTTGGCACCGAAAACATCAGTGTTTTTTATTTCTCATCGAAGTCGTGATCAAATGTCCAGGTGGTCATTAATTAATCAGGGTAGCATAGCGGTTTGTGCTTCCACCTTCGGATCTGCATGTCGCCGATTTGAATTCCACCTCCTGCCGCAGCACCCTCCAACAAGGTAGTTACCTTAAATTGCTCGAGTTAAAAAAAAAAAAAAAAAAAGTTTACTCAGCTATAGAAATAGGTAAATGGGACAGCTGGTAGTGTAGTGGTTAGCGCTACTGCCTTTAGATCCCAAGGTTGGAGGTTTGAGCTTCACTTCCAGCTATAGTACCCTTAAGCAATGTACTTACCCTAAATTGTGGCAGTGAAAAAAAAATTAAAAAAATCACCTTGCTGTATAAATGGGTAAATAATTGTAAGCTCAACACTGTAAGTTGCTTTGGAGAAAAGTGTTGGCTAAATAAATGTAAATCATTCTATGCTGCTTTGAAGCATAAAATGCAATCTCTTCTCCTAGTTTAGCGAAAGTCAACTATAAATTAAGATCTGATTTTTTGCAGCTTTTTATAGGGAAACCAATGAGATGTGTTGCCCTTGCACCATGTTTTAATGTCTTTAACAGTAGGCTACCGTAGAAAGTGTCTCCTATATTTTATTGCCTGAGTATGAAATGAGTGTAGATATTTCATATTATTTTTTATTACAGTATGGGCCAATCTGGGCCATTTACTGTAAAGGTAATGTTGTCGCAAAGGTTTTTATACACAGTTTCCAGGGCTAATTGAAAATGGAAAGTCAGCCCTGCAAACGCGTGAAAGTTATTGCTTCGCTGCGTTGTTGAGAAACCACCGCTTCTGCCCGTCAAGCGAAAATGCAGCTGGACAACGTGTTCCGCTCGGGTTCGGTCTGCGATGCGGCACAGCAACGCTGCGGATGGTCTGCTCTTACAGTGTCGGCGGAGGAGGGTCCGGCGCTCAGTGTGGATGAGCCGTCTCTGTCTGACCAGGCCTACCTCTCCCAGAGCGGCACGGCCCTCGGCTATCCCACCCTGCTGGCCCGAGAGCTCAGCAGAGATGGTAAGACCCCTCAGAGTCTCCGCTTAGGGGCCATGAGTCATAGAAGTCAACGCTGCGTTTGGATCGTGGTGGGGTGACAACACAGCCCGTTACACTACTTTATGTCCCGCGGTCATTTGTCTTCACTATAAACTCCAAAAAGTGCAAAATACTTTGAGTATGATGTTAAAATTATAACCTGTGGATATGGCCATCTTAGAACATGTTATCGAAACCCTCAATATTCCTCGCAGGTCTCAGAACAGCAGGATTCTTCCCCCGAGAAGCACTCAAGGAGGTGAGAGTCGTTCTCTTTTACTCAGTTGCTCCATCGTGGATCCGGCTCCACAGGCTGGAGATTGAGGACAACATCTGAAGGTGAAGGTTATGGCCTTAGGCAGCTGATACAGTTGGAGGTAGAGCTGTCTTTGGACCCAAAGGTTGTAGGTTCTAACCCCACCTCCAGCTGTAGTACCCTTGAGCAAGGCACTTACCCTAAATTACCCCGGTAAAACGTCTCGCTGGAAAAATTTGTACGTCGCCGCTGTGTGCGATAATAATCGGTGACCTCCTTTCAGGTCCTTCTGGAGAAGCAGAGCAGGCTGAACCCCCTCATCCGTTTCCTAGGCACCAGGAAGCAGTACAGGAAGCGAGGGAATACATCTGAGTGTTTCTGGAAGTACTGTGTTTGAGATTTACCGCTCCCACCCCCCACGCGCCCACACACACAGACACACACACACAGTTAGACTGACAGAAACACCACCCAAAGGTTAAACACATGAGCCGGAACATGGGGCTGCCCACGGAACCACAGTCCTTCGGGGAACATCGCCGACGTTTCCAGGGCACGTGTACGAAGGAAACCGAAACGACATTCTATAACCGTATTCCAACGTAACACGAGCAAGTGTGCTAGGAAAATACTCTTTTTATACATTGGTCACACCTCGAGCCTGAAGTGTAAATATAGTAAATATGTCGAACCACCTGATCTGTATGTTACGTACGAATAAAACTTGTTTCAAAATCCTTCCTGTTCAAGCTCTTCTATGCTGCATCGTTGGATGTATAATGATGCTGCTGTGCCTTGTAAATAAAAATTGGAAAATGCTACAGAAACTGGGGTGGGAGGCTTGGTCAGGTCCTGCTCTCCGGTGGGTCTGGGGTTCGAGTCCCGCTTGGGGTGCCTTGCGATGGACTGGCGTCCCGTCCTGGGTGTGTCCCCTCCCCCTCCGGCCTTACGCCCTGTGTTGGTGGGTTAAGCTCTGGTTTGCCACGACCCCGCTTGGGACAAACCGCTTTAGCCAATGTGTGTGTGTGTGTGTGTGTGTGTGTGTGTGTACAGAACCTGGTAATAGCGGACAGCTGGGGCCCAGTGTTGAGGAAGCCAGATTCACAATAACTGGATCTTGGCGAGCAAAACCGACCCTTACACCATTGGAGCATGTGCTCGGTGCCCGCAGCATCCGTCCAAACCCTAGGAAAAGTACATAGTTCATTCAAAATAGAAACGGTCAGTTGAAGGCATCAGTGTATTCAGTCAATTTATCCAGGGACAAGGCCGCTATAAGCCTGCAGGAAAACTAGGAGCAGTTGAAAAAACGAGGAGCTGCTCGCTGCGTGGGCCAGTTACCGGGGTGCCCGCACCTCTCCTTCAGCCGCTGTCCGTGAACCCCAAAACCTCAGCGATGACCACATCTCATGAGCATCAGCCTGAGCTTTTCTTCCAGTCTTCATCAAGGAATGAGCCGTTCTGAACCAAGCACAGCAACCGATCACCACCAGACCTAGACATCTTCAGAACCTCGGACCCCACGTGGAACAGAAGTAAAAATTGGGATCTACGATACCGAATATCGTAACCTTTCAGTCACTTCAGACAAAACAGCCTGCTCCATGAATAAATGCTAAAAACGGAAAAAGAGAGAGCTCGGAGAGCCACTCTTTCGCCTGATCAACCTGCACTTCGCATCAATTTGTTCCCAACCAGCAGGTGGCGTAGTGATGAGAGCTACTGCCCTACCAAAGGACCTAGCCTTGATTCCCAGCATGTTTTATTACTTTTATTACTTTTTTATTACCCTAAATTGCTCCAGTAAAATTTCTCAGCTGTATAAATTATAATAAAATATAGTATATAATATAATATATTAGTGGGTATAATACTTACGACAATGGATGGTTCCATCGCCAGTGCAAAAATTTCAAACTTATTTATCTTGTAACATATTACATATGTAACATTAGGAAAATGTTGAGTTTTTCCAATCATTACCAATAAGCACTAGTAACTAAAACCCATTCAGCTACAAACCAAAATTCAACTCATTTAGCGCACAATATATATGAAAACCATTGAGGGACAATCATTTCCTTGACATTGTAAATAAAACTTGAGTACTGACTTGTTTTATTTATTCATTTCAGTGTTACAAAATATCTTCTCAACAAACGTCAAAACAGATCCACTTGCACTGATTTTTTTTTTTTATTTTTTTTTTGTAAAATACAATTTATTGTAATACGCTTTTTCAAAAAAATACTGTACAAATCCTGGGAGACACCTGTTCCGCGAGAAACCTGTAAAAATCCACCTGCTTTCCGTAGACGTCCAGAAGCGCACGTTCGAGGACGCTCGCCTGCCAAACCGACAGCGGCGCTTCTCCAACAAGGAAAGAAACATCTGGTCGGAACGGAAAATAAACGACACGTGAACAACAGAGATGATTACCGGCCGCTTCAAGACGGTGACGCAAATTTCGTTTTGGCGTGGAATTTCAATAAATTCAAAGTAAAATTTTAGAAAAAAGGTACCTGCCACCACGGGAACTCGCTGCGATGTACCATACGGATAGAGAATGAACCTGAATGAGTTAGGGTTGCATTTTGGGTGGGTATTCTTATGGCGCAACAGACCCGCGACCACATGTGCTCCGCTGTCACGCATTCTGCAGATCGAGTGCCGGTGATGGGCGGAGGTCCTCCGAGGTCGCCCGAAGGAGCTCCGCCCATCACCGTTGAAATTCCAGCCGACCCCCATACGGGCAGAACAATGTCACTCCTACTAATTTCTTTCGATTTTCTTCCAAAAAAAAAAATAATAAAATAAAATAAGAAAATCATACAACGAACACAGGCCTACAACACAAGCATCGTTTTCAAGTTACGTTTCAGAATAAAGCTATGTCGGAAAAGGACCACAAATCTGTTGTGCACAGCAGAGCGCATGAAGAACATCTTTGACTAACAGTTAAGAGGTACTTTTGAATAGTTTCACTGAAACAAGTATGTCTCTACTACCAACATTCACAGGGATGTGCTACAGTTCATGTCCTTTCTTCCAAACTTTGGGCAAACTGCATCGACCGTGTTGAGGACGGCGAGACCGACCTTGAAGGACAGCTGGACGCAGCGGCTGCGCATTCCGGATCTCCGAACAGCACGACGGCAGACGGCGTACGGATGCAGACCCCTCGAAAGACAAGGTGACCGTGGACACCGTGGACCACGTTCGGAAGCCGCGCTTCCGCTCAACACGATCGCACGCTTTCAGACGCTCGGGCCGACGCATCGGTACCAGCCAGTGCGTAAAACGGACCTAAACATTCGCCAGGGCTGGTGCCTGCGGCAGCAGAGCCCTGCAGAACCTCACCATGGGAGAGGTCAGGGTTTCGGGTCCCAAATTCACCACTCTATCTAATGGAAAAACCACCTGTTACACAGGAATTAAACATACAGACATACATGGGGAGACAGTGCAGCAATGGTTTCTCAAAACCTAGAGAAGGGCACACGAGGCGAGGGGGAAGAGGAAAAAAAAAAAAAAAAAAAAGGAGACACAATAGTGCTTAAATACACCCTAGGAAAGAATAAAAAGAATGTGCGTAATTATAAATATACGCTGCTGAAAGGTGAAAAATTCACAGTTACACAAGACCATCTTTTGAAGATGCCTATCGGAAAGGTTAAAAACGTTAACTATTCAAAATAACGTATCTCTCCGGTCTCTTCAGTGTCATCACTGTTGTTGCTTCGTACATCGATCTGTCTTTTACATCAGCTGTTCAAACTGATCTCGGGCGCGGGCGGAGCCGCGGGGGCCCGTGCCGAAGCGCCGCCGGCCGTACGCGCGCGTAAAACGTGGTGATAAGCTACGCTCTCGTCCTGAGGGACGTCCCACTAGGAGACCGGACAGAAATGCGGGTGGGAAGAGTGAAGGCATCCTGAAGGGTGGGCTTTTTGTCCTCGGGTGGCTGCCTGTCCGTCGGCGGGGCTACCGCGGGCGGTCAGGTGTCAGGGGCGTCGCCGGCGCCTTCCGGGGGGCAGTCCAAAGAACAGGAGGCAGCGTCGGGCACAGCCGGGTGTGGAGGAGGAGGAGGAGGAGGAGGAGCGCGATCCTCTGTCGCGCTGCTGCAGATCACACAGCCCTGGAACAGCAGGAGTGACATTCATCCCGTGGCAGTTCATCGACTGAAGGTCAACGGTTCAAACCGAATGTCGCACGTGAAAATTTCGCGCGGAATCTTTTCATCCGAAGCGGCAGAAGCCTGAGAACATACCCGGGTGCGTGTCCGCGAGCGCTCGAGCGTACCTCCGTGTCGATCTCCTCCGGTACGGTCTGCTGCCGGATCCAGGGGTGCACCTCAGCGAGCTCCTCCCTCTGCTCCTTTGTGAACCAGGGCTGCAGGGGCTGCAGCAGTCGCAGCTTCTCGCGGTCCTCCTTCAGCACCTGGGCCTTGTCCCTGAGCACACGGTGCGGCCTCAGCGTGAGCCATCCACGCGGTTACGGCGCCAGTGCAAGCAAACACACACACACACACACACACACACACACACACACACACACACACACACACACACACACACAACTCCACCCGGGCATTTACCGCTCTCATAAAACACATTCTAGTAATGACGCGACTCTCAGGTTCGAGTCTCACAGCAAGGAACGCTGAAGTCGCAGCACTAGCGCTCCCTTGCCGACATACAGAATAGCGGTAAAATACGGTCATATCACTGAAACCATGGTACGCGGCTGTAATCCCACCCCCTGTACCCTTCCCTAGGGCTAGCCCTCTCTCCGCCCTGACATCGGGCTACCTGCTGTGAATCTGGTAGGTCATCATGATGGGTTGAGGCGTGCCCTGGATCATGGTCCACAGCGAGTCCTCCACACACTTGTCAAAGTTGGCCCTCTCCTGGGTCTCCTGAGGAGGCTTACGGGGCTTGCAGGATGTCTCCGAGGAGTCGTTACTGGCGAAGTATTTGCTGCTGTTGCTGCCTGTACAGGGAACACATTTAGGAGCTTCGTGTGGGGTCAAAGCGAGGACGGAGCACTGCGACGGATGCCTGCAGCCAGCGACACGCCAGGGACCCACCAGAGGCACTGGAACCCATGTCGGAGCAGGTCCGAGAGATTTCAATTTAGAAGAACTTCCTTTCATAAGCATGTGAAATTCGAACCTTGAATTGATTTTACGACCCCCCCCCCCCGCCCAAGTTTGAGGAAATACCTTAGATACGAAAACGCTCGAAAACCACGTTCCTGCGTGACGAACGGGAATGTGTCGAGAGAGAGCCGCATCAGAGCCGCCACATGACACTTTTCTCAATCTCGGTTCGGAAATTATCACGTGACCGGAAAGCCGCCGCTCTGCGACGGCTTTATCCCACGTACAACTTCACATTTATTCATTTAGGGGACCTTTTCCTCCAAAGTGACAGTTATTAGTAATTAGTGGACAGCTTCCGTTAGTGCTACATACACTACGCTAAACTCTAAGGTAAATCTAACGGACATACTCGGATCAAGGGCAAATTAGAGTCACCAATCCACCTGAAACACATTTTTGGACTGTGGGAAGAAACCAGAGCACCTGGCGGCAACCCACGTGAAAATGGGAAGAAAATCCGACACCAGTGTTACCTACTTTGCCACTGTGAAGTTTCTTGTCCTGCTTTCACACCATATTATTTTATTTATTTATTTATAAGTCTGTGTTAAACATCAATGATAATCAATTCCTCAATTTACATACAGTTGAATGAAATATCAATTACGCAACAAATTCTTATTATTTTTTACCCATTCATGCAGCAGGGTATTCTTGCTGGTGCTTTTCAGGGTAAAACAGCAGGAGTGATGGTGGGGTGGGTTCAAACCTCATCCCTTTAACAACGCTATCCAGCACACAGCACTCTTAATTTATTATTAACCTAATTCTGAAAACTTATTTACTGAACGATGGCATTATGAGCCATCTGTGCATCGTATTCTCTCATAGAGCGTTACATATTTTCCTCTGCAGCGACTGTGTCTCGCAGACAAGGACGCACCTGTGTGGCTGGTGGAAGTCCCATTGGAGCCGGAACCAGAGCCAAAGCCCAGGGACCCACCGGATTCTCCCGAGCCGCTGACAGAGGCATTAGAACCCGTGCCGGAGCGGGCGTCCTCGTGCAGTAGCAGGTCCAGCAGCTCACTGGAGGTGGACTGAGCATCGTGGTGACCCGACTCACTGTTAGCATCATCCTGAGGGGCAGGAAGCAACACATGAAGCCAACAAACGTGGTACGATGGCCTCATGTCTTATCCTGCGTCGCGTCATTTAGAGTCAATAATTTCACTTTGTCCAGAAATTCATTCATTAATTAAGTAGAGAACTGTTGTCCGGTGCAGGGTCAGGGTGGTCCAGAGCCCATCCCAGTAAGACTGCGGAGCGTGAGGCCCGGTACACCCTGGATGGGGCGCAAATCCATCACAGTGTAATCCCACACACACACACACACACACACACACACACACACACACACACACACACACACACACACAGTCCCCAATTAGAAGAAGTGTTTGGACCGTGGCAAGAAAATTGGAACTCGTGGATTAAACCCATGCGAACATGGCGAGAACCAGCATTTCTAGTAATTCATTGCTTTAGGTGACGATCTCCTCCAAAACGGACGATGAGGCGCGGTTTAAATCGTTTCACCCATATATAGATCTGGGAAATTGTTACTGGAGCAGGTCAGGGTAAGCACCTTGCTCAAGGGTACTACAGCAAGGAGTGGGTCCAATCCTTGGTCCTCTGAGTGCCGGGTTACAGCTCTAACCACCACGCCACCTGCTGCCACGTGTCACACATTCACGGCGGAATTTGAGACACCCTGTGGGGAGCAGCGATTACTGGCGCATAATCGGCGCTCCTTCAAGTCTTCGGCGTATTGTCGCTGCGAGCGCCCCTCTCTGAACTCACCCCCTTGGTGTGCTGCTCGTGCAGGCTCTCCGTCCGGACCGTGTCGGTCTGGGGTTCCGCAGGCTTGGGCAGCTCCTCCTGCAGGAGGTTCAGTTGCAGAGGGGAGCTAGAGCGTGAGCTGGAGAAGAGAGCGGGCGGCTGGGTTGCGTCCAAATCCTCGCCCAGGGTAGACGGAGGATCGGGGGAGGCCAGGAGCGGGGGAGCAGGTGGGGACGGGGGTACCACGGTGGCTACCTGGGGCATATGGGCCATTGGGAAGGGAACGGAACCAAAGCCCAAATTAAAGGGCTGAGGAACCACAGCTGGGGCAGGAGTTGCCATGCTCACCCCTGGGGGGTAAACAGGGTAGTTGGGAAACGTAGTGTAATTAGGAAGAATCAGGGCCATCATGGGAGCCACGAAAGGACTCTGCACTGGTTGCACTGACTGCACCGGCTGCGTTGGGATCACGGTTTGCATGTTCTGTTCTGGCAGTAGGATGAAGGGAACCCCGCCCTGCTGGCTACCCAGGTTGAAAAAAGCACTGTTCACGGGCACTGAGGTGCCCGCATCCCCGCCCACCTGTCCCTGCATGGAGTAGTAGGGGGGTTGGAAGGGCATTAAAAGAGGTGGTGCAAAGCCCACGTTGGAGGATTCCGAAGGCGGCCAGGAGGAGTCGGGGGCAGCGGTGGGCCGGCGGGAAGAGCGGCAGTTCCCGGGGGGGGAGGTGTAACTATCGGAGGAGCCCTGGGGTTTTGGGCGTTTGTGCTTGGGTTTGGACTTATGCAAGCCTGCCGCACTCGCTGGCCTCATGACGTGGTCGCCTGGGAGAAAGTGCAGAGAAGATGCAAGTCATCCACAGCTCTGTTATGATGATTATTATTATTACTGCTACAATTTAGAAAAAAAATTGTTTTATGCTTTTATAGGGCTCGGTAATTCCGCTGCAATTCGGGTCATAGGTCTCGTCTTCCCAAGCGTTTGTCTATAACCGCTAGGTGTCCGAGCGCCGTCTGAACACCACCCCCCCAAGGCGACTCTCACCCGGATGGTGCGAGTGGGCCATGCTGCTGTCATCCTGCTGCAGGTACGAGCTGTAGGGGCTCTGCAGGATGCGATGGCGGAACCGGTCCACATATTCCTGCTCCTCCTTCTGAGTGTGTGCCGACAGAACCTCCTTCGTGAGCCCCACCACTCGGAACTCCTCCGGGGCTGATGCGGAACTAGGGGGAGGGCGGGGTGGCATGGGGGCAGGGTCAGCCTGCTCACTTCCCATTGGTGCATCCTCCAGGGCAGTCACCTCTGCGGGGTGGGACAAAAGCAGCATGCGGACAACATCAACACTAAGCTCAGGGAGCTGTACTGCTGGGCTGCGTGTGTGTTGCTAACGCTCACCAGACTCTGGCTGGGGTACGTGAACAATGGTGCTGCTGTAGCTACACTGGCTGGTGACGGACACCACGCTCATGGCCTTGGTGGACAGCGGGATATCCGTTATGGGGGCGCCCACCACTGCTGCTGCGGTGCCTGCAGGTACTTGGCTATCTGGCATTCCGGGGGCCTCGAGCACTATCTCTGCAGGGACAGGGTTGAGGTCAAGGGCCTGCGGTCAGTCAAAGGTTACAAATCGCAGCAGAGCGGTCGTGGCGTCAGCCGGAGGCGCTCACCTCCCGGGTTCGCCGGGTCCTCGGGTAAAGCAGCAGGGGTCTTGTCTTCCTCGGAGGAGGAGGAGGATGTCGTGATGGACAGGGACTCACTCTTGCGCTTCAGCGCTGGGCCAGTGCAGCTCTCCAGGTACCTGGAGAGATACTTAGTATTTACTTCTCTGATAGTGCTAGATTTAGTTTAGACATGTGGAACCTCAAGGACAAAGCCTACAGCTACATCTCTCGAACCCAGAATTAGAGGAAACCACCACTCCGGTGGGAAACCAGCGTGGTCACGGCCTCAGAAAGGGAGCGGTCTTTATTGACACACCGCAACACAGGAACCCACCAGGACCGATCTTTCATTCCCAATATGTATTTGGGGGTCATTCTCACGGGGGCGTGGTGGTGCAGTGGGTTGGACGGGGTCCTGCTCTCCGGTGGGTCTGGGGTTCGAGTCCCGCTTGGGGTGCCCTGTGATGGACTGGCGTCCCATCCTGGGTGTGTCCCCTCCCCCACAAGCCTTCTCCCCGTGACCCCATATGGGACAAGCGGTTTCAGATGGTGTGTGTGTGTGTGTGTGTGTGTGTGTGTGTGTGTGTGTGTGTGTGTGTGGGTCGGTCACTCTCATTTTGGGTCTTTCTCGGATTACGTTCCCAAAGCTCACGGTCGACAGTAAAACATGTGGTCCTTGACTTATGACAGAGTTTCATTCTGACATTATAAGTTCAAACCCCTTTACACTGTAATCTATAAACCAGGATATACAAACAATTAATATGCATGGATGCTACCGTAAAATCCCTATTTAACGCCCCCAGGGGCGTTACATTTTCCAAAAGGGGGCGTTTATTACAGGTCATACGGTAGTGAAATTGATCATCATTTCTCTCCCTAAAAAGTTCACGCAAATGCCACAAGTACATCGGGTATTACCCTCCTAGCATCCTGAGTGAAAATGCTTGATAAGTTGCTGGTGGGTAGTACTGGCCTTGCTGGGCGTGAAATTTCAAACTCTGAATCTGACCACTCGCATGCGACAGGCGTCGGGGAGGCAACGGATTACGACAGTCCTGGATTTTAATAAACCGGTTGATTATCTTTGTTGTTTACAGTGTGTAAATGTGTTAATACGATTGAACAGTTGTCAGCGTCAGTGTTTTTCACGGAAGTTTGACGTGTTCGCATAGTTATTAATGTGTTTGTGGGTTGTTTGTTACGGACTACGGAAGAGGATGGGATTTAAAAATTGGTACCGGTAAGTTTTTTTTTTTTTTTTCCCCCCATTCTTTTCTGATTACTCATAAAAAATATACTGGGTATTTTCAAAAATGGGTGGGGGCATACATCAGAGATTTTAAGGTATGTTGTATTGTTGGGCTTTGTTAGATTTTTTTTGTTTTCACTGGATTATTCATGGTAAAATAATAATAATAACAACAACAATAATAATAATTAGATTTTCATGCTGCATTATTTCCCTTAATTTCTAAACGTGTTTTCCATTTCTTTTTCTTTTCTGCACCATGAGAATACTCAAGTTTTTGCTTGCTAGACAAAAAAAAAAAAAAAAAAAAATACTTGAATGGAATCATAAACATTCTGTTATTAAAATGTTTTTGTAAATAAAAAACAGTGATTGATAAGACAGTACCGAAGAGTCCATATATGGGTGTCTGGCGGCAGTGCGGCCCGTCGATGTCACCGTACAGGAGACGAACGCTACTAGATGCCACGGCCAAATGTCGGCAGGGATGGCCGTCGTAAGTCGCATACGTTGTAAGTCGAGGACTCGCTGTAGCTCTAATTTGAATACCGTACGTGGCTTCGACAGCGGAAGTGTGCGAAGACAATCGCGGGCGTCTTCTTACCTGATTATACTGTCGACACAGTTGATTTGCTGATAGGATGGAATGTGTGGTTGCTTCCTGGAGTCCTCGTGGGACTGGGTGTGGTGACCCCTGGCCTCCGAATTTTGGGCTTGATGAGGAAAAGGCGTCCCCGTCCCTGGGCCACACAAACGAGCGTAAACGTCAGCAGCAAGCGGCTGGAGGACGGCGGGAGAGGCAGCGGCCCGGGGCAGCTCGGCTTACCCGCGCCGGCTTTCGCGAGCGGGGCGAGCTTGTTGCGGGAATCCAGATAAGCCTGCTGGCCCCAGCTCTTCACCTTGTTCACATCGGCGCAGATTTTTTGGAGCGTCATCTGCTCAGAGAACACAAGCGCGGGTTACAGCAGTCATCAAATGAGCGTCTAAAAGAAAAACAGCACTAGAGTGTCGCTGCGATCATCTGAGTGGAGTTCCAGCAACGTCTGCAGGTCAGACGCCGGGGCGGCAGCGCTGTCTCACCGGCTCTCTGTGTGCGTCTTCCCAGAGGTTGCCGTTGCTGTCGCTGGAGGACGCCACGCTGATGTAGTGCTCGTGGGAGCCGTTGCTCCCCAGGCTCCCGTAGCCGCTGGAACCGTTGTTGTGGACCGGCTGTTGAACGTGTAGAGACACCGGGGGGAGGGAAACGGTCGGGGGCTCAACATCCGGATTCAAGCACTTCGCTATTCCATAGACAGGCCTTTAAGAGGTATCTAATATCAGCGCACGGTTTTCTCTACGCTGGCTCCTCAAGTTAAAAGTACAACCGGGACCGGAAAACTGTTGGGAACCTGTTTTGTTCAGCACTCCCATGTCACTGTCAGCAGTAAGGCAAGGTAATAACAATACAGATGTCCCTTTATTTTGGTTAGACATTGCTGGTTCTGTAAAGGGACAGCTCGTGGTGTAGGGGGTTAGAGCTGCCGCTTTTGGACCCAAGAGTCGCAGGTTCGATTCCCCCCTCCAACTGTAGTACCCCTGAGCGAGGTATTTACCCTAAATTGCTCCAGTAAAATTACTCGGCTGTATAAAGGGGGAAGTAATTGTAAGTTTTTCCCAACCGCTACACCGGGGCCAGACCCCTTCGGTCGTCTACTTCCGCTCGCTTGGTGGTCCCGCCCACGTAAGGTAAAGCACGGAGGTTCTCGGTTCTGGCTCCGTCGTGCCGGAATGACCTCCCCCTCTCACTCAGAACTGCTGAAACTCTGTCTACATTCAAGAAGGGTCTGAAAACTCACCTTTTCCAGACTCACTTAGCCCAAGATCTCTCAAACTCATGTATGATGTAAATGTTCATGCACTGTAACTTTATGATCATCCCCAGATAAGCCTTTTCACAGCTGCTACTCCGGCATTGTATGTGGATATTTGTGTATCTTATTACTTAAAAAAAAAAAAATTGTAGGAAAGTGATCAGGATTCATCTATCCCGCATTTTATGCACCTACTCGAGCAGTGAACATCGGTGCATCAAGTGGAAACTAGGTTTACTTAAGAATCACATGTCTGCAAATACGTCTCTTTCTCAATGTAATGAAAAAAACTGAACGTCAAAACGTATTCCCCGTAGGCTCAATTTTAGCACCAACATCCACAAACACCACATGCAAGCTTTAAACACTTGCAAAAGTGAGCTGAATTAAAGTACTCGCACTACTTGTTACCATGCATTTTATCGCCATCGATCGGGCGAAAGGATAAACTCTGCAACAAACCAGAATTTTACACTTATATTTATCCATTTAGCTCACGCTTTAAGAGGATTTAAATGTTAAGCTCCTTACAATGATTCATCTTTTATACAGCTGGGAATTTCACTTTTTTTGTTAAATGGAACAATGCAGGGTAGGTACCTTTTGCTCAAGGATACTACGGCAAGAGGTGGGATTCAAACCTGCAACCTTCAAAACCGAGAGCAGCAGCTCTAACCACACTATGCGACCTGAGAGATAAACGGCAAGTTTCAGACAACATGCAGCTGGAAAAATGTTTGCATCTCCGGAAATTCATAACTTTCCAGTTCGCAACATGACGAGTTTATATAATAAAGCACATAAGCATATTTACGTGCAAATCCCCTTCAAACACACTACAGAGCAGCAACGAGCAGACAGAAGTAGTTCCAAAGTATGTGTAACGTAAAGTGAGCGCCGACAGTACGATAAATCGGAAAGGTAGCTATTAATACCATTGAAAATTATTTTCACAGTAGAGAATGGATGAACAAATACATTTGTTCTTTTTTAATTTCACCGATATAAAGGTACCATATCGTGTGCGGTAATACCTCGCCCTACGTCGTTTCGTGTTGCGTCGATTTTGACTTTACGTCCGTTTTCTGTTAAATATATATGGAAAAATACAATTCGTCTTCACTCGGCTGACGCGACTTTACGTCGGTCGGCCGAAAACATTAAAAATTGTTAAAAACTTAAGAATCACTCAAAAACAATAATAAAAAGTGTAAAATCAAATAAAAATAAATCTTAAAATATATAAAATAATATACTGTAATCTATAAAATCAATTAAATGCTATAAAAAAAAATTGTCTTATTTACCTGCCATTTTTTGGGAAATTTTTTTTTGTTTTTTTTTTTTTATTTACTTTAGCGTTAATTGAAATGTGTACACTTAAGGGGAATGCTTATTATGGGTTTATTGGGGGTCTAAATTGGTTTTTTAGGGGTTATTTTGTTTTCCGTCGTTTTTCGACTCAAGTCGAGCCCTTTGGAACCAATTAACGAAGTAGGGCGAGGTATTACTGTATTAATTTATCTTCTGAATGAGGCTTTATGCAATAAACTCCGCGGGGCTCAGAGCTGTACGCCGGCTACAGGGGATGAGCGACCCAAAGCATCACCAAGGAGCTTAAAGAAAGCGCGTTTCCACGGACACCAACCTGGAGGAAAAGTTTGTAGATTTTCGCCTGTAGCTCCTTGATTTCTTCGTAAACGACTGGAGGCTCTCCTTTACTTCGGGCGGCGAACACGTCCTCGTTGAGAGGACCGCTGAGCGAATAACGAGACGACACACACACACACACACACTTCAGGTGAGCTTTAAGCGTCGATGTCATTACCGTGGCTAAGAAGAGGTGGCGAAACTCCTCCGGGTGCCGGAGCAGACGGAGCACGACTCACCTGCGGACTTTGTGCCTCCCGATGATGAAGGCCACCTTGCGGCTCCAGGGGTTGATGAAGCTCGACCAACTGGTGTCCAGGGTGACAAAGTCACCGTTCTGGCAGCGGAAGCGAATGGGCGAGTGCTCAAAAGGCAGCTGGCCCGCGTATTTCAGGACTGGCAGGTGGGAAAGGGTGCACGAAACATAAACCGCTGCTCTAACGTAGCAGGTTCAGATATGATGGTACTGAAGGGTGTAGGGTTGTAACCTACAGCATGTGAGACAATCCCTGCTGCTTACAAGCTGAAGCGTGACACTATCTGCATTTCACAGCAATGACGTTTTTGGGAGCTTTGGGACACGACAAAACACACCACCCAAGGTGGGAAAATTCAGGTAAAGTGTCGTTTTTTGTTTTTCTTTTTTTAAATCACAATTTTTTGGTTATTTCACACACACTACCTGAACCCGCTTACCCCATACGGGGTCGCGGGGAGCCAGAGCCTAACCCGGCAACACAGGGTGTAAAGCTGGAGGGGGAGGGGACGCCAGTCCATCACAAGGCACCCCAAGCGGGGCTCGAACCCCCGACCCACCGGAGAGCAGGACTCGGTCAAACCCACTTCGCCACCGCGCTCCCCTGGTAATTTCATATTATTAACATTATTATTTAATTATTAGTAAGTGTAGGGAGGTTAGAGCGCTCACTTTTGCGATGCATGGCCAGCATGAGAGCGCGGTCCTCGGGGTGCAGGCAGGTCAGAATAGAGGTGCCGACGAGGTCCTGAGGGAGGTATCCCAGCAAAGGCACAGCTCTGCAGGCACACACAGACACACACTCAACAGGAAGCGCAGAATCGCTACTCCACTGATGCATTTTTAGAACGTGCTTCTCACATTATGGTGGCGAGGACCTGTAGACAACCCCAGGATGCATGATGGGTAAAGCAGGTACACACTCGGGCAGCTCACCAGTGCATCACGTTGGACTCTGCCCTTTCACTTACGATGAATTCCATATATATATATAATTGTAAAACTAACAAAGATTAGTTCGGCGGTCCATAGCGCTGTACCCAGAAGTTGGCTCCCCCACTGTTCACACTCACCGGTCATCAACCTCCAAGAAAACACAGCCTGGAGAGTGTGTCGTGGTGAAGATGCGCTTGTCTGTAGGAATACGTGGAGCTGGGGGGTGGGGGAGAGCGAGCAGCGTCACAACGAGCGCCGTACCATCTGACATTTACAAACCAGAGGTAAAGGACAGACGCAAGCAGTCCTGAACAGATTATTGAAAACCACTTCCGTGCATAACACATTTATTTGTTCATCTTATTTATCTTCTCTCCAAAGCAACTTACAATGTTAAGCTACTTCTAATTATTTACCCATTTATACAGCTGGGTAATTTTACTGAGCAATTTACGATAAGTACCTTGCTCAAGGGTACTACAGCTGGAGGTGGGATTTGAACCTGTGACCTTTGGGTCCAAAGGCAGGAGTTCTAATCCCCTTCTTTAAGGGACAAACCTTCGTATCCCGAGATGATTCGCTCGGCCAGCGCCAGGCAGCACGGCTGCTCCTCGTCCCCTCCCACGCCCTGCACCTTCAACAGGTACGGTGTGATGCGGAAGGGGTTGTAGCGCATCTCCCCCTCCCGATCCTTCCCACCCCTGCAGAGGCAAGGCAGAAATCAGAGCCTCTCGCATCCAAAGCGACGAGCCTGGCCGAAATTCCTGCGGTCACATCGAAAATCCAAGGAAGCCATCCAATCGCTTCGATCGATGAAACCGGAGGAGATACGGCTTTTAACATCAGACAAAGTCAGCAGGAAGGTGCCGTCAAGCAACGCCTGAGCGGCGTTGTGTGTCATTTGATCACGTAACGTCAAAGTAGTGTGTATTTCAGCTGTTGCGAAGACGGACCTGATGCGGCAGAAGAAGGACTTGACCTGGGCGCACTCGAACAGGACGGCAGCTGTGGGGGGGGGGAGAGGGGCGCAAGCACAGGCGTTAGGCTCCCCCGAGCACTTGCGGTGAGAAAAGAGCACGTCGGCATCGTTTCCTTCCCTCACCGCTGTCCGAGCCCACGTTCCAGGGGGGCATGTGAGGCTGCGCCGTGTGGGAGTAGAAGACGTTCACGTCCTGGTGGTAAAGCAGCTCCACGAACTTGACCGAGTCCAGGAACTTGCGCTTGCAGTTGAGGATGTTGGAGGCCTGCTCCGATGCGTAGAGGACTCTCCCACTGGCCAGGGAAAACACGACCACGAACGTATCCTGCGCACACACACACACATACATACACAGGTTAGACTGGAGTGTGCTGAGGTTTTTTTCCCATTTTTTTACAGTTAGACAACTGTGGATGTGTGAAATTGCCCTACACGCGCTCGTCCAAAGCGACTCGCGTCGAATCCTGTCCCGGACGTGCATTTCATACCGAAGCGATTCAGACTAGGTACGGTCCCAGCGAAAGGTTCGAGTTCACGCTCTCCGAGTTTTTTTTTGACAAGTTTGATCGGGAGATGAGCCGACGCGTTCCGGACATTTGCGGATTGCTTTGCTTTCGCTCTTCCGTCCGGCTCGGCCCGCGCGGGCATTGCCGGGGTTTACTCGAACGTTTGACGGGTGCAGTTTCTCTTGACGGTGCAAGAGCAGGGCCCCCTTCTGGGACTTGTGTGCCTTTAGCCGCTGTGCTCCCCAGCCCATTGGCGGGTGGGTGTGGCTTACCGTGTTTTTCAGGGTGTGCTCCGATGTAACGCTCTCGAGCTCCTCCAGGGTGCACACTTTGGCATCGCGCCGCTCCTCCAGCCCGTTGCACATGAGCAGCTTGTAGTACTTGCTGTTTGCTGTAGGGGCGCCAGAGAGCTATGCGTCAAATCACCGCGTGCACAAGGGCACCACGTGCACGGGTGGAGCCCTTTCGAAGCATCACGAGTACACGAGTCCGTAGCGCTGAAGGGCTCCCGCCAGAACGACACCCGTGTCCGGTACTCTTTGTGGGCCTTGTGGGGGGCGGGGTGTTACTCCGAACAGCATTAAAAGAACAGAAACGATTCTTGCAACGACTCGAAAGCCCTTCGGTATACAGGTGGTCCCCGATTTACGATGGGGATACGTTCCCCGAAACCCATCATAAGTCGAAAATGCATTTAATACACCAAATACGCACCTCTGCGTGACAGACTGGGACATGCGGATGGCTGCCGCTGCCCAGCGTCGCGAGAGAGCATCGCTCTGCGTATCGCTTCCCCGTGAAAAAATTTTAATTCGACGTACGGTTTCCACCGAGCGTCTATTGCCGGTAGAAGAAAAAAAATCGCAAGTCGAACCATCGTAAATCGGGGACCACCTGTACTGTAAAACTACATTCACCCCTCTCGGCCCACACATCATACTGTTTTAAACAATTATGTACTACGATTTATTTTTATTTACTTTCCTCTTAAAATACAACACAACTTTTCTGGGAAATATATACAAATACTAAATACACACACATCACCTGAAACCGCCTGTCCCATATGGGGTCACGGGGAGCCGGAGCCTAACCCCGCAACGCGGGGCAAAGGGCTGGAGGAGAAGGAGAGGACACACCCAGGACGGGACGCCAGTCTATCACAAGGCACCCCAAGCGAGACTCGAACCCCAGACCCACCGGAGAGCAGGACCCGGCCCAACCCGCTGCGCCACCGCACCCCCTAAATACTAAAATATGTAGGAACTATACATTCCCATGTGATACCTGATGTTCCCCGTATAAATATCATAGGTGCGTTACTGATAATTCCTGACAGTCATATTTCAGAATGTACGAACACCGTTGGGATCCTCTTATACAGCGGTAGGTGATCACTTCCTCGAAATATTGTAGCATTCTGGCCTTCTGTTACACAATGTGGACATGTATACTGTCTCTGCGCTGAGACAGTGCTGCCTAGTTAATCAGTTAAAAATAAAAGTAATGTAAAAAAAAAAAGAAAGAGGCCAAACGGTTCTCAAAGAGCGACCGTAGATGTTACACATCCCACTCTGCGGGCTGCTGGACCTGACGGAAAGCCAGACTGTCCGTTCCGGAGACACGTGTGTATTACGTAACTCCCCTTCTGCTATTTACAGTCGAACTAAGAGCTCCGAAGCAAAGCGAAGAGGCGGACAGTTGATGCAGGACCCTGTTGTGACCACACAGCCACACCTGCTCGTCCTTCCGGGAGGACAAACGCCCTTATTTTGGGTATCTCCTGGGCAGCCGTCGGGGGACGTACCCTGCACTTGCTTAACGCAGTTGAGCGCGTAGTTGAGGGCCTCCACGGTGCTGGCCTTGCTGCGGCTGCGCTTCTCCGACGGCATCCTCTTCTTCATTTCCTGCACCGTCTGCATCATCTCCCGGTGCGTCTGGTCCCGGTTCCGGTCCGGCCGCTCGCTGCGATGGAACGACAGTTGCGTCAGGCGAGCGAGCGTCCCCGCCGGGACTCCAGCCCCCTCCGACGTGCGGTCAGCCGACGGAGCCCCACCTGCCGCTGCCCTCGGTGCGCTGGGCGCCATGAGGGAGAGCCTCGCCTCCGACGTGGTCTAAGGGGCTACGCGCCGACAGCTCTCCCGCGACGTACAAGCTAGTAACACAACGACAGCGATCCTGAGCGCCGTGCACACAAACATCGCTGCGCACACACTAAAACAGGCCAACATGCGGTCACCCGCTCCTCAAAACTCTCTGGACGCAAGGACGTTCTGAGGGCAGCTGCAAGGGCGAAACTGAACGCGAGTCCTCGCCCGCGAGGTAACGGGAATCTACTCCCGTAGCGGACGGCTCCGCCTACGACACGACGCGACTTGAGCCTGGAGATCTCCGAATGGAGCAAAGGACATGTCAAGCGACGCGACGGCGGCACTCGCGCTGGCATCGGGTACCTCTTGGCGCTCCCAGGGCTGCGGGTGGTGGGGGGCGACAGCCGGCACGAGTTTCCGCTGCTCGAATCGGGCCCGCCGTTCACGTCCGCGTCGTCCTGGCTCTGCTCTCTGCCCCTCCCCCCGCAGTCCGCTCCCTCGCGCGGGCCGCCGCTAGCAGCCCGTCTTGCCTCCGCTTCTTCGCCCTTCCCCAAAGAGTTGGGCTGGCGCCCGGCCGCCTCCGGGGCCCGCTCCACGCGTCCGGCACCCTCGCCGAGTCCCGAGGAAGACGCCGCATCTTCCTCCCTTTCAAGGAAGCCTTCGCTTCCTGGCATCTACACCAAAAAATTGTCACTACTCAATATAGCGGATGTCAGCACTGCCCTTACGACTCAACAGCGCTCCTTCGTAAAAAACATGACCCCTTCTCCCGATTTGCTCCGAGCTGTCTCTCTGTCGCTGTACTCCTCGTGTGGCATCTCTTCACTAGGGACCTACGGGAGAGAAAAATAGAAACGGATCATTTCGGGCCATAATTCGATCATTTGCCTACGTAGGCAAATCTAGGAGTTGGCTAAATTGGGTGAACGTACAGTTAGAAGGTATCGGTTAAACGTCTTTAGGTAGATCATCCTCATTATATCAGTATATTTCCTATCACTAAAAAACATAACACCACGACTCTTAGGCAATTTCTTCCTAACAAATGTTAAAACGGACAAGACCAGGGTGAAACGGTACGCTAACAGTACAGATGCTCCTCTGCTTACGATGGTTTGACTCAACGATTTTTTCGAAGTTACGACATCGATACGCATTCGGTAAAATCCGTACTTTGTATTTTGAACTTCAGTCTGTTCCCCCTTACAATATGCGGCGCGATACTCTCTCCCGATGCTGGGCGATGGCAACGAGCCGCAGCATCCGCTCAACCACGTTCGCGGTCTCCGTAGCGATCGCGCCAACGAGCGCAAACAACCGATGCTGTGTTGAAAGCGGTTTTTTTTGTGTTTTCGCACCCCGTCACGTCTACTAAACACCCATGTGTATCTCCTGCTTAAATTTGCCCAGCTGTAGGCTACGGCACGTGTTTTGAGCACGTTTAAGGTAGGTTGGGCTATTATGTTCGCTAGGTGCGGTACTGCGTTCTTTTTCCACTCACGATTTTTCCACTCACGATGGGTTTATCGGAGCGCGACCCCATCGTTAGCCGAGGAGCATCCGTACATGATGGTGATTCGCCTGTAGGGTTAATGGGCGAGGAGAGACACCTCAGTGGAGCGCACCGTGGAACAAGGTGCAGGCAACCTAGTCATCGCTGATGTATCAATAATAGCTGGAGCACCTTCAGCAGAAACATGAGCCCGACCCTTCAGTAAAATATAGACAGTACCAGTCAGTTTTACACTAGGGCATTGACATTCATTCATTGAGCAGACTTACCATGCAACAACACCAACAATTATTTACCCACTTATACAACTGACTAATTTTACCGGAGCAATTTAGGATAAGTACCTTGTCCAAGAGTACTACAGCTGGAGATGGGATTTGAATCTGGAACCTTTTGATCCCAAGGCAGGAGCTCTAACCACTACACACGCTATCCCATTATAACACGAATGAGTACCACAATTTACAGGTCATCAAGTAAAAGCGCAAGAAAGAAAGAAAAAAAAAAAAAAAATACACACATATATTTATTTTTCTACAAAAAAAATAAAAAATAAAAATATATATATTTAAATAAAAATATCTTTTTTTATACATATATATAAAAATAAAAAAGAAATAAAAAAATAAATATATTTATTATTTATATATATATATATATATTTTATACATATATATATATAAAAATAAAAATTAAAAAAAAAAAATCAAGAGACAGCCGATAAGCAGTTGGCACCAAAGTAAATTTACACAAACCTTGATGGAAACCTCTCCACTACGATGGCCAAACACAGTGGCAAAGCGCCCAGCACGGCCCGACTCGCACCATCAATCAAAGCAACACACTCTTTCAGCGATAATAACTGGCCCGTATCCCAGTGGACTGGAACAGGGAGGAAGAGGAGTCGTGCAGGCTGAATATTTCACAGACAGCGTATCGCTCAGGTAACAACACCTGAGCTATTAAATGACACCAGGAGAAATGTATGTTGTTGCAGTGGACTCTACGGTACCCTGGTACACCCTAAAACACAAGCTGTTCTTGGCTTCGGGTTTATTCCTCTCTAGACGTACGGCTAATCTCCCCAGTTCAGGAAAAGCACACATCACAAGCTGTACCGCTTTTACCTGAGCTCACCTATTCGTCACCTTTACCATTAAGGAAATGGAAATATATTTAGTGCAAAACAGCCCCGAAACCCCACGTGACCAGTGCTGGGGAGATGATGGACAGATCATATGTCCTACAGATGCAGCAACACTGATTATGGAGGTAAATGGCGATCAACAAATTATTCACAGAGCAGACAACCCTACAGAATGTGACATAACGTTTAGCCATTTGCATAGCAAAGGAATTTAGGTGTCAGATTTAATGATAAAATGGCAACATATATATAAATATATATATATATGGGGGGTGCAGTGGTGCAACGGGTTTGGCCTGTGCCTGCTCAATGGTGGGTCTGGGGTTCGAGTTCCGCTTGGGGTGCCTTGTGATGGACTGGCGTCCCGTCCTGGGTGTGTCCCCTCCCCCTCCGGCCTTTATGTGTGTGTGTGTATATTTAGGATCAGTTCCTTGCTCAAGGGTATTACAGCAAGAGTTAGGATTCAAACCCCAGTCCAAAGGCAGTGGCTCTACCAACTATGATACCTGGTGGAGTAACACCAACGTGCACATGGGCACAACAAGGGACTTTTACAGGGCTTACACACTTTTCAGGGGACTGTTCGCAATATTTGTTGTCTTCCCACAGTGATGGTTAACAAGTACGTTAAAAATGATTCAATACACAGAATATGGAATGCAGGCCACAACATTGAGAGAGCGGCCGAGCAGCACCGTTCCTGTTCTCCAGCTGGTTGAGCTGCTTCCCGCACAAGTACGTTCAGACAGAGTCCAGTGCAGGGCGACTCCAGTTCCTACATCTCCATACTGATACGGCTTCGCCCTTAACTCTACCCGAGATACATCGACACGTCGGTTCCCAACAAGAGATTAACTACTTATTCACTCAGATCACGCATTTCCTCAAAGTGACTTGTGACATTAAGATACTTACGTTACTTCATTTAGCAGACTTTCAGTGAACTCTATGTAGTTATCAGCCCACACACCTTACTCACTTCGGTGACTTACACAGCTGGATACACTACTTACACTGGGTCACTCATCCATACATCAGTGGAACACACACACAGTGTCACTCTCACACTGTGGGTGAACCTGAACAGCATGTCTTTGGAGTGTGGGAGGAAACCAGAGCACCCCGAGAACATGCAAACTCCACACAGACTGAGCGGGGATCGAACTTACGCCCTCTCACACCACCCAGGTGCTGTGCCACCATGTGCCGCCCAGTTGCAATGTACTTACAGTTATTTACCCATTTACACACTTGGGTAATTTTACTGGAGCAATTTAGGGCAAGTACCTTGCTCAAGGGCCCTAGACGGCAGCATGGTGGGACAGCGAGTAGTGGTGCTGTTTCACAGCACCTGGGTGGTGCGAGAGAACATGGATTCGATCCCCGCTCAGTCTGCGTGGAGGTTGCATGTTCTCCCGGTGTCTGCGTGGGTTTCCTCCGGGTGCTCTGGTTTCCTCCCACAGTCCAAAGACATGCTTCAGGTTCCCCCATAGTGTGCGAGTGTCACGGAGTGAGTGTGTTTCACAGATGCATGGATGAGTAACCCCTTGTAAGTAGTGTATCTAGCAGTACAAGTCACCTTGGTGAATAAGGTGTGTGGGCTAATACACTACATAGTATCCGTTGTGAGTCGCTTTCCGTTTGGACAAAAGCGTCTGCTAAGTGAATAAATGTAAATGTAGAGCTGAGGTGGGGTTCGAACCTGCGACCTTTGGGCAGCAGCTCTAACCACACCGCTACCAGCTGCCCTTGAATGTCCAATTTACCTGAGTGCAGGTATGAGGCGACCTGTCAGGAGTTTTTAGGGACTGAATAGAAGCAGGTGCAGCACTCAGTGGGCTAGGACCCAAACACCGTCGCGACACCTCCCTCCTGCCCTCCCAACACAATCAATGAAATGAATGGGCGACAGTCGGACTCGAGTTTGTTCCGCTGAAAAACACTGTCTGGACACTACTGATACGCAATGACATGATGAAGAAGGTCTATGCCATGACTTGGATATTCATTTTTATTCGCATGATGTTATTTAGTTCAGTGCCCAGTGCGGGTTTCCCGAACTTGCGAGGTCTGTACTGCTCACGTGCTCTAACTGTATCGACAAGGTCGGTTCCGCCAAATCACTTCCATCTGTTAGAGGGGAAAAAGTGACACAGAGCTGCAGCAAAAGGAGAAAAAAGTTAAAAAAAAAAGTCCATTCCGACGACTGATGCGTAATAAAATGTGTAGTTGGGGCTCGAACGGGCGCCTTGCTTCGTTTCTGTCCACTTGTTTTGGCTGCCCGCCCGGCGTTCGTCTCGTCCGACTTAGGTCCAGCCGTGCGCGTCCCCGAGGAGCCCCGCGCGACTCCGCAGCCCACAGGCTGTGTGCACGCGCAGGGACACGCCGGGAGCACGCGGGACTCCGACCTCCGTGGGAGTCGGGCACAGACAGAGCCGGGGGGGGGGGGAGCGAGCGGACCGCGCACACACCGGCCCCGGTGTGATGTGAACCACACAAATACTGGCGCCAACGGCAACGCCGCGCGCGAGCTCGTCTCGAGCAGAAGCGGAACTGGCAGGCGGGCGACCCGTGGGTGCATCATGATTCCGAGAACTGCCGATCGCCCCTCACGCGTCTCGTCCGACTGAGAGCAGCAGAGAACAGGATGATTACAGCGACACGGCGACGATTACAGGTTCGCCGACACGCCGAAGGAACGTGCGCGCCAAGATACTACAGACAGTATTATTATAGGAACTTGTATCTGTAGATCTTTTTACTCACCGATAAAAGGCTCTCAAGGAACGTCCATCACCAGCAGCTCCGCGTTGTATCCGAAAAGCGAAGGAGAAAGTTCGCGTGAAATGTACCACGTTCGCTTTGCCCTAATTTCAGTAACGATCACCGCTCCTCCACCAGAGGCTTGACACATTAATGCAACGTGAGTGCGGGCATCGAAAGCCACGCCCCCTAGACGACCATTTGCCAGCAGTGACTGCCAAGCGTGATGTCATTGGTCGGGGCGACACTCGGTGGGCCTGTCCGTTAGTCAGTTATTTGATGTCTGAACTCAACGTGAGTGCGGGCATCGAAAGCCACGCCCCGTGGACGCCCATTCGCCAGCAGTGACCGCCCCGCACTGCCGTCATTGGACGTGGCCGCAATATATGGGCGTTTCCTTTTAAGCCCTAACGCTGAGCGGCTCTCGCGGGTTTCTCACGTGTATCCACATGTTATACAACGAGGTCGCGTTTTGCTCTGCGAAATCAACACTAACAAGGGCGTGTCTTACAAGTTTGCGCACACGTCTTTGGTTCCTGATTGGATGGCCTCGCGTGTCGAGCCCTCCTCTTGTAGTTCAACGTCATAACGTCACAGAGTCCCCCCCCCCCCACCCCAAATGGAAGAAACTAGTTCAAGAGGTGAGGGAGTTTTTCTGTACAGTGATTCCATTACGCGCGCTTTCGTGTACAGTGTCTTTGCGAACAGGTCAGCTCGGAGCGCACTTAAATAAGGATAACGCAAGTTATAATAACCAGCGACAGCTAAAAGCACATCAGAATGATAAAAAAAGTTGTTTCGTATCTTCACACACATCTGAACAGTTAGCGGTGTCACGTGGCCGTCGGTTAATAAATTTCTAAATAATAGTGTGTTGGCCACATTGGGGGGGGGGGGGGGGGGGGTCACCCGTTAGTGTTGCTTTCTCCTTCTGCACATGACAGTTGAATTCGAATCCCACACCTGCTTAAAACTAAAAGAACCCTGGCTTATGTATAATATATAAACGGGGTAAATCAGTGCATTTCACTCACTGTTAAAAACTAAGTGTAAGTAGTCTTGGACAAAGTGGCCGAATTAAGTCAATACTGGGGAAAAGTAAAAGGCAAAACGTTTGCTGGTTTTCATAAAAACGTGTGAGTGGAACAGCTGGTTCACATGAGAAGCGCTCCGTCTGGGCTCTATAGGATAAGGGCCAGTCCTGCTGCTCAGTGCTTATTCCCTGTTCAATAGAAGTGTGCTAAGCGACCACATTGTAAATACAGGAAGCGTGTGAATTACGTAACTCTTGTGCCTGTTACTTTTTCCATAGTTCTCAGTTCAGCCCAACTAATTTCAGCTTAGACATTTTCTATATTTATTAGAAATGGTATGATTTTTAAAGTGGTCTTTGTACAAGAACTAAACACGTTTTTTCAGTTACACCTCTCCTTTCAAAAGCAGATTAGAGTTTACATTTATTTAGCAAACGCTTTTCTCCAAAGCGACTTCCAATGAAATCTATGTAGTGTTATCAGCCCACACACCTTATTCACCAAGGTGATTTACACTGCTAGATACACTGCTTATAAAGGGTCACTCATCCATACATCAGTGGAACACACACACTCTGTCACTCGCACACCTGAACAGCACGTCTTTGGACTGTGGGAGGAAACCAGAGCACCCAGCGGAAACCCACGCAGACATGGGGAGAACATGCAAACTCCACAGACTGTGCCACCCTCAAGTGTGGTGGGTTTCTATAAGTTGTTTTCATTAAGTACTGTACTTAATTCCTATTCTCTTAACAATATACTGAACAATGGAATATTCCAGATAGTTTCTATGTAGTTCATTTAAAGGAAGGTAAATGCACTAACTTATATTGTGGTCACATTTTACTTTTGTATTAAATATATCAGTTACACTTAAGGAATTCAAATTTAACATCAAAAGAATCTGCAGCTTCCTTGTTAAAAACATACCGAAACCCTGTTGATGGCTGAATTTACCGCACTATAACAGGTGTTGTAAAACAGTACTTCTGAAGAAATTTAGTACATCCTGCATACTAGACTATTAGCTTGAAAAGATATAAAAGTCAGGCAAAAAGCAAAGAAAGTAAACAACTAAATGAGACAAATCACAGAAATTTGGTGATAGAAATTGTGAATTTCATTTTATTAAGGAATAATTAAGCAATCATATCAACAGTTAAGGCAAAGTTTACTAATGGCACTTGATCTTAATATACAAGCATTCTAAGGAGGACTAAAATCGCAGCAAAAAAATTCAGTAAAGACAAGTAAGTTTGGCACTCTTCAAATAAGTATCAACAGACAAAGTTCCAGATATCTGTAAGGCCACCATTTGGCAAAAAATTCAAAATTTACATTTATGCAAGTTTGAATGGACCCTGAAGGTGTTTGTCACAGAACATCCAATATAAAACACCAGAAACTTCTGACTTTACTCCCTGATTTCAGTTTCACATCAGTCTTCTGTAGTTGTGATATGTTTTATCTTGACACTTTAGAGTTCTCAAAAGGATCTTAGGTATGGCTTTTTTTTTTTGCAGATTTCTGTTCAACACGTAGAAGGGACTGAAGAGTGTGTAGGGATGGTTTTTTTCCCCCCTCTTTTTCAGTCATAAAAGAAACACTGCAGACCTTGACAAACACCTCAAGAATACACTTGAGAATGTTCATTCTTTAAAGCAAAATGGTGAAAGTGTAAATGTATGGCCCTTGTTGGCATGCCGGATGTGCAGGAAAAATGTTACACACACTTGCTTTTTACAGGCTGGTAACATTGAAATAATAACCACTAAAATCAAAATAAAAACAAACGTGCTCGGTATATCTTACAAAAACACTCTGGAACTCAGCAGGTTAGAACAATTTAGTGCTGGAAGTCAGTTCCTCCGTCCCCTCTTCATCATCTGCCACCAAAGTTCATTCCTGTGATGATCTTTATGACACACTCCAAACTGAATGTGATCAGAGAAAAACTGTTAAAGGAATGCAGCTTTTTGTTCCTTGTTATAAAATTAATGTGCTTAAAAGCGAACGCTAGCTGTAAGACAGTAAACACTGATAAACTCAGTGTATTGAGACAGCAAATGGTGCCATTTTTGGGCACTCAATACATTTCACGGAAGTTACTAAGCAATTAACCTGTCAGGTTAACAACCTGGCTTTATGACGTCATACAAATACATTTTTGCTGGGTACTTACTGATGATGATGATGATTATAATCAAAACTACTGCTATCAAAATGGCCCACATCTGCAACAACAAACCACAAAATATTTTCATTTTTCTTTAAAAAGACAAAAATAAATGTTTTAAAAAAATCTCATTAAAAGAAACAGTGTAGTGGTTATGTTTATGGCCTGGTTTGAATCTAAATCAGTTACACTTTCCTAGAGCAATATACTGACCCTGAACTGAAGTGAAATACTCAGATATTAGCAGTGGTATCTAGCACTTTGGGAGAAATGATCAAATAAATTAATCAATGTAAATATCTGGCAAGTACAGAGCTAATTATTCACAGACGTGACTATAACGAGGTTCGACGTTTCTAACTCGCTTGCTTTCTCCTGCCTTGTGTCAGGAACAATCAATAAAATTATTGCTAATTTCTTGGTGCTGAAGCACAGGAGATTAACTTTATTAAACACGTGAATGACAAACTGCCATTATTGTACTCATGTGGTGAGAGCTTTTGAGAACTGCCCTCCCCCACAAACATGCTCCCAGCTCCACCCATATTGTACCTTACAGTTTTTCCACCAGTACTTCCTCTTCAATTTGGCAGCACTGGTCTCAAACTGGGAGGCTCCAGCTTGCAGTGCATCGGCTCTGTCATCCAGCTCTGACAGCTTTTGGTCCCTTTCCAGGACCTTGTCAACATTGACTCGCATGATGTCCACCACCTGAGTGCAAACACATGGTGACAGAATTTTTAGCTTCACTGAAGCCTCATGAACCCTGCACATACACTTAACATTAGCTCATTTTGCTGAAAAGCAGTAAAGCAAAGATGTGTGTAATTAAAATGTTTTAATTACTTTTACAAACATCTTTTATTGCTGTTTTATACATATAGCATGAACATATCAAAGCAAATTACAATGCAATTATGAATGGGTATAATCTGAGTGTAATTTTTGTGCATCTCATTGTATGCTGGCAGATTTCAGTGTGTTAATGTTGATAATATGCGGTAAAACCCAGTAACACTTGACATATAGAGTGGTGCTCAAGTGGGGAAGGAAAAAGTCAGTTTCAAAAACAAAAAAAAACTACAGTTTTAAAAAAAAAAAAATCTGCAAAAAGAAACAAAGGACTACAGCAATGTAAGTAACACATTCTCACAAAGCCTACTGAGGAAGGCATCTCCACCCTTTTAACAGAACCGTCAGCACGGCTGCGGGGCAACGTGCAGCCGTTACGTAACAATGTGCTCCTTTATATAAGCAGCAGAGAGCCTATTGGCTTTGCGCTCGTGGAGCAGGAAGGGGGGTGCTGTCTCGCTGCGAACGGGTCTTTGTCCCTCATCGTTTTCTGGCCCACTTGTTGCAGGCTGGTCCAGCGGAGAGTACTTAGTCACAGCTGCTTTTCAGACAGAGGTGGGGGCAAACCTATGGCCTTCCTATAGTCACAGCCAATCTAAGATGACAAAAGTGTGAGGTTCCTGGCTCTTTCGACATCAGATGCATATTGCAGGAACAAAGTATGTGATGCACTACACAGTCGGATTCACGGCTCCATGATGATACCCAGAGACACTATCAATAACAGCGAACATGCAAAAAAGTCACTTTCATTTTCACGAATATTTGTCAAACATCTCGAAAGCATATATTTTACGATGAAATTCAACTTTTTCCAGTTCTGCCTAACCGAGGATTCCTGTTGCTTAAAGCTTTGGTAAAATGTGGAAGTGTATTACTGCTGGTAGAGTCTCTTGCAGTACGTTCACATTTGTAGACATTATGAAAGATTAGCCTACTGAAAGTTAACACGATCGATTAGAACTCGCACCGTCCCACTATTTCAGTTACGAGACTTACCCCAGAGGCACGCACTTCTTATAGAAAAAGGAGTGATTAGAAAGCTAAAGATATAATTGCATAACAGTAAGTTTGACTCTGAAGACCAGCAAATGGTTGTGTCCAGCTATCATTTTAAATATTGTATACAGAAACTATATATTCGTTACCTGCTGCTCTTAATTCAAGTGTTTTCATGTGTGTGCATAACAGGTTATTTCTACATCTCACACATGAATTTTTTAAATCACATTTGTTTTTAATAACCCATTCTCTCAACACAGAAAATAAATTAAGGTAACTAACAAAATTACCAAAGACACTGACATTTTTTAAAAATTTAGACAGCCTATTACACGTGTTGTATTTGGTACAATTTATTCATGCCATTACACGTTTTCTTAAAACTGAAATGTAAAAATTCTTGGAGCAGTTGAAGCTGTAACAAATTCCTAGCATTACACCCAGTTTTCTTCAAGATCATCTGTGTTACCTGGAAGCTGGCAGTCTGGCACTTGGGACAACTGCGAAGCAATAGATTTAAAGGGTTCATCACACTTAGAATCTGCTGTCTGAAGAGGGTGACCTGTACCCACTGGATGGTGTGATTACATTGTGCCATTTAAAGCCTGGGTCTCTCACCAGCTGGGATTACTACGAACATAGGCACTCAGACAACCCATGCAGAATTCCTTTTTAAAAAAAAAAAAAAAAAAAAATCAGGAACTCCCTGAAAACATCTCCTTTGGCTGTATGTCTCTCTGGATTTCCTAACTGCTCCTTCAACATCTGTTACAATCAACTTTGTATTTCCATTTTCCATCATTTCTATACAGAGCTTCTCGTGTAATGTACACTGGCAAAAACTGTGGTTTTGGTGGTATAAACAAAGTGTGTTACCAGAGCTGCGTGTGTACATCCATAACTATTGTTAAATGCGCTGTTTACTCTGAATCGCACATTGCTTTGAAAAAGAATGTCTGCTAAATGAATCAATGTAAATGTAGACTATTGCACAAGTCATTTGTGTGCTGTGTGTTTAGTCATATCCAGCTACCTTACTGACAAACAGGTTGGACAACATTTTGTCAATTAGACAAAATGTAGCAGTAGTCTTCATACGGTTCTCAGGTCTAAAATGACTCGTTCCTAATAAGAGCCTGGCATCCTCCCAAGAGCTATGCTGAAGTTATGTAAGAGGAACTGTAACCCTATTCGGGGAAATTACAGAAATGAACTTTGGAGACAAAGGCCTTTTAACAGGGAATTTCATGGAGTCACGAGGTATGTGGTATCACAAAACTTCCTTTATGAAACACTCTCCATTTACTCTTTAAATTTACATTTATTCATTTCGTTGATGCTTTTCTCTAAAGCAACTTACAATGTTAAGCTCCTTACAATTATTTACCCACTTATAGAGCTGGGCAATTTTTTTACTGCGGCAATTTACGGTAAGTACCTTGCTCAAGGGTACTACAGCTACAGGTGAGAATCGAACCTGCAACCTTACCAGCTGTAGTGGTACAGTAATGCAATGAAGTACAGTCTTCACTATAATTCAATAACTGGGTCTGTGGAATTTTTTCTTTTCAGTAATACATATACTAAAATCCTTACTATTTACAGGTATATACCAAATATTCCCTAATTAACGCCCCCGGGGGCGTTACATTTTGAGAAGGGGGGGCCTTAAATACACGTCAAAAATCTGTAAAAATCGGTCTTCAGTTTTGATCCTGTACAGTAACATATATTCCCAAATCACTTTATTATGTGATTCTTGATGATGATGCATGTATGGTAAAAGTCTCATTCCTGTGATGCCTGAAGTCTTTCATCTAAGCCGCAAGTAGTCGAAACTTGCACGCGCTTGCTAGAATTTTCGGCAAGGTTGACACCTTTGATCTCGCCGGCTGTGTTACGTCATGAACAGCATCAAATGTCCCCACGTGATCGTGTCATTCTTGCTGGATTACTGATCTGCAGTACATGTACTCACCCACATGCACGATGGCATCGTTGAAAAACACAGATCGTTCCCGGCATCATTCAAGCTGAAAGTGATAGGTGTTGCAGAGGAAAAGGGCAAGCATTTTGCAGCCAATGTTTTCAATGTGGACCGGAAACGTATTCGTGAGTGCTGTCAGTCCAAGCATAAGATAGAAACTCTGGCAAAATCTCAGAAGCAATCGAGTGGTGCTGGAAGGCTGTTAAAATACACGGACATTGAGCAGAAACTTTTGACTTAGTTCAACGAGCGGTGTGACTCTGGGGTTAGGGTAACAGGCAAAGCCCTAAAAACGGAAGCTATGAAACTTCATAAGAAATTGGGGTGCCAATCCTTTAAAGCGTCAAACGGATGGTCTACATGGTTTAAGAAGCGAAATTACATCAGTTTTCGTAGAACAACACATATTACTCAGAAGTCTGTTGAAGTGACAAATGAAGTTATTGACAGATTTTTGAGATACGTCATTCGCATGAGATGCCTCCGGAATTACAGTGATATGGACATTGGAAATATGGATGAAACTCCAGTTTACCTGGAGATGCTATGGAAAAACACCTACGTGTTAAAGGGGAGGGGGCGCGGTGGCGCAGTGGGTTGGACCAGGTCCTGCTCTCCAGTGGGTCTGGGGTTCGAGTCCCGCTTGGGGTGCCTTGCGACGGACTGGCATCCCGTCCTGGGTGTGTCCCCTCCCCCTCCGGCCTTACACCCCGTGTTGCCGGGTAGGCTCCGGTTCCCCGCGACCCCATATGGGACAAGCGGTTCCAAAAATGTGCGTGTGTGTGTTAAAGGGTGATTCAGAAGTGTCCGTTTCCTCCACAGGCCGAGAAAAACAAAAGTTGACCGTAACGCTTGGGGCTTTTGCTGATGGTACAAAGTAAGCACCACTTGCCATGGGTTAGACCTCTCCCGAAAAATGAGATACCCAGTGGCGTGATTGTATATATGTGCGGAGCTGGCCAGAAATCATGGGCGAACGAGCAAAGTATTTTGTTTTAGTTGCCCAAGCTATGGGGCCAGAATAAGACCCGCAGATGCATGCTTATACAGGATGCTTTGAGAGCCCACTTGACCCCAGCAGTAAAGGACTTTGTCCGTAAAACATGCAACACAGACATGTGCATAGTACCGGGAGGATGCACGTCAAAGTTGCAGCCTGCGGATCTATCTTGGAACAAGCCATTCAAAGTGAAAATGAGCGAACTGTACAATCAGTGCTTGTTTGAGGGAATTGTTGAAAAAAAACAGCCAAGGGTAAAGGAATCCTGGGCATGTACAACACCAGAAATTATACGCAAATTGTTTAAGAGGTGCGGCATTACGTCGGCGCTCGATGGCTCTGAAGACCATTTATTCCTGCAGTCGGACGAAGAACAAGAGGATTCCGAGTTCGAAGGGTTTTCTCAGGACAATGTTGACATTGGGCAGCAGGTGATAGAAAACGCAGTGGCAGCAAACGAGGTCATTTTGTCGAACACAGTGATATTGACAGTGGTTCCGAGGACACGTGTTCCGATTATGATAGCCCCGGACACTGAACCGTATATACATGTTTGCATATTCAGTTCGTTTTGAAGAATGGTGTTTAAAAGTTTGATGGACTTTTAAAAAGTTTAAAGTTTACATTTGTCTTCACTTATATGGATATGGATACAATAAAACAGCGACGGACTTAGTCATAATGGGTGAGTGATCCCCCCCCAGCGTTAATAAGGGAATATTCAGTATTTAAGTGGTGGTGGTTCTGTCTAAGTTAGTGGTCCCTGCCTACTCGGCAAAACCGTAGCGTGCTGCAGGGTTGCAGAATGGCTCCAGCTAAAGGAACAAGCTGAATTTCTGTAAGAAAAAAGAACCAATTCCACTTCGTGGCTTAGTTTTGGGATTTTGCTAAAGAAGAAAAACAGGCTACTTGTATTAATACCTTTTCTGTTTTAAAAACATTTCAAATGTTGATGACTAAGAAAATGTTAAGATATTGGGATTTTACTTTGGTTTGCTTTTTCTCTAAACTACCCTGCACTCTTCTCACCACAGTAGCAACTGAGCAGACACACTATCCTAGAGCTAGTCAGCATAGGGCCTGAATAATGAGGATCATTTAAAAGTGATAAACTACATGAAAAACCTTGTTTCTGAGCAACATCTTTATAATCCATCATGAAATCCCAGGATGGACCAAAAAGCCATGCAATTCCTGGCTATGAAGCCTTTCTAATCCATCATCATGCTATGTGCTTATCCCGTCAGGACTTCAGCGATCCAGAGCCCAACCCAGCAAGGCCTGGATGTGGGGTGCCAGTAAACACAAATGCAGCAGCTGATTAACTTCCAAAAAAGAAAAAAAAGGACATGCGACAGACTATTACTGAGGCTACATTACATTATGATAAAATTATACCACTTTTCCACAAAAACCTACCACCTGGGATGTTAATGAAGTGTAAGAGAATTCTTTTAATTTTAAATGGACAAAAAAAATGCTAGTTTACTCTAACAATGTTTATGCAACTATTTAAAATTCCTTTACTAAAACGTGATTTGTTCATTGCACTCTGATCCATATTACAAGCTACCTTCATGTAGTTGACTCAAGTCACTTTCACTGTTAATACTTGTCTCATAGGATAATGAATAAACTCTAAAGATTAAGTCCCCATTTAGGATCTTCTTACACAGAACAGTACAACCACAGCATTAAGTACTGCAATTCATTTTCACTGAATTGTGTGTATTATATTTGCATTTTCTTAACGAAAATCAATACTGAAAATTACTCAATACTGTATTCATGCTGTTCTGACCCAGTCTTGTTCCGTTCACTAAGCAAATAAATATGACTATGAAACATTTTGAGCTCTATCCACGTCACATGTTCAATAAAAACGTAATACTTGATATTCTGGGGGAAAAAAAGAGTATCCTTGCATTCCAGCTCCAGCTAACTGCTCCAGCCAAAACAACAGAAAATTACTGACAAATCAGTATTAAAGCTCTAAATATCTTAAGTGGGACAGAGCATCTCATCGAGACCACCGTCTCCTCAGTCCAGGGACAGACACCTGTTATACTGAGATACCAAGAACTGTGCAGCAATCCAGCAGCTTCTATGAGTTCATCGAACAGCAAACAAATCCCACCAAGCCTTAAAGCACCTCACCTCGTCCACCTGGGCCTGCGTCTGCTGTAGCCGGCGATTATTCCCCGCCATGCCGGAAGGTCCGGAGCCTTCTGCAGCTGGAGTTGACCTGTAGACCAGAGGGATCATCACACAAACTCAGTTTTCATTCACGTACAAAAAAGTCCAAATTAGGCTCTGCTGCAGAAACAAGCAACCAGGACAGTCTAATTCTGGAAGATTGGCCTTTTAACAATAAAAGATAGATAAACCATCTTAAACGGGACATTTGAATCGTCACATGGTGACACAATCCAGTGTATCAAACTTTTGGTGCACATCATTTTATTTACCATTAAATTTTAATATGTACATACAATGAATGTTTCGATTTGCATACATTTTAATTTGACATTAACAACACATTAATATTAGTTTTTACAGGCTACCAAAATACTTCCAAAGGATTCTGAATCAGAAAACAAGTCATTAAAAGTAATTCCTCTGTATACACCCATAGTGGGGTTAATTCATTGCACATTCACCCTGTTAGATGAATTCACCTTGTGAGTGGACAAATTACTACTCTTTCGTGAGGAAAAAAGGTGCTAGGACGTAATGATATTTCAGAGCTTTTTAATGTTTTACTTTTTCTTCAAAATTCATATTTCTCTCCTTGCAGCCTTTCCTAATGTCTTTTACATTTTCTTTTCAACCTTTTTAAGAAACGTATTGATTATTTTGCTCACAAACGTATATGTTATAAAGGAATGCAATTCACGGATTCACTGGCTATGTCTTTCACTCTGAAAATCATGAGGATACTGCTGTTAGAGGTGCCAGGTTGCGTTAAAAATTTCTGACATTAAAGGACATTCATCTGATTGGAAGACTAAGTCATGTGGAGGTTATACACACAATTTAGTCAGAAAATAACCCGTGAGACACCACTGAGGGACAAAAACCTTTTTGGTTGGGGACAGCAAGTATGAATTTCTGTCCCAAATTGTGTGCTTCAGATGGTGATACTGCACAGAAAAAAACATACCTGCTGTATGAAAAAACGGGGAAAATATTTTCACATGCTATTGTGTGGGAACCTGTAATATAAAGTATGAGGTTTTTTCTTTTTTTTTTTTAACATTACTGGCAGGAGGTAGCTTAGTGGTCACATGGTGGCTGCTGTGGTTATGTGATAAAATATTAATTAAAACTACACCGAAGACAATGGAAAGAAGTTAATTTTACTACGTCTAAATAGAGGTAACGAGAAGAGTGTACCCCTCATCTTCAGAAAGTTTAACAGTAAATATTACCACAACTCATTAGACATTTCATGTAAGGCATTCTGTAGTAAAGACAAAAAAAAAGTTTATCATGCAGCAGCAGGCAGCACAGCGGTTAAAGAAATGGACTTATAGCCTGAATGTTGACGATTCAAGTCTCACTCCATGCTACTGCTTTATAACTTGCGCATGACTGTTTCGGAATAAAACAACACTAAACTGAAATGTAGCTGTAGCAACCATTTTACATTTAAGTAGTCACTGAAAATGTATTGAGCAAAATAAATTATACAAGACAACCATCACCCTTAAAAAGCAAATGGCTCTATTTATCATGCTGTAAAAGCTACCAGCAACGTAAATGCGGAAAAAGGCAGTGTTATTGTTACAACACTAATATGTAATAGCAGATGTTTCCAGAAGGGGCACAAGAGATGGGCGGTATTTAAAAAAAAAAAAAAAAAACCTTAAGCAACAACCAGCTGGATACCAATTACTTACACAACCTTACATAACCTATTTGAATTCTTACAAAGTGGATTTTATGAGCCTTCTTAATATATAAAGAATGCAGTAACACAACATAGCACAGGTTTCGCTTTTTCAAGGAGGTGTAAATAACCTCGCCTCCACTCCTCACCCTCTGAAAATACGCCAAAAAAAACTCCACACCACGTGATCCCGCATCCTGAGGGACTCCATACAATGAGATCATTTCAGAACACAGCGTCACTTCTGCCCCACACCATTTCCACTTATTTTAATCCGAATTCTGTACATTCAGGAATTCCAGATGCAGACACACGTAGAGTGCTACCTGCGCCAAATTGTCTAAAATGTTGATGCCCTCACAGCCAACTTTAAACATTTAATGTGTCAATATTAAGATTTTAAATAATTTTTCAGATTTCCATGCTGGTATGCTGACATTGTAGGATGCAAAACTTGATCTGAAATACATCTCCATCACAAATACTTTAAAATTATCCAATAATTTAAAACACCATTTCAGAATCCACAGACTAAAAGGTGGTAAAGGGTCAAGGGAGATATTTTGGGATGTATTTAAATAAAAAAAAATGTTGCATGCTGGCACAACAAATAGCGCTGTTGTCTCACAGAACCGAGATGGTGTTAGAGGACGTGCGTTCGATTCCCTGCTCAGCCTGTACTGAATCTCAGCTGAGGCTGTGCCTAAATTTCCCAGTGTGTGAAAATGCTCTGGTGTACAGATGAGCGGTTGAGTGTACGTAGTGTATCTAGCGTGATAAATCACATTGGATGAAAAGGACTCAGCTGGACGCTACAAAGTGCTCACTGTAAACTGCTTTGGAAAAAAATTGTCTGCTAAACGAACAAAAGCAACAACAGTTTATGAAACAAGTGGTTTACAAAAATAGAATACTTACTGAATACCAAACTTGACTGACTCAACTGGATTACTGACAAATCTAGTGATAAGTTGTTTCTTCTGAACTAGCATGTCACCTGCTTTGCTGAATAATTTGTAGGAACATTCTGAGATATGTTTTAATAATACTGTTTACAAGCTCAAATATTTAAACAAATCATAGCACTGGAGTAGGTACAGATATAATGTGAAGCTGAGATGATGTAAGAAAATGCGTCGCGATCTCATTTGAGCCTGACGGCTCTGAAGTTGAAGAGACACCAAGGAGCAGCAGATAGAGCCAAGAAAGACAGATGCAGTCTGGAATGTAAGGCTGCTGACATCTGTCTCTATTGTGCTCTTTTGCAAGGCCCTCTGGGTACTGTCAGTGCTGGCGCTATTGTACTTGCTCTCAGCTCACGGAGACAAGTCTGACAGGGCTTATTTGATGAGGAATGTGAGGCGGGACCGAGGCCCCTCCCTCCTTCTGTGGGCCCGTGCCAACAGTGCATCAAACACACTGTTAAACAGGCAGGCGAGAACACCCTCCTCAGAGGAGCAAGGTTAATCCTCCCATAAAACACAGTGACATGACAGCGGAGTGTTATTACAAGCACTTTGTCCGTCACCAGCCAGCAGTTCCAACATCACCATAATACGAAAAATTCCAGCTAGCTGGACAGCTGGGTGACTAGTAGAACCCAGGACTTTCTGTGGCGTAAACAGATACAACGCAAGGCAATCCTTCCAACACTTGGCAAACGACACACATCAGCCTAACCGCCGACTTCCTCAACTGTGGCCTGAATACCATTGCATTTCACGGCCATGTCATCACCCTGCAAAAGTCTTACAGTTCAGAGTTGTCAACAGCTAAACACTAAGCTGCTTTTAACATCCTGAAAACATCTACATGATCATTTCGATAATCTTCAGGATGACGCAGGATTTTCCACTCACTGCATATTGCAAAAGTTTAGCATACAGTACTTGTATAATCACATTTTTAATTTAAAAAAAAAAAAGCTCTTTTTTGTTAATCATTTTGTTGTTTGTTTGATCATCACTTTCCCTAAGGCTGACACAGAATGTACCTGCACCCAAATTAAAAAAAAAAAAAATCAACTCTGTAAACTTGAGAAGCTGTACCCTTAACCAACATTTAGAATGTCTCACACACTGGACCTTCTTCAGGTCTGTTCCTGTACTTAATGGATTATTACTTTAAACGGAGAACCTTCTCCGCTGCAGTCTTAGCCCACCTTACGAACGCAATTCGTTCCAGAAAAACCCCTCTACGGTGCGTTCTTGGAAATAAAAAAACGGAATTACCATTTGTTTCAAAGGTAAACGTTTGTTCTTAAGACTGAAAATTGCCACCCGTTTCTGCTAAAAAGAAAAAAAAAAATTCTCTAAATCCCATTAAAATAATGTTTGTTATATTTTGTGTATATTTTCCCTAAATAACCAAACAATGTTGAAAATGCTGGCATGTCTTCTTGCAGGGGTTTCAGCAAGTCTATCTGATGAAACCTATTTGGCCAAAAACAAGGGTTAATATGATCCAACAATGCCTCCTACACAAATGAAATGAATTGGTCCATTCTTGAACCCTGAGCACTTTCCACAGACCCACCTGTACAAGCTTACTATGAAGAGCTCGCCTGTAAAGACAGCATAAAGCTCTGATCCACATTACCCTGTTTACACAACAACATTTTTTCCCTGCTTTCTGCAATGTACGCGTCTCTGCTACTACTGCCTTTTAGATTCTGGGCCTAACTGCTTTTCCCACGTTCACAGAATCGCTACCTTCTTCGAGGCAAAATGAGAAACGGCCTATAATGTGGGAAAAAAGGGCAAGTCGTCTATGCAAAATGAGATTTGCACACAGGAAGTTTCATATGTAACACTTAGACCCTACAAGGACCAATGAAGGAGAAAAAAAAAAACATGAGGACTTTCATCAAAAATTCATCCAAGATTAGATTTCATACACTGAAAGGAGACGACACAGAAATTCCAGAAACAGAAGTGGTGAAACTGCCTACTGACCACGAGTCACAGTCAATCAGCACCTGACGAAAAGCCGAACTTTAGAACTAGGGGAAAAGGACTGACAAAATCCCATCAAGGGATACTCTCCCAGACACATTTACTTGCACATGCAACTAAAGTCACTAAATTCACAACATATCTTTGGAAACAACTGAAAGGAAACCATGTAAACATAAAGAGAACATGTGAATTTTACACATAGTATAGATGGGCCCCAACGGACAGCGTAAAGCAAGGCTTTTCTTCCCCCACAAAAAATAACAGTAGTCAACAACCACAAATATTTTAAACTAAATTCCAAATAAATTAACGTTTTTACAGAAGCATAAATTAGGTTTTTTTTTATTTTGAAATTTCACAAGCAGAAAAACCCATGCATTGTCCAATACAGGAAGTACAACGCATGACCCCATATACTTGAAATTTTTAATAGAAAGATTAAATATAAACACAAAAACTGATGTACATGTTGGGTAAAGGTATCATAACTACAGAGGGTGATGAATAAGGTGTAAAACAGTGCATAGTGGGAGAGCGTGCACTGAGACCACCCTAAGGTGCTAGAGGACAGTAAAGGCATCTGTTGACCACCACACAACGCAGAAAAACACTCATGTCCATACAGAAAGGAGGAGGAGGTGAGGTCCAAAAGAGGTTAAGACACTCCTACGTACTCCATCTTATACCGCGGTATCCCATGTATAACAATTAGTGTAACCGGTACTTAAACATGGTTTTATTTACTACTTACTCTAATAAACGCTGTAAATAAATTGAGGCCTTATGTCCCAAAGCCAGGGATGAAATGAGAGAGAGCTAAATAATAAAGATGTTTAGGTGATATTTAGGCACTGAGGTGATTTAAATAACGCATTTACCTATAATCCTGCCTGTAAATATTGACGATTAAAAGGAACGCTGCAGTAACTCACTGCACACCTTAGAACGGTAGCACAGAGAGATACAGAGCATCCTGACCAGCTCTCGCCGTGTGATACGGGAACTGCACAGCCTCCGACCGCAAGACCCCACAGCGAATTGTGACAACAGCTTAAAAGATGGTTGGAGTCTCTCTACCCACCATGGACACCTCATACAACAACTGCTGCATCTGCAAAGCCACCAGTATTGTGGACGACCCCTCTCATGGACTCTTCACCCTTTTGCCATCTGGCAGAAGGTACAGGAGCATCCGTGCCACCACCAGCAGACTCCCTGGGGCAGCCGGATTACTCAACACCCTATTGCCCCCCAACGCTCACCTGGCACAGTCAAACAATGAACCCAACATGACTTAATACCACTGCACAACTGCACGTTACAAAGCTGCGTCAGACACTTTTATTACGGGAATCGTTTTTTGCTGCGTTTACAGCTTACAGCCCATGTCCTTTGTGTTGTTTACTGTCCTGTGTTTCTCCTGTACTCATCTTACACTGTTGTGTCTTTGCACCTTATGTAGTCTTACGTACCATCCTGTGCTGCACCAGAGTCCCAGAGAAACGACATTTCTTTCCACTATACAAGCTATATAGAGGAACGACAATGAAAAACCGACCTGAATTTGAAAGGTGCGCAGTATACGCACCATGCGCACACCACAGCGTGTGAATCTCTGCATGTTCGCATGATCCGTCACACGGCACCGGGCGGCACGGTGACACAGCGAGTAGAGGTGCTGTCTCACAGCACCTGGGTGGTGTGACAGGATGTGGGTTCAATTCCCGCTCGGCCTGTGCGGAGCTCGCATGTTCTCCCCGTGTCTGCGTGGGTTTCGTCTGGGTGCTCTGGTTTCCTCCCACACTCCGGAGACATGCTGTTCAGGTTTCCCCATAGCATGTGACTGACAGCGTGTGTGTGTGTGTGTTCCACTCATGTATGGATGAGTGACCCAGTGTAAGTAGTGTATCTAGCAGTGTAAGTCACCTTGGTGAATAATAAATAAGGTATGTGGGCTGATCTGCTAAATAAATAAATATTATTAATGTAAGGGAAGCCAAAAGTCAATGGTAGCAACTACGATATTAAAATAATTAGAGTAACTGCAGTATCTCAGCACTGATTCACACTCCACAGCGCACTAGTTAGTTCCAGTGTAATAATTACATTCATTTCATGTGCAACAACTTCTTGAAAAAGTGAACGAGCTTCCGAAGCTGCTTCGTATTGAACTAAACCACCAACGGGAGGAAACAGAAGAAAGCGGTCGTAACTCCCAACAGGTGCCGACATCAATTCCCCAGGAAAGAAAACGCTATCAATTTCTCAGAAGTGAGAGAAAACACATTAGTTGTGCTCATTTTTTTTTTTTTTTTAAAGATACAGATATAGAAATTATAGGTACGACTCGACTGCTAGCGTCGCGACTTAGCCCTCGCCTCGCGTTAGCCGAGCACAATGTCAACTTGGTTTCAACACACGACATACTACTGTACTAGAAAGTAAACAAAATAAACCGGGTAGACATGTGAGTGACAAGTGCCATGTTTACTTGACTTTATTTCATTTTTACTGTCGTTTTTTTTTTTTCTCTCCACTGCACTGAGTCTCATCATCGACCCGAAGCGAAGGCCGCCCGCGCCGGTCGGCCGCGCAACTAACAAGACAAGACTAAGTTCCTGACAACTTCACACGCAAAATTACACTGATATTTCCTCGTGGTGTGTAGAAACCTCGGCATTTTCCTCGTAAATTCGCGGTGAATTGAGGAAATACTCACATGTCGAACAGAAAAGAAGTAGAAAACTGAGGGAAAGCGAACGGGCGCTGCCGTGACGACTGTAACTAACTTTCAGCAGGGAAGTCAGACAGAACCGAGAGCGCCCCCGCTGGACACTACTGGGGCGACACCTTGATCCACAGCGCCCCCCCTGGACACTACTGGGACGACACCTTGATCCACAGCGCCCCCCCTGGCCACTACTGGGACGACACCTTGATCCACAGCGCCCCCTCTGGACACTACTGGGATAACAGCCCATATCACTATGTGGATCAACACAACCACTCAAATTACATTTAATTATTGTTAACACTGGCAGCCCTCTTTCTGGCATTATACTTTTCCACAAAGTGAACACTTAAGTGTCAGCATTTTCAAAGTTAAATACTTGTTTTTTTGGAAAAAACTATAAGAGCTGCAGCACCTTCTGTGGACAATAAAGGGGTTACATACTGTCATTACCCACTTTACATTTGTTTTCACTCAACAGATCCTTTGCTTCAAAGCAACACTCGGTGATTTTTTTGCTAGTGTTTAGCTGACACCTTTGTAAGAGCTAGATTGGTTAGGGTTAGGTTAGAATTAGTTTAGGGTTAGGTTACAGAGGTTATGTTACAGGTAGGGTTTGGTTAGTCTTAGGTTAAGGTTATATTAATTTAAGGGTAGGGTTAGGGTTCAGTTTGGGTTTCATTAGGATTAGGTAAGAGTAAGGGTAAGGTTAGGGTAACATTAGGGTTAGGGTTGGGTTAGAGTTAGGTTAGAGGTAGGGTTAGGGTTAGAGTTAGGTTAGCATTAGTTTATGGTTAGGGTTAAGGTTTGGTTGGGGTTACAGTAGGGTTAGGGTTTGGTTTGGGTAAGGTTATGGTTATGTTCGGGTTAGGGTTAGCTATGGTTAAGGTTACATTAGGGTTAGGGTTATGGTTTGATTATGGTTAGGTTAAGGTCTGAAAACTCACCTTTTCCAGACTCACTTTGCCCAAGATCTCTCAAGCTCATGTACAGTGTAAATGTTCATGCACCATAACTTTATGATCATCCCTAGATGAACCTTTACACAGCCGCTACTCCTGTATTGTATGTAAATGTTTGCGTAACTTTAAAAAAAAAATTGTAGGAAGGTTTTCAAGACTCATCTATCCTGCATTTTATGCACCTACTCGAGCGATGAACATTGGTGCATCAAGTGGAAAGTAACAAACTAGGTTTACTTAAGAATCACATGTCTGCAGCTATGTATCTTTTTCCTAATGTAGTGCACAAATTGTATTTTCTCTGAGATGTATGTCGCTTTGGAGAAAAGCATCTGTTGAATGAATGTAAATGTTAGGCTTTCGGCAGGGTTAGGTTGGAAGTAGGGTTAGGTTAGGGCTACTTTTGGGTTAAGTTAAGGTTAGGTTAGTGTTAGGTTAGAGGCAGGGTTAGGTTATGGTTAGGCTTTGGTTAGGGTTAAGTTAGTATTAAATTAGGGTTAAGATTAGGTTAGGGTTGGGGTTTGGTGATGGTTAGGGTTAGGTTATGGTTTGTGTTAAGTAATGTTTTGGTTACAGTTAAGTTAGGGTTAGGCTAGTGTTAGGTTAGATTTAGGGATAGGTTAGGGTTAGGGATTGGTTAGGGTTAGGTTAGAGTTAGGGTTAGAGCTGGATTAGAGTTAGGTTAGGGTTTGGTTATTGTTAGTTTAGCATTATGGTTAGGTTAGGTTTAGTTAGTGTTAGGGTTAGAGTTAGGATTTGGTTAGGGTTTGAGTAAAAGCTAGGGGTAGGTTAGGGTTAGGGTTACATTATGGTTGGGGTTAGGGTAGGGTTTGGATAGTGTTAGGGTTAGGGTTAATTTGGGGTTTGGTTAGAGGTAGGTTTATGTTAGGGTTAAGATTTGGTTAGGTTTAGTTTGCGGGAAGGGTTAGGTTAGGGTCAGGGTTCAGTACGGGTCTGATTATGGTTTTGTTAGCATTAGGATTTGGTTAGTGTTATGTTAGCATTAGTTTAGGGTTAGGATTAAGTTAAGGTTGGGGTAGGTTAGCGTTAGCTTAAGGTTAGGGTTAAATCTGAGTTGGGGTAGGTTAGGGTTACATTAAGGTTACGATTTGGGTATGGTTGGATTAGCATTTGAGTTAGGATAGCGTTACTTTAGGGTTACAGTTAATTTAAGATTAGGATAGAGGTAGGTTATTGTTAGGGTTACGATTTGGTTAGTTAAGGGGAAGGGTTATGGTTTGGTTAGGGTTAGGTGAGGGTTAAGGTTCAGTATCTGTTTTGTTAGGGTTAGAGGTAGGTTTAGGGTTAACTTAGGGTTAGGTTAGATGTAGGGTTTGGTTTGATTTAGGCTTAGGGTTAAATTATTTTAGGGGTTTATGGTTTGGTTATGGCTAAATTAGTGTTAGGGTTAGGTTATGGCTCGGTTAGTGTTACATTAGAGTATTGTTAGGGTTAAGGTTAGGCGTTAGGGTTAGGTTATGGTTATGTTAGCATTAGTTGATGGGTAGGGTTAGATTAGGGTTACATTAAGGTTAGGGTTTGGTGAGGCTTAGGTTACGGTTGGGTTAGGGTTGGAGTTAGGGTTACATTAGTGTTTGGCTATGGTTAGGTTAAGGTTAGGTTAGGGCAGAGGTAAGATTAGGGTTACTTTAGGGTGAGGGTTTGATTTCGGCTAAGTTAGAGTTAGGGTTACGTTTGGGTTAGGAATAGGTTAGGGTTATGTTAGGGTTGGGTGTGTTTAAGTTATGGTTTGATTAGGGTTAGGGTTACATTAAGGTTAGAGTTATGGTTTGGATATGGTTATGATAGGGTTAGATTTTGGCTATGGTTAGGTTAGGGTTACATTAGGGTTAGGTGAGAGAAAATGAGGAAGGGGGGTGGGGCAAAATCCTCACTCATCCCACATACCCTGGGCAAAAACTCTTTACCTTTCTCCCCCCGGCAGTCTTTTCAGAGCACTGTCCGCCAGGAGGACCAGACTCAAGAACAGTGTTTTCCCTCAGGCATCACTCTCATGAGAAGTTAACACTCCCCTATAGGTTTCCCATCAGTGCAACATTGTCCAACCACTTTTGGTAATTTAATTCTTATTTACCTTTTCAAAGTATTTATACTATTATAAATATACTATTTATATTCTTGTGTTTGTATACTATGTAAATATGTTATACATAGATATTGAAAAGATATAGAAAACATACATAGATATATTTTTTCCATGTGCTAAAGCATGATTAAGCTGTTCATGTAAACATATTTTTAATCAAAATAACTTGATTTCTGAGTGGTTGTTTGACCTGATGATTTTTTTCATCTTTACTGAAAGTACCTTGTTGGAAGAGTACTTTTATCTGAGTACTTTTACCCACCTTTGCTCGTCACTGAAGCAACGTAATCTGATGGATCATATTTTACTCTTCATTCAAGATTATGAGAAGAGAAGGTCAATGGATGGCATATTGCATTTTGAATGCTGGCATTTACTGTTAACACGGTGATGGATCTTGAATTGTTTGAGCAGCAATTTTTTCGGGAATCATAGGGTCCAGTACCTCATAACTGCTGAGGAACATGAAGCCGTTTTACACAGGAAGGTGCATCTTATGGTTCAAACATGGTTTTCCCATGATTTTGCCACAATACATAGTAAATACACCCATCTACAGGGTTAATTTGAGAAAACATTGGTTTTATGAACACGAGGCTGAAATTAAATACCTCCCATAACTTCCTCAGTTCCCAGATCACTGAACATAGTTTTACAGAGAAATTGTAGAGCACAGTTATGGAGTAAATTTTATACTACAGCATTCCAAGAAACACTGAAGCTGGAATAATGGTCTGCTTTTTATTGGTTACAGAATATTTTTTCTACTGTATACATTAATCTGTGCACACCCTGTTCTTCCTAAAAGTAAAAATATATTGAAAATGATAATCACATAATTTATCTGCATTGCGTGAAAGTACAGGAAAACACCAAACAATGTACGTTTTCTTAATTTTTTTTTTTTTTATTATTTTACAGCAGAAAGAATATAAAGCATTCAGAAAACATTTTCCATATTTTAAGGGCAATTCAAAACGTTTTGCATGGCTTCAGCAGCTGAATTTTATTTTGACTTTTTTAAACATCTCCAGTGACGTTTTTTTTTTACATGCACAATTACATAAAATGAAACCTAGAAGGAGTGGGGTGAGGAGCAAGGGGAAAAGGAGAGAACGTGAGACATTCGGGGAGAACTGAAAATGAGGAGAACGTAGCAGTGTAAGAGAAGAGGAAGGAGACAATGCGGGAGAAGGACGGAGAGGGGGGATACGGAAAACAGACCTAACACTAGTCTTACATGCAGTGTGTCGGGGGCGTGCTGCCTAGTAAAAAAGCACGGCCTGCAATTTTTTTTTCTTCATTTGAAAATGGTGAAAACGTGCAGATAGGTCAGGGTGTCGTAACTGCTCTCAATAAACTACTGAATGCCTGTCTTGCAGTTCTGGCAATTGCATAAAAGAAAGTGAAATATGTGTGCCAACTTTTGCTTTCTGTCGATATTAGATCTGAAGATCTCCACTTAGAAAAGGAAAAAAAAAAATTATTGCTCTGTGTCCATAAGTGGAAAGCCTTGCACAGTGGTTTCTGCCCATTGGTTACCTCTATTTCACATCTTTCTCTTTTTATGGTGCTATACAGGAAGGCAATATTTTAAAATACAAACAAATGCCTAGAAACCAAATGTTTATGTTAGCAAGCCAGCAGCATGAAACGAAGAAAAATGGTATATCCACGTGTCTAGAGATTAATTTTATTTCAAAATGATGTGAAATGATGGTCTGGTTTGAAAAATTTAGGGAAGATCAAAGAGGCGTTGAGTAAACCACTACCAGACTGTTCCGTCCTTCTTGAGTTAAATTTCGAAAATCAGGTCTCACACACCTCTTGCTGACAGTCGGTTTTCTTCCCGGTCATAGAATTAAATAAAACACTTAATTTCACTTCTAACTTTTGAGTCAAAGCTGACCAGCTTGTGGCAGTAACAAATACAAGGGGTGAAAGAGAGGGGAGGGAGAGGGAAAATGTTAGAATTAACGTAATTGCTCAGTCATTTGACTTTTTCCTTTAGCCAAATTCGACTAAAATCATTAAATACACCGGTTGTCAGGCCGCTAAATATCCCAGTCTATTTCTTTTAAATACAAGGCATGATATAACCTTGCGCAACAGTACATAAGGAACACTCTTTTTGAAGAACACTGTATTGGAAAGAACCTGTATTTCTGGCCGTTAGACAATGTCTCAGATTTCCCACTATCTCCCAGTATTCCCCGTTTCACTCTCTCCTCCCTACTTTGGCACCCTGAGTAAAAATACAAAAAAGTTTACTCTAAGCTACAAGTATTATACATAAAGTTGTTATTCCACAGTCTGCTCCTTCCTGCATATGGTCAGACCTGCTCTACAGTTAGGAGAGCGATTGTGGCACGCGGCACAATGCTTGTGTCCTTCAATATTTCCCATCATATTACATGTTAAAAACAGCAAGGGCAATACAGAGTGAACAAAAATGTACAAAAGCAAAAAGAAAGAAAATGATTCAATCGGTCGCAAAGAAAAACCCCTTATTTCACTCACACTGCCCTCATAAACTTGAAACTTCATTTAGCTTTTTTGAGTAAGCTCCTTTCTCACCTTGCATTTAGAAGCCCTCTGTTCTCCATAAATGTTCAGAGATGATAAAGAAACGTTCTCTGCTTTACAGAAAAATAAGGCATTTATGAGTCTATTTGACTACCACTACTAGAAATATAAGCATGCTTTGGGTGTTGTCCACAAACCCCGTTATCTATATTACTCATGCAGGACTATAAGACCTTCTCATTTAAGCACAGCAGTGCATTAGTTTGATTCCTACACCACTATCCGGTCTTATGGATGCAAGGCAGAAGTCAATGGAGATACGCAATCTTGTAATAATGATTGTTTTAGCAAGCAGTTTTTATAGGAAAACTATGCTTCCATATTACACTTAAAAATGGCATTTGGTAGATCTGATGATCCACAAAGAGTCATTTTGGAAACAAAGCTGGGGACGACAAAGAGGAACAAGATAACTGAAACCCATGTAACCTACCAAAAGCCCCGAAGGCGCACTGAACTGGGATTTACAGTCTGTAACTTGTTTCTATGAATGGAAATGCGACTTCAGATATTTTCTGGGTTGTGCTCCTAGTACAGCCACACTGACCATGGTTTATATCTTTTTCATCTTTAAACACACTTCATACTCTTGAAATTGGCTCACTGCCTTTAGGATGTGGTTAGGCACTTTCTACATAAACACCGCATAAAAGAAAGGTTTACATTGTGTGTCTCTGCAACAGAAACAGATGAAAATACATCCAGAGATGGTGCAAGCAACTCCCTGGAAATACAGTAATAGCGATGGACAAAACTCATCCCAAGAAATGAATCATAATGGAGCAAAATAAGAATTTTTTTGGCATGGTGAAGATTAATGGATGGTTCTGTTACAGGTAACTAGGAGCAATACTCACTCTAAAACTCTTCCGTCACTCTTCAGCTGGAATGGAAATTCAGCATTGCCTCTAAAATGTGTCCACAGCACCCACCCTACCTGCTTTTAACACATTACGCTCCAGATCAAGGCACCCTTAAATTCTGTCAAAACAGCGGTCCTTTACGATTACGTCACCATCCGTGGGTCTGAGCTGAGCTCTGCTGATGGTTCTGCAATACAGTACTGAACTTTCATGGACTTTACAGTCTCACAGAGGTGGTCCTGTCAAGTTTTACAGAGTGTTGCTCATCCCGTTTCAAGGGATGACCAGTCCCTCACACTATAGAGAGCTTCAGTGTCCTCATTTTATTTCTGTTTATTTATTGGTTTCTCATGTAGCATTTTTTTCTTTCGCTCCATCGGTCCTGAACTACATCATCTAAACCATTGCCTTCACCTGGGAATGGCTTTCTCTGCATCCCTATTTAGCGTGGTGCCCCCGTGTACCAGACTCCTTCCCTGTTTACGCTGACCGTTCGATCCATTGGGCTAGAGTTTCCATGGACAAGGCTTCTATTTACAACAACAACTTCAGATCCAGATGCTATTGCTACGCAGCCTTACATCGCAGCACAGATTTCTCATGTTCCAGTTCAAACTTGCCATTTCTTGTTGCAGTTTTTTTCTTCGGACGCCCAACCTACCCACACCATATGTATTTTGCAGCGGTTGGCCAATCAAGCTGTTTTTCAAGACTTTCTTGAAGGTGTTGTTCAAATATTTTCCTTTTTGCACCGTGTGGAGATCTTTACTTGTACTCTGTATGGCCGGTGTACCATTTCATTGTATTAAATACTAGAACTTTTTGTGTTATGATTATCTGCTCTGCTAAGATTTAAACTCATTTTTCTTGTTAAGCAATATAGCATTCACATTACTTGGCACCATTGGCAAAGAAGATTAAATTCTTGATAGCCCCCCCAAAAAAACAATAACAAAATAATGTAAACATAACTTTTTTGACTTTGATACCTTTGCATTTTTCCTAACGCTAAAGATTTTTTAACTTTTTATATCTGCAATAAGGTCATGCTTTAGCAAAATGTCCTTTTCAAGAACATTCAAAATAAAATACTCTTATAGTGAAATAGTTTGAATCATTTTACAGACCATAGCCACTAATGCTTCTTTATATTTTTTTGTATCTTTGTTCATGACTTAAATTTTCATGCACATAGCTCATTTTTATACCAGGTATTTACATTATATACAAAGAGTACAACCATTCTTCTTGGCCATTCAGACAAAACTATACAAATATTCTGTGTGTCTCATGCCGTGTTATTGTCCCCTTTTATGAATAAAATAATATATATTTTTAAATACAATCCCTTTCAGATTATTGTTCTTCTTTGCGTACCTTCAGCCATCTATATGTACAGACACTGCTCAGTAGTCAAAAATATGGATCTTTCTACCCACAGTTTCAGGGGTAGTACAGGGACCCTTTACAAAGTCTCTAAGAAGTCAAGGCAATGCATGTGATCTTCCCCTTGAAAGCCTTTCACAGCTTCCAAAGGTCGTTTAAATTAACGAAAATAACCATCAAAACCACACTCATCACAGAGACAAACTGTGCAAGATTCAAGCTCCTGCAAAGTAATCCTGAAGAAAGTATTGAAAACAAAAAAAAAAAAAAACAAAATAAGGCCAATTCAAAGCAAGAATGAATGAAACAGAAATCTGTAGAATACATAGAAGTCGAGCGTAAAATGAGTCAAGGTGGCGGAAGGGGGCGGAAAAAGGGATGATGCCACAAAGAACAGAAACATTTCTCTTGAAACACGCAAGACAACATTTGCCCAGAAACATGCATTTCTTCCTTTTTTTTCTGATTAAATTCAACAACACAAGACACACGAACACAGGCTAGCAATAAAGGCGACATTTAAGTAAAAGACCAATTAATCAATTTCAAATAACAAAACTTTTAAAAAGGGCAAAGACTATATCTAGGCCCCACCCCAAAACATTCCCACCCAAAATAAGAAAATGAGATGGGTTTAAAACCCCTCCCTATCTGTTTTCTTCCCTCCTACATTCGAGCATAGCCCAGCCCCTTGAGCTTGTATGACAAGGTGGAGGGCTGCTTGACAGGACACAATGCTTTCTGGTAATGATGCCTTTGTTTGACTGAGCACTGGATTGCATGTACAAATGGGTCAATGAACTATGACAAAGATTTTTGGTTCATGATGAGTTTTTTTTTATGTTTTTAATGGATTACTTCTAAAAATCACTTTAGAAGCAGGTCCCAACATGTATACACCTTAACTTCATTTTTGGAAGTTTTCTTCCTTAGCTCTGCATCTTCCTGACTTGATTGAAAGTACACTGGACTAGTCTTCTTCCACAATTCCGGATGTGTTTTTTTTTTTTGTTTGTTTTTGCTTCAGGAAAAAAATAATGAAAAGTGCAAAAGATGCCATGAAGTTAATGTTGTTTTTTTCCCCCCATATTTCCCCTGTATAGTTTTTTTTTTTTTTTTAAAAACTTGCCACTTTTCCAATCTGAAGTGAAAAGAAAACAATGCAGAAGTAGAATCTGTCGTAGTGTTGTAGTAATAATTGCAGTGTCTATCTTGAATTACTTCCATTTCTTTTTCCTCTTGTAAAATGTTGCTGGTATAAACTGAAAACAAAAAAAGAGTCTGGAGAGTGACGTCATATTGTGAGCGGGTTCTTCTGGGTACTCTCATGTTCCTTGGCCCTTCTCAATTCTTTCACTCTGGAAAACAAAATGGGACACATTTTAGTATTCATATGATAATGCCAAGAGTTCTGAAGACCAGCCTGTCAGATGTCAGACCAGTACGAGGGGAAAAAAGGAGACAGTATACAACACCGCGGACCAAGCTGCCAGAGTGGGGTGAATAACTATAATTTTCAAATTTATTTAGTCAGTACAGATATGGACAGGTTTCTTTCTTCATTGAAATAATTTCTTTTTCTTGATCTATTTCACATTATGGGTTCAGAGATCATCAACAACCAAGTTTATCAAACACAAAATGTTCAGTTACATAGGCCTGTCCTTTTACCTACCACCTTCAGACACTTCAGTCAACAGTATATCTGGTGTCTACAAAAACATCTTCAAGACAGTCAAATACAAAGTGAATATAAATGAGCCTTACATTTATTCATTTAGCTGATGCTTTTTTCCAAAGTGACTTACAAGGTTAAGCTACTCACAACTCTTTACCTATTTATACAGCTTGGTAATTCTACTGGAGCAATTCAGGGTAAGTACCTTGCTCAAGGGTACTATAGCTGGAGGTGGGATTGAAACCAGCAAACCAAAGGCAGCAGCTCTGCCAGCACTGGCAGTGATCCCTAGCCTTGTTACAAATGTCTTTCTGGTCTGTTGAACTTTATTGAGCTGTCCTGAATTGGGGATGAAAGACTTGCAGAAGAGATAATTGTCTAAGATATTAGCTAGTTCATCAAAGGTAAGTTGAATTGGGATCATGGTGGCACAGTGAGTAGTGCTGCTGTCTCACGGGGTTTGAGTGGTGCAAGAGGACATGGGTTTGATTCCTGCTCAGTCTGTGCGGAGTTTGCATGTGTCTGTGTGGGTTTCCTCCCAGAGTCCAAAGACAGGCTATTCAGGTTTAGCTGTAGTGTGTGTGTGATCCACTGATGGATGGATGAGTGACCCATTGGAAGCAGTGTAAGTCACCATGGTGAATAAGGTGTGTGGGCTGATAACACTACATAGAGTTCATCGGAGGTCACTTTGGAGAAAAGCGCCTGCTAAATACATAAATGTAAATCGGGATATCTTGTGTCTGACATGACCAGAAAAATAACACATTTAAACAATTTTTAAACCCACAGACATAAAAAAATTTGCTGGATGCTGTCCAAAGGAGCCATCAAGGTGAACAGAGAATGGTCATTTGCTTTGAAAACTCCGTAAGCCTTGCGTTGGACGCAGCCGAATTCACACGTTCCACTTCGATTTCAGTGGATTCAAGTGCTTTATGTAGTTAAACCCACGATGACGTATACCAAACAATTCCACGTACATGAAGATGCTTAAAGATTTACATAGCGTAACTGGCCTCCACCAGCATGTCGCATGGTGCCCATTCTCCTGCCACCGAGTGCGAGGGCGTCCTCCATACTGGTGCTTAGACAAAATGTGCCTCGTTGCAGGCCCTTTTCTTCAGTACCAGCTAACAGATACACAGGTTAGAACCTTGCCCCCGCATCCCCGAAATCTACAGTATCTCCGGTGCTACAAGAAGGAGGTAAGGAGCCACCCACATCAAAACAAGAAAAACAGCAGGCAGCCAGGCTTTTCAGAGAACATCCTGCCCAAACAGGAAGTGGCGTCAGTAACAGCATGCCTTCGAGTTAAAAAGCAAGGCCCATGTTCGTCGGTGTTCATGCAGCCACGTCAGCATCATTCAGCAATCCTCTAGTCCTATAATGTGCATCTTTACACCAACAAAGGGGGGAAAAATAAAAATAGAGCAGAGAAACAGGAAGTGCTTGGTAAGTGCTGAGGTGCCACTGTCATTCTCGTAGCTAGCTAACCACTAGGTCTGTCAATCAAAAGGACTCAATTCTTCTCTGGCTCCGGTCGGCAGCTATCATGCAAGCAGGCATCAAGCAAAAGTGGCAGAAAATGAGTAAAAGGGCTGGAGGAAGCAGGGGGAGCAGAGGGAGCAGGGGTAGATGGAGCGAGGGAGCGGGAGGGTATGAGGATCTTGGGGGGGGGGAGAGAAAGAGGGAGAGAGAGAGAGAGAGAGAAGAGAGAGGAAAGCACATACTGAGTTTCTGAGGCTGCACTCACCCGCTTGAACAGTCTATGGTCCATCAAGGGGCTTTGCATTAACAGTAAAACAATACCAGATAGCTATTAGCACACACTGGGCATTGGGGGAGAAGTGGGCAGGGTCGTGGAGGAAGGGGCGAAATACTACGAAACACTATCTGCATGTCTTACGGAACCCTGTCTTGAAATACAAGGGGGCTGTTGCCGTCTAGGGCCTCAAGCATGAGGGGGCAACTACTGCACGTCGGGAAACCTTTTTATACCGCGGATCTCTGACAGTTCAGAGAAGCGGTCGAAGCCTGACGGTCTTTGGCGGTGGTGCTCGTTCGGTGTGTGCTTACACATCTACTGGAGATGAACCCAAAGAAAGAAGTGCGATCCGCTGTTTTTATCGGATTACGAGACCTTATTATAGAATGCGCTGTATAACTGCGCTAACAGCTGTTTACGTGGTATGACGCCGAGTTTAACGCAAGGTATCCAATATCTGTAACATGCATTACTAAGAGGTATGTCTGATGTTAAACCATGAAGAAACAATGAGTACCTTTGTCCAGTTTTATTGCAAGCCTCTAAAAGGCTTTTCTTTCTAGTCCCTCGGATGTTAAAGTATATACATTTAGGCAAAGTGTACGAAGTGCACACCTGTGTTGTGGATCGAGAGCCGCAGAGTGGACGAGCAGTTGTTCCTCTTACCAGTGAGCGGTGCTGTGGAACACTCACCTGTGGCGACAGCGGCGCAAGAACCTCATGATCTTTCGTGCAGCCTGGTCCTGCTTCTTGGTGAGCAGGCTGCTTCTGAAACACACCGGGAGAGAGGCGGTGTACAACTGGGCCATCCCACTGCCTTGCTCACACATTTTCCTGCGCCGTGTTGCAAAGGCGTCGGTGTTACGGAAACACAAGTGCGCTGTTCGCGTGAGTCTACGGGAACCGGCGGTCGCACCTAAGCTTGCATGGCTACGAGAAACCGTAATTCCTTTCCTGACTGAGTTTCAGATGGTTGTCAGGGTAGCTTTGAGGAGCTCTAGTACCTGAGTTTGTGTTGCACCAAGGCGGCAGCAGCTGCTCGACGATGGGGCCTCAAACGACCAAACTCCTTGTAGCTGCGGTAGTATTGCTGTATCAGCACGGCAGCCCGTCGGCTTTGCTGGAACTTCTTCTGCTCATGGTAGCTGCGGAACTTACTCTGGATAAGGATGGCGGCCTGCGTCATCTTCTTATAAAGTGCATACTGCCATGGGACAAGAAGACAAAGGGGAGTCAGTGGGTCTAGACATGAATATCACTATAGAGCCAAAATTTCAGATTAAGGGAGACCAAAGAAAGACACACACCCCTCTAAACTCAGTTCAGAGTTTTATTTCAAAATCACCCTGAATTCTTGGAAGTCCAGCTTTTATCATATAACCATTTCTCTTTTACAAAAAAGTAATTAGAGAAATGTGAACTCGCAACGGTGGAAGTGCCACCCACGCAGCAAACACTGGCACGGGGTGCAAGGGGAAGTGGCTTTTGCCAGTACCTTCTCCCATACATGTCTGGTGGAAACATACACACTTCACACACCCAGAGCTGGACTCAAACCTCCCACCCACCGCAGCTCAGGACTTTGACATCCCAGCTTCACTTGCTGTGCCACCGTGTCACTGAGCTCGCAATAATGTGTATTAAAATGTCTTTGTAACTAACTGTTTTATCCCAAAGGGTCCTGCTCTCCGGTGGGTGTGGGGTTCGAATCCCGCTTGGGGTGCCTTGCGACGGACTGGTGTCCCATCCTGGGTGTGTCCCCTCCCCCTCCAGCCTTACGCCCTGTGTTGCAGGGTTAGGCTCCAGCTCCCCGCAACCCCGTATGGGATAAGCGGTTTCAGAATATGTGTGTGTGTGTTTTATCCCAAAGAACAAGTGCAACGTAAATGGAGCCTCAGAGCTGATATAAGGCACAAAGGACAACAAATTACCTTCAAGGCTATCCATGTCAGCTTGTGAAAGAAGGAGGAAAGGTGTTAAACATTAGCTGGAGTTGGGACACCCTCTACGTCATCGCTATACAATTCAATTTAGGTCGCAATTTATTCAAAATCTATACACCTGTTCCTCATATCAATACACCTACATCTGTACACCCATTCATCATTCTGTTGTGAGGGGGCTCAAAATGCCTTTCTTTTATACGGAAAAAATAATTCCTGGGAAAAAAAAATGTTGCTTAAAATTAATTAAAATATCAAAATAAAAAGTATATTACAACAGAGATATCAGCAACATAGTTGATATTTGTAAGAAAAATGCTCATTTATACTATATGTCTTTCAATGATATATTTTCATTTGTAAATTAATTATCAATAACTGCTTGTCCAGTGTTGGGCAGCAGAGGTCCAGAGTCTAAAAAAAGCATTGGGGACAAGGCAGGATAAGCGCCGGCTGCAAAAATTCGATGATCCGGCTATTGGATGTATTTGATATAATGACATGAAGCTCACAAGATCGCTGCTTATATCTTTCACTCTGAAAAGCACACAAACTTTGTGCTGTGAAGCATTACTAATGAATGTTTGATCTGAAAGGTACTTACCCTGAATTGCTCCTTAATGCCACTCAAGGGCCTGTCAGCTCCTCAACACGGAGAAGCAGGGAAGTGCCTAGTGACTTTGGAGCTGGCACACTTGTTTAATTGTGTAATTGCCTGTGTAACTCTTTGCGATTGTATATTTTATTATTCGTTATAATTTATTTTTTATTGTCTTCGGGTAAAGCTGCACCTTGTCACTTGTCACGTGTTACGTTGTGCGTGTCAATTTCCCTGCAGCGATTAATATTGATAATTAAATACTATTCAAAAATTTACACAACTGTATAGTTAGCGAAATAATAGCTAAATAATTGTTAGTTGCTTAACATTAGAAGTTGCTCTGGACAAAACCATCAGGTACATGAAATAAAAAAAAACAACTTAACTGAAGATTGTGATTGGTTGAGATTTTTCATGTAATAAGAAATAGGAATTACACATAGAAGTCGGTTTTGTTAGGAATAGTGATGCTGTCACGCGGAACACAGGGAGCCGAGACGTCTGAACCCAAGTGCAGTGTTGTTCGTTATACGTTGAGGGAAGAGGCAAGGTCTTAAAACCAGGGACAGGCGAAGGGTCGGTCGATCGGCGAACAGGACAGGAACGAGGATCCGTGGACGTGGTCGGAGAACGAAGCAAGGAGTCAAAAAACCGAAGATCGTGGACAGAGCAAGAGTGTAGTAACACGAGGAAGGGCGGTTGTCCCAAACGAGATTCCGCAACGGTACGGGAGCTGAAGAAGGTCTTTATAGGGTGAGTGATTACTCATGAGCTAGTGCAGAGTCAGGTGTTGTTGCTTGTGTTGTGGGCGTGGACGTGACGGATGCATAGTATGTGCATGCTTTGCAGAGCAAAAGACAAAAGTAGGCGGTCAATAAAATACCTGTTTCGGAAGTAAAATGACCTTATAACCGAACAAAAGTGCCGTTGTATGGCAAAAGGGTTTATATTTTCATGAGCTGCTACAATGGTTTCTCAGCTCCAGTGCTTTAGAAGACCTCTGGTATCCTCTACAGCTCCACTGCATGTGCCTTACCTGTTTGTATTTCCTGTAACAGCGCTGAATGACGGCAGCTGCTACCTCCTGTTGCTCTCGGAGCGGGCGCCCCTACGGGGGGAGGAGAAGTGAAGAATTTAGGCAGGGTAGCCATATACGCACAACAGTGGACCTCTGTAGTTCTATCTGTCTGAACCACGAACTGGATCCTCTGGGTAGAGCAGGAGAGGCGGTTTGAAAACAGTAACATTAAGGGCACCTGTCGAAGGGGAGCAGTGCAGCGACGATCACGGAGCTGCTGTACCTTCCTGTGGGTGCCTACCTTCAAGAGCTGGGGGAACAGATGCCTCGAGATGTCAACGAACAGCTGGAGACGCAGAGTACCGTTAACGCCACTTTTCGGGGGCAGGGGGGTGGGGGGCAGCAAGTGAATTTCAGGGAGCGGGTTTGGAAGCAGCCAGGAGAGCGCAGCAAAGGGAGAACAGCACTACCTCGCAGCCAGGCCATGCTCTGCTCAAGCCACTTTCCCCATGCTAACAACACTGGGCCTGGAGGCAGGTCCAGAGTCCGTACTGCACGTTTGTGTTCGTGTTGTTGCGATACACCCCAAGGAACTGACTCAGAGTACTCACACCAGCGCTCATGTACTTTGACGCCCAGAAAAAAGTTCCACCGAGAAGATGAAATTTACTTTACCGATATACCGGTAAAAAGGCAGAAAGTAAGTAAGAGGCAAGGAACTCTTTCAACCATAAACACCGACACCAGCAGCTCACCGTCACCGGTCCCAGTGTGACGTGTGAGAAGGGGCTCCTCGGAACCCTGCTGTACCTTATACTTGCGAAAGGCAGTCTGCACCAGGCGGGCGGCCTCATAAAGCTCCCGCTGCTCTGGGTCCGAGAGGGTCAGCTGGGCCAGGTCCCGCTCCACCTTGCTGTTAGAGGCGCTGAGAAAGTCGCTCCAGTCAGCAGGAGACGGCAGGCCCGGCTTCTCCAGGGGCCCCTCGTGCGCTGGGGAACCTGCTGGGCTGAGGCTGGGGTTGGAGGATGGGGTCAGGGGCTCAGTGTACAAGGACCTAGAGGAGAGGGAGAGCGTAAGGTGTCATATTAACGCATTTCTACAGATCCCATCAGACACCAGCCTTTCCATGCCTCTCTGTACTTTTCCCTTGAAAAGCATTTGTAATTACACATAACATACAACATTTTACCCAGGCGATTTTGTACAGAAAAGAAAGAATGTGTTATAACCTATTAAATAAAAATCTCGCTGTCATGTTCAGCTGAATCTTTGATATAAAACTGCACTAGTGTGATTGAAAACCACCAGGAACAGCACTCTATAAATGGTCAAATTCACTGGTTTGTATTCTGGGACTCTACATAGTGTACTGAACAGCAGATACCAGGCGCATATCCATTGTGGAGCTCCATATGGCGTACTGAGCTGTAGATGTGACTCACATTCCTTCTGAAGCCACACATGGCATATTAAATTACAGGCATCGCTTATGTTCGTTCTGGCATTCGGCGTGGCTTGCTGAACTAAGACATCGCGTGTGTTCATTCAGCCATTGCATGAGGGGCATGCTCTTAAGTGTGTTCATTTGCCCGTGGGAGCCCTCACCGTAGATGTATAAGGCTGGGCAGGTGCTCCACGTCTCCCAGGTAACTGGCCAGCCAGCTCATGGTGTTGCTGAGCCCGGCACTGTCCAGGGGCGACACATCAGTCGCCACAAAATTATCCCTCTTAATGCGCTCCGGCGTCGCTTCGATGATGTGCTCTGCCAGCGTCATCATGTTCACCTGAGAGGGGATCCGCAGACGATATCAACACGCAAACAATCCATTCAGAGCTGCCCAGAGCTGTAACAGGTCACATGACCTGAGATACTCATGCAAACAGTGCAGACCCATTTGCATAGGACTCTTTGCAGTGCGAATCCATTGAAAACACGTCAGGATTACGTCCTCCAGCGCTTCCAGCTTAAGATGAGATGTTCTTTCATGTGCTGCATGTAAATCGTCATGGCAGTGATAAGCATGTGCTCGCTGATTTTTGTATGCATATTATATGTTTTACAATCAGACGTAAAAACAATGTTTCATTTGGCAACGTGAAACAATTTTGAAGTGTCCCATTTCATGTACTACATGGGTTTGGTTCAACACCACACACCATCTGAAACCCCTTACCCCAAGTGGGATCGGGGTAAACCGGAGCCTAACTCGGCAACACAGGGAGCAAGGCTCAAGGATGAGGGGACACACCCAGAAAGGGATGCCAGTCTGTCGCAAGGCACCCCAAGCAGGACTCGAACCCCAGACCCCCCAAAGAGCAAGACCTGGCCAAACCTGCTGTGCCACCACTCCCCCCAATTGGTTCGACACTACGTTCGGAAAATTTTCTTTAAGCAGACAAAGCATCGCACTGCACTTGCTCTGATTTACAGAGGGAACTACGGGGAGGATATGTCCTTTTGTTGACTTTCTTTTTCAGTAATACTCTTCTACCTTTAAACGAATGTGGAGTGTGAACGTAACAACACACCGTATAGTGACCTTTCTGCGGTCTTTACCGGCAAGCGTGGCTCCGCCGGGCCGTCCGCACTCGGGTCTCCGCTACACTGTGACCATTCTGTGAGCAGACAACCAGCCCTGATCCTTTTTCTCTTATTCTCTTTATTTGTGTGCCTGAAATGCTTGCGCTGCCCTCAAAGTGCGGCACTCCGCTGCATAACGAAGCTAAGCAATAAGAATAATGGGAACATAGTGTCAGGACTGTGAACTCTGACTAGGAGTGGAATTTGCGACCAGGCCTGAAGGACCTGGAACGCCACTCACCGGCAGGCTGTCCATGTGGGCCAGGCAGTCCTGGTTCTCTAAGTCCTCCCTGTAGACTAACAACTCGCCGTCCGTCACCTCCCGCTCAGACACCGTCAATAGGCTCAGCGGCTCCCGAGAGCGCAGTCGGCCGGCCAGCTTCTCCTTAGCAAGGCTGCCGCTGCTGCCGACAGACCCCTTCCTGTCCGACATCCCCACCAGGCTCAGGTCCCTAGAGCTCCACTTTTGAGCTCTGTTGCCTCCTCCAGGCCCGCAGAGCGTCTCCATTTTGGTCTGCGGCAGCACCCCAGGGCCAGCCGCCTCCTCCAGGCCCTTGTCTGGACCTACATTCTCCGGAAGCAGGCTCTTGGGGCTTCCCGACACCTTGTGGAGCTGTTGCTGATCCAAGCTGAGGGGTACGGATGCTGCCTTGTCAGGCCGGGACTGGAAGGTCTCGGGGTTGGGCTTATGTTTCTTGGCAAGCGGAAGGTCCCTCTGACACTCGCTGCTGTAGTAACTGGAAGGTTCCGACCTGGGTCTTCTAAGGTCTGCGGAAGCACAACAAAGCACGCGCAAGGCTCAAGAACAGCATCCGTGTGCAGAACCCCAGCTGTGACACGGACAGTCAGGTACATAACACCCAGAGCACAGTGGCAATGGATTGGTCCTTTACTGGAGGTAGCTGTTATCACAGACTCTGACTGCTCTGGAATGATGTGCTTCATGCGTGGAGTTCTGGTAGCTCTCCTGCTCCTGCTCTCCTGTCCCATGAACCACACTACCCTCCCTGGAATACCCTCACCTGGGTTGAAGTTGGTGGCAGAGCTGATGCTGTCTGTGGTCCCGCTCTTTTGGCCACTGGACACTGCCAGGCTGTCACTGCTCCATGTCACCATCCAACCCTCGGAGGCTGGGCCGTCAGGGGCAGGAGAGAATGCCATGCGGGGGGTTGGGGGCAGTGAAGCAGGGGGCTGCTGCTCCTCCCGCTGAAGCTGCTCCAAGCACTCAGCCAACTTGGTGTGCCCACGGGAGCGTGCAATGGCCAGGGGCAGCCGGCCCAAGGAGTCCGGGATGGCCAGCGCTCGCCGGTCCCACTTATATAGCACCAGTGCAGCCTCCAGGTGTCCCAGAGCGCATGCCCACATCTGCAGACAGAACGAAGCCTCATGCAAAGGTCAGTGAGAAAACAGTTGAGAAAACAAAAACATGTTTAGCAAACATTACAAACATTCTTCTGGGTTTCTCTGGGGGGAAAAGAGTTTGATTTATATGAAATTATAACAAACGTAGCTGAACTCTATATACAAAGCAGCCTGTGAGTGTGGGTGCCTGTGCCTACCAGGGGAGTGCAGGAGAAGTGGTCTACGTTGAGGGGGTCCACCTCCAGCTCCAGGTCAATGCTGTCTACATGCTTGTTGCTGTAACAGAGAGAGAAAATGCAGCAGTGAGACAGAGGCCTGCGAGCAACCTGGCTCCCCTAAGTCCCTCGGCCCTTTGAAGGACAACATTCTGTTTAAATTTCCTCCCAGGAAAATGTGCACTGACCTTGTTGCTTCTCATACAGTAAGTTATATTTAGTATATTTTATTAAAAAGGCGGAGGGCGCGATGGCACGGTGGGGTGGACCAGGTCCTGCTCTCCGGTGGGTGTGGGTTCGAGTTCTGCTTGGGGTGCTTTGCGACGGACTGGCGTCCCAACTTGGGTGTGTCCCCTCCCCCTCCAGCCTTACGCCCTGTGTTGCCGGGTTAGGCTCAGGCTCCCCGCGACCCCCGTATGGGACAAGCGGTTCAGACAATGTGTGTGAGTGTATTAAAAAGGTGAGCTATATAAGTGAAGTTAGAAAAAACTGTATCTACTGAAAAATAACAAGGGCAGCATCAATAATAATAATAATACACAAAATTAGATTACTTTTCTTTAACACACCGCATTCAATACCCTTCCGTTGAACTGTATCTTAACACCCTTCATTGTGCGCATTACCAGCTAGTCACAATGACAGATAATTCATTATATTACAAAATAGACTCTAATTATCATTAAGAAAACCAAAGGACTGTGTAACTCAAACTTTATCCTGAATCAAGAATTAACCCAAGAACTGAATACTGTGTACCTTTTATTTTTGTATTGCATCCTCCCCAACAGGCTGCCTTAGAGCACTTACCAAAGAATAATTCTAGATTTACAGCAATAAGTGACGTGCGATAAGTTGTAGAAGTAATAACGACACATTGTTATGCAAAAATGATCTTAAACAGCTGAGAAGAGGAAAGGAGTTTCTGGAAATGTCAGGCGGTGATGCACACACCCTTGATCCCCATAAAATGCCGAGGGTAATGAGCTATAGCCAGCTACAGTAAATTCCTATAAAGCTCAATCTCTTGATACATTTAACACTTAACGCAGTATTACTGACATGAGATGCGACTATAAAGAGAGCTACATGGAACCAACTCTCACCGCCACTTTATGAGCGTCTGAATGAGTGTAGCGTAGCCCTGTGCAGCCGCCAGGTGCAACAGCGTCATGCCACGGAAGGTCTTGGAGTGGATGAGATGTTTGGATTTGGCCCAGCAGGTCCGGTTCATCATCTTCTCGCACACCACCACCACCCGGCTCTCAAAGGAGCTGCCAGCGGGACCTTGGCCTGCAACAAACTAAGAGTGGAACAAGAAGAAATTAAGAGGAAATGTAGTTACGCTGATTCCATCACAAAGTTTCCGAGGTTAAAACGCCATCTGACTGCCAAGGAATCATGAATTATAGGATGTGTATCGCAGCAAGCCTTCGATGGATCTGCCAGTAGAGAGTGCAAGACTGGACACAGCAAGGGTGACAAGCCAAAAATAGTTAAAAATTATCAGTATGTTGATAAAACGAGATTTTAAAGCATACTGATAAGATCCTTCTTTGGCGTTATTGACGAACGTAGGGTGTTGGTAATAGCTGCATGAGTTATTTTACATATGAGTGCAATAGTAAACAAGTCATTGTTCCTTATGCCCTCTTGCACTCGGAAGATGCTGCTAAAAGACCAGTTTCTTTTTCTCACCTGTGACTGACTTGCGCTGCCCCCGTTGCCCCCACTTCCACCAGTGCCACCACCTCCTCCTCCTCCCCCTCCTCCTCCACCTCCTCCACCCCCTCCTCCACCTCCTCCAGTCCCGGAGGCTCCTCCAGCCCCCTGCTGATGGAGGCCCGCCATCTCGGCCATCCTGCGTTCCATCTGCTCCAACCTCTCCAGGATGGACATTCTGAACTGGTTATCTGCAAAGCAGGAGAGACGTGATGGGGATGGTCAGTGTTCACTAGTTCCAGGTACTGGACAGCCCATTAACAAGGCATTCATAATACCTGACCCACAACCCACAGCTGGACACAGCTGAAGACCCACAGTGGGACACAATCAGTTGGACACAATGGCGACCAGTCATACTTGCTCATGCATCTCCACTCAGTCCCCAAAAAACAAAGTTACGTTGTGTGAAAAACTGATACAGAAACACTTGTGTGACGAATGCAAAAAATATATTTACCATCAGACCCATTCAGCTGGTCAGGCTGTGCTCTGCCATGAGAATGAATAGTCAGTGACTAGAAGTTACACAGGTAAAAACTTGCTTGAGCCTTAATCTACGACCAGAAAGTGAACACCACCAGCTGGATCCACATTTACTACTTGCTATGTGCAGTGTTACCTGAACCAAGGTCCAGGCCTCCAAATTTTGCCATTTAAAAGTATACTAGTCACAAAACTAGTCTACAAGTTAGACTTTATTTGACACCAGAAGAAAAGCGAAGACAACGATTTTGTCAAGTGGGCTTCAGAAGTACTGCTATTTCTCTAGTTTAATAATAAAAAGCAAAAACAGAATCCATGCCTGAGAGCACAATCCATCAGGGCTTTGCAAAACAAAAGCATGAATGGCTACTTGAAGCCACGTGGGGACTAGTCTACTGACAAATGTAGAAAAGCCTATCCAGCAGGCAGGCCCCGACTGGCACAGAAGATATATTTCCATTCTTTGGTTTTAAAGGCAAAATAAACAAGAGAACGTTTACCCTGGCCGGAATAGGGTCACCGGATCCTATCCCTGGAGCCAGGCCTGGGGGTAGTGTTCCTAGGCGAGCACCCGGTGGCGGGGCAGCCCAGGTAACCCGGCCGGGCTCAGCCCGAAAAGGCAACATGGGGGAGCCATGTGGGCCCACAACCCACAAGGTCCAACATGGGGGTTGGGTGCGATGCGTACCAGGTGGCAGGAGCGAGCAAGGTGGCGCGTGGCGTCGCGGCCCCTCGCGACAGAAACTGGATCTTGGCACATGGAATGTGACCTCACTAGAGGGGACGGAGCCAGAACTGGTGCGGGAGGTTGAGGGATACCAACTAGATATAGTTGAGCTCACCTCTACTCACAGTGCTGGTTCTGGAAACAAACTAGGTGGTTCGGGCATCTGCTAAGGATACCCCCTGGGTGCCTCCCTTTGGAGGTATACCAGGAATGGTCAACTGGGACGAGGCCCGAGGTCGGCCCAGGACCCACTGGAGGGATTATATCTTGCAGTTGGCCTAGGAATGGCTGGGGATCCCCCAGGCTGAACTGGAGGAAGTTGCAGGAGACAGGGCGGCTGTGCCTCTCTGCTCTCCCTGTTGCCACGGCGACCCTACTAGGACAAGCGGGAAAGAAAATGGATGGATGGATGGATGGATGGATGGCTTTAAAGGCAGCGAGAAAGAAAATCAGCACTTGCTATTGAATCTTGATAAGGATTACGGGAAATGAAGGAACAGTTGAGAGCTGAAGTTGGTCACAGAGACTGGGAATTCTGATATGTCCCTGTAAAGTACAAGTAGTAAACGCCTTCTAAAGCCAGTCATCACAAATTTTTATGGTTATGCACCCACTCGAGCGATGAACATCGGTGCATCAAGTAGATAGTAACAAACTAGGTTTACTTAAGAATCACGCCATGTCTCTTTCTCTTAATGTAATCCACAAATTGTATTTTTGCTGAGATGTGCGTCGCTTTGGAGAAAATCGCCTGCTAAATGAATAAATGTAAATGTAATGTAATGGTACTGATAGCCATGGGACTGAAAGAGGCATGCTGGGTAGTCTGCAGTGGTCTACCAGTGACTGCACTGGCACCCCTCTGTGAGGTGCTGTGAGGCCGTTTCCATGGCAACCTGCTGCCAAGTGGTATCTAAGCAACAGGAGCATGTGTGCAAGTTAGTGTTGTGGCTTTCGCAGAACTGGTTTGTTGGTGCATAGAAGGTGGCAGACACAACGCAGGAAAGACAGACAAAAGAGAAAAAAAAAAAAGAGAGACTGGCACACAGAGACCCCACACTGTCCATAGCTTACAGCTGTGCCCTTTGTTTCCATGCAAACACTGTACTACGCTTTCCATTCATCTGCGCTCTGTTGATCTTTTATGAAGGCTCATTCATATTATAGATAACAAATACATCCTGCAGACGTGCAGGTCTTCCAAGATCGAATTTCACGAGGGCATCTGAGAGTATCTCAGCTGATCTTTATTTGCCACTCCCTAGTCAAGATAAAATGAGTCCACTATAAAATGCAGATTTCAGTGCACTACAGCAGATATAACACATCTCAGAATGCTAATATGGCTTCATAAAGACATGTAGGAGAATACACTGATGACACTTTTTATTCAGTCATAACAGGTCATTGGTAATGTATAGCTGAAATTTTCTAAACAAATTTTAACATTAACACTATCCTATATTAAAACCAGGAAGGGGTGTGGTGGTGCAATGGGTTTGGCTGGGTCCCGCTCTCTGGCGGGTCTGGGGTTCGAGTCCTGCTTGGGGCGCCCTGCGGCGGACTGGCATCCCAGCTTGGGCGTGTCCCCTGCAACCCGTGTTGCCGGGTTAGGCTCCGGCTCGCCGCGATCCCGCTCGGGACGAGCGGCTGTAGACGTCGTATTAAAATCAACATCTGCTGTTAATATGTGTAAATGAGGTGAGTCAGTCCTTCCAAGGGGAGACTCTTTATTCCTGTATTCAAATTCCTCTAAAAGATAAGTAGCGGAGAGTTCCAGGTCAACATTATTAATTAATTAATTATTATTTAGAGAAATTGCAGATATTTTTATCTAACATGACTTACATAGCTTACAGTTTTATTTCACTAATATGCAGAGGTAGCAACAAATTTTACCGTCGTCATTTAGGCTGTAACTGCACATAAGAGAAAGTGATCAATAGAACATTAAGATCCTTCCTGTAATTTAATCTGAGCCTTCGAGTGGTTAAGGTTTCAAGTAAAGGTTTGTGCGCGCCGCGACAGCGAGTATTGTGTATTCGCGTTTCACGAGGCTTTGTCTGTCATTCACGGAATCACAGCGGTGCTACAGACGGGGGATTGCCGTAACACCGCTCCCCAGTCATCAGCGCATACAAAGAAAACATTCGCTGTCGAGCTGCAGTCATCGTGCAGCATCCATCTTCCACAAGTTTTGGCTACCCGAGGTCACGCTGTCGCTGGGGGTACGGGAACAGGGAGACTGGATGCATAGCGGAGGGTCCGGACGAAGGGCTGTGTGCGCGTGTCTGTATGTTACAAGTGCTACATGTGTATTTGTGTGTGTATCAGTGTGTGTGTGTCTGCGAGTGAAGACAGGCAGCAGTAGCCCCTGGCATGTCTTTGTTCAGACAGTGCTGCAGTGTGCTGCAGTGCAGATGATGTCATCTCCACCTGCTGCCTCTCTCGCGGCCCCCATCAGAATGCGGCGCACGTACGCCACGGTGGGGTAAGGGGGGGGGTGGGGGGGGTGGGGTGAGGGGATGGGGTTTGAGGGGGGAGCTGGAGCGCACGGCCGAACAGCGCTACAACAACATTGTGACATAATCACTACCCTCTGGTGTCTTTAATGGCCAAACCATCACAACCAGCAGGTCCGAAAAAAACAGATGGGAAAGTGAAGGACGCGCACTGGAGGTACGCAGCGGACAGCCTGTACAAAAACTCACGGCGCTGAGCACGGTGTCAGTCGGTCAGTGTTTGCTCCGCATCCGACAGGCTCCGCTGCGGTCGCCAGTGCTGCATCATTTAACAAAAACAAGCTGAGCGAGGATATGACAACTGGTATTATAGAAATTAAGAGTTCATAAATCCTTTTTTTGGCAGCCACACGCCAATATGCAATCCAGGGGAAATCAAGGGTAAAGTGGTCAGATGCGACGTGATATAACGAATCGCTTTGATTTCACACTTTTCCTTAATGATTGTGTTAATGCATTAGACGTCCCCCCCTCGCCGAGGCGTTGTCAGCTCACGCCTTCTGAGTGACCTGCCCAACTCACAGAAGTGTCACCGAGGTGCTGGACCTCACCGGAGACGCTCCGCCTGTCTGCCGTCCGGCGCCGCGGCCTGAGCCTCGCAGGCCTGCTCGTGCTGCTGCCAGGATGTGCCGCTGGCCCGCCTCTCCCCTCCACCCCCACCCCGGAATCCGTCAGAGCCATTTATACGCTTCGCCCTGGTTGCTCACTTTTATTGCGGCGTTGCATCATCCTAGAGTCGGCAGGAAAAACGCCGCATTCGGTTACTTTCTGCTGCATGCCACAGAGCTCTGGGGTTTGTTCAGCAGTGACTGTGGAGAGCTCCTTCCTCCGAAGTAGGGGCCAAAGCACCGTTTCTTCCCAAAAACAGGACGTCCGTGCTGGAGGTGGCAGCTACGGACCCAGGCTGAACCACGGTAAACGAGTTAAAGGAAAAAGAGGGTCATTGGAATCCCAGAATGTTGCACTTTCCTCCCAAAATGCTGAGCGGTTCAGGCTGCCCAGTGCCGGAGCACACTGGGTACCCTGAGCTTCTTCCTGCACTAGGCATTTCCTCTCTGTTTCACCCTACTGAACTCCTAATATGTACCGGGGCAGGTCCTTGTACCCTTGAGCAAAGTTCCAGTAAAAAAAAAAAAAAAAAACGTCCACCTGGGCAGATCTAAGCCACTCCGGAGGCAAACGTTGGCCGAAAAATAAGTGATTAAAGGGATTATTGCAAACATCTTAATTTATCGGCAGTTCCGTTGCGCACTAGTGTATATATGCCTCTGCAACCTCGGATCCATCGCTGAAGACCCGGCTTTACCCGCGTTCAGGTGTCTCCCATGTAACCCTTGGTCATTTTATTCAGAAGGCAACAGAACCCTGAGGACCCCAATAACAAAAACACCAAGGCTGGACTCGGAGCTTCAGCTCAGGGTTGCGCTTGAGCTCTGTGCTCAGAGAATCAGCACTGCAACAAAAACTTTCTTCCATTACCCACACTCATTTCACGCTAAGAAAGCTCACTTCGGAGTATGATACGGAAACCAAAGGGGCGTAAAAAAGAAGAAAGAGGCGGTCGGTGACTTTAGTCCTGACACAAAGAAGCCTGGGAGGTGTTCACCGGGCCCTTAGGTGTGACCCAAGTCATGCTGTCCCTTGGCCACACTGTCAGGACCGCAGCGCAACTGGTGGTGGAATGTCACAGCATAAAAACTCCCGATTTCAGAGACGGGGATGCTGTCCATTCAATAAAAACCACTGGATAACATCTTTCTAATAAAAATACGAAGCCGTCGAACGTGAGTACATAAAACGCATAAATCCTACTTGTCATTTCCAAGCATTTCCTTGCAAGGGCCTCCATCCAAAGAAGCATGAAAGTATAACGACACATAAAGACAGATATTTCACTAAAACCCCTTACTGGAGCCTAACCTGGCACCACAGGGCATAAGGCTGGAAGGGGAGGGGACACACCCAGGACAGGACGCCAGTCCATTGCAAGGCACCCCAAGCGGGACTCGAACCCCAGACCCACGAGAGAGCAGGACCTGGTCAAACCCACTGCACCACCATGCCCCCCGCCTCACTAAAACTATTCAGGCCAAATATGTTTCTCAGAAGTATAACAAGACCTGGGCGGGGACTTGAACCACAACCCTTCAACCAAAATGTCCCGAAGCACAATTTACCTGAAGCACCATGGTGCACATGTGCTTTCTGACCTATTGCTTGAACTTGTTAGGAGTTATATAACAGATTCTTTATACAGCAAGAACACTGTATGCAACTAATGGGCCTTGAATCAGCTGGGTGCTGGCAGCCAGCCAATTTAGCGAGGATTAAGGGTGCACGCTTACTAAATTATAGTGCAACGACTGCCTGTTAATGAGCCCCTGTCCACATTCCTGAGGAGACTTTGCGAGAAGTACGGAACGGAGACACACGGATCGCCCCTTTGGCGTAATCCTGTCACCGCTCGCGTATTTCGCGTCGCACCTCACTTTACCCCTCATGCGCTGCGTTGTTTCACGTACGGATCGGAACAAATCTCGAAGAAGCACGTCAAGCGCGTGCAAGCGTCTGCTCTGCCTCTGCTGCTGGCCCGCAATCTGGACGAGAAGACATTTATTTACGACAAAAAGCCACAGATCTCTGATGACCCTTAACAGCGTGCACCTCCCCTACTGAAAGACTGTTATTTATACCCCAGTGCGTGAAACAAATAGCTGTTGACTCTCTTACCCGTCTCTTGGCACGTGACTTCCTTAGTGCATGACTCCCCGAGAGTGTGAAATACTGGGACTGTGACTCCCTTTGCAATCCCCTACCCTGAGTCCCCCAACGTGTGATATCGGGAACATGTGACTCCGCCTCCATGACTCTTAGAAGACCATTGCTATGCTGCTCCCTTGCCATATTACTCATGTTATGCCTCATACCCTACGGTATGACATCCCAAGCACGTGCCTAGGTAAGTGTGTGAGGCTTCAAGGTTGTGACTCCTCTTAAGTGTGACGGCCCTAACGTTTCACTGCCCTAACTAGCAGTGTCCTAGCATGTGACTCCTAGGAAAACTGGAGCAACGAGCGACATTTTTCTGTCTACGCTCATAGAAGCACCCACAGCCAGGAAAGACCTTGAAACCAGGCAACGTAAACATAGCTAATTACCCCTTGGGCTCTCTGTATGTTTTTTTAAATCTATATTTGAATGGTCTAGTACGTGACTTTGCCGTAGAAAACGTGAAGACGTGCTTCTGGATGCCTTATGTTTTAACGTGTGAATTTTCACTATTCTTCATACATAAATACAATTAAAAAATTAACATGTATAGGCATACGTATTTTTCTCTACGTATGCAAAATGCACACGTCGGTCCGAAAGCTTGGATGCAAACAAGGCTAGGGTTATATGGACCTTGCTGGTTTCCCGATTCCAGAGGTGTGATCATTTACATTGAAGTGTCTTTTAATTCATACGTAAGACTGTGTTCAGGCTTATTGTGGTGAAGTACAGAGTAAAAACCAGCCATTTTAGCATCAACCGTTCACGCCGCGGAGTCGGCCATTTAAACGGTCCTCTTTTCACGCATGGAAGTGTGGAAATCTCTGCAAAATGAAAAATCTGAATTAGACTCGTAGTTCAGGGGCAACATTTTTTGTTTTATCACCCGCACCTCAGAATAATACGCTGAAAGCAGCATCAACCCAGATCGATGACTCTGGAGTTAAAATAAAGATTTAAATGCTCAAAATCACGTTGGATTTCGCCCTTCGAATGTCAACAGGGCAGGACTGCAAACAAGCAACCGTGAGGGAGAGAACGTGAGATAATGAACCACGGCAATCTGTCGGTTCAGTCTGTGGTCTACAGCGTGCGCGAAGAAAAAGTGATATTTCATATCGTATCCTCTTTATAAAAAAACAGAAAGGAGTCAGAGATGTAGCTGGCTTCAAATTGAGAAGGACTTCTGCATACTTCAGATTTCAGCTTTAGAGAAATACCAGGTCTACAGCTCTTTGTTGGATTGCTACGAACAGACGAGTGAAGTTAGGCAAAGCGGTAAACATGCACGGTAAAAACTGCGGAATCGAACCAACTCGATCAGAGTACCTTTTTACCATGTACGGTGTCACAGATGGACAGGACACATATAATGAGCAGAAGACAAATGAAAAGTGGACAATGTGGCATGTGGACGAGACAAATGCTGGTGGCGATCTGTCTGGCCAACCTGAAAAATATGATAAGCAGTATGTAAATTGTAGCAACAGCAAAAAACAGCCCAACAAGACTTAGAGCAAATATGATCCAACTAAACCATGACCCTACATACACAAAGAGGGTGTTATCGCTAACCATATTTACTGCACTTTTGAAAGCAGCCTTCTTTCTGTGATTATGTGACATGTCTCATTCACTGGTGCCATGATTGGACGTGGGATCGATTCCCACTCTGTGTGGAGTTTTTATGTTCTCCCTGTGTTTGCATGGCTTTCCTCCAGGTGCTGCGGTTTCCATCCACAGACCATAGACATGTGTTTCAGGTTAAATGGTGCCTTTTAACTGCCCTTAGTGTTTGTCTATTAATGTGTGTTACATTTCTCTAAAAAGTACACACACCTCATCTGAAACCAGTTGTCCCAAGCGGCAACACAGGGCAACCTGGCAACACAGGGCATACGGCTGGAGGGAGAGGGGACACACCCAGGAAGGGACGCCACTCCATCACAAGGCACCCCAAGCAGGACTCGAACCCCACACCCGCCAAAGAGCAGGACTTGGCCAAACCCACTGCACCCCACTCTCTCAAGTACAAATGGGTGAATTGCAGTAGGTAGGGAGTGTAGTCTACCTAAGGATTGTAAGTTGTCTTGGATAAAGGTGTCCAGCTAGATGTTACGTGGCAGTCATTGTACGTGTCTTTGGAGAAAAACCATCTGCTAAATGAAAAAATATGAACGTGCATGAATAACGTCAGATTCTGTACGGGCGATCATAGTTATCGTGCAGATCTCCCCCGGAAAGGGTCCAACGTCCGGCCTCTCACCCAACCAGGGGACTCTGTGAAGTGGCTGTTGTCCTCTCATTTTTAAAACACTCCATGGCTGCTGGGTCATATTTAACCCACACGGGGGCAACTTTATTAGTGCGGACACGACAACAACCCAATTAAGTGACCCAGGAAACCGCACCCAACGATCAGTTTATTGAAAAACACTCGCAGTTCTTCAAAGATTAGAGCTCAACAGTCGCGGTAATCATTTGTCACACGTGTAAAGAGGCTTGTGGGAAATTCGAGAAAGGTGATATTATCCATTCTTAGACTATAATCAGTCTCCGGGGCAGATGTTTGCAGCTGAAGGTAGCGAACCAGTGCAAGAGCTGAAACAGTAATCCGTCTTCTACTACCTGTGTGTCAGTGCGTTTCTACTAAGGTATGAAAATGGTCTTTCCAAGTATTTTATTGCTTTCAGATATAGCTCTTGCACAGCGCTTCAGCAGCATTCATAAAATCAAGTTACTGCAACTCAGTGTTAAAATAACTACAGCTCACTTTAATAAACTAAATACGAAAGTTCACAGAAAAAAAAAACTGAACACACAAAACTTTAATTGCATGAATATTTGCGTATGGGTGTGCTTTTGCAACAAACGGCAATACAGTTATTAGCCAAAACGCAAACCTTCCTGGTTCTTCCATGACATATTTTCCATTGTACTGAAAATATGCAGTTTTAATGTGAAATGTTTAACGTCAAATTCATGTCAAACCAGCATTAATGTGCATGTTCATTCTTTTCAAGAATAAATCAATAAAAAAAAATTATACACACATACATACGTCTCGATAGATAAATACATAAATATACACATATATAATGTTTCAGTGTGTGGACAGTTGAAGAAAAAAGATCTGCACTATGCTTATTTACTGACATTCTTTTAATTGACTTAACACAATTTCCTCATGAAACAAAACTAGACACTGAGTCTGCTGATGAGCTTAGATGAGCAATTTCCTTCGTGGAACTGCTTCCCGTCCCCAAAGAACTCTGTTTTGAGGACTTTGACCCGAAGGTGCTTCACTCTCAGATACGCATTTCCACCTGACTGCATCTCATTTCAATTTGCTTCCATCTCTTCTGACGGATAAAAATAAGACAGGGAGCAAGCACGTTGCCATTACATCAGAAAACCCTCCGAGCGTGACGTACTAATACAAGCTCCAATCCGACCCAGCCTGTCCGCACAACAATCACGGGCAAATTGCGAGGAAAGGCAGAACGCCAGTCTTACTCCTTGAGTCTCATTCCTCTACCTGATGACACTTACGCCCAAACACAAAATGCCACAGTGGACATGACCTGCAAAAGATGCAACAATCACAGTCTATTAACCCTGTTCATAACTTCATTTCAATGAAATTATGAAATGTAATCGAAAATAATGAAGTAGCACAAAGAACATATCCTAGCTCTGCCAGTGACTTAATGATTCTGCAGTTCTCACAGGTTGTTCAGGTAGTTCAGGGGCGAAGAAAATACCCATCAACAGGTTAACTCTACTAGCGCCGGGATCGAGGGAGAATAGAATAGAATGGGATGTACTTAATTGTCCCATTTCTGAGAAATTTGTCTTGGACAACCGTGACACGGCCAGTGCACAACAATGAACTCACATAAAACAATACATACCATGACATACAAGAAATAGGAAATAAAGCAACAATCGAAATATATTAAAAACCCGCTGTATACCAATCTAAAATCTCAGTGAGGGAGAGACCGTGCGGTAAATCCATTTGAGGGAGCAGGGCTGCCCGTGGCTTTGTTTACCTGGAATGACACTTATCTACACTGAGAAAGGATGTAAATCACAGAAGCATGTGCATCTCCACACACTGGCCTTTCAGAAGTGCGCTCAGCAGGGCAGCCAGGGTCTGCTGTCCACGAACAGGCTGCTGTCCACCTCTGGTGGTTCTGAAAACCGAGTGCGGCACATAAACTTTATTTCGCACCTACATACTTTTTATGATCTTATGCAAACGCTTCTTTTTCAGCAGCACTGCCCGTCGCTTCAAGTTTACATATGTAGTGCAGTACAACACATGAGGAGCGACCGCTGCGAAGTGTTTGGACCCACAGCCCTTTTCAGCAGCGGCAGACTTAAATAACGAGTACGGACTGAAGTGTGTTGCAGGTGGTGCTGCGAGCGCGCTCGGAAATATGATGAAGAGCGCGTTTTGAAACCGATCAGAGACGGTGGCGAAGCGCGCACAAGAAGTTCGGACCCAGTGTGTGTTTTACGCACGACAGGCGCTGACTGAGCGGTGTGTGCGTGGTCCCGCTGAACCGGCAGAACGACACACACTCCTGATACTCCTCGTGCCATCCGAACAAAGGAGCAGGAGGCTGAGAGGCGGCTGGAGCGTCGGTGCGAGCCGCGGGTGCCCGATGTGAGCGCGCGCAGAGCGCGCTCCGCGCCTGGACTCCGTTCACCGCGTGGGGCGGTTGCGCAAAATCCCACTTGTTACACCGGCGGCCCCTGCGCTCGTCCACGCACACGTCGATGCAGCTTTTTTTTTTTTCGACAACGCCGTGATTTTTACACTCTTGCCACACACATCAACAAAAACGCCGTTCTTTTACTCGTTCACACACACACACGCTGACAGAACACCGTCTTTTTCTTACACACCCTCCTCCTGTTACACAGAAGCAAGCGATAGCGGAGGCTCTCCGTGGCTTCAGGTGGTTTCAAGTTTTGCAATTCCTTTTGAAAAGTTTCTCAAAAGTGACTAAATGAGCCGTCAGCGCGTTCCGGTGAACTCGAGGCTGTGGTGGAGTGGAGTGGAGTGGAGTGGAGTGGAGTGCGTCCCGTACAGCTCGCGGTGCCACGCGCAGCGGACACCTCCCGGCTCCACACACACACACAGACACACACACACACACACAGCCGAAGTGGAAGTGGGGGGCACGGGAGTGGGCTGACGCGCAGCGAAACACACGCGCAAAGAACGAAGACACGCGGCTTACAAGAAGAAACGCGGGGGAACAGAGTAACGGAAAAGTGCGCAGTTAGTCGAGACAAACCCTTTGCTTTGTCAGCAGCGACACATGTCACACACACACACACAAGACAAGTGAAGCACAAAACAAAGTAGAACACAGCGCACAGAGCATGGGCTACACACACACACACAGACAGACAGAACACACACAGGAAAGGCACACTGACCTGCCACCCGCGAGAAAAAAAACGGACAACTCCTCTCCTGCGAGCGGCGCGGAGCGAGACAACAACGTGCCCACGAGTCTCGACCTCCTACTTCATCATGTTGCGCGGACGGCGTCCCCGCTTTGCGAACGCGCTCCCCCCGCCTCTACGAGCGCTGGGAGTCATCCCTCGGCACAGGGACCGGAACACCCGCGGCGCGTGCCTTCCCGCGTTCCTCCTCGAAATACACGCACGAAAATGTATATAAATCCCCTTCGCGCTCAGAGGAGCCAGATTGCTCAACAACAATAGAACAAAGTGGAAGAGCGCGCGGAGAGATAAACCCCCCGCCCCCTTCCTCTCCTCTTGCTCCCGTTGCCCCCCACCCCCGCCCCCCACATCCCGTCGCTCTCCCCCTCCCGCGCGCCACCGCTCTGCCCTCAGAGCCCGCAGTCGGAAACAGTCGCGAGGAGACGCTCGACGCGCACGTGCCGCAGGTAAACACACGCCCTACTTTCCAGCAGCGGCTCTCGCGCACCGAGCGCGCGCAGAGCGGAGCGTCGCGGCGTGTATTGTACCACGCGACGGTCGCCGAGCTAAAACCGCCGAATCCGACGTCCGCAGGGATAAACTTGGCACAAAATATAATCCTTTTACTTCGCCGCGAAGGGATCGATTAGCGGAGCAGCCGCACAGAACGTAACTAGGCGCGATAGAGACCTTTTTCAAAATTTTTCCTTCCAAGTGTGAGTACAACGACGAGGAGCTGTTTCTCCTGCCTGCTGCAGTGACACGCGACCAAGGCACCCACACCTTGAATAATGTCCCTCGCGAAACCCCTCGTCCGTTACGATTAATTCCTTGGCGCACTCACTCAGTCGCTATCCCATCCCTGATTATTTTTAAATCTCGCCCTGTCCCCAAGGGCGGCCTCCATCGTGTTTATCCGGCACCACCATCATCATCACTGTGATCACAAGGATGTCGTTTCACCCTGGGAGTGGCTTCGCGTTCACAGTCACATCCCACCTCCATCTCCCGTTGTTCTCTACTAATCACATTCACCCCGATGCCTCCTCCACGGATGCCGTTCCCATTATAGATCACATTATGGACGCTATAATATAACCGCCGCTCTGTGCTGGAAAGAGGCTGCGGCTCCGCTTTCCTTTGTGCTGCTGCTGCTGGCTCGTACCTGCAGTGCTGCGGAGAAACAGCCCCCCCTCCCCCCCCGCATTATGACAAATCAAGAGAGGCAGCTGTACCATTTAGCACATCACAGCACACTCCCCGGGCCGGCCTTCCACAGTCACTGAGCAGCACAGGCAGCGCTCACCGAAACAGGGTTTCATAACCCAGCGGCACCCATGTCACTGCTAAAGACCTGCTACAGCACATTCAAACAAAGAAGGCTACGCGCTTCTTTGCTGTTCCTGCTGTGAACGAAGAATAATTTACAGTGATCAAATCACATACATGCTGTCATTTTTTTTTTTGGTTCCCACAAAACAGGTATTATTGCCAGATGTGTTTTTCATTGCAGAAATGGACAAAAATAGAAATGAGGGTCTTGGACACATCTGCAGAGTACTTCCTGACCCTGGAAGCCCGTAGGATCATCTTTGAGAAATGACTGACATAACCTGAACTGTCAGTGGGTTGAGCAATTAGTGGGATGAGCAGTCAGTAGGATGAGTGGTCAATGGGAGGAATAGTCAGTGGGAAGAGTCCTCGGTGGGATGGATGGGCTTTCATTGTGATCGTCAGTCGGGAGGATGAGGAGTCAGTGGTGTGTTTACATGTGATGTGACGATCTGTCAATGGGTTGTGGAGTCAGCAAGATAGTAAATGGGGTTTTATTTTGATACGAAACAAAAGAAGAAACATTCAAAGCATGCAGCAATTTTGGTTTAAATCAAAGATTTTCACTGATGGCAAAGAAGAAAATATTTTAACTTTTTATCTAGCAGTAATAAGCTACAATGATGTAATGATATGTAAATAACCAATTTAACTTTCTGAGGCCTTGTGTTATTTCAGTATTCTATTCAGTAATACAGTATACTCATATTGGTATACATAACCCATAGTTCAGTGGATGGAAGTTGCTTTGGAGAAAAGCATCTCCTAATGTAGTAAAGTAAACATAGCTTTTTATTATTTTAAAACATACATGTAAAAGTAGGTACTTATGTTCCTGAAAAATAATGCAAGTCAAATAAAGGCAAAACAAAAACAATTATAATAAAATAAATAACAGTGGACAACAAGGGGTACAACACATGCAAGCAAGAGCTTACTTTGCAAACTTTGAGATCAGGAGACCGGGTCAAATGTTACACTTGCTCTGATTGGCTGACATGTAACGCTAGCTGGGATAGGCTACATGCAGGGCACTTCTGAATGTTTTTAATTCTTTTTTAAATTCTTGTTTTTGAAAAAAACAGTTTTTTTTTTTTTTTCCAAAAATAGAATCGTCCAGATGGACTATAACTGTAACTACATTTTTGAGATTGTAATACCACCACTAGGCGGTGTACATTTGAGCTGTTTTGGCACGTCTTTTGTTTTTATTGTAAGATATACAGCTGTATAATCAAACAAAATTCTGTAAATCGCTTTGGTTGAAACCATACAAAAGGGGGGCACGGTGGTGCAGTGGGTTGGACCGGGTCCTGCTCTCTGGTGGGTCTGGGGTTCAAGTCCTGCTTTGGGGTGCCTTGCGATGGACTGGCATCCTGTCCTGGGTGTGTCCCCTCCAGCCTTACGCCCTGAGTTGCCGGGTTAGGCTTCGGTTCCCCGCGACCCCGTATGGGACGAGCGGTTCAGAAAATGTGTGTGTGTGTGTGTGTGTGTGTGTGTGTGTGTGTGTGTGTGTGTGTGTGTGTGTGTGTGTGTGTGAGAGAGAGCGAAACCATACAATTTTCAGCTTTAAAAGTTAAACTTGTCCAAAATGACTGGTAGTAAAAAAGTGCATCATCTCCAAAATTCCCCATGCAGGGTCTTAAAACACGAGAGGGTTATGGTGGCACAGCAGGTTTGGCCTGTGCCTGCTTCCTGATGGGTCTGGGGTTCAAGTCCTGCTTGGGGTGCCTTGTGACAGGCTGGCGTCCTGTCCTGGGTGTGGCTCCAGGTTGCCATGACCCTGCTTAGGACAAGTGGTTTCAACCAGTGTGTGTCTTAAAATAAACATGTTCGATGAGCTATAGGCTACATGTGTCTTTATCATCAACATAGTAAGTAAAAGACTAATAAAATCTTTGCTACAGCTATAAATAAAATGCTTTGTAGGACTATTATCCTTGTTTCTTTAGTGATACATTGAAACAGATTAAATAAAATGTATATATAAATACACACACACACACATTTTCAGAACCGCTTGTCCCATACAGGGTCACAGGGAACCGGAGCCTACCCGGTAACACAGGGCGTAAGGCCGGGACGCCAGTCCGCCACAAGGCACCCCAAGCGGGACTCGAACCCCAGACCCACCGGAGAGTAGGACTGCGGTCCAACCCACTGCGCCACCGCACCCCCTATATATAAATAAATAAAGATATGCCCTTTCCATAAACGCCTATTCAGTGACAATTGTTGCCTGATTCATCCCATAAACAGGTACAGCGCTGCTGGTCTTGCTATTGATCACGGACATGAGGAACACCAGACATGAGCTGTGAACGCTGCGGGTGAAAGGCTTCCTTGTCTGCTATTGTTTCACTGACTTTCTGAGTGCGTTTTGCTGCCACCTAAAGGTGGGACGTGGAAATGCATGTCATTTCCCTCCAAAACGGGCGCAAATCTTACTAAACTGGGCCATTAAAAATGCCTTTAAAATATATAAACCAACCGGACACTTCTGTATTTTGAAGAATTTGCAACACCAACATTTTTAATACAAAGTAAAACTGTACACAGTAAATTAAGCACAAAATCAGTGTCGTCTTAAGAATAAACTACAATAACTCTGAAATGTTTCTGTGTTTGAATGACATGTAAATTTAGGGATAAAGTTAGGAAAGATGAAATTATTAAGACTTTAAGCAGAGATTGCTGACAAAACATGTTTAGCAGGATTTGCACTCATCTGTTTAACTGGGACTTTTTGTCAACAAAACAGGCTGCATGCCTGGAACCAATCCCTGGAACCAATCCCTGGTAAAGTACAGAAACAACGCAGACAGCACCTGTCACCACTTACTTGGTGACAGCAGGTAGCTTAGTGGTTAAAAACCTCAAGTATCCTCAAGCTAAATATTTAACCTTAAAAATGTCCATATGGTCATGGTAGAAGAAAAAGGGACAGCTGGTAGCTTAGTGGTTAGAGCTGCTGTCTTTGGACCTAAAGGTTGCAGCTTTGACTCTCACCTCCAGCTGTAGTACCCTTGAGCAAGGTACTTATCCTAAATTGCTCCAGTATAATTACCCAGTTGTATAAATGGGTAATTAAATGTAGGTAGTTTAATGTTGTATGACACTTTGGAGAACAGTGTCAGCTAAAGGAGTAAATGGTTAAGTAATGCAACAGGTAAGGATCACGGCTAAATTTTTTTGAGTTTGCGACTGGACTAAAAGGTGGAAAATGTGTCCCAGTGACCTGTCAGTGAACTTTGCTTCATATATGGCAATCAGGCCACTCCTAAGGCTGGTGGGTCTCTGATGATAAATAACTGTATTGTGTCATGTTTTCTCCCCCAGAGCTAGGTGAGACATCCTGATAAATGTCAGTAAGGAGGGGGTAGAGATGTGGAAGGGCTCCGTCCATGACTGCACAACAGGATGACACTCAGAAGTAGGAAATATGCCAGAAAGCACAATTCTACACACTCAAACTCCTCCTTTCCCCCACACAGCATGCTACAAATTCCCAGCATACACGAGTATGGTCCCAGGGTGCCTCTCTGGGCACCTAGCTGGGTTGTCTCTCTTCTTTACTGAAACCAGCCATTCAGTCAGGACAGCCCTTGACAGGAATCTTATGTAACTATTCTGCCTGTATTTCATACTAAAAAAAATCCAGATGGAAAAATAATTTGATGCTACTGCAGAACCTACTGTATAACAAGGCAACATCTAATTCACAGCTGACAGAAAGATGGATCCTGCTGACGTTAGAGAGGGAAGACCAAGTGACGCTGCCCATTTCATGCAAGGTCGTCCTCCATTTGGGGTAAGTGAATCAACATCCTTCCGTGTCTGCGACCTTGAGATGCCAGAACTTGCCTTGTCGCAACAGTCAATAAACCATTTTTTATGATGAGCTTCTCTGCAACTAGCTCGTTGAATGGGAAGAATGTCCCCAGGAAACCTCTGAAATAAAAGGTTTTAGCCACTAAAATGAAACTACTTTGGGTCATGCCATTGAATTCCACACACACACACACACACACTGTCTGAAACCGTTTGCCCCAAGTGGGGTCGCGGCGAGCTGGAGCCCAACCCGGCAACACAGGGTGCGAGGCTGGAGGGAGAGGGGACACACCCAGGGCAGGACGCCAGTCCATCGCAAGGCACCCCAAGCAGGACCCGAACCCCAGACCCTCGGAGAGCAGGACCCGGTCAAACCCACTGTGCCATCGCCCCCCCCCATTGAATTCCAGTTTGAAAAAAAAAAAACAGCCAAATTGGGCTGCACAGGGGATAGAGCTACTGCTTTACAGTGCCTGGACTGTGTGGACATTGACGGTTGGGGTGAATCTGACTCAGTCCTTGCAGTTTGTGTGTAATCCCTTTATTTATATGGGCTTCCTGCCACAGTCCAAAGACTGTGACGCGTCGAAGGATAATTGGTGATTCTAAATCGCCCTAACAGTGTAAGGGAGTGCATGTATGTATGACTAGCCTGCGATGCACTGGCATCCTGTTCAGGAGGTACCCTAATGCATATTGTGCCCTACGCCATTGGGATAAGCTCTGGAACCAGTCCCGAGGAGATGCTCTGTGTGATTTGTAATTCATTGTAGTGCCACTGATTTACATGCTTTTAGCAAAATCCCATTTGTTTTGTCATTGTTCGCATAAGCACAGTCGATATTAAAGTCGGTAAATCAAGTCTCACTATATGTTTTGCAAGTAGTAGGGGTTTGTTTAAAATCAATAAATGATAATGTAATTTAAAATATGTATTTAACCATCTTCTGAGCACCTGTGCATGGAAACACTCAATTTACTGTCACTGTGGTTTCATTTTTACAGGAGGACTGAATTTATATGAAGATTATAAAGCTTTTGCTCTGCTGAAAAGTTTTAATTATCTGGAATTGTAGTTCAGCGTGTTATTTTTGTTTCACAAGTAATTGTGTTGATTTTTTTTAGATCACCTGGCTGTTAATTTTATTTATTTTATATTGGTAGATTTAAATGAGATACAAATTAAGTAGCTTCTGTATAATTTGTCGTATACACACTGCAAAACATGTTTTCCCAATGAAAGCAAAATTCGGAAATAAAATGTAACACCCAATACACTTTTGGAAATGAGTGTGTTATGTATTTACAGTACTTTTTTTTTTTAAATAAGTGCACTTATGAACAGCGTTGGTGTATTAGGTTGTGGAGTGTAAAAGGGCAATTCTGTGATGGATATCACCGAACCATCTTGGCTTGCTTGACTTGCCGAGTCTTCATTATTGGGTGTGTGTCTTTGCACCTCATATTTATTGACTTGAGTGTAGTTTTTGCACAATCTGGGTGTGAATTAGGGTGGAGGTTTCAAAATTAGTCTTGCATAACTTGTACTTACATGAATACCAGTCTAAATTCCACCCTCACAAACTTCTTTTCTTGCACCAGCAATGCTCTGCATTTTCCACAGTGCCGATTACATAGATGGATCAGGATAGTTTAATCAGTGTGACGTTTTAATAAACTAACATAGTAAAAGGACACGAACCCTATAACAGGTTCCAATATTGTTAACATGGCATCGTCGTAATTTTTTTTGTATTTTTCTCTCTAAAAGAACTCTCAAGGCATGAACGTCTGATCATTGATCCTAGTTCTAGTCCTCGTTCCCGATTCATTAGGAAATGTCTTTAATTTGTACTGGAAATTCATTTCCCTTTTAAATCTGTGCTTGTTATTGATCTCTTCTAGGCTGCAGGTGCTTGGCAAGAAAACAGTGTTTGTACAAACTGGTCATTTTACATTATTTACATCAACTTGTACATTCCATGGGTTCACAATGCTGAAGACTGACTTTACAGCTTTTTACTAATGAGGTTTTCATTTGTGTATAAATCAGCCACAATACTGTCAAATGCATGTACGTACACACACACACAGAGAAACCGCTTGTCCCGAAAAGGGTCGAGGCGAGCTGGAGCCTAACCCGGCAACGCAGGGTGGAAGGCCGGAGAGGGGAGAGATACACACCCAGGATGGGACGCCAGTCCATCACGAGGCGCCCCAAGCAGGACTCAAACCACAGATCCACCGGAAAGCAAACACAAGCCAAACCCCCAGCACCACCCAATGCATGTGCAGACCATTCATAACTTAATGGCCTCTTTAAAGTATATTGGGAGTAGCTGCCCTACATCCCAAATTGGTCATATACAAGCCACACAAAAAAAGATTTCCACATTTCCTTAATACAGCACCTCTATTGCCTCCTTTTGCTTTGGCTTTTCTCAATGATTCTCCATACAGTAATGCAGTCTCCCTGCTCCTATGTTCACGTACGAATTGGTAACTGCTACAACATCCCATGCATCGCCATACAAACTGTGAAAGCGATGTGAACAATTTAGAACAGAACTTGAAGATATACGAATTTGCATTTATACGACTCTAGTGTATTTCAGCTTCCTCCCAAGAAAATCAGTTTTCGCTAAAAACAGTCCCTCCGTATTATTCATGCATGATTTGTTTTTTGTCATAAAATATAACAACTGTCACTAACCCTGAAGTTTCCAGGGCTCTGCAAAACTCCCCCACTCCAGCACTAAACTTGCCCCGGATGGGAAACAACCATCCACGTCTGCCTTGGGAAACGGGGAGAAACAATAGAGAGTGGATCGTAAAGAGAATGTTCAACTTACCGAACAGCTGCACCCATAAACAAGCCTCTCAAGTTATTAATGTCGTTGCTTTACAGCTTAAGCAACTTTCTATTTTATCCATATATACGACTTCAGTTATTAAAGCGACCGATACTGACCTGACATAAATTCATAGAGGATGTCATTATTTTCATGAAATTTCCCAGATCTCCAGAAGGCCAAAGAAAGCGTACAGTTTGAAACCACTAAACTAGGGTGAAAACCTTGTGTGAGAATAGTGCTCACGTGAAAGATGCTGTTACCCTGTTACTTTCAGTCCCGCGCTGCATGTGTCGTGAAGCAAGTTTACCAACCATCTTCGCCACCGTGAAAGCATACCCTTCGGTTTTTTTTTCCCTGATGCACGAGCACAGAGGAAGACGCTGAAAAAAGAGCGGCTCGGGCAGCGAGGCCGGTGATCGGGCAGAGCTTCCTTCGGGGAATCTGATGAATGAGAATACGCACCTCCCCAAGACCCACAGCCGTGCGTGAACGCACTCGCGAGAACGTGGCATCGACGGCACGGGCCTGTGAGCTGCTCTCCTACTTTCCACGAGGCTCTGCTTGGCAAATACTCGCACTTTGCACCTTCTCCCTCTGGGGCCCTCTGCATTGCAGCTGTCCCTTTCCTCTGCTCCCGGCAATGCCCTACTTTATCCCTTCAGTGTACACTGCAGCAAACCCCCACCCCCATCCCGCACGCATCCTTGCTGCTTCCCCCACTATAAATGGCTAGCCGGTGAGCCACCCCCTCCTCACACTCACTTTGCTCACATTGCACAGTGCCCCTCCGCATGATCTTCCGTCCGCTTTTGTCGCCTAAGACCTCTCGTCCGCAACATTCCGCTGTCTTTTTGAAAAGCACGCCTTTGATCCAACAACGCCCTTCCTTGCCTCCGCTTCGGTTTCCTTCCTTGTTCTATCTGTGCTCCCTCGTGCGCTTTCCTTCCACGGATCGTGGGACAAAATACATGGCGAGACGAGTAGTTTCGCGCCAAGAATGTTGGATTGTTACCATTTCTCCGACGCAGGGTCATAATGGTTCACAGCCTCTCGCGGAAGCAGAGGATGGATGGGATGCCAGTGCATCGTAGACCAATCCCAAACCCTCACACACGAACGCAGGGAGAACATGCAGTCCCCATGCAGGCTGACTCGGATTCAAACCCGCATCCTATCCCACAGCCCAGGAGATGTGAGGCACCAGCGTTACCTGTGTTACCCTGTCGCCTATAATGCCACACTACCAACAAACACATCCATACTGCACCACCCATCCACACAGACCGCTCAGTTCCCATAGCGTGTACTTTCAGAAGTAGCATCCTTGAGTACCCAGAGCAGATGCTCAAACAACGGACCGCTGTTGAAGATCCAGCTACATATTCAGTTTTTTGAGCAAAACTGAAACCCTCTGCTGTATGGTATGGCTGCGGGATTATGGTATGTATGATATCTTATACTGTACATCACATAATATGTATCTCCTCACCTCCTCTCTCCTGTATAATCATTTAAACAACAAGCAAAGTATAGAAATAACTGTTAATGTAAAAACTACCCAGAACTATTGTTTTACAGCTAATTTCAAAAGCAGAACTTCATGTGAGGAGACAATATTTTTGAGATTTGGCCTGTGATTTCAGGATTTGGACACGATCGCTCATATCTCACTTCCTTTCGTGAATTCCCCGAAGTGGAGCTCCATTGTACCGTGCGGCGAACAAGCGCTTGGTAAATGTTACAAAGAGATCATATGGTGCTTTTATTTGTTACATATCTGGCAAGCTTACTTATTCAAAGCAACTTAGAGGGCTCTTTTGTTTTGTTGTGTCACAATAAATAACTCGCAGAATAATTTCAGAAAGCGATTTTCACAGAGATAAAAGGGTGTTCAGAATAAAAGGGCGTTAATAAGCGATGTCATCGATGAAATGTGATTATATTGTTCGTGGTTTGTCAGTTTCTGAGTGAATGAGTGTGTGTGAGTGATTGTCCTGTGGTGGACAGGCATGGTCTCCTGGACGTGCCGTATCTCACGCCCCATGCTTCTGGGACAGGCTGCAGATGCTGTATCCCCGGGGGGGTGGTGGTGCAGCAGGTTTGGCCTGTGCCTGCTCTCTGGGGGGTCTGGGGTTCAAGTCCAGCTTGGGGTGCCCTGCGATGGACTGGTGTCCTGTCCTGGGTGTGCCCCCTCCCCTTGTGCCCTGTGTTGCCGGGTTAGGCTCTGGCTTGCTGCAATCCCTGCTCAGGACAAGCAGTTTCAGTCAATGTGTGTGCACTGTGTCCCTGCACTGGACATGGGGTTGTTGATGATGGATGGATGGATGGATGGATGGACTGCTTTAATGTTATTGATTAAAAAATATCCATCGACTGCAAAAAGATAACCCACGTTACAGGTACCCTGCCGGACTTGTGCCAGCGGTGTATTACTCAACACTCGGTTTTACACCACCCCAGTCAGGGATTGAGCGGTAGAAAGGGCCAAAAGGGAGTCTTCGGCTGAAGTGAATTTAGGGCCTTGCTGTGGGCTGAAGCCACAGAAGGTCTCATCTCTAATGTGGTTTCAGTTCCTCCTGCAGCTATCCTGGAAGGCAGGCAGTGTTTTAAATAATAAAAATGTACCTACAATATTCATGCCACATTTGGAGTGCAAAGAACAGCGAGATGTGTGATGAAGTTTTCATCCCAGCAAGTTCGTTACATTACATTTAAATTTATTCGTTTAGCAGACGCTTTTCTCCAGTTGGTTTATTCAATATTCGTTTCCATAGTTGGTACAACAATGTTTGCATGCCAGTTAATTAATGACATCCCACGGCATTAACTGCAGCAAGGTGGCACAGCGAGTAGCGTGGCTGTATCACAGTGCCTGGGTGGTGCGAGAGGGCGTGGGTTCGATCCCTGCCCAGTCTGTGTGGAGTTTGCATGTTCTCGGGGTGCTCTGGTTTCCTCCCACAGTCCGAAGACATGCCGTTCAGGTTCACCCCTAGCGTGTGAGTGACAGAGTGAGTGTGTTCCGCTGATGTATGGATGAGTGACCCATTGTAAGTAGTGTAAACCCAGTGTGGGTTTCCTCTGGGTGCTCTGGTTTCCTCCCACACTCCAAAGACATGCTGTTCAGGCTCACCCATAGTGTGTGAGTGACAAAGAGAGTGTGTGTGTGTTCCACTGATGTCTGGATGAGTGACCCAGTGTAAGTAGTGTATCTAGCAGTGTAAGTTACCATGGTGAATAAGGTGTGTGGGCTGGTAACACTACATAGTATCCATTGTAAGTCGCTTTGGGGAAAAGTGTTTGCTAAGTGAATTAATGTAAATGTAACGATGTATATACTCCGATCGCTAAGAAGAAAATTATTGTTTTAATTGTAGTAGATACGCTTGTCCGCGTTTACTCCGTACACAAAAGGGATCCGGTATTTAGGGCCGCTCAGCAAACCCGTGCCGTGTTTCATGTGATCCTTAAAAAAAAAATCACTAAGTTTGTATTTCCTTCGGAACTGAGTAGGCAGAAAATTTGCTTGCTCCGCAGGAAACTACCCAACGGTTCTGGAAGCAGATGTGGATAATGCAAATTCTCGGAATGGTACATGGAATTGTTATTACCACGTAATGTGGGATCCAGCACCGAAGACACTGACAGGGTGACACGCTACTTCCCCGCACTGCTCGACGACAAGTGAGCGTCGCATCTTTTCAGCTTTAGTGAACCTGGCAGAAACTTTTATCAGGAGCAGATGGTTCCACCGAGGCCTGGACCAGAACCAGCTGGTAACAGAGGAGCTCCACCTTGTTTGGATGCCCGCGTTCGCACAGTTTCACCGAGCCACAGAATCTGCTTCGCGTAAGGACCGATGCATCGTTCCTCGGAGGTGGGAGACGGCGGAAGTGCTTGGTTAAGCCCAGCTGGACAAATCGCCGCCGTGAACGGTTCTAGAGCTACCGGCCCCATGCTTTGTCCTGAGCTCCTCTCACCGCCACAGTTACGTGGCCCGCAAAAACACACTGGCGTAATGAAACCAGAGGAGGTGTTGAAAGAGCTGAGAAAAATCACAGACATCAGACATAAAAAGGCCTGAGATCTGGAGGCCTTGATTGACGAGAAGCATGAAGAGCATCGCACTGGCGTGGATTCGACAGAGGAAACAAAGCGGAGAGCAGCTCACCATCCAGAGACAACCAGTCGTGCTGGGAGGAGGGCAGCGCGGGCAGGGCACGGGCCTTGTACTCAAACACCACGGAGTTGGAAATGATCTGGTTGCTGACTGCCACCTGCAGGGTGACCAGGCCTGTGTCGTGGGCTGTGCGTGTGGGGTCGGGGGGGGGGGGGGGGAGAACGGAGACGGCATCAGACCCTGCAACAACAGCAGCGCAGCGTAGACAGGGAAGACACTGCAAATGGGATAGAGGGGCTTACCTGGGCAGTAGCAGCGCAGCACCCCGGGCTGGATGAGCGAGGCTGGCACTGTGATCTGGTCAAATAAGCAGCTATAGCTGCTGCTGGCCTCCTGCCAGGGGCCTGTGATGAGCACCTTCACACCACCCTGAAGCAAGAGCAACAGCAGGTGGCACAGCGTTAGCAAATCAATGACAGCGGCGACATTCAGGGTCGTTTGTGTTCGCGATAACGGCCAGTAACCGGACCAGTCAACTGTTAACGAGAGGGACGCATTTGGACTTGTATAAAACGTCTCATCCGGCAGCTTTACAGCCTTGCCGAGCCCGTGTCCTGCACGTCGGCTCAGGACGTGTTTCGGTGGGGCGTGAGATCCGATCTCCCGAGCCTCACGATGTTTTACTCACCCACTGCATGTTTTTTAGGGCTAAAAAATAAAGATTGACACGTGTTTGAACCCACACGCATGCTTTCTGAACCGCTCGTCCCATACGGGGTCGCGGGGAGCCGGAGCCTAACCCGGCAACTCAGGGCATAAGGCCGGAGAGGGAGGGGACACACCCAGGACGGGACGCCAGTCCATCGCAAGGCACCCCAAGCGGGACTCGAACCCCAGACCTACCATAGAGCAGGACCCGGTCCAACCCACTGCACCACCGCGCCCCCCGTGTTTGAACCTTGAACACAAATTTATAACTTCAGATAGCTGGGATTACTTTCACAGCTGTATTTCCCAGCCAGTACTAGTTGAGCTCGGCCGGGGGACGAACGGTGGGAGGAGCACCGAGGAGCCGTCTTGCGTTCGGTAACGAAACTGCAGTCCGGCCGCTTGTGGTTGCTGACTTTAACTTGTGCGAAAATGCAAGTTAACAGGATGGGGTGAAACTACGAAGTTCTGGGGCAGGGTGACAAACTGGTTGTCTTACTCTCCAGCTGTCCACTTCAGAAATAGCTGGTGACGGCAGTCACACCTGGTGAATGCATACTACTAGGGTACTTTCAGCAGCTGCTACTGTAGTTACTGCCCTTACACTTACTTAACAGACACTTTTCTCCAAAGCGACTTCCAATCAGCTCTATGTATGTTATCAGCCTACACATCTTATTCACCGCGGTAACTTACACTGCTAGATAACTACTTACACTGGGTCATTCATCCATACATCAGTGGAACACACTCTCTCTGTCACTCACACACTATGGGTGAACCTGAACAGCATGTCTTCGGAGTGTGGGAGGAAACCAGAGCACCTGGAAGAAACCTGGGCAGACACGGGGAGAATATGCAAACTCCACACAGACTGAGCAAGGGATCAAACCCACATTCTCTCACAGCACCCAGGCACTGTGAGACAGCAGCGCTAATCGCCATGCCGCTCTTCCTACAGCAATCCAGCACCTCCCTGCCCCAAGATGTTCACTGCTACTACTTCCACCTCCATGAGTAGGTGTATCTTCACTTAAAAAGGATCCATAAACTAGATGCTCCTGTAAGTAACCTGGAACAAAGATCAGTAAAGAATATCAACAAAACGGAGGCCTCGTAAAGTCCGTGCGCGCTCTGCGGCGATGGCTTCCCGTTCCGTTGGCCAGAAAACACTTATTTCCATCCCTGAGACAGAGCACTATTTAAAATCCACGCTGAAGTTTGCTGGAAGTCACTGAACAAATTCTGGCCTCAAGACTCCTCAATGGGCTTCATTCTGAGAGAGTCCTGCCATCTAGTGGACAGGACGAGAACAACAGGCTGAAATTCTTGCAAAGCATCAGCCAATCATTTGTAGCTGAAAAATATTTATGTGTGAACCTCTCTTTGAAGTATTTCAATGAACGATATAAATCACTGTCAGGACTGGGTTGGAAACGCTCAAGATGTGACAAGCTGAACCTCATGCAAAAGCGCAGCGATGTGAGGCCCTCACCTCAGGGTAGGACCACTCAGGGGAGTAATCGGTCACCATGAAGAGCCTTCCGGTGGCCTGCAGCATCCCAAGAGCACCGTGCACGACAGCGGCTGACACCACCTCCGCCACGTGCATATAGGCCAACGAGGCTGCTTCTCCCGTCGCTCCCCCAGCCCCGCCCCCTCCACCCAGGGACTGGGGGCTGCAGCAGGGCTGCAGACAAAGCTCAGAGGGGCTGTAGCCAGCCCCTCGGCCGCCTGCGTCCTCCTGACTCGCCTGAGCGGCCACCGTGCTCGAGGTCTGGCTCTCTGCACCAGCCTGGCTCATGAGCTGGTGAGCGTATATGGCTCCGCCCTGCCCCACCGTGGCCCCGCCTCCTTCCACAGACATGAAGTCATTGATGAGATCAGAGAACTGGTTCCCGAAGGAGATATCAAAATGGTCCAGGTTGATCTCCATGCCTCCTCCGCTGGTGCCGGCTCCACCTAAGCCCTGGTGGGTCCCCATTGTGTTGTAGAGCCCCTGCACCAAGCCTGCCCCCTGCAGAAGGGGCTGCAGCTGCTGATGGGGGCTCCCGCTGGTGCCATTGCTGGTGCTCCCATTGTGCAGTGTCCCTCCGTCACCTGCCCCAGACCCTGGTGTGCCTCTCCCTCCGCTGTCGGAGGCTGTCTGCAGGTAACTCTCTGTACCCACCCCACCATCTGCGCTTGGGCCCCCACAAGCCTGCAGATGATCCCCAGACTTGTGTAGTCCCTCCACCCTGTTCTCCGAGCCTCCCGACTGGCCTTCCCCTGGATTTCCCGGCTGTTCCATTCCCACAACCTCCTCATGCTCGGCTCCCAGCCCGGGGAAGCCCCCCTGGTACTGGAGCAGCTGCAGCGATCCAGGTGGGCTGTGTCGCTCTGCCGGGGGGCTCCCGTTGCAGCTGCTGGCGTTGTGCTGACCCTGGTGGGCATGGCGCTGATGGAGGTGCCCGTTGCTACTGGGGGAGTCAGTCTTGATCACTTGCAGGCCTAGATAGGACCCAGAGTCGTGGGAGTTCTGCTCCAGCAGGTGTGCTTTCTGCCCGGAGCCCTGGCCGCTTTGTGACGCTGGCTGGGTCGGTGGTGCATCTTGGAGGAAGAAGCTGGGTGAGCGGCTCTGGTGTGCCAGGTGGGGGCTGGACATGGGCTGGCCATATCCTGCGGTCACGGTCCCAGAGGAGTAGTCCTGTTTGGGCTCAATGGCACTGAAATCCATCTGCTCCAGGGTGGTGCTGGGACTGAGGCCACCGCCCGAGGGCACCAGGGAGCCCGTGGGCGTCAGAGTGAGAGAACCCTGGGCGGTTGCTGTTCCCACAGAACCGGTCACGTTGCCTCCGCCGCTAACCACCTCCCCCATCTGGTAGCCGCTCTCCTTAGCCAGCTGCTGTTCAAAGGAAGTGTCCTCCGTCTTGATGTTCTTGACCAGTGAGGCATTGAATCCGTACCCGTTGTCAGTGATTGGAGGAGAACGGCAGAGGCTCCCGTTGCTGCACCCGCTGCCTCCGGAGTTGGCGGCGCCCTCACTCTTCAGCCCGTTGCCTCCATAGGTCTGGCCCTGTTTGGGGTTGTTAAGGAAGCAGTCAGGATCAAAGTTCATGGTGGTCTCAGGCAACTTGATGCCCCCGGAATCCAGACTGCTGGAGAGGACGAGCTCCTCCGACACACCGGGAGCCGACAGCATGGCCAGCCCTTCCGAGGCACCCGCTCTGCTCCCAGCTGCACCCCCCGCGCTAGGGTAGGCAAACTTGTGGCTGTCGGAGGTAACAGCCAGCACCAGGCCCTGTGAGGATGCGTCGGGCCCTATAAGGTGGGAATTGGGGCCCGTGGGAGACATGCTGTAGACGGGCTCGCCGGTCACTTCCGACATAAAGACCGTGGCGCTCTGGGATAGGCCGCCCATGACGGAGGCCATGTGGCCCATGGCTGCCACCACGGGGCTGTCGGCCACATCGGGGTCACTGTTGAGGCCGCTGCTGATGGACACGGGTGAGTTCTGGGTGGTGTCTGGCACTTCCACCTGGTTTGTGGAGGATACCTCCGTACTGCTCTGGTGCAGCAGTGCCGGCTTCTGCACCTTGCCGTTGCGCTTTTCTCGGGTGCCGCCCCCGCCCTCGGCCCCTGCCCGGACGCTCTTGGCCCCACCTCCTCCGTGGCTGTGCTCGGTCTTGCCTTCGGAGACATCGTTGTTCTGCACCTCGGAGTGCCCGCCGCTGTAGGCCACGGAGCGCGGATCGACCTTGGGGGAGATGATGCGGTGCTTGGCGCTGTTGCACTTGTGATGCAAACTGCTTCCTGCACCTGCGGGTGAGAGTGGCGCACAGAGAGACAAGAGGAGAATGAGACGCTCTGGCTACGACATTAATCCATTTGTCTTTTGCCACTATTTCATGAGTCGTGCGAATTTTATATTTTCGCTCCTTCCGTAACTCTTTCTCGTCGCTAAAAGGGGAAGCCGTAATTTAAAAACGTCTCCGTCCAGGGAGTACCTCCCCTCACACCTTATGCTTCTGGGGTAGACTTTGGACCTTTGCGACCCTGCATCACGCAGGTGGTTATTGATGGTGATCAAAGAATGAAACATTAGTGCTGGTGCCTCATGGAGTTTGGATGTTCTCCTTGTGTTCATGTGGATTTGCCCTGGGTGCTCTGGTTTCCTCACACAATTCAGCAACACGTGTTTCATGTGAATAGCGTTTGTGTGTGTGTTACATTGCTGCGGTGTATTGGCAAGTCAACGATTGTAGGCAGTTTTGTGTTGTATATCTAGCGTCATGTGTCACCTAGATATTATAAATTACTATTAAATTAATATTAAATACTACCTTTAATAATTAACATTAAATATTACTGTGATAAAGATGTCAGCCAAATATAGCATTTAGCTGATACCTTTTTCTGAAGTAGTTTTAGTAGCAATCAGTGTACCTCGCTTTGGAAAAATGCTTCTAATGAATGAATAAATATTAAAGACAAGCTAGAGACAATCAGTTGTGTCATAAATATAAAATATATGCCAATTATGTTATCACTGTCATAAATAAAAACACCATTTATTTTGATGTTTTCATTTATTATAGGTGACATGTTTCTTTCAGGAACTGATTTTTTCCCGTAAGAAAAAAATTTCAATTTGACTCCCTCTCTGTGGAAATGTCCCTAATGAGATGATTTCAAGGAACACGTTAATCCCATTTTTCTGGAAAGGGTGGGTCTTACTTTTGGAGACCGTCCGGCCAAAGCTTCTGGCCACTGCACTGGGATCGACATCACCTTGTGATGTGGTCACCTTGTGTTGACAAAGTAAACACACAGTACATCGTTGACATTTTGTGTTCATAAGGAGCGTAAGTTATAGGGAGCATGTTCCGGGTACTGCTGATTTGAAAACGACACGTATTCGGGATTCAGCCTGCATCCAAAAAAGCGCAACGCTACGGTCACATGGAGTTGCATGCGGTGATGGAATGTGGATGCAGACAGATACGAATGCAACGAAAGGACAAAAATGACACGTTCTAGTCGGTTTTGGCTGTTACTCCCTGTTGTCCACAAACAGCACAGCATTTACTATTGTGACAGGAATTATTAACCAACACTAGAGGGGTCACAACCCTGACTGTAGCTCCTGACTCGCTGTCACTGGACCTTATTGGCCCGGTAGTGACCCTGATTGGCCCGGGACTGGCCGTGGTTGGCTCAGGACTGACCCTGGTTGACCCGGGACTGGCCCTGATTGGCCCGGGACTGACCCTGATTGGCCCGGGACTAGCCCTGATTGGCCCAGGACGGGACTGGCCCTGATTGGCCCAGGACTGACCCTGATTGGCCCGGGACTAGCCCTGATTGACCCGGGACTGACCCTGATTGGCCCCGGAATGACCCTGATTGGCCCGGGACTGGCCCTGGTTGACCCGGGACTGGCCTTGATTGGCCCAGGACGGGACTGGCCCTGATTGGCCCAGGACTGACCCTGATTGGCCCGGGACTAGCCCTGATTGACCCGGGACTGACCCTGATTGGCCCCGGACTGACCCTGATTGACCGGGGACTAGCCCTGATTGGCCCAAAACTGACCCTGATTGGCCCAGGACTGACCCTGATTGACCGGGGACTGGCCCTGATTGGCCCAGAACTGACCCTGATTGGCCCAGGACTGACCCTGATTGACCCAGGACTGACCCTGATTGGCCCAAGACTGGCCTTGATTGGCTCAAGACTGACCCCGATTGGCCCGGTACTGGCCCTGGACCATCCCTGACCCTATCTACCCTGCCCTGCTTCGCTTTCTGCCTTGCCTGGCCCTTTCCTGCATCCTGGCTCCACCCCTTACCCAGAGTGCCTGTGCAGAGACAGTTGTGAGTCCGGGGCGGTGGCTTGGTCTGGTGGCTGTCCAGTATCTGCTGCACCAGCTGCTCCACAGAGAAGCCGGTGCTGCTGTTCCCGTTGCTGCAAGTCCACTTGATGCCATGAACTGCCGGGAGAGAGGAGACAGAGTCGTCAGCCAGCCACACAGCCCAGCAGCCTCGGCACTCCCACACTGACCCTGGACACCTCTGCCTGCTGAGGGAGACACTGCCGAATGCCCTACCGCTACGTATGACTTCGCTGTTCGCTGGATGCTTTTATCCAAAGCAGCTTACAATTTCATCTCTTTCTACGGGCGGATACTTAACTGGAGATTTTCAGCTGAAGTTTCGGAGACAAGAGCGGGGCCCGAGGTGTTCACTCGAAAATTTCATATTGCAAGCTTGTGCCTCTAAATGCGGTGCTAGTTGGTAAAACTCTGCTTAACCTCGGTACTCACATCCAGTTTCAGAGACCTACAATGAAAAAAGAAGATAAGCTTTTTACTAAGCTCTGCTAATAGAAAATGTACAGGCTTTCTATAGCCAGAGCCTCTGGACTCTGGACTCAGTGACTGTAAAGCAGGCTGTGGAGACACCTGCTGGTTGGATGCTGCTACTGCAGGCTGTGCCACTGCACTCTGAAGGTGACATTTCCCACATGTTCGCAGTTGCTGCAACAGGAGAAGCCACTGGAGGAAAACAGGCAACCACTCAAAACGAGAGGAGACCTTTTTCCCGCCCCACTTCCCAGTCTGCTCAGGCCTCGTCAACACATGAGGAAACACCGCTAGTCTCCTGCCTCCAGTGCTGCACCCACATCTCCTGACTATGAGCCTGCTGGTGCAAGCAGCATGTGCGCCACTGCCGCAAAATCCAACAGGAGCGAAATGCAGTACGTGTGGACATATCCGCAACCTCCTGAAGGCAGCGAGTCCAAAAAAAAAAAAAACTGAGATGGTTTTAAATGGAAATCTCTGTGCCCACCTGCTCAGAAGTGAGTAAGAAAGTGAAAGAGGGGGAGAAAATTAAGACCGGATGCAGGTTACAAGGGAGGACGTGCAAAGGTGGGATGGCGAGTACGGACACAGAAACGACAGGAAATCGTGACGTTACGCTGGGTGACAGCGATGTGAGCTTGTAAGCGTGACAGGCCAGCAGTCGCTGTATCACACAAAGCCCAGGGAGGGATGGAGGAATGGAGGGAGGAGAATTAACTCTGATGACTGAACACAAAGCTGTAACAGTCAAGGAGCGGGAAGCCCACAGGACACACCCAGCTGTGCTGAAAGAAGCTGACATAGCTGCTCTGATCGGGTCACTAGGCTGGATCTCTTTGGGCAACCGGGAAGCAGCTAAAATAAACATTTAACCCTTTAACTGAACAGTTATGTGCTTGTATTGCACAGAAAAGTAGCGTCAGTGATACAGGTACCGTATGTAGCAAATACAGGTTTCAAGGGATGATGGATCTGCAGCCCAGATATCTCTACAGGGTTTGTGGGCCCATCAAAAAGTGAAGATCATCAACTGTTATTCGTTATTTGCTTTAAATCACAAGGAACTGTTTTACCATTTAAAAAGCTCCGTTGACTCGTATGGATGATGCTCTCGGAATTAGAGCAACAGCGACTTGAACCAGCAATCGCAGCTGTGTCTTTTACCATAACAAACTTATTATCTGTTGGCGAGTCACGCAGCCAGAGGTACAAGTGGACACATCAGCCGGCAGTGCTATCCATAGCAGCACCCATCTCGCTGGGAGCATAACGCACTAACGGGCAGCTTCTCAACAGGATTCCAAGCACCCGTAGCCTCCAGACCGGTGTGTCTTTTGCCTGCAAAGACCCTGCAGTCTGGTACACCTGTCCGCAATCTGTGCTCTCAGCTCAAATTAAAGCACACGCAATTTATTGTGGCCCAAAATACAAATAAATGTGCCACACCTGAGCAATCTGGCCAGTCCATACCAATTCTAGTTCCAGCTAACTGCGTCCGTACCTTTACATAAAAGGCCCCCCACCGCTTGGCACCAACGATAAGTTATATGACGGGAGAGCTGGATCCCCCAGCCCAACGTGGGAAGCGTGATCATATGGAAGCTCATTCTACCGGCTCCTTCAGCACTCCGTCCTGCCTCCCCGCACTTTCCTTTCATTGTTTTAGAATATTTTGATCATATTTGGTGCGGATTCTGTTGGTGAAAACACACACTTCTCAGCTCATTAGTGGCACGCCACAGCAAGAAAGGTGGCAGTAGGAATACGCAAGCAGGTTGTCCTCCTCCCATTTCCCGCACCCACTGTGTCTTCATTAACCTGTTAACTTCTCCAGATGGACCTAAAAACAATGGACGCTCCTGTCAGCCAGTGGCCATCTATCACACACACAGTGATGCAATGCCATGTAGGTGAGACTGCACACTTCGTATATCCCTAACACAACAGTCCGTTTTGTCCAGATGCTTGAGTCGGCTTCAAGCCCATCACTCCCTACCTCGAGGAAGGGCAGTGGCAATTATGCCGCATCACTGTGGAAGGCCGGGTCATGACCTCTCCTGGTCGAGCCACTCAGGAACCCAGAGCTGATTTATTATTCATGCATGAATAAGGCATGGGTGATGTCTCCTTGCCACCTTCTTCCCACTAAGTGCATGGAGTACTTGACCTGCACCAGCACCATCCCACCACTAGGTGGCAGTGCTGTCATGCACAGAATTAGTGTTTTAGGATCAGAGCAATACTGGCCTCTGTGCTGCATATTTTTACATATCACATTATTATTATTTTCTTAATAAATATGGCTAATGACACAACATACACTACTTATGGAAAAACCGCTCATTTAAATTGTAATTAAAGCAGCAGTATTAAGGTAGATTAAGTACAGGAGATTTCGGTAGTGGCAGAATAGACGGATCTTAATTGGTGGCAGTTCTGCTGTTTTTGGGTCAAACTACAGTCTTCCAGGATGTAATTATTTTTTGTAGCATTTTAAATCTGTGGTACAGAGGTTGACGGAGCTAAAAACTTTAAAAATGCTCGAAATATCGAGGTCTAGGGTGTTGTTCAGTACTCCGGAAAGCCCCGGAAGCTGAGCGGCTCCACGCCGGCACTGTGAATATATGTGTGTGATGTGTACAAATACAGGGGTCTACAGGAGATCAGATATGCGCTTACTTGGAAGCCATGGCAGAGTTGTCCAGGCCAGCCAGCAAGACTGCTTTAAACACAGCAGTCCCTGCGTTTTTTTATCCATTGTTACACTGCCCGTGTTACAGATGTACTTTGCCTTGTGCTAATAATGTTGACAGACGAGGTGGTCCACAGCAGTTGCTTCTAGACCAGCACCGTATATTCCTGATAAAACTGATGTGTGTGCAGTAGTGTCAAATTAACAGGTTTAATTAAAATATGTATTTTTAAAATACAGTGCAATGAAAAAGGAAGCGCAACCCAAGAAAACGTTTGTCTTTTTTTTTACATTTTTGGACAGAAGGATATTTGATCATTATTTGAACAACACAGATAAAGGTGAACAAATTTTTATGAAATTATAATGAAAAATCACATTTTGCACTCACACACACTTTCAGAACCGCTTGTCCCATACGGGGTCACGGGGAACCGGAGCCTAACCCGGTAACACAGGGCGCAAGGCCGGAGGGGGAGGGGACACACCCAGGACGGGACGCCAGTCCGTCGCAAGGCACCCCAAGCGGGACTCAAACCCCAGACCCACAAATGATGCATTTAGAGAGGAACTTGGAGGGCACTGTTTTACATAAACATCAGAAACCTGTGGTGTGATTTTGGTCTGAGCAATTTAGGTGTGTGGTTGCATCATGCCCAGCTCAAAAGAGCCCTCCAAGGCCCTCGGGATAAAAAACGGTTGAGGCCAGTGAGTCTGGGAAGGGTTTCGCAGCCGTTTCCAAGCAATTTGTAGTCTAGCACTCCAGTGTCCGAAAGATCATTTACAAATGGAAAAAATTTCAAACCACTTCCAATCTGTCTAGACCAGGTCATCCCGCCAAATTCTGCTCAAGAGCTGACCAAAAGAAGAGTCCAAGAACACCAGGATAATATCAAGGGATTTACAGGCAAGCCTTCCCTCAGTCATTGTCAAAGTGCCCGAGGCAACAGTCCGAAAAAGGCTGCACAACTATGCCCTACATTTGACGTCCCCAAAAAGTACAGATGCACAAATGAAGTGTGCTAGACAACATCTAGGTGAACATCAGGACAACTGGAATAATATGCTCTGAATGCACGTGACAAAGGTAGAGTTTTCTGACCTCAATGGCAGGTGTCATATTTGGTAAAACCAAAAGCTTTGACCAAAAAAACCTCATACCAACTGCAAAGCTCGGTGGTGGAAGCTTTATGGTTCGGGGCTGCTTTTCTGCTTCAGGTCCTGGCCAGTTTGGCATCGCGGAGTCAACTGAGAGCTCCACATTGTACCAGAGAGGAGAGTACTTAAGGAGAGTATGAGACCATCTGTCAAAATGCTGAAGCTGAACCATAAACAGACCTTACAACAAAACAATGACACAAGACATTCCAGCAGATTCACAAAGGATTGGTTCAAAAAGAAGAAACTGACAGCTGTGGAATGGACAAGTGAAAACCCGTATCTAAACAGCATCTAAAGGTTTTGGAGGGGCCTGCAGCGAACAGTATGTGCAAGAAAGTCCTCAAATATTATTCAGCTGAAGGGGTTCTGTGAGAAGGAATAGGTAAAAATATCTCCAAGTCAAATCAGGAGACTGATAGACAATTGCGTGAAATGGCTGGAACAAGTGATTTCTCCCAAAGTGGGGGGGGGGGGGGCGCAACACCAGACATTGAAGCTATGGGTGTACTTATTTTTCACACAGCAGACAACTGAATTTCTTTTTTGTTGAATAAATGTTTGCAAAGAATAATTTTTGCAGTTATTTGTTAAATTAGACCACCTTTATCATTCATTCATTCATTCATTCATTCATTCATTCATTTTCACAAACTGTTTGTCCTTGTCAAGGTCACAGTGGTCCAGAGCCTATCCCAGAAGTACTGGGGAACTGGGCTTGAGGAGTACACTCTGGATGGGATGACAGTCCATTGCATGGTACCTTTATCTTGTTGAAATGAAGATCAAATACAGTCATGCGCCGCTTAACGACGTTTCGACGGACCACATATACGACGGCGGTCCCGTAAGATTATAAAGGAGCTGAAAAATTCTTATCGACTTGCGATACCATAGCTTTCGTAACGTTGTAGCGCAACGCGTTACCCACGTGTTTGTGGTGGTGCTGCTGTAAGCAAACCTACTGCGCTGCCAGTTGTATAAAAGTATAGCACATACAATTATTTGCAGTACATAATACTTGATAATGATAATAAACACCTATGGTACTGCTGTTACTATGCTAATATTGTACTTTTTATCCTTATTTTACAGTCTACTCTTTCTACTTATAAAAAAAGTTCACTGTAAAACAATATGCTGTGTTACACTGGCAGCGGCGTCATAAATCTTGTATTTACTGCATCTCTTGACTGCATCGAGGTTATACCATCTAGGTGTGTATAAGTTCACTCTATGATCGAGGCTGTACCATCTAGGTTTCTATAAGTACACTCTATGATCGAAGCTATACCATCTAGGTGTGTATAAGTACACTCTTATGATCGAGGCTATACCATCTAGGTTTGTATAAATACACTCTCATGATCGAGGCTATACCATCTAGGTTTCTATAAGTACACTCTCATGATCGAGGCTATACCATCTAGGTTTCTATAAGTACACTCTCATGATCGAGGCTATACCATCTAGGTTTCTATAAGTACACTCTATGATCGAGGCTATACCATCTAAGTGTGTATAAGTACACTCTCATGATCGAGGCTATACCATCTAGGTTTCTATAAGTACACTCTATGATCGAGGCTATACCATCTAAGTGTGTATAAGTATACTCTTATGATCGAGGCTATACCATCTAGGTTTGTATAAATACACTCTCATGATCGAGGCTATACCATCTAGGTTTCTATAAGTACACTCTCATGATCGAGGCTATACCATCTAGGTTTCTATAAGTACACTCTCATGATCGAGGCTATACCATCTAGGTTTCTATAAGTACACTCTCATGATCGAGGCTATACCATCTAGGTTTCTATAAGTACACTCAGTGATCGAGGCTACACCATCTAGGTTTGTACAAGTTGACTCTGTGATGTTCGCGCAATAACGAAATCGCCTAATGATGCATTTCTCAGAACGTATCCCCGTCATTAAGCGACGCACGTCTGCATGTTAGAGACCCACCTTTTTTATATGGTGTACTTACTTTTTCACAGTACTGTATGTTTAATTTTATGCATTTAAAGGAAAAAAAGTGTGGTATACTCCTTTATCCCTTACAGAGAAAAGAGTGAAATCCAGAATCCTACTTGGTTATCGACACGCTCCGAAATGGGAAGTTGACTAAGGGTAAGAGAAGGAATCAGCTGCACCCTTTGTGTACTGCTGCAAGGGGCCGATTCTTGCGCACACTCACACATAGGCTTGAGTTGACCGATGAGCTCCTCCTTGGTCCACTTGGCCCACTCCTTCTTGTCCGTGTTGATGGAACACAGGATGGGCCCGCACGGCTTTCCGCAATCCTCGATGGCCGGCACGTTCAGGTAGTGCACCAGCACGATGTCGGGGTTCTGCAGGAAAATGGGAAGGACAGCATTCAGAGAGGCAGAGAGGCAGAGAGAGGTCGACACAAAGGAAGGGGTGGAAGGAGAACAGACACCGAGGGCTGGAATACTGAGGTCGTAACCCCAGCTGAGATCTGTAGCGGGTTAGACAGTGAAGGAGAGGCACGGCGACCCTCACGAACTCTGTGTGAATTTTGTGCTGCCACTGGACAAAGCCCTTCAGTCAGGTAGCGGGAAACATTTAAAATTCCTTTTGACACATATAATAAAGAGCAGAAAGGGGTCAGAACCCACATAATGAAGTGAAACCCGGTCGTGTTCCATATCAAGGAGGGGGGGGATAACATAGCTGGGGTGCACAGGCAGCAGAGAAAGTGAGAAGACAACAAGTTGCCCGACGGTGGTTGTAACTGGGAGAGGGAGGTGGGCGTGGGGTAACTGCCAAGACTGCGCATGCGACGCTACATCGCTGCGCACAAGTGCGTCCGTCTCCAAGGAGCTGATGCCCTCAATTAACTTCAAAGTATTTACCAACTCAAAACGTCGCCCGTTCGCAGGCAGCAAGAATTACAGCAATAAATTACCCAAATTGACAACTTATGAGTAATAGGTGCTGTTTATAAGCACATTGAGCAGTCTGAAAACATCAATTCCGTTCGGCGAGCATGACTGGCTTTGAGTAAAGAGTGAGGTAAACAGCCTCACACCGAACGCCAGACAAAGCACAGTCATACACACACAAAGGCCCAAAACACACTCAAAGGGAAAAGAATTATTTCACAATTGAGAACACGGCTTGTCACATAAGCCCTGGATGTACAGCAGCCTTTAAATAATGAGACCCCAGCTGTAAACACGGAAAGCGTGTAACAACAGACTCTACGCAGCTCTTGGTCCGGGCCATGGTGACATCCCGTCTGGAATACTGCAACTCTCTCCTGTCTGGTCTCCCAGCTACTGCCATCAAGCCTCTACAGCTATGCCCGAGTTGCGTTCCCATATATCTCTTCTACTCGTTTCTCTGCACTGGCTTCCTATAGCTGCCCGGATCAAATTCAAGACTCTGGTTACGGCCTACAAAACCGCCAACGGATCTGCTCCCCAATATCTACAAGAGCGGATCACTCGCTACACCCCAACCAGACTACTATGTTCCTCCACTTCTGCCCGCTTGGTGGTCCCACGCACAAGAAGTACAAAATCAAAATCACAAAGGTTTCCAGTTCTGGCTCCAAAGTGGTGGTATGAGCTCCCCCTCTCACTCAGAACTGCTGAATCTCTCTCTATGTTTTAGAAGGGTCTCAGAACTCACCTCTTCCAGATTCACTTCTCCCATGATTTCTTATGTCCATGTTAATGTGTCATTATTCATACTCTATAACTTTGTCATTATAACTGTAGAATAATGGATAAACCTTTATGCAACTTCTTGTGTGATGTGCATTGATTAAATGTGGCACAGCGAGTCGCTCTGCTGTCTCACAGCGCCTGGCTGGTGCGAGAGGACATGGGTTTGACCCTCGCTCAGTCTACGTGGAGTTTGCATGTTCTCGCCGTGTCTGTGTGGGTTTCCTCCGGGTGCTCTGGTTTCCTCCCACTGTCCAAAGACAAGCTGTGCAGGTTCACCCATAGTGTGTGAGTGACAGAGTGTGTGCATGTGTGTTCCACTGATGTATGGATGAGTGGCCCAGTGTAAGTAGTGTATCTAGCAGTGTAAGTCACCGCGGTAAATAGGGTGTGTGGGCTGATAACACTACATAGAGTTCATCGGAAGTTGCTTTGGAGAAAAGTGTCTGCTAAATAAATAAATGTGACAAAATGACTGTGCTTAAAATCATACATCTGAATCAAAGTGTCTCTTCCTGCTAATGTAACGCACACATTGTGTCTTCTGTGAGACGTATGTTGTGTTGAAGAAAAGTGTCTGTTAAATGAATAAATGTAAATGGAGGTGTCCATGCTGGGCTTTGTGCTTAATCAGCTGTAGGTGGATTTTGGTCCTTTTTTGCAACTGCTGCTCAAAATCACGACGTGCCACTCCGTGGTCGCCCGATCGGTGTCATCGTAACAGCATGGGAACACTTGAGGCGCTCACTCTTGAGGACCCAGCTTACACACGCAGCAAGGAGACGGTCTGAACCACACGGATCCGCTCCTACCGGACCGAACTACTTCCACCACCCGGCAAAAACAGTCTTTCAGGAGTGACTACAATGTGCATCTCGTAAGTGTGCCGAGAGGCACTCGAGGGAGTCATGGAATTGGGAGCGAAGGGTTAACGCAAGCTGTCTTTGAAAGACGAGTGCAGAGGGCGAAAATCAAAGAAAATCATTCTGGGATTTTTTAGGGGACATTAGCATTTTAATTCTGTGGCGTTTTGGCTTGAATAACTGCGGAAACTTTGAAATGGATATTTGAAGGTGTTTGCGCGGTACCTCTCCGGGATTTGAAAACCTGGGCTGATTTAATCTCACTTTCAAATATGAGGGGGGGGAAACGGGATGAACTCGCTCTTCGAGAGAATCTTCCGCTGTTGGCACTGCAGCGCTCTGCCCTGCTGATGTGGCCCGGCGGAGAGCCGGCCGTTGTGCGCTCTGCGGCGCTCTGCGGCGACCCACAATGCCCCTCTCTGCACGGCGGCCCAATGTGCCGAGTGTCAAGGTGGCCTGCAGTTACAGGATGTGTCACACGAGCCACGCAGCACAACTTTGGACCCCAGTGCATTAAATCTGGATGTGAACCAAACATCTTACATCCCTCGCTCCTTTTTCTCTCGGTGTGACGCTTTTATAGCGTATTTACCAGGTATTTACCGGCACTTTGGGGTCCTTCCCCATTCAACAAACAAGTCAGAAGAATAAAAAGAGTAATCATGATGGCACAGTGAGTAGTGCTGCTGTCTCACAGTGCCTGGGTGGGGCAAGAGGATGTGGGTTCAACTCCCCGCTCAGTCTGTGTGGAGTTTGCATGTTCTTCCTGTGTCTGTGTGGGTTTCTGCTGGGTGCTCTGGTTTCCTCCTGCAGTCCAAAGACATGCTGTTCAGGTTCACCCATAGTGTGTGAGTGACAGAGAGAGTGTGTTCCACTGATGTATGGATGAGTGACCCAGTGTAAATAGTGTAAACCCAGTGTGGATTTCCTCTGGGTGCTCTGGTTTCCTCCCACACTCCAAAGACATGCTATTCAGGTTCACCTCTAGTGTGTGAGTGACAGATAGAGAGAGTGTGTTCCACTGATGTATGGATGAGTGACCCAGTGTAAGTAGTGTAAACCCAGTGTGGGTTTCCTCTAGGTGCTCTGGTTTCCTCCCACACTCCAACGATATGCTGTTCAGGTTCACCCATAGTGTGTGAGTGACAGAGAGAGTGTGTTCCACTGATGTATGGATGAGTGACCCATTGTAAGTAGTGTATCTAGCAGTGTAAGTCACCATGGTGAATAAGGTGTGTGGGCTGATGACACTACATAGAGTTCATTGGAAGTCACTTTGGAGAAAAGCGTCTGTTAAATAAATAAATGTAATTTAACTGTCTGCAGCTGCTTTCTTTTGTTAGTGTAATACAGGTTTTGGTTCTAGGAAAATTGTTTTGCTTGAGAATTTTTCCAGGAAAACAAGGTCTCAGTAATGTAGTGACTGATTATATGATGCTCTTTTTGCTCTATTTCCTTTATGGCTTGGATACATCTGCCTGTAAGCAGTGAGGGGTGATATGTGGGGTTGACCATAGTGTTATTACTTTGCATTAATTCAGTGTTTAGCTGAAGCTTCCAAAAGAACTTCCACTATCTGACCCATTTATACAGCGGGGTATCAATTCAGGGTAAAAACCTTGATCTTGATCCAGGTTTTTACCCTGAATTGATACCCTGCTGCATAAATGGGTGCTTCTGCAACAGCTGGAAATAGGGCTTCAACTGGCAAACTTAAAGCTTGGGTAGGATAACTGCTTCACCACTGTAACACCTGCTGTGGTGTAATGCTTGATCAGCAAGGTGTGTTTTTCTTGTTCATGCCCTTTACCCCCGTTACTATGGTGACGGTGATGCCATCTGTCAGGAGTGGTCTTTAAATGAAACCTAACTGGCAGACAACTGAGCTCTTAATGGGGCTCCTGGCTTGTTGGTGGGGATGGTAGGCCATGCTGTTTGTACGAAGTTGTGCGTGTCGCTGGAGATCGGCAACAAAGCTCCTACGCACCCGCATATGACACCAGACAGCGTTCACATGTGTGTCTGGCTGCACACAGACAGTACGCACGCTTGCCCGCATACACTGCATCGCAACTTCAACCAGTCTCATCGGCCGCGTTCGGCCGGAGTCCTGCGGACAACCCGCTCCCGTCCCATTGGAGGTGTCGAGATGCGTTACGCTGCACGGCACAGCAAACGGGGAATTGCTGGTTCAAATACCCGAACAGGCACTGCTATCTACCCTTGGGCTCCTTAACCAGATTTACTTCATTTACTTTTTCATAAGCAAATTACATAGCCAGATATTACATTTTGGTTTCACTGAGACATCTGCTTAGGAAATATGCAGTGCTCTAAAAACTTTTAACCTTTATGATAATGTGAAATAAGTGGTGTGTGAAAATTAAAGCGGTGCTGGCGGCTCAATATTACCGCAGCACGTGTCTTTGATACGGTGTCGGCCAAGCAGGTAAGAGGTACAGATAAAGGTATGTGTGCGTCTGGGGACAAGAGAACGTGATTGTGCAGTGGCCATCGTAGAGCCCTTAAACAAATCCAGGGTGAGGGCTTTCCGCTAGTTAAGGAATGTGGTACAGTGCTTTGATTATAGCTGAAGTGTTCCTCTCTTCCACACTAGTAGGCATCTGAACCCCTTTACATGACAGCAGCAATGAAACAATACAGTACAAGCCCCCAGGAAGAGGTAAGTGGTCCAGGCCATGGCTCAAAGGTCAAACCCGCTGCACCGCCACACCCCCCACCACGATAATGATGGAACTGGGTATGTCCTCCAATAAAACTCAACAAAGCAGGAGAAGGAGGTGCCCTTGTTCATCCTGGGGTATCCCGTCAGTGAAAATCACAGATTGGATAGGCAGCGGGACGTTATAACTATAGGTTCGAGGCAATTTTTCTTTGACATAATCAGAAGTTTTACGGATTAATCAAAGTTTCTTGGTGCTCTCCACCGCTCCTGATTTGAGTGTCACCGAGAAGCAAAAGCCCGCATCACCCTCGAGGGGGCAACGATAGTCGCCGTGGCCGTTGCATCACATCGCTCCTGCTCACGCCGAGTCAACGGTGACACCAGCCGACGCAGTTACGTAATGTTCAACGGTGATTGCAAACACACCTTCGCTACCCGCTGTCCGAGGCAAATCAAGATTTGGCTTCTGCTGGGTTTTGAAACGGGGGCAGAAATGAGCAGTCATTGAATTTACTGTTGAGCGTACAGGTCACAGTTTGCGGTCCGTCTGTCACCTCCAGCGAGGTGGAGGTGATATGGTCCCTCTATTCCCCTGGGCTTTGATTCTCAGTGAAGGGTTTGGCATCAACATAATTTTAGGCAGTGAGCTCCACTTTAATCCTATTAATATGGTTTTGTCTCGGTTCTTGGTTGCAGTTTAGCCTCTAGATATCTAAAGAAGGTATCAGAGGCCTCAGTGGCAGAACAGGTCTGTATCACACGTGAACGTGGCGAGGGAATTAGGTCCCAACTTCGGGGGCCCGCAACTAATGAAACGCAAGCGATTTTTCAATGAAACACACCCGATGAGAACGGAGCCATTCGATAGCCGCCAGTTACGGACGTCTACCTCCTTCAGAGCCATCAGCTCCTGCTCTAGTACCCTTCATAAAGGTACTTATCTTGAATTGCTCCTGTAAGAATACCCTGCTGTATAACTGGACCAATTATTACATGTTGTTTATTGTACAAATGTAACATTGTAAGTTGCCTTGGACAATGGTGTCGGGTAACACACGCACACTGACTAAAACCGCTTGGCCCAAGCGGGGTCGCGGCAAGCCGGAGCCTAGCCCAGCAAGACACGGTGCAAGGCTGGAGGGGGAGGGGACACAGCCAGGACAGGACGTCAGTCCATCGCATGGCACCCCAAGCAAGACTAAAACCACAGACCCACCAGAGAGCAGGCACAAGTCAAACCCCTCTGTGCCACCACACCCTCATGGTGTTGGGTAATGAAATTTAAAAAAGAACATCCAATATTACAGTTATGGGATGAAAGAGTGTACTGGACACGAGTCTTGTAAGGACGTGGGACGTGTGGCTTAACATCTGTGTATTTTACTTAGCGTGTCTTTCTCTGCTGAAAGACTGTCCATCCAGAATGACCGTGGCTCTGTAAGCGATCGTCTCTTCGTTTTGTGTGAGTGAGTGTTTGAAGGTGAGTACGTGCCTGCAGAGTGTGTGTGTAGGGCATCGTGCTGGTTCTCTTTAATGGCAGCCCTGGCTCTGGCACGGTGACGGATGGTGCTGGGTACTCATCACAAAGCAGATGTCTGCACCCTGGCACCCTGGGCCAGAACTTAAATACACCCAGAGTACACTGTCTCCAGCTGCTCCTGTTCATTTCAAGGTCAGCTGTTTTGGCGGCGCCGTACGCTTTCTCGCCTCGACAAATACAGGTTCGAACTAACTCTCAACCACACTCGCGGAAGCGTACATGCAGACAACGCCAAACGTGTTCAAATCTCGAATGTCGAACGCCGTACCAGACGAGGCACAAATGCAAAATTTACATACGATACACTAACCACTTGCGCACTGTTTGTGCACAAGCACAAAAGGGAGTTCTTGTTCACCTCACACACAATTTCATGCAGAAAAGCCAAACACGTGAATGTATCATATAGGTTATTGCCCTCAAATGTTAACAGCCATGCATTCTTTTACTCACTTTTATGCATAAGTAGACAAATACCTGCTTTTACCCACCCATCATCAACAACCGCTTGTCCCGAGTGGGGTCGCGGTGAGCTGGAGCCTGACCTGGCAACGCAGGGCACAGGGCCAAGGGGGGGAGGGGACACCAGTCTGTGTTAAGGCACCCCAAGCGGGACTCAAACTCAAGACCCCCCACACAGCAGGCACTGGCTGAACCCGCTAGACCACCACACCCCCCTACTTGCTTTTACGAACCCTTTTTTTGTCACTTAGGGTTGTGTTTAGTGGTCCTAAACTATCATTCTCCTGCATCATCATTGGGGAGTCCCTTTTTGTGAACTAATCTCCCTCTCGTGCGTCTTTGTGCCGCCCCAAGATGTATTGCTTTAACTTTTTCGGAGTCGTCTCGCTAATTATATTGCCCGATGGCAGCAAGTGGCCTCTATGACAGAAGAGACTCGAGGTCTGCGAAGTGGGGTCAGAGTCACACAGCTCTGAGTGCGATGAATATGACGAAAGACCCCCGGGGAATGACTCTCACTTCATGCACCCCTCACTGATAACGTGCAACCTACTGATGCCATCACCTTGACCTCCAGGTGTCCCTGGGAGCCCAGGTCAAGATAGGTGAAAGAAAGTAAAGGAACCACTGCATTATCTGGGTCTTCTTTGGTGTCTTTGACACTAACTGTAATCTGGAAAGGAAAAGTCAGAGTATCAGGGCAAAAAAAGGGATAAAGTTACAGAACACCATAAAATAAACCTGGCATACCCTGATTACCTGCAGCTAAGAGTCACAAGGTCAAAAAACAATTGCTTTTGCTCTTTCTCTTCTGTTTTTCTGTAAGATATCATTTACTGCTTACAAAGCGTATCAGAAAAACTGCTTGACGATCCTAGACCAGGCGGGCTACATTCCACTGAACACTGCCCTGGCTTACACAACACTTGGAATACCAGGGCAGGGGTGGATGACTCTGCGCTAACTGACAACCAGTCGAAACCAGCCGTGTCCTTCCTCCTTGCCCTTGAGTGGCCTTCTCTCACGCCTCAACTTGAGCTGGCGGCTCACAAGTTCCCAGAACACGCGTGGGTGCTTCCTCAAGCGAGCAGCGATTGTGGATGCTGGATCCTTCAAATTTCAGCACCACGACCCTCCTCTCTAAGGCCAGCGCTTCCTGCACTCCACAGAGAAGCCAAGATGAACACCCTGAGTGGCAGTGACAGGGGCAGCGACAGCTGAGGTTCCCCCTTAAAAAGCTGCTTATCATAAATGCATGAATTGCTCAGCAACGTATCAAAGAGCAATGGTTCATCTACCCATGCGCAGGTTAGAGAGAGGTGGCGGGGACGCGCTCCCTCTGCCTCATGCGCGTATCAAACAAGTACGTTAATGCTGTGGCTGCACCCCCTCACCCACCCCACCGCACCCCCCCCGGGACTGAAAGCTCTGGCTGTTGCCTAGCGACCGGCAGAGAGTTTTTCTCCTGTCTTCACCCCTGACCCAGATGAAAAATGAGTGAGAGAGAAGGAGATAGAGGGGCGGAGGATGAGATGTGTGGAGGAGGAAATAAGACCAGGAGAAAAATGGAGGGAAAGGGGAAGGCAAGTGCGTTTTTTTTTTTTTTTTTCCGTTTTTTTTTTTTGCCCTAGGAAACGAATGGAGGAGTGAGGCCCATCTGTGTGCTACTTTCAATGCGTGGTCAATTCTACCAGTGACCTGCACAACCTGTGAAGTTCTGAATGGGCAGTGCTAATTGCAGATGAACAGAAACTGGGAAGTGAGGATATGGTTGGGGTACAGAAAGTTGGGGCACACTGGGACACATACGTCCCATCCATCCTATACGTGCAGAAAATAACTGATAAGTGCTTTATATGAGACTAACTCATGAGGTTCTGTGAGCCCTAGAAATTCAATACACACACACACACACACACACACCCACACAAACAGACTCCTGAGCAGTACACTATCTTGTGTTTCCAGAAAGCCAACCACCATGGAAAATCTTTCTAAAACAAATTTCAGGGTAGGACACAGGCAGCACATCTTTGCCCTTCCGTGGTTATAATAGGAATTTAATTGACGCTATTAATGGGGCATTAATCATTAAAGCAGAGATGCTGAGGTGGCACCGCAGAGTGTGACATTCAAAGACATCTGCCTTGAGAGTCAGCTGGTCACTCCTGGACAAGAGACGGAGGGAGAATCAGAGGAGCTTGGGGCAGATCAGTGAATACACACTTAATAGTCGGTCAACATAGCGGTGGGAATCTCTTTTCAGATTCTCTCTGGAGGAAGAAAACATGGCTGAGCATAAACGCACACACATTCGCACACGTGCACCTATTTAACAATGACTGTGGGAACTTCTTATTAACTTTAATGTAGTAAATGGTTCCCGCTTCTCTATTCAAAACTCAAGACGTTTGAAAGTTGTGACATGTTCAATTTCTTCAACTTTTCCCAACTGTCAAAAGTGCTTTTTTTTTTTTAAACTGCAGGTTGTTCGGGGATAATTGTGCGTTGTGTCACTATGGAGACAGACTCAGTAGAGTCTTGGGAGCTGTAATTGGGAGAGTAATTGGGAGCTGCTCAGCCCAGCATCGTAAAGAACCGCAGAGGGTGGTGAAGTCGGCACAGCTCGCCACTGGCTGTGAGCTTCCAAACATCCAGGACATCTACACAGGCAGATGCCGTAAGATGGCCTGGGCTGTCCTCAAGGACCCCAGTCATCCTGGTCGTACACTAATGTTAGCACTGTACCCAGTCTAAATCAAACACACACACACACAGGTTGAAGCCGCTTCTCCTGAGTGGGGGTCGCGGTGAGCCAGAGCCTAACCCGGCAACACAAGGCACAGGGCTGGAGGGGGAGGGGACACACCCAGGAGGGGACACCAGTCCATCGCAAGGCACCCTGAGGAGGACTCGAACCCAGACCCACCTCTCTAGCGGGACCAGACCAAACCCGTTGCGCCCACTCACCCCCCTAAATCAAACAGACTGCGGGATACAGTGGCTTCTACCTCCAGGCTGTTAGACTCCTAAACAGTCAAGCAGCATCCAAATTCAGCAACTCATCTGGTTTTCGTCGAATAGTTTCACTTAATAGTTACTAGTTTTACTCAACTCCTATTGTGTTGTGTTTTGCAAATGTTTTTAACGTGTTAGTAATCTTAATGCATGTCGTTACTTTATTATCCCCCCCCAGAAGCTGGTGGAAAAAAGACATTTTATTGCCAGCAATCACTGCTCTACGCTCTATTGTTGTGCATTTGATAAATAAACCTTTGATTGATAGAGCTGGAAACAGAAGGGGAATGAATGCAAAAGACTTGGAGCGTAAAGGGTAAGATGAGCAGAAAGGGCAAGACTGGGGGCAAAGGGGTAAGTTTGAAGGTAGAGCCAGAGAGATGGAGACAGGAATGTGTGTCCTTGGTGATTCACTTGTCTTATTCTTGCTTTTCTATGACAGGTGGCCACAGACCTTGCAGGGACACATTAAAATGTTTATAAGCTGTTTGAAGAATTGGCTCTTTAGTACACCATTTCCAATACTATTATGGTCTTGGACGCTGTCACTGAACTGTCACTGAAAGCTCTTTGAGTACATGTGTATAAAATGAGCATACACAAGTGAGTGTGCATCTACATGTCCGTAAGAAACGTTCAGACACACATTCGGTTAACTGCACCTTTCAATATATATGTAGGAAAAGCAAATCTGGAAAGATTTCGTTTCAACTCTGGTTACTGTCTATTGTGCAAGTTAATGTTTTATATTATCTAGGAAATATTCATATTACAGTTCAGGTTAGATAATTTGATTTATAAGAAAAAGCATATTGACAGAAGCAAACCCAGATATTTAGATTTTTTATACCTAAACAGACACAATGTTCCCTTTATTTTTAACGGAGACTTTTTGATAGCATTCAGATTCACTTAATGATGTTTGTTTCATACAAAATAATGAGAATGATGGGGTTAGATGGCTTTCAAAAAGTGGTAACCATTTGGTAGAGGAATAATTAAGGCACAGAGAAGCAGACATCATTCTAGGAGTAAGGCAAGGAGGTTCCTCCACAAAGAGGCAGGAGCTCCATTAGTTATTGTCTGGGGCCCACAGGCTAATTTGTTTGCATCAATAATACATTCAAAGGATTTATCTAACTTGCAAATGAGTGTTCATTTACTGGTCCGACAGGCAAGGAGGTATAGGGGCTGGCAAACACCCGAGAGCACATGCGGTCAAGGGCAGTCAAGAGCGGTTAAGAGGCAAGATTAACTCATTCATGCCCCCGACAGAGTTTTCTAAAGGAACAGAAGAGTGTTGTTCGGTGCTGGTGAAGGAACTCTAGACCAGCAGCTAGTATTCCAAAGCTCCCTATGCTGCACCGCCCTCATTCAAGTGTAGAAGGTATACTATAGGCTGGTAAGAGTTATGTAGTCACATGTAAGTGGATGTCATCCTGGAGATGGAATGACCCCTGCAGCTTGTGAGGTATGAATAGATATCTTGACTTAGAGGAGCCGCTGAGAACGTACTGCTAGAAGAGAGTGCCTTTGAGGGAAGGAAATGTTGAATACTAAACCACCGAATAGTGATTTCCGGTGATCTACACATAAACGATGTACATTTTCACTGCATTTGTACATTTGGATTTTGAAGGACCCAGGTTCAGATGCCACCAACAGTTATGGTACCTGTCACGTTCACGCCCACAACTCACTCGACAGCACCTGACTCCAGTCTAGCACCTGACTAACTGCTTACCCTTTAAAAGATCCTCCTCAGCTCCCATACCTTTGCGGAATCTCGTCAGAGACAACCACCCTCCTTCGTGACGTCCAGTTCACACGTAACCCTTGTTCTCAGTTCTCGTCCTCCGGTTTTCGACCCTCCGCTTTGTTTCCCGACCACGTCCACGGATCTTCGTTCCAGTGCCGACCGCCAATCGACCGACCCTTCGCTTCGTCCCCTGACCACGCCCATGGATCCTCGCTCTGACTCCGACCGCCGATCGACCGACCCTTCACCTGTCCCCGACACCGAAAACTTGCCTGATGCCTTGAATCCATATGAACGACTCTGCACTTGGGTCCAGCCATCCCGGTTCCCTGGGTTCTGCGTGACAGTACCCTGGCCAAAGTACATACCCTAATTTGCTCCAGTAAGAATTGCCCAGCTGCATAAATGGGTAAATTACGGTAGGGTGCACTGGAGAAAAGCATCAGCTAAATACATAAATAGTCCTTCTGGTAATCCAAGGTATGAAAGCCTTAGTAGAAGCATTTTAACTGGGAGAAGCACAGAATGACAGCTTGATGGAAAAGAAGTGACACAGGGTGACTAACAAACACACAGCCATAAAGAACACACACAAGTAAAGCAAAAACTGTACACCAGCCTCCTCCATCCCTGTCACACAGCTTGCGCTGTGCCAACGCAAAACCCAGCTTCTTACACCTCCACAATCCTCGCTGACAACCAAGATCTTGACATCTTACACCTCCACGCAAAGTCTCCCACACTTGCCCTCTGTTTACCCTTTCTGTGACCCCAAACGGTAAGCACAGTCGTTCCGATAGTGAGGTGGAGACGGTGGATATCTAAGGGAGCATCAATGCAGTTATGTGGCCTTTGTGTCATTTCTGAGTCATTATCGCCTCTGCTCCCAGGTCAACTGGAGTGCTGTTCAGTCAGCCTTCTCTGTCTGACACCAGCTTTGTGTTTTATAAACCCATCTGACACATCCTTTTTCCCTTTCTCTCTCCCAGAGACACACAGTCACAGTCAACTCCTCTAAACTACCGAGGCTAAATATCACCCTCCAGATCGCGTACTGTTATTCTTATTGCATACGTCAACGTCCTGCATGGCCATACCCAGGAGTGGCAAGATACTAATGACTTTCCTTGTTCAAGCAATTAAAAATATATTTCTCACCTGCCAGGCTGCAGAGTGAGGGGCTTGGAAGAAGACCACATGCAAAGAGCGGCGGTACGTACAGGTGAGCTTATGTGCACATGCATGTCCGTGTGCGCATGTATGAGTGCCTTAAGGCAGCGGTCAACCTCATTCCAACCTAAGATGACATGACAGCTCCTGAAACTACATCAAAAAACCAAAATGTTCTGTACTACAAAAAAGAACAGCATTTAAACCCATGCCATCCTGCATGGTGAAAAGAACATTCATGTATATCTTTCCCATACCCTGGATATTTACACTCTGACTGACAGAATGGCCACCTCCCAAAAAAAAGAGTGGGTGGACCATGAGACAAATGAAATTCCTTAGTCATGACAGCTGAGACAATTGTGCTGACTGGCAGTAAAAAGTTTTGTCTCATCTGATTCTATGACAGCGGAGTGGGGAGTGAGAGATTGGACAAAAAATGCACACTCCTCCAAAGGAAAACTTCACAGCTTGATTCATACAAATGCGACGTTGTATTCTATTCACTTCACTCCAAAATACGTTGATATTTTTCATCTGCTTTTCCATTGACCGGAGAGGTTATTGCCGTGTCTGATGACTTCACAATGACTGCTGGGGGAGTGACCCACTGAACAGGATAATTAGCAGTTCAGGGGAGCTGGAGTTTTTCACAGCACTAAGCAACACTCACATTCCTTCAGCTACATCGCCTGTCAAGGTATACAGGGTATTCACTGAAGATACTACGCACAAAGCAGGAGTCATGTATAATACGCGGATTATGGCAGGTGGCTCTTTTCCCTTCCATTTTGTCAACTCATTATTGTTTTTTTATTCCCATCATTTGGTTGCATTGATATTGGCATGAGTGAATTGAAGCAATATCCTTCTTGAAAACACCTGCAACAGTGACCTCTATCACACATCACATCGTCTGAAACCACTTATCCCGTGCGGGATCGCGGGGGGCTGGAGCCTAACCCGGCAACACAGGGCGCAAGGCTGGAGGAGGAGGTGACACACCCAGGACGGGACGCCAGTCCATCACAAGGTACCCCAAGCAGGACTCGAACCCCAGACCAACCAGAGAGCAAGACCTGGCCAAATCTGCTGCGCCACCGTGCCACCATGCCACTGCACCCCCTGTGACCTCTATCATTTGTTCTTATATGGGCAAAAGTCCTGCCTGAAAAACTGGACACCTACTATTTATTTAAGAAAGAAACTTTTTTCACTCAAGCCAGTTTTTCCTTAATAATCTTTCATCACCACTTTGACTACAAATACATTGTATTTGACTGTTATTAGTTTGCAGTGGGTGTGGTGGCGCAGTGTGTTTGGCCAGGTCTTGCTCTCTGGTGGATCAGGGCTTCGCGTCCTGCTTGGGGTGCCTTGTGACAGACTGGCGTCCCGTCCTGGGTGAGTCCCCTCTCCCTCCAGCCTTGTGTCCTGGGTTGCCGGGTTAGGCTCCGGCTCGCTGCGACCCCCCCCCCCACACTTGGGGCAAGCGGTTTCAGCCAGTGTGTGTGATTAGTTCATCATACCAGCAGAACATAAAAGACCATCAGTGTCTTATATATACATATATATGAATTACCTGGGGTCCAACTTGAACTTCTGCAATAGCTAGACATCACAGACAAACCCCTGTTACCATCTAGACATACAGGCCTCTCTACAGAACATTCTCGAAGCATGCGGATGAAAACCTCATACCCGAAACACAAAAAAAACTAGGATATATGGTAGCTGTTTCAGTTATTGCGCATGTTGAGAGGTTGCCCAGGTTTTGTAACAGTGCGTCTGCCGGGAAAAAAGAACTCATCTCCGAACAAAAGAAAAGTATTGCCCTATAAATGCTATATATGAGAAATTAGGTAGAACAGCACAGGTAGTAACCCTGAGAAAATCTACAGTATTCCCAGAGGACACAGAAGACTAAGCTGTGAAGAATAAAGGCTAGCCAGAAAGTCCTTCTGTACACTGCAGTTCACGGTAATGCCATTTAGCATACATGGGGCACCCACAGCATTTCAAGATTTAATACATAGGGTCTTACTGAACAGAAAAAGGTATGTGTGTGCTACAGTGCGTGCTACTCGCCTGAAAATCAAGGTAATCTGCAGCAGCAGCTCTAGTTCCTATCAACACCACCTACACTGTACCCTAGGAATAGTGTCAGTTTGACCCTAAACAAAGGTGTTGGTGGACAAGAAGTGTGGGCAAGGACATGGCCTGCAAGCAAAGTGACAGAAGATGGAAAAAACATTAGAAATAGCTCAGAACCAGGCAACGTGATACAGGTGTTATCTGCTGTTCACAGATATGAGTCTATGGTTTTGTTCATTTGTATTGTAGTTGGTAGGCATGCAAATTTATTCATAATCCAACATATTGAAAAAAAATACACCACATATAAAATTACTTACTCACAAAGCTTTTCATAGCACTCACGGAACTCTGTAACGTTGCCAAAAAGTATCGAAATTTTGGGACAGAGACAAAAATCTGCTCTAATTGTGGGTCTGTCTAGCTATCAGCATGAGTAATATTCATGGCGTGTGATTTCTATGGATAGGCTGTATTGAAAACCTGGCGCAATCAAGCTCTTTTTGCCTGTCATTGACTGGTCATTCACAGAGTGGAAATAAAAACATGCGAGGCTAAAAGACAGCAAGTCATGTAGGTTTGTTTCAGGCCTAACCCTTGAGCTTAACCAAGTTCATGCTCAAGTCAACAGTAGTACTCTTTCCTTCCTTCAACTTTTCTTTTGATTGCAACTTCTGAATAAAAGCCCTGCAGAAGTTTCTGATGTAGAACTACGTCTTTCTCCTCACTAGGTAGGGGGGGTAAATTGGGAATTGACCGTCACATAAAAATGCAACCCGTCCCGTAAAAATGCAACCCCCTCTCGCCGCTACTGCTTGCAAATGAAAAGACACAGAGAGATAGTGCATATACCGTTGGACAGAGGAAGGAACACCGCATCAAACGAGATATGAACGGCCGCTGCAGGTCGAGCGAACTGGCAACATTGTGAAAATGTCCCACATTTGGCTCGCCGGCAACGTTGAGAAAATGTCACTCATTTGCCTCGTTATCGAGTTGCCGTGCGTTGCACTACATGTCATCACGTTCGAACCACGTCATAGCGCTGACGTCAGCACCTCAGTTCGTAGCTAGAGAGCCGCGCTATCGGACGAGTATCGCGCTGGCGGGAAACCCTACATTTAGACCGAGGTAGGGGGCCCGAAGGCGGATCATCGAATTAACCATTTCAAAGATGACCAAGAAACACAACGCAAAGTACTATTGCGACCGACGAGCTGCACTTAGGGAGCAAGCCGAGGCCTCTCGGATTCTAAAGACACCAGCCAAGTCGCCGGCTCAGCGAAAGCATGGGAGGCACGGGAGGCTGCAAAATCGCGTCAGACAGCCTCGGACCGCAACCGTCGACTTCTCGCGCACCCAACATCGCCGTGCAACACGAGCCCATGGACGTGGATGCAGCAGCGACCGACCTGATATCTAGGCCGAGTGGGTCGGGGCTCACCACCCACACGTAGTTCTACGTAAAGATATGCAGCATAGTAAAGCTATGCACGTGAAAATTTTTTGGCATTTTCCATTGCCGTAGTTGAGGCTGCGCCTACTGGCAAATGTCAGTCGTACCCAAAAATTACGTGCAACAGAGACACATTTGGAACATGACAGCGAGCAGGAACAAAGGCAGGCGCCGGAGCCAGAGCCCACCTGCCTGGCACCACTCGGATAGCTCTCGGCCAGTCTTTGTGGGAAACGCCCTCAGCCTCCCCCTCAAGTTAGTGAGCTAGAAGAGAGAAATTAATCTAGGCACAAGCACAGTGGAAAAGGGGGTGAGACACAGAGAGAAAGAAATGTACTCTAAATAATGGCTTTAAGGAATCCGTTGGGTAAGAAACCGGCGGCGTTTCAGAAATGAGTACACTCGTGTTGTGGAAGGGAAAACAGCTAGCGAGAAGACTTCTGGGCAAACCTTCGTAGTGTTCTGAAACAAGTTCTGCAGACACAAGTGTGGGAATATGATGGAAGAATAAAGGAATGTGTGGATTTCCACCTTTTGAGATAGGGCCAAAATGCCTTCGGAGATAGATCCAAACATATACTGAAAGGGATGTTGTCACCTGACTACAATTCACCTGTTATCACCTGACTTCTCCAGTATAATTTATAGGTTGCTTTTTATTGGATACATAGAAAGAACCTGTTAAGACCTACGACTCAGTGTAACCTTCTTCTGCCTTCAGAGCATCCCTCTACAATCGATACTTCCCTGGACAACTCCTGCTTCAAGTAGAGGAAAAGCAAAGAAGGAGCTGTGACACCAATACAGCCCATCCACAGAAGAGTGGATGCTGGAACAACGGACAGAGCCAGAATTTTTTTTTTTTTGGAAAAAAATAGGAAAAAAGGAACAAATATTAGAATGAAAAAAATACACAAAATATGCATGAAAAACATTTTTAAAAGAAATAATTAAACACAAATTTACACACACACACACACATATTAGTACAGTATACAAAAATACGAAACGGAGAGTTACTAGTCGGGAAATGGACACTGTCTCCCCATATAGTCCGTTGTTCTGAGGCTGGACTGTAACTATGAACCTGAAAAGTTTTTTGACAAACTTGTGGTATGTCTTCAGATTAAAATTCCAGGCTTTTTCTACACCCTTTAATATCTGTGTCTGCACCTGTGGCGATTCAATTTAGTTTACATGTTCAATCAGTTTATAGGTATTTCAAAAAAAAAAGAAAAAATAACTACTAGGAAGGTGATTAGTAATCGGCGATATTCTGGTTAAATTTTTTTTCAGCTACTTGTGTGATGAACGAAGGTGCATATGGTGAAGGAAACAAACTAACCACTTAAGAATCACACATTTGCAGCTATGTCTCTTTCTCCTAATATAATGCACAAACTGTATTTTCTATGAGATGTACGTCTCTTTGGAGAAAAGCATCTGCTAAATGAATAAATGTAAATGTAACTGTGATTTATTCAAACAAATATTAGAACTAATATCTCTGTAAAATTTGTACAGTAGTTTCTTCTATATGTACTGTATTTATAATATGTCTATATATTATTTATATTATATGTATACATACATACATAGATGCATACATATATATTTTTTGCTTTAGGTTTAATACCTTTTAAACCGAATGTGGACAATAGTGAGATAACTATATGGATAAAAAGTGAAACGCATATGCGCATGTGTTATGGATGATTGATCAAGAAGATCAGTTCACTTTGGTAGTATTCTGAGCTGGATTGGTATTTATAGGAGGTCTTGAGACAGCAGCGCTGTGCTTCCTCTTGACGCCCCCCCCACCCCACCCCACCAAAGGTTCTCCAGCTGCTTTCCTGGAGCATCCGAGGATGGAGGTAGCCAGAAAAGCAGAGGGCTAATCCGTGACATGCCCTCTATCTATGTGGTAAGATAGGATATCGGAGGTAAATCCTGCCTTTTTCTAACTCTCCGACAAACCACATTTTCTGGGATGCTTATATTTCCCCCTGCCTGCGCTAGACACACTTAAATTGGCTTTCCATACTAAGGACAGCACCCTACGAGTAGGGATACGCCTCTCCTACGTGACCTTTTCTACTAATGTGGTCAGACACCGCTTTTCCCGTCTGAGGCAACATGCTGAAACCCCATTCCGAAACCTCTCTGCTTGGGCTCGCAGTATTGACGCAGGATTCCAGCATAAGTGTTCTTATTTTAGATGCCTTAAAAATATAGTGTTTAAGGGAACGGAAATAGTTGCGTGTGTTGCAGCCATTGTTTATTTTTTTTTCACGCCCAGATGTTCGCAAAAAGAGAGTAAAACAACAAGTAAAGTTTTAGTCGCTGCTTGATGAGAAAGTACATACTTCACCCTAGGCCTGGACGTCAATGAGCCGTGGGAGAGTTTGATCCAGATTTCAATCATCTCAGCCGGGCCGGGGGAGGGTCTCCGGCGAAACGTGATTAATAAGCACCTGATGCTGCTCTTTGAGACATTTCATTATCCGATCAGACCCCCCCCTCGCCAACTCCTGTCCTTTTTCTTCCTCCCACCCATCCCCTGCACCATTCCTTGGCATGAAACAAGTCTCCAGCATCATCCCCAGCATCCTACAGTCCTACAGTGGCCCCACGCTACAAAGAAAGACACGTATCATTTTTTTTGGCTTTTCTAACTCATTCAGCCAAAACATCTTGCAACCTTTCATGTTAAGTACCTCTACCAAGGGTAAAAGAGTAGAGCCTCTCCTAGTAGTTTTTCTAGATGTCTTTGGATTACAGGTCCATGTGGTTAACCATCACCTTACGCACTGCCAGTGGATGCGCTTCCAAATCACGAAACCACAAACCAATAGATTTTTGCTGCGCTGAAAAATTCAAAAGCAGCTAATAAAAAAAGGAAGTCTTCATTGTACGTTGAAGTACAGATGGAATTACATTCCATTACAGCTGAAAATGACGGGTGGACGCGGCGAAGCTGAATTCATCAGCAGGGCCACCAGCAGTGATGAAAAGAGGAGGGTAGAACGTTGTGTAATATTATCCTGCAAACATCTGTCAGCTATACTATTTATGATGAAAATGCTTCCAACGCATGAAAGATGGGTAAAAATTGGTCGCGAAAACTGATATTTTGCAGATGGTTGTTGCAGTTGCATTACAACCAAATTATTGTAATTATGCTTTTGTGCGTAAATGTGAATGAAGGGTAACATCACAGCATTTTGTCAAAGTTCTTTGTGTGTATAATTGCTCTCTGCATGTACCCATTCACCATCAAGGTCTTTCGGACGTTGCCCAGATCAAATTTGGACATATGACAGGCACCTTGTATATCAAATGTGTGCTCAACTAATTAAATACCAGCCAGTGTCCCTCCCGTTCATGGTTTTTGGAGAATCCGCTGTGGTGCAATTTTATTGCTATGATTTCATTGTATTCTTGTATTATATGGAAAGGACGCCAGTGCCTCTTTTCAGATTTTGCCTGGCTGAAATTCACATTTAAAATAACTTATTTACTTTAAAAAAATTTACCGAAATACACATAAGCCGCTTGTCCCGAGTGCCCGGCAACACAGGGCGCAAGGATGGAGGGGGAGGGGACACACCCAGGACGGGACGCCAGTCCGTCACAAGGCACCCCAAGCGGAACTCGAACCTCAGGCCCAGCAGAGAGCAGGACCCGGTCAAACCCGTTGCGCCACCGTGCCCCCTTCTTACCAAAATGGACTTTCACAATATTTTTCAACACCAAACATGCTGGGAATTACAGCGGCGGATGGTGAAGTGTTTATGACAGTAAGTCACCTTACAGTGTGAAGGACATGGGTTTGAATCCCATTTATGTTGTCATGCCCTTGATCAAATTACTCTGAACTGACAAGCTAAGAACAGCCTTATGCATAAAACAGATAAAGTTACCTTTTCACACCATAAGATGTCTTGAATGAAGATCAGTCAAATAAAGGTTATTATGTACTTTATGTAGGACAGCTGGCAGAATAGTAGTTCAATTCTCTGCCTTACTACCCAAAGGTTGCAAGTTTGAATCCCACCCCCAGCTATAGTACCCTTCAGCAAGGTACTTACTGTAAAATTTCCAGTAAAAAATCTGTAAAGAACTGTACGTATCTTAACGTTGTAAGTCGCTTTGGAGAAAAGTGTCAGCCAAACGAATAAATGTAATTTAGAATTTACTGAAACATATTTACGAAGTTTTACCAGATACTTGGCTTTCGTCCGTATGTCGCTTATCGTTAAAAATTCACGGATCCCACGGATATATTTAAGTATAATTTAATATAATTAGCATTAATTATAATGACAAATACTGCGATTTAATTATGCAATTCATTGTGCATTTAAACATTATTAATGTGCATCGTTCACGGAAAAAATACGCAGAGAGGTGTGCAGGCCTGCTTGTTTGGATCTGAATGGGATTATGTGAGTGCAAAACAGTATTTCAAATAAATTGTCACAGATATAGCACAGATGACACCTGAAATGCTGGGGCTTGGGGGGTCATGCCATCAAATTGTCTGTGCCTCTGTCTTTCAGCGTTGCGAAGAATTCCGGAGGTTCTCCGGATTACGCTCAACTGCTTGAAACAGCCGTTAAAATTTTGAGAGTCAGAGCTTTTTCTTTTAAAAATGCTCGAAATACTTAGTGAAATGTGTCTGACCCGGGCTTGTCTCTGGTCACTAAAACAAAATCCCCAGCTCAGCTGATGAACTTGTCCATGTAAGCTTAGCTATCGCAAAGCCTCCTTAAAAAGCACTGGGAGAAGCGCGGAGAAGATTAAACGACTTAGCTGTGAGCGCGGAGAACAAAAACAGAGGTGTGGACTCTCGTTACCCCCTCTCCTTTCGTCCTCTCCATCATTATAGGGGCCTTCTCAGTTAACAGGATAAAGAGTCTGTCTGAAGTAGCCTACAGGCTCAATCCATGTGCTCCCCTCCCTCATCAGGCCAGATTACAGACCTCAATTTGGAAAACAAGAGCCCTTCATCTCATGCTCCAAATGAGTGTTCGCTGAGTCTTGATTTCTCTGGCAAACAAGTTATGATCAGCCTTATCGTTTCATTTCCAGTAAACTGTAGTAAGGAAGATAAGAGATGGGAGGGTGTATAAATGTGGAGGCACAGCAATGGTGAAATGGAAGGTTGGAGGGGAAATGGGATGAAAGGACTGAGAGGTGGTGGGCTGGAGAGGTGAAGAATGTGATGGGCTGCGGGAAAAAAGGAGTGGAGTGATGAAAGCTGAAAAGACTGAGATGTGGAATGAAAGGATGGAGACGTGGAGAGGCGGACAAGAGGTTGAGCGTCTGGGAAATATCTGGAAGGAAACATGAGAAGGAGTACAGAACGTGAACTTCTGGAGAAAGTCCGAAAGGGGCAAGATCGACACGAACGCTTTGACGCTCGGCCGTTTAAATGATGTTCATCGGGAGGTGCAATCAAAGGATGAAGTCAGGCACCCAAAATAGCAATGCTTTCCATTTACTGCTCAATATAAGCGATTGAATGACTTATGTATAATGAAACTTTACTGCTGATTGCATTGTGGTTATATTATTCCAATAAAAGGAGGAGACACGTAGGGTGCCTTTTAAGTGTTGACTTAGAGGCTAATCTAAGATGACGGAAGATCAGAAACCTCTGCTGAAGGGCAACGATGTTTGTTAATACGATCTACGCCATGGGCATTCCCTGAAACTCGCTGGTGATGCCTCCTGATAGATGGAGTCAGTGCTTCTCAGACCAGGAACGGAAGCAGGCACTTGCTGTTTCAACAGAAAACATGACCGGTCATCTCCATGTTCCCCCTTCCCTCTCCCTTTCCCCGAAGCCAACCGGCCACGTCATGGCGTACTTTGATCTGTCTCCGGCGGGCATACGGAGGAAAGGGAGAGCTGAGGGTGACTAGGGTGGAATGGGGGGTTTATGTTTAATCTTCCTGCCCGGCTTCATTAGCTCAGAATTAGACTTAGAAGAGCTCTTAACAGCTTGCGCAGAGAGCCCTCTGAAACTGCAAAGACTTCAGAAATATAACAATAGGCAACAAAGATTTGCCCTAATAGGTGTCAAGTATAAATAGATCAAAGTGAGACATCCCTACTCCACACACACACGCACGCACGCACGCACAGACACACTCACACACACCCTCCATACCCTCAGAAGTGCCACCTATTCTGCTAGGTTGGCATACTTAAAGCAGAGATGGAGAAAGTGATCAAAGTCATACCCACGACAAAGGCCTTAAATTAACTTGAACGAAAGGGTTTATATCTCAGACCGAGGTGCTTATTTATGTACGTAAGTAACTCATTCCCATCCGTTCAATTTCAATAGCAGCTTGTCCTGAGCAGGGTCACGGTGATCCAGAGCCTTTCCCCTCAGCGGTTACACCCTGGATGGGACGCCAGTCCATTGCAGCGTAGCCACACACTCAGTCACTCGCCCATTCACACACTAACGGCAGTGTAGAGTCACCGGTCCGTCTCAGGTGCATGTCTTTGGACTGTGGGAGGAAACCAGAGCACCCAAAGGAAACTCACACAGAGATGGGGAGAATATGGAAACTCACACAGACTGAGTGGGGATCGAATGCATGTTCTCTCGCACCGTGCAGTCACTGTGAGGCAGCAGCACCATTCTCTGGGCCACCGCGCTGCCCTCATTTACTCATTTACGTAACTCACTTATCTGCTCATACATCCCTGTGTTTTCAGTGTGTGTCTGTATGTGTGTTTGTGTGTACTTTGTAGTCTGCTGCAACCGAAACAATTTTCCCTTAATGTAGTTTCATTCAAGGGGGAGCGGGGGTGTGGCGGGTTTGGCCGAGTCCTGCTTTCTGGCGGGTCTGGGGTTCGAGTCCCGCTTGAGGTGGCTTGCGATGGACTGGCGTCCCGTCCTGGGTGTGTCCCCTCCCCCTCCGGCCTTACGCCCTGTGTTGCCAGGTTAGGCTCCAGCTCACCGCGACCCTGCTTGGAATAAGCGGTTTCAGTCAATGTGTGTGTGTGTTGTGTATAGTTTCATTCACTATATGATTGCTATGTGTGTTCAGCATAATGAATGAGGCTTCCCTTGACCCTGCTGGCTAGGGGCAGAGGTAGACGTGGATAACCAGGACACAGGCAGAGACAGAGCACAGGATGTATCATAATGGGAGACAGTGCAAGCCGGATGTCACATCCCTGAGCTGCTCTTTCAAAACTCGGTCCTCTCTGAAATTCGTTACGGGTGCACGGTGCCACGTGCACAAGGTCTGAGGACTCATAGTTCCTCTTCTTACCTGGAGCAGCCAGTAGCACCTGCGGTGGAAAGTGGGGATGATGGAGGAGTGGACGTAGCAGCCGTAGAGACACTGTGTGGAAACAGACAACAGAAAGCAGTCAAAATCCGAAGACGGCCGGGACCCGGATCACACACACGTCCACCTCATTAGCTCTTATGCAAAGGAAATTGTGCAGCCCTTGTTCGCGGGGCCTCTCCTGTAGATCAGCATCTGCGCACATCATCCCTGGGAGAAGCTGCAGTGACACGAAGCGCACGGCCAAGTCCAATTCACTGCGGCAGACTTACTGTAAAGATTAAGGCACGTCCCGACGGGGAAGGTGTATCGAAATGACATAGATCTGCTTGAATAAGATCAACGGGATGAGGCAGCTCTACCGACACGAACATTTTAAAGTCAGGACTCGTAGGAAGACAGAGGTGCCGGCTGAGACAGATGTGCAACATGAAGCAAGAGCGCTGAGACGACGCTTATGGGGAAAACGAGGCAGGTGCACGAAAATGAGGGTGACGTGCAAGACGATGCGGGTCTACTGAGACGAGGTGAACTGAAACGAGGCGTGTGTGCTGAAACCAGCCAGGGATGAGCCAGATGAGTGAGATGAAGCAGGTGTACTGCCTCGTACTGCTTTCCCCTCTGGCCACCACACCGCTGTCTCCGCCTCCACTGCTGAGCTCAGAGTTATTAATCTCCTTATCGTAAACAGATAATTCGCCGGCTGGGGGTGTGTGCGGGGGCGCTTGTTACCAGTGAGTATCCGTACGGGCTGAAAGGGAGCCAGTGCCTCTGATAGGAGTCCAGAGAATCGGGCCGAGCGGATGCCAGCTGCCGTAATTTACGCCCGCATCAGGACCTCCCGCCTGTCACCCCGTGGGGCCGCCAGCCCTTCAATCACTCAATCAAGTTTGGCTTCATGCAGCTTCACCGGTGCATCAAAAGATTTGGCCGGTGTCAGCGTTTGACCCTCCCAGGGTTCACGTCCTCACCGCGATCTCCCCGTTTGCGCCGTTGCGTTATTGTTCCGCTTTTCGTGGTCATATCGCCACCGAACATCACGACCGCAACACGACGGAAAATGGAAACAAAGGATCTGAGGGCAACGAAATATTTGTGAAGATAAGTGACACGGGCTGCACTTCAACCAGAGCGAATCCCTTTGTCTGGCATGTATCAAATCAGCAGGTGTGAGATTTCAGGCTCTTCCAAGCAGAGCTATCTGGCCGTCTGGAGGGAAATACCAGACGCGGATCTTTTTCGGCCGCTGCCTCTCGGAGAGACGCGAACTCGTACGTACGTTTTCAAACGCGCACGCTGACGTGTTCTTTCAGAAACGACCCCATGCGCATTCAAAGTGCGCTCACAAATGCGCTCCTTTCGACATAGACAGTCATTGTATATTCTCATTAAACTCGGTCTTCTCCAAATTAACTGTCTACATTCAAGGCTTCAAGATGAAGCTCCTTGCAAAAACACACACACTCAAAATCTTACTGCAGAAAGAAAGGACAACAGTGATAAAGAGGTAATATTATCTCCTACAATCAATGAATTTCCATCACTGGTGACACACACTGTCTGAACTGCTTGTCCCAAGTGGGGTCGCGGGGAGCCGAAGCCTAAGCCGGCACCTCAGGGCATAAGGCTGCAGGGGGGAGGGGACACACCCAGGACGGGACGCCAGTCCGTCGCAAGGCACCCCAAGCGGGACTCGAACCCCAGACCCACCGGAGAGCAGGACCCGGTCCAATCCACCGCGCGCCACCGCGTGCCACCACCGCACCTCCCTCATTGGTGGTACTATGGCAGAAACTAACATTGGAGCAGCAAATCTGAGTGTTGTCCATGCAGGGAAACCGTACCAGACAGCTTGTCAGCCTGGATCGAGCATGACGTGCGCTCGTCGAAGACTTCAGCGGCTCATCGCTACAGTAGCTGAACAGCAGTCTCCTCCCTTCCGAGCCAATCCTCAGCCAAACATGCTGACAAGCTGCTTTGCTCCAGTCCGTTCATCACGACCGCCGTCACCCAGTGCCAATAAGAGACGAGGAACCCGTTGTTTGGTTTGGGAGCTGCACCTTTACCACGGCCAGTCTGTAAATTTGCCTTCTTGGCCGCAGGACAGGTGTGGTCGGTCCAGCAGAGAGTGTAAACCTCCCCAGCTGTGTGGCAGATCATCGGAATATACGGGCACGTTAGAGCACCTCACTGTTTACTGAGCCCAACGGAACCCGCAAACAGCATGCAGCTCCACACTGCTGTCAGAGACAAACGTGCCGGCAGGGTGACAGCAAGCAGGTGCGCCTGTGTGGCCAGATGCCGGAGCTCACTTACATTCACACTGTACACATAAACATACACACTCTCAAATACACACACACACACAGTCACAGAGCACTGCATTCACACCCGTCTTCATGAATACAGACAGTCACACACGCGCGGATATATACGCACGGCTGTTAACGTACGTGCCGCCACGCACGCACCCAACGCGCTTGGCACTCGCCCACTCACACACACACGCGCTCAGACATACACGCGCAGAAAACCAGAGACTAATTGCCCTGCGCACAAGCCGCAATCGGTAATTCCACACGCAGATCATTAGCTCTGTTTCCAACGTGCTCTCAAGGCTGCGTGCCTACGTGACAAAGCGATGGCATCGCAAGCCATTATTTGCTGTCAGCAGGCTGTGACAGGCAACAGCACATTGCAGGCCAAGCAATTAAAGTATAATTGTATTGGCATTGGAGGATGCGGTGGCGCAGTGGGTTTGACCAGGTCCTACTACGTGGGGGGTCTGCGGTTTGAGTCTTGGCTGGGGGGCCTTGCGATGGACTGGCGTCCCGTCCTGGGTGTGTCCCCTCCAGACAAGTGGTTTTAACTGTGTGTCTATGTATATATCGGCACTGTACAATGTGAGCGATCGCAGTGTCTGAGAGATACTTCCCCGTATGCCTGACACTGGAGATCACCACCCAAGGTTTGGCCTCACAGGATGTGCCATGTTCAAGCTGTGTAGATCCTACGTATACCTTACACTCACTTCCTGAATTACAGTAAAAGGAGAGCACCCAGTGAAGCCTGGCGCTCCGTAGGTGTTTTTTTTTTAAAAATTTTTCCCTTTGGGGGACGCGATGGTGCAGTGGGTTGGCCCGGGTCCTGTTCTCCTGTGGGTCTGGGGTTCGAGTCCCACTTGGGGTGCCTTGCGACAGACTGGCGTCCTGTCCTGGGTGTGTCCCTTGCCACTTATGCCCCGTGTTGCCAGGTTAGGCTCTGGCTCCCCGCGACCCCAAATGGGACAAGCGGTTCAGAAAGTGTGTGTATTTTTCATTTTTTCAGGATCTATAGGACGGGGCTGTGACAGGATGTGGGAGGAAATGCCTCTTCGTGGCCTGTACCTACTGTGCCTGCCAGCTGTGGGTCCCAGGGACAAGACCCAAGAGGGCAAGGGAGACAAATGTTTTATGACATTGCAATGTGGTACACAAATTTAAAAAGGACAAACATTCGCTTCAATTAACCCCCCTCCCCCAACCCCCTCGGCCAATTTTCGAAGTGCCTGTCACTCTGCTGCAGCGATCATTACAGGCAGCCGGCGACCGCGCCATTCCGACAGAAGGGGGAAATTCTTTCATTAGCTCATAATGATGTGTGAAGGCACCCTTAATCAGACAATGGCAGGTTATTTATGCTGCCAATTTGGTGTTTCCCAGTGTGACAACACCATCTGACTATCTGGGACGGCCAGACTTTCGACCATCGCCGAGGGAGAAGTGTTGTCTCGAATGTGAAACTCCATCACGCCTAACCTCGCCCAGCTCCACCAGTCCCGCCGGACTACCTGCTCGCACCCACACGCACCCCTCACACTTTCCCACCACCGCATCCAAACAGCGGTCTTCAGCTGAAAGCTCGCTGTCCATGTGCAAGAGAGGGACATGTCATTCCCAGACACAAATGGGCACAAGGAGAGCCTGTACATCGGTGAACCTGAACATTTCCCTAAAAGGGCCTGAACTTCACCTGCCAGCTAACTAAACTGGGCCCGAGAAATATTCTTTTGCTTAAATGGGCAAAATTGTAAGTCACGTCACTAAAAAGCTTCTGAAACAATGTAATAATAACAACAATAATCCTAATCTAGGATTCCCTAGAAGGTGATGGACACAGAAGCAAAGCTACAACTCACCAGGATCCTGAAGGCACAGGAGATATGACACATTAGAAAATCAGAACAAAATCACAGTTATTAAAAATGTAGATAATAAATAAATGTGTTAAGCGCTAGATGAAGACAATGCAAATGTGACAAACCCCCCCAGTGTCATAAACACACAGACAGAGGCAGAGGTAAAGGGTGTGTGCTACTCTCTGTGTGGGTGTGTGTGCGACTCTGGTAGTGAAGACATGCTGTCTGTTGATGTTAATGCCAGGCTGCTGGGCAGGGGGCCAAAGGCATTAAGTGGAATCGAATTCCTCAAAAGTAGCTTCAATCAGCAGGTTTTAAGGTTAGAATTACTCTCTCTCCTCCAGCCTGCTGGCCAAGGTTAAAGCTGGCAGGATCAGAGCTGAAGCAATGGGCTGGAAAGGTGGTGGCAAGGCTTCTGGGGCGGCTGGGTGGTTATGGGGGCTCGCTGACGTTGTGTCCCACACCTGAGCTTTGGTGGTGGGTCAAGGATCGCTGTTGTCACGGGATGTGGACCGCATGAAAAAAACTGGAAAAAACTGCATCCCGCACTGCAGTCCTGAGCCTGAATGAAGGTGGACGTGAGAACATCTCATATCTGACGCTAGAGAAAACAGCCCCTCGAAGGGTGGGGGATGGGCAGGTTAGGTATAAAGCGATACAAGACAGTGTGTTTTTACTTGTCATGGTGGCTGACCAACTCTTGCAGTAGAAGGTTCATCCCCTTCACCATCACTGGATGGAGGAAGTCAGGAGTGTGTGATTGGTGAGGTAAAGCAGTACTCCACCTTTTGCCCCTTCAGCCAGCGCTATCCTCTTCTGTATCTCCAAGGGCCTTTTGCTTCCCTGTGGCCTCAGAGGCCAGCCTCAGCCATGCGAAGCACTCGTTGGTTGTGGACGATCGGAGCTCCGTGCTACACTTACAGCATGTACAACAGGTTGCGAGGGAAGGAGGAGCGGGTACATGTCTGACCAAGAGCTTTGGTCAGAACCCAGACCCTTAACCCCTGGCCCTTGAGCCCAGCATAGGCAATCAACATGTGCTTATGTCATTTTGGCTGGGGAGGTCTTAAAAGCCTTGTCTTCAGCAGTGATCCCCCTCATTCCACACACTCATTGTCGATTGCGGCTCATCTCAAGGCAGGGTCACAAGCAGTCCGGAGCAATCTCAGAAGCACAGGGCGCTAGGACACACAGGTTACAACTCAAGACAGGAAGCCGAGCCACTGCGGGGACAAATCCACACCCTCCGAGCAATTTAGGAACGTGGTAGGAAAGATAATGGTGGAATCACACGTGAACATGGACAGGACATCGAAAGTGTGGGCAAACTGAGCAGGGATTGACCCTACGTCCATGCTGCGAGGCACTCGCTCTACAAGCTGCACTACTGTCTACTACTGTGCCGCCTTGGGATCATTATTCGGTTAGTAATTCAGTAAAGTGGGGCATTTAGCAGCAAACCTATGCTTTTGATCCAGAGCCACTTCTATCCGGTTTACTTGAGCTGTTCTGGATTCTCAAAGGTGCTGCAGTCGGACCGCCGTTGGGGCTTCGGTCATCAACCTTTAGAACGATAGAATCTGTCTGCCAGAATAATGTGCATATGAAACCCCTCTTCCTAAACCCCATGCAGAGGTGAGGTGGCTCGCGTTGCAAAAGGATAGGTATGGCCTGTCATTGTCCTGTGCGGCTAGTGCTCTGCCCCAACATCATCAGTAAGAATAGTAAAAGAAAATTCTGTTTCCAAAAGCAAAACCAGCTCCTTTTCAACGTTTAGAAATGTATGCGAACAGTTTTCGCAAAGCCAAGCCATCCACAGAGTCCTACTTCACACATAAGGCTATGATATAAGTCACAGCAATATAATATTGATGGCTGGCAATTACGCTGCATTTATAATGCATTCCTTATGTGGTAACTGTTTATTTCAGAATAAAAGGTTAATCAAGCCATTTACGAGCGTACATAAATAATCTGTTTTTCAATTTTTGTTGTGTCCTCCAGAACATCAGTTGACTGGTCGTTTCAACATTGTTTTGAGCGTTAAGAGAGCTGAATTAAAATAGAATGACTGTTTTTCCAGAGGTATTTAACTGGCAAGTTCATGGCGGGAAGACTGGAAAGATCTACAGTGAGGGTCTATGACCCCAGCAGGGTGACAAAAGACATCAGACACTAAAGCCCATCATAGTCCCCCTTGCTTGTTCTGCTTTTAACCCCTTTGGTCAGACCTTCACACCTTAATTTCTAATCTCATCCAAATCTCTTAATAATGAATACTTGTGTGGAAGTAAAGAATGAGCAAACAATGACCTGAAATGGGGAGGTAGATACACCGATAGTCAAAATTGTGAGTGCACCACTTGCTGGAAGCTAATTGTGACATGCCCGTTTCTCGGGGGGGTAAGGGGCGGGGAGGAGAACAGCACATACTTACTCCTGTTTCTAATAACCTGTCGCTTTTAACCTGTTTTCGGTGCACGGCTTGGACTAGAGATGAAACCCAAAGAACCCAGTTCCTGTGCTGACCTGAGCACAAGAGCCTTGACATCTGTACATCATGTCTTCACAACTCTTCTGCAGCAGTTCCCGGAGATACAGGATGCTTCCGAGCTGCATCGCTTTGACTCTCCAGCCCAGTTTGTCTCGTACAAGTATTTCCCGTGCACTCAAACCTTTGACTGGTATCGTACAGTTGGCCCTTACTTCTAAGCAGCCCTTTGTAAGTGAGGCGGTTCAAATGCTATGAAACACAATCCGTTGATGGTCAACGCTTTGCTGCAGCCCACTGCCATAGCCAACCTAGAATCACCTTGATGCACCGGACTTCTGGCTACATGGTTTCTCCTTTCCGCTCCAGTACTTCAGGACTGAATTCATTCATTTTGCTGATGTTTTTCTGCAAAGTGACTTTCCAGTGTCAAGCCACCTGCAATTATTTACCCGTTTATACGGCTGAGTAACTTTTACTGGGGCAATTCTGGATGAGAACCTTGCTCACAGGTACTACAGCAGGAGGTAGGATTTGAACCTGCAACCGCGTAGTTCAAAGGCAGCAGCTCTAATCACTATGCGACCTGCTGGCTCCATTACGGTTGGCTGTGTTACACCTGGGAACCAGCACAGCAGCCACATCTCAGCCATGTGGGTCCCCATCCTATCCTCATGTTCTGCTCGGTGGATGAGCCCCAACCGATGTTTCCCGTGCCCCGATGTATAAGCAATTTCAGCAACGCCCTGCATTCTAATCTGTGAGCAACAAGGTTCTGGGGGAACTATTCAGAGCAACGGCACAGCATAGAGACACAAACCGGGGAGGAGGATTTATGGAAGAGCAGGATCGAACAGCCGGGCAAACAAGCAAGGAAATCAGCGACCTGGAGTGTCATAAAGTGGAGGATGGGGTAGAGAGAAAGGCGACTTCATTACACTGAGAGATGAGTGAGGCTGAGAACAAGATAGGGGAGGAGACAAGACAGACAGAAAGGGACGCCGAGTACAGGGACACATTCTAACAGCCTCCTGAGCAGGAGTGACAACCGCAAACGCACCTTCTCTTGCCCAGGTCCTTGAAGAGATTAAAAATACCTATTTGTATTCCATTCCTGTTTGGTTTATGAACACACACTGGTCAGAGCAGCTTAATCTTCCCCGCACAAACACAGGGCCTGGGGCTTGTGGGCCTTGGGGTGGGGAAAGCGAAAGGCGGTGCAGATGAGACACCACAGAGGGACATGGAAAGACACTGCACCGCTTATAAGAATTCCTGATGTGACAGGTGGTGGGATTGGCAGAGGGCAATGAAATCCACTTGCGTGTAGGCGGTAGACATCGTGCACATAGGATTGTCAGTGGTTGTCCAGATCCCTCGCCAGCGTGCACCGTGCTGACACAAGTGGGGGTCCCACACTGATCCGGATCCAACACAGAGTAGCTGAGAGAGGGGCAAGAGCTTTATTCAGCCTCCAGGCTTTACAAACGCGTACACCCATGCCCTCCAGCCTCCATAAGAAAAGTAAATTCTGACAAGTAAGAAGAGTGAGGGAAAATGAAGATTTGCTGCACTACAGCATGATGAGTGAGAGGTGCGTTGGGAGATCGGCGAGAGGCAGCGTGCCCCTTTGGTTCCCAACGTCTTATTGATCACTCGGGCACCTCTAAATGCTCCTGACGCGTCCGCGAAAAAAACCACTCGACAGACCTGCCTTCAACCCTTTCGCAGCTTTGGGAAAATTCATTACAATAAATTACTGACATTATCATTTGGATAATGCCCTTTGTCAGGATGACTTTGAAGGAATACATGTCTCGCAAATTTTGCCTCCTCTTTGCACAATTTGTCTGTTCGTTGCCGGTGACTGCGAGAGTCGATTGTTTGTCTCTTTGTTCAAGCTGTTTAACTGGCGTCGGTTCGAATTCTGGAGCAAATTATCGAAAGCACAGTGTGGGTTGGTCACCGAAAGGACCGTCATTCACTACCTTGAGTTCAAGGGCAGGACAGTGCCGGCCAACAAGCGTCAGGCCCCCCGGTGCTCAAGGTCGAGGGACCAGACCGTGAACTTCCATGCCCCACGTGTAAATGTTAGGCAAGTTTTCCGAAGAGAAGGTTGTTTGTAACACATGGGGACACGGGGACGCCGGGGGACAGTCTCTCGGCAGCTCCCGGACAACCCGAGGACGGCTTCAGGGGAAGGCAAACGGCAGGGAGCGAAGGAAGTAGAGCCAGTGTGCATTTCATTACATGGCTCCTTGGGGGAGGGGGGTTGGGGGGAAAAAAAAGGAGAAAGAAAGAAGGGAAAGAAAATGAAAAGTGACACTTTAATTCAGAGGCCCTCTTCTGCTCGAGTTATTATGAGATGTTTGTAAGCTGGCTTGTTCAGGCGTCTCCTCCAGCTAGCTCGTCTAAATTTGTGCCGCTAACTTGCCTTAATCTTTCCTGCACGGCAGGGGGCAGCGGTGTTCCCATCCCCCGTTCGTGTCCCTCTCGCCGTGCAAGAGCGTACCCCTACCATACACAGCCTTTCAGACCCACTACGCGGCCCAACATCCCAACATCGCTTTGACAACCTACGCCTTCCAATATCCGCTCTAATTAATTGCAATTATTTTAATCTCTCGCAGCATGTTTAACCTTGACTGCGCTTCGCATCTCAAGAATGGCATGCCACATGCAAGGAATATTAAGCCCTTTCATAAAATATTTGGTCGCCTCCGCCGCTGTCGGCGATAGGTGACATCCTGGGCTGAGACGGCTATCTCCGACACCTCGGGAGGACGCCGACGCCGCCCTTGCGGACCTCGAGGTGAGAGGTGACTAAGTCAGACTGAGAGGTGACTACGCGCTGCTTTCTCCCAGATAAAAACCCGGCGCTCCTCGTCCACAGGGTGAGAGGTGACTAAGCGATACTTCCCCTCAGGTACAAATAATGTAATGCATTATGTGGTATGCTTGTGATTTATTGCCCAGGAAAGCGACAGGCAAAGTAATGGATGCCAGAGATATGAGCGTCCCTCAACCTGCAGCTTTTTACTGTACTGCCTGTCAGTTTATCTTGGAGCGGGAGAAGAGTCACTCTCAATTGGAATAATGGACCCAATGTCATTATTTTTAGCAGTTTAGTCATTACATTGTCTTGCAGAGCATGGCCGCGACCGATCCCTACCGATGGGGGAGGGATAATGAATTCATGTGTGAAGGCGGAGAGCCACTGGAGATTCGCATGCTGTATGCTTAACCACACCGGGAAGTGGGAAATAGAAAACTGTCTCTCCTGTTGGCACTTGGCAAATTAGTACATAGCTAAGCCTTGAATATCTAATACTTACTTGTGACGTTCCAATCTAACGGAGGGTTTGGACTTGGTATTTGTACAAATCTATTCCGCTCACAGTATGTGGCGTTCCGTGAAAGCCCTTGCTGTAGTTCAAGGTTACAAGAAAAAAGAAGAAGGGAAACCACATTTTTCTGTTAATGTATTTTTCGTTGGGGCCCGTTCCGTTCCCTCCCTCACACAGAGGGGTGAACTCGGTTCTTGATTTATACGGCGCACACGCCATTAATCCAGAAACGATGCGTGCCTTAGTCGAATAATTGATCTTGGTATTGCTGTAACTAAATCCGTCAAAACATACCAAACCCGCCTCCGCCCCCTACCCCACCCCACCCTCGCTGTTGGTTTCGTTCTCGCTGTATGAAGAGAAGGAGCGAGGGATTCGACATGAGTTTCAGGGCAGACCATTTTAAGGTGCCGCAGCCACCAAAGGGCATTTGCCATCGCCCTGCGCTGTCTGGGTGAGCAAGGGAGCCTTCGCAAGACAAGAGGGAAGAACCGTGACCCCTCTTGACGGGATTCACATTTCCCTGAGGGATCAATGTTGGAAAAGGCCCCATGGCCTTCGATACAACGAAATACACAACACGCTCTGGCTATAGTGGATCAAGCTCTCAGGCAGGGTGCTACTCCGGCAGAAGTGAGCGAAAGGCGGCCTTGTCCTGTCTGGGAGCGTCTGGCGAAGCCATTGTGCCAACGCACGTTTACAATGACGTTCGCCACATGCCCCGAAGTCCTGCTTGTTGAGGTGTTTTTATTTTTTCCTTCCGCACTGCTTTTAAAGCAATACGTGTCCTGTTTAATAGCCGCACATCATAAATCAAAGGGAAATAGACTTGTCATCTTTCTGAAAAAAATGAACGGGGCCAGTTATCCTTAGAAACATAGGTTGCCCTGGCTGTGCATACAAATGGACGGCTCGGGGATGGCCGTACACGCCGACCGCAGACCCGGACCCCGCTCGGAGATGCCGCTAAAGGAGAAAGTGGAGCCAATCGAGAGCTTCATCTTGTTATTTAAGCCGCACGAGCAGACCGGTCACACCGTGCTTGCGAACCACACCATATAAATTTGCATTGATGGAGCAAAGTCCTGAATTGCCCCCCTGAGCTCCAAGTACGGGAGTGTGAAATCCTGATCGGGTGGAGCTGGAGCTCAGGCTGTCCTCCTCTTTGAGCGAGCAGCTCTTCCAAGGCACACCTCCGCGCAGCCTCGTTCCCTCTCCCTGCCTGACAAATCCCCCGCATGTGAAGTGGCTTAGAGATGGGGCTCAGCTTCCCATAGGAGGGGCAGCGGAGTCTCGTGCCACTGAGACTGCTGCCCTCCGCTGGGACCCACTTTGGAATCCGCCCATTAACATCCATGCAACAATAAGTCACAGGCGGACGAGTGAGGTGAGAAAGACTTTAAACCAGCATTCAGCACTTGGGGGACATCCTGTCCTCTGCTTTCACTTCTTCCAAACTGAGTCTGAGCTCAGCAGCTGGCTGAGTTGCGTCAATATCTCTCTATTACATTAGACCCCAAAAGAGGGCACTGCAGCGAGCAGAAAAAGGAGGGTGAAAGATGTAAGGAGTGTGCCTGAAACAAGCCAGCGCACCCTGAAACAAGGACAAGAGGAATCCTCCTCCGTCCCCATTGGACCTCCTCCAGGCCCAGGACGACCGTGAGCCGGCCCGACCTCCTTCCACTTCTGAACTCTGGTCACCGGCCAGAGGAACGTGTTCGTTTCACCGCCTCTTGCGCGTACCTCCCCGGTTCCTTAAGCGTCTGAGAGCACAGCAGGAGAGATATGAGGAGGGGGCTTGGGAGGGCAGGAGGTGTCAGAACCCAGATTAAATAAAACTGCTGCGATGCAGCAGACGGCTGACAAAGAGAGGAAACGGAAACAGACAGAAACAGAAATGAAAATGAAACAATCAGCTTTCTGAAGAAGGACGAAATAACATTTACGAAATTTACTGGTAAATATAAACCTAAATTGACGTGGGCGGGCTGAGAAGGGTGAATATGGCAGCTTTGATTGCTATTACCGGCACGAGCGATGACAGCGCACGCTAGATGGGAGAAGGAGATTGAATTTCATGTACAGTGGAATGGAGTTTTAAATGTGAAATTTCTCCTCTTGCTTTGAGCACCTTATTTTCTTCTCCCCCTTGCCTCCTACGGTTATTGCTGTCTGATGCGGCCACTCTGTTACTTGACTTCATGCCTCCCGTGGAATGTAGAATCCGGCTCAGACCACGGAGGAACCTCATTGATGTCACCTCCCGTAAAGAGACCTTTAGAAGAGCAGTAAAATAGGGAAATTGGACCAGGCTGCTTGTGCAGAGCCCAAGTCAAGGGTGAGGAACATGCGAAAGGGACAAATAACGCAAATCCACCGAGCTGCTGCGGGGACGACGCGCAGCAAGTGAGTGATTAAGAGTAATTATGTAATTACAGAGGAAGCCTTATTAACAACAGAGACCCAGCTAGTCCCACCGAGCAGTTCGGACCAGGGAGCGGAGAGAGTAAACACCCTTTCTGATCCTGCGTGCGATAGTGATCGCTGCTCCCTCCAGTCACCAGCAAAATGCTGATATCAAGTAACTAATGGCAATAGAGCACCTCATTAATAAAATTTAATTGAGGTAGCTTTGCGGTCCTCTATAATATGAATATGAACCAGTTCTGAGCCTCATCATTGAGCTCTGCGGAGGGGCTCGGTGGCTTTGCCTCCTCCAGAGCATACGCTCGCGGTGTGTGCGTCTGGAGGAAAGCGGAACTAAAGCCCACAATGCACCGGCGGTGTGTAAGAAGAAGAGGGAGAGAGGGCAGGAGGTGGAGGGGTGAGAGAGTTGGAGGCAGTAAATAGCAGAACGGGGCAGCAGGGGCATCGCTTTGCGCCCTGCACATCCTGCTCGCCCTCTTGCAGTACGTCCTGGCAGCGGTGGGCAGCGGTGGGCAGCTTTGTGCGCGACTCGCTTCCCCTGAACTTTTCAACTCGTGCAGCTTTGTCCTCCCAGACGTCACGCTGGCTGCTGACCTTGGCTGAATAACAGCGCTCAGAGGCTGAAGGCGAGTGTATGTGCGTGTCCATGAATGTGTGTATGTTGCTCTCTGTGTCTGCACGTGTCTCTGCGCATCCTGGTGCGCATGGATGCATGTGCGTATATGTGTGCGCTAGTCTCTGAGGTTTGTACAGTCCCTCTTCGCTGCGATGGGCCTTACTGCACTCTGAGATTTGTGTTTTCATTAATATCTCCTTTGCTTGTTTTTCGGAGGGGGGCACGCGTGAGGCTAAGCTCCGGCTTACTGAAAGCGTAGATGGAGAGACAAGCGCTGGTCTGCGCTCCCCGGGTGACGGGACCTTCTCAGGTGCGCTTTATCTCCGCGCAGCACCTGTTCCAGGGTGGAATGATTGGATCAGGGGAGCAGAGCATAGGCTTTGGAAAGGGCGGAACTGCAAGGAACAAGATACTCGGGGGGTGATTGGTGTTCAGCACCACAAGTAGGAGGCAGGTAAATATTTGTGGCAGCAAGTCATCAAATGACTCCGTATTCAGAGCTAATGAGCAGCATATGGGACCGTGCAGAGGAAAGTCAGCTTGGCAAGCAGGGGCAGGAGCTGAGGATCTTCGAGTCGTTATGGGGTGAGGGGGCCAGGCTACGTTTGCATTTTGAGGGCACTGACATCGGTGGAATTTATGGAGTGGCAACGGGGTCCTTCACGCAGAAGTAAACTGGGCCGTATGGGGACCGGATTCGTTACGGGAATGCGGCGCGGGTAGAACATGCAAGACAGCTGGGGGGCTGCAGAGCTGAATGCAAAACCATAATAACTGAGACGTAAGAAGAAAGAATGGGGAACGTCCAAACCGAGGCCTGACAGACGTACACTTGGCCATACTCGCCCTCTCACTCTCTATCCCTTTAGATTCCTTCTCGCCGCTCTAACGCCGCTCACAATGCATGAGATATTAATGACGTTTGAATATAATGTCAGAAATAAAATATGTAGCAGGGCTTGCACTGTTCCTTCACAGTCGTGGCGTAGGCGACCACACTGCGTTCTTCACTCGAAGGCCTTTGCCGAAGTACGGATTCGCCCCTAATCAATGTTCAAAGCAGAAGATTCATCAGTCACCGAATGAATAAACCATCTCTCATCGCACCAACTCAATTGAACAGAAATGATAGTTTTCCCACTCAGTCAGCAGAAATCTCCGAGCAGAGAACAAAAATAGAAAAAGTGAAACGGCTTAAAGTTGACTAAATGTTAGCATTAAATATTAGTTTTGCGCCATAGCCAGTGCTTGCAACCAAAACGACTTCCGATTTTACCAGTGTACAGCTATACATACAGGCACTCCTCACTTAACGACCGAATTCCATTCCCATGACTAGGTCGTTAAGCGAATTGGTCGATAAGCGAGGGGCCGCCCCTTACCGATATTTGAAGCATACTGTACTGGTAGTGGGTTTGTGTCAACCATCTTTAGATATTGTTTTATGTCAGCTTTGCACCGTTTATAACAATTTTAGTATATTTAGTATATTTTCGCCGACATCTTGTACTATGAGGTGCACAATAAAGTATAAATTTATAAATGAAATATGTAGTCTTGGAGATTGCGAACGCTAGTGTAGTGAATACCGAGCGACTGTGGGAACGAGAATGAGACTGAGAAAGGGTGATGTGAGATGAGACGCTTGACGCCGTTTCCACAACCAAAGTTCTCGTACAGCGTACAATACCGACTGGTCGGAGAGCTGGTCGTAAGTCCGCGCGGTCGTTAAACAGGTAGGTCGTTAAGTGAGGAGTATCTGTATAAGTCCAGCATTTCAGCTTAAAGACCTTGCTCAAGGGGAAGACAACTATCGTTCTTTCATCCTGTCGGCCACCAGAATCATCATGATGAGCTTCAGTGGGTTGGGTCCTTATGGATTCCCCTCTCTGGGTCCAATTGTGATGAGGCCAGTGCTCCAGTTGAGCGAGAGACGACCAGCTTGCCTAAACGGTGTGAACCATTTGCCCGGAGTGTCTTCGGGGATGATAAGTCGATAGGACGAGAGCAATAAGTGTTAGCTGCTCCAAAATGGGTTGAATGTGCGCCAGGTGGGGAAGGGGGTTTAAAAGAAGAGAAGCAACGCCGTGGTTTTATTGGACTTTAGTCAGGCTGGTTCCGAGCACAGAGATCAACACTTGTAGTTTCCCCCCGGTGACCGGGTCCAGTAAAACCTGTCAGAAGCCCCCTGTTCTCCCTGCGTTGCCCTTAATGAGCCAATTAGCTGACAATAGCCCAGCTAGGGCTTTATAAACTGTTGTTTACTTAGAATTAATAATTAATATGGCATACTTAGGTATGAATAAAATTAAAAGCGCAAAGAGAGCATTAGCTCCCCACGGTGAATACTTATTAAGGCGTTATGTGGTTTTACTTTTTTGAGGGTAGGTAATTGCTCACTGTAGAGACGGCCGCGGCCACGGCGTGTAAATCACTGCTCTTGCTGCCTTCGCAGCTGCCTCGCCCGGCCGATGGACGGCACGGCTCCCGGACTCCGTGTTTATTTTCATCCTTCGCTGAATTATTTACAGTGTGCTGCGTGGCCAGACTTTGGCAGATTTGTCCAGGCTTGAGTGGGGGCCTGGGGCAGTGGAGAGAGCAGGGGAGAGCAGGGGTACTTACGTTTCGGGGCTGTTTCAGTTTTTCTTGCTGTAAGGCCCCTCTTGTGTACACGGGATCTGGTTGTCCCATCGTATATCACTTTCAGTCTCGCTATCTTGTGCCTGCTTTGCTCCTATCCTCACCCTGTCAGGCACCAAAGGGGGTGTGTCTGTCTGCCAGAGTGAACTGTGTCTTAGAAATGATGTAAACCAAGTCTGTAAGCTTCACAGGCAGAGGGGTGCATTGCAACAAAAAAAAAAAAAAGAGAAAAAATCAATAAAACACAAGGCTCTCTGGTCAACAAAACAGTGTGTGAGTATGTGTGTGTGTTTAGAAATGGGCAGCTTACATTGCAGATGGTACAAATATCATGGTCTGGGCAAAGAACCCCCTGCACCAGGGCAGCAGGTGGTGTAGTGGTTAGAGCTGCTGCCTTTGGACTTGAAGGAGCCAGGTTTGAATCCCACCTCCTGTGGTAGTACTCTCGAGCAAGATACTTACCCTGAACTCTTTCAGTAAAAAGTACCTTGCTGGATAAATGGGTAAACTGCAAGTATCTCAGCACTATAAGTTGCTTTGGAGAAAAGTGTTGGCTTGATGAACAAAGGTAAATGTTCCTTCAAGCATCTTCACAGCAGTTATCCTACTAATGGAAAAGTGTAAACCCCTACCTGTGCTAGAGCTACTCAGCACTCTTATCCTGGTAAAGCCTGACTTGTGTCATGTTCACAGCACAGGTGCTCACCCTTTAAAAGACCCTCCTCAGCTCCCATACCTTTGGGGAATCTCGTCAGAGACAACCGCCCTCCTTCGTGACGTCCAGTGCACACTCAACACTTGTTCTCCATTCTCGTCTTCTGGTTTTCATCCCTTCGCTTTGTTTCCCGACCATGTCCACGGATCTTCGTTCCAACGCTGACCACAGACCGACCGACCTTTGGCTTCGTCCCCTGACCTCGTCCATGGATCCTCGCTCTGACTCCGACCGCCGATCAACCGACAGCTCACCTGTCCCCGACTCCAAGAACTTCCGAGAACTTGCCTTGTCCCCTGAATCCAAATGAACGACTCCGCACTTGGGTCCTGCCGTCCCGGCCCTCTCGGCCCCGTGTGACAACTTGCCCTTCTATATGCCGCAAAATCTATTATCAGGCTCTCTTCATGCACAAGGGCAGGCCACCATGCGGACAGCCTGGGTGTCCGAGGAATCTCGGAACAGGCATCAAGAGGCTACAAGACAGACGCTTTCAAGTCCACATTTAAAACGGAGCTGCTGGATTATATCACTACCTGTCCGGAGAGGGGGAGAGAGGTACCCATTTGGGACTTGAAACTGCAAGCTTCGGGTTATAATTTTCAACCACTCTTCTACCCGGTGCCCCTGTGTCATTTTAAATATTATTTGATATAACATGCGGCCACCCTCAGTGGGCAACTGCTCCTTGAAACTCTGGATATGATTAAAAAAACTGGAGTCTACACAGCAGTTTACAGGTGTGGCAATGGAGAGCCGTCACATCAAGTCAAGAAACGTACTCAGCTTCGCTGTAAGGCACATGGCAAAGAAATGCATGCAAACAAATAGCTTCAGGTACACAGATGAATCATCTTCCAAGCACATGTACACACATTCAGATACAGGTGGTCCACGACTTACGACCCAGACTTATGACTACCGTCCCATCATACTTATTATATTATTTTCGAGTCCCAGCGTTTGGTTATAACTCCTAATGACGGCGCTCCATCTGCTGCACCATAACGTTGGCCGGCTGCCCTGCCGCAAGTCCCCATACTTCTTATCGACTCAGCGTCCGTCCATCAGCCACTGTGTTTTATTTACAAAAACATTGTTTTACTCATGGAGTAATTTGAGTGCGATTCCCTTCAACTTACTTTTTATTTAAAATCACCAGCAAGCATTCCGGTGGTGCAACAAAGAAAAAGTGAAAGAAGGCAGATTTAGAAAAGAACGTGAAAATAAATGTGCGGCAAGAAAATATACCGTAACTATAATACTGTATTGTATTTATATTACTATTATTCTGAATTGGTATTGACATGAATAATGTGTGAAATAAATGAAGAAATATAACAGAGTCCTTTTATACAATATCACACTGATACATGTTAACTGCTTATGTATTCTAACAGCTCCTATAATACTGTACATGGGGATTTCGGACGAAAGGTGAAGTCGACTTATGACGAGGCTGCCGGAATGGAACCACATCATTAGTTGAGGACCACCTGTAATCAACGGCCCTAAACCTAATTTGGTCAGTGAGTACTAAAAAAATAAAACCTTGGAAAACAGGCAAACAAAAGCTGGAATTAAATCAGACCCGTCAAGATTATCTGATTTAGGGGCATGGGAGGTCAGGTGTGAAATTAATTAAACTGAGCTAGTGTAGCTAATTACACCCGCAAAGCTGTGGACAGCAAGCAGACCTCTGAGTCCATCAGCGATTCCCTAAAAAAAAGGGTCCTGCACAATCGTGTCTCCAACATCTCAGGTATGAGGGCAGTGTCACCGGACGCTGACGTAATGTCCGAGCGGGCAGGCGGCCAGCCCACTGACGTCCATAGTCACCCTTCCCACCTCGCAACCCCCCCAGGACAGCATGTTCAGTACACAGCGGGAACTTGCCGTTGGCCGGGCTTATACTCTACCCAACGCATCACTCTCCATCTTCTCCCTCCCAGACCTCACACACCCTTCCTCTCCACATCTCCCCCTCTACCTGGGGCTCTTGTTCTTTTATAGCAAATTGAACCTCTCGCTCTGAAAGAAATAATTACTCTGTGGGGAAAAGGCGAGCAGCGTGGAATGCTGATATGACATTGCAATGTCACCTTGCCACTCAGGAGCTCGGAGCTCTGCTCGCTCATGGGGATGGGGACCGCAGGGAGGGACGAGGGGCGAGGGCCACGCAACCACATCAGAAGAATGGGAGCTTGCGAGATGGACAAGGCAAATTCAGTGATTGGAGTGAGGAAACTGGGGGAGGGGGTTGGGTAGGTGGCTGTGGGATGGGGGGGATGAAAGGGAGGCAAGGGAGCTGTGTCCTCTGCTAATACTGAGTTCAGGACTGTGGAGGCAGGGTGAGTGGGAACGACACCCTCTACGGGAAAAGGAGAAGTCATCCCGAGAGATTCCCACCAGTCGGGGGGCTTGCCGTTACCCAGCATTACCGACAGGTACGAGTGTGGCATTCCATACGGCATAGCATCTCTTCCTGTGTCTGAGAGAGCAGGGGAGAGAAGCCAAGGCTTTCATGATCCCCTACCACCGCACCGGCTCAAAATGCACTTTGATACATGCAACAACTTTCAAGCAGCTGAAAGGGTATCGCACCTCATTAGCACATCCCTACAGGTATTCCTGGAGAATCTCATACACACAAACAGACACACGCACACACACGGCGTCTACCTCCACTCTGCTCATAATGTAATATAAAAAGGCCGTTTTATCTTGCCTCCAGAAGTAGGTGGAATTCTCCTCAAGGTCACATCACACTACTAGGTGAGAGGCTCTAAAGTGCTCCCCAGTACCATAAAACCAACATCCAGCCTTAATTCAGCCGCAGAAAGCCACAGTGGGTTTATGGCTACAAGCGGTTAAAGAATGGAAGAGTTAGGGAGTGCAATTTTATGAGGAAAATCACATGAAATACTTGAAATGAGAGAAACCACATGGAAGTGAAAATGTGCGTGGAAAGGTGTTGTGGTCCATTCTGGAGAGGATGGGTGTCTCTTTCTACTGCAAAATTCCTCAAGACCTGCAGAGAAACGACACTGACCAGCCTGGCGTGGACCCACATGAGAGAAGAGCTGAGACAGACACACATGTACAAACACATATATGCACACACGTACATGCACGTGACCTCACAAAGACATGCACACACCCCACGCAGACGCTTTTACATTCGGACACACGCAGAAACAAACAGATCCATGAACTCATACAAAAAAAAGAAAACAGACACACACACACACACACACATACGCAGGTTCTCACGTACCCAAACACACTAATACACACGTCCCGAGTTGCTGGCCTTTATCACCTCGCCAAGGACTTTTATCTTCTATCCTGGGCCAGACATGACACCTCCATGATGCTTTCAATTTTCTGCTCTGTGCCTTTCTGTTTTATGGGCCGCCATGGCGACCGCACCTCCCAGACCGCCGCTTGCCATCCGCCTGGCCAGAGGACCAGGCATTGGCGTTAGCTTGGCTGTGTGTAAATCTGCTGATAAACACATATGAGACGGATCAGAGCGACACTGCAGGTCAGGACACCGACTCCACCTGCACCCTGGCCAGACGGTGTCTCGGTCCTCATCAAGCAGGACTCAACGCACATGCCGGTTGAGCTAAAATGTGCAACCGTAAAGAGGCGAAAGCTCGCAGAAAATAAAATTCCCTTTCGGTGATCAGTTGTCTCCTGCCCACCTTCGCCTATCGCACCGTTTTACTTTTTTCCTTGTTTCTCACATTTGTTGCCTGTTTGAACCTTTGTACTTTTGGTTCTGAGGTTCTTCAATTGCATTGACTTTTCATCTACTTCTCGGGGTCCGTTCTGCTCCCCCGACCTGTCCTGTTACACCACACAGTGCATCCCACCTGAGTACGCGAGAAAACACCCCCCCCCCCCACACACACACATCCCCGCCACGCAAACCATCATAAATTGCCATCCTGCTTTCATCTGCGCACCTATCACAGCTCATATCCACTGTGATCAACATGACAGCATTTGGCAAGACTACAGAGAAAGAAAGGCAAACGACAGTACAGGTGAAAAAAACAAACAAACAAACATCATAAGCCTTAATGGTACATTAGAAATGATCAAGTAAATGGTAAACAGCGAATGACAATCCCCGGGGGGCCTGGTATTGTGCATTCATGAACATGTTCAAGTAGGGGCAGCTGTTTTCTTCTTTCACTTTCATTTGTTAATTTATGAAATGATGTGAAGGCGGTGATTTTTTTTTTTTTTTTCCTGCATTCCCAAGGCTGATAATCAGGTCTGAGTAAAAACGTCTCTATGTCTGCACATAAATATCTGCAGGACACTGAGTACTGCTGTGACCTTTTAGCTCTCGGGGAGACATTTATACCCCCAGTCAGAATCTCTGTAAGTCCCATATGTTCCCATAACATTTGCAAGCGTGGGCATCGGTGCTTACAGGCTGCCGCTCCTGGGGCCCGAAAGACCCCGTTTCCACCCCACAGGGCCCACGTAGGACCTAAATGACAGGGGGTGGGGGTGTGGGGGGGTTTCAAGGCAGGAAGGACATGCCTCGGTTGCTTGGCCACCCTTCTCTATAACAAATTCAACTCCCCGGCCAAAGGAAGACAAAGTGAAACCTGGCTTTCGGGACAAGGACAGGGTGCAGGTTGAAGCAGAATGCAGTGTGATGCATTACAGAGCAGTATTGCACCCACAGCCACCCCAACCCCCGCTCAGCTGAACTTTGAAAAATATTGCTTATAAAAGAGATGACTCCTAGCGACGGCCAACTTCTGTAGTTTTATTACACCTTGGGGCTACGGCGGCCTGTCTTCAGAGAGATAAGGTTGTACCCTTTTCATTTTGTATCCCCAGGCCGATATTTTAAGCCGGCTTGTTAAGGGCAGGAGAGCCGCGTGCCGGAACGGAGCTTGATGCATTGCTTTACAACGGGAGCTGGGCTCATAACGCTCAAAGGCCGATCATTACTGACCTTAATAGCCCGGCCTGCATCGGGGCTTGATTGATTGAGCCTAGCAGGTTGTGAAACAGGCCATCTGGACGCAAGGGAGGGGCGTGCGCAGAGAGAGGCGGGCAGGCAGCACGAGCCGAGCAATGATTTAAAAAAAATCCCCGATTCCTGCACCAGAATTAATGGCCAAGCTGAGAAGGCAGGGAGGTCTAATAGCGAAGAGAGGCCTTGCTAGCACTACAAAGCCTTTTGTCTGATATATGAAGGTGTAACTCTGCAGTGATATGCACACACTTAATTCTGCTGCTTCCCTGGTGTGACCTGCTGGCACCTGTTTACTCACCGCCAGGCTCGCTCATGGTGAAGGTTGGCATTTAATAGCAGCCACGGCGGTACCCGAGCAGCCCGATCGTCTGCGCTCGTGTGCGCTTCCCCAGGGAGCGTGTCCATCAATTCTGCCGTCGGAGTGTCCGGCCCCATCGTACCCAAGACCACCTTTCTGAGCTCAGACCTGCCGTTCCGCTGAAGCCTTCGACCCGAACCTGAGACAGCCTCCGTTATCCAACCCGTCTACATTTAATCAAATTAATTACAAAAACAGAGTGTAGAAAAACAGTGTTTAAAAACACTTTCTGCTTTTCTCTCCTCTAACCCTCAGTTAATTAAAGTAATTACTCGCTTTACTGGGCCGATTCTCTAATTTTTCATTGTAAGGTCAGTGTATACCGCGCGCAGGTTATTCTTATTATTTCCGTGCCTAGCTAACTTTTTTGTCTAAACGGTTTTTAACCCGTTTATTCAGCCGGATTTTCACGGGTGCAAATCAGGAGGCGTTCGTGGAACTTGAACCGGCAGCCTTCGGGTTACTACGTCGTGTCCTAACCGGTGACTGTGTGGAAGTGATTTTATGAAGTGTCCTTCTCTGCAGTTTGTCTCCTACCCTGTCGCTGTCATGTCCTCTGTCCAGTGCACTCACGGGAACCTGTCTAACAGCTAAGAAAAGAGAAAGGTAGCGGGAGCAAAACGAGAGAGCGTGAACGAGAGAGACTAACCCACTTCTGTTTACTCCAGAGTCCCGACTCAACGTCGCCGCCTCACCTATTTCCACTGCCGTCTTGGGCTTTGTGCTCTCGGTGGCCCGTGTGAGAATTCTGAAGGACACGCTCGCTCCCCCGACCTCTCGCGCTGCCACAGCTTCGGAAAGTGGGTTCCTGGGAATGCCGCAAAGTGGGCCGCTGATGTGACAGGATTTATCAGCACCGAGGCAGCCAACAGGGGGAGCAGTGTTTCGAGTGTCGGAAAGAAGTCGTGCAAACGATTCGTAGCTCGTGTTGGGAGTTGAAAAAGGACTAGGAGGACAATGTGTGTAGGCGTTCTCCTGCTTCTAATTGATATATAATGTGACGAGAAGGGTTTTCATACAAGCGGAGAGGGGATTTTTGGATCGTGTTAGTCTGGATCGTCACTCTGCTCTTTTTATTGCCACCGTGACCTTTGTAGGGCAAGAGAGCAAGAAAATGGATGGATGGATGGATGGATGGATGGATGGAGTAAGTTACAAAGAAGACACAAACAAGTAGATACAAGAAAAACAAACACACAGATGCACAAACACAATAACAAACAGACATGCACACGCAGGCATACATGAGAAACATTTGCATATCCAAGTTGTGAGGACTTCAGTTATGACAAGAAGCGCAAACTAAACACGAATTTAAAGATAATTTAACGTCACGTGAACATCTACTGAAGGCTCACAAACACACAGACACGCACACACACGGAGTCACAGGTGGCTCTGCCTGGCGCTCCGGCAAAGCCTCTCGTGGAGGAAGTCGAGAGCTATTGATTTTTCGGCTTTCCCGTTTTTTGAGGGCCATTTGTTTAAGAGATGTACTCCACCATGAGACGAGAGCTCCTGCACTCAGCAAGCGAGGCCAGAGGGACCCAGGGACATAAATAACACTGAGACTGGCAGCAGGCTATCATCTCCGCCCTGCAAGGATCACACCCCGCAAAGGACAATTTCCTCCCTTCCTGCCCACTCCTGCCCGGAGGAGCTCAGCGTTTGGGAGGAGGCAAATAGCTTGCAGCGCCTGCTAACCTGGATCCTCTAGTTCCTGGGGAGTCTCAGTAGAGCCCTGTCACCTCTCCACTGCAAAATGGGCTTGAGCACTGACACGCTGTCATTCAGCTCAAGCGGGGGGCACAGCAATGAAGCCAGCGTGAAGGAGGCGTTGGGCCTCGTCACCTCCACAACCTCACATCACAGATGGAGTCTCCAGGTGTGCAATCAGTGCAGGCAGAGACTGGCCATACACCAGGCGAGTCAAGCTGAAAGAGACCTTTAATAGACACGAGACTCAAATAAGACGTTAAAAATGAGATCCCATCAGTAAGTAGTGACTACATTACTGACACAGCGACTTACATGCTGGGGGCAGGATGAAACGAGAGAGACCAGAATTATCCCCAGGATAGCAGCTCATCTTAAAGGGTTTACAGAGCATGCCAACGTGTTATTCGTTTTTTTTTTGCTTAGCTGTTGCTTTTTCTGAGGCAACATATTATTTTTTCCATTTATACAGCTGGGTTTTTATTAGAACAGGTTAAGTGCTTCGAGTGTACTACAGCTGGGGCTGGGCTTGAACAAGCATCTGTTACAAGTTCGCAACCCTATTAGACTGCTTGTCAGCTGTGGTTATCACCTAACGCCATAGGACCTTTGCAGCTTAGACTTGTAACCCGAAGGAGGTTGAGTCTTTACATTTATTCACTCGGACACCTTTCTCCAAATCAACTTACTAGTATTTAGCTGAGAACTTTTCATCCAAGGCATCTTATAAGACTAGATACACTACAATATACAACCTATAGTCAATCATTCATCTCTACACAAGAGCAATGTAACACACTCTCATGTACTCTACGGCCAATTTAGAGCCACCAGTTCACCTGAAATGCCTGTCTTTGGACTGTGGGAGGAAACCGGAGCACCGGGAGGAATAGATGCAAACATTCAAGCTCTACACAGACTGAGCAGGATCAAACCCACATCCTTTTGCACCATCCAGGCATTGTGAGACAACAGCATGACTTGCTGTGCCACCGTGTTGCCTGTTTGGATCCTAATGGGCCAAACTCTATTCTCTTTGGTTATGGACCACCTAAGCCAGTTGGGGCAGTAAAAATGAGTCTGGAATAACGGACCGATGGTGTAAAAAGATCCGGCACTCTCAAGCTAATGAAGAGGCATCAGAGTATGGTAGGACGATTCATTAGCATGGGTTGGAACACCAACGTAGGCATGAACAGCCCATGGTAAACACACCTTGCTCAGCAATATAGAGGCTTGAGAGGAAAAATGCTATTGAACAGATATTGTTAGGAAGAGCCAGGCTCTGAGGTGCAGTCAGCCCCACACCGGTGTCAGGGTAACAATGATGCATGGCGTGACCTTACCTATTATGCCAGCCTTAATCTATGCAAGTGGAATGAATGAACTGGGGACGCCCTGGGTGCGCCAAGCAGCCATTATCAAGACAAATCCCAAGCCTGGATCTGAGGTGTACATATATTCATAAAAGTCAGGCCACCGCAACATAGCAGAGCTATCTGGGAACACGGATTTGATTTGGGTTCCAATGTTATGGTCCCCTGGGACGCCAGGCACTCCTTATAACAAATGTGACCAGATAAATGCGTCATTAATGCAGATATATAGCTCTGGATGGAGAAGTCAGATATGCAAATCCACAAGCAGCCATTTATGGAAAGGCAATGATAGGTGGGTTGAGGCTGAATGGGAATTTTGCACAAAACTGGCTCATGTGGTTTTTGAGTGAGTGTAATCACTGCAAACTTTGTCTTCGCAGATGACACAGTTTTGCCCGAAGCCTTTCGCAAGCATGAGTTTGCGTCACTTTAATCCAGTAATCACGCGGACACACGACCCTCAGCCACCGGACTTGCAGACACGGACGTGAAGATCCGAGAGCTGAAGTGGCCTCACTTCAGTTTCCAAAGAAACAGAGGACGAAATCACCACCTGACAAAGGATATTAAGAAGGGCGCAGCACAATGACCGCTGAAAGGTGCGGTGCGACGTGAAAACACGACTGACAGCACCAGTGTTTTGCAAAAACAGTGACGATGCCTGAGATCATTGTTCAAGGCCCCCACCCTGATGGCTTCCACAGGAGCTGGGAGTGACCTGGAAAAGACACACGACCCCCTTTCCCCATCTCCCTGGCAGGGCCGAAGCTCCGCTGAGGGGGGGAGCTCCATGCATTATTCTGCCATCCCTGGTGCTATTTATATCTGGCCGTCCATCACTGACACTTACCGTTTTCCGCCCGCCTCTCGACACCTTGCACCGAAATGGAGTTTTCTTAAAGCTGCCCCATAAATCCTCCGCAGTTGAACGTCCCATGCAAATTGGGGGCTAGAGGGTGTGTGTGTGGGGGGGGCGGTCGTGGGATTTGTTTCTCCAGCTATGATGTGCTGGAGAAACAAATGATGTCACTCTGCAGGTGCTGGGACACAGCAGTGGGAGAGGCGTTGCTTGCGGAACCACGGGGCCCTGCTCCCTGCTCGTACTCAAAGGGCAAAAGAAAACCCGCTGCAGGGAAACTTTCTGCAGCCCAGTGTGGAGGAGGTGTGAGCCGGTACATGTTGAGAATGCTCCCACAGGCTCCTTCCTCCACTCTCTCACTCTCAGTCTCTTGAGCCTTGTTTCAAGAGACACAAAATATATGAATAAAATATATGTATGAATTTAAAATGACAAACATTACAAAAATCTGAAAGGTTTAATATCTTTGTGGATCCAGTGCTGCGGACGGCTACTTGTAGGCGGAGTGTATTCCTGGCCAAGCGATATCCGTTATACTGCCAGAGCTTTGACTGCGGACAAAGTAAACCTGTGTGTTCTGCTCACCTGGTTACACTCACTGAAACTGGTCACACTTTTCCTCTTCCCCTCCAGACTGCAATCCCGTGACAGAGATGGAGATTAAATACAGGGTCTGACACTTTCGGATTGCTAAACCCCACGTTAATAGCATTCACTGTCAGTTTCTCGTCTGAATTCTGCAATACACACAGTATTGCGTTTAATCCCAAAAGGAATAGAATGTGTTTCTGAAAGCCGACACCGTTTCCACGACATCAGAGAGCATCGCATGTCTGTAGTTACTTTACGGTTCCTCGTTCTTGTGTGTGTTTAGGCGAGTAAAGCAGAGCATTTACATTTACATCTATTTACATTTATTTAGCAGACTCTTTTCTCCAAAGCGGCTTCCAATGAACTCTGTGTAGTGTTATCAGCCCACACACCTTATTCACCAAGGTGACTTACACTGCTAGATACACTACTTACACTGGCTCACTCATCCATACATCAGTGGAACACACACACACACACACTCTCAGTCACTCACACACACTATGGGGAACCTGAACAGCATGTCTTTGACAGCTGTTGGGTTAGTGTTAGGATTAGGGTTAGGGTTACAATATGGTTAGGGTTACACTTAGAGTTAGGGATAGCGTTAGGGTTAGTGTTACGATTTGGTTAGGGTTTGGGATAGGGTTAGGGTTAGGGTTACGGTTAGAGTTAGGGTTAGGGTTACGGTTTGTTTAGGGTTAGAGTTAGGGTTACTGTTTGGTTAGAGTTAGGGATAGGGTTAGGGTTATGGTTAGGGTTGCGGTTAGAGTTAGGGTTTGGGTTACGGTTAGAGTTAGGGTTAGGGTTATAGTTTGGTTAGGGTTAGGGTTACAATTTGGTTAGGGCTAGAGTTAGGGTTACCGTTTGGTTAGGGATAGGGATAGGGATAGGGTTAGGGTTATGCTTAGGGTTAGAGTTAGGGTTCGGGTTACGGTTAGAGTTAGGGTTAGGGTTATGGTTTGGTTAGGGTTAGGGTGTATGCAAAGCTGGTCTGGACAGTGAGAAATGCACTCTGTCTCATATCAAACATGGTGCATCAGTGCAAATCAGTGCAGAACCAGAGTACCACTGAAACAGAGAACAGAATTTAAGTGCAGCTTGAACTGCAAAACAACCCATACTGGGGCAAAGCCCATGAAAATACATCACTGCAGCAAAGTTGAGTCAGATAGAACTGAAAAAAAATTACAACTGAGTTGTTAGCTTGGTACTGTTAGCCAGAGGTGTTAGTTCAAGTCCCAAGAGATGCTTATGTAAGTTCCATGGGAATAAGTGTCTTCTAAGGTATGAATTCCATTTAGTTTATTTTTATATTGGGTCCTTCACAATATGGGTTTACCTGAGCCACGGAAAGGCAAATGCAGGAATGGAACTGATATTGTCAGTTGTGCGATTGAATGTCTCAGCAATGAAAAAGTCCCACTTTTTAACCCTGGCTTTGCATCTGCATTGAAGGGCAGAAATGCTAAAATTTAAAATGAACGTGGGCCTTCTTTCTGTAGTCCGACTGAGTCTGTTCTGTACTGGCTTCATCCCAGTCTTTTTGGAGGAGGGTAAAAGTTTAATGGGCTTGTGTGCCTCTGGCAACAGCCATCCCCCAGCAGGGAAGAGCAAGAAATTAGAGAGAGCCTAGGCAGGCTATCCAGTAAGCCAAGGAAAGGGGCCCCGAAGCCAGACGAATGGGTATCCCTGCCAGGCTGTCAGTGGAGGTCCTGGCCCAGGCACTGGCACCCAAGTCTGGTACCCCTGGCGGTGTCTGGATCTTCGATCGTGCTGAATTCTAATATGTGGTCAAGGAGCTGCTGTCAAATCAGTGCTGGACATACTAGTGTAAAACTGCTTACGGATAAACACACTATATCTTCAAGTAGACGATCGCTGCACGGGTTCTGCTCTAGCATCAGTTTCTCTGCTGGATTAATGGTCACTTTGTAGATTTTCCAAGCCAGTGTGAAACACCCCGGTGTGGCAAGTTTCCATAATATCCGCCATCTGTATGAATGTGTAGAAACTTCAAGCACTGGTTAAGTGTCACAGTAATACTGAGACAATGGTTCCTAGACAGTGTGGGGTCAAGTGTGAGGGGGAATTGGATATACTGAGTGGGCTGTGGCAGTCCCAGCTTCTAGAGTGGCACTGCATGATGGCAGCATGTCTGCTGGTCCCCTAGAAGCAGATCTGTCTGCTGGACTATCATTAGCAAGAAAAGGGGGCTTAACTAGCACACGGAGCACTTGTTGGTGAAAGCTCAGCCCTCAGCCACCCCAACAACTCTTTGCATAGTGTTGGGAGGCATTCTGCAGACCTGCAGGCTTGGTTAAAGGACTACTACTTGCAGAAGGTGGCTTATTCAAAGCCCAAAGAGAAGAGCACAGCCTTTGAATGAGGTTGCGACAGTCTGCAGCTCGTTTTCAAAGTGTCTTCAGTTGCTACGCTAAAATAAATGATAATAAATAAATGATAATAAAAGCTGGTGATGGAAATGCTGGCACCTGTGCTAGGGACTGGTTGGGTCTGCTCGGCGGACATGCCATCACCCCCACACACGGGCACACAAGTGCCACCCCCCCCCGCCACTTGCAGCTCACCATGGATGCAGCAGAGGGGCAATCCATTATTAACTCCGCAGATAGTGGCGTTTAATAAAGAATGATGCTTTGCTTACCGCAAGCTGGCACATCATTAAAAATAGAAATCAATAAGGGTCTGAGGCGAGCCCATCATCAACAGCCCAAGCGCAAGGGGTGGGAGCAATCTGATTATGGACAGACAGCTGTGGGGGTGGAGGGAGACATGCTAAAAGAGACGTCCACCATAATTGCACTAGGCTAGCGAGAGATTGCGCACAGAATTTGACAAGCATATCAACTATTTACAGAGCCCTTACATTACCAGTGTTAGTATGGCCGGAGAGAGACGAACTGGTCAAGACTCAACAACAACGACAACATACTAATAATAATACATACATTTACATACACTTCTGAACCGCTTGTTCCATTCAGGGTCGCGGGGAGCCGGAGCCTAACCTGGCAACACAGGGCGTAAGGCCGGAGGGGGAGGGGACACACCCAGGACGGGACGCCAGTCCATCGCAAGGCACCCCAAGCGGGACTCGAACCCCAGACCCACCAGAGAGCAGGACCCAGTCCAACCCACTGTGCCACTGCGCCCCCCCTAATAATAATAATAATAATAATAATATACATTTGAAGGTGATGCTGAGCAGGTTTAAAATTGATGAGTGATGCAGGAGTCTGAATTCACAACCCAAAGCACGCAGCAAAGAAGATACACTTTCACACGCACAGTCACACACAAACGGCGCGCATAACACCTTACAAAATTTACAGCCAGAAAAGTCTGGAAGTGCCGAAATGATGTTTTTCTGTTTAACATCTCAAGAATCTGTAATACAGAACATTTTGTAATTTTTCAAAATTTCTTTAATTTGACAAGACCAACACTACACTTCTGAACAGCACACACACACACACATTTTCAGAACCACTTGTCCCATACGGGGTCGCGGGGAACAGGGCGTAAGGCCGGAGAGGAAGGAGACACACCCAGAACGGGACGCCAATCCGTCGCAAGGCACCCCAAGCGGGACTCGAACCCCAAACCCACTGGAAAGCAGGACCCCGTCCAACCCACTGCACCACCGCACCACCACACCCCCTGCTCTTCTGAACACCATCTCATGTTTTTTGGCTGCAAGTCATCGAAATGTCCAGCTTGCTAGATAACACCAGGCTGAACCGGAAAAGCAGGCTGGCACACAGACTAGATCCTTGCACGGAGGAAGGACAGGTGACCAAGGTGACCCCGTGACACACTGAGTGACAGTGAGTGATGGGCTGACACAATCAAACAGAGAGCGCCACTGCTGGATGTTCCCGCCTCCTTCCTCTCTCACGTCACTCATTTGCAGGCAGACCGCTGATGAGTGGGCCGATTAAATCTGACACAATGATGTAAAAAATATCGAAGGCCAGGGCAATAGCGCCTGTCAATTACAGAGCTGTAGATAGAAGAACCTCTGCGGGGGAGGAGTCGAGGGCACTGAGGTGGACAGCGACTGCAAAATGTATGAGCGATAGGCCAGCACAGGTGATCAAGAGCAATGGAGCAAGGTGTGGGTGACAGGGAGCGAAAAAGAAGAGCCTTCTTCTCCGATTTCTCTTTTCTCTGCTGTCCCTGTCCTCTCAATGTCAAAAATCACAGAAACTCGCCCAAGGAATTGGGACTCGACGTGTAGGGACTGTAAACAGCCCGAGTGACAAGACCCTCTGAATGCGAACGTTTGCTTTACTGGGACAAGGGAGTGGGTATTCGAGTTCTCCAGTCTCACTGGTAGCCTCACTCGGGTGCCCTGAAATGCAACATCTCTCATCTCTTTTTCATTATACAGATGCTCCTCGACTTACGATGGTCCGACTAACGATTTTTCGACTTTACGATGGTGAGCTGGCGATAGACATTCAGTAGAAACCGTACTTCGAATTTTGAATTTTTCCCGGGCAAGCGATATGCGGAGCAATACTTTCTCACGATGCTGGGCAGCTGCAGCAATCTGCATCCCCCTGTCTGTCACGCGGTGGCTAGACAGGTCCCCTCCTGTATCTACGTTGTGTTTTGTGCATCCATAATGTCACAGAAACGCCCATCTGTGTCTCCTGCTGCTGGTGAGAAGAAGAAGAGGAGGGAAATTACTCTTGAGGAGAAACTCAAGATAATTGCCCAGCATGAAGGCGGCAAGCCCGTAATGGCCAATGGCTATGATGTTCGGCGGGTTAGGTGTATTAAATGCATTTTCGACTTACGATGGGTTTCGTGGAACGTAGCAGGTACGACATAAAACAAGAAAATGACTAAGAGCTGAACATCGACAACGACTCTGTCGTGAGGGCTGCAAGCCCTAAATTGCTCAAAAAATCATGTTAAAAACTTGCCCTGGGCCATGATATCATAGTGTACTGACTTTCCAATCAAAAGCAACAACTTCTCTAAAATATTCATATCCTCATAAATGGATCACAATTTGTATTCAGCATTAAGCATGTTTACAGCACTAATAACAGAAACGGAATTATTAATATTCAGCTGTCTAAAGAAGTCATTTTTTCAAGTAAAACATCCATGACATTTCGGTTTTCACAACATCCTCAATTGAAACCTTATACCAGGACTGACAGAAGTGGAACATGACACCTTCATATTTCCGGGAGACTTCCTTCGTCTTGGATTTCCAGACTTCTCCCGGCAAGACTTATTCCTGCGTATTCCTGCACAATTTAAACATATTCAACACTGCAAGCGAAAGGAACTCTAATATTTCTGAGTTGTTTGAACCGATTTCGTTTGAAATCAGCACTTTTGTTCCAAATTCCCATTAGCGGGGGCAAAAAAAAGTGGAGCAATACTAATTCTCCCCATTAAACCCCAGTCCTCGAGCATCTGGTTTATTTATTTATGCTTTTGCTATTTTTGTAGCTGCCACCTTTGTTTTTTTTTTTTTTTAGGACAGTCATTTCTCAGAAGCAGGAAGTAGAGTATAACTCTATAGGGGAAAAAGGACAATCTGCTAACCAATAAATAAGTGCTATATGCCTGCTGAAATGAGGATCCTGAGCCGAAAGCCACATTCCCGATCTGTTTGTACTGAAAACACAGCTTGCAGGCCGAGGCGGCAGAGGCGCTAATGCTCTGACCATCTGGAAGCTTGCTATTGACTGCACCTTGCCGCTGCGCCTCTTCCCTGGCCGAGGGACTCACAGTTTGCGCCCTGCCACCAGCAATCCTTCTGTTGGCTTCCCACAAATTACCTTTCACTGGCTTGGAGAGATGGGGGAATCCACAAAGCCTTTGTTTCGCTCTAGTCTGGATAAACTCTCTCCGCTAAGAAGTAATGGAAATGTAGCTGTTTCTTAAAATGCAGGACAGGGTGAAATCCTTAGGGCATGACTTCTATAAGACACCTGCATGCTTCTGAAGTTACTCATGGTACTAAATTTACTTAATTACTCTTATCAGCAGTTACGTTAATGAGAGGTTGCTGCTTCTTCAGCCGAAGCGAGTTACGATGTTAAGGTACGTACAGTTATTTACCTATTTAAACTGCTATTCAACATTGACTGGAGTGATTTAGGGTAAGCACCTTCCTCAAGCATCCTATAGCAGTAGGTGGGGTTCAAACGTGGGTCCTTCAAGCGCAAGAGAGCAGCTCAAGCCACCGCGTGGCTTCCTGCCCTTTGTTTTATATGGTACATGTGGAGCTGTTGCTGGCGGAAGGGGGACTGCAATGGTAAATGCAGTGCCTCTAGCCACCAAACACCTGTAGAACTGAATGGGAGAAGCTGCCGCTCCTTGCCAGAGAGCCCGCTAGCAAAGTGACATGAGAGCAGTGCAGCAAGGCTCACCGGACAACATGTGTCTTCGTTAATTTAATTACAACAAGCTGCTGCCTATGTTCAGTCCTCAGAGTCAGGGAGCTGTGTAGGACAACGTTCATCTATTTCTTATTCATAAGCCCTCAGTCTTTCCGCCACTCCAGCCATCCAGCCGCCATCCACAAATCACACTACCCCGACACCGGCTCTGCGGCTCTGCGGCTCTGCGATCAACTCGCTCGGTACTCGCTCGTGGTCGTTAACTGCTTGTTCAAGTCAGGGTCGCAGCGGTCTGGAGGAAATATCGGAAGCGAAGGGCACTAGGTCAGTCAGGGTACACCCCGGACAAGATGCGAGCCAGTCACCGGGTATGCGATTCAACTGTACTGTTGAATTCAGACCATAGTGACGCCACTGCGGTGCGAGGGGAGGAGTGTTCACAACACCCCGCCGAGAACAAGGTGTCCTAGGCCACTCGACAGTTTGCTTCAGCACTTTCACTTCATTGGCTGATGGCTCCCTGCATGCTAGCTGCTTCCCCGGGGGCTCTGCCACCATCAAAACCCACCTCCTGCTCAGGTAAAGAGCGAGGGAAAGTGGAACACCACCCGACCCCATTTTCTCTGCCCCTGCCATATGGGCGCTATGCCAGCAATGATCCCTGACCTGAAGCTCTGCGTTGAGGCCCCGTCAAGAGGAGAGGTCAGAGCACAGAGCCACTCTTGTTTTGCAGACGCAAACAGATGAGCACACCGACTACCTGCCTCTAGTTGGTAGCAGAGCTTATTGGAAGACATCTTGGTTTGTACACATGGCCGAGGGAGACAGTTTAGTGTCACGTACACCACCGCAGTTGGAGAAGGCAACAGCGGCCGGGACCGATTGCATTACCATCCATGTACCCTGTGGGTTCAATCTGGTTCCCGTGTGCCCTTTCTTAAAGCCGAACACATGCTCTCGGTGCAATCATCTAGAGTGCTCGCAATGTCAGTGCTTGGCGAATCCAAACTCACGCAATGATGCTCATAGGTCTCGGAGTGTCGTAACGCATAGTATACACGTTTCTCCTGTTATCCCATTCTAGTTCATTTCTGAAACAGACTGAATGTTGAAAAAACGGGGCAAGGAAACTACATATTCCAATATTTCTTATGGAGACAAATTCCAATTCATTCCAAATCAGCTGCTAGATTGTAGCGTATTGGTTGGAGATGCTGCTTTTTGATCCGAAGTTTGCAATTTGAATCCTGTCTTCGGCTGTAGTCCCCTTGGGCAAAGTACTGACACTAAATTGGTCTAGTAAAATTACTCACCTGTATAAATGGGTAAATAATTGTTGGTAACATAGTATTGTAAGTTGCTTTGGAGAAAAGCGTCAGCTACCTCAATAAATGCAAATTCCACCAAAAGTTCATTGCAAAATAATAACTACATAATAGCTAATATGACCCGGGAAAAAGTGGTGTAACACAAATTTGAACGAAAAAGAATGTGGTTTTGCTTTCTTGTTTATTCCTGAAAAATCGCAAACAAATAACAGCATTTTTTCCATCATGTCCACAAAGTTTTTTTGAATCTGCAGAATTCCAGAGTATAAGCAAAAGCATGGGTACCCAGTTCCCACAATGCAGATGCGTCTCAGTCTCTTTCACGGAACTGCTTAGCGCAGTTACCAAACGTGGTCTCAGTACAACGCACTGGACTGCCAAATATAGATGGTCCAGAATGGATGGTGCAGACCAGTTACATGAAAATCTGGACTGGTTATCGATAAACAGTATTAAAAATCTCAGACAGGATGCATGAAAAACCTGATTCTGTAAGACTGAATAAGAAGAGGTGAGTGTGTTGGTGTTCTGAGTCTCAGTTCTCATGGCATCAGTGCTCAGAATATCGGTTCTCAGCGCATCATCAGTATAACAATATTGGTACTGAGTACTAGAAGTCACCATGTCAGTGCTCACAATATCATAAACAAGATCCATGTTCTCTTGCATCCCAGGGGAGCTCCAAGGCTTTTTGTACAGCCTATAAGATGTGATGGTGGGCTAGCAAAGACACAGCTGAAAAGGGTATTCGTGGCTCTTTATCCATCAGGGTATTTGTACTGCGAGAGCTGCAAAGCTCTGCAAGTCAGTGTTTCTACTGCGGAGGACTGTCAGACAAGAGGGTCCTGGTGAGTCCTACTCTCCAAGTGGTCTCCCTGCCACTGGCATGTGACATGGGGAAGATAGAGAATGAAGAAATGGGGGATTAGTGCCAGCAGCAGGGAACATGCACCCTAGAGACAGGGCAGCCAGGACTCGGGGTTTCCTGGAGTCTTCTTTCAAAGGCTGCAGGCGTTTTGGGGGTTCAGTTTGTCTTCATGTCTGCTCGTCTTCTGGGACAGTTGATGTGGAGCAGAGGGTGAGGGGGAACTCCAGGGGATTAGGAAATTTAAGAGGACAGCAAATCAGCAGGGGGGGCAACTAATGGCAGGCCAACAGCGAGAAAGTACAGATGAGTCATTCACAGCAGAGGGATTTAGAAGAAACATAGAAGGAGACATATTCAGGCAGAAAAGCAGAAGTTCTGGGAAACAAAGTTCCTGGCCAAATATGTGCACAGAATCTTTTTGGCAGCGGCTGGCCTAAGGCATTGTCCGTTCAAGATGGGGATGAGCAAGGTGAAACTGCATAAGGCTTGGCTCTCTCTGGACTCCGTCCAGCTATTAGTGCAGCGGTTAATATTTTGTTGCCATGCGCTGGGGTTGTTTCGCTTCGACAGTTAATCACAGGATGCCTCTTTCTCCAGCACTGGTATTGGTGGAACACATCCCCCTTCTTGGCCCCCAGTGAATCCTGCACAGGTGCTGAATAGCCGGTGCTACACTGTCAGACCTACCACAAAGCCCGAGTCACAAAGAACAGCGAAATCCTGCACTTAGAGATGACCGGCACTTCCCGAAAGAATGGCCCTTGAGGGCCTCAGTTATTGCAGTGACGCACACCACGCTTTATCCCGATGTATTTACGGTATCGCCCATATAATCATCCTGGAGCAAATTGGGACAATAAATTCAAATGGGCCCCATGAGTCTGGCATCTAGCAAGAAGGCAGACTTGTAAGTCCTCTTGTCTGATTGCAAAGATTCAATTACAGCTATGCGAACTGGTATCAAGTTCTGTCAAAATTAATGTTTTACATGATCGCTGTCTATCAATCTGTCAAAACATCCTCTAGCGCTATAGTTGTATGACATAAAGCACAAACGTGCATTTTTAGATGAAAAAAGAAAACACTCCACTCATAGAAGTCTCTTAGACGCAAAGAAAAAAGGAAAGAAATGTGACAAATACTTTAATAGAGAGAACAATTTTAACATGCATTACAAATGTATTACTCAGATGTAATAAATGCGATGACTTCCCTTTTTTCAAAACTTGGCAGGTGTCGTGGGAAGAGAAGTCAAACAACTTTGAGCGGTTTAAAATTTCAACGGCATAAATGACTAATGGAAAGAGAATCAGGGATGGTGGAGGGCCCAGATTGTCTTTCAAAAGGTCAAGCCTCTTTTTCTTTGCTCGAATATTCTCGCCTTTTCAAATTAATTTGGCAAAGACGAGGCTTCTCTCTGAGCCCAAACACGGATCAAAAGCAGGGAATGCGACTTTCCTGGCACACACAAATACACACCGCTGGTAATTATATGCCCACTCTGCAGTGGGCTTTATTTTAGTGGTCCTGTGCTTTAATGAAGCTCTGTCATTCGTTCGTTTTGCCAAGTGCCTGATGTGCGCTGAACAGGTGGGACGGACAGTCTCGGGACAACTGCCACGACTGTGGCGTTGATGACTTGATTATGGCCCTGCCAATTTTGCTGACGGGGCAGGTATTCATATTTGCCAATAATTATGGTCTCCCATGATAAGATGAAGAAACCACTGACCCTTTCAGGGTCCCTTCGCGCTCCTCATTAACCACAATCAACCCCCAGTCTTCCTTTCTCAGGCATCATCGTGCTGACGTCACCAGCCTTTGCTCCCGCGTGCCTCCTTGGTGGATGTGAATGCTTTTGATTTTGCTGCTATTTAACAGAGAAAAAAAGCGATATCGGCTTTGCCATCGGAGAACGCACCGATGTTGTGCCATCGGACAAGTAGATGTGAAGCGAGAACCTGATGGCACCATTACTCCAAAGAAGCTGCCAGAAAATACACGGTGGAAATCTAAAGAGAGGAAGAGAGTTCCATGTTTAAACAGTTTAGATTACACTCTTGTCCTTGAGCTCCATCAAGGTCACGGTTTGAATTTGATTGTTCGTGGACTCGATAATAAGCCCTCAAACTCCTTTACTCAACTTGTGAGCCCCCCTCCCCCCACCACCTCCAAAAAGTTGTTTTACATTCCATTTTTGTCCCTCTGTGTGCAACCCCACACTTATTACCTTCAGATTCCACCATGGCAGCCCTCGCATATAATTGAATACTGAGTTTCGCTGGCTTGGAAATCAATTCGGGAAGGGGATTTTTGTTCATTATATTGCTCATCTTTTGGACTATATCTCCAATCTCTGAAACCTTGGCACAGCAGAGCACCTTCAGTTTAGAGATCTTCCATGTCTGACCTGGATAGAGGGTTTGACAGGGGAGCGGGGGTGGGGTCGAAAAAGGACAAGTGGAAGACAGGGGAGGGAGACCAGCGAAGGCGAACAACACTGAGGATGAGCTGCGGCACCAATGCGCGATCCCACCACCAGATGCTGCTGTGCTCTAAGCTGAAAACCTTCGAGAAGAGATGCGGGACACGTGGGTTGACAGCCCTGCATGTTACCCACTGGGAGCTCTGGCACGTGTGGGTTAGCCTGGTGTCTTTAACTACATGGGTGTGTTTGTATTGTGCTCCTGTGGTTGCCCGTGTGCAGGTGTGCCTCGCATCTATATTTGGCGTTGCGGGCTTCAACCCAGTCTCCTGCCGTTTCGAATCTCACACGAGACTCCCCATCTGGAATTCCGCAACAGCCTGTCTTACAGCTAAAACCCGCCGGGGCGTGAACGTGTAATGATGGACACTGAGGTTTCTATCTTAAACATCTTGACCCCAGGAACCCCGGAGGACTCCGACCTACAAACCTACGGGTCAAAGGTCACACTCAGCCACTCACCCCTTGCCATTTGGGATGACGGTAAGCTCACGAGCATGCACCTGCCTGGAACGGAGCGGCTGCTTGCGCTGACGAGGAAATTAACTATTCCACAGTCATCCGAGACACACGTTTCAGAACTTGCATTTTTTATGCCCCCCCTTCGCATTAGCATTCCCAAACGCGCAACATCAAAGCATTTCTGAACAATCGCTACTGGCGCCTCCGACACGAGACACAAAGCGCCTTGTGATGACACCCAAACAAAAGGGGAGAGCTCTTTGTGGGTATTTTTGAACACCGTAAGCGGGTCCCTCGCCGCCGACACCAGCTCCCTGAGCGCTCACCTCAGATTAACGTTTATCGGACACGGCCCTCCAGGTCGGGAGAAGCGAAGCCTCATATGCCATCCCTGGCGCTCCAGTTCCATTGGTGGCGGTAATCTAATAGCAGTGGTGACCTTGAAAGAGTGCCTTGCGGGTCTTTTGGTCCCTCTTAATACCTCTGAGTCGGTCCATTAGCTGGTCATCCAGCCGACACCGAGGAGGGAGGAAACACGCACGCACACGTACGCGAACGCACGCGACTCGCAGAAAGTCGCGTGGAAGGAATATGAATTCTGGCGCCTAGAACGATGTCCTCTCCAAATACATTTGTCTTCTTGAAGTTGGGGGACATGATGTGACAACAGGATCTTTTCTAACTAGTCAAGCACTTTAAAAATGCTGCTGTTCATTTCCTCTAATCTGAAACCAAGTTACTCCAACTGGTATCAGAGTGTCGGCTTGTTTAAATTCCGTAGCCTGCATATCACACACACCTTGTCTGAAACCGCTTGTCCCGAACAGGGTCGCGGAAAGCTGGAGCCTATCCCGGCTACTCAGGGCACAAGGCTGGAAGGTGAGGGGACGCACCCAGAAGAGCACGCCAGTCCGTCGCAAGGCATCCCAAGCAGGACTCGAACCCGAGGCCCACTAGAGAGCAGGACCCGGCCAAACCCGCCGTGCCACTGCGCCCCCCTCTAGCCTGCATATCGCTGGTGTTAATTTTTCTACATTACCGAAATTATTCAAATGCAAAATATAATAAGAATTTATGAAATTATTCTTTTCCAAATGGCCGTTCCTTTTTTCCCAATCATTTTTCAGATGAATCTCCCAATTCTAGTTAGAATGAGCAATGATTCCCTTGCAGTCATACTGAGCAGTAATTTCTGGCCAAACTGAATATTGTGATAACTCCATTCCAAGGGAGATTAAAGGTTTTGGGGGGGATGAATTTATTTTATGTAAAATTAGGGTGGTTGACAGCAAAGACTGCTGCAGGTAAGAGAAAGTTTGGTTTACTGTCAGGCCTTTAATTAGAGGTGCAAGTCCCCCTCCATGTTCCCTAGTGGCCATGCCCTCTCCAGGAGAATGATTCTGCTGGAACCAGGATGACTGCCAGATCTAGTTTATCATGGATGGAGTGAAGGTGGATGGGTACAACTTCACCAGCTTCCTCTACTAATGCGTTTTCCATGTGTCTGTAAGTGGTGCAATAGAAAATGTGGGTAAACCTTCTGTGTAATTGGAGAGGACGCATCTGAAGGCGCATGCTCAGCAGCATTCTCGGGGTGTCCATCCATCTGGGCTCCTTAATGTCATTAGCCCTGTGAGGCCTTTGCCCCCTCCTCTTCTTTTTTCCCATGCTCACTAGTGGGCTGTATTTGCATATATTTCCATACTCGGCGAAGGCACCCCTTCCCAAAGCCACCGCCCAGTTCCCATTGCGTGGCCCACTCCAGCTGTTAATCCAGCAGTGCCAGCACCTCCTAGGGGCAGGTGATGCCGTCAATTACTCTGCAATTACCTGGGTAATTATGCAGAAGAGGGAAAGGGTAGACACACTGGGAGGGGGGGTGTTGCGGGCGAGGAGAGACGGTTTATTTCGGTGCGGTGATGAACGGCTGGTAATTGTGCTGGCCATGTCGGGAACTGAGAACCTTTGGTGGCGGGAGATGAACTGCTCTATCACAAAGAAAACAGCTGTCTGGTTCCGTGGGGGAAAAGACCAGACGCACTTTCAGTTTGGTGGACAGCCACTGCAGTTCACCACATGCGAGCCTGATTCTGACGCACTTGACCGACTCTGCTGTGATGGTGACGGTGGCCCTTCTCTTCATGGTGCCTCTTCCATCATAACTCTTTTGATTTGCCGTCACGGAGATTTCGTTCTCTGGCATCCTCCCCCAGGTGGCTGCCTCTTTTTCCTTATTATCCCACAGGGCTGTCGTGTTTATCTTCGGAAACTTATTCACAAACTCAAATGCCTCTGTTTGACCCACTGCAGTAATAAGGTGGAATAACAGATCTCCATTTAAAGTGGAGTGACTCTGTTTCCTCACGCAGGCAAGTGCCAATCTGTCTACACACAGAGAATCTCACTGAGAGAATGTGAGTCTTCTCCAGTGGTGAGGCCATTCGCACAAAGGTTCGATTGGTTTCTTCAGCTGGGTTCTTTAGCTATTTGTCCCATCCAGCCTTCCGCAGGCTATGATTTTCATAACGTAACTTCTGCAGCTTATGTGTTCACTCAAAGCAGGGACCCCGTCGATACGCTGTGCCCTGCTTCGCTCTTTCTCCCATTTACCATAAATCCATGGTAACAGTTCTGCCGTGTGAAAACCCAACAGACCCAGGTAGCATTGGTGGAGCTGCAGTCTTCAAATGTACAACCTCATATTATACACTTACCAAGACTAATTGTTAATAGAGGGTGACAAGGTTTCAGTTCGGCCCAAGCCTCTCAGGAGTGGAGGTAGGTACTCTGCCTTGACCACAAGAAGGGGGAGTGGGGTAACACAGGAAGCCATAGAAGAAGGAGCTAGCATAGGAGATGGAGAATCGGGACGGCAGGACCCAAGCGTGGAGTCGTTCGTCTGGATTCGGGGGATAAGGCAAGTTCTCAGAGTTGGGGACAGGCGAATCGGCAGTCGGAGTCAGAGCGAGGATCCATGGACGAGGTCAGGGGACGAAGCGAAAGGTTGGTCGGTCGGAGGTCGGTGTTTGAACGAGGAGCTGTGGACGTGGTCGGGAAACAAAACGAAGGGATGTAAACGGAAGACGAGAACGAAGAACACGTGTTGAGTGTGCACTGGATGTCACGAGGGAGGGAGGTTGTCTCTGACAAGATTCTGCAAGGTATGGGAGCTGAGGAGGGTCTTTTAAAGGGTGAGCAGTTAGTCAGGTGCTGGACCAAAGTCAGGTGCTGTCGGCTGAGTTGTGGGCGTGAACGTGACAGGTTTTAACATCAGATGCCACTTCTGCAATGATACATCAGTACAATTCCAAACTTCAGTCATGGCAAACAGCTTGTTAATGCTTCAGTCTAATAATTATTATTGTCATTTATCTAAAACAATTTACAATTTTATGCAGTGTCTAATTCAGGGGTACTGCGGCAGGGTCCCTCATAAAACACGGACTGTCTGTTAAAATCTTTAAATCATATATTGGGGCCACAACTACATACCGGCACATCAATTATACCGTCTCATACTCGTCCGAAGCCAGCTAATAGTACCTTATGGCAAAGCAAGACTCTAAAAGAGCTAAAAAAGAGGAATACTAAAAAAATACTAGATTAAGCCTCAATGCTAGATCCACAGACAAGATCAGGATGGCTTGAAATGTCTTTGCTGCGGTCCACTGAATCACGGCTTGTATGATTCACCCGTTTACGATGCCACCGGCTACAGGATCTGACAGGAAAAAAAATCTGCAGGCAAAACAATTCTGAACTAAGCAGACCACACAGAAGCAGAATCAGAGGACAGAACTAAATGGACAAACCCAGGAGATCTCCCGCATGCAGCCCTGTAGCCCATCCGGTGATGCTGAGAGCAGCCCTCTGACAGCGAGCTCCGGCTTCAGTGTGAAGGAATTAATTGAGTGAAAGAAATCTGCTTTTCAAGGTTGAAGTGGGTTAAGGGAGGCATTGTAACAATTGTTTTTTACATGCCGGAGGCTGTGTGCTGTTAATTCCAGTTCTCTCTCCTTCTCGGGCAATAATCCTACAACGCCGCCGCCCCTCCCCTACTGACCTGATCTGTTTCTCTTGCTATACTTTCTTTTTTTGCTCCCCTTTTATACTGCTGTGCATGTGTTTGTCCTTGTCAGTGTATCTTGAGCGTGTGTTACAGAGAGCTGACTCTATCAATGCATCTCTACTCTTGTAAAGTCAATCAGAACCAAGGCTTCGTGTGTGTGTGTGTGTGTGTATACTCACTGCTATGGAGCTATGTATATGGGCAGCTCAAAAACATGACACCACATCACAAAGAATGAACACACTGATCACTGCTGCCTCTCCACACATAGCAGCAATACGAACCCATGAAGACACTGATCGCGCACAGCTCCAATCACACCTTGTACTTACAAGTAAACTCTGTGAGTACTTGTCTGAGAGCTTCACACCATTTGTCCTTACGACCTGCTGCTCCCTCCACCCCTTCGCTGTAGAAAATGGGATTTCCGTTATCCTATTGTATAAACATATGTTACGACCGAATGTGTACAACACAGGTCTAACGCCCTGTGGAGCGTTTCCTTGCGTTTATGAGAAATCACTTGTTGCAAAAAGACAACTTGTTTCGCAATAACATGACTTAATCCACATGACAAATCATTAATGATCTCCATACAGTTCCGCGCAGCTCATTAAAAACATTTACTTGAGGGTGTCGGAAATACGCAGCGTCAACGTAACGGATTGGAAAGAGGTGCCCGGACACATCGCGGTTCCCTTTTTTACACATCTCACTGGAAGATTGCGCAGCACCGAGCGGAATCAACCGCATTCACCGTGTCTTCGCGTGCATGCGCATACAGGCATGCGTTTTTGAGTCAGCGCGTGAGGGGATGCGTGCGTGCATAGCGACGCCCAAGAGCGCACACGTGTGAGTGTCCGCAGGTAAATGCATGGGCAAGCTCACGTGAGACGCCGTATGTTTCGACAGCGCAACGAGGAATAAGCAGGCCGCTGACAGAGATGCCTTTAAAGCTCGAGATCCCAGCACCATGCCTTGCACGGCAGCATAAACGATCCATCTCCGCTAATCTCGGCTCTAATGTATTTCTAACCCAGTAACTGTCTTGCAGCTCCCCGTGAACGCAACCCCCAAACCACAAACAAAACAAAGGAAGTGAAATGGAGTGGAAAATGAAAGGAAACAGAACAAGAAGAAAAGAAGGAGGGTGGCGGGGAAGCAGACAGTTTTAAATGGACGCTTGAAAAACACCAGCCAGCAAGAATAACGCGGTAGTGGTGTGGGAAGCAAGAGGGAAAAGGACGAGCGGGACGGAGACAAACACTACGCTTTCTGCTCAACTGATCCGCTCTTGCCCGGAGCACAGGGTTTAACCTGTTTTCACTGTTAAACTCCTCTTTAGCAGGCCTTTCATGTTAAATATCAGCCCCCGACTCCCCTTCCTCCTTATCGGCCACTAAATAAGAAACTCTAGTGCAAACACTGTATGACTATATAAAACACTTAGGGATTCCCTTTGAACTTTGGTTCTTAGCTCTTTACGGACTCCCTGACAGCTGGATACTGGAACGCAGCTACAGTTTGGCGTTACACTTATTAAACATAATGCAGCAGCAAATTACCTTCACCGGATGCCTTTTTGAGCAGGAGCAGAGTATAAAACATGCACCGCTCAAAACGGGAGCAAATCACACATCAATACATTACCTGCACATATAAAAACGTGCATGCGGGCAGAAGGGTGTCCTACCGCAAGGGAATAATGTCATAATTGATTTCCGGGTCAAGCGAGAAACTACGGCTCTCTAATGAGGAGCAACCCCTCGCTTTTTCATCGGGCTCGTGGCGATGTCACAGAAGTCAAGTCAAGTCAAGTGGGTCTTTATTGTCATTCCTCTATGCAGCTTGTATACAGTGGAACGAAATGTCGTTTCTTCGGGACCTCGGGGCAGCACAGATCGGTACGCAAGACCACCGAGAATATGCTGCCCTTCCCGTTCGCGGTGGGGCCGAGGGCGGAGGACGGAAGAGCTGGCGAAAAGGCAAAACTATAATGATGCCTCTGCTAAATTTTATCGCTTCGTCTAAAAGGCCATACAGACTCAACCAATTCACACAGTTGAGCGCGGTTAGCGTTCGTCTTTAAAAAGACCAGCCGAGGACAGAACGAGTGCGGGAGACACTAAATAAACACAAGCGGTGACAAACAGGAGCTGGCAGCCGGCGCTGTCGATGGGAGTATTCCGTTGAACGGGCAGTGCCTGGGAATTCCCGGCAGGTCTAATAATAATCCATACTCCGCTCCTTAAGATTCTGGAGAAACGGCTCAGCTTAACCCTTGAGGGAGAATCTCGGCCGTATGAATCATTTAGCCTTTCTCCCACCCTACCTCCATTTACATCGGAGACTCTGGTTCAATACATCATCATATTACATGAAGTTCACATTCATTTATTTTAAGGAGATCCAGCACAGAGCAGGGCCTCCGCATCGGTCCTGCTGTAGTAATGAAAAAATAATAAAAACAACTGGGGAGGCTACTCAGAATACTGGCTCTGAGCTCTGGAATGGTCCTGCAGCTCTTAGCACTGAACACATTTGAAGGATGCATTTGGAAATTACATCTCATTCTGACACCACACTGCAGAGTTGTTGGCATTTTCCCCAGATATGCCCAATCTGCACAAACACTGCCTATGCAAAATTAAATAATTCTCCACTTCTCATCTACTACAAGCCTATGCTGTATGTAATACCATCACGACACATCCTGTTTCAGGCAATTAAAAACAAAGACAAGTACACTGAAATGCTGGCGTGTACCAATTTAAAAAATCTTTTCATTACATGTGGATGTTGTACAATACACTTTTATTTTATTGTTTCATAAATAATCATTGAAAATGCCACTGCTCCCTCGGACTGAGAATAATAACGATGGTTACTACAGCATGGAACCAACCCTGCTGTGTCTACAAGAAAGGGACATGGTGACATGTCAAGGGTAGTAAGAAACCATGGAGTCACAGAATGCCATCTTGTGGTTCTTGCTTTCCATCAGTCTGTTAACACATCTGAAGGTGACATGGCCCCCCCTCCCCACCCCCAACGCAATTCCCTGTCCCTCAAGAGTCTCCTTGTGCTATTGCTCAAAGAAGGACAAAGTTCACATGTCCATGCAGTGCACATATAGAAAGAGGGTCAGGGGTGGGGGGGGGGAACCCATTTGTATTTGAAAACCCCTTCTGCTTATCCAATGAGCAACACCTGAGTGATTGTTCAATTTCACACCTTCATAACCACTCCTGCCAGCTCTCATGTCTTTGTTTGCTTACTTGTATTTAGTGACAGAGGCTGGAGGTGACCAACACTCTGCTCCACTGTCATTTCTGGCATGAAAGCTCTGCTGGTTTGCCAACCAGACAAGTGAAACGACACGGGAAACTCCGGTCTCTTCGGAATCTCGGACTCTGCTGGTGAAGTCTGATCCTCCACCCATTGGTCCAACCTAGTCCAACAGGACTAAAGAAGGAGCAGGCAAGAAATTTCAATGAGGCTTATTTGATCAAGGCAGTGCATTTTCATACTACGGGAAAAAAAAAAAAAAAAAACAAGGCAGAAATCCTGTCGGAGGGGTCGAACTGAACACCTTGAACTTTAGGGCTTATCGCATGGAACTGTCTTAGTAAGAGACAGACGGAGCTTAACTGACATCAAACTGAGCTTTGAGCAATCCCCATTATGGAAAACATCAGGAGAATGAGAATAAAATAAAACAACTGGGGTTTTCATATTGTAGGAACCATGATTCTTAAATATTTAAACAAATGTTGAAGAAGTTAAGAATGATGCTACTAAGACTGAGAATTTTTGGTCAAAACATACTCTAATAATTGACACCGACACAAAAGACAGTCCTTGGAGTCACAGAGGTTTTTCATTGATCATCATACTGTGATCTAAGTCTTCGTTTGTGTTCCACCTTATACCTGATCTCACAACACAGTGGCATCGGTCCTTGATCCAAAGAACACGCACGCGTTGACTGAAACCGCTTGCCCCAAGTGGGGTGGCGGTAAGCTGGAGCCTAACCTGGCAACACAGGGTGCAGGGCTGGAGGGGGAGAGAACACCCAGGACGGGACACCAGTTCATCGCAAGGAACCCGAAGCGGAACTTGAAACCCAGCCCCACCAGAGAGCAGGCACAGGTCAAGCCTGTTGCGCCACCGCACCCCGCATTGCAAAGAAAACAGGAGGACCAATATGGGATTTAGACCTGGGGCCTTTTATCAGGGATGCCACCCAGCCTACAAGAGGGAGCCCTTTCCACACTGTTGCATTACTGGAGGGAGGTCACATTTCATCCCAGTGCCGTAAGTCCCTAATGGTGTCCATTCTGTTACGGCATCTACGACAAATGTCTTGACATTTGTCTTCATTATTATCAGTGAGGAGGAACGATGGCACTCCATGCACGCTCCATTACCTTTCCTCATTGCACGGTTGCACGCCTGAAGTAGCACATTAAGTGGATCCAAAATGAAATAACATGTTAGAACTGCAGGGGTCTGCCTAATTACATGGTGGTGGGGGGGGCAGAAACATGCAACTGCATGCACTGGTCCAATTGGTAGATAGTTTTGGTAAGACATCTATACATGGAAATCTACTTGTGACTGCTTAACTAGCAGCTGTAATGAAATAACCAACAAGGTCTGCTGCCTTCTCTTTGCAGAAATCAATACATGCTTGAGGAGTACATTAAAGTATAGTGTTACTGACATGGTAGGATACTGGCTGGAGAGGGTGCAAATGGGCGAGATTTTCAGTAGCTAGACTGAAAATTAACAATGAACAGGGTGAGACCTGGCCATTTACTATGGCGGTAGGGCTGTACGGCATTCCGTCACTGACATCCAACTCGAAGCAGACTGGGCTCAAGATGTAGCCGTCACCAGTGGAGAGAATTCACTCCTCGCCAGTCATCTGAAAACTAGCAACAAAATAGGGTTCTTTTCCACTACCTTTTAAAATCTTGTGTCTCTTGTGTAGATTGTCGCTGGATATCAGGTAAACCCTGCAAAAAGCCCCCGCCACTCTATCTGAAGGCTTGAAATAGCCCGGCTGACTCTAAGCTAACCCAAATGCAAGGCCAGAAAAGGCCTGTCATTGGATGCCAGTGTAGCAGGATTCTACTGAAAGACCTTTTTGTCATGCTCAGTGGAGGCTTAAAACACCTTCCACAGCAAAATACTTCCTCGACACTGTGAACAGAAGTGTAAGAGTAGATAATGAGTTCCTCTGTTCGAGTTTCCTTCCGGAGAGTCAACAGAGCAAGGAGGGCTATTGCGATGGTCCTCACCACCGATGGGTGCTAAGCAGACAGGGGAAGGAAGCCGGACTACTCTGGGTAATGAAGACCGTGCTCATTAGAGAGTAGGAGAGGAAAGCAAAATATGTAGAACGGTGCTACTAACCTGCCACTGTCCCTGTTGGTACAGATAATCAAGCCGGGGGACACGGAACTGGGAGTGTGCATCGATTCAGTCATCCACCTGTGTCACTGGAGTGATCGATGTATGACAGGAGGGGAACCTACTGTTTGACTCCAGCTCTAACGGAGCACGAGAGAAGAAGGCAGATTGGCTGAGCTGTAGCCGGGTAGGGGTTTTGCTGTTCCGAGGAGCACCAGGGAATGTGATGGAGACAGAACCGTCAAGCTTTTGGCAGGGCTAACAGCTCTTCATCATCTTCCTCACTTATTTATGTGCCTTCATGGCTTTGTGGCGCTCTGCAACTATTGGTTTAGTAAACCTGTCTGGTATCGTGGAATCACCAGGAGATGTAAAAGGACAGAAAGATTTTTCTTCATGTACCTTGCATCAAGCAAAATGTTGTAGATCAGGTCTCCTGTAAACCCAATCAATGTTATGAGGCAAAGCCATTTATCTGAGTTTGCCATCAACAGAGCTACAGGGGAGAACGGAGGAAAAGTTGCTCTCCTGGATTGAGCCGCATCAATGGATAACCTCAGTGCGCCATTCCGAGTTGACGCGAAACAAGACCCACAATCTGTGAAAGCCATAAAATCCCAGCATGCCCTGGAAGTGGGTAAAAACAACAAGGGAGAAAATGCTGGAATGTTATCATAGGCCAAGTTCTTCACAACATTACCCTCAAGCCAGCCCTTTGAACCTTGATCATTAAAATTGCAATTGCCTCTGAGACTGGTCTTTCTCTACACGCCTCTTTCCTATGCACCATGCCTCCTTAGCCCTCCGCCTTCTCGCTAGGAGAAGCCTCATCGCTTCTCTGACTCGTACAGCTGCCACGCAGCCCCGGCAGCAATTAGCACTTGGTAAATTGAAGCGATTTGCATTTAGGAAACACGGAGCAGAAATGTCACAACACCAGCCTGCCAGATGAAAACACGGCTGATGGGAGAAGCAATGGCGTTCAAACAATGTGCTGATTTCTCTCTCAGGATAAGGGATATCTTTCCACGAGCCCTTTGGTCCATTTGAGGTGGAAAAAAAGCCCTTTCTCCTTCCTAATAGTGAGTGGCATTAGAGCTATTGCCCTACAATCCTTATTCCCAGGTTCAAATATATCATACCTCTGGCTATAGAACCCTTAAGGACTGTATTTACCTGGAATTCCATCCATCCATCCGTCTGTCCATCCATCCATCCATCCATCCATCCATTTTCAATAACTTCTTGCCCTGAGCAGGCTTATGTTGATCTGGAGCCTTTCCTGGAATCACTGCCGGCAAGGCTGAGGGGGGCATACCCTGAACAGGACACCAGTCCATTGCAGAGTAGTATTTACCCTGAATTGCTCCAGTAAAAATTCCCCAGATGTATAAATCAGTGAGTACCTTTTGAGAAAAGTATCCTCTAAATGACTAAATGCAAAGATAAAAGAGAACGGCAGACAGTACCATGACCGGCCATATCTAGATACTTGTATCAGGCACATTTCACCCCGGACAAGAGTCACTACAAACAACTAAACAGGGGAGCTGAGGCAGTATGCTGAGATTACATCACAGACGCATCTCATAAAATACAAAAAACGTTCCTGAATAACAGTATGTGTCATCATTTTATTCAAGGTTATATCTAAAACGCTCCACACTGATATGAGAAACCCAGCGTGAAAATGAATGTAACCAGAAATATGGCCGGTGACATCAGTGAATGAGCCTACCGAATACTGAATATGGGGACACAGATACAGAGCCCATATCCGTGACCCAGCCAGCACAGAATAACTTCATACATAAAAATAGGACCATCCAGCCAGGCAGATCTGTCACCCTTGAGTGACACTTATGTAAAAGAGTACAAACAGAGAGAGGATAGGTGGCCAGCATGAGATGCTTCCTGTCGGCCTCTTCCATTCGGAGCGGCCCACTGTCCCTCCCGCGTGTCTCTGTGTCAGCCTCGCTGGTCCGTCACATCCAGGGACCAGAACCAAAACAGCACAGCAGGATTTAAGACAAAAGCCCCTTCACCACCCACTTCACGCTTCTGGCGTGAGGATGAGTTGCGGGGAGCAGAAAAGCTAAGCAGCCCACCTTGGCTCCAGCGGCTCCGGGGCCCCTGCTGCAGCATCCTTTCGTGGGGAAGATTAATGGGAGCCCAGCTGAGGACAGGCAGCGCTGGAGCTTGAAGTGCATAAAGAGGGACTGGCACTGAGCTGTGCCCTGCTCCTTTCCAATGATAACAATAAGCAGGCTGCGTGTGCTCGAGTGTGTTTTAAAGAAGGCTCGAGACTTTCTTTACATCTCACTGCAAAGGCATGACACAGGTGCGGCCAGCGCAACAGACCGTACGGCTTTACGAGGACCTTCCCGTTGCCCGTCCGGGTCCACCCCAGCTGTCCCCGGCACACCGTTTTGCCATGCTCTGACAACTTCGTCGACTCACCTCCACACCCTGTACTTTCAGCTTCATGTGATCCTCCCGTGTGGTCTTGCCATCCTTGCGCTTCTTCCAGCAGTAGCCATCCTTCCGGTACTTCACCTTCTTCCTGTTGTACAGTATCATGGAGCCATTCTGTGGCCTGAAGAAGAGGGAGAACGCAGAAAGAAAGAGAGCAAGGAAGAGGGGTTGAGAGGTTGGAAAAAACCAGCTGCAAAGGGACTCATTTGAGAAAGCCTCCGAGTCACAACACAGCAACAGGAGACTTGGGGAGTGAGATGATAATATTCCCTGGTGGCTGAAGCCCATTGCTATGCGCACTTTGTCAGCGAATGAACAAAGCATTACTTTCATCCAGTGCAGATGCCAAGGAGCAGTTACATTTCTATAACACACAGAACAACAGACTCCCTTATTTTCACACATGGTTTAGTGAGTGATGATTTAGGGGGGGGGACTTGTGGAAAGGAAAACATTGCTGGCGGAGCACTGTAAAGCAAAATATTTGCACAAATTTGGACAAATAATTCATTAATCATTTTCGCTCAGCTTTGCCGATAACGCCGTATTCTTTGGGTTTACTGTGGTGGCGATACACCGGTACAATACATACATCTGCTTTGCCAGTGCAGTGCAAGTCAGTGCGGGTCATGCTATCGTTCTTAAATGTACGTCGGCTACTCTCTTCCTTCGAAAGGCGAAAGAACGGGAAGGGACGAACCAAAGACGCCGTGAGCGTTCCGCACCCCTCCGTTCCTGAAAGGGGGGCGGGGGTCTCCGGGGATCTCCCCGAAGGCATGACAGAGGTAGACAAAAAGCCAGCATCCTGAGTGACTACGATGAGCTACCGATTCCGGAAAACACCGAGGAGGAGCACAGCGCAAGGTTTTCGGTTACCATGTCTTCTGCCATCTCTCTAATATCATACGCACATAACCCACGGAGCTGCGATGTATAATCATGTCCCCTGGCTCCCAGTTTCAATGAAACAGAGGATTTTTTTTTGTTTGTATTGTTTTGTTTAGTGTTTTTTTTTTTTTCCCGCCTCAGTTTTATCCATAATGCATTGTGCATCAATCTCCATCGTGGCTCATGGGGCCTGACTGTTGTTTATCTTGCGGTCGCTCATCAATCATGCCCCAGGATGAGTCTCGGGGGCCACGGGAATGGGGTGGGGGAAGTCCCAGCAGCCTGGCACTGTGGCCCTTGACAGCCCCTTTTAATTAAAGATGCCGATCAAACCGAGACATCCAGGGGCCTCCTTTGCACCCCCCAAATGCCCATCAACAAGCGCCATGTGCTCAGGAATGCCGCCTGCTCTCCTCGCTCTCTGCATCTGTTCCTCATTCTACTGGCATCTCTGCCTCATCTTTTCTATCTGTCTCAGTGTTTATTCCCTTACCCCTTCCACACATTTTCCTGTGTTCTTATAATCCCCCATCACAAATTCCCTGCCATGTCTGCTGGTCATTCAAAGTGAACACAGAGACTATTCCAGCCTTTAGTCGAGGTTCCAGTCTGCATTATGAATAGTGTTTTGGGCAGCCCGAGTCACATTGTTCTCGCTGACATCTGTTTTTTCTCCTGATCACTGGGTTTGCTGTGTTTTCTGTGATTTCACTCTGCTTAACTGGACACGTGTTAATAAGTTCTCCATGTCCATTCCGCAGAAACCAGTGGGAACAGGTGCGGGAAGAACAGATCATGTCCAATTTTTTTTACTGGTACATGGAATCGGTGTCTCCGAATTTGGCTAATGAAGCCATAATGATGTTTAAAGCCATCCAACAAGGACTGATAGCGCAGCCAACCCCCGAGTAGGTCTTATTACACTGTGTGAACTGTAACTCATCATACTACTGCCTATTTTTGCACGATAGTTATATGAAAACCACATAGCTTCGTTGCATAAAAAATGAAACTGGGATCATGTGGCACTGCATCAAGCTAACCCCGTCCATCAGGTATGTATAGAGTAAAGGATTCTTATTCCGATACGTGGACGAATAAAGCAATCACACGGACCACGGATAAAGCAAGAACTTAAATTACTCCCTTCCTGAAGCTATCTGATGTCCTCAGAACCTTTTTTTTTTAAGTGGAGGTGAGTTTCTTGCGTTGAGAACTCCCACAACATGTGGTGTTTTAAATGGGTTATTTATCTACACCATGCAAAAGATATTTGCTCAGCTTTTTTTTATGCAGGCCTCTAGGTAAGCTGCTTTTTAATTGAAGGCAGTATGTGGCGGGAAAAAAAAAAAAGCACCGTAACGTCATATTAGGAAGTGGGCCTGGAGTTCGCAAACCGGCAGCACTGGGCTCTCTGTGTTCATCTTCTGGCTCTGTGTACTTAGGCGATTCAATTAATCTTATCGGAATTATACATATTTATACATGGAGGAGGGAGAATGCTAACCGCTTTGTTATCGAGCACCTCTGACAGGAAGCCCTCTGTTTCAGGGACCAAACGTAGCAGATTAAAATGAAGAAACAGCTTCAGCAGATACAAAAACCCCTTGCATATTTTTTGCTTTACCCCCCGTGCCCCCCCGGCGACATCTCCACAGCATTCATAGCCATAATAAGCTGTGCTATGAATTGTTGCAATCTATGAAGAGTCCTCAAGGATACACGAGGAACATTTTCCAAGGTAATAGTGTTCCCTCAATAAGTTTTATTCATTTTAAAAAATTAAAAAACACGAGGAGAGGCTGGAAACGGTCATAAAGCAAAACATATGTGGATGACTAAACATGTTCCTCTAGCCCAAGATCGCCACAGGGACCAACTCTGCTTCGCTCTTCGCCATTTTTTAGCTGGCACTCAACCAAAGAGCTCAGACCAAGTGATCATAAAAGCATTAGCAGATACAGAGAGCAGCTAAATTGTGTCCGGTTAATGACGCGATCGGACCTTCTGTCACCCAACGCTGGTGACGGACATTGTGGTGAAATGAACTGAGGCACACTTAGCCTCGAAATGCATAGGTCCAACATATGACTCTCCCAGTCTCATTCCTGTGCTGGGGAAGGTCAACTCTTGGGTGCACTGTCTTCTCCATGCTTCTCATTGTGCTTTTAAAGGCGCACTTATCCAGACTGAAGAAGCTGAGTCCCTTCCTTGTCCAGCAAGGGGACACTTGGGGGAGGAACTGTTCCATTGACATTGCTATGAAATCAGCCCTGGGATGTCTGTGCTGCTGAGAAGAAAAGACGAGATGAGAGTGTAACGGGGAGCGTGGAGAAAGATATCTTCACACATCACCCCCTTGTCCGTGCTCTGCGAGAAGTAAATGTGAGGTCATGTATTATGAAGAAATCAGTTGGCTACTGGCAGAAAAACCTGACTCTACGTGTTCCTATGCTGGAGGAGCTCTCCCCTACTTACCGCAGGAGCTGACTCATATGACGTTAGCTTGTCGAACGTTGCCTGGTTTAAAATTTCTCCATTTGTGAGAAATTTATGGGAGAACGTACTGAAGGCAAGCCGGAAGTGTGTGGTGCTGGTGCTTTCAGCTAATCAGTAGTCAGTTTCCGAAAAGCATTGTTAAAACTGCATTGCATTGTCTCAGTGGGTATGTTTAGCACACTGGTCCTTATTAGTGGCCCTTGTGCACTTTGTTCCAACCATGTAGACATCTGACTGCTTTAACTAATAAGATGAAAGTTATTTAATCAGCATAGTAAATGTACCCCTGGCCTAGAACCCCATCAGTAAAATGGAGTACTCAAAAACTCATCAGATCATCTTGTTCACAATCAGTCTAATCCCCAAAAGTCTTATAAATCCATACCATACCATCCAACACTAATTTGCTCTTAAAGATCCATTTGGAATTTTCTGGGTAGCACACTAATGCAAAAACTTTAATATTTTTCAGAGAATTATAAAGGTCACTCAAAAATCGACCCAAAACATACTCGACCATTAATATAAATATTCTAATCTTCATAAATTATTATCCGTCCAGTCATCCGATTTCAATAACCTTTTGTCCTGAGTAGGGTCGCAGTGATTTGGAGCCTATCTTGAAAGCAATGGGTGCAAGGCTGAGGCAGGGTACGCTCAGTCTCAGTCTGTGCTGAGTCTCAGTACTATGCTAATTAAATAACTCTTATCTTATTAGTTTGCATGTTCTCCACGTCAGTTTGTTTGGGTTTCATCTGGAAGCTCCTGTTTAATTCCACAGCGGAAAGATGCATTTTAGGCGAACCGGTGACTCTAAAGTGCCCGTAGTGCGTGCCATGCCCTCGCCATCGGAGCGACGAGTCACACCTGAAGCTAGTCTTAGGCAGACGCATAAAAGGCTGAGTAAGAACAAGGACTAGTGCGGAACCTTGTTCAGCCTTTCTACTAGCGTACTCCTTGCTCTACCTTTGGCGTCTCCCTTACCTCTCCATCCTTTGCCAGTACCCTTATCCCTCTCCTTTGTCCTCCGCGACCACCTTTGGATTATCGAACTCTCGCCTGCTTACTGACCTTGTCTTTTGGATTCCCTTGTTATCGACGTATGCCCATCAGAGACCCTTGCCTGTCCACCAACTACGAGTTTGGATTATCGAAATAAAAGTTCCGTTTGCCCCGCACTTGAGTCCGACCACTTCCTTCCGGAACCGCACCATGGCAGTGTGTGAATGAGTGAGTGATTTTGTATACGTTTAGATACGCTACGCTACGATGGACTTTCATCCTCTCCAGGAAGTATACTCCTCAATTTTAAACCCTGTGTTTCTGGAATAAGCTTCAGACCATTGCAACTCTGACTTAGTCAAGTGGTTAAGGAAAAAGAGCGAGTCCTTCCCGAGTCCTGCCTTTGTCTGAACTGACTTGCAATACCGGTTTTGTACAATGAACGGCATACAGTTGTTAAGCCATTCAACAGAGAATTGTTTTGGAGCAACTCAAGGTGTAAGAACCATGATCGAGCATAGAGGGAATCCAGCTTAGCGTCATCATGGGAAGTTCTACATCTTTTTAATTCTGCAATTTTTGCCAGTACTTTCCAAAGATGTAGAAAACTGAGGATGAAATCCTTACAAAGAGATGAGTGCTACACTTTTGTGAAGTCTAGCTGAGTGGATTTCCACATGACTAGTATCTATGTAACGGTCAATGTATAGCGACAGCTCCTTCTTGGCTATGTGTGCCGCTACATCCATCCCTAAGAACAATGACAGCTGTATCAACTACATTGATTACTACCGGTCATAAAAGTGCCGTGATGAACCACCCTCCTCTTTCCCAAAGCAAAGGTTACGCTTGGCTCACGTGTTCTCCCTTGCACGGCATGCATTCAAGATTATTCCAGCACATGTCACGAAATGTCAGTCAGGATGGAGCGCGCTTAAATGCATTTTTGTACCAGTGCTGCAAGAATCTGCCCAAGTAGTAAAAAAACTGCTTTACATTCACTTTGAGAGCAATTTATAGGTTCGGAACCTATTGCCCAGTGGAGAAGACAGTGGCAGGTTGAGCTGCACTACAGGGAACACCCAATGGTTGACCTTCCTCAGCACATGAATGAGACCGAGGGAGTCATACTTTGGACCTCTGCATTTTGATGTGCCACTGACACTGCAGCAGTCAGGACGGGGTGCTGGGGATGATTGAGGAGGAGGAAGGTGGAGGCTGGGGAGGGTGGAAGCAATCACACAAGGGGGGTGGCACCAGACTCTCCGGCAGTGCCTCGCCTGCCTATCTCCCCGCCGGTGATTGCCTGCAAACTCTTGCCGACACATTCCAACACAAAACAGATGTTCCAGGCGTGCTTATCTCGATGGAAAAACCAAAGAACAATTTAAAAAGAATATAAATTACAGCTGCAGCACGTCTGTGCCCCTACGCAGCTCAGGATGAATTAAAGATTTGGGGGGAGGGGGCTGCGGGGTTCCGCCACCTTATCTCTTGGCGGCTGCGAGGGAGCAAAAAGAAGGCTGCTGACAGTCAGTGACATGACGCCCATAGCAAACTGCATCCCAGACACATTTCTTCACGTCCCAAAAAGCACCTGTCCACCTAGGCATATCAGACTGTTGATGTTTCTGAGAGGACGTCTTGTTTCCCCATCAGATGAGAACCGAGGAGAAGGAGCCACGACAAAAAGGAAGCTACGCGTTTTCAATTTATTTTCCGCCTCTAAATGTTTCACCACTTTGTGAATCCACGTCAGAAAAATAGAGATTATTCCAGTCTTGCCGCTGAAATATTTTCCTCTACATATGCACAGCGTACAGAAGATGCTTTTCAATAATTTGATGGATATTTGGCAGGAAAATCGGACGAGGGATCAATTCTTAGAACTTCTTACTTGAACAGGTGTGGAACTTAAAGGTTAGACTGAAGGTCTCAAGTGTCTGACCTAACATAAGTGCCTGTGGAAACGAGGGGTGTGATGGGTGGATGTTTACAGTGCCAACAAAAATGCAAGACAGCAAAAACACAGCCACTGTAGTTCGACCTTTACACTCGATTACCCATAATGAGCGAGCACAGAAACGACTGTCTCCATCGCCGCGCGGTACTTCCTTTCCCTCTATGTTAGTAAAATGTATTATTAAAAGTCCCTGTTAGATACAATTACCTAAAAATGAGTAAATATTTTGTAACGCAATACTGATTTTTAAGCAGGTGAAAAATACCGAATGTGTTACCTTGAAAAGGGACAGACTGTACAGAGCTTTAATTATTTATGAATTTATTAGTTTAGTGCTGCTTAAAAGGGACAGCTGGTAGTGTAGTGGTCAGTGCTTCTGCCTTTGGATCTGGAGATTATGGGTTCAATCCTTATCTCTGGCTGTAGTGCCCTTAAACAAGGTACTTATCCTAAATTCCTGCAGTAAAATTACCTGGCTCCATAGGTAAATACTTGGGAGGAAAGCATCAGATAAATGATGGCTTCAGAAGACTGCTCTGTGAGTAGGATGGTGTTTTATTACGATGATCAGTATTTTCCAACAGGAAACTTTTTCGTGCTGTCAGTGCGTGGGGCATCCAGTCCTAGGTTGGCCTCCAAAACCCTCAACTTTGCCTCCTAGCATAAGTCAAACTCTTTAAACTCGGTGAAGAGCAAACCTCAAAGGACACGTCCCTTGTCAGAGAGCGTTGTGGTTGTGAATATGTGGGGCTGCCGTTTATATTTCACATGCGTTCAACTCCACAACTCCACAGTGTAATTGTCCCAAGTCTATAATGCTTGCCGCTCAAATCCCATCCCTCTCATTTCAATCGATCACCGTGCCCCCCGGATCCTGTTCAAACACCTCGACCGGAAGGCACAGCCGGAATTGTCCTAAATAAGTACTACCTCATCTCAATTGCCCACTGAGCTGGAGAAGTGCTGTCCAAGTGAAGGTGCTTGATATGAAATATTGTAGCTCAGGATGCTTTGCATCCTAAAAGATGCTGGGTAAGGGTGACATACTGTTTGCCTTCAGCGAGTAACTGCTACTAACACAGCTGGGCTAAAAACCCCTGAGCTTTCACCTTTCACCGAACTGGAGTTCAATAAAAATGGAATTATAACCAAACAAGATCTGGACCCAGAGCGTTCCTAAACTGTTAAGAGAAAGTGGCAGCTCAGCTGCAAACTGTGTTTAAAAAAGTTTTCTGCAGTGCTTCCAAACACCGTTATTTTTTATATTCATATATCGAAACTTGGCAATTTCTAGAAGAAAAACATAACAGTCCCACCCCAGAGTGAAGGGGAGAAAGTGGCTTATTAACCCGGCTTCAAAAGTTCTTGCTCCTCAGGTTAATATCTGCAGGAGAAATATCCCCTCTGACAAGAAGTTTTGAGAAAACAGCGTCATGACTGCTTCGCAGCTCTGGAACTGACTGCAGTGATATTAGATTTTTCATCTCTGAAATAATTTTACAAGCTTGGATAGATTTTTGTCACTTCCTCTTCTCCTTTCTCTCCTCGTCTCGTCTAATCTCCTCCCTGCCCGTGACTTCATACAGGAAGAATCGAGAAGGGCCGCTGTGGGAGACAGACAAAAACGCTGTAATGCTGAGATTCCCGACCCTAACTCCTATGAGGCATGTCATAAGTCATTTACCGCATTTCTTGACAGTTCCCAGTGCTTCAGAAATCTTGCACGCCAGGCTCCGCAGATTTAACACTGCAGACCACATGGTAAATATCTTTAATAAAACATCGGGTAGATGCTCAGCAAAACTGACATCACAGGCGAGCGTGAACAAGCTGGTGGAGAAACGAGTGCGGAATAAGATCCGCTTTAGGTCTTGTGCCTCAGCTGGGAGGACTACTGAAGGAATACTCTGCTAAACTGTGTTCTAGTCTGCTTTCTTCTAGTATATCCTGTTAATTTTCGATCCCCACTCGTGTGTGGAGTTTGCATGTTCTCCCTGTGTCTGCGTGGATTTCCTCCGGGTGCTCTGGTTTCCTCCCACAGTCCAAAGACATGCTGTTCAGGTTCCCCCATAGTGTGTGACTGACAGAGTGTGTGTGTGAGTGTTCCACTGATGTATGGATGAGTGACCCAGTATAAGCAGTGTATCTAGTAGTGTAAGTCACCGCGGTGAATAAGGTGTGTGGGCTGACAACACTACATAGAGTTCATCGGAAGTCTCTTTGGAGAAAAGCGTCTGATAAATAAATACATGTAAATGTGATGTTAATGGCAATGCTAACATTCCTCTCAAACAATATGTACTTATGATTTGGAGGACCCTGGAAACAAGAAGTCAGCAATATTTTGTTCTTGCCATGAGAACTGGGACCTTTGTTTGATTTTTCTTAATGCACATTTTAATTATATTTAGGAAAAGAATATTCTAAATGCAGATGAATGTCAGAATTCTGACCTCAAACTGGAATGCTTGTGCTTTTTTGACATTGTTTGCAGGCATATAAGTTCAAGAAAAATTAGAAGGACCCAGTTGCTGCTCCCTGGAAGCCTCTGTATTCTGCCTTGCGTTGCTGCCCGCAATAAACATTTTTTATTGTACGAGTCTCAGTGCTCTGTCCGTTCGACATAAGACCCCGAGGCAGAGAAACCAAACAACAGATTGCATACTGAAGTAACTTCAGAAAACAGCATCGATATGAGATTTCTCCTCAATACCATTTCTTAACACATTGCTCATTAACTAGAAACCTTCCTATTACAAGTTTCACGGCTATGATTGTTTTCATTAGTATTTTCAAAATACAGTACAAAAAAAAGAACTACGCCAGCGACCAAGCTCGAGAACTTCATTCTACAACTCCGAGTTCTCCAAAACCCCACCAAGCCTTTAGTTATTTCTATATAGTAAACTATTAACATTTATTCAATGCTTTTCTCCAAAGTGACTTACAATATTGAGGTCACAGTTATTACATGCTTACAATCATTTACCCATTTTTACAGCAGAGTAATTTTTACTGGAGCAATTTAGAGCAAGTATACTACAGGCAGAAGTGAGGATCAAACCTACAGCTTGTGGGTCCAAAGGCAGTACCTCTAATCACTACACTATCAGCTGTCCCATCAAAGCACTCTTAAGTACATAACAACATCAAAACAAACAAAAAAAAAACAAATTAGGGAATATTTGGTTGACAATACCAAAAATTCTTTCTCATAACAAAATTATGTCTAAAAATTCATTTTGATAGGGCCAGAGCAAAAAGAAAGAGAGTTCTATTCAAGCTATAAATGCAATGCAGTTTTGTGTCCTAATGTAGAGCAAGTGTAGAGCACTGACTAAATTTGAACAAAAAAGAACACACTTTTTCCCTAAAGAGGGTGTCCCACCAGGCTCAGTTTTTAGGACCGTGGCCTTTCAAAAAATTCCCAGGTTTACCCTGCTGTAAAAAGTGGTTTGCAGCTTTGTCTATCAATTAAATTGGAAAATTGGAAAACAATATTCCAGATTTAAAGAGCACTGACAAATTCAGATATTATTATTTAGATTTATTTCTTTATTGAAATTATTACTGAGAACAATTATCTGAAATAAGATTATAAACGTATCTTGGGAATTCTAACATAAATGGTCAGTTCTTGTCCCAAACAAACAAACACACACACACACTTTCTAAACCGCTTGTCTCATACGGGGTCGCGGGGAACCGGGGCCTAACCCGGCAACTCAGGGCGTGAGGGGACACACCCAGGACGGGATGCCAGTCCATCGCAAGGCACCCCAAGCGGGACTCGAACCCCAGACCTACTGGAGAGCAGGACCTGGTCCAACCCCCCCCAACAAACGTAAAATACTTGGACCTTGACTTTTGTAGCCTCTTACTGTTAGGCAGCCATAACTGTTCCATAAATGCTTTCTAACTCGTCTAAAAGTGCACCTCGGATTGTCACTAAAACAAAAAATGGTCACATTATGCCTTATTTTATGCTTCAGAGCATTTCTATAAAGTACTTGGCTGATTCAAAAAAAATTGCACTACTCATTTACAAGGCACTAAACAGGCTTCTTCCAGGGCTCTAAAAAATGCTTTTAAATTACTCCGCAACTTTTCCATTCACAAAAAAAATGTTGACTAACTTTTGTACAAACAGCCTCACACCTGAGGAGTTGCGTATATATTTGGATTCTAGAACAGTTTCTCCTGTCTGTTTTTCATGTTAATGAAAACCTAGATCTCAAAGAAGTCTAGAGAGTCCAGAGAGGAGCTGTATTCCCCGCGATCACTTGTTGATGTTTTGTTGATGTATCGGCAGACTGAAAAGGCTGTGTGTATGTGCACGGTCTACTTGGTGCTTGCCTCAGCAAGAGCAGGCTACCCCAGGAGCAGTTCGAGTGCACCGCTGCCCAAGATGGGCTGAAGAACTAGCAAGGTGTGCTCCTAGGCTCCTTACTGCCAGCTGTTGTTTCGGCATCACTGCGGTCGTACCACCACGACCTTGTCGATTGTTTCAAAAATGTAGAACCGGTTATCAAAAAACCACAGATTCATTCACAAAAGAGAGGTGGCCTTAGCAAAGACATGCTGGAAGTGACAAGAACAAGTAGCCCTGCTGAAGACTTGACTATTTTTAGGGTCCATTGGGAATTTGTCATGGAATAAGTTGGCCGTCTTCAACCAAAAGCCCAATTGCAGAAAGTATATGAACATGATGACACTTGGTTTTTGGAAATTACATCTGCACGAAACAATGTGCCTTGGGGAACTTGTGGGTTCCACTTGTACTGTTTAGGCTGTCAGGGATGGATGCTGCAGGTAAGTAACAACGCCAGGAGTCTGTAGGTTTCTTTTGGGGACTGTCCGCATGCGGCACAGCACTTCTGGTTTGTTTTGAGATCCACCCCTTGTGTTGAATTTCAATGCACAGGAAGCAGGACTGGGAGGAGATGAGGTCAGGTCGAGTGAGAGAGGTGAGAGAGCCTTGCTCGTGGCTTCGTCGTCCCAGTTGCATTTTCAGTGTGAATCAGAGTGGAGCCCATCTGGGCGCCAATGTGTGTCGAGCACGACCTGTTGACACAGGACACTGGGGGCTGTGCACCATTGGGGAGAGAAATGCCAGATCAGATCTGATGGATGAGCCAGGGCCAGGACCTCCAGCAGACTGCCGCTGCACCTGCTGCACTCAGGGAGACTACAGGATGATTCTTGGGGTGATGAAGGGGAATGTCAATGACGGCACCACCTCCTCCATCTGCAGCGGGCCCTGCAGATCCAGACCCCTTTTGACCCTGATTTCGCAGAGCCCCCAAGGTCCAGTGATCACCACCGGCTGGACAGCACATTCCACTTTCTCCAACACCTGAAGTCACCTGCAGCACACGTGTGAGGGGCTAAACGTTGATTTGGTGACAGCTTGCTGAACTCACACAGATGCCCATTCTTTCCCGCAAGTGCTAAACACAAACAATGAATCAGCCCTGAACCCTGAACCACATGTCTACAGACCAATGGTAACATAATAGTGGAAGTAACATGTATGTAACGCTTCATAAGGTCAGAAGGTTTTTTTCCCTCCTCCTGTATTCTTCATGAAGCGAATGGAGAGGCCTGACTGGTGAGCCAGAGGACCACTTAGGAAAGTGTCCAGAAATGCTTCTAACTGGGGACACGTCTGTACTTCAGCAGACCATGTGGTCGGGCTCGATCCTTTGTCAACAGACATGAATCACATCTGGACAAGGGAACAGGGGACCAGGCAGAGCCGGATCTAAGTTATTTAAATCATTTTTGGGACAGCCTGCTCGGAGACAAACCAACAATTTTCACAATGAGTTAGAACAACCTAGGTGTCACTGGGGAACGTCCAACAAATACAATAAAGCGAGAATAAATTGAGAAGAACAAAGAACAAAGCATCCCAAAAATTGTAATAACATAATGGATGAAAAGGAAACAGAAAGTACGATGAGGTGACGTGTTTAGGAGGGAATGTGGGGGTGGTGGGCACTTGCTGTTAAAAATGAACTAGTGGCCCATCACTTCATGACTGTAATTAAACTTTTCCCCCTTGCCTTTTATGGCTTCCTTTGTATGTTAGAGGATAACAGGACCATAAAGCATCTCTTTGTCTCGTTACACCAGATTTATGCCCTTCGTTAACAAAACGACACCTTCTGCTCATGATCTCTTGTAATTATGACATGGTTTCCCATTCATTGACTAGTTGTTTTAAAAGCATTTCACTGGCTTTAAAAACCACAGTAAGCAAAAAGCAAAAAGGCATGCACTGGGGGGGGGGGGGGGATCGTCAATGATGCGCTTTTCATTGATCTTTGAAACCACTAACAGAACTACAATAGTTATAAATAGAAACCTGAAATAAATGCTAGGCCTCAAATGTGCCCCTGTATGCAAAGCAGCGGACAACGGAAGACAGATTGCACCTGCTGTGGGTCCCTTGACTTGTTTGGACTCATTTACTTCACCCGGGTTTGGGCAGCGCTGTATTGGTTGGGGCCTGTGTGCTACTCTGAAGAGAGCAGTTTGGGCAGATGCGTCCCACTGGCGAGCACGGGGGCTGCGGGGGGGTCTTGAGGGACGGACCTAGAGACCATTAGCGAGTGCTGAAGATGCCGTGATGGCGTGCGAGTATGAAGGGGTCGGGGAGTGAGGAGCAGACCTCACCAAGGGCTTCCTGGGAATGCGCTTTGTGAAGGTGACCTTACACTACTAGTCACAAGTGGGACGGAGGACAGCCACCCACCTGATCCCCCACCCCCCAACACACTCAAAAACAACACACACACCACACACACACACACACACACACACACACACACACACACACACACACACACACACACACACAGTGGCCCCATCTGCCTTCCACCAGCCGTCCACCTTTCCCTTAGTTCGCTCACTGCACTGTAATCACTCGCTGGAGGCTATCTAGGTGCTGTGCTGAAACCAGCCAAGAGCATTCCAGCCATTTATGGCAACGGAGAAGGTCTGGAGTCGTGTGTGTCGGAAGGCACTTGCCATGTTGAGCAGTCCTAAAGGTAACGACCCAGAGCTGTGCATGCTGAAGAGTTTGACACTACTGAGGCCTTTTGAGAGACACTAAGTGCAGACCTTGGCGTGTTTATGTACGAGAAAGAGTGAAGCTCTTAAAATGAACATTTACCCTCCATTGACCCTCTCACACAGCTGGGTGTAGTTCAGATTTCATACTAGTGCCAACAGGGGCAGGGGGGTGTAATGGCATGGTGGTGTAGCAGGTTTGGCCTGTGCCTGTTCTCTGGTAGGTCTGGGGTTCGAGCCCTGCTTGGAGTGCCTTGCGATGGACTGGCGTCCTGTCCTGGGTGTGCCCCCTCCCCTTGTGCCCTGTGTTGCCGGATTAGGCTCTGGCTCGCTGCAACCTTGCTCAGGACAAGCAATTTCGATCAGCGTGTGTACTATTGCCAACACTCACACACGAGTTATGACATCACTTCAGGAAGTGGGCATGGGACCCAAAGTCCTTCTGTTTAAATTTTGTCAAGGTTCTTGCTGTTCTACTTGAATCCCCTTACAATACAATTTATTCTTATATAGCGCTCTATCCAGACAGACTCAGCACATAATTGCTACAGTAAGAAACAAGCTGATTAAATGGGGGATAAATGGAAAAACCGTACAGCGTGTAGATTTGACACTTCATAAGAATCTGCTAAGAGAAAGTGGTCACTACTACTCAATGATTTGTTGATGTAATAACAGAGAGTGATGAATGTAAAAAGGGTAGGAGAAACTGTCCTTCCCGTCTGATGGCGTGCTGTGCATGGCTGCTGGTCTACCGAGTGGACTCCATCCTGAAAAATCATAATCATAAAGCTGTCTGCTCTCAGTGGTTCTCACAGGCCCATCAAGATTCATTTGTCCAGTATGTTACTAGGATAGCAGTTTTTCAAATGAGAAATCAGATCCATGCGTGAGAGACTTCGGTCTGTGCTGTGTGGAGTGGACCGATTTCAACCAACGTGGGAGAAGAAACATGTCTTGCAGGAGAAGTTTCTTACAGAGGCGCACGCTTGAGGTAATAAATGGAGAGCACATACTGTCTGCAGGAATATCCTTAGATCCCAAAACACACTTCTGCCACCACCTAGGCTCTTAAACGGATCAGCTGCTCATTTGCGCAATGGAGCCAGCTGAGGCCAGCTGCGGGACACCTTCAATCTGCAGGTACCTGCAGGCCTGGCAGGGTTTGAAAAGCACTCTCCACTATGCCTCCCCTGATCCAAAAAGAAGAGAAAAGCTATTGTGTTGCAGTAGTTTCTCTGCACAGCAGCTCCTTACCGGAACGCTTTTCTGCTTCCGTTCGTGTGCCACCCTTTAGAATAGCTTTATTTTTTCATGTTTCAATGTTGAACTTGAGCAGGTCTGATGATTGCTCTGAGGCATTGAGACTGGGCGCTGAACGACTGCCCCACCCAAGGCTATTGCTCCAAATTCCTCCAAAAGCAAGCGCTGTTGGGGTCTTCACCCAAAACCCCACACTGTTCCAATCAACGGAGTAAAGAGAAGAGATGGACACTAGCGGACGATAGTAGGGTCAGAAGGCAGCAACATGGAAAAGCAGAGGTTCATACGAGGAGGATGGTGGGCAGATAGAAGACTGACTTGCACTCAGTCCAGTTCAGAGGAGAACTTGAAGTGAAAGAGTGAGCATGGGTTGCGATGGGATGGGAGATACACAGGGGTGGGGAGGAAGTCTGATCTCATTTCTGTGCTTTTCTAAAGACGCATTCTGCTGACCCTGCCCTGCGAGGGGGTTGTGATCGACCAGGCTCAAGTAGGCATTCTGACCTCATCCGCCTGGTCGTCTCTCCCTTTCGCCAGTCCAGCTGCCCTCTTTCTCCACACAAGGTCAGCGGACTTTAATCCTCTAGCTAGAGCTCACCCCAATCATCCCTCTTGCACCTCATTTTGTCACAGGCCCTTCATTCTCTGCTCTTCTCCCCTCTTCCTTCTGTTTTCCATCATTCTTTCCAGAATGAAATGGTCCACAGATTCTGTTGTGTTTCTTTTTTCATTTTTCTTTTCGATTGGCTGATTCAGTTTCTGTCAATGCAGTTTTACTGTCACCAGCTCAGGACCCCCAGTTTGTAAGTGGTGCGCTGGATTTGACGGACACCACCGGCTGGTGCCTGGGCAGCAGGGGCGATTCCAAGTAGCGTTAGCTAAGCTAACTAAAGCTACATAACATTATAATGGGACTCTTGGGAGCTTTCGAAGCCGTCATACTCGCGAAGGTCGTCTTTACTGGGGCAATCGAGGCTGCAGTAGCCTTCTGTCGTCGGTAGGCTACATCACTCACCGCTGTTATCCAGAGTTCACCTCTGCATATTATTGCGGCAGAGAACAACAACAGCCCAGTCCACATATTTCAAAACATATAATCGAGTGTGTTCATACCATGAACACAAACGTGGTCTGCGGTCGACTCGTGCCTCTCCTCCTCTTTGAAAAACGTGGTACTGTGCTGTGATTCTGCAACGCAAATCAGGCAGCGATTGACAGCGCTCTGATCCAATGGTGTCGAGCGTTGTTAGAACGACGGTACTCTAACCCAATGGCATCAAGGGGGCACCGGGGGGCCAATCAAATTTCAAGGGGGGCGTCGCCAGACACGCCCCTACTGGGGACAGCAGTCCAAAATGCTGACCTTCCCATACAACCAAAGGAAAGTCAGTCCACGGAAGTGGGTATGGTGTGGCTGCACGCACTCTCGGTGCACCTTGTCACAAACTTCACCAATGAAAGGAAGGAAAAAGCAATCTTACTGCAAATGACAACATGAGTCTACCCACAGCTCTCTGTATGGTTTAAACAAAGTCCTCCCATCTTGAAGCAGGTGGCCGCTAAAGTCATAAAATACGTCCTACAACTTTATGTCGTGTAGATGAGAGAAGTCAAGAAAAGTCTTTACGCACAAGACTGCACTGGTCATACTTTTCATTATTTTAAGCCTTTTCTTTAAGGTGGTGTTTCCACCAAGCCGCCATATACTTTCGACAGCGCGAGGCGCCGTCCGCAAACTAGACGCCAGGAGGAGAAGGCGGCGGTGCGGGCCACTTCCAGTGACGTGTCTCCCCCTCTCCTGAAGCAAGCTCCAATACGTTTCCATTACACCTGTGTGCAGTTCCCCAAACAGAGCTACAGAAGCAGAAACTGCTGTAATTACTCTTTAATTTACTGACTAATGGCCACAGCCCCTGCAGACAGCTGCGATTGTTCCAACATCCCCACCGCCCAAACGGCACACAAGTCCTTTTTTGGATTCCTAACCAATATAATTCATCATTACAAGCACATTAAATTGAAACATACAGACCATAACCACTGTAATTTATACTTTACTTTTTACTTTAGTGTGCTTATGATCTCAGGTGATTTAACACTTTCTGGACCCATGGTCCACTCCCACAGCGCTTCATGTCCGCTTTCATTATTTGGACATCTCTCACTCGTGGCCGAGTGCCATTTTTACTACTGGGTGCGAATGGGCGTTTTTCTTCTTTTAAAGCAAACGAGGTAACATCAGAGTGTTGTGAAGAGTTGAACACTGAGGAACGCAAGTGCAGAACTGTACATCCAATGGCGAGTCCCAGAACCCCAAAGGGTTTTTTTTTCACATTTTTTTTTTAATGTGAAAGAGATGGACAGTGACAGTGTACACACGGCCCGGTGCTTCACTGACCGGTAACTTGTCATATCGGTCACTGTGCTGCCTCCAGGGATGAGCATGACTAGGCAGGTGGGTCACTGCAGGGGTTAACCGCTCTACGCTGTCACCTCGTGAACCGGAGAACACCCCCGAAGGCCCTCCACCCACTTCCAGCAAATAACCGTGGAGTCGTGACAAGTGTGGTGTTACGTAAGATTGGACGAGTTTAGCTTTTAAGGTGTTTATTTCAATCCTTCCACTGGCGATACAAATAGACCGTATTAGCCTGTACACACAAGCCTCATTTCTCCTCCCCTACACCCAAAGAGTCACCTGAAGTTCAGCTGGAAGTCAGGAGAAGGTGAGTGATTGTCTTCTGAGAAAGGACAGGTCTGGAGTCTGCAGGAGCCTAACCTTATGTGCCCACAATTACGACAGGAATGAATAAACAAACAGGGAACAGCAGGTACAAATGGCTTCCAGTTTTTCTAAATGCCCTGGCATAGAGCTCTCTTTTATTCCCTTTTTCTCTACTACCCGTTGAGTCCAGTTTTCTCTTTCAGATGTCAGACGCCGGCAGCTGATCGATAACCCCCAGTAGTGCTCCTGTCTCCCCAGGGAGTGGCCGGAAGGACACAGAGAAGTGAAGGGGACACTGTGGAGCACACCCCCATTCCCCTGTTCTCTCCCCCAGTGGGCTTCTGGGTGCAGGGATGTGATGGAGTGCAGCCAAGCGGCTTGTCGGAGGAAGGGGAAAGGGCATTGTCCACCCCCCCAGCATCACCCAGTACAGCGATGCAGCAGATGCATCTCTGAATGAAGGTATCAAGGGCAAATCGCTACTACACTGGAGTTATACCACTGTTAGGTGTGCGCACGTGTGTGTGTGTGTGTGTGTGTGTGTGTGTGTGTATAATTTTTTGTGACACACTGTTTTTTGAGCATGTGACCGTTGGTAAGTGCATATGTACGCATGTATACTTGTTGAGGTGTTCGGTTGTTCGCCGAGCTTGGCATTTAGGTTGCAAGCGTTCTTCTGACTTCTGATTGGTCGGTTATAAAGGAGGAAGCATCCAACACAAATCACACAACTTGGGCACTGATGATGTCACCTCGACTGGTGATGAAACGTTTGCAACCGAAATGCCAAGCTCGGCGAACAACCGAACACCTCAACAATCTGGCCGAGCTACGAAGACCACCAATATTCTCTATCAGCAACCGACCAATCAGAAGTCAGAAGAACTGCTCATGCTCAAGGTCACATGAAACCAACCAATCATGTCAAAGCTTCAGGCAATCCCACCCATCAAACCATATATAAATGAGGAAGCATCCAACACAAATCACACAACTTGGGCACTGATGATGTCACCACGACTGGTGACCAAACGAATTGCAACCTAAATGCCAAGCTCGGCGAACAAACGAACACCTCAACCATCTACCCGAGCTACGAAGACCACCAATATTCTCTATGATCCTCATGTATATTTGTGCACAGTGCTGTCATACATGTTTCGCATACACATGCGTAAGGCTGAGCACTGCATGTGTCCGTGTAAGTGTGTGACTGTGTTCGCATGCATGTCAGTGTTGCTTTGACGGGGCATTGTAATTAAAGTAGTTGGGAAGCTGTCAAGGGCAAGTGTGTCCTGGCAGGGGCCTCTGAAAAACACACTGAAACGTTTGATGAAACATTCATTAGATCACAACTTAATGAGCCATGTTTGATGTATCGCCCCACTTCAGTGCTATCCAAGACGCTGATATCCGTTTTTGCGTTCTTAAGTGCATATATGTGATTGCAGACTGCGTACTCTTCTCGTTTACTCTTACCCACGCTATTTCCTGGTAACAGAGGATCGGATCATACCGGGTCGATTTCAGATTTTTTTTTACAAACCCTTCTCTTCCCGAAAGTTCTCGCACTCTCAGCTCGTACTATACATTTCATTTCACCATGTGTTGTACGGCGAGAATATGGTGTTTGCTGAGGTGCATCTTCAGAAATACTGCATTAATAATGGAACTATAAAACCGATCATTTTATAGTCTGACAATCCCAGACCCAAAGGCATTTGAAAACCATTTTCAGGCAACATAAAATTTAACATAGCACTACATCTGCCAAGCCGAAAGATTCCCCACTACATGGAACTTGGATTTAATTACGGAGAAAAGGATCATTGCGCTACAGTAGACTGGCCGCTAAGAAGGCCCCCCACCTCCATCGCACCCCTCCCTTAAGATCACCCACAGGTTTCCCCCTCGCTGTGTCCATGTCCTCATGTGTAATGGGCTGTGGGATGCCTGCTGAGTCAAACAGCGCTGTGCTGCAATCGGGCGCTGGCAGAGCGGCAGCGAGTCAAGCACGGCCAGTCGCTTTGAGGCCCAAAGAAACAGGCGCAGGGCCGGGTCAGGTCAGGACGGAGGGTGTCCACAACCCATGCCACCACTCTGGTGAGACCACACCCCTCCAGGTAGCGCTGTCAATCTACAATGCCTGGCATTGTCCACCTGTGACTTGATAGCCCCTGCATCATTTAAATCTGCCATCAAAGTGAAGAAAATATGACAATAATCACACACACATAAAACGGCGTGCGTGCACCAGTACGGAGTGCCAGAGATGCAAGCCACGAAGGCGTCTGTTCTCAACCACAGCTAGGCTACGCACCTAGACAAAGATCTCATCCCTTTAGCAGGGCAGTAGGAGACTGATCAAGGAAAGAATGGGAGTTCTGTGACGCCATGCTGTATGACTCTTAGCACAGCACCGTTGTGGAGGCATGAGGCAGGCAGAGGTATCTACAGAGCAGTGCGTATTGCTGGATTTTAACTCTCGGCCTGCGACCTTCAGCCAAAGCCCCTTGCAAAGCAGGGTTTCTCTCCAGCTCCCACATGCAGTTCACAGGGCCCGGTAGCCTGAGCTAGAAGCTATTATATGCTACATAATAATGTGCTGATGAGGACCACATGGTGGCTGTACAATGTCAATGTCAATGTCAATCGCGGTGTGTGGAGTCTCTCAGAGGCTCTATAATGAATCTCCCCATCGAGGGGGTCTCCAACTCTGCCGTAACATCACCTGGTGTGTCTGAGCAGGAGGCTTAGCACAGCCCGTCCAGGGGACACACAGTCCTGTATTAAACAGGATGGTGAGGGCATGCAGCTCTCCAGCATGCCAGAGCAGAATGAGACGTAGCCTGTCCCAGCTCTCACACGGTACGGTGATCCACGAGCTGGCACAGTGCGTTTTAGTACACCTTCAATGATGCAGGAGCACCCTGCGAGGCTCACATGAGCACACACATACACACCCTCACTTATTAATCTGAGCGTAACCAATAACTGTCAAGCATCCAAGTTCATTAAACAGTTTAACTGCACATTTAAATTCAAATTAATAATATAATTTTTAAATTACGTGTATTACATATTAAAAAAAAAAAAAAAAACGCTATAGAATACCTCTAAATATTGCTGACTAGTTAAATTTTTAAAAAATCCTTCAGCATTTGCAGTGATTCTTCCTGCATTAAGCCCACGGGCTGGAATGAGGTCATTACGAACATCGGAGCCGGGTTAAGACTCTTTTAAATAGCGCCAGTGTCTCGGTGTCTTGGTGTCTCAGCTCGGTGCAGTGAGGAGGCCCTCGGAGCTCCCGCCAGGCGGATGAAGGAGGAGCATATGACCGGAGGAGCGCACTTCTCACACAGCTCCTACCCCTCCTGGGTACAGATGCACAACAGCAGGCAATCATCTTAAATGAGCCCAGCAGGCTGCAAGTTATTTGATTTTGTTCTTGTCCCATACCTTGTCACCAGCATTAGGGCGGGGGTGGGGGGAGTAGCACGGGGGTAATATACAGGTGATGTAGTAAGGGTGACACAACACAGTTGTATGACACGGGGAAGCACACATGGCATACAGGGGGTACATTCAATTGGGGATCCGTCCCGTGGGTCTGAGGAGACTCTGCTCAGCCCAGCAGCTGGAGGTGAGGACGCACCCTGAGCCTGTCGGGGGGTGGATGGGGGTTGGGTACCTGAGGCACAGGTGTGGAGCAGCAGGGATAGGTTGGCACTCGCTGCCACATCTGAAGCTTTGTCTCAGTTCCGCACAACTTTGCAACACAGAGCAAGCGAAGATCAGCCTCAGAACCCCTCAGACGTCCCCGTTGATGGGTAGCAGGAGGGCTCTGGAACCAGGTACACCAACCGAGGTCTCTGCATATGCCTGACCGTGTACATTGCAGGGGGTCAGAAATACAGACACGTTCCCAGCCCCCTGATAGAGACCAAGTGAGATAGTCTGTTGGTTGTGTTGACACATGATTTGAGGGCTGAACTGAAAATCATACTAGCAGGCTTAGTTTCACCCAACTATTTGCATGCTGGGAAACCTCATGCAAAACTGAACCTATTCTAGGGTCTTATAAGTTAGTTGAATTCGTATGATAGAAAAATAACTCCATGTGATAAATCAGGCAGCATGTAGCAATAGTTAGGGACTCCAAGGTGAGATGTCACTGCACTATGTAGGAAACAGCACTCACCACAGTGTTTCTACTGATGTTAACATTCTCTCTGAGGGCCAAGAGAGCTGCACAATGGCAAATTTGAAAATGGAAGACAATAAACAATTTAATGCTATCATTATTTTTAATTCGGTTTTCTGACATCACATGTGCAAATGTCAAGGATTCCAAATAAAATCACACACACACATTGGCTGAAGCCGCTCGTCCTGAGCAGGGTCGCGGCGAGCCAGAGCCTAACCCGGCAACACAGGGCATAAGGCTGGAGGAGGAGGGGACACATCCAGGACGGGATGCCAGTCCGCCAGAAGGCACCCTAAGCGGGACTCGAACCTCAGACCCACCCGAGAGCAAGACCCAGCCAAGCCTGCTGCTCCACCGCACCCCCTCCAAACAAAGTGTGACTCAGGATAAGAAAAATTGCGCTCCCAACATTTCCCAACCCAGGCCTGGGCCCTATAGCAGCACTGATCAAAGGCAGAGTACGTGCTCCCCCAAACCTCGCCTGTCGACGGCAACAGTTGCCACATCGCATGCTGCTGTTACCCATTAAATTACATGGATTAAATCAAAGATCGTTAATTAAGCCCAATACAGGCGCCGTGCGGCGTTTGGGATCTTTCAGAGGTGAGATTAGGAGAGGCGCAGGGAGGAAATTTGAAATGCAATTCGCTTCCCGTTGTGCGTTGTTCTGGAGCGTTGATGGACGGCCGTGTCCCTGAGCTCTTTGCTCCGACAGGACGCCGCCCACCGATGGCGCACCTGCGGCCGCTCACCTGACAGGTCAGGGCTGTGTACCAGCAGCCAATCAGAAGTGAGGAACAAAGCATCCGTGGAAAACAAGTCCAAGTGGAAGCGGAAAAGAGACTGAGGTTGCTGCTCAGTTCTCACCCCCCGCCCCTACATGCCCTATCAAATTTGCCCTTTTCCTAGTCTAGATTCAATTAATTTGTTGTTCTATTTTTGTGCCTTTCCCGTTTGAAACTCTGGAAATGCCTTTTGAATGCAGGCACAAAGGCGAGATAACACATAAACAAAAACAGCCGCCGGCCCCTGCACAGTAAGCCTCCCGCGCTCGCTCACTGTGGAGCTCAATCGCCCCAGATTTACTCCCTGCCAAACAGGGAGGCACGAGAGCACTGGCACAATGGGCGACCTGCTCCGGCTTTTATGTAAGTGTGATTTATTGTGTGGGCATGGATGCGGGCACAGCGGGTGGTGTGCCAGTCCAGTACCTGCTCAAGAAGGGTATTTTGTTTTCCCCAAAGACCTGACAGCCTGCAGTTGAGCGTGTGGGTCACATCTGGGGCTTCTGAGGTTGTGGACTGGATGGGGGGGGGTTGGTCTTCAGTGCAAGGAGATGAGCCATCCATGATTGCGAAGGGAAGATCTGGGTCTCAACGCAAACACCAATTCCCCCTCCCCCTCTTTCACAATCCCACTTGATGGCAAGCCTACCTTTGTTAGAAAGACACACAGCAAATCACAGATTTTCACTGGAGACACATAAAAGCAGATAATAAAAGGGCCACGAACTAATTACTCTTAATTAAAACGGCTTCTCAGTAATGTCAATAGGAAACCCCATACAGCAGCCCCCACCTCCCTGCCCCAAGTCTTCATCCCCTTCTACAGCAAGTGTCGAGAGTCTTAGCAGGCTGCCGTTCAACCTGCCATACAAACAATGAGTCAGCCAGCACTGCTGAAGGGTAGATGCCTTTCAACATGTGCAGCTCCATGTGTGCTTTCCCTTCTCTGTCCCGAAAGCAGAGATGAAGCACCAGGCCAGACTGGTCCCAGCCAGCAAGACAGTTCCACACTCACCATGCCTGTTTGATCATTGCCTGAAGGCTCCATCACAGCGAGCAGGTCTGCTATGAACCTCTATGGGGTGCTGCAGGCCCATCAGTTCTGAATAATTGAAGCTCTTCGAATGCAATACAGCATCATTTTATGATTACAGAGTCAATGTCTGTTGCCTATTGATTTTAAGATGAACGTATTGTATACTGAGCTTGTGTTGCCATCTTCTACAAGAGCCTCTCGATGAGGGAGATGGACCAGTCAAGGGAGAGCACAGACCTTCAACCGGAAATTTACCAGCTGGCTGCTGCGCTACCTTTGATGCGGTATTTAACCCAATTTGCTGCAACAGTATACTGTATGGAAGGGCGCGGTGGCCGGCCTTCGCAGCGGGTGTGGTCGGGGAATGCTCTCTGGGGGTTTGAGGTTCGAGTCCCAAGCGGGGTGCCTTGCAATGGACTGGCGTCCCATCCTGGGTGTGTCTCCTCCCCCTCCCGCCTTGCACCCTGTGCTGCTGGATTAGGCTCTGGTTTGCCGCTACCCCAATTGGGACAAGCGATTTCAGCCAGTGTGTGTGTGTATACTGTATAAAACAACAAAAGCATAGTTAAAATTAGAAGCAACCTTGTAAAAATGCTTTGGTTAATCACATGGCTAATTACAAACATTAATTTCACACCACACCTAAAAATTTTACACAGTGTCTGGAACCGAGCATAATAGGTCTAGCGGAGCTAATCTTGTTAAAGCTCTTTATTTAGCATCCTTAGGCCTCATAAAGAAAAATTTGGCCAATGTTGAGTGAAAAAAGTTGTACAGTTATTAGATTTGATTTTTGCAACCAGTCATCAGCACTTTGATTAAACATTACTGGAGTCAAGTCTTGTTTTGTCGTGATATAGCAGTTCTTTAGAAGGTGCAATTAAATATAACAATACAAACCGGTAATTTGCACATGACATTCACATGTGAAAGAATGGCAAATTGACGTACTCAGTGTTCCATGGCACTGTTTCCACAGGTATGCAATTACAGCGCTTCCATCCGTGTTAAAAAATTAAGGAATTTCATATATTACGTGAAGCCAACCTTTTAATAACTCACACCAATTGCATCAAACACCGAACGTTTTCAAAAAATAAAATACTTTTGCTATCTACTGGATATTCCAAAAATGTAATGAATGAGGTAATTAATAAATTTAAAAAAAAAAAAAAAAAACACTGCCAACAATTCCCTCTTCTGTGCATCCAGATTTGAAGTTGTCTGCCTCTACAAATTGTTAATTAAACTTGTTTAAGCCCTAAATCGACAGTCATTTTTTTAACTTCATTAGGAAAGTTATGAATATTAATTTTCCAATTTGAAATCGCTCCTACCTCCCATTCCCTAGCTCCATCTCAAACACGCACACACATATACTCACACAAAAAGCCTAAATTATTGATCAATTAATGTTATACATTTGCATTCATTAATTTTAGCGCTGTTTCCTGAAGCACCTAGAAAGGGCAACGATTTGTCCTGAGATTCATTTAAAATTATATTTTTCAAAGATCTATAGCGTTCTTCTAGACATTTATATATATCTATATAAAGTATATATAGAAATTTGCTCTGGGATGGATTGGCCTCCACTTTTGTTACCTACATGACAGATGTGCTGTTTGAGATCAACATCGAAATGCGTACATCCAGCATGTCCGGCCGTTGTCACCTGAGCACCAAGACATTTTATAGCCACAAGTCACTTGAGACTGAATTGTCCCGAGAGATTCAGTCATAGGGGGGCGCGGTGGTGCAGCGGGTTTGGTCGGGTCCTGCTCTCTGGTGGGCCTGGGGTTCATGTCCCCGTGATCCCGCTTATGCTACGCAACAGCTACTTTGTCCCACCTTCTCCAGGAGGGAATTCCGGGGAAACAGGTAATGCATATTTATGGCAACTTTGCATTTAGTTGCTCTTTGTGGTGTCACAGCTCCATGTCAGGTTATTTCATGACCCCCCCACCCCACATCTTCCAGGCGGGGGAGTCCAGTCTGAGCAGGGCCGCCCCACTAGTCTTTTCCACTCCGGGTTCTGAATTACCAAAGCTGTATACATGCCAAAACTGGGAACAATAGCTCAGTAGGGGTAGTGACTATTTGGTCTGTGTGGATGACGGGGGTGTGTGGGTAGGGGGGGGTTTCAGGCCCCTTGGCACCCCATGCCCTTTCCCAGTGTGCCGTGCGTCACACGGCACCGGTGTACTCACCGTCCTTCCTGCCCAGCAAGGCCCCGACTGGAGTGCTCCGGGGGGGGTGGGGCAGTGGGGGCGGGGCAACTGGGACAAGAGCGGCTGCTGACTCAGCCGGCTCCCTGGAATGCGTCCAGTGCCTATTTTCTCCTCCATCTTATGTAATGCGCATCTTGGTGGGAATCTGGCACCTGGACTCATTGACCTCCCTGCGCCACTCCCGCTTGCTCAGTTATAATCCCCCCAGCCCACATCACGCTGGCCCAGCCCACCCATATCGATGACGTGCCCTGCTGAAGCTGTCATTCCTGCCTCTCCAGGTTGGGGGCATCTGTTCCCCTGGTCACCTTGGCTTCATAACTAGAACAAAATAATGCCGTGAGTCTGAACCGACCTGCCGGAGCCCAAGCAGCAGGAGCAGGAAGCATCGGTTTACGTCACTGTGATGCACCCACCACCGGTACTCTGAGCGGGATCAACAAAGCAGAAGGTGGCGACAAGAGCGTCACGATGAGAATCGTCTCAGAGGTGGGGGGCAAAAGAGCAGGAGCTGCTGACCTCCGTTTATGCAGCCTTGGCAGATGAGTGGCCAGAGGGCTGACGGGAGGTAGAGTCCCGGGGCTGGAGGGACGCGGCTCACATTTCGGCAGGCTCCACTTGCCGTCGGCCACACAGCTTGATGCTCATCAAAGCATCCCCACGCCCCCCCCCGTGCCGTCGGTGCAAGGGGCTGAAAATAAGAGGCCGTCAGCTCCAGGTGCGCTGTTGAAGGAGCCGTAATTCAATGAGATCTTTTTTTTGCGGCCCTCAATGGACCGCGCTACCTCCCACCCCGGCCAGCCTGGCCGACATTTTCCCGCAAACGCCCGCCGGACGCCAACTTTGCCGTTAATTTATCGATCTATTTATACTTTCTGCCTTTAGATACTGCGTGTTGTGACTTGAAACTTTACCCCGTCCTTTGTGATGACTTAACTCCGAAGCTTGATGTCTGTCTGGTCGCTGTCGCTGTCTGGGCGGGAAAGGCTCCCAGAGCCTGTACATTCTCCACCACTAGAGGATGTTAAAGTTGCTCTGTTACACGACGGCGTGTTGTTTAAAAATATAGCCGACAAACACGCCGCCCTAATAAAAAACCGAAATCCATGTATCAGAGGAAATGTTGAGCATTAAGCCAGAGATTCACCCCCCCCATCTCACATATGGTACGGACACTTTGTCTGAGGACACGCAAACAGAAGGCAGAGTTGGCCGTAGAGACGCCGTGCGGGTCCAAGGTAATTTATAGACGCTTCCCTCCTGCTTGCTCATGCGCCGCACACATCTTTTCATCGCTGTCAATTCATCTGCATCTCCCATTCCATCTCAATCCCTCCCTCGCTCTGCTCTCCGTTTCTCCCCCTCTCCCCTGTCCGTCTGCTGACCCACTCGGGGCCCTCTCATCTCGTCCATCATCGCTCACCGGTCCATCTCTCCTGTTTGTTCCGCTCGTGCTCTCCCTCCAATCGACATGTTGCCGTTTCCCACACCCTTCTCGCTCTGTCATCCTCGACCGTGCGTGGCGCGCCGTCCCGCCGCTCCGATCGCCCGAGTGTATCCGACGGGCCAGCGCAGGACCCGGCAAGTCCGGGAGAAAGGGGTGGGTTGGGGCGACTGCGCGCCAGCGTGGCCCAGGACCAGCTGTGTCCATTCTTCACAGATCCACCAGGACAAGACATCTAAGGCCATCACTCCTAAGGATGCGAACCTCCGTCACGTGCGCGCCGTAGCCCGACTATAAAAAGCCTATAAAAAGGACGTTTGTTTCCACACGGACGACTTTGTGACTGTTTGCAGATTTTGCGGTTGCTGAGCCCTGGCGTCGCAGCTTCGTCGATGCTGTGGGTACTAATATAAGAAGCGTCTTTGGAAGCAGCCTTGTGGGACAGGGGGTTTCATTTCATAAAGCGGTGGCTGTGGTGCGAGGGGTGGGATCGTGGGTGGCTGAGGTGAGAACGACTCGGGGCCCTGCGAGGCACGCCTCTTATTGTTTGATAGTTGCAGTCCCGGCGAGTTCCGCGCCGCAGGCTGTCCTTAGAAAGGCTCTGCAGAGGCAAAGCCGGAGAGGACTCCGGAAAGAGGAGCAGCCCGCTGCACCCCACTAGAGTCTCCAACGTCCTGCTGGAACTAACAGGGCATTGTGTCGCTTTCCTATTCTCTGCTCAGAGCATTCAACGGCGCAAAGAAACTGAACGCACGCGTCTTGCATGTTGAGGGACTCTCGCTTTGAAACGCTCTATGAATTGCATTGTGGGAAATGAAATGGACCGCTGCGTCGCACATTTCCAGATAAAAGAGGGCAAGCCACTGTTGCTTTCGCGCTACCGAAACACCGGGAACCTCAAAACAAGCAGCAACCTTATCCTATATCGTTTAAATTTAATTTATATTGCACAAACAGTGAACAGGGAGACATATACCCCGGTGAAACCATCTGAGGAAACATAAAGCGCCGGAACCTGCATGTGTACCACTGATGTTGTGAGTAAAGCACAATATGAAAAATCTACACGGGAGAGTTCCCAGTCATACTCCATTTATGGGAGCAATAAAAGGTGCAGCATTTTGAAAAAGGCTTCAAAAGCATCCCTCAATCACTTTCTCTGTGTAGCTCTCTGTAAAGACTAAATGGAAAATGTTCGTAAACATGGAAAGGGTGGGGTTTGAACGGTGTGTAAATTAAAGGGTCCGGCCAGGCCTGGGATACACTCGCCTCGCCCTGGCAGGTGAGCCCTAAATTCGTCGTCGCGCTACTCGGGCTGTCGGCCCGAGCGCAGACGTATTGATTTTAGCCACGGTTGCGTTTCCTGTCGGAGAGGGAGCGTACATCACAGGAACGGTGCCGTTCGGCCAGTGTGACGGCAGGTTGCTAGTCCGCCATGGAAAGAACCACAGACAGACCGCACCCCCGATTCACCCTGTCCTGCGTCACTCAACTCCATTCCTACACTAATGCCATTTCGCCAGACCGGTGATTTTCGGGTTGGAACAGGTTACCGAAGCTCCGAACTCCTCCTGTCTGCTGGAGATTGAGGAGTTTGGGACGTTGAGTGCTAGGCAGTAGTGCAAGGGGGTGATGGTGGAGGTGGCTGAGCAGGGGACATCTCTGTGCCGGAGGGGTCGTCTGCGGGGTCTCCCCAGGGAGCAGGTACCAGAGTGTCATGTTCACACCCACAACCCGATTGACAGCACTTGACTCCAGTTCCTGACTAACTGCTCACCCTTTAAAAGACCCTCCTCAGCACCCATACCTTTGCGGAATCTCGTCAGAGACAACCGCCCTTCCTCGTGACGTCTCGTTCACACACATCTCTAGTTCACGGTTCACGTTCTCCGGTTTTTGACCCCTCGCCTTGTCTCCCGACCACGCGCACAGATCCTCGTTCGCCACCCGACCGACCCTTCACCTCGCCCCCTGACCATGCCTATGGATCTTCGCTCTGACCTCGACCACCGATCGACCGACCCTTTGCCTGTCCTCGACACCGAGAACTTGCCTCATCAACGACTCTGCAGTTGGGTCCACTCGTCCCGGCTCCCTCAGTTCCGCGTGACACAGAGGTAGCCGATTCACAGATCGTCACTCCGCTGCGACCCCACAACCTAAGTCCAGGACCTCTCCGCCATGCCGGCGGCCGGCCGGGATGTAGGTGCTGCTGTAACCGTGCGCTACGGTGCCGTTAACCTCCCCACCAACAAACCCCCACTCCACCACCTGGGGAGTTTTGACCCCTCATATTGTACAAGGAGTACAAGCAGGGGTACACCATCAATCACCATCAGCTCGCGCTGCCACAGCGTTCCGCTTCCGAGGACGGCCAGAGAAACAGAGGGTTGGAATGGAACACTGACCGCCAGGGCGAACCATCCCGACCGGAGGGGAGGCTGCATTCCAGATCTCCTCATTCGTCCGTTTCCTGTCCCGTTCTTGACGGTCGGAGACATGGTGCCGTTGCGTTAACGGCTGCGTGTGCAACCCGAGACCGAGATGTACACGAGTACCTGGCTGAGCGCTGAGCTTTTTGTGCTTAATGTTCACTGTGCCTTATTTTTAACTCTGGAAATTGAACTCGAACACAAATGGTGCGCAATAAATTGTTCAGCATCGCCCGACTGCCGATCACATTCGAGAGCAGCGATCTTCAGCTATCACGGGATCGCAACAACGCGGCATTATGATGGGAATGGGGTACGAACGTTCCCTGTCCTCCACAATAACGTAGCCAGAGGTGCGCTGAGAAACGAGCCCCGGAGCACCCATCATGCCTTGCTGCTATCAATTTCCTCAACAGGCAAAGAAGCTGCGTGCGGAGCTCTCTATCCTTTGTTGCACCGCGACCACGGCGCATTTGCACATGAATGAGGATGCTTATTTACATCCGCAAAGTCGCACCATCAACCGGCAAGGAGACGAGGGAGATGAGCTGCTTTAAAGTCTGACAAACAGTAACCGGAACAACTCTTGAGTGCCCGTCCCCCATTGTTTCATCGGGAGAGGCTTTTGTTTCCCCTTTAGAAGGGAATGAAAGGCTGGGAGGAGGCCGCCCGGCGCTGTCTCACGGAATGAGAGCCAAAGGGACCTAATTGGGACTGAGTGGGGACTTCCTGGTGGACGGGGAGGAGGGAACACGCCGCTGCAAGCCAATCTGACTTCTCCAAGTACAGACCTGTCACGCACAAACACACGGAGAAACACACGAATCGCTCAGCCACACGAACTCACGCAGAGACGTCGCTCGCCCTTGCGGACACACACGCGCGCGCGCGCGCTTGCGCACTCGGAGACACGGAGACGCGCTAGGTGTAAGTTCAAGCAATCTTTGAACCCCAGCCCTCCACCTGACTGTTTCTCCTGCGCATCATCAGAAATAAATCTCCGACGCTGGGCAGACCTCAGCCGGGAGCAGCAGGAATACCAGATACTGTGTGTCTGGTTATGTTTCACACAGTGTGGCACATTTTTTTTGACACACAAGCAAAACGAATAGTGTCGAAATTAATGCTTCTCCTGCTTCCGGCCCCGAACCCCAGCGAGGAGCAGGCCTCGGGAAGTCGGGCCAAGCCTGGTTGCACATCCTGAGCAGGTGTCCGTACGCCCCGTGACCCCCGTGGGCTGCCCGCACCGCTGCGGCTTCATTAAAGCGCAGGATGGCCGGGCACGTTGCTCGCTTCAGTCGGCCCAATTACTTCGAGCAGCGCCGGGGCGGGCGATGAGGCGCTCGCGGAGCCTGGGAGGGGGACAGGACTCGCTTCGCTCACGCACCCTGTCAAGAGTGGCACGCCCCCAGTGCCACGACACCATCATAATTACCTCTAGAGCTGCAAAAAAATGTTTTTCGGATTGCCAGCAGCGAAGAGCACAAAGTCCCAGCAACCGCAGACCATTGTGACTCATGTAAACAAGCACTTGAACCCAGGATCCGTCCCTCCAGCCTTCCCGATGATGTCAGCCCGATTTATTTACTTTGTTCTCACCCACAGAATGTAAGCAGAGCGCTGCTGCTATCACCTGCTCCACTGCCCACAACACTCAGACACCCCATCAACCGCTCTCAACCTGGGTCCCAGACTCTGTAATCAAGCCCCGATCAGAGAGCGGATCGACCCCGGCGCTGCCATTTATCGGTGGATGGACGGGCAGTTGGATCCGAGCACATTAACGCCGCATTAATGGTGTAAATGAGAAAAGAGCGCATTATGTTAATAGGCCCGGCTGCAATTCCGAGTTATAAGTGGGCATTAATATTCCATTATCTGTCTGCACGACCTAGCAAAAGATACAAGGCTTTTAAAAACCTGGAATGTGCCGCCGATGGTTCGAGACACACCGCTCTTAAGGTAATACACACAAGAGTAGATACAGAGGGCAGCGTGCAGTGTAACGCTTAGGGACGCGATCTAGTGAGCTGAAGGTTCTGGGTTTGAATCCCACTTTTGTTGCGGTACCCTTATGCAAGGCTCTCACCCTAAGTTCATAAAGAAAGAACACCTTGCTGTACGAATGCGTAAATCGCTGTAAAGTTGACTATCTGACCTTGCATGTCTCCTTGAAGATAGATATTAAAACAAAGGTAAAGATATACAGCTTATTTCAAGATCACCACCGTCTCACCTTGTTTTCGGGGATGTTGTTAACCACTCTTCATGCTTCTCAAACGTTATCAAGTAGGCCGCAATTTCCTGCAAAACAAAGAGAAAGACAAGTTACGTTTCTCATACGCGGCCTGTTTTCATTGTCGGATCCCCTTTGTTTCCTGGAGAAAATGATCCTGTATAATTGCTAACTGTTGCTCATTTTTAATTACCTGAAACACGGGAGTGGAGGCCAACACAGAAAACGTTCAGAGCAAAATATAACGAACGCAGGAAAAAAAAGCATTTATGTTAAATAGGGACTTGAATCATGAGAAACGAGCCAAAATTGGGTGAGGCTGATTTAAGATCGTTTCCCACATCACCTTTTTCCTGACAGAGGCTTGATAAATTTGCCCTCGAACACTTCGGGGAGCAGAACCCCGGGCTGATATTACAAGCTGTCCGTGTGAGCACTTTTTCTGTATCTTTCATTCTCATTATTGCACAAAAATGCATAGGTTACAGTTTGTCCTTGACGCTTCACACCAATCACATTCCACCCGATATACGTCAGTTTTTTTTCCGAATTATTAGGTCGTGCTCGAGCACAAGTTACCGCTGCAGCCTTTGGTTGAACATTTACACCTTCGATTCTCAGCGCAAGAGCAAAACAGCTTCTGCTGTCAAACATGTAAATATGTATTGTCCTGTCTGCTCTATACACTTGCTTCGGTGCCGGCAAGCTGAATAATTTAGTAAGAAAGCGAAACGGCAAGGAGCACACACAGTACAACTGTCAAACGGTTTTATTAATTCAGTTCAATAAAACTATTGTCCTTGGGTTATGAGCCTTTTCTTGTGAACAAATGACTTCAATGGAAAAGAGCGTGTTGAAAACAACAGTTTTGCAGTAACACCTGAGGAAGCGGAGAACACGGTTGTTATAGTTTCAGAGGTGTCCACTCTTCCAAGGGCTTCCGCTACTGTGGGTAATGGAATTATTTACGGATTCCATCGTTACAAAAAAAAAAGGAGAGGTTACAATTTTAAGTTCTGAGTGCAAAAACAATATGATCGAAGGAGAATGTTTGCCGGAGTTTTCGTTAAGTTGATTTTCAGATTTAATTCACAAATCCTGCAGCAGTTTTATATTTTTATAGCAAACAACAAAACAGAATAAATTGTTGAAATAGTTATACTAGTCATTTACAGATTTAGTGTTCAATTCAAGATTTTTCTTCTGTTTTTACATAAATCCTTCAGTAATATTTTAATGCAGGCTTTAAAGAAAAAATCATTAGACGATATATTCGTAGACTTGAAGAAGTGGCTTAGAAACTGAGCCTCACTGCACGCCTTGATGAGCCTTTCCCTGTGTTATTTCTTTTATTTCCGAAATGTACAGATGGAACTGGATGTGCTTTCAGTGGACAGGGGCTTCTGGGTTGGATAGAGTCAAAAGACACACACAATATCCACCGCGCCCAGTGTAGGGTTTCCTCTACCCAACACACCAGCATGCAGTAAACATGTTCCACAGTAATAAAGACCTTCCCAGTGTTTGTCTCTCAATGATCCAGCAGTGTATAGAAGGACCATGAGGAAAGTCAGTGGATAGCGAGATGAGGGAGGGCAAGTATTTGTGTGTTTGAATGCAGCCCCATCACACCAGTGGATCCCTGTGGAGACAGGAGGAGGGCAACAAGCTACACATTCATTTGAAGGACACGAAGTAAACCGAAGTTCACGAGTAACACAGAAGGACACACACTGAAACCACTTGCCCCTACACAGGGTATAGGGCTGGAGGGGGAGGGGACACAGCTAGGACAGGACACCAGTCCACCGTAGGGCACCCTAAGCGGGACTCGAACCCCAAACCCACCAGAGAGTAGGCGCGGGCCAAACTCGCTGCACCACCGCACCCCCCCTACACAGGAGGAGCCTTGCTATAATACCCTTGAAAAAAATACTTAATGTGAAGAACTGTTGTCCATAAGTTGCTTTGAGTAAAGCATCGACTACATTTACATTTTTTCATGTTGCAGACACTTTTCTCCATAGTGATGTGAAACTCAGAAAACTACGGTACATTTCGACAGATGGGGAGACGCAGATAAGAGATATAGATAGCGAGGCAACATAAAATAATGATAACAATAACAACAATAAGTGGTGGGCAGCTGGTAATGTGGTGGTTACAGCTGCTGCCTTTGCACCCAAGGGTTGCAGGCTTGAATCCCACCTCCAGCTGTAGTACCCTTGAGCAAGGTACTTACCCTAAATTGCTCCAGTAAAATTGCCCAGCTGTGTAAACTGGTAAAGCGCTATGGATAACTTAACAGTGTAAGCTATTTTGGAGAAAAGTGTCAGCAAAATGAATACATGTAAATTTCCAACTGACAGTTTTGAAAATGACAGTATGGAGACTGCCCTGTCTCTGGCTGCATATCAGTGGGCTGCCCTGGCTCTCCCAGCCCTTGATGTTGGCTGAGGACCCATGGGAGAGAGAGCAGGTCCTGCACGATCACCTCCTGGTGCCAGCTGTTAGGTAATACACCACTGATTCACCCCTCAGCCAGCACAATTGTCCTTGTGGGGTGACCGGGAGGGGTGACGATCACAGGGGGAGGTGGGGATCTGATTTACTGAGAAGACATATCTCAGAGAAACCGAGAAGACTCATTTCAGGATGACCGAAGAAGAGCAGTAGACAGTACTATACAGTCAGGCCTGCTACTTCAGCCAGAAGAAACACTACAGTGAGTAAATCACAACTCACGTAATAGTGTCTTTGCACTCAACATTTGAAATGCAAAAATGCATGCTTGCAGGAGCTGTGTGAGGGCCATTAACCACGGCAGGCAACATCAGAAAAAGAAAACCTCAAATCAAAGAACCCTAGAGAACAAGAGGATGGTCCTCAAATATTCCAGGTACCTGATGGTCAATAAAATATTCATACTTCCGAAAAAAGAAACATTTTGTCAAGGTTTTACAAGACTGCTCAACAAAAAAAAAAAATCTAACAATCTGAACATTTATATTTATTCATTCAGCTGATGCTTTCCTCCAAAGCATCGTGGAATTCAGGGTAAAAAAAGTGCGTTTCAGCAACAGACTAGAGATACGGATAGACTCGCAAGTCTGTAAATGCAGTCAATTAGTCCAAAAACACTGTTTTTGCCAGTGCAAATTACACATGTAGCTGCATATAGAAAGTAATGCTCAGATAGGAGATGAGGATCAGAGTGGGTCTGTAAGTGTTTCTGAGATCCTTCTTGAATGTTGGGAAGGATTCAGCAATGACTTCGGACCTCTTTGCATGCGATCGCTGAACTCAAGTCTAAAATACGAGATCTACGGAACAAGCAGAAATTAGGAGACATGACTCTGTGTGTGAGCCCAGAACCTCAGCGTAACTATTATCTATTCATATCTTAGATAAACAGTCACATTGTTTTGCTGAGGCCCAGATATCAAATGAGACATGCGGAATAACCTGTTATGTGCCGAAGACAGACTCATTCCCTGTAAATACAGAAGCCGAGGGTTGTTCCAACTCCTTGATGGGTCGTAAAGCTGGAATAACCTTGTAGAGTGAAGACAAACACAAACAAGAGAGTCTATAAAACATGTTTGTTTGGAGGAAGGTAAAAGGCCACAACTTGGTAGGAATATTGGCAACTGTGTGGCCACAACAGTCGTCCAGACCATGTAGTCCTTTAATCGGCTGCTTCCTGCCATCGGTGACTGAGCATTTCCACACATACTCGATGGGGGGTGGTGAACAGAGGTCTTGCCTTCGCTCTGTTTGCCACGGGCACCGGTCTGCTCCGGCAGCTCTCCGTCGGGTACGCTTGTTTGTCTACATGGCCCCAGGAAGGCCGATAAACCCCTCTAGCTGACAACACAAACAGAAGAGCAAGACCATCTCTGCTAGGAGAGAGCAAGGGGAGACAGGCTGCTGGGCTCATCGAAGTCTCTCTAGATCTTTCTTATATTTATGATGACTGCTGAAGCTTCCAGATGAAAAAATCCCACAAGCATCAATCCCCAATCTCGCCTCCTTCCTGATCCCCGCCCAGACCAAGGCCCGTCCTCATCGCAATACAGCCATTGACCCGCTGTAATGGATCCCATGAGTTCCACCCCTGAAATTTGGCCTGCGTCTTTGCAGGGACAACCAGCAGACGGAGGATTTTACCCCCTGCACGCAGGTGCCTCTTTGTGTGCGGAGGAATCCCGCTGGTAAGACCCGGTGGGAGGCTCCTCGAAGAACCACAGGTCTGCTGCAGAGAAGGACGCCCATCATAAAAAATGTCAAGTGGCACGCTAGGAGCTGCCCCAGACAACACATTCATCGTCGCCCCTGCACTCCCCACAGAAATCGTCTTGCTTTTTCATTCCTTTTTTTCTTAACATTTGCCACTCCGCTTTATGAAATGCAAATTGCCCTCTTGAGGCAATCAGTGCTCTCTGTTTTGAACAGAGACATCAACAAACCTCTTTTTTCAAAGAGCATACCTACAGGGGGGGTTTGTGGCCACGAAAGGCAGAGCGGTACAACTCCCGGTAAGGGAGTGGTCTTACAAAACAGACACGTTATACAACCGCACTCTCCTTGTTGTAGAACTGATTTAACAAACTTTTCTGCTCCATCGCTCATGTTGTTAATTCACACCAGCAGACATCCCTTGATGAAGAGCTTTTTTTTTGAGCAATCGAGGCAGTGTTCTGCTGCCGACCCCAGGCTAGGTTATTTATTGTTTCAGTTGATTTATGTCGGCCAAGAGGACCACTGAACGTTAAAGAAAGTTCTGGGTAACGGCATCAGACTGCCCGGTCAAAACAGCAGCTGAATGACGTCGCATTCAAGAAACGGCTGCTCTGCTTCTTCAGTGTCCGTCAGTGAAGCTGATTAATTAACGGGTTAAAAAAAAAAACGACGTGCAATTTGTACGTTGAAAATGATACTACTCTCTCTTGCTAAAACTTTTTTATTGCACTTTCAGGATTTCTTAGGCTGAGATCAAGCCCGGATCGATCCAGCATGGTGGAGTGCTGCGGGGCTGATATAGAGGTATCAGACGCACGCTGTCCAGCACCGCGGCCTATTCGTGCCCCCGAGCACGCAGCGATGAAACGGGAAGTGCCTCAACATTTCCAGGCCTTCGCCCATCATCTGATACTTCCACCGGAAAGGGCCCTGGCTTTGCCAACGGGAGATGCGCGTGGGGCGGGAGGGAGCGGGCTGCCACAGGATTCCCCCGAAGGGGGGCATCGGGAGACAATTAGACCCTCGGAGTCGAATGGGAGGGGGTCCAGCTGTAACAGATCGCGATGGACCACAGAGAGTGGCAAAAACATATTGGCTCATATGAACGGCAAAGTGCCTGTAAAACAAGAAACTCCAGAGACAGGTGGATTGTCAGTAACCTTGAAATGCAGAGCCTCTCTCCTTGCTCCTTTCTTCCCAGTAAATGTAAGCGTGTGTGTGTGTGTATGTGTGTGTGTGTGCTGTCCAGCGCTGTGTGGGGAGCTCATTTTGGGCTGCTCTATTCAATTTAGCAGGGTTCATTTTGCCCCACGCTAGCATATCTTTCTGCATATCAGTACCAGAATGTACACTGTTATTCATTTAATCAACTGCGTAGGCTGTTGCTTTCATAACCAAACTGAAATTTTGCAACCTTCAGTCACTCAACAGAGAGCTTTGTGGATATATAACTGCTGCCCTGGATTGGTGGCAAATGCTGATTAAGAGTCTTTGTTATTGTTTCTGTACACTGCAGGCGCAAAGAGAATTTCTCTACAGTTCGGCTTATTCTGAGTTCAGTTCATTCTTACATGGTGCCCTTCGCCAGGTGTTTTCCAAAGAGCTTGCTATGCACCACTTGATCAGCGGACCATTTCTTCTGACCCTGCCGACCTTCAGCTCAGCAGGTAATCGGACAGGAGTACTCTTGAACGGCATCAACGGTCGAGCCTTCAGCGGTAAAATATCGACACAAGTGTCTGCACACGTGGACTACCTGTTGACCACCTCCGAGCATCTGAGATCATCACGCTCACCTTCCTGGAGGTACAAGCCTTGGCAAAACACACTCTGCATTTTATAACCTCATTGTGGATGTTCTGCCCCGGATTTGCGTGCCCAGTGCACGTCATAAAGAAAACGAACATCAGGACATGGAAGAGGTTCGTTGACGGTTGATCACGATGTAGGAGACTGGTTGAGTCTCCGGATTTCACCATTTCTGCTTACTGGTGCGTTTGTATTAGGGGAACGCTGGCTGTTGAACTGACTCAACTCTGCATTATATCTGCTCCAAGCTGCCCACTGACCTCACAGGAACGACAGATTGTAAATCATATTTCACCCTGAGTGAAATACGATTAAAATTTAATCAGGACTGGAGCGAATCCAAACACTCAGTTTAACTCAAGTGATAAGGCTCTACCCATATGGTATTAAAAGAAACGATTATACAAAATCTTCCAGACTTGTGTTAATTTACGTTAATTTGCAGTTTCGAACAGAAATAAAGTTAAGGCCCCTGCCCTTGCTGCTCAATGGCTAGAAAATGATGAGGAGGTTATTGCTCGCCGATCATAGTGAGAGGTCATACGGAGCGAGTCATTCGTTGAGACTTTCGTTAGCAAAGCAGATGAGCTTCGCTGAGAAAGTCCGAGGTAGCTACCGTCTCCCTTGGAAACCGAGATGTTTCTATGAGAAGATACAGCTGTGTGATTTGGATGGTCGGACATTACGACACACAGCCTAGCAACCGGAAGGTTTTGTTGCTATTTATATACGATTTGTGCGCGCGTGTGTGTGTGCGCGGTGTGTATTTGCGTTTATAAGGGCCAAAGAAGAAAGAACGAAAGACGCGACAAGCGAAGCAAAGGCAGAAAGTTTGTTAATGGGGGAGGGTATGCGGGGCCGACAGAAGGGCGCCTGAGTTGATAGCGAGGGAGAAAGGGAGGGGAGGCGAGCTTCCTCGGCGCAGCGGTGGAGTACGAAAGAGGACATGTGCACCCGTCCACCGCAATTACTCAGTCGCTGGGAGTTGCCCCAAAGCAACCGAGCGCGCCTGAACGCTAGGGACCCAGTCGGACAGATGTGGAGAATTGCCCCCAAATGTCTCCTTGCCGTTCGTCTAAGCTGCACATCTACAGCTGAACCGTGTAAGACATTGTGTAGTCTGCTATAACACGGAGAATGCATTCTTAATACCCTTTTCTCATGTTTTGCCTTGGGAATTTGTATAGAGAATAGTAAGCTTTAATTATTATCCTATCCAGTGATGTATATAAATAGCAGTTTGTCTAAACAAAGGCTACTTGTTAATTCTGAATCGGGAGACTTTTTCCACGTGCATAATCATGCAGTAAATAGCTCATCGAAGCCACAAAGAGTGAAAGCGATTGATAGTGACTGCAATTAATAGCTTTCTCCAAAGATTAATTAAAAAAAAAAAAGGAACGCCTCAGCTCGAACGGGCGGAGAGGCCGACAGGCAGGCGGGGAAACAATAAAGGGAAAACGCGCGACCATTAAACCCGTCCGCAGGCCTTCGGCAGCATCCGGCAACCGCAACCCAGCACATGCGGGACGGCGCCGCGGTGAGCGAGCCGGCGAGACGTGAGGGGAGAAGGTGGGTCTGGAGCTGCGGTGCAGGGCTAGGGCGGAGGGGCGCAGATGGAGGCTGCGTCGTAGTCTCGCTCAGCCACGGTGCGTGAAGGTCGTTGCGGAGCAGAGTCCGTCGGGGCTGTGGCACTGCCAGGACGGCCCGTGGGAGCTGGGTGATGGAACGCGCGGCGCATCCTCCGCGACACGGAGGCCCATCCAGAATAGCGCATGTGACAGCACGCGGGGAGAGGGACGTGTCCTCCAGCGCCCGCTCGGGAACTACCCCAGTAATTCGGAGTTTTTCTGATCCGTCAGGAGCTGCTTTGGGACGGCGACTCTATTGTGCGCGGAAACGTAGTGTATTTGCTTTCCGCGGCAGCGCCGCTACCGCTGCAGTGTCCCGACCTGAGGATCCTTTCAGCCAGAGGGCCACGCGCTCACGCGCATGGGCCGAAACACACTCGCGCGCGTGAAGCATACGCACGAAGGTGAGCTTTTAAAAAGCCAGGCGCTTACGCGTCGCGCACAGAGGCGCATTTCTACAGACGCGCGCAGACATGGAGACACGCGCACGCCCACGCAGATTTCATTACTGCTGAAGCAAGGCGTCTCTTCCCGTCAACATCCCGCAAAGGGCTCCAGGAACGTTTCCGCGACACTTAGAGCAGCACCATTGAACTGACGGGGTGTACGGTGTCTCGTTACAGCATATGTATGGCCATTACTGAACTTCCCAGCTGTTGCGTGAGATTTCACTCATTTTATGCGCCGCTCCCGCACTCTGCGATACATTACTCCTGTAAACGGGTTCCCGGAAGAACTGCGCCGAGAGGTAGCGGTGCGTTTCTCTTCGGCTTTGTTCTTCAACAGTCCATGGGGCCTAAATACATTCAGTTAAATGGCAACCGCTCCTGTTGTTTGTCAAGTCCAGTTGATAAATAGCTATTTTAAAAGCCCTCGCGTCCGTCAGGTAGAAACGAATGCAGGGGAGGTATTTATCTCTACTCTCGAAGACGATGGGCGGACCTCTGGGAGTCTGCAAGCCGAAATGTTACCGCTGGTTCCCGTGGCGTGTAAATGAACCCGCATCTCTGGTGGCAAAAGTGCCCCGATGCTTTGATGCTCTCTGTCTGTTAGGGGGCAGAGCCAGGGAATTGGGTTGGAGAGCGTATAGGAGAACGAAAGAGAGGGAAAGAGAAGGAGCTGAAATTCGCCCTCCGACTGACGATCCTGCAGGAGGTGGCGTCAAATATGTCAGCAGGAACGGTGCATTATTCACTCATCGTCTGTCTGAATCTCGGAAGGCAAGCATCAGTAGACGGTGTCAGGTGTGGTAAATTAGCCATCAGTGGAGCCTGTTTCCCTTCCCTTGTGACAACCACGGCTGTAAAATGCAGGAGCTTTACAAGGAGGTCGAAGTGACTTGTATGGGGTGCGTGGTAAAACCTGGTAGTACTGAGCTGAACAATGGTTCGGTTCGAGAGGGAGGAAGCTAAGTCGATGATCTCGTATTAAACCGTAGTTACGGTGCGAGTTCCTGGGGGTTTGGCCAGTGGACTCTCCTGGGCTTCCTCTCCAGTGTAATTTCCACCTCCAGCCTCACGGTTCCAGCTTCAGTGATGATGTGCTTGTCAATTCTCAGGCTTTAAAGCTCCAATAGCATGGGCTGCTCAGGGATCCATCTATGCCTGGAAGAACCTGAGTGAATTCTGCTTTGCAAAACCAACTGAAGACGTCATCAGTGCGCATGCTGGTCTCAAACCGCAACTTCAACCGGTTTTCCTACTTAGTTCCTCACACCAGCTCATCAGGTAAACAAACTGCTCCCCATGAATGAAACTACTTTCCCTATTTTTTATCCTGGTGGTCAACCCTCTGATGCAGTCTCCAGTGATAGCATTGCAGACGGCGATATCCAAACCAGTCACGGCTACTATAGCGTCCTGATTTCTAGCGTATTGTAAATCCGACCAACAATAGCCGGTTTGATCTACAGCTCAACAAAGCAGAGAATGCAGTGTGGATGTCCTGGGGGGCCAGACTTATGGAATGATTCTTGTACAACAAATCAGGTTTCTACAATTTAGGTCTCCATGGATGAAATCGATAGTTCGGGAGTGTTCTTTTACGAATCAAAAAAACGTGGACAGGTACACTGCTAAGTAGAGATGTACATGGAGGAAGAGACAGACTGCACAGAGAAGAACGAGCGGATGCCATGGGTGCAGCGAAGTTGTCCCAGGAGGGGGCTGGGAGAGGGGGGTTTGACGCCCGCAAACAATGGCTGGGTGCGTGAAGAGCATGCCTTCGGACGGAGAGCCGTCGGGTCCACTCAGCGAGACAGAGTCGAGGAGAAAGACAAAGTCCCCTCCACCCTCCTCCAGAACGCCACAACGAACGTCCAGCCCAGGAAGAGACCGCCTACTCCAATTACTGGGCAGGAATCAAGCGAGTTTTAATAAAGTCCTGAGCCGAGTCCTACACCGCCTTCTCACGACCACGAGGACTGCCTTTCTCCTACCTGCCTCCTCTCCCTCGTTCTCCCTCTCTTCCCACCTCTCCTGCTGCCAAGTGATCTTTTTTTTCCAGAGGAGGACAGAATTTTATTGAAGTGTGTTTGTGCTATCTGCCCCGTGCTTTTGTTCGGCTACCCGAGGGGATGGGCTGTCAGGCGGCCCGCTTTTGTGCTGACATTACAATAACGAGGACGCGGACCTGTGAAGGTCACTCTGAGGCACAGCAACATCCGGCCAAAGCGTTCCTCTACAGCGTCTATCTCCTGAGCTGTGACAAGGCAGTTCCTTTCGCCTCACGGCGTTAACCCTCACACTTTCAGAGCTGTCACTCGTGTTGCTGCTGTACGTCCTCCGCCCCGTCAGCTGACCCCCTGAGCGTCAGGCATCGAACAACAGCTGTCAGCATAATCTGTGTCATCTTAAAAGCATTACGGTTGAGAAGAAGTGGCTTTGCGTGCGGCGATGGGTACGGCATGCCATCGGGGCTCTGTAAACGCAGCGGTGCCCCCGCACCGTCCTCACATCCCCCGTGGACCGCACCTCCCCTCTAATCCAGCGCCCTGCTGCCGACTCACACAGCTCATTTCACATGTCTCCGCATTCTCCTGGACGACTCGGCCAGATTCCTCCTCTCGTGAACTCGGAGCTCGGGCTCCCGCGTCGCACTGTGCTGGTTTATCTCCTCCTAATTAAACGTGGAGAAACGCTATCAGTTGTGCAGCAGTACAATTAGTTCCATCGTTGCTGAATGAGGGCCCGTCACTGAGGACGTAGCAGAGAAAGCAGCTCTGACGTTCAGGTGCTGATAAGGCACCCGTGTCAACAAAGTCAAAGAAAGGTACCAAAGAAGTCCCAGGGTACTTGTGTTCATGTGCCTTTACGGTTACTGCAAAGTCCAATTCAACTTCTAAAATTCGGTACTTTCAGAACTCCAGGAAGAAACTGCAGAATGTTTTCGTCGTCAAACACAAATAAGACGCATCCAGGGGCATTCGATGACGTGAACAGCGGATGCAGATGTGCTCCGCAGGTCACTTTCACTGCTCTACATTGCAGTGCAAGACCGAGTATTGCTATTATTGACACTGATTTAGCCAGTGATTTAATTCAAGGTAAATTACACTTAAGCTTGTATACTAAGCTATTTTCAAATATTTACCCATTTATACAGGAGGGCGAAAGAATCGAGAGCAAGTACGTTCAGTAACTTAGCTGATGCTTTCCTCCATGCAGGTTGCAATTGTTTAGCCATTTATGAAGCTGGGCAATTTTGCAGTAAGTGCGTTGCTCAAGGGCACTACAGCTGGACATAGGATTTGAACCTGCTGTCTTTGGTATCAACTAGATACCTTGTGCAAGGATGCCCCAACTGGAGCAGGGACTCGAACCCGAGTCCTTTAATTGCTCTAACCACTATGCTTCATGCTACTGTCCTATAGCAGCTGATGGCTTTTAATGAAGGCCCCGTCCCTTTTTCCCTGCTTATGTGATACTGACATTTTACACTCCCACCACACAATTGCCTTCTAGGAGTTTTTCCACACTAAAAAAAAAAGAACACTTGAATGTTAGATGTTTTTGTTTTTGTTTTTTTTTTTTCCCCCAAGTCAGGTTTTTCCTTCCGATAAGAACCACTTTTGACAAATGGCGGTATGTGAGGAAATAAATAAATAAATTGTTGGAAGAAAAGATGAATTTGGGAGTGAGCAGCTGCAAAGGAGTAATGTAATTCTGGGCCATGCATCATGTTTAGTGGGGGCTGCTTCGACACTCCTGCAAAACACAGAATGCCAGGTGCCAGTACATCAATCTACCGTGCCACCAGGAAGGAACACCACTGCCACTCTGGCCAGACAGTGGCCAGATAGTGGACCACGCTCATGAGACCTATACAGTCAGCCACTGGGACGATCTTACGCATTCCCTCTATCTCTGCACGAGATGATCCATTTGACATCCACTTATGTGTAAAATTTTAGGCAGCCTTGCAAGTGAAAAGAAATTGACACAACCTCTGCGCTGACACTACATCTATTTGCAAATTATGAAGACAATTCATAATCATATAATTTACTTACTTAACACCCACCCCTAATGACCGCTGCAGCAAAACACTTGACCTGATGCGTGTTTCTGCACGTATTGTCTTTATGTTATAAAAATTTTTCAGTGTTCTGTTTATTTTCTTTTTATTGGTGTTGTATTTACTGTGTATATTTGCCTAGTTTGCATTTATAATATTTACAGTGTGCGGGAGACCCGCCAGTGAGAATTTCATTGTGTGATATAAACCTGTGCTACACACACATGACAATAAACTTGATTTGTACCGACTTTTTTTTCAATTCTTTTTTTAATAAAGCAATTTTCTCACCAAGGTGACACAAAACACTGAAAAAAGTTCAGGATATCATACAGAGTACAATATAAAGATACATTACAGCACACACACTGTCTGAAACTGCTTGTCCTAAGCAGGATCACAGAAAACCACAGCCTAACCTGGTAACAAAGGGTGGAGGGGACACACCCAGGATGGGACGCCAGTCCATCACATGGCACCCCAAGCAGGGCTTGAACAAGGCACCCCAAGCAGCCGTTATAGTTAACTATTAGCAGCACCAGCTGGCAGCTGAGGAGAAGAAAACAAAAAACTTCCACTGCAAAGAAAGGGAGAAAAAAATCTGAGAGAGTCCAAATACCAGTGGCTGCTCACCTCTCCTCTTATTTGCTGATTTTAAAAGGCCTTGAGGAGAGTTATTACAACTACACTTATCCCTTGGTTAATGAGGTTAATATGTTCCATAAAATTGCATTGCAAGCGAATTCACATTATTGTGAGGGGATCAAATTAAGATTAATTATAGAAAAAAATCAGTTCCTGGGCAACAAATGTTTCACCTAAAATTAATATTAGCGGTATTTTTATGCATGAAAATGTCAATATCCATCCATCCATCCAGCCAATTTCAATAACTGCTTAAGAAGGGTTGCTATGAGCCATAACTAAAAAAAAACAGGACACCACCCAGGTTAATTTCAATAACATCCTCCAACTGGCAGGTGATTATTGGGTTGTTAACAGACCCCAGTCATGTGAGTCTCAAATGGGCTCCACCCATAGATGTTCCAAGTTTAAAACCAAAACTCCCCACCAGTCTTTTAGAACTGAAGAAGCCATTTGGATGAGCGGTGAAATGTTTTCAAGAAAACTCTTGCAAAACCAGTTGCCTTTGTTTTAGTGGTGTGTTTTTTTTTTGGGGATATGCCATGATCTGGATGATTGAGAATCTTCACAGACACTATGAGCCATAACTTCTCTGGGAATTGTTGGGTGAAAGAGTGATGGGATTACATCCTGGATGGCATGTCAGTCATTTGGAAGGTAGCAAACACACACACACACACACACACACACACCTCTTGATGCAATTTAGCTGACAATTTAGTGTCACCGATTTACAAATTGTCTTTCTACTGTGGGAGCTCCTCAGAGGAAAGCCATACAAACTCCGCCACTCCACACAGATTGAGCTGAGTTTGAACGTATGCTCAAAAAGCCCAGACATTGAGAGGTGGCAGCACCACTGTGCTGCCCACAATAACTTAAGAAATTCATTAATAGTTATAGGTTTTAATAAATCTGCTGTTTCCATTTAGACATTAGATTGACGTGTGATTGGCTGAGATTGTAGATGTGATGGGGTGCTGTTCTCATATTGTGTTTTGTGTTAAGCACCATTAAGTTTCTGTAAATAGTAACATGTATTATGTATGCATACTGTTCTGGAATTTTCCATAATGTTCCTATGACTGTTTATCTTATGTTTCCTTTGTTACTGTTGTGATGAATGTCTGTTGCTGAACTGATAACTAGGGATGGGAGTCGTGTTGTGCTCACTGGAATCACATGGGGTTTAATGCATACATGTGTATGTAGCTGAGCTGTCTATTGTATTTTTTTCAGGGTCATGCAAAGTACATTTATGGAAGCAGAAACCAGAACATGTATTGGGCAAAAGAACCCTTGTACCAAAGTTCTAAGCCCATTTTTTGGAAAAAAGTGTACAGTATATATTTCCACCAGCCTGTAAAGCAATTTTTCAATTGTATGGGACCCCATTATGTGAGGAGTGAGTGTATTTGCTTTATTCAAAGACCCCAAAACTTTGAGAAAGGCCTTTAAATCAAATTAACTCAAATTAAATTAATTCTAGCAATATATAAATACTCAGACCCCTTCATCCTCTCTGAGTATGACAGCTGTTCTACCTAATTTCAGCAAACATGGTCTCCTCTAAGCAGCTAAATTAAAAAATATAGAGAATTCACTTTTCACAAGCAGATGAAGTTTCAGCCTGTTAGAAAAATCATTAAGAAATGGAAGTTAAAGGGTACTTTTGAAATAAGGCCAATATCTGTAAAACCCAAAATCTTAGACGGAACAGCCCAAAAATTGTTCAGATCTTGTAAAGCAAAACCCACAAATCACTGCAAGGGACCTGCAGAAAGAATTACCCGAAACCGGAGCAGTAGTTCACAGATAAAGCATTTATTACACAAAAGTGGCGGGAATAGAAGAGTTTTCAGACAGAAACCTTTCCTCTGACCTCATCAGAAAGGTCCACATCTGATGTATGTAAAAGAGAACCTTAACAAAATGGAACAAAGTGCTGTGGAGTGATAAATTTGAGCTGTTTGGCAACAATCACAGAAGACGCTTCTGAAGAAAAGAACATCCTGCCAACCATTAGGTATGTGGGTAGATTTATAATGCTTTGGGTTTCTGTGTCGACCAGTGGCACAGGAAATATCGGGCGAGAAGAACGGATTCAGCTAAACACTGAAGTTAAAAAGAGGCTGGATATTTCAGGAATATAATGATCTGAACCCTACCTCAAAATTAGGTTTTGGAATGGCCCCAGTAGTACTATTCATAGTCCATGGTACATCGTTGAAAATCTTGAAGATGCAATGCAGGCAAGAAGATGTTTAATTCTATTTCTAAGCTAGAAGAGTTTTACAAGGAAGAGGTAAAAAAAAAAAACCCAGAAGAAGAACAGAAAAACTTATCTGGCTCCAGCGAATGTTTGGATTTCTGTCAGAGGAGATACTAAATACTCACTAATGGGGTGCCCAGACATTTGCATTTAGCATGTCCATCAATATAATTTCAAGAACCGGTTGTCCTGAGAAGGGCTGCGAACCAGAGCCGATCCCAAAATCCTTGGGAAACTGTAGAAAACCCACAGGGACACTGGGAAAACATACAAACGCCACACAGGCCGAGCCACTGTGCTGCCCTACTGGCAACACTGAGTGTTTTATTATTCCAAAAATGTAAAAATTCAAAAATCCAAAAAAATATAAAGAAATTCTGTATTGGGTTTTACTTTGTACCACGCAGAGGCTGCGCTTACTTTCTAACTCACACATTCATTAAAACTTAAAACTTGAGCAGAGAATTTTTTTGTTTGTTTGTAACCTTTCCCTCATATAAGGGTTCAGAATTCTGCTTTTAAAAAGTTGGTATTTACTGCCATTAAAAATTTCAGATACATTCATCTGAACCCATACCGTAATCAGACTAGACCTTCATCTGAACCGAACCGGGTCTTGACCAACGGGAGACCAGACCTTCAGTTCTAGAAAAGCGGGCTTTTCTTGTTTCTATAGAGACACTTCTCTTTTGAAGATACTTGGTCTACTTTCACCACAATGCGGTCTGTTCTCTTTCGCATTGGGGCTTCTACTACACCAGGATTAAACCTCAGTTCCGCTTTGCTGGGTCCATATTTCCACCGGTTGGAGCCTTTATCTTTGCTGGGGCAGGCCTGCTGCTCCCTGTAATTAGTTATTTGGCCAAAAAGTAGCAGATTTTCATAGAAACAAAAACAATATATGAAACTTTAGCCAAAAGAGAGCCTGTTCTCCAACAGACAGTGGCCGATTTCTCAAACTCAGCAATCTGAGCCTCCTCCTTCACTAATTCAGGCCTGTTCATTCTCTAGAACTCACTGTTTGTCCAAGAAGCTCCAGATTTTTCCACACGGACGAAGGCCGTATATCGACTAGACCACAAACCTTCTCTTACTTGTCAGCAGCAACAAAACCCTTTGACCTGCATCTCTGCTCCTTTGCGTTCAAAGTCTATGAGGAGAACACGCCGTGAACTTCGTCTCACGCGCTTGCAGCATGCGCATTTCCAGCAAACCCAAGAGTTCTCTGGCGGGCAAACCCTCCGAGCAGTTGGGAATGACTTATTTAACAGATAGCGTTTCTTCTGCCGTCAGCAGAAAAAAAAGGGGGGCCCTGTTTAAAATGGGATAAAACCAATGTGGTGTGAAATCAGAGGTCATCCAGAGACAAATAAGACTAAGGGGGGAGCGCCGGGGCAGAAAAGAAAAAAAAAAAAAGAAAAAATTCCCTTTCATTCCCCAAATTAATTAGAAGCACAGTTCAATGCCGTGTTTTTAACGCAAATAACGGCAGTTGTTTTTTGGGGGAAGTCAGCAAGAACAAATAGTCTGCCCTTTACATTAACAAAGCCCATGTATACAAGTACTTGCTCAAAACACACAATGCTTTGTGCTTTATAAAAGCTTAGGGCACATTGATCTTAATCCGGGTCTATTTTGATGCCTTTGACATATCCACTCTGCGTTGTGATAACCGTGCGCCCCCATCTCTGTCTGGAGCACTCAGAATCCACGGCTCACGGGAGTGTTGCTGTCTGCTTATGACTGGGATTTAATCTATAACCCCCAAGAAAGGATGGACCATGGCAGTTTCATCATGTGTTTGCACCTCGGTCGTTCTGACGAAAGCACGGCCCATACCCCACTGTCCAGCCCCGGCAACCCTTTGTAGCATCGTGATTAAGGCTCCAGGCTTGTGCGTCATACACAGATGCAGCTTGATTTGACATATCTACCTGGGATATTTCTTCCTTTTAAAAGTACTAATTAACAATATTTTCTTTCTTACCTAACACTTCGAACTGAAACAACTTAAAGTTGCACTCATTTGTGTAACTAGGTATTTCTCCAAGTGCAATTCAAGTGAAGTGTCCTTAAAATAATAATAGCAAAGCACTGATATTTGTGCAAACAATATTTAGATGTCAAACCCTAACCTTTACCATTGTAAAATAAATGATGTAATACAACTTTTTTGGGAACAAAAATAACTGACTTTGGTTACAGCTGGTGCTAATTCAAACCACGTACAAGCAAGGGGTATTGATCCCTGGATCCACCAAGGCAAGACGGTGGAAAAAGCAGACTATCAAACATAAATCCCTGGTTTTGTTAATTTTGTTCCACGGGATGTGACGGGCACCCCATCTGTTATCCGCCCCATGCTGTGTTTTTACCCCCCCATGAATAGAACTGTGGGTCCTTCCAAGGTCTTACACAGATGTGTGTGGAGATGGTGCTTGTTTTGCTGTCAATAGGACACTGAGCTGAACAGCTGACATGAAGAAGCGCTGGCAAATTGACCCTGTTAATTATGATAGGCTGTCTTTCATGTGACATTGGGGCCAGGGAGAAGGGTCGTGGGGGGTCCATATCCCGAGAACCTGATTGCAGGCTACAAGCTAACAGTCCTGTCTTTACAACCCTCGCACACCCTAGCACCACATGGGCAGGATGGAGGTGTCAGGTGCTGTCAGTGAATCGCTTTGTGCTCTGCATTCAAGAAGCAGAGCTGTTTAGAGAGAAGAAAGAGGAGGCTGGATGTTTGTTTTGCATGCATACCCATTAAGAACAAAAAACAAACATATAGAGGATCCTCCAGCACTAGGAGCCACTGGCCCAGAATCCATCCAGTGGAACAGAGGAACATCTGTGTGAGCCACCTGGCTCTTTCCTTGTGCCCAGATAGCTACCCAATCCCATCAAAATAGAGGATGTAACTTGAATTCTACGATCTGAAGACTCAGACACCACAGCATACAGCCTGGCAACCTAAAGGAGGCCAGGGAGATACTTGTAGGTAGTCTGGAGTGCAAGAGCCTACTCTGAAAGACTTGTACTTGGCAACGGGCATCTCTGGTATGCTGCACAAATAGCATTTTTGATGACAAACATGACTCGGTGCATCTCTAAAATAATTCAACATCTCAGCGCAAAGCCCCAGCGCAAACAGTGAGGGTACAGAACGACTTCCACCAACACGGACGAGATCACCAGCAAATACAATCAGATGCGGAAACTCTGTTGCCTGCATGTGCTTATCAGTGTGCTGTGGGTCACAGGTCTTTGCAGACAACTGGCGTGCAGGCAGTCAGACAGCTTAGTCTCCCCACCACTGCGTCGATAAGCCACACGCCCTCAGGCAGAAAGTGATTCTGGTGAACTCTTGTGTCACATACATTAGGCTTCCACATTTACATTTATTTATTTAGCAGATGCTTTTCTCCAAAGCGACTTCCAATGAACTCTATGTAGTGTTATCAGCCCACACACCTTATTCACCAAGGTGATTTACACTGCTAGATACATCACTTACAATGGGTCACTCATCCATACATCAGTGGAACACACTCTCTTTGTCACTCGCACACTATGGGTGAACCTAAACAGCATGTCTTTGGAGTGTGGGAGGAAACCAGAGTACCCAGAGGAAACCCACAGAGACACAGGGAAAACATGCAAACTCCACACAGACTGCGCAGCGATCGAACCCACGTCCTCTCGCACCACCCAGGTGCTGTGAGACCACCTCACCATCAATCCGCACCTTTTCAATTCTGTCCAAGAGGACAGCATATGGTTGTGTTTTTGTGCTGGAGAAGAGTGCCGACCTCTACGGGGCATCTGATGAGCGCGCACGTACACACGGCGGCAGACCGAGGGCTGTGAAACTGAAGGGTACGGGTTCAGGAGCCGCAACCGCTCTTTCATTGAAACCTGCAGATCAGCCGAATTCCATCAACAAAGCTGGGTCCGCCCTCGGAACAATCAACGGGGTCACAATTGCCAGGACATCCAGCCCTTGCGATGAAAAGGATGAGCTGCGTGCGCCTGCCTGCTTATTAAACTGAGATTACACAGATAAGGAGCGCGCACCTGCTGGCAGAGGGAAGCGCACCTATTTGGCGCTGAGCACTTTTCATGTTTACGCAGTTCCGCGCAGATCAACGACGGGGCGAATTCCGTTGGGCCGCAAACTCCAGGTTCGAAGTCGCCGCTCGTTCAAGGAGTTACATCGGCATCAACCGGAGTAACTCGTTACCCCCCGATCGGAGGGGTAGCTGCCGCAAATTAAGTGTTTCCCAAGACCCCCGGACCAACTTGCCTTTGAAACGTTAACTCTGCCACGGTAACCGGAGCACGCTACAGCAGGGCCACTCTAATTGGTTTCCGCCTCCGCTCGGAAGCGGCCCCCCTTCGGCGTCTCGCGGCGGACCACACCGGTGCTCCCCCCAAACTTCCCAGCTTGCGCAAAGGGTGGAGCCGTCCACCCCCGCTCCACGGAAACAGGTTCCGAGGCTTAATTGAGGAGCCCGGGCTTTCATCTTCCCGCCTCCCCCCCACCAAGAACCTCCTTTTGCGCCACCCTGCTCCGCTCGACGTTATTAACTCCCTCAACAAATATGCTGGCTTGTAAACAAGCCTATTACAAGGTAACCTCCACTTTCCAGGGCTAATACTTACAAGTGTTTTTTAACACATTTTATCCATCGCTATCTCATTTATTATTTACTTTTTAATTTAGGCTCCGCGTGAGCCGGAGCACGTTCGGAGTCAAGAGCGCCGCTACGAGGGACTGGTGGCGTCCACTTCCGGCGAAGCCGCCGACGAAGCCCGTGCGCACAGGGTCGGGGCTTCCGGCAGCTTCGGTTACCGCCACTCCTCCCAGGCCCGGAGGTTTGGTTCTGTCTCCTCCCCGCAGCGTTAGTATGAGAACAGGCTTACGTTACACTCCGCAGACGGAGGCCGCCTCTGTGCTGGAAGCCTCTACCGCCCCGCAGCCGAACAAGGAAGCTCCAGAAGCCCAGGGCGTGAGTCGATAAGTCATCAGTATTGTCAGCCGGCGTCTCGTTGGTCTTGGCCTTTTTTCGGCCTCCGGCGATGCGACTCGGAGAAGTTCTCTGATCCACACGAGTGGTAAACACACATTTCTGTGCGTCTCTCCGCATCAGGCAGTCAGTAGCCTTCGAGGCCTCTGCGCTAACATGATAAGAGGTAAAGTAAAACACAATGACTTAGAGATCTTATTGTCTCCCATGTGTCGTGTGAGCCAGAGAGCCATGAGGATCAATAGTCTATTAATAACTTCCTTCATTTCAGCACAGACAGATGCAGAACTGTCCACTAGGCCATCTGATGAGAGGCTCAATGGAACCCAATAGCTTCTTGTGTTAACGCAGAAAGGCTCATAGCCGCATCCGCTTCCTACGGACTTATTTCGTCGTCAGATTTTCACGAGAAAGGGTCACGTCACTAACCGGTCACCGCGGCCCTGGTTGTGTAAGTGCTGGAGTTCTCTCGGTGTTCACATTCACCTGCCCCTCCAGTTTGATCTCCTGCTGCCTGTCTGTAAAGCCCAGTCCGCACGATAGACAAATGTGGTGCTCCGGATGTCAAGTGACCAGTACGATGCCATTGCTGCTGTTACACTAAATGAAACAACTAAAGCAGGGAGAGATTTTCAAGTGACAGCGGCACAACGGGTGGTGTCACAGAGCACGAGTAACGCTTCAGTTCCATTTTTGTTGGGTGAATGGAACATTAACTGTTCAGTACCACAAATGCGCATTCAACCATTACCAAGAAGCACATGTCTAATGTAGGGTTGCGGTGATCCGGAGCCTATCCCAGAAATACAGGGCATTGCAGAGCAGGCACGCGCGGACCTCAGTGAAACACTCAAAGGGCAATTTAGAGCCGCCGGTTCACCCTTGTGAACACAGGGACAACATGAAAAATACACACAGAGCTGCGTCTGAACCCAGAGCCATGTTATATTATCTTTATTTTATTACATTCTTCATGGACCTGAAATTCTGTCAGGCTTATGTATTGTCAGCTACTGTATAAACATCACTAACTCCTGAGCTGGCGATATAGACAGCATAACAATTAAAAAAGTTGACAACTTAAATTCGATCAATACATCTTTCAAAGTAGATATGGCTTCCTATTAGCACATTTTATATATTGTTCAAGGCTGTGACATGGGAATGTAATCAAAACAGATGTATTCCTGCACTCATTTACATTTACTCATTTAGCAGATGCTGTTTTCCAAAGCAACGTACAATTCAGGGAAAACAAACTCAGCAACCGTAATATGTACCTGCCACACAAATCATTCTCTCTTACGATACCGAGCAGCTTTGTGCACCAGCTTAACTTTTACGTCATTAGGAGACACCCATCCTATGCACACCATTGATGAAGTATATTTCTGAACGTCTATCTTAATCTAGTTAAATTATATATGTATAATATATAATATACACATATATATCTATTATATATTATATAATATATAATAGACCCGTTTTCCCGCCCAAACCCATGTTACCAAGAGTTTGGGCGGGAAAACAGGTCTATCGTAAATCGTTATATTGTAGGAAAATTGGAATTAAGTGTTCAGTCACTTGGGGCACCTACGGGGAATATAATGGGGTGACTGTGTTTGCCAGGGGGAAAGACAAAAATCCTGGGGGGCACTAAGCAGGCGGGAAGGCTGGCTTGGGGTCCAGGTCTTGAGGAAACCGGGTCCTCGGACCGAGAGCATTATGTCCCTCGCGTGCCGGTGTTCCGCTAAACGTTTGTAATGAACCCTGCCTCTGCGTCCTTCTTCGCCCCATCCAAACCCAGAATGCAGTGCGCCACAATATTTATGTCTGTCAAAACAAATATAGCTCAAATTGATATTTGAATTTCAGAGCTATTTCCTACAAAATGCGAAACGCTTTCCTTTTTCTAGCAACTTTCTTGGTCAACATTTCAAAGATCCTTCAAACTACAACACTGGTTGCCAGTGGTGTGGGAAACCAAGCGATTAAACTCGCGCAACGGTTATCGCAGCCGCCAGGCAACATCACTTTTTTAATGCCCGGGATTGGGCTTAAACGGAAGCTTTGCACTAGCCAAGGCCAGTGAGGCTGCAGTGTATTATGGGAAATAAAATGGCTCCCGCCCGCAACCCCCGCGGTGCTAAAATGTTCGACGGAGTACAATAAGTTGAACTAGAATGCCTTGCCAGTCTTTCTTCCCCGCAGCATCCCCAAGGGGCTGGAAGTCGGGGTTGCAGTTTGAGGACGTGCACATGATGCCCCGCCCTCCACCCCACCCCGTGGATGTTCAGCAGGGACCCGCCCCCTCCGGCGAGACGTGGCCATCTCATTCATCTTTGTCAGGATGCTGCGTGCCACCCATTCATCAGTGTGGCTGCCAGTAGCAGCCTCTCCACCCTGAGACCGTGCATGGCGAAGCCTGACTACTTTATAAATGTATGCGGAGATCAGCGCCCAGCCGCTCTGATGTATTTATTTATTAGGGTCTTCATTACACAGCAGGTCGTTCCGAAGGCACCTCCGTTCGCCTGTGCCTTGTCTTCGAGAACTATGGATCTCAGCTCGGCAGCAATTCCGCACATTACGGGATGCATACCGTGCTTTTGGATGATGCGCATCCGTTTAAGACGTCCCGTCCATTTGGCGTGCCGAAGGCGGGCGTGTTTTTCACTGGCTTCTAAAGACCTACCGCCCCAGGGAGATGTTTCCACGGGGAAAGTCTGCTGTGAATCATAACCTTCAATCTTCGCACGAGAAGGCGAGGAAAGAGCTCCCTGTTCTTTATTGCCCAGTTGCAGGCATTAAAATGGCTTTCTGTGATATCCGTTTCCATGATGGCTTTCACGCCATGTGCCTGAGGCAGCGATGGTGGGGGTGCAGGTAGGCCGGGCTTCAGGTTCTACACAATCCGAGGGAAAGGAAACGTATGCAGACGTGATGCAGGCTTCGGTATGGCCTGCAAATCTACACTTAGCCTTGGAAAGACAGGACCGTGGATCTGCAAGGTTGGTTCTACCGCTAACGTCTTGGCAGGAAGCTGTCAAGATTTTGGCCTCATTTCAGCATGAGGCTGTAGAGTAGCACAGAGGGATGGGGAATGCCAGAAAAGGCAAGGCTGTACAGCTTAAGAGGGGATGCTAGAGACAACAGATCTAATGCACCATGCACACACCCAACGCTCGAACGCTGGCAACTCAATTTGACGCGCCACAGTTCATCGGAAACAAACATCACAGCTGAATCCCGGTTTAATTGCAACAGATCCTCGCAGTGTGATCTTACATTTGACAGTAATTAACGGTTCTTAAACATAATCCATTCTAAACAAACAAGCAAGTAGCCTCTATCCTAATTGTCCTTCATTCTACTGTAACTGCCGCAGGTCATTCTACCTACGTCTATGATTGGCTGAATAAAATATTGCATCACGGGAGGTCCCCTACTACTGAGCAGATGGGAAGGTAATCTGATGTAATTCACCATACCTTAGTACACTGTGAACAACAGGGCGTTTCATGCCGGCAGAAGAAAAATGTCGTGAAATGCGTCACTTTTAGAAAGTATGTAGAGTGATGCGCTCGCGACAAACATTTTCGGCAGCGAAGCATCCGAGTTGCCTCGGCCACAACGAAGTCATCCGTTTGACTTTGAGATCCCAACCGCAACTATCGCAACGCTTCAAAATACGGTCCAGAGACGCATCCTGCGGAAACGCACAAGCGGGAAAAAAAGAGTAAAACATGCATTTTTAATTGCTGCTACTTTGTGTTTGAATTCTAATGGGCTAATGACAATAAACTTGCTTTTTCAACAAATTGATGCAGAAGCATTAAGTTGATGTCTGAAGCAAAAGGAGCATTACTGTACAGAGCCTGAATAAAAAAGGGAAATAAACGCTTTTGTTGTAAGCGTGACATTAACTGCGCTGTCAGGCTGCTAATAAAAATAAGCCGCAGGTGGACTGAGTGTTAGCTGCTCCCGGCTCCCAAGATGACACTTTTTGTCCGTGGCTATTTCTGAGCAGTCGATTGTCTCCCTCTTCAATTAAAGAGGGCGGTTCGCTCGGATCTGTTTGGCTCTCCCAACAACTGACTTAAAATGGGTTGCGAATGATGCCGCACCGGCAACCAATGTGGCCCACCTGGGGCAGGTTGACTCCTCGGGTGTCATGCTTGGACGCTTTCACACTTCCTTTGTCCTTAATGCGACTTTGTAAGAGTTCGGTGACAAAGGTGAGTTGGTCGGATGCCTTTCTCTGAACGGGAGCCTAATATTTTTGCGTCCAGCATGCGTTCGGCATCAGGACGCTTGCGTCGCGTCCAAAAGCACCGAAATGAGTTCCTGCGCATTTATATCCTGCACAAAGAGCGTGTCTGTTTTCTTTCAAAAAAACGCTGATAAGTGTGACAGTCTGTTTGGACACTCAAAATACTCCTTCTCATAAAAAGCAGAACTCAATTTGTCAGTGTCTCCCAACCAAAAAAGTGGAAGGGCTTATTCGTACCACACAGACCTTGAGTTTCAATCTTTTGGCTGCTCCTTTGAGTGATATTTTTTAATTAAAAGCGGTTGCCTTTCTTCTCTTTGAGGGAGAGCGTCGCACTGATACTACTTGAGCAGCGCGGGCTTAGCCAGGAGTCAGCTCCGATAACGTATCTTTCAATTACAGTTTTTATTGGGGCTATTATCCCGTTATTATTCAGGCCGGTTCCTCACACCGGAGTGCACCTGCAAATGGAGAAGTGACACACGGCCTCAGACTGGAGGAGCACCGATTCCCGTCATCACGCTCCCGCGAAACCAGAGGCTCGGCTCTTTTATCTGCGGACAGATGTAGGTGGGGGCAGGTCGATGGATGCTGGGTGGGGTGGGCTGGCAGGGGCTCAGGAAGAGAGGTGAAGAACAAGGCCGAGCGCATATGACATCGATGCCCGGTCCTGGGCACACGGCAGCCAGACGGAGGGCTGGGATCGGCACCCACCTCTGCTTGGCAGGTCACGGAGAGGTGCCCAGGAGGTTGCGAAATCGAGCAGCGGTATCTTGGTGGCAGTGCTGTCACCATGGTAACAGAAGTCCTCACATTCCTGGGTCAAACATGCCATCAACAAACGCAAGGAGGCGTGCTGTGACCTTAGCCTCCCAAGCAACCCAGAGGTGTATATTAAAGCCATAGAACTGGAGATAAATTCATCAGAAAAGAGTGGACCACACAAGGTGGAAAAGGAGCACAAGCTTGTGATTTGAAATACTGCATACAGAACACATTGCAAGTACAAAAGTATCTCCTTGTAAAGAATTGCCGAATTACCATAAAACATGGCAAGGATTCTATTACTTGGATTAAACTTTTGAAGATAGCAGTTGTCACCCATTTATAATGCTGAACCCGAAACCGACGAAACGAAGGGTACAACAGCACAGTCCTCCCTCTGGATTCAACCTGCAAGTTGCACCTCCTTGTTGCCACTAAGCGATGTGCTCCTGCACCACGTCCCATCCTTAAAAAGGCCCCCATAGCTTTAATGAACGATTGAGGTCCTGCTGTCACTCGCACCAGTTAGGGGAAAAAATGTACATGAACCGCTTGAGAAAAAAACCTCGAGCTGAATAACTGAGTATAAGTGCGAGATTAAGAGTTATGACAGCTGCTTTGGATAAAGCCGCGAATCATTTCACATTCCGCTCATCCGGCGGGTCATATTGAGGTTGCCTAACGACGGGTCTCCAGGCTTGCCGCACACCTCCGCTGCGGAAAAGGAGTCGCTTATGCACTCGGCGAGGTGTTTGAGGCCGACTCGGGGAAGGATCAATCACAGGTATCAGGGCGTGCAACAAGTGAGAGCGGTTTTCCGCATGGCGGAGCAGCCCGCCAAGCTGCGGCCGCTTTGATGATGCCTATCGCAGACTTCTCACACCGCCAAAAAAGGATCACATTTCCCATAAGGCTGCTGATAAGATGCACAGCACACAGCACCTGTGGTGCAGGCTTTGCTGCGCACCGGATCACATCGCATTAAATATATTCATCCACTACGCAGCAGCTCTAAAGATAGAGGCTGCAGTCTCCTGTGCGATGTATTTTTTGTGCGTCTGCTCGTAGGCTCGAGCCCTGTCGGAGCTCCCCGTTTTACCTCTCATTCATTTATGCATCGCGTACGCGTCGTATCGCTCAAATCGAATGCAAAGGGATGCGGCGACAATTACGCTGGAAAGCGTTTCAAAGCACGGGTCCCTTCTATGGCTGTGCTCACCTTAATCTGCACTTCAGCGGGACTGTTGAGAGCTGTGCTTTTATTCCTAAGCCTTAGCTCAATAGCACGTTGACATTGCATTAGAATAGTGCTTAATTTGCTTTTCCCCGTGATTATTTGTAGGCACCGAGTCAAAGCAGGCTCTGTAATAAAGTTGGAGCTCTCGCGCTGAGCTCCCCCTCTCTCGGCTGTTCCACATCACGAAACCCCCTCCCGCCCCTCGCCGCCGTCCCCCTCTACCCCCTCTCTCCCTGGCCTCTGTCGATTTCTCCGTCTCCTCTTTCCTTTTTATCTCCTTTCCATTATTTTTCTCCTTCCCCGATTGTTTCATCCCTCCCCCTTGCCATTAGGAAATTCCATTCCCGCTCCCATCCAAACCCTTTCCAAGTATCAGAAATCTAACATCCTCGCTGTAATTACCTTTGCATTAAAACCCCATTTCCTCGCTGACAACAGGTCGAGTTGAAATGAAATTGCATTTACTTTCAAATTCTCCCCCTGACACATTCTACATGCGGGGATATTAAACAGCTTATCGACACAACATTGGTGACGGAGGGCCCGGTATAGCGCTCGTTCCCGAATAACACTTTTATTCAGACCCCACAAGTGAGACCATGCTGTTGCTTAAGTGTCATTAACTAATAAATGCAGCCCTCTCTTTATGAGTTAAAATCACCGCACCGCTCCTTTCTGGAAGACGGACGATGAGTTGCGTGCAATCCACATGCTGCACAAACACATTAGCAGTGTTGTAGAACCATTAAAGCTGGTTGGAGCGAAATTTGCTGTGATGTTTACAGCAACCACTAAGAGCATTATAAAACATTTACATTAACATAGCTTTTGCTGGAAAAATTAAACCGTAATCATTCTCACAGTTTGCCCGACGCCAGACAATGTAAAGTGTCTGCGAACACAATCCCTCACTGATGCAAACTGGCTCACGCGATGCAAAAAGGAGAACGCATATGAAAGTTTATTTAAGAACAAGCGTTACGTTATTCGTGGCTTGTTGCGCGATATGTGTACGTTCATCGCTTGCTACGGCGGTATGGCGGCACAGTGAGTGGCGCTGCTGTCCCATGGCGCCTGGGTGGTGCGAAAGAACGTGGGTTCGATCCCTGCTCAATCCGTGCGGAGGTTGTATGTTCTCCCCGTGTCTGCGTGGGTTTCCCCTGGGCGCTCTGGTTTCCTCCCACACTCCAAAGACATCCTGTTCAGGTTCATCTGTAGCGTGTGTGTCCCGCTGATGTATGGATGAGTGACCCATTGCAAGTAGTGTATCTAGCACTGTAAGTCACCACGGTGAATAAGGTGTGCGGGCTGATAGTAACACTACGTAGAGTTCATTGGAAGTTGCTTTGGAGAAAAGTGTCCGCCAAATAAATATAAATGTGACTGATTGTGGAAGCAGCACTTGTGTGCAGAGCACCTTGTAGTTTTGACCATTTCGCTAGCTGGGTGTACTTCTACAGCAATCCAGGTTGCGTACTGCACTCAAATGCGCTACAGAAGGACCCCTCCTTGGACTTGAACCAACAGCCATGAGATTACAGCGCTGTTTTCGCGACCGCTGTGCTACCCAGTACCCTGTAGGGAAGCCTCTGCGTGTCGTCCCCCTCGTCATTTTCGCCCTCGCGCGAGTTGTTGCGGTGGTCACAGGAGACCAGACAAGAGCGGCGTGACCACTGTTGCGTCGCCGGATGTTGCGGAGAGCGTTGCGGAGAGCAGGAGTCGGAGCGCAGCTGGAAGGGGCGTGCATTCCAGCCAGCTGCTCGTAGCTACGCTTCCGACACGACGGCGCCGATATTAAAAAAGTCTGCGCGCGAGGCCCGTCTCGAAAGGGCTGCTCGCTTCGCTCCGCCCAGTTAGCAGTCGACACTTCTTCGTATGCTCCTGCCTCGATCCTTTGATTTCCCGCACGCTGGCTCGCCTTCAGCTGTGGACTCTTTTTCTGCCTTCCTAAAAAGTAAAAATAGCAGAGCCCCCCCCGGGGGGCTGCATGGCTCGCGCGTGGGGCTGGGGCGCGTATGCAGACATGTCGTGGAAGCCGCTGATGCTCGAGGTTGAAGGCGCGTGCACCCCTAGCCCAGCACAGGCCAAAGTGCGCAGCTTTAGACATTGCAAAGGGCATTTATGCACTGTATTTGTCACTCACACACACAATTTGCCACTTAAACACAACACGTGGCATTTATACACCGCCCGCAACATTGACCCCTCACGCGCTGCATTTGCACAGAGCCCTCGGTATTTACACAGCGTATACAGCATTCACACACAGGGCTTGGGAGTTGTACATTTTACCGGGTGTTTACACACCGCACGTGACATTTACACACCTACGGCATTTACACGCCGCGTACGGCAAGCCGCAGAAGGGCCGAGCGGGCAAACGGCTTCCCGCGAAAATGGCGGGAAATCATCTCATCTTACAGCGGGGATCTCCGATGGCGGCGCATGATCGTCACTAAATTGGAAAATCCTTTCCCGATATCCAGACGATAACCGAAGGCGTCCGGGGAGGCAAGCGGACCGATCAGCTCAGAAACACCAGCGGACGGACGCCTCTACATATAACGGTCCTATACTAGTGAGCGCTAAAATCAGCGCGATGCGAAGAAGCGCTGCCCCGGACTATTTATAAGCCGAACGGCCTGCCCCCGCCCACGCTGGGAGCTCGGAGTGGGGAGACCTAGGCTGTGCTAAAGGAGGGGGGGCTAAGGAGCTATAAACAATTATAAAGACAGAAGCACATCTGTGCACGGATGAAATATTCAGCGCAGAAGCAGATCACCGGAGGAAGGCTGCTACGCCGGCCAGCACCTTCTGCAGCGTTAATCATTCATCAACATCCATCCCGCGAAGGCGCCGCCAAACCATGGGCTCGTTAAAGCAACCCCAAGCGCTGCGAGAATCTAGCTGCAAGATGTAAATATATATATATATATAGATGCGTTTGTATGCGGGTGTTGGGTAAACCGAAGGTCTGCGTTCAGCGTGGGCCCGCTCTCTGTCCGTGGAGTGGCGTTTTCTCCCGCGCTCCCGTTTCATAAGACCCCGCTGTTGTGTCATCAGCACTGCTCTCCGAGTGGCCTCGGTCTACAAAGTGTTATTTCACCGGGACCGAGGCATCCGACACAGAGACGAGCGTTTTTAAAATTGGAGCACGGGAATTCATTTCTTTTTGCGCCGCGCCGGTCTAAGATCGGTCCAATAAACACCGGAACCGCGCACGCCCGTGCAGGAGCAAAGCCAGGGCCTGCCGGGGTCGCAGCAGAGGTCAGGAGGATCGTGCTCAGAACGCCTCAATTTGACGTTGATTGATGCGCTCAATTAAAACCCACTAATGTGATCTCTGAACAAGCAAATGGGGCATCTGGGTGGGTCCTGAGCACCAAGACCCCCCAAAAAGTCATTCAACAAGATGTACAGCAGTGCAAAGCATTGACGTGGCTGCACAGCTGCTTGTTCCATCAAAAGGCGCACACTTGGGATAGATAACAGCTTGAGCGCCATCCTACAGCTGCAGCGATTGGATTCAGAAAGCTGAGAAAACTGCTTAGACCCAATTGTTGCAACAGTGTCGGGATGGGAGGGAAACGGGCCTTAAACGAATCGCCCCAAATAAACGCGAGAGCGTTTCCGTCCCCGGCCAACTCCGCTACTTATCCCCAGTCGAGGAGGGAAAAATTAGCGCATCTTCTGCATTCTGCTTGTTCATAATAAGCAATCCAGATGTGAAGGATGTGAACGCAACACAAGCATTAATTATTTCAGGCCAATCAATCTAATTCCAATTAAGTCAGCGTGTAGTTAATTATTTATCGCCAGTACATGTGATGTATCTTTAACGTTCATGCAAATAATTCCTGCATTTTAGATTTCGGCAAATCAAGGCAAAATTTTCACTAGTTCAGTTACAGACACAAAGCCATAATTAACACACTCGGGGTCACAGTGATGTAAATAATACCACGATAATGCTAAGAATCTTTATATTCTTCTTTACGGTACATTTTTTAATTTTTTTCAAAAAATTTTTTTAATTGTATATTTTTACGGTACATTTTTATTGTTAGCTGGTCTGGATAAAAGTCTAATACAGTGGCTAGGCGGAAAAATGAGAATTAAAAAAAAAGAAAACTTGGTAAATAATTAACAATTAAACTAATAAGACTTAAGAGTTTAAATTGAAAAAATTAAGGACATTTTCACAGCTCAGCCGGTTTCGCCGTGGTCCGGTTGAGTCAGACCTGAACCCTGCGACCTACTGGCGCTCAGCGCATCTCTTTCCTTCGGGTCCGGACCGAAGGCGGGCTCTTCCGACCAGCCGATCAGCCGCCTTCGGCACCGGAGAGGTGACGCGGTGGAACGTTTCCCCTGGCGGCCGTGAGGGAGGGGAGCCAGGCAGAGGCTGAACAGGGTAAATCTATTAACCTTGGCCGTTGTTTTAAATGTCAATATTTTCAGCTGACGCAACAAAAGAGCAGCGAGGCTGTTCTGGCTCTGGCGCATGTAAATGGCTTCCTCCTGAGGAAATGACTTCCCAGGCCTGAGTGTTATTAATCTAAATTCTCTGTTAGTCAAATTGTTGCACATAATATATATGGAGAGGCTTATGATGCTTATCTACTATGACATTCCATTCTGGCAAAACATTCCTTTCCCGGCATTCTCCTTATTCTGTCCTCGGCAGCGTTCTCGAAAGAGACAGCCCCGCTAAACAGCTCGGCTTCTGAGAGCGGACAATTGAGCAGGTTGAGCAGCGAGGGTGCGTGCGTGTGTGCGCGTGTGCGCGCGTGTGTGTGTGTGTGTGCGGCCTGCTGCAGCCTTGATCGTTGCTCCCCTACAAATCTGTTCACGTACTCCGACCTGGGGCTCGGTCCTGCCGCCTGTTGCGCCGCAGTGCAGCGACGCACGAAATCGGACCCCCGCAATCGGGACCCGGCTGCCTGCTCATGTGTGGCAGGTAGCACGGCGACGGAAGACGCAGAGAAGCACCCGCTTCCAGAAGGTGCTCTGCTGCAGGACCTCAAACAAATCACTTCACGTGAGTTGCTTTAGTAACATCACAAAAGGACGTCACTTGGAATAAAAGTGCGAGACGAGCAGTGCAATAACAAGAAGAACAACAGCGATAATATTGACCCAGTGGGACACCAAAACCTTAGCCATCTCCCTTTTTTTTGGGGGGGGGGGGGGACTTGTCCATGATACCCGGCTAAACACGGGTTTACGAGCACCAGCGCATACACTGGTGTGTATGCACACACACTTTAATTAGCATGCAGGGGAAATCTGACTAAGTAAATTATGCATAATAGCGTGCGGCGCCGTACGCTGTCAGCGTGCTGGAATGATGTTTCGCTGCATCGCAAGTGTGTGGCTACATATCATTAGAGAGAACGTTAGCGATCGAGGGAGGAAGGAGCCAGCGACGGGGAGGGGGGGCAGTGCTGCACGGGACGCTGGTTATAGTGATGTCATTGTAAGTGTGCACAGGGGGAGGGTTTAATGGGCTCGCGGGTGGGTCACAGCCCTTGGGGGGCAGAGCTGTGGATCCCGGATGCTACAGTTAGCAAGCGAGTGTCTGTTTAATTACCTCCGCAGAGGGGCTGGGAAAAGTCTTGCTAAAAGCACATGCAGTGGAAGTGAATATTTAAATCAGAGAGCGAGACACGGAATGGGACACTCCACACACACATCAGCTTTGACACGATGGCCTCGGTACGAAAAAGGAGGGGCGAGGAAAACAAAACAGCCTAGGACGACGCAGGGGGTGCAGATAACGAAATGCACTTATAACCCGAAGGATGCTGGTTAAAGGCCTTGGAAGCACCTGCTGTAATACCTTTGAGTGAGGTGTTTCAACTGAGTAGCTCCAATTTAACCGGACAGTTTGCATAAATCTGTGCGTTGCTTTGGACCTTGATGTTGCCTGCTGCAAATGCCTGGCCTGGGGCTGCCTGCCCCCCCGTGTTTCTAGAATGAATGTTCTCACACTGTACCCAGAGCCTAGGTGGTAGCAAAACATTACATTTTTCCTTATGAGGAGTCTATGTCAAAATATTCTTTATGGCCACATTAGTACTGCTGGCTTCCATACTGCAGATGAGCATGAACACTTGAGAGCAGATTTTATTGTCCTTAGCAATAGTGGAACGGCACTCTTCCCTTGGCTAAATCCCTGATGCACTTGTGTCTTTACTCATGCTTTCATCCAAGGAAACACCAATTCTCTCCTTTTGTCCGGCTGGCTATTTTAGTTCGGTATTTCGGGGTTGAACAATCCGGCCAACAGAACGCCAACAGGGTTCTTCTTGCAGGCTACAAGTTTGTGTCCTCAACCTCTGTGTCACCTGTTGCCCCCGTAACATCGCCCAAGCCATTCTGGTGTGTCCTCATAAGAAAGCCGTGCTTTCTTAGAAGATAATTGCGCTGAAGCACAGTGAATTGGCATGCGGGGTCTTGTGGGTAACAGATCTTTATCACGTTTTTTTTAGTGGATGGACTCAGGGGTTTGAGCAGAACCAGGATGGGCCAATGAGGATGTCGTCTTCGGCTTGGCGGACAGTCCTACAGGACCCATCAGCTGTAATCTCAGCCCCCCATCAGACCCGAATTAAAGCGGCAAATGGGAAATTGATTTCCCGCCCCTCTGTCTGCCGCAACATCTCTTTGTCTTAAAAACATTAGCTGAGTTGAGCCCGAAGCTGAAGCGATTTTTCGAAAACTTTCATTGATGATGCAGGGGGGTGGCAGATTGGTAGGGGGCCCACTGTAGTCCTCCTCCACCTTCCCACTTGAACTGGGAGGCTCACCTGGCTGTTCTAAAGGACTGTGAACACGGGACTGCCCAGTCGTCATAGCTCTTCTTCCTCTGGGGAGGGAAAGGGCTTACCGAAGCAAGATGGACTCCAAAGAAACGTGTAGAGCAAACGACCCGGTGAATGTGATTTCTCTGCACTATGCGTGCAGATAGCATCATTTCTCCCCCCGTTATGTCAGTTCCTCCTCATCTCAACTCCTTTTGTGGGATGTTGATGTTTTTTGCGTACAGCTGAGTGCAGTTTGTCATCCTAATGTAGCATTCTGTGGGGCGACGTCCCCTCGGAGAGATCGCTCACGATGACAGACCGTGTGGGTGCGCTCGTGAGCCGCGGAACAGGAGGGAGCCCACCCTTCGGCCCACCACCTGCCCCCAGCACAGAGCCTGGGTATGCACCGGGTCCTGGCACGTAGTTGTCACGGTGCACAACAATCAAGCCACGAAGCTTTACAGACACACCCCTACGGATGTGGAGGTAAGACTAACGGACGTCACGGGGCGACTACGGTGAACCCCCAACCCCCGTGCCCCAGCACACCATCTAAAGGCTCAGGGAGCATCACGTGAAAATGCTAATGCGGGGTCTAATAATCCAGGAGATTGTCATGATTGAAACCGCGTGCACGTCCTGGGCTTTCTGCTTACACGACTACTTTCGCAAACATCAGCCCAGAGGGCCACCCCGCCCAGCACGCACACTCCATCTGCAGCGGCCAAAACAGATCCAGTTGTTTCATCTTTGTGGGGATTGCCCCCCTTGCCCTGCCCAACACAGAAAACAGAGAACAGAGGGGTCCACGGCCCCCCCCCCCCGGGGAACAAGACCAAGCACACTGGTAGAGAGCCAATAGCAATAACCGCAATAGCGGTGACAGTGATGCTTCGGTGTCCATCATCGGCTCATGTCTGTTCGCTCCCATGAAAAATGAATGGGACACACAACATAATATTTACCAGTGCACGCTCCTCATTTATTTATTATGGATAAGGAGACAGAAGAGTAGGCTTCATTGCGTGATGGCTCCTGTGACCCCCTGAGACACCCCGCGAGTATTTTTAGCCTAAAGAGACGTCGACATGTGGAAATATGATCCCGTCAAGCAACTTTTTTTCTTTCCTGTGTTCTTTGTGCCTTGCAGATAGAGAGATTTCCTCAATCCTATTTGTATTTCCCATCTGAACTAGCTCCCTGTTCGTTCTGCGTGCTCTTCCCTCCAGTGCCACCGACGCTGCATATTCAGCACGCTGGGATCATCTGCGACGCTTCCACGGCGAGGTGGCACGCTGAAAGACCTGCGGTGTACCGAAGATGAATGTGCGAGACGTGAGATCACTCTGGGGGAACACCTGCCATGGGGTGACTTCCATGCCACAGCACGATGGATCGTATTTTGCAGCACATACACCTTGGCACAGGCCAGTCACACAGCATCTGACTTCTGCTTCTAAACAGCTACTGTTCAATTCCACATGAAAAATGTGGGGAAAACAGATCCGTTTACTCGGTAGAGCGGAATACAGAATGGAAAGAAAGAAAAATCTATTAAAACCTGGAATTTTCAAACAGTTTGCAGCTCAGGTGGGTACTGAAGGATGGCACTGTGACCCTGGAGTTCTTCCACTCGGGCACGAGAACGCCGGGGAACGCAGAGTGTACGGACGGAAGGACAGGCGGTCGGACGGCAGGGAGACAGACAGACAGACCGAAGCGTGCAGTTATTCACCTCGCCAGCATTTGACAGACACAGCACATAAGTAACTGAAATGCTTCATTTTTAAATGGAAGGATGTGATCGAAAAACAATCCCCAATAATCCTTTGATATAATCCTCTAATTTAAGGATTACCTTCGGAGCTCATTAGGATTATGCCGACAGCTGTTTAAGGTAAATGCATTGTGTACTGACATCACCTCTCTCAGCGAGTGCAGATGGAAGGTGGACCCGTGGTGAGCATCAAGGCACGTGGCAACACTTAGGTCGCATCTTCGCCCGCAATCCTGCAGCACAAGCACACATGCACAACCCATTCGCACTCCTGCGGCGACATCAGATCCCCCGAGCAAGATGACTATCAGGGATGGCAGGCAGCATGGTGGCTGAGGACTGAACCCTTTCATCCGGAAGGTTTCTTCTAGCTCGCTTGCCAGGAGAATCCCATCCCTGCTGCAGCTCCCTGGAAAACAGCTCTGGACACTCAGAGCTAAGTGCTCAGCCTTAACGGTTTCAGCAAAATATTCAGTGCTTCACACTGTAAATTGCTCTGGATAACAGTAAAATCTATCAAGCGGCATAAGCAGCAATACACTTCAAGAGTGGATTGGCCGAATAATGGGATACCACCGGGGTGCACCATCGGTGACCACCACTTATAATGGGTGCATACAGCAAGATGCAATGCGTGGTAGGTTTGGCCAGTGCCTGCTGTGTGGCGGGGTTGGGGTTCGAGTCCTGCTTGGGGTGCCTTGCGGCAGATTGGCACCCCATCCAAGGTGTGTCCCCTCCGACTTCGGCCTTGGGCGATGTGTTGCCGGGGTAAGTCTCCGGCTTGCTGCGACCCTGCTCGGGACAGGCGGTTGTAGACGTTGGCTGGTGTTGGAATCCATCGTCACTGGGGTTCACACACACGTTGACTGAAACCACTTGTCCCGAGTGGGGTTGTGGTGCGCTGGAGCCTAACCTGGCAACACAGGGTGCAAGGCTGGAGGAGGGGCCACACCCAGGACAGGATGCCAGTGTGTTGCAAGGCGCCCCAGGTGGGACTCGAACTCCAGACCCACCAGAGAGTGGGCACAGGCCAAACTTGATGCACCCTGGGATTCATACACTTCCTTATTTGTTTTCTTTGGGAGTTGTGTTTCTCTGACACATTTTGCGCATCCCACTTTCAGCATTCCAGATGTGTAGCGCGCTCTTTCGCTCGTCTGCGCTGAGTGCGTCCGTGCCGTGAAATGAGTTGGCATTCCATCAGTCCGCCTGCTCCCACCCCTACCCCAGCCCCCGCCCTCACCGCGCTCACACCAACTCCGTCAGCAACCAGCCGGCTTTGCGAAGGCTGGGAGAAAACCCAGTCAAACACAATTTCCACATTCATCTTTCCGTCATTACCATATTTTTAATTACAGTTTTTTAAGAAGGTTGGGGATTTTAATGCATAAATTTAAGAACACCAGAGTGGTTATCATCAGGTTTCCTGCCTTTGAGGGGGGAAGTCAGAAACAATACCTAGAATGAACCCGGGAAAAAACTTCATTGCCACCATTGCGCTGATTGTTCCTGTCGGAGCAAAAGAGAGGCTGTGATTTATATGAACTGAAAGAATTTTCTCTTGGATTTCTCGCACGCATATGGTCCCTCGACTAATCTGACTGGGCTTCATTGCGAGCAGCCATCGGCGCACTTAGAGTAACGGCCCTTTTACTGGGCCCCAGTCTTCGGTGTACCCACAACAACATCCTTTCAGGACGAAAGTGGCGTAACGCAGCAACCATTAGCAGTGGCTCTGCTCTTAAAGTCGCTGCTGTCTCCTTGCGTTTACTGGATATCGCCTGCCTTAGGGGGAGGAGTCTGTTCCCGGAAGGAGGGCGGGGCTATCTCCGCGCTTCCAAGAGCACCTCGGGAGAGGGTGCCGCGTGAAGCGAGGGAGGTGAGGCAAGGGATGCGAGTGTGGGTGGTGCCTCGGGAAAGGTCAAACTGGCCGAGCTTGTCAGGTGGGGCGTTGCGGATGGCGCTAACGCGGCTGCCGAGACTGCGAGGCGCCCCGTCGTTGACCACGCTCCCTGCCTAATTACCTCCCTGCCCCCGCCAGCCCCCTCCTGTAAATAAGACAGGGTTACTGACAGGGCGATGCATCTCTGACGTGCTCCTCATTAGGCACTGTCAGGCCCCTCTGACCACACTCCATTAGTCCGGAGGAGAAGGCTAGTGAAAACAGGCGAGACGGAGAGACAGAGGGATGGAAGTTGGGAGGGAGAGCCGGGGGATGGGGGTGGAGGGTGGGTGAGGACACGTGCTCATCCCCATCCGGGCCTTGGCAGCCTTGAGAGAACCCGTGGCCGGAGCGGAGCCTTGGAGCCCTCGGCCCTCAGGCTGAGTGGTCCTGGGTGCCGCAGCGGGTGCGAGAACACCGGCGCACAGGGACAGCGTCGCTCCGAGCGGGAACGTGCTGGACCGAAAGCGCCAAGGGTGTATCTGTCACGCCCGCCACATCGGACGGGACGAGGGCACCCGCAGCGCGTCAGGGAGACGAGGCATAAAAGGGCTGCTCGGACGCACCGGATCGAGGAACCTCACTCGAGCAATCCCAGCAAATTTTCAGCGTGCTTCTCGGCTCGCTGTTCCCTGGTTGCCCCGTTTCCTGTCTCCTTGTTCCTCCCTCGTACCCCTCGGATCGATACCTCTGGCTCCCCGACCTTCGGTACCGTTTAACGGACTTTGTCTCTGGTTCGTTACTACGTCTGCACCTCGGTGACCTCTGCCTGTCTCAGCTTCGACTCCGCCCGCCCCTTTGGATTTCAACGTTGCGGTAAACACCTGCGGCTGGGTCCGACGACTCCGCTCTGCGTGTGCAACCATGACAGTATCACTCACAAAGTGCACGGAACTAGGTTTCAAACACCCGCTTCAAGACAGAGGAGAGTGACCCGGACGCACAGCCTCACGCGGAAACATTTTTGGATGTTATAAGATTAGCCCAAAAGAATGCGATTATCCATAATAAACCCCTGCTTAACAGAAGCGACACGGAAGATGTGGAGCAGTCCATTTTAGGGGGACATCATCTATCATATGGAACAGGCATGCCTTGAGGAGAAGCATGGTAAACTGTGCTCCAGGTATCTGGAGACCTCCCCCTCAAACTTGGACTGGCCTCTTCCTCTGGCTCCGCCGCTTCGAGCCACCTTCACAGTGGCAGGTGCTATTTCACTCTGGGGGCTTACCGCTTTTCCTGTTTGTTTCTTTACCTCCCTTTCATCTGTCTTTTTAAGCCTACTCCCTTCACCTTCGCCGCTCCCCAGAGATGGGAGGAGAACGAGGAATGGGGGTGGTGGGGGGGGGGGGGGCTTTGAAGGAGCGAGAATCAGAAAGGCCGGGATAGACGGGGGAGTGCGGCGAGAGCCAACTCGCCCGTGGTGATGACGGAAGGAGAGGCAGAGATGTTTCGAACCCCGACAAAGGGGGGAGAGGGGAAAAAGAGGTGGGAGCTACTCAACCAAAGGACGCAGAGAGGAGATGAAGGGAAGGAGAGATGCAAACATCAGAAAGGGAGGACAGGGGTGCAACGCAATACAGATGAGGAGGGACACACTGGAAAAGGGTATGGAGCAGAGACATTCTGTTGACCTTTTGACTGGCGATGCAGGAGGAGGGGGTGCGGAAGGAGGGTTCGGCTGGCCCACTCTCAGGGAGCCCTGTTCAGACTTGAAATGAAAGAGGGCCAAACGACTGAAAAGCGCGACCGAGAGCTGGCGGGGGGTCTGTCCAACTGCTGCCTCTGTTTTGCCAGGGCGGGCGCCGGACGGCATAGGGGTCAGCCCCGGGGGTCCCCTCACCTTGACAATATCCTTCAAAGACAGGATGAGAACAAGAGTCCGTACCCCGCCGCTCTCCAGCCAGTGTCATTGCCCTCGCTCAGGGGTACCAGGCGGAAGCTGCCTCTCTCCGGTTCTTTCCCTCGATCGGTAATTAGGATTTTCCTTTTCTTTTATCAGGTCGGCGTGCTGCTTTATCTGCGCGGTGCATATTTCCCAGCTCTGTTGCCTGTTCTCCAGATTGGTCCTGCCGTAATCACAGCGCCAGGAGAGAATCAGAAAGGGAGAGCAGGGCACCACATGAATGGAAAGAGGGTACTTTGCATTTCCTTTTGATGCCGACCAAGTGAAATACTTCTCGCAATAAAGGGAAACAATCCTTTATTTGTTTTGCCCCCACACCCATCTGCATCGCTTCCCTTGCGACAAGAGTGTCATTTATTTGTCCCTCGCCTCAGTCGCTTAGCATTCTCCCGAGTCGTCTGGTTCACCTTTCCTTCCTACTCTCATTTACCGGCATGTTGGACCCCAGCAGTCCATACCGGAGGAGCGCTTGACATCAACCATCACGTCGATGTCCTGGTCATCCGTCCTACTCTGTCACCCCATGGCGGGGAAATCGCATCTGCCGCCTGCAACGCACCCATATTAGCTATGGCTTGGGTCTCGGGCAGCGTTCGGGTATCGAGAAGCAGTTGCGCTCTGTTCGCAAAACTTTCCGTTCGTTATTATCTTCGAGTTTCTTTCCATTTAAAATGGCCAGCAAGCAAAAAAGCGAGTTTTCATCACTCATAAATGAATATTGTACCATACAAAACGCAGTTTTCATAAACAATTATCTGTACCATATTTAATTTTATTATCACTGTGCTGTATTTATATTATTATTATTATATATTAGGATCATTTTGACATAAATAATGCGCGTGAGAAATTTGTGAAAAAATATCACAAAGCCCTATGGTACAACATAAGACCGAAGGGTGTCGATTTTTTGTATATCCTTGGGGTTCATTTATAGTGCAGCATGCGGGGATTTTCGACTAATGATGATGCCAGCTTGACGACGAGGTTGTCGGGACTAAACCCCGCCGTACGCGGAGGACCCCCGCGCGGTCAAAATCCCGCTGACACAGAACACTGTAACGCCCCGAAAAACACAACATAATACCGATAACGCCGATGTTCTTGTTCACATAACACTCGGTGAGATCCGCGCTGACATAACGCCCCACGACTTTCAGTTGACACAACATGCTGTGAGATCCGTACTAATATTACACACTGTGATATTTCCTGGTGTAATAACACTCTGTGACATTTGTGCTACGGTGACACACAGAGAAACTCCCATTAGCTGTCGGTGACACCTTCGCTAACATTACACGCTCTTATTGACCTGATAATAAAACTGACCTCCAAACGGCCGATTAAAGAGCAGTCTCGCCCACCCTGAATGGGGCAACACTCTCCACCAGTTCTTAGTAATAAGACACAGCGGCTGTGGATAACTATGAGTCAATTACATATGCGAGCGTCTGCCGAGGTGTGAAGCAGTGGATCCTGAGCGGACCTCCTGAGCAGGAGTGTGTTGCTCCCCTGGACCACGGACCCACCCTCCCCTCTCCCTCCGCGAGCGCTGCTCCAGCGGTTGCTCTTTTTTACGTTCTTCCTCCAAATCGCTATTCCCTCTTTCGCTGCTTCACTCCATTCCCCGGCTGCTGGCCCGCACTGAAAGACAGAGGTCTCAGCTGAGCGGTAACAGGAGCACTTCTGGTGTAAACAACTTGACCTGAAAAATAGGGGGTCCTCTTTGGCCTAGAGTGAAAAAATGACCTATGAATTTTTGTACTGTAAACACCACTGCGATTTCAGCAAAATTCTGTCAATAAGCAGCGTACAGACCGATATTTTATACAAGTTAATGCAACTGATCGGGAGGAGCTGCACGTTGTGGGCGGTTAATTTAAAAACGGCGACATTTAAGTGTTTTGTTATATTTACAGTTACGTTCATTCATTTAGCAGATGCTTTTCTCCAACGGGACGCGACACTCGGAAAGGACGAAAGTGCATTTCACCGACTGGGAGCAATAAGTGCGGACACGCACACACACACAGAGCCTGAAACCGCTCGCCCCGAGAGGGGTCGCAGCGAACGGGAGCCTAACCCGACAACACAGGGCGAGGGGATATACCCAGGACGGGAAGCCAGTCTATCGCAAGGCACCCCAAGCAGGACTCGAACCCCAGACCCACCGGAGAGCAGGACTCAGCCAAGCCCGCTGCACCACCGTGCCCCCTCAAGGGCAGACACACCATTCTCCAAGCGCCCCCTTTCAGTCTAACACCAGAGTTTAATCGGGACACGTCACACCAGCAGCTCCACATACAGTCGGTAGAGTAGGTAACGCTATCTATTCAGCGTTTTTTGAATGGCACCATAAATTGCTTTATTAAAACTGTGCTATTTAGTTGCTAATTCTCTACATATTTCTTCAATGTTGTCACGTTAGAGCGCATCCGTTTACTTCACTTTACTCTTTAATCCGTTCACTAGAGCTCTGCATATTCTCCAAGTGAGCAGCGGCGTAGCTCCGATTCCTTATGAAAAGAATCAAGACCGGTCCGTATGAAAACACAAAGGAGGGGAACACAGCACATCATCTACAATTGCTGGCTTCCAGTCAAAGGCTCTCATTTCATCGGAACGGGAACTCCAGCACGACTGAGTTAGCCTGTTTCTACCTTCTGCCTTATAAATTGAGAACTGGGTAAAAAGGTGGGTGGTGTGTCGGTCCTGCGCTCCGCAAGATCTCATTCCAGAAGGCTGAACTCTTAAAAATAGCAGTGTGAGAAGAGAAGAAGCGGGCAGATGGGGAGGGGGGGGGGGGGGGTTGGGGGTGGAGTAGAAACACAAAGCAGAGTTCCTCCGCAGGACACTTCAGCAGATGCCAATCAGGAGATATGAGAGACAGCCCGAGGTCCTTGGGGGGGGTACAGTAGAGTTCAATGTGAAGGCAAGGACACTCCACTCTGCCAACGACACAAATGAGAGTCCTCCTTGTGCACACAATGCCGCAGTCAGAACACACAAACAGAAGGAGAGCGCGCACACACTCGTACTGTCAGGAAGGACCCTGTTGGGGGGACCTGGGCACTCAGGGTTTCGCATGGGAGGCCCTACCTAAAAGCAGTGCGCTCTCTGCCAATCACAAGAGACCTTACATTTATTTATCAGACACATTCCTCCAAACTGGCTTCCAATGAACTCTGCAGAGTGTTATGAGCCCACACACCTTATTCACCAAGGTGACTTACACTGCAAGATACACTACTTACAATGCATCACTCATCCATACATCAGTGGAACACACACACACTCTCCCTGTCACTCACACACTATGAGGGAACCTGAACAGCATGTCCTTGGAGTGTGGGCAGAAACCAGAGCACCCAGAGTAAACCCACACAGACAGAGGGAGAAGATGCAAACTCCACCCAGACTGAGCAGGGATCAAACCCACACCCTCTCGCACCCCTCAGGCGCTGTGAAACAGCAGCGCTACTCGCTGTGCCACCATGCCACCCGGTGCCGCACGACAGATCGTGCGAACATGCAGAGACGCATGATGCCATTCCAAACAGATGCCCTGCACTTCCACAGTTTCTCTCCCTCCATCGTGAAACGGTCCAAAGCGCTACAGAGACAGCTTGGCTTTTGGGAAGGCACAGAGGGGGAATTCGTGTTTACTTGCTTCGCACGCACTTTCGCGCACTGTAATCTAGACAGCATTTTAAAAGATGTTGGCCATTTATACAGCTGGACAAATTACCGAATCAATTCCAGTACATCAGTTCACGGGTGAAAGATTAGCACCTTCCGAAGACTCGAACGCGCCACCTTCTAATCCTGATTTCAGCACTCGGATCTCTGGTCCACGGGGTGCCGCTCGTACAAATACTATACAAATACCGTAAAATTAATGCGTTTTCATTGCTGGTAAGAATACGTGTCTCAGATGGGCGGCAAAAAGTTGCGGTGTTGGACGGTAACTCGGCGGGGCGTCCTCGTCTCATCTCGGCTTGAAAGGAATGAGGACAAAACCTGGCGGACCACAGTCCGCCCCAGGACGCCCGGCAAACGTCGTTAACCTCCTCCCACAGGGAAGGCACGGATTCGCATGCGTCCCCTTCTGACTGATTGACTTCATTAATTCCTTATCTTTTACCTTTTCCATTAAAGCGATAAAATAAAAGTCCACTCGGTGCGCTCCTTTTATAACGCACTTCAGCAAAGAAGTACCTGTCATTCACCATCACAGCTGAGTCAAGGTCGCTCTGATTGGCGAACAGAGGGGTCGCGCTGGCTATTACGGCGGAATCACAAACAGCAATAATAGGAACCTTTGTCTCCTGGTTTCAAGAGACCGACGAAGGGTTTTACCGCGTTCCGATTAGCGGTCTTTGCGGACTGCTGGGGGAGAGGGAGTCTGAGTGTGTGCGAGGCCTTGCCTGTTTTCCACTGCTCCACACATATTGATCTCACATACGTGTGTGTGTGTGTGTGTGTGTGTGTGTGTGTGTGCGTGTGTGGGATGTGAAAGCCTGGGCTGTGTTCCCAGTCGGTCTCCCTCCAGCCAGTGGCGCTCAGGCAGACTCCTCCTCCATGGGAGCAGAGGTGTGCCTCCCCAGCTGCTTCGCTGCACCAACAGAGGGATCCACCTCGCTGCCGCTCCACCGCTGGCGCAGGTGGGACTCGGCAGTGGGTGGCTGGCTGGCACACGAGCAGAACTTCTGACTAATGTCAGCCGCGCGCGCTCCCTCCCGTCTTTCGCACCTGACCTTGAGCGGAGCACTTCTCTTTAATACCCCGTGATGTTGTGTAAATGGGAAAAGATATTTAAAGGTGTAGACCCTTCTTGGGAAGATCCATTTCCCGTGCAAGAGGACAACAGCAGAGCTCTTTGATTTGAAGATCCGAAAGCTAGAGAGCGATAACTGGTATCTAATAAATTATTAGACACAGACAGTAGGATTCTAACGCAAAGGCAACAGCAGCGATGAGGGGAAACAGTCACGTAGCTTACACGTATTCATTCAGCTGACACTTTTCTCCAAAGTGACTTACGATATTAAAGATACTTACCCTTTTATACACCTACGCAATTCTACAGGAGCGAACGAGAGTAAGAGCCTTGCTCAAGGACAGAGGCGGGGAATAAACCTGCGACTTCTTGAGCCAAAGGCACCAGCTCCAAGCACTGCACTGCACTACCAGCTGCGAATAGAGTACCGATTAGAAAAGCAATGCAGCATGCAGCAGACATCACGCTGAATATTATTTCGAAAATCTTTTCAGTAATATTTATATTTTTGATTTGCCTGGCTGTCTTTACGGCGTCATCTAATACGGTCACTCGCTTATTATTGGCGACCACAGGGTCACAGCTGTCTGCAGCCGATCCCGGAAGCACAGAGCACCGGGCCTTGACGGGGTACGACTACGATGGGCACCGGTGCGTCAGAGGGTAGCTACACACTTCCAATAACTGAGAGGCTCATACCCACCTGAAGTGCGTATCTTGAGATTGTGGCTGTGGGAGGAAACTGATGTGGGCGTGGAAAGAACATGCAAATTCCGTACAGTCTGAGTGCGGCCCGAACCTGCGGCCGATCGTGCAGCCCGGGCGCCGTGAGGCCCGTATCACCCTTGACTTATACACGTTCATGTTATTAAGATACGTCTGTGGCCCAGCAGACCCTGAGCGGTGGCCCAACACGAGTCCTCGAAACCGCGAAGGAATCAGCCTTGTCACAAGTCCGTGCCACGGACTGCAGGATGCCTTCGTTTGTCCCCCGTCCCAGAGAGGAGGCCGCAGTCGAAGAACGTCGCTCGGGACCCCCGACTGACCACACCCAGAAAAGTTGGTATTTCTTACCTGTGGTCGACATGGGAGGGGATTGTTCATCGGTGGCCGATTCAAACGGGGTGGCGGGGAGAGAAGAAAGGCAGGATTAGTATGTGCTTCGTGTTCCCTGCTGTGCCGGGTGGCTGTCATACTGTTGATACAGGCTCTTCCAAACAGAACAGAGAGGCTGGGCTGCCATTCTAGCACTAAAGCCTAAGATAATCACTTCCACAAAATTATGTTTGCAGCTTTGTTTGCAGTAGAGAAGCAGAACAGAACATGGTGCAGTGTGGAGAATTAAGGGAGAGGTTATACGGGGGCTTCTCTGCAACAAATTCTGCTAGACGGGCTGGCGGCAGGGGGTGCTGGGGACGTCTCCGAGGAGTACCGAGGAGGAGGAGGTGGGAAATGAAGGGGGCTGGTCATCGTGTGTCTTTCATCGTACGGCCGGTCACCGGCTCAGGTGGGAAAAGGCGCCCTCCGCAAGCCATGGGTCCGGCGCGCACACACACTCGCTCGCACGTGGGCATTCGGGCGCATGCGCAAACACGGACCCGAACTGGCGCCCGAGCCCACATGGAGAATTTCCTGCCGAGCTTAAGTAGACAAATACACCTGAAGACCGACCACATGAGTTCCAACAGCCGCGGGAAAGGAGACGACCTCCTCCCCCCAACCCAGAACGGTAAAGGTGCGTTGTATATTCTACCATTCCATCATAGCGGTGCTCATTTCCTTAAACGCTTTGGGTTGGCTTTCTCGCTGAAGGACACAAGGCGCCCCGTGGGATTCCGACCATTTATACGTTAGAGCCGCTCGCGCCGAACTCGCGCGCCCTCGCCGTTCCCCTCGAACGCACGCCTTCGTAGCTCGACGCGGCCCGGATCCAATCTGTCACAGCTCGCGCGCCACGCGGCTCGTGTTAACGCCTCTTGTTGGGCTGCTTTCCCCGCCGCCGAGAGGAGAGCGGTGACTCGCTGTGGCAAATTCCACTCGGGAACAAAGGACCCGTCGAAACAAAATGAAGCAGGGCCTCCCGTCCGACACCTCTCGTTAGGTGGCCGAACGGCAGCAAAATCCATGAATAAATGAATGAATTAAGATCCGACTTAATCATACCTCGGGATCCGCGCGCATTTCCATCGCCATCTCGAACGCCACCAGACATGCAGGAGAATATGCAAATACCCTTATGTCCACCGCAATATATACCGTAATTACACACTGGCGGCCCATTTAACACAACCTCAGAGCACAGGTACGACCGAGGTGCGGCGGGACATAACTGGCCTTGTAACTGAGCCTTCGACTTGTATCTATGGACGGGCCTCCGCGTGCGTCCGAGTCACGGACGGATAAGTCAGCACGCCTGGCGGGAAGCTCTCCCGGGCGCGCGGCCACGGCGACGCGGCGAGGCCAAGGAGAGCCATGTGACACGGGAGGGAGTGCGAGGTGGAGGAGGAAGGCGAGGGAATGCGGAGAACCTGCATGCTGACACCAGGAGGCACGCGCATAAAAGCGGTAACAAGCCGTTATGTAACACCCTGTGTTATTTTGTGTCTTTTGGCTGGGGCTGTGTGGGTAGCAGCAGGGCGAGGCTATTCTGGGAGAGAAGACCCGTCCCCCACTGACCAACACTCTCCTGGGGGATTGCAGCTGACACACACACACACACGCACACACACACACACACACACACACACACACACACGTTCACAATATCTATTGAACACAGAACATCCGTTCCTGAAGCATCCCCTCGCATCCCATAATGTGTACACGGAACTGATCAGAAAGGAGACGGGGTAAATACAGGGCAGGGTAAGTATGAGGAGGAGGAAGGAGAGCAGGTGGAGGTTAGGGTGTGAGGAGACTGGGGAGGGCAGACTTAGGCCTTCAACCAAGCAAATGTCTGGGTAAACAAAACAGGATTACACCAGTGTAAAAAACTGGTACCCGATTTGCATCATTTTCACCTGTATGATGCCATGAATTTTTATTCCTATTTTTTTATATCGATTTCATCTCATATACGTGTCTTGTAACCCTCTAACATGTTTAAAAATCTAAAATTTAAAATCTGGAACTGTGATGCAGAGGTAAAATGATAATATTTTATATAAGCCATTAATATCCAATTCTAGGTGCAACTAGTAAACATGCAGACTCAGATTTGCCCCATTGCAATGGAGTGCCTTTCCTTCACGCACACTGTGTGAGACCACATATCCCAAGCGGGGTCATGGCTAACCAGAATCTAACCCAGCAACACAGCGTACAAGGTTAGAGGAGACACCAGTCCATCGCAAAGGACCCCAAGCAAGACTCGAACCACAGACCCACCAGAGAGTGGGACCCAGCCAAACCCACTGCACCACCATGCCTCCTTTCTGGCACACAGCTTTTAAGCTTGTCTTCCGGCACACAGGTTCGCCACACTTCTCGCGAAAGCGAGAATCAGGATGCGCTGCTGAATGTAGGACACCGGTAGGCTGACTCACCACACACCCACTCTGGCCAGAAGGCACTAGTGTGATACGGTCAGTAGTGTGCGGCGTCATCTTTTCGCAAACGCACCATTATCGATTAAGCAGCACAAACCTTTGCTAGTTCTTGCGCCCACTTCCCAGCCCCAGCACCATGTGCCGCCTCTCCGGGTGACATGCACCTGTGCCGTTCCTCCGGGTGCACACGGGGGCGCAGAGTAGGAGGCGGGCAGGAGGTTCGTTCCCTTTTCTGGCCTGCCGGCTATTGATGGCGGAGGGCCGCGCCATTATTCCCCCACCACCACGTCCCAGCCTGCTTCCAGGAGGCCTCTCACTGAATGAGCAGCTGCTCTCTTGGGGGGAACAACTTTTCCAGCAAGTGGAGCAAGTTGAGCCGCTGAGGCCAACGCAACAACCTGGAGGAGTGGGCTCTCAGAGGGATTAGAGGAAACATCAATACGAGCGCATTAGCCTTTGACACACAAACACGGTACGGCGTCCTCATCAGGCGCACCTGAGTGAGTGACACTGCGGTGGGGATTTAGGACGTGGCCCAACCGCCACCTCCCCGCTGCCTCCCGTGGAAAGCGACAGGAGCGGTTGCTTTCGCAAATGGAGGGAAGGCACTGCCGTGGCAACCGGGAACCTCTTGGGTCCACTGGCACGCGAGGCGTTCGGAGGGAAAAGGCAGCGCGGTCTACGTGAAGTGCGGCGCCGAGCGAACCAGATCCTGCGTGGGTCACGTGAATACGTCTCCGTGCGACCGCCTGGCTTGCGCTGACAGCTAGCCTGGCCTTGCATAACCTGCAGCACACTTCTCAGGCTGGAGAACGCCAGCTCCCTGCCCAGATGGAAGTGCAGTCACGAATCGACATGGGAAGAAAACAGCAGTATTTTCCAGAGGAGCGGCGCGCATCGCCACATACCGCCGCCAGGCAAATTGATTCATCTGAAAGCTGTCTGTTGTACAGGAGCTTAAAATAGCAAATCCTAATTGAGGAACAACCTGCGCGTAGCAACGGCGCCTTCTTGTCACCTAGGTGAGCACCCCCCCCCCGCGCCAAACCGTCAGGAGTGTCAACCCACCGACCCACCCCCCCCCAGGCACTATCCCCCCCTTCTCCCCCACCCACGCTAACAAATTCACTTTGCAAAAGTAAATATTGTTAAGCGAGCTAGCGAGCTCATTTTCATGGAGGCGGCTAAACGGAGTAGCAGATGGGAGCGCAGCTACAAGGAGAGACGGGATTTCACGTAGTGGGAGTCGTGAATCACCGATGTATGGAGCAGGGAGTGGAACGGAATCTCCTATTCCATCCAGGAGTGAGAATGTGGCTTACCTACTGAGCACAGATGGCACAGAATTTTTATTCCTATTTTTTTATATCGAAATATACTGCAACATGTTACACTGTGATGCGGGGGGTAGCGCGGGTGTCCAGGGACTGCGAGAAGTTCTAACGTTTTCTTGGTGTTTCAGTGGGTTCGCTTCCATCGCCCGAAGACATGCGGGTGAACCGGCGATTCGGAACTGTCCTTAACGCGTGACGGTGTGTGAACATATGTGTTATGCTGCCTTGTTGTGTGGATGGACTGCTAACCATAAGTAGCATAGCGTATATAGCAAGATGACTTGGACAAAAGCACCCACTACACAATCGACCTATATCAAGAACCACTTGACCTAAGAGGGGTCACGGCAAGCCAGAGCCTACCCAGCAGCATGTGGACGCACCCAGGATGGGATGCCAATCCACCGCAGGGCACCCTACCCAGGGCATGAGCTCCAGACCTGCCACACAGGAGGTACCGGCCAAACCTGCCGTGCCACCACACCCCTCTTGCCACCCTATGCAAAATGATTTATGTATATGACAAATGTGCTGGTTTATGGGACAAGAGGACAAGATGTCTTTATTGCAGGATCCCTTAGGGCCTTTGTTTAAGGTGTTAGGAAGAAAGGAATCAGAAGTTGTCCTCTGTCTTCCACTCCAGGACAGGTCCTTTCTCGCTATCAAACGGGGGCTTCTGTAGGGAAGTTCTGAGTTCTGGCCACTGGGTGTTTGTCAATGGTAACTAGATATATGTGGTCGGGTGGCATGGATTCCAGGATGGTAAGCAGGCGTATGCGCGGGAGTGTGTGTCCGTGATGTTCAAAATATGGTAATGCGTTAAAATATGATAAAAATGGGATGCTCCATTCCGTGTTCCGTCTTGATCCGTGCCACAATGTAACATATAAATGCTCCTCGACTTACGATTTTTTGACTTTACGATGGCGCGATGGCGTTAGACATTCAGTATAAACACTTCAAAGTTTTAAATTTCGATTTTTTCCCGGGCAAGCGACATGCGGTGCGATACTCCCACGCGATGCTGGGCAACAACAGGGATCCACATCTCCCAGTCTGTCACGCAGAGGTGTGTATCGGGTATATTGAATGTGCTTTCGATTTACGATTTTTTCGGCTTACGACGGGTTTCGCGGAACGTAACCCCATCGTAAGTCGGGGACCACCTGCATTGCTTTTCTCAGAACATTTATAGATATATTGTTGGTCACACGTATGGACACATGCTAATTTATACATATATCAAATTATTTTCAGCAAGGGTCTCTTTAACTGGATGTGGCTCGGCAGTGTGAAGTTCCATTAGAGCACAAATCTGACGGCCTCCTCAGCATTGTCTCATTAACCTTGCCCTGTGTCTTATTATTCTAATTAGATGAGCGCATGCATTTTGACGGTCGAAAAAAGCAACAATACAAACCGAGCCCCCCTCGTTTCAGCGGCTATTTGTATGATGAGTCTCGCTGTTTCTTTAAGTTCAAAATGCGACCAGGGCTACAAGGCGGTTAAGTATTGTAACTCCAATAAAGGTCAGGAGCGGTAATGAGGATAGGATTTCAATCTGTGAACTGTGACCATGCATATTTTAAGAGCACACTCCACTACGCTGCATACCAAGAGAGACACTCTGAGATGCAAAACAGATATACATTTTTGATTAAAACCGGTATAATATTTATCACATTATGTTGCACAGAAGTAATCTGAATCATGCGCATTCTGTGAGGCAGCATCTAACAAGGGATATTCTTTTTGCCCACTCTGTTTTTTTAATTTAGCCCGTGATGAGGGAAGACAGCGCCCAGCGGCGCTTTTCCACTCAGCTTATTAGTGAAGCCAAACAGAAAATAAAAGGGGGCCTTGGAGGGACCGTCCATCGTAATTACGACTCTCGGTGCGGGATGAAAACATGGACCTGCCTTGGCCGGGGGCAACTTCTCACCCCTTCACCTGCGCTTGTGCACCATTCCCCCTCGTTAGCGCCTCCCTGTGGGGCGCTGCCACCTGACGGCTGGCTCCCGGCACCGCCCAGGCTGCACCGACGGTGGACGGGAAGCCGATCTCTGAGGGCTGAAAGCGTACATCTGTGCGCCACCAAACCGGCATGAGACACAAAAACACAAATACGATTGTTTTCCTTTCATTTAAACTGCAAGCAATGGTACCATTAAGGTAACACGAGAAAAAGCAGTTTACTAATAGGTATAATCCTCGAGAAGACATCGTACGATACGAGAATTAGGAAACGACGCTTTGCGTTGGAGCCACTACCTCATACCTTGCATTTCGCACCAAAAGTTAGAGATTTACACGAAATAACAACATTGTTTTCTGTTAACCAATATTAAATCATTAGATCAAATGTTGCTATAGGAACACTTAAGCAGACAATTACTTAGCTAATAAAGGTGCTGGCTATTATAAACCCATTTACTACATTTGTAATGGCATCGACCGACTTGCTACAGTACATAGGTGGGATGGGAAATTAAATGTACGGTGGCGTTAATTTGCAAGGAAAATAATTTGTGTAACGATGGAAAAGACATCAGCAGGTTTTGTAAAATTATGTACTACTATCTAAACTAAAGTCTTGAGTATATGATCTCTCTGAAAAGTTCTTTTACACTGATATCATCATCAGAAACTGCTTGTCCCACACGGGGAGCCAGAGCCTAACCCGGCAACACAAGGCAAAAGGGGACACACCCAGGACGGGACGCCAGTCCATCACAAGGCACCCCAACCAGGACTCGAACCCCAGACCCACTGGAGAGCAGGACCCGGGCCAACCCACTGCACCCCCATGCCCCCTGCTCACACTCATACCTTTTTGAAATATGTTTCTGTTCATCGGTGTCTAGCACAGGTGACCTGCTAAACCTTCAGATGTGGCGATAATGACCGAATTGTTCCTGTAAAAACGCGGTGACTCGAAGACTTTTTTATAAAATCTGAATGACCCATACTGTGCGTGCGTTCTCATAAATTCCAAAAAGCCTGAACCCAGAGAAACGGTTCCTAGCATTCACCGGTGTGCGACAGCTAGGTGTGTCCTGGATCAGAACGCAGTCTCAAAAAAAAATGTAATTATAACATAAGCATTATTAGAGGAAAATCAAAACTGGCTCAGATCCAGTAGGTCCCACCTCTATCTTTTCTGAAAAGCCATTCATCATCAGACACATCAGTGAGATTGAAGAGAGGTCTTTGAACGTTCAGCTGCTGACCACCTACATCACTGTCAGCAGAACTTGGCCCATCGCACTAGTTGAACCAGAAAGGCAAATATTTCACTTTTATTTATTGTGTTACAGTACAGACATTAAAAAGATTCAGATATTGCATGAAGAAATGGGTGCACCACTCCGAACGGCACATAGCGTGAGGGTACGTACAACGGTGTAATGGGTACATTTCGGGGCACAAGTAACCTTACAAGGGAAATTTAAGTGCATCTGCAGGCATTAGCTCTGCACTGTGTTGGTATTTACCTATTTCATATCTAGTCTTCACAGTTAAAAATAAGCATAAGGAATATTCAAGCAATTTTCCACATTTGCTGGTAAAATCAGAAGCAAGAAATAGTAGATTAATTGGCTACAGTTCAGATATATTTCTCAACATGTAAAAAATTGTTACAAACAACCTCTGGCTTGATGATAAATTTTACAAATAAAAGAACATTTTTTTTTAAATTTTTGTGGAAAAAAATGCACATTGCAAATGTTGTTTAAAAATTTCGATGCATCTCACTAAAATACGTTCTTTCAGGAATGCAAGAACGCAAAAGTGAGAATTTCACAACAATGACGGCGAGCCTCAAAATATGCAATTTACGCACCGATCCAAGACCCTGCCATTCATTCCTATGGAGATAAAGAAGGAGATAAATTTAAACAGCTGCAATTTCGCACAAATAAGAAGCAAATGCCATGGGCGCGTGCCAAGAGATTAATTGGCATTATTCAAATCAAACAGAAATAAACATGCAATTAGTGGTAATCTATAAAATTACAAAAAACATTCAAATGAAACAAACCATGGCGCGACCTGGGAAACAATCAGGAAGACGCGACGGCTGGCGTGATTACTATTCCTCTCCACCCTACATGCGCTTGGGGAAAAAATGCAACGAAGCAAGGCCGGAATAAAAGCGCACCAAATCATTAGCCTGTAACACGAAAATCAACTTCTTACTACCTCAGCAAAGACACCTTATGGGAGATTTTATGGAGGCTCCTGGAATACCAATCAGCCTCGGCTGAATTTTAGATCGGCGTCTTCCGAATTTGGAGGTGATTTATTGGTATCCTCCACCGTATTTTAGCAATCTATGAACATACAGTTTGTCAGTTCCATTTAAAATTCTTCGCTGCAAACGTGATATTTTCAACATCATGACTCATTATGTCACAGTAATTTTTTTTTTAACACCAATAACCCCGTATGTTATAGCTACGCCTTAAAAAGTAAGGTTTCCAGGAATCCGGCGGATGTTTGCAGGGAGTCGGGGAGGGAGGTGGGGAGAGAACGGGGGATGCAGCAGCGCCCTGCAAGGCCTCGGCTCCCGTACGAAGCGCCTGTGCAACGCGCTGCGGAGAAGCCTCAAGGTTAGTCAGCGAGAGGGAGGTGGGGGGCAAGGAGGCCCCACAAATGGGGTGGTGCTTGGAAGGGCTGAAGTGAGAAGACACGGTAAAGGGAAGAGGGCAGAGTAGCGACGAAAGGCCAAGTAGGGGAGGTGGAACCTTCTGAAGGACAGAAGATGGAGCGGTAGGACTGAAAGTCGTGGAGATGTACGGCTGCGGACGACCAGCCTATATGCTGTGTGTTTCAATAACGCAATCTGATCTCACCTGGTTAGTAAATAAGCCCCCCTCACACACACACACACATCCTCATTATCATAAACTGTTTGTTAGGATTCCAGTGGAAATTGTTCTTCTGCCTCAAATTGAAGTGCATTCATTTGCAGCGTTGGATAAAATTGCTTTTATTTTATTTCATTTCTTTATCAGATTAAAGAACTCAATACTTGCAACGATTAGACGGCAATAAAATGAGGCTAAACGAAATTAACTTTTGAGTATGGACTCTCCTAGAAAATAAATTAATTTAATGAAAATTAAGACAAATGAAAAGCACGGATGGGCGAACACAGCCCTGGAAGTGTCCCCAAATACAGAAGAAAAGAAGAAAATGGGAAAAGCAGGGCAGAAACCGGGCTGTCAAATTCATGTCAAGAACGGCGGTGCTAAAAAAAAAAAAACAGCGGAGAAACAAACGAGCGCATGAAGCTCTAGCAAACCTATTATCTGCCTTTCCCGTGGCTTGACTTTTCCCTTCCAGACTAAAGGCATCTTGGGACAGTCTTTAGCTCCTATTCTGAGGCCAGACCTTCGGTGCATTTACTTACATGGCTCGGCTGAAGGAAAGCGTGTGGGAAGGCGCGTGTGAGATGAGAAACGCTCCCAAGACCCGACATGCACATGCTACGACTGTCTAGTACAGTCGAAGAAATAGCTATCATTTTTGCGGAAGAGAGTATCAGTTTAGGGTTACTGACCGAGCTTAGTGTGCACTGGCTCCTGTTAGCAGCAGTCTTTTTTTTATTTATAGTCGTTTAACGTTTTCATTTCAATGCAACTTAACGTTACTAAAAGTTAAAATAATCGTACAACGTGTTTTTATTTATTTTATTTTTTTTACTTATTTATTTATTTCAACAGCTATAACATCCTGAAACGTGAACCTCATGAGTGCAATTTTTATTATCCAGTTTTTATTTATCGTAACTTTTTTTGTAAAAAACGAACGAAACAAGCGACAAACAGCTCTTCGGTTCCCATCGCGTTCGTAAGTTACCGAGGTACAGGAGCCGCTCCACGATATTAACAAAGCTGTGACATTATGCAAATATAAAATAGAGGCTAGGATTCCTTGCGGATACGTGCGTGTGTATGTGGATGGAAAATATAGATTATACATGTTGTCGATTTCTAGTTACTTCCTCAAATCAAGCTTAACAAGCTAACAAATCACAGTTTTATCTGAATACTTTACAGCTTCGTAACTCTTGGGGGCATAGTGAGTAGTATTTAATTACAAAATTCATTGTGCTAAATTAAATTATAGGATTCAGTCGCGTAGCAGACACTTTTGTTCTTAATGACTTACTTCTTACAATTTTAGGCCTATAGAAACAGGCCTACAGATGAATATTTTACACTTGCTGCCATTTATGGAGATGGGTATTTTCTTAAAACGGCTCAACGTCCAGCTTCCGAGTTCTTCGAGAACGTAGAAACCGGCTCACCGTCGGGCACAGGTTCGAACCCGCTATGCACACATAGCAGTATTTTCTCAACTTAGTGCAATAAAGATCAGTGTCCACCGAACAGAGACGCAAACAAACTCTTGTCTCTAATAAATAATCTTGTCTAGACTCTGAGAGGGACAGCTTCATTGCTCCTATGAGATACATGTTCTGGAGAAGATCAATCACAAAAGCAGTACCCTGACACCACAGTGGCACCTCTTGCCTACCGTTTTGGAGGAAAACGACTTTGTCAATCCTGCTTTATATAAATAACAAGGAAACGGAAAGCACGACGACTATGACCGGACACGACTTTGAAAGCGATGTGCAAAATACGATAAAAAGATTTAAGGAATTTTAAGCATCTGAGGTCGTTCGAAAGGCCCTTACACTCATATGTAGATAGTGAGTGCACAGCCTTCAGAACGGTTATGAAGTGGACTGAAACTTCGAGCATCCTCTGAAAAGGGAAGGAAGATGTAAAATAGGCCCCGACTCGTGCGCTTGCGCCGGCCCGAAGAAGACCCGTAGAGTCTCCGTGCTGCAATTCACCTCCATCCGAGAGCCGTCCGATCCTGGGCGCGGGACCTTATGACGGAGCTGCTCCTCTGTGACATGATTATAAAAGATCCAGAGCCTGCACTACCGCTGTAACAATTTCTGTTATACATGTCAACCTCTTAATTTTCTCTCTCTTTAGGTTTTTCCTCTTCCCTCAAAACTGCTGCCAGGCTGCAATAAATATTTAAAGTGCTCAAGCTTAAAGCAAACAAACCGGCACTAAAAAAGGTACTAATGAGTGCTTTTTCCCCCCTTCTTCTAGCTCTACGTGCGAGTACAGCCACCTCACCATAGCAACAAGGGTATTCCGGATGAAAACAAGCTCCTCGACTCCAAACGCACCGAGCTCCATTACCAAGTGTGCCAGGTCATTAAGACAGAAACAACCAAAAAGAAGAGCAGAAACACAGTGAAGATGGACGGAGTGAAAACATCTAACCAGACCTTTAGGAAAAGACTGTTATATGGTGCTCATTATATTGGCTTATTGCTGGCCCTGTTAAAGCAGAGTCATTGCCTGTTTATTACATGCGTAATTGACAGTCAGCAGCCCTCTGACCTTGAGATCATCCTTCATTCTCTCAAAGGACTGGAAGTGACTGGCAGCTCTACCACGTCCGATCATCCACAAGGTAGAGGAGGAAAGGTCTCGTTCTGAACCTCATCTGCATGAGTTCTGGATATGAGTTCCGGATGAATTCTCGTTCTGGATTTTTGACCCCCATATCGTCCAGTCCAGCATCACCATCAACACCCCGGACCTGAGTAATTCAGGTTTGCGTTCGCATTGCTCACGTCTGCGTATGACCTCCGGCTGCTCTCTTACACCCAGCCGGCCGAGGACACGTGGTTTATCTGAGTTGTTGACAGATCAGGCCATGAATACGGGTGCCGGCAGCCAGCAGCAGAAGAACGAGGTGCCACCCATATACATTTAGCAAAGACATGACAAGACCAGAAACTCGAACCCTTCAGACATGAACGTACTCTGGAATCTAAACACCACCTAAAATTACACGCCGTGCTTGTATTCTAGTAAATACTATGTATTCCTATACATAGGAAATCAACTTATATGCTGTTGCTTACAAACCATTTTGTCAGTGGTCTGAGAAGTAGCTGCACATTATTCTCGGCTTGCAGGTGCAATATTTCCATTGCATTCAATGCCAGCAAAGCTCCATGTTTTCCCCCCATGTTTCATTGTGAAAGTTCTCCGCTATTGATCCGTTCCACATTGCTCTCACAGGCAGATGAGATTTCTCCCATTCCGACCGGAGGCTGCTCTGATTCATTGACCTTGGCCAATTAGGAAGTCCGAGATGATGGGAAGGAGGGAAGGAGACCCAAGCTGCTGAACTGCCCCGGGAAGAATGGTTCCTGACAGCCTTTCGATCTCGGCCCGCGGCACTTTCTCTCTTCGGAGCTCCTCCTCTTCGCACCTCCGCGTCTCGACAAATCAGCTCCAGTTATCAGTCACTGTCTTAGTGGGGCAGCCGTAGCGTAACACAAACACAGACAGAGGCCATTCTAAAGCAAACGAGTGACGAAAATGTATATTCAGGGCTCCTTCTGCCGAAGTCTGACATTGACCAAATGAGAACAATAATAATAATAGTAATAAAGAAAAATAATTTATAATTCATTAATACATTTATAGAAAAAATTAATAAAAAGAAAAAAAGAAAAAATATATAAAAATTAATTTACAGTTCAAAAATTCTTTTTATTATTATTTTTATTTTATTATTATTAAGAGAAATAATAATAATAATCACAAAGAAAAATTATAATTAATAAATACATTGACAAAAATTTAATAATAGAAAATAAAAAGAATAAAAAATGAATTTACTGTTAATTAAGAAATTCTTCTTCTTATTAATAATAATAATAATAATAATAATAATAATAACAGCTGGAGCAGAATGATATGGTAATGTCGGACATGTCAATATAACCATGAATGCAAAACATTTTAGGCTGTTATAGCTGTAAAAAATAAAAAAACCTATTGTACATTTAGCTGACACTTTTCTCCACAGCAAATACCACCTTAAGTACAATTATTTACCCATTTATACAGCTGAGTAATTTTAATGGAGCAATTCAGGGAAAGCACCTTGCTCAAGGGTACTACAGCTAGAGGTGGGATTCAAACCCGCAGCCTACGGGTCCAAAGACAGCAGCACTAACCACTACGCTGCTGTAAGTGCGTGCTTATACAGTTTCCACATATAAGCACAAGTTTTCATTTAAAACGATTCTCGCGAGCAGTCAGCCCTGGCTATATTACAGCTCTCCATGCAGACATCATCATTATGTTTCCAGAAACAGTGAACAGTCCTTTTCACGAAAGACTAAGTACTTTCCTGGCTTTTGGATCCCAGGAAGGAAAGAACAAATGATTGTACAGATGCGCGGCCTCCACATGAAAAGGAAGCCAAAGCACATTGTTCTGTTATCTATGTGAGGATTTGATTTCAGCCATGAAAAGACTTGTTCTGGTAGAACAGCAAACTGTAAGATGTGGCCCTTTACAGTCCTTAGTCATCTTTCCGCAAGCGATTCTTTACTCTCACCTTCCGCTGCCTGTACTGCGTTATGACTATAACGTTCGGATCATTTTCGGTACGTTTTCACCTCACGTAAGAGGGGTTGACAAACATCAGAATCGCTGAAGCTATAATTTACTCGAGGCAAATATTCAGTTCGAATCAAGCTCTGCACCAAAATGGTATGAATTAAGTTTTCTAAAGAGGGAAAAACTGAGAATTCCAGATAAAAGGTTCAAGTTGCTCGAAACTATATGCACCTCGAGTTACGAACGTTCCGGTTATGAATTTGCGCAAATACAAACTTTTTTCCTATGTATTTATCTTAAATTTATTCTCACTCGTCTGTTATCAAAATTTTTTTGTTGCCGAGCGAAGCTCACCCAAATTTTCACACCCAGTCACTGGTTGACAGGTAAACACTATTTATCTGCTGGACAGGTTCTGTAAAAGTCTCCGATAAAGCAATAATGAATAAAAAATACACTTTAAGATTTATTATTTTTTATTAATTTCAGTTAATGGGGGCGTGGTGGTGCAGTGGGTTGGACCGGGTCCTGTTCTCAGGTGGGTCTGGGGTTCGAGTCCTGCTGGGGGTGCCTTGCGATGGACTGGCGTCCCATCCTGGGTGTGTCCCCTCCCCCCTTCCAGCCTTGCGCCCTATGTTGCTGGGTTAGGCTCAGCAACAGTACACTAAAAGTTACACTAAAATCAAAAGAAAATTAAAACAGAAGAGGACATTTAATTATCCTGTTCCTGCTCTATTGATCGATGCAGAGAAAGAGCAGTCGTACGAAGCAAGTCGCTACGAAAACACACACGCCGTCCGAGATCTTTCGCCTTGAGCAGGATCACGGTGAGCCGGAGCCTAACCTAACAACACAAGGTGCGCATCGCACCCAGGACGGGACGCCACTCCATCACAAGGCACCCCAAGCGGGACTCGAACCCCAGACCCTCCAGAGAGGGGGAACGGGTCAAACCCGCTGCCCCACCACACCCCTCCTCCGAAAAAAGAAATAAATAAATACTAATCGTCTCATGTAACTATAAGGCCTAAGCTGCCCCAAAAAACACAAAACTGTAATAAATGCTGCAATGCGACCTACAGGGAAGAGTGCCGCGGTAATTTATTCTGCTGCCCAGTGTGTTCTTGTTTGCACTGCGCAGTTCCCTTCACATTAGGTATTCACAGAAAGTGTGAGTGCAAAGCGCTGTACATCTGGGACCGCCGCAGTCAAATTTTTTTGCCTCGTTCTTTTAACATTTTACGAAAAGCAAATGATAGATAAGCTGCCCTAATTAGTTTACCTATATTATTAGGATGTTAGACAATCCGTTTGTTTGAAAAGGTTTGCAAAGCTCTACACTTCCCCAAATTAAAACCCTAAATGTGCCAAAATGGCTATTAAGTAAACTTCTGTTCCACCTGTTTTTTATTCCTTCACAATTTATTTGTTTGTAATCTCCTGGCCTGCTTAGCAAATGTGATAATGGATTACATTTTTGTTCCCTGCCACTATTTCAACAGCTATTCTATCACACACACACCCAGGGGATACACCCAGGACGGGACGCCAGTCCATCGCAAGGCACCCCAAGCGGGACTCGAACCCCAGACCCGCCACGGCTATTCTACCTCTTCTTATAAACGCTTCAGGACACACTTTTCTCTTTTTTTCTCCGCTGATTTCCTAAAAGGACAAACCAGATTGGGCTGACACATTTCTGCTGTTGAAATTAGGAGACGGCGCAAGCGACTTGGAGGTTAACCGGGGGGAGAGCCGTGGCGTCCCTCTCGCTACACGGGCGTACCTGCGTTGGCCCGATAATGAGCGCTGGCACTGACCTACAGCTACACTAAGGGTGAGTCAGTGCCGCTTTACTGGTAGCAGGAAAACACGTCTGAGAGCTGCCGAGTCAGACCTGAGTCAGAGCTACGAGTTCTCTAATCCAAAAGCTCTGGCTCTTCTTCTCTGTCGAGATCAGGGTGTTTTAGGCTTTCTGGACAGAAGCGGTTGGCCCTTTGCCTGGATGAGAGAGAGGGAAGCCGTGCATTGCTCCATTTGTGAATGTGTGGAGAAAACCATGGGTTGGAAGCTCAACCTCTGAAATTCCTGCGGTCAAAACGAGGCCTCTGAATTCCCAAGTGCGAAGGAGTCGAAGATTGGACCAGTACCATTCCCGCCCGCCACACTTAATAGATGGTATCAGACACGGTGCACGGTTTCATCCTCGCGGAAGCGGCGTTTGTCCGAGGCTCATCGCAGGGCTGGCAAACGCGTCCTTGTGCAGGGGCTTCACACCTCCATCACCACACGGCGCTTTCGATCGTCAACAGAGGTCAAGAGCTCAACATGATCTTAGCCGTTTGGCTTCTGTGGAGGAGGTCAATGTGAAGACAATTTTATATTTTTCTTATTTAGCAGATGATTTTCTCCAAAGCAGCTTCCAACAAACTCTATGTAGTGTTATGAACCCACACACCTTATTCAAGTGACTTACACTGCTGGATACACTACTTACAAGGGGTCACTCATCCACACATCACTGGAACACACTCTCTGTGTCACTCACACACTATGGGTGAACCTGAACAGCAGGTCTTTGGAGTGTGGGAGGAAACCAGAGCACCCCAGGGAAACCCACGCAGACACGGGAAGAACATACAACCTCCACACAGATTGAGCGACGATCAAACCCACATCCTCTCGCACCACCCAGGCAGTATGAGACACCAGCGCTACTCGCTGTGCCGCCATACCGCCCATGGAAGACAATCTTGAGATTTAGCTGGCAGATCATGTGTTTCGGGGTTCGAAAGGAGACAGACAAAGGTCACGTTTGAGAACCAAGACAGGTGTGCTAGCAATTAAGCACGTGTTCCATCTTTACTGACAGCATATCAACTTCAGTAAAACATCTTGCTGTACAAAAGGGTTAAACAGAACGTCCATTCGCATAAAAGTGCTGAACAAGCAAAGTGACTCTCACCGGGGAGCTGGCCGACAGAGGCCAGCAATGCCGTCATTCCGGCAGGGCAGGTGACAAGTGCACCCCTCAAAGGGTTATCGCTGTCCTCGGTACTCACGATCAGAGATGGTGAGCATGAGCTCTCCTCGGAGGAAGCTTGAGGTGTAGCGGTTAAGGAACGTGCGCATCGCAAGCTGCCGATTCGCATCCCGTGCGGCAAAACGTTAACCAGAATTTCCTCGCTAAGCGGCCGTTTCTATGCGTGTTTCAGCAGATAAAAGATACGTAAGCACGACACGTCTCGCTGGAGAAAGACACCTGGCAAGTAAATCCGCGGTGAGCACAAGTGGAGAAGTACGCTGCGTTGCGCGGGACACCCTTGGATGGCCGCTGGTTTTGAGGGAGCCGTGTTTTCTACGAGGGATCGTTTGTTCCCGCGTTCCAGCGGGGGATTGTATCAGCTGCGCTTTGTGCTCAACAACCGTTAGCTGGAGTCAGTACAACAACAGCTCTGGCTTTTTCTGGAATTTTCTTTTTATAAATGTTCTGTCAGTACGCGCTCCCCTTTACTGCACCTGGGGTAGCAGCGAGGGCGAGGCTGGTCAGCAGCGTACAGATAAGTGGGGCCCGGTGACAGCGTGAGCGACGACTCTCGACTCTCACTCCGCTGCCCTTCTACGTCCTCCTACAAACATCTGTCTGTCGGGCACGACCGTGTTCGTTGCTTTGTTGGAGGACATTCTCTCACTTTTACATGTCAGCCAAGACACTTAGCCTTTAATCCCCCTTATATCTCACCAGACTCCAGTGGGTCTTGCCTGTATTTGAAGGTCCCTGGATTGAGCCCGAGGGGCGTTGGGTCGGTGCAGTGATTTTGGCCGGGACCTGCTCTCTGGTGGGTCTGGGGTTTGAGCCCTGCTTGGGGTGCCTTGTGATAGACTGGCGTCCTGTCCTGGGTGTGTCCCCTCCCCCTCCAGCCTTGCGCCCTGTGTTGCCGGGTTAGGCTCGGGACAAGCGGTTGTTGATGACGGATGGTTGGGTTTATTATATACGTATTTTTATTTCTATGGGGGGCGTGGTGGTGCGGCGAGTTTGACCAGGTCCCGCTCTCTGGTGGGTCTGGGGTTCGAGTCCTGCTTGGGGTGCCTTGCGATGGACTGGCGTCCCGTTCTAGGTGTGTCCCCTCCCCCTCCAGCCTTGCGCCCTGTGTTGCCGGGTTAGGCTCCGGTTCGATACGACCCCCCCGCTTGAGACAAGTGGTTTCAGGCTGTGTGTGTGTGGATCGAGCCCCAGGAGGAGCCCTAGCACCTGCGAGCAAGCTAGTCCAACTGCACTGCTTACATAAAACACCTTGTTTCAAATTTGGAAATCATTTTCGGTAGACGCGTCAGCCAGGTACGATAAAGAAATAATCCATCCAATATTTAGTAGGCTGAACATTACTTGCATAAATCAAAAGCTGTAAAACAACAATCATCTTTTTCCTCCAGTAGGTACACATGTGGAGGGTCACGTGTTGAGAAATCCTGTTGGAGCTGTTAAAAAAAAGAAAAAAAAAGAAAAGTGGACGCAGGTGAGTAGCGCACTTACTTGAATAGTACTACTTTCACTAGAGTAACCGTAGCCACGGACGAGCGTCCTGCGCCAGACGTTTGCATCAAGTAATGCTGTCAGTTGTGCTGCGCCATCACAAAGACGTTATTGAGGACAGCAGGTGATCCATAAAAGCCATTTTAAAGCCCTGTTAATTATTCTTTTAGAACTCTAATGCACAGAGAGGATGGAAATGAGAACAGGGTGATTTTAACTGCATAAAGGGAGGCAACCCTCCATTATTCACTGCCTTTTATCCACAGCCATTTATCAATATGGAGCTCCTCCTTTGTGATTACTGATGTTTATGGATTCCGAATCAGTGGGACCTAGCCATAGATGCCATATCTCAGGCCCTTAGTCACGCGGAGGGCTGACGTGCTGCTATGAGCGTCCGCCAACAAGCAGAGGTGTCTCACTGGAGATCGAATGCGAAGGAAAAGGGTTTCGTCGGAAGGATGTCCCGCACCGGACGAGGGAACGCTCCGAACGGCAGCTCTCGGTGTGCCGCGCGCCAACGGACACGGCCTTCATTTTTCACCGACTCTCCACTTCGGCTTTTAACCCCCGAACTGTGGAACGCAGGGCAGAGGTTATCGAAACAATCTTAAAAATCATCTTCAAAGACCAGCGCGTAAACCCATTTTCGGTCCACGAATTAGTCAGCAAATTAGGGCCGACATTCAATCCTGCTCGTTCTTTCATTCCGCTCTCGTTCGCGCTCTTTTCGAAATGCACAAGTGACTTCGTGCATGGATCTCACGGCCCAGACAACTAGTGCGGGTGTGACTCATTCTTCCTCTGCACAGCAAAAAGAAAACCATACATCCAAACATATGAGAAGATGTACAACACGACGCAACATAGGGAAGGCTCTGGGTATTTAGAAAAGTCCGAATCGTTGCGTTTTGCACGAAGACGTTAAAACCAACTCGAGAATTTCTTGTTTTTGAATAAATTTCAATTTCACGTCTTCAGCTTTCGAGTAAATTAGAAACGACTCACGCTTTTTGGAAGCTGCGCCACGATTTGCATCTGCTTTGTTTTTTATCTTACATATTATACTGCTGCTTTGCAATTTAAATAAATAAATAAATAAAGAAAATTCAGCATGTGCTGTCTTTTTCTTCACAAATTCTTCATTTTTTGGTCATTCATCAGCCATATGCATGTCACATATGCATATGCATATTCTCACATGCATATGCATACATGCATATGCATACGCATCGCACATGCATGTCTTCTATGTTTACAGTGCACACTGTACACTTTATATATGCACATAATTTTGTTTCTTGCATTTGCACTAATAGTAATTTTGTAAATTTGTAATTTACGCCTCGTGTCTTCTTTCCTTACGTCCTTATAAATTATGGCATAAGCCACTGGGAGGATTCACAGAGTAAGAATTTCATTGTATGGCGAAACTGTTTACATATGACAATAAACTTTTGGATCTTGAATATCCCATTTTATTTGCATTTCTTACACTTTGGAAAACTATATGTTATTATATGTGTAAGCCTGAGAGTACAATGGGCATGGAGAGGTTTTTTTTTTTTGAAGAATGGGAAACGCTTGCAGATGAAGGTGTGCGATGGTCTGCTCCTTTCAAGAGAGGGAGCTAAATGTTCTGCGAGGACACTTTTTTTTTTTTAAAAAAAAAAAAAAGGACCCGAATTTAAGAAAGACGCGAAGCAGAGACACGGTCCCAGGAACTGTGAGGAGCTGGAGACGAGCATCACCACCCTTCCTGAAGCGAGCCGGTGCGCTTCCCTCCACCTGCCCAAAGCCATAGTCTAACAAGTCTGCCGGTCTGTTCGAGCGCAATGCCCACTCATCTCAGATCGCTCCGCTGCTCTGCTTTTCCTTAGGTTATGTCACGTAGCACTGATTGCGTGCGCTTGTGTGCGCGTGTGGGCGATGTCCTGGACGATTCCTTGTTGGGGGTTTCTTACCATTTTCCATCCTGCAGGATATGCGATCAGTAGACTCTACTCCTTAGGACTATATAGGGTACCGTGCTCCTGCAATATCTCATAATAGGACTCCTGTTTTCGTTATTATGCTCATTAGTCCAAAGTGAATTGCGGTTAAAAATATTTATGAGCGGATATTTTACTGAATTAGGACCTTTCCTGAGGCTGGAACTAACAACCTTTGCTTTACAAGTCCATGCGCTTAACAGGATTACTCCAGCTCTCCGGTGGCACAGGGCGGAACCCGCTGGCACACGGAGGTGTGTCACGTGTCACACGGCAGAAGGTCGCCCCCAAAGGACTTCGCAAATGAACGATGGGGTACAATGAGCAGCGCGCCAGGACGGAACAGCGTGCAGAGGTGGTGAGCCGGCGGGATCCGGGGTCCCACGCTCAGAACGCCTTACGTAACGGCATCTCCGGCATCTCCACGCTGACTGGTGTGTCATCGGGGTCCGAGCCTTGCGGCACAGCTTCAGATCGGATTTAATTAACTGGGATACACACTGAAGGAGACAAGCCGAGCATCACCCCCCATCACACACACACACACACACACACACACACACACACACACACAGAGTTCCTACACAGGGAGGATAGAAATCCCCTCCAGAGTCAACGCACAAACTGCACTTCAAATGCAAATGCCTCAAATTCACCCCCCCCCCCCACCTTCCACATGCACTGCTGAGTCAGCTAAAAAATGGTAGTTAAGTTTACAGGTTTTTTTTAAAAAAAGCTCCTCAAAAAAAAAAAAATCCTTTTCTTCTCCTCATTCCACTGCGATGCTTATCATGCTCACCTTTTGTACCAACCCTCTATTCGTCCCCACCCCTGATAATTATCTGGTTTTTTTTTTTTTTTTTTTTAACAAGGGCTTCCGAAATGGAAAGTTAAGCTGGCAGAGAAGAAGAGAAAATAGCTGCGTCAAGTTCGCAGGGGTGCTGCCGCCGAGGTGAGCTCCAACGTGAGCTCTCCTGCGACTCGTGGAGGAGGGAACTCGCACGTTTCTCAGTCCCTCCTAAATCTGATGGCCCTAAATACGGATGGTACTAAATACGGAACGGGACATACCCGTTATAGCTCTAACCGTTCTCATCTCTATTTCTCTGTGGACTCCCGTGTGCTGGCTGAGTCGGCCATGTCTGCTAACTGCAAACAAGTGATCAGCCTGCAGAGAACGTGCACCGGGAGGATGGTGGAGAAGAGGCAGGAGCCACCATCGGACCAGCCCTCGTGCGAGGTGAGATCACCGGTCCGCAGCGGGTCACCTGCACGGTACTCCTCGAGCCCCATTTCCACCCGCAAGCGTTTGGGGTCACATCATCCCCTCCATTTAACTGGGTAATCGGTCTGTGCGTGGAGAGTCCTCACATCCTGGTGAGCCGCTCATCCATCCACCGGCTCCTCGGTGACGCCCGATTTATTCAGAGAGCAGCTTCCGCCGAGTCGGGGGGGTTCGGGTGGGAAGAGAAAGGAAGACTGCGAAGGGTGTGATGCTCAAGTTGGTCTCCACGGCAAGTGAAAACACGAGCGCGTGAACAACAGGAAACGCTCCTCACATTTGCCCTTCTCACCGCCACATTATAACACACACGCACTTTCTCAACCTCTTGTCCCATACGGGGTCGCGGGGAACCGGAACCTACCCAGCAACACAGGGCGTGAGGCCGGAGGGGGAGGGGACACACCCAGGACGGGACGCCAGTCCATCGCAAGGCACCCCAAGCGGGACTCGAACCCCAAACCCACTGGAGAGCAGGACCTGGTCCAACCCACTGCGCCACCGCACCCCCCCGCATTATAACACATTAAATCCAAAAGGTCTGCAATATGAAAATGTACAGAACGGGACGCGAAAGCATTCCGATCAGTCAGAAACCCGCGATTCGATCCTATGAGCTAAAGATAAGAAACCTTCGCGTCATGCAGAAGAGACTCTTTCTGTCATTCGGAAAGAAACTGCAACATCAGAGCCTGAAATAATGTTAAGATTAAAAACAAAAAAAAAAAACAAAACCTCTCAAAGTTTCTAGAACAGAGGGTGTCATATTAACAAATAATGAAATGGAGCTCAGTAAACAGAAGTGCCATGTATGGATCAAAATATGTTCTCGAGAAAGCCTCGGCTCGACTCAGAAAAAACCCTAATGGGGAAATAAATATATATCCGAGTTTATTGAAATGCACACTAAGACTTTCTGGCAGCAAAGCATAATATCCAGTTACTGAACAAGACATGAAAATGGGAAACAACACCGATAAAATGTTATTTCAGGAATATAGTTCATTGATGACAGAGCAAAATGCACACAATGCGAAAATACCAAATTAGCACAAATGCATTATTAATCAGCTTTGAAGGCAAGCAATTAAATCCTGGAAACACCTAAAAATGCAGACTCTCTCGTTCCGCCACCCCGAGGGCCACGCAGCCCCGGGAGACGGTTTCAAAGGAAAGTCCTCCCCAGCAGCTCCACACGCCGAACCTGTGAGCGGAACCCGACCCGATCGGCAGCGGCCAAGAAGACCAGAGAAAACCAAAGAACATCTCAGTGTGGTGAAAATTTACCGAAATAGCAAAGCCTGCCGTGAGCTGGCACCTTCCCTATCTCCTTGAATTTGAATTATTTTCTTGCTTATTATTACCTCGTTTGAAAGATCAGGGTAAACTTTTCCTTGTAAAACTGCCAGCTCTGGCCAGACGAAGATGGCATTTGCCCGGCGGCCAGATCCAGTTCTGTTTTCAACAAGTCAGCTTAGTAGCTTGAACAGCGTCCAGGCAGACCAGCACCGTCAACAACCGCTTCTCTTGAGCGGGCTCGCGGCGAGCGGAACCTAACCCGGCAACGCGGGGCGCAGGGCCGAAGGGGGAGGGGACGCACCCAGGACGGGACGCCACTCCATTGCAAGGCACCCAAGGCAGAGCTCAAACCCTAAACCGGGCACACAGCAGGCAACGGCTGAATTCGCCACGCCGCGCCATGCCATGCCACGCCACGCCAGACCCAAAAGTCCAATAGATCTCAAGCCCATCCAGCTCCAAAACCACCTCTAATGCTGCTTTACCATCTCCAAACCAGAAGAAGACCAGAAAAAGAAGAGAACACCTCCAGAACCTAGACGGCCATCAGTGGAGTTTTCAGTGAGCATAAATACATTTACTCATTTATCTGACACGTTCTCCAAAGCAACTTAGAGTGTTAAGGTTACAGTTATTTACCCGTTTCCGGAGCAGGGTAATTTTACTGGACCAGTATAGAGTAAATACCTTCTTCAAAGGCATTACAGCCAGAGGTGGGGATTAAACCTGTGACCTTTAGACCCAAAAGCAGCAGCTCTACCCACTACACTACCAGCTGTCCTAAATAATTAAGAAAAAATAATAATTATACATAAAAAATAAACAAGTATAAACACTGAAAGCTGACCACCCCAAGCCATCGCTTATTGTGAAGTGCCAAGAAAAAAAAAAAAAAAAAACATGAGACAGGTAGGAATCATTGTTCAGAAACACAGCATGCTGGGGCACAAGCTGGCCGCCCTAGTAGATGCGGACGAAGTCGCGGTCCTCCGGGGAGAGTGACGGAGCGGTACAGAGCGTCCTGCCTCGCTCCGAAGGACAGCTAGTCACTAATTGTTTGTTGGATGTTCCGTAGCCTTCAGCGGCATTTAACTTTCTCACCTTTTGCCACTTACATTTAATCTATTCGCTTTTGTCCTTTAATCGTCTGAACTGCGATTATCGTCATTTTCGTTTCATGCATTCGTTCGAAACGTACGTCCCACGAGCGCCGGACGCGTGTGCCGCACGCTCACTCGGGAAGCGCAGATTAAGAGGTTCAAAATGGGTTTGATTGACAGTTAAAGGGTGAGTAGCGCGGTGAAGCATCGTGAGAACAGGCAGCTGGTACCATAGTGGTAAGAGAGAGGGTCTTTGGATCCAGTGATTACAGGCTTGAATCCCACCTCCAGCTTTAGTACCCTTGCGCAAGGTATTTACCCTAAATTACTCTACTCACATCACCCAGCTGTATAACGGGGTAAATAACTCTAAGTAGCTTGACATTGTAAGTTGCTTTGGAGAAAAGTGCCCCCTAAATGTAAATCCCTTAAAGATCGAGAAGGGGAATCGAAGCATCCCTTTTCTTCCCGACCAGCACCTAAAGTCTGCGAATGTCACATCTTCACGTCCTCGGGACAGAGAACAGTGGAGCCACATCAGCTGTTTGGAGAAAGAGGTAGAAGGACTCAAACGGACGGGGGTGGGAGGGGGAGGAGTGTTTGCATCAAAGTTACCCGACATTCGCGAAGGTTTCCATGTGATCACCGTTAATCTCTGCTCCGGGATCGAATGCCGGGCGACCGATCGCTCTGCTCGTTTCTGCCGCTGCGGGAAAGTCAGCAGCGGACTAGGCTCATCCGTACTGAGGCGGCAGACGGGAAGGCAGGGGAACGCCACTCTGGCGCTGCCACGACGGTTTGAAATGAAAAATGCATATCGGGCCGCTTGGAAAACACAGCGCAGCACAAGTGCCAGGGCTTGAGGAGGAAGGCAGCGGAATTATCCGGAAGCCCTTAAGACTGGAGTGAGCGCTGTAGTTTGTTCATCCACCATTAGGGAGCAACTGCTTTCCGCCTGGGGTTCAATCGGTGGGTTCGCGTGTGAGCTGGCACCCGGCACCATGGGCGAGCTTAGCGTACGAAGACATTTCCAAGATCAATTTAAGCAGGACTATTCCACCAGACACGACGATGTTCCGCATGAAGTTATTTCCATGTAGATCGTATAATCCCCCATTTCATAACGGACAGAAATAAAATGCGCCGTTTGAATCTTTAAATAGACGGGCGCAGACTTAGGAATTATTCCATGGTTAATGTGTTTTTAAATGTTTATATCCAGATCTGCAATTAAAAAGCTGTTTTTTTGGGGCCTTGCAGAATGGGGGGTTATAAATTACTGTAATGATTTCTCAGCAATACCGTTCCGCGGCATTGCTGGGGGGAGCTGCAATTCCCCAAATGCACCTCCAAATTACTGGCAGAGGAGACAGGGACGCCGTGACGCTGGGCGCTTAGTGCCGTTCCCGTTTTGTCCCGATCCAGCACGGCACATCACTGTCCCCGTCCCCTGTCCCTGTCCCCTCCCGCTCTTATTGTTGCCTCACATGTCGCGCTAATGAGCCCGCGGCCCGTTTCCCCCGAACAAGCCACCGCACATCGAAGGGTCACCCTGAGAAATCCGCCACTGTCTTCTCGTCGGCGAGGTCAGGCCGGGGTGGGTGGAGCGAGTCCGGGTTCGAGGGTGGCTTCGGCACGGCCGGAAGCGGCCGTAGGCGGGCAAACGAAAACCACCGGTTTCGGTTTAACCGAGTGGTATCGACGCGGCCTGCCGTACCGAAGACCGCAGCATCAGGGCTGGAAGAAGACGCCCGTCTCCTGGGACGAGTGTGGGGTGGTGTCAAATCGCTCAACAAATGCTTTAGCGCCAAACGACCACAGGCCCCCTCCGCGCACTTACACCGGCCCTGCTTTGAATGTATTAATAAGCATCCGCCAGTGTATACTAATACCCCCTAATAAATGAGTCCCCTGTGTATTAAGCAGTGCAAAGGTATGCAGATTCACGCCACCGAGTCCACTTTCTGTGATTAACGCGAGGGAAAGCCGCTCCCTTTTGAATTACAAATGCGTTAGGAAGTGCTTTCGGATTCCAGCGTTCACTAACAAAGCGGACAGCATCAATGGTCAGTCGTAAGGGGTCCTGTCACCATTGTTTCATCTCCGGTTAAATGAATTTGTTTTTATCTTGTCCTCCTGTTCCAATTGTTTGAAGCCCAAGCCGGGGCTACAGGATGTTCCATAACGCTTGAATTCATCTGAGAGCTCGAAGGGCCTGTAGACAACAGGGGGGAGCTGGGATGTAGGACTATGATTGGATGAATTCCCCTGCACCACCGAGGGGGTGGGGGCTTCCGAAGCTGGCCGAGGGGAGTTAAAGTGAAATGACATGAGGGAGGAGACCCTCACGGGGCTTCACAACGATGAGCCACCCTCACGCTCCGCAGCCAAGGCCCCGTCAACTTCCTGGATGAAGAATGAAATGCTTTTCGAAGCTTTGGAAAAATGGACACCATGGTTTCATTTAATGGGGGTGCAGTGGCGCAGTGGGTTGGACCACAGTCCTGCTGTCCGGTGGGTCTGGGGTTCGAGTCCCACTTGGGGTGCCTTGCGACGGACTGGCGTCCCGTCCTGGGTGTGTCCCCTCCCCCTCCGGCCTTACGCCCTGTGTTACCGGGTTGGCTCTGGTTCCCCGTGACCCCGTATGGGACAAGCGGTTCTGAAAATGTGTGTGTGTGTGTGTGTGTGGTTTCATTTACTATGGTATTACTGCAAAAGTATTTCAGCATCAACGGGGTACCGGAGGTGGATGTAGCGAGCGGTCTTTGCCGGTATCTATCACTTTTGATGAAACGTGCAAGCTCAGCAACAAAAGAACGTTAAGTGTGAGCTTTCCTTTTGGTACAGGATTTTCTTTTGGCACCGATCAGAGAGGACGGGTATGAAGGGGCCGTGCCGGCACACCTGCTCGCGGAACCTCGTCCACAGCCACCGCATCTCCAGTGGGTCTACAGACAAGCGATCTCCTTCGTTCCTCTCCCTCGTTCCTGCCTCCTTGAAACTGACCCTCGCCATACTTCTTCGACCACGTCTCTTGTCTCAAATTGCCCGACCCACGCCTGTCCCCGACAATGCCTTTTGCCTTCCCCTTTGGTTGTGTATCGAATAAACGCACCTGCATTTGGATTAATCTTCGACAAGATGAAGGCCTTCGCCTCTTTCGAGATGACATATGTATGTATATATAAAAATATATGTATATAATAAATCCAACCGTCTACCGTTAACAACCGCTTGTCCCGAGTGGGGTTGCGGTGAGCTGGAGCCTAACCTAGCAACACAGGGCGTAAGGCTAGAGGGGGAGGGGACACACCCAGGATGGGACATCAGTCCATCGGCAGGCAACCCGAGCAGGACTCGAACCCCAGACCTGCCAGAGAGTAGGACCCGGCCAAAACTGCTGCACCACCACGCCCCCCATAGAAATAAATATATGTATATAATAAACCCAACCATCCATCATCAACAACCGCTTGTCCCGAGCCTAACCCGGCAACACAGGGCGTAAGGGACACACCCAGGATGGGATGCCAGTCCATCGCAAGGCACCCCAAGCAGGACTCGAACCCCAGACCCACCACACAGCAGGCACCAGCTGAACCCGCTGCACCACCATGCCCACCCTTATATAATTAATTAATTAATTAATTTTATGTGTGTCTATATAAAAATGTTACGTATGTATACACACACACCATACTGTAGATCTTTAGTCCGATGAGGTCCTTTGTTCTGTGTAAAGCAAAGAGCTAAAGAAACAGGCAGCAAAGGTAAAGTAAGAATACTTTACAATAAGGTATCGCCCTTAAAATTTGTCTCAAAGTATAAAACCGCGACACAAAAAAAGCAAAGAAGACTCTACCGAAGCACACAGAAACGATTTCAAACAAGAATTGGTGCGACTAATTAAAAAGATTTTTATAAAAAGGACTCGAGCCTTACAGAGTCCGCTTTCGCCGAGCGTATTCTGTGCACAACATCTTGCCCATCGATGGCCCGCACGCTCGTCCGTAAGCACCGGGACCAAGCGGTCGTTTGACATTTCGAAAACAACCCATTGGCCCGCTTTTACATGAAGACCCCTAACCCAGAATCATGAGTAAAACATGTGAAGCCTTCTCAAATTGCCATTCATATATGCGCTTGGCTCCACCGAATTTATCGAACGCTGGAACTTCTCGTATGATGTTTGAGCTGCGCCTACCCATCGAGCTGCTTTCGACCCGGTGGACTGAAACATGGTAAAAGAGCGCGAGGAGGTCCAGGAGTCCAGTAATAAGTCCTGCTCTTCCCCCTATACATTCATTTACATTTACATTTATTCATTTAGCAGACGTTTTTTTCCAAAGCGACGTACATCTCAGAGAAATACAATCTGTGCATTACGTTAGGAGAAAGAGACATAGTTGCAGACATGTGACTCTCAAGTAAACCTAGTTTGTTACCTACCACTCGGTTCATCGTTCAAGTAGGTGCATAAAACACAGGATAGATGAATCCTGATAACCTTCCTACCAATTTCTTTTTTTTTTTTTAATATTATAAGATACACAATCACATGCCGGAGTAGCGACTGAATAAAGGGTCATCTGGGGATGATCATGAAGTTACGGTGCATGAACATTTACACCATACATGAGCTGGAGAGATCTTGGGCAAAATGGGTCCGGAAAAGGTGAGTTTTCAGACCCTTCTTGAACGTAGACAGAGTTTCAGCAGTTCTGAGTGAGAGGGAGAGGTCATTCCACTACAACGGAGCCAGAAACGAGAACCTCCGTGCTTTACTTTTCACGCGCGGGACCACCAAGCGAGCAGAAGTAGACGAGCGAAGGTGTCTGGTTGAGGTGTAGCGGTTGATCAAGACCTGTAGATAGCTGGGAGCAGTTCTATTGATGCATTTGTAGGCAATAACCAGGGTCTTGAATTTGATCCGGGCAGCTATAGGAAGCCAGTGCTGAGAAACGAGTAGAGGAGATTCATGGGAACCCTTTGGCAAAATCTATAACCAGCATCCCTTCCCCACCCCAAGGAAAAATACTCCCACTGCTTCCCCTATACCGCAGCAGAACGGGTAGGCCACAGCCCGTTGGGGTTCTGAACCTGCCGCGTACAACAGAAGATACCTGGGTCTCGCAGACACACACAGACACACACAAAGACACACAAACAAGCCACTTTCCCCTGCTGCTCTAAATCAGAGGAAGGAGATGATAGCTGTCGGTAATTAATCTGCACGCCGAGCACTATGCGAGCTTTTGCCGTATACGAGTTCCGCGTTTATGACTTTTTCATAAGGAGTTTCATGTATAATGGAGGCCAGGGGAAAGGGGAGGGGAGCGAGGGAAAGCAGAGAGCTTGTTAGTGGGCCGGTTTCGGCCTGTTTACTCTGCCACCCTGTCCTTGGCCGGCCCTGGTTAAGAATTCATCCGGGTAATTTTTTTTTGCCTTTCTTTGACCAGCACGCGAAGTGCGGGGACATGTGCCATTCAGGTGGTCCTGTGCTGCGTCAGACCCTCGTCCTCGAGTGGGTTCTCAACAAGAGCACGGACACGCAGTGTGTGACCACAGCGAGAGACGGGGGTGGCCAAAAACACGACATTTCTCCGTTAGGGTGGAGGTATGGATTATTACTTGTATTTATTTATTTACTCACCATCATTATCATCATCAGTCAGGTTTGGGGTGGTCCGGAGCTGATCCCAGAGACATCGGACTAGACTAAGTTGGGTACAGCCTGGATGTGACCTCAGTCCATTGCGGGGCAGCCACACACAGCGAGAGGAATCAGATTCACCGATTAACCTGAAACACTTCACTTTGAACATATCCAGACCCACCCCTGAACAGCAACAGTCCCTGCGTCGCCCTAATTATAGTCATGCATTTATTCATTTAGGGGGGCCTGGCAGTGTAGGAGGTTCAGCCAAGGCCCACTGTGTGGTGGGTCTGAGGTTCGAGTCCTGATTGGGGTGCCTTGCAATGGATTGGCATCCCATCCTAGGAGTGTGCTCTCCCCCCTCTAACCCTGCATTGCCAAGTTAGGCTCTGGGTCACTGTGACCCTGCTTGGGATGAGCAGTTTCAGACACTCGATGTGTCATTTATTCATTTAACTGATGCTTTTTGCCAAAATTATTTGTGATGTTAAGGTATTTACAATTATTTGCCCATCTACACAGCCAGGTAATTCTACTGGAGCAATTAAGGGTATTACAGCCAGAAGTGAGATTCAAACCTGCAACCTTTAGGTCAAAAGGCAGCAGCCCTACCCACTACACTACCAGCTGTCCCCCTTATAAGAACAGCATTTACTTACACTTGTGGCTGACTGCCTCTTTATAAAGGTGCTTATCGAAGCCCCTTCGGAATATCCCCCTTCGCAGCACTGCTGCGTGTAAAAATACTCAAGATGATCCGAGCGACACGTTGCGTAAAGCCAAGCAGTGGAACGACTCAATGAACGGCACTGGCACAGCACTGCTCCTGGCAGAGCCCACCGGGGCCTCGAGGGACGGAGCCCAGACGAGAGACAAGGGGTGAGGGCCCGGGAGCGGTCTCACCTCGTCCCCTTTCCCTCGCTGGGAGGCGCGCTTGGAGCCCCCAGCGCAGAGCACCCTCCGCCGGGTAATGGCAGCAAACAAATGGCTGGCGGACGTAATAAAGCACCAGGCACGGAGACGAAAATGCGGAGCGCATTAAAACAAACTAATGTGAAACGCTGAGGGAAAACAAAAGTGAAGAAGAGGCGATTTAAAAAAAGGAATTGCCGGGGCCCCTTGCCTGCCCCGCAAGTGAGAGATAAAAATGACAAATTTCCGCACCACGTACTGCCGAAACTCTCCGACGCTGCAGAGAGCGGGCTGCGTGTTTGCGGCGACGGGGAGGTGCCGGACAGGGGAATTCGGCTTAAAACTCCCTCCCCGTCTCGGAACTCTTTCGTTTTTTTTTTTTTTTTTTTTAGACCTCCGTTGCATTCAGATGCGGGGAGGAGCAGCGCGCCGTCTCCGCCTCCGTCGGGACCCTCGAATGACGGACAAACGGCTGCATTAGGAGGCTCCCGGTCCCTGGGCGGCACCGCCTGCCGGACTCGACTCGCACACCGCCGCGCAGAGTTATTGTAATGGCAGTAATGGTGGGTTCGTCTTCAGCTGGGAGCCTATTGCGCACACTTCGCCGTGTGTCCCCCGCCTCGCGGAGAGCGTCTTCTCGCGCACGAGTCCTCTGCGGGTTTTCGCGGCCGTGATTCCAAACAATATCAATCAGCGCAATTTAAGGAAACGGATCCTGCCCGCGTACTTAACTGACGTGCCATCAGCTGCCACTGGATGCGGGAACGCGTGGATTTACAAAACAGTAAAAAAGCGATACGAAGCCCCCGGGGGTGATGTTCCTACCTAAGGGTGACGGTTCAGTTTTTTTCATTGCATTTTAAATCAAGGGGTGATGTAACTGGGATATTCTCAGACTACAACCCTTTGACCTCTTTCATAATTAGCTGACTTTTGACAGCCGCGCCACCGCTAAGGCTCTCAAGGATAGACGCTGGGCATTAGCAGTAACGGAACATCCCAGAACCCGGGTGATACTGTAGGGATTTACAGACTCTGCCGACTGAGCCGGGCTGCTCCCGTCATCGGCCGACGCATCAATTATTCACAGTGATGGAGAATTCCTTTCAGGGGCTGCTCTCATTGCTTTTCTCCAGACCCCTGGGAGATGGATGGCCGGTGGTGGCAGAGCCTCTGGTAACTCTGTCGACTCCTCCCGCGCCTGACCAACACCTGCTGGTTCTTTGCCCCCTGGGAGATGGCCGGAGAATCTCCAGGGGACAGTAGGGTTTCTATGGCCATGTTGCAACACTTTCCACGAAAAATAGCTGGAAAGCGTCAGGAACCCATTTTTCTCCCCTTGCGACGTTAAACGAAACGGCAGCTACCCTCTGGGCCCCATCCGAGGTCAAAACGCATGCGTTTCATTTTATACTCATTCTATCCCACTGATAGAGAAAATGAGGTCTGTCCGTGGGAGGCCACAGCCCACACAAATGCGGTCTCCGTTTCCCACCGCCTTCCCTGCACACTCCATTTAGGAGAGAAATAGGACGCCATTCATTTTTAATCGCGAGGTTGCAGAGGGCCAGTCTTCCCACTCTGGCGGCAGGACCGAGGAAGCGCGCTTGGGGCAACGGGACTCCCGCTGGACGGAGGACACGACGAAGGAAACGATGCCGCTATTAGGCATGAAGGAATCCCAAGCGGAGGGGAGACGGCTTCCCAACGTGGAGGTGGGATTCGACATGTGCGGAGAAGGTGCTGGAATTCCCGCTCAGCTACAGCAGAGTATCTCCGCAGGGCTGTCCCAAGTGAGGGGTGCGGTACAAGCTGAGCAGAAGAGGTGATCTGCCAACACTCGCGTTGCTTCTGACCCCAACGCACCTTCCTGAGTGCCTTCAAGGCACTGAAACATCCGGTAGCCAGGCTGAAAATCGAGGCCGCTCCACTCGTTTAGCAACATCGGTGCTGAGCGACGTCTTTAAACTCATCCATGTGGACTACAATACTACAACGACGATGACACAACAGCTCGGTTGGCAACAGTCGGTGGAAAAGGGCACTTGCAGGAAATAAAACCAGCATCAAATCCCATTTTGAAACGAACATGCCGACAGGCACGGAATGAACTGATTAGGGGGTTCCTGTCGGTTGACTGTCGGAGTCCCAGAGCTCAAGACAGCGGCGGCCAGGGGTGTAAAGAGATACGCATCATTGTGTTCATTGCAAGAAACAACTCAAGGATAAACGTAACAGCTTTCAATATCAAAATGAACCCATTTGAACACGTACAACTGCGTTGCTCTGTTCTACTTCTGTAATGTTTAATTACCCCCCTCTTCAGCTTTTTCCCCTCACAGCGAGCCCTTATCAATGTCTGCTCCCTGGTGGTTGTCCTCCTCAATTAATTCAGGCATCATCCGAAGAATAGCATTGCTGTTATTGACAAGCCGTGGCCAAACCATACAGCCGCCTATTTAAATTTAATTAAAACATATCTCTTAATCGGATCAAAGACCTAAAAAAAAAATCCATACGCGGATAAGAGGACTTTGTTGTGCCCCAAGCCAACTCTCTCTTTATTTCTTTATTTTTTTTAAAGCTGCAGTCTCCTCTAAAGTGGGGGGTGCGGTGGCACGGCAGGCTTGGCCGGTGCCCGCTGTGTGGCAGGTGTGGGGTTCGAGTCCTGCTTGGGGTGCCTTCCGATGGACTGGCGCCTCGTCCAGGGTGTTTGCCCTCCCCCTTCGGCCTCGCGCCCTGTGTTTCGGGGCAAGTGGTTCTTGACGTTGGTTGGTTGGCCTCCTCTAAAACCAGCTGTTACGACATTTTTTTCACCCGCTCTTAATTCCTTCACCTCCAGCGAATGCCTTTCGGGAAAAAGCGGAAAGCTCCTGGCAGGCACGTGGTGGGACGATGGCTCGTGCACCGAGCGCCGCCGCATTGTGTCGCTGAAGTTACACGTGCTCTCGCTCGTCTCGAAGCGCCCGCCGCACATGGTAGGGCGCACGAGCGCCGAGTCAGTGGCTGTAATTAGTCGAGTTAATCACAGTGAGCTGGGTAGGGCCACGCTGATGGCATATGTTAAGGATGAATTACTAATCGGGCCTGGCGAGTGGTGCGGCAGGTCTCGTTCCACTTTAAGATTCCTGGCACGTTACCGATATATGGAAAGGTATAAACAAACAGCAATCTGGTTGTTTAGCTTCTCCAAGCCACTTACAAGGATCCAATTATGGCAGATCCCCGGAGCCAGTAATACAATCAGGAGAGCAGGGAGTTATGATTAACCATGAAGGCCGTGCTCACAGCAGCGGAGGCACTGGCGCATCTCAGCAGCCGGCAGGACTGTCTCAGGACGGCTGCACGCCGCAATCTGCTTCCCCAGCCCCTTGGCACCCGGGGAGCGCGCTACATGACCGCAACGCAGCGGCAACGCAAACCAAACCTGGATCGCTACAGACTCCGCGGTACCGCTGTGCATCTGCTGCAGAAACTCAGCACGACCGCTGTGGAACCACCACTTGCTGCTCTGCTATTTGGCCTCGTAAAGAGATGCCACCACTCGGAAATGCGCGTTGAGCGTGCGCCCGTGCAGTGGGACGATGGTTGCCGTGGCTAGACGCCGACACATTGCTTGCTGCCACAGCCAGAGCAGTGCAGACAGCATGAGACAAGCCAGGCAGCGAAGCAGTTAAGGCCACGATGGATGAGACGAGCTGTTCCTGCCATTCATCATACGTTGCTGGAGGTCATGTGCAGTTAGCCGGGGTATCTGTAAAACACTCTCCCTGACGCTCAGCTGTTAGCCGCAAAGGGGGAGAAGAGGGCAAAACTGACACGAGCACACGCGATGGCCTCACCGACGCTTTATCTAAAGAGAATTGTAATTTTACCCTTTTACAAAGATGGATATTTTATTGGAACAATTCGAATTGTCACCTTGTTCAAAGACACTCCAGCAAGGCAACCTGCGACCTGAACATGCAAGCTTCAAGTGACAAAAAAACCGTACCCAGCCAGACACATGAAGGTGCCCCCTGCTCTCCACCTCCCTGGGTCCACAGCGAAGCAACCAGAAGCAAAGTCACTGTGGATTAAATGGAGGGACTTACCGGAGCCAACTTGATAACCGACATGCCTACAAGACCCGATCACTCCCTACATCCCATCGCCTTTGGTAGTGTGTTGGTCCAATGCATAACGGACCCAAAACCAAAAGTCTACAGGGTCGTGGTTTTGGCTCCGATGTGGTGGAAGAAGCTCCCCCTCTCACTCAAAACTGCTTCACCCATTTGGCTTTCGAGGAGGGTCTCAAAATCCATCTCTTTAGAACCCACATTTTCCGTCTCCTAACAACTGTGTAAATTTACATCTGATCTAACGCGCACCGGTATATGGTGGTATCGAACTGTTTCAAGAATCATGTCAATCTGTATCTATACAACTCTTCATCTGTTGTCAACTCACTTGGTGAACGCAGACTAATGAGTTAGCGGAAGAAGTTGCAAACAGAACGTGTTAATTGTCTACAGAGCAGAAGGTGCTAGAAACAGAAAGGAACCCTAGGATGGCTTGTGCAGATTTTAAATATGCTTGATAGGGTTCATACAGTTGGCTCCTTTATTCCTCTTTTCAATCATATTGGACTTCTGGACCTCTGCTGATGTTGTAGTGAGAACCTCTCCGAACCTCATCACACCACAGCAACAAAGAATTCCTCAAACTGAGTCAAAGAGACAGGCGGTAAAAATCATCCTTTTCCACCGGTTTTCAGCTCTGTGAAGACTTTAGTAGGCAAGGCATGCGTCCCAAGAAGTGTTTATTCCTACAGCTCACCACCAGTGTAAAACTGGATCCATTATTGAAGGCAAACAAAATGATACGCTCATACACTCATGCAATGTTCCTTTCTGGATAAAGCTCAGTGACGGTCGTTACGTTTCATAGCAACACACTGTAATTTCATGTCCGAGGGAACAGCCGAAGTGAGAGCGACGCGGCAAAGTCCAAAATCTGTAGTGACATCCTGAACGCGAGGGCCGAGTTTACCGGACGAAGGAGCAGCCCGGCAGAACGACGTCAGCTGGAACCAAAGCCACAGTTATGACCTCTGCCCGGCCATCGCCTTTTCACCATTTCAGCCGCGTATGAATTTTCCTCTCCATCTACGGATCTGCACCTGCAGATACAGAAGCAATTCCTTCTGGAGGAGATGCTCCTTTACATTCACATTAATATTTACATTTATTCATTTAGCGGAGGTTCTTCCAGAGCAGGATCAGGGTCACATACGTTGCGCACGACTGACAGCTGGGCAGGGCTGAGTGTTTGGTCCAGTTCTTCATCTCAGAATCCTGGTATAACGAAACTGCAGCAGATTAAATCGCAAGTCACATTCCTCGCACAAATATTCCTCGGCACCGTAAGAATTACCTCGATTTCCAAACTTATTTGTATTACGGCCATTTTCAAATTTCATGATTCCCTTCTGGGTTTTTTCCCCGTTATATTTCTGTACTCATAACCCTATTGGTCCATATTTCACTTCTTCCTTAATGTCAAGTTCGTATGTGTTTGGCAGCCCTCGCCACTAAGATCAACAGATGGGAGAAAACGTGCGTAACGTCGTTCAACGTGTGCGAAGTCACATCACGCAACGCGACAAAGAAGTACATAGCAAATGCATGTTTACTTTTCGTTTGATAGTACGGAAGTGTTCGGCTTTGTAGCATTTCCATGTTTTATGTGTGGGAACTTCTCAGCATGCTGAGGCTGACAGCAGACGGGAGGAAGCGCTTTAGACGGTATATTGTAGACGGAGGTGGTTGATGTGTACGGCAACGTTCAACGTGATTGATGTGGGCCTAAAAGGAAGAAGCGGTCTATGTGTAATGGGGGAGCAAGTTGGCACTCTCCAAACGACGTGGCTATCGAGAGCATTTACACCAACAGTGAACTGGCACTTTGGGGATTCACCGCTGGGCAAAGGTAAAGACCTGCCAACATGGCATAAAGGCCGCTGGTGTGGAAACAAGACAGACGGCTTTGGAAAAACGGCCTTTTAGGATGGAGATGGTTTTGAGGTTTCCTAGTCCCGGTCCTTTCCGTCCTGTGATTTTGCGGGAATGCGTTCCCGTTTCAAGCCCTGTCCGGTGCAGAGGATAACCTCAACCCACAAGCGTTCTTTCCTCCTTTCCTTCACTTGCGCTCCTCACCCATACGCACAGTGCCAAGCACAGCATGACGGTGATCGCTGGGTCTCTGGATGCCAGGGCCCGCCAGGAGGAGGGACGGCCTCCCGTTCGTGAGCCCAACCCCCAGCGAAACGGCCACATCGAGCGAATGAGAGAGCGGTGCTTATCCGGCAAAATTGCTGCTAGACGGAGCAGAAAGTGCACACATTTTCGATGACACCCCGGTAATGAGGTTTTATATTGGCCCGAGTACGCTGCAGGGGGGACGCCCGGTCGCTGCTCTCCCCCGCCGCCAGCTGCCAGCCTGAGCCCCCAGCCCTCAGACAGGGTGAATGATGGGACTCGTCTGACCAGATGATCAGTTATTCCAGCGAGGCACTGCTCGTTGGGTTTTAATTAGGTGCTGCAGACTGCAGGTGTACCTGCGGCGGACGGAACGTGGGAGGTTCATAATTCAGATAATTGCCAAGAGTTCAAGAAAACGCGGATGACACGTGGAAAGAAAAGTCCAGGTAAAGGTTATAAAACATGGTGACATTTTACGCTATGGTCACCGCAACGTTACCCTTAACGATATACATGTTAGGATTTCGCTTGACACCAAGCGCAGAAATGTGCGGTTCATAAACAACACGGAAATCCCTTAATATAAAATCGATCAGCGCCTGCAAAGAAGCTTCCGTTTGTCCGTAATGATATACCAGGGAATTTGAAAACACTGTCAACTCTATTGGAAATGGTCAATTTTAAATGTTAGATTTGCATTTTGATGCCACCTGACTGACCCTGAGGAGCTGCTTTCACTTTGTCTGCATCAGGGAGCTCAGCGCTGGCCTCACGCACTTGGCTGCCAGCCGCAAAGGTCAGACCTAGATCCCTGCCCTTTAGTTCATGCATGTAACATGTAAATTTCTGTTGCACAGCAAAAAAAAAAAAAAGGAAAAAAAAGAAAAAAAAAAGGATTTTTCACATAAGTAAGCACATCTGTCCTTTATAAATATTACACTTAGTTCTGTGGGGAACGCACAAGACTGGAAAATCAGTCCCATTAGAAAAGGGATTAAATTTTCATATTTTTTTCTTCTTCCAATGAACTAATATTTCAAGCACCAGTAAGCTTTAAAGTAGAATTGTAATGTTAATGGTAACGTTAATGGTATCTCCTAAACAATATTCAGCAGAAATATTTAAGTTGTACACATACTCCTATATATGTGTGTTTATGTATGTGAGAATCTACTGTATGTTTCGATGTATTGTATTAGGACACAAAAATAATCCTCTCTGCATTTAATACTTACCAAAAAACAAACATGGAGGTACAAAAATAGCTGCAAGTCAAGTGACTTTTGCTCTCCACTGTAACAGATGGCACGGACCTTCTCGCAGCGGCTGGTTTTAAATCATGTTCTCAGATAAACATACATTTGACCTTTAAGGGTTCCTCCTCTCTGCAAAGAAACCGGGTGTAGGATGTGAAATCAATACAGTAACTCTGGAGAGACTGGATTGACAAGGTTCAAAATGATTATTTCATTTCTATCCACATTTGAGAAACTCCGGCAACTCTTCAGCTCGGTCCCACCGCACTGCACCGCACCGCACCCCTCTGGTGCTGCCCAGCTCTCCCAGGCCGAACACACTTCTGGATGGATAGAAGCATGTGGCCCAACCCTGCACAGCTGACTGATGAATACATTCAGAGGCAGAGTAATAGACCCGTAGAGTACAACTCTGACCCCATCAGCTAATACTCCCATTACAGCCATACTCATTCCATCCTCATTGACATTTGATCAGAGAGATGATATATTGGTGAGCACGGACCTGTTCAGAATTACCAAGAAACTTTTCAGGCAGGGTTGGGGGTGGAGGCCTCTAAAACATTGAGAAACATTTTCCAAGGCCACAAGTTCTTAAAAAAGAAAAAAAACCAAAAAAAAAGTTGTATAAGGTTTAGCTTTAATGCTCCGAGCAGGAAGCAGAGGACAAAGAAAAAAAAAAGGCCAACCATTTGCAGCCAGTGATGACGACAGTGAGGCACAAAGGGTTGCGAGTGTGCAGCTATACACCATGCCAGCACCAGTTCTGACACCAACACAAAACCCTGTGTGATTGTCTCCCTGGGTTAAATATTGCTAGATTTGCTGGGACAAAAATATAAGCTTTGGGCATCAATGCAGTCCCTGCATCTCTGGAAACCATTTTAATTTGGCTTCATTTCGCAGCCTTCTTCTGCTCGTGACCTGTGTTCCGTGGGTCGCCATGACAATAACTTCTGATTGGAAACCGATGGGCAGCGGTCCTGTGGCAGGTGTCCACCCCTCCCCTCAGGCAGGTGCATGGGGCTCCGTGCCGGACGCTGGCGGCTGCCTGGCCCACTCTCCAATCAGCTGCCGCTGGACTTGGCTTTCCTGTTCTCCTGCGACCTCTCATTTGGTCTGAATGGGAGAGCACCTACGGCTAAGGGAATTGTGGGCCGTTGTGCACATTCTGTTACCTTCCGTTTTATTTCATGTTTCTTTGCTGCTGACGGACTTATTTCCGATGCTGTGCCTGAATTGTTCTATAACTTTGAATACAGTATGGCAGAGATAACCTTTAGAACTACAGATGTTGAGTTGCAATGTGACGTATCTAAGTAGTAAATCTCAATCAAACCTTGGGATAATCTGATCAACACTTAAGTAGAGCATTCAGATTTAACGTACTCTTTCTGTGAGCACACCTTTAGCGTGTACAGGTGTGATGTGTCAGAGTGGGGCTCACATGTGACAGGAACAAATCGAGTTTATCTGCTGTTGTACACAAGCCAGATTTAGGCGACTTCTCTGCCATTTTGATCAGCAATGAAAAACAAGGAATCTGTCAATATCTGCTGGATAAATAATGTGATGCACCACAAACTCGTGCATAAACTGCATCCGTGGAAGAAATAAAAATCTTATTGGACCCAGAGGAGATCCAGTAGATTGAGCCAGGGTTGCTGGTGTGGTGGGGAGGATGTGGTGGCTCTTAAGAAAACTCATATTAATCCTGGCGCATCTCAGTTCATCCTTAAATGAGTTGGCCCCTCATGGCCTGCTTTTTTCCTCAAAAGTGAAGGGCAAAGTGGTGCATTTTCCCATGTGCATTAAAAAAAAAAAAAAAAGCACAAGTGACATCTCGAGCACAATCGTGACACAAAGAGGACAGCTTCCATTTAATGAGAAATATTCGCCTTCCAGAATCATCCTTTATCACATTTTTACATGGATGCGTGATTTAACATTACCAATGCATGTGAAAGATTACATGAGCTTCAGAGAAAAGGAGATGGCATAGATTACAATGACTGGAAGCTCAAACAAGGACAGACTAAACACATGTTCATTTACTTATGTCACTCAGTCTGTACAAACAGGTCTCGCACGTTTATGATCGCATGCATCAAGACACAATTGAAAGAGAGCAAGTCTTATAATAAAAAGAAATCCTGAGGAACTATCGGCTCCACGCCATTCCTTTTCATTTAGCCACTGAGCAGGACTCCAAAACGCAAAGCACCGCATCACACACATACTGACGCAAGTCAGATGCTATAGGATGGTCCAGCAGGTAATGTAGGTGGTTAGAGTTGTCACCTTGAAATCGAAGGACCAGGGTCCAAATCCCACTTTTCCCTTAATTCCCTCAGTATGGCACTTACCTTTAATTAGTCCAGTAAAAATTACACAGCTGTATAATTGGGTATATCATTGTAAACAGCTTACTATACAAACCTAACACTGAAAGGTGATTTTGAGAAAAGCATCAGATAAACACCTCGGCATTCTTACTACATCCAGCTGTCTGTTTTCCTAGAGCTTAAAAAACCATCAAGCAGGTCTGAGAGTGATGCATATCAATCACCCACCTTACATGCTGTGACAGTCATTTTTACTGGTTCTCTCTCTAGAGGTCCCACCCGCCCCATCAGCACTCCTGCGCGTGCTTTGCTGTGCCTCAGGCTTTTAACTCAAATGGAACCTCCCCAGTGCAAGGTGGTGAACCACTTGACCTCTGTCTGGCAAAGTTGCTCTCACAGCGGACACAAATGAGATCCTAAAAGGCTGCACCGCACGCAACAGCTTAGAGTGCAGGGAAGAGGCAGGTTGGATCTCACAGGGGAAGTGAGTCTGGCACAGGAGTGCCCCTAGAGGTGAAATCTGGCAGTGTCTCTAAGGTGATTTTCCTTTTGAGTAAAGGGCTGGGATGTGGATGAGCGGAACTTGATAAGGTCACGTGTAACTATGACACAAAGCTGAGTAACGTCTTCCACACTCATCACTGTCTAGTGGACGTATACTTGCATGCATAAAAAGGTCCTGTATGAGAGTGCCATGGTGACATGTGACCTTGCTGACAACCAGAATGCACTAATAGTCTGCTTCCTGGGTCTCCAGCAGGAAGTGAACACATATCAAAGCTGTACGAAGCTCATTATAATGGATTTAGGGCCTCGGGTACAAAGGTTCCCATTCAGAATTGGACTCCGTGGGCAATCTACCCCCGTTTCTTTAGGTAAAGGCAACTGTATGAGTGGCTTATAAAATGTGGAAGATTTACAGCGGTAAAAAGAAAAACAACCATGCCCAAGTGTCAGGTGGGAAATAAATGTAAAAGACCCAGTCCACTGTGGTCTGACCAGGAGGTCTCAGATCAAATCCCTCAGACGTCTGGCACACTGCTGGGGGCCAGATCAAACAATTCGTTGGCTGCAGTACTTTTCTGCAGAGAAATGCATTTGTCATGGTGAGGAGGTGTCTGTGCATGCTCCAGGTACGTCACGCTCGCATCTGCGGTTCCACATCGCTCTCCTCCAAGAGACGGCCTCGGTCACGGCGCGGCCCCAGCTCTGACATGTGTCCGAGGGGAAGTGGTGGCTGGCAGTGGAGGGGGGTTTTTAATGCATCCGGGCAGACTGGAGGGGGGCAGCTGCCAATGCTCTTGTCAGCACATGGACGTCTGCTTGTTTTGGAAGGAGCAGAGGAGATAAAAGGGGAATGTTTAAATGAAGGGGAGGGGAGGGGGGCTGTGCCGTCACTACTCTGCACGCGTCCTCGTCCATCATCCAGACGGAGGCTGCTGGGATCCACGGCCGGGGCCAGCGACAGCGCCCTGACTACGGCCCACGCCTCACAGCACCGGGATAACTAGAAACAATATTGCACGTCCATCATCCTGCCTGTCCCAGCATCTGTCCTTCAGAAAGACCTGAGGATGCAAGGGCCTCCAAAGATGGATTACAAGGAGCCTGTTCACTGAATGAAACACACAGCCATATATACAGATACACTCCACATACAATGCACCACACACACACACACACCCCACAACAGGAAAAAAAATCACAACATTATAATGACAGACCTACACGAGACATTTCAAAGTATACTGGTCCTGGAGACCGTGTTTTCTAACTTTAAGGTTAATGTGTGTATTCTGATACTAATAAATGTCACAGCTAATACCCAATAGACCCCATGTATCCATAAAAATGGCATAATGGTGAGAGTTGCTAAATATCGTAAATGTACGTAGATCACACCTTTGCCCAAACTCTGCCATTTTAATGAAATTTTTATTATTTTGGTATCTCTCACAGAAGTATACACACACCCACCACAGCAACCCCTACCCAGTTGGCTCAGCACACAGAAAATGCTGGCATTTCAGGGTCTCTGGCAATCAGGAGACGTTCTAGTCATGAGTGGGAGAGAAAAATCCTTGATAATAAAGAATGGCAAATGAGAATGTCATTGAACATGTTCCTATGGCAATACAGGAAACGAAGACAAACACAAGAACAAAAATCAAATGAATGACAGGAGCATATCACAACAAAAAGTGGTTTGACCAAAAGTGAAGCAAATACAGAACAAATGGAGAGGTTTAAACAAAATACGAAGAGAGCAAAGCAAAACAGGTCCTTACATCCACTCAGAATATCGCAAAAGTATAAGCTCTTGTCATATCCCATTGAAAAAGAAACATGTACCAGAATCAAAACTCACAAAATTTAATGCCTTTGGAAATTAACCACTGGATGGATAATGTAGGAAAATTAATGAAACAACAATTAAAGGAGAAACTAATAACAAACAATGAAATGGTTACCAAAAGTATGCAGGAGGTCAGGGTTCAGAGGTCAAGTTCAACATAAACGGGGAAACATATGGTGGCTGCATGGATGTCTCTGGAAAAAAAAATAGAGCAGGGAGAAGGGTAAGTGCACTCATCTGTAACCCTTGACACATTCAAAACACACATGATGTCATAAAGCAGATTTCAGGTATCCCAGTGAATCCACCTGAAATCTTCAATTATTCAGCTTTCAGTCTGTTACGTTCGCGTGGCCTCGGCTGACAAGGTTTTGTTTTAATAGGCCTTAAGAGTGCTTGAAGATTTCCTGAAAGGCTAATAATCAAGCTGCGTGTCGCATTACGGAAAATGCTCTGGTGACACACAGATTTTTTAACACTCCTGTTCACTGACTCTCTAGAACGTTCCAGAATGTGCTTTTTAAGGTAAATGAAGAGCCAGAGCAATAATATCTGACAAAACAATCCCAGCAAATCTGGTTTCTATCTCTGTCTTGCTCTCACTTTACAGAACACTTTGGTGTAATTTTAATACACTAAACCACCTCGGAGTGTTGAGTCAGTTACTATGAAAGGTAAAAGCGTTGACTGACTCAGATGTCACCTTTCTATCATTTATGCCCCGTGGCAAGACTGTACATCAACACTCTGTACATTTCAGAAACTCCCGAGCAAATTATTGAATTAGACGTCGTTCTGCCAACAGAGCCCGTTGTGATGGGTCGTGTGTGTTGCTGTAGAGCCCAGCACATGCACTCTTGCTCTCGGACCCCACCACCCCCATGTGCGCTCTCATTCTCTCTCTCTCACACACACACACACACACACACACACACACACACACACACATAGAGAGCAGCGTGGCGCAAAGTGTGGCGTGTTCTGAGTTAATCCTACAGGTGGAGCTCTCGCCGAGCCCAATTAAAGCTGTGCTCACGTGCTGCGTGGCTGTAAATCAGCCGAGACCCCAGTAGGATAAGCTCCTTCCGCTTATACCAAACGGGCACTGGGCAAATACGCATGCTGCTCGTGGGCTTCAGCTCAGGGTTAAGGGCTTGAAGTGGAAGACTGCAATGCAAGAGAGTAGTGTACGACTTGTGCAACACCACCAGTGTAAGTGTAGTTTAAAACTGCAGCATCAGATCCCAGGGTGAGACCGTAGTGTAAAACTGCTGTAAGAGCACAGCACGAAACTGAAACATGGTACTAATGTAAGAAAAATAGTGTAAGACTCTGTCTTCAGACTACTCTAAGAACAGTGTAGCTGTCAAAGGCAGCTGGTGTCCACCCTGCCCGTGCCCTGGTTCTGTCCCAACTCAGCTGTATCAGTATTAATTTGCGAATAAACCTGCAAAAAGTACCACCAATGAACGAGTGAGCGTGGTTCCTATTCGGTCAGAACGGCACAAATGGAATCCAGCACGTTCAACTCATAAGCAATCGCTCTTCCTTTCCAACATTCAGACCTAATGAAATTACCATAAACGCTCTGCATCTAATGTGTGGTTCTCGACCGCTGGGAATACACCCGTTAATGTAATTATCTTACTGTGACTAAATGTATTCCGTACAGGACTATTTTCCTTGTTAATTTGTACCTCATTACATCTTGTTTCTAATCTTTCTTTGACCACAGCATCAAAATATATAAATAATAGCTGTCTACATTCACATGCTGCATGAGGAATTAGAGAAATCGCCAGAGGAATTGTGATATTTGTTCTTATAGATTAGGGTGCAAATTAATGTTTAAGGAACGTAGTATTAATGAGCCAAGTTTTCATTTGATACCAAGTGGACTTCAAAACAAGTACAGACACTGCATTACAACAGCTAAAGCAACCAGTAAAACTGGGCTGTAATGCTGCCTTTTTGGTCAAAAAGACAAATGTGTGTTGCAATAATTGCAACCCTTTGTGTCAATAGTTGCTAAGGCTTCATCCTGCGTGTGTGAGATTGCAAACAAAAGCAATCAATTCCTCCGCCTTCTTTTGGACAAAATCTTTGCTCAATAAATAGGAATCTCATGCCTCCCATTAATGTGGTGCGTGTTTAGGGCTGGTAATCACATTGCCACTGTAAATAAGACACAGCAGCAGTAACAGTAGGCAAGATGCACGAAGTCCACAATGAACCAAGTGCCACGGCACGCATTTCATCAGCTCCGCAATCATGATCTGAAAAGCGGCCAGCGCCAGGGCCCCTTCACTCAAATGGTATAATAAAACATCAAAAGTTTATTAAACCAATAAAATTAAGTATCAAACATTGCTGTTCTCCTGGTAAGAGCAATGTAGGAATAAAGGAATTACAAGTGTGATAATGCACCGTGACAACGAACCAACATATTGGTTAAGGATTTCACACACCGAAGTGTAAGAGTGTGTGCATGTGTGGCTACCCTATCACAGATAATCATCCCGTAAAGGTTCTACGCCTCTCGATACTTCTGGGGATAGGCTCCAGTTCACCACGACCCTGCTCAAGATAAGCAGTTATTGAAACTGGATGGATCAAAGTCACACATACGCCGCAGAAAGACGTGCTGCTTTTTTCTCCGTCTATATCTACAGCCCGAGACTTTACAGTAACACCTTTAATAACCCTACAAGAGACTGTGCTGTCTCTTTCAAAATTTGTTTTCTATCTGCATCAGGCACTACATGTTCTAACTGCCACGTTTTTACATAAAGTGAACAAGTGACATTTTGCTTCCCTACATGGCCGACTGTTCCCCTGGTCAACATGCTACGAGACAGGAGACCAGACAAGCAGAAAGAGTACACAGCACCACCTGCAACAACAGCGTGAAGAAGGAAAACTTCCAAGACCAATCAAGGTGTTTCGTGAACGACCCTGATATACCAATTCTATCAGAGAATCCAATATCCACAATAAAGACTGCAATATCCTGCGGTTACTTATTTGCATGCATTGCCTTTCAGAAAGCACTCTTGTGTTGATTTTCCCATAAGATACCTAGATTTTATCAGCAGGACTTTTACAAACACCCATCTCGGGAGAGCAGTTCGTTCATTGGTGAGGCACTTGCCAAAAAGCACACGTGAGCCAGCACCGTTAGCCCAAGCCCCAGGAACGTGCAGGTGCAATTACCCCTCCATAGGGAGACGTGCTCCGAGAAGCTCATCAATACTGATTATCATTGTGACGCAATTGAAATAGCAAGGCCAGACTTATTTCTCCTCTACTTCCACTTTTCTAATCATTATTTCGAACAGTGTCCTTGGGGGCACCTGGTAATTAAACAAGTTTGTAGGTTTATCTTTGTTTTCAGAGAGAAGCTAATCAGGAGAGGAATTACGCAATACACGTTTCCCCTGGACGAATAAGTTTGTGTAGCGCAGAGGTAAGGGACTGCTTGTGTAGCCACCCTTTTACAGAGATTGCATCTCATCCAATCTCCAGCCACGTAGCCAAATATGCTGGGATACCAGACAATTTCATTTTAGATGGCTGCTGGGTCACACAGGATGACTCCTCTGTTGGTGTCTTCGGTAAAAACCACAGCAGTGAGTATCAAACTTGAGAGATCCAACAACTAAGCGACCAACGGCGCTTCTGTTGTCGAGGAATCTGTGAGCTCAGAAGTCAGGAGGGTTGTGCTTGGAGCCTGCAGAGTCGAGAAGCTATAGTCCATGCATGAGGACTTACCAACAGTAATAGAGAGTGATCAGACAGGAGATTGTGCTATGACATGTCATAGCTAGAAATGTTGAGCCTGTATACGTATGCATTTCTCAGTAGGTTGGCTTGTGGACCCCATTCTGCTGCTTTCTCACTTTAGCTATATCCTCAGCATATTAATCGCTCGCTTGTTGATGTGGATGTCTTTGGAGAACATTCTTAGCCAGGCCGCTCTATGCCCGGCCTTTGGAGACGAGCAAGATGTCACATATGAAACTCTTTCAAGCCACTCAACGGATTCAAGGGTCTAAAAGCCATCTAATGTCCTTCCTGCACACCTTTTCCATTCCTGACCGCTTGACAGGGCTTATCATCAAAGAGCAGCAAGGAGATATTGTCGAGTCTGCTTTTAAGTAAACCTGATTAGAGGCCAAATTTCATTCAGCCCCTTGCGGGTGCCTGTTACCCTTCTGCTCACCTGTCCTCCCAGCAGCTTCCTCCCTGATGATGGGGATTATCTGCCCAGACTCCTATTCCACATTTCGGAAAAAAACAAAAACACAATGCCTGCACAATTCTCCTGTCTTCCTGAATGGCTGCACCACTAACTGATAATTTGGGCCCCAACCCTGAAAGGTACAGAGGGAGCACTTTGACTGTGTTTTGATTTTGCATTGAAATTCACAATATATTTTGCTTTTTTTTTTTTTCAAATAATATAAATGTCACATTGAGTATCATTTCAGCCCAGTACCAAATGTAGGCCTGGTAGTCATCCTAATAAACTACAAGGCCTACAAATTGCTGGTCAATACCTATGTACAGGTCCGTCTGGAGGTCTTGCACAAAATGGAGACACCCCTCTCTTTGAAACGCAAGCCATAAATTATTAGGAACTCAGAAAGGGGGAGAATGAGACCAAACAACACCGTTGGCATATAAGGCTTTTCCTCTTCACAGGTCATAGGGATGAAGGGTGCTTTGCCCGTTCTCCTTAATGCTCTTTAATTCAGCTTGAAAGGAGACCTATCAGGTGCTCCTCCAGTCTACTGTAGTTTAAACGTACACATACTCTCCAGCATGGATGTCAGAGAAGAATTAATCTAATCTCAGACTCCGTTAAGTGCCCTGGGTATTCAATTAGCCAGGTACTTGACGTGGCTTTCCAACACAGCCGACCAATTACACACGGTGTGAAGATGAAGGAGTGGGAAACCTAAAACAGCTGGGATGGCTCTTAGTTTACCCAGAAGGCTGGGGCAGCTCTTACTACATAGCCTTATACCTGTATACCTGCCTCATCATTCAACACGGGATCTTATTCTTTAAGAGCTAACCCTTGAATGCCAAATAATTAATAAAAAAATTTTAAAAAAAAAAGTCAAAATGTAGTTATGGATCAGAGCAGAAAGAAAGAAAGAAAGAAAGAAGGTTTTACGAACTCATATTCAAGCTGGAGCAATTTTACATCCCCCGCACTGCACAAGCACCTTGTCTTGCTGTCCAGTGCATTCTTAATTCTGAGGCAAGGTAATGCAAGGTTGTCCTGCAATACATTTTTTAATCACACGAAGGTAAAATTGACAGCGTCACATCCGTTTCGGAAATGAGAAAGTCACGCGGGAAAAGACTGAGGCTGGTTCACCCGCGTCCTTCGCCGCTGAACGTCACAGTACATAAAGCACATTTAATATGCTGCACGCGCAGATGCTCCCCAGCAGGGCTGGGGCCCACGAGCTACTCCCCCAACCCTCCCCACTACAAATGGATTGTCTTTTTAACAGCTTGCTGGATTCCTGTGCATAACCACCATGGAACACCCACCGTAGCTCGAGGGTATATTTTTCAAACTCAAAAGCAGCCATGTCTGTGTTTTCATTTGTACCCTGACAAGCTAGTGCAAATAGGCACAAAGGGGCCTGGACCCTGGCAGAGGAGAAGGGAGCCCATCAGCTCATGTTGTCCACTGTTCGTTATGCGCACACCATAGATCGATGCCCCATGGTGCTCTCGAGCAAAGGGTTCCATCCTTCCAAGGTGAACATTTTTAATGGCTGAGCCTCAGCTTGAAAGCCACCGAGTGTGGTGAGGGGATCGAGTGAACAATAACAGGCAAAGTTGCCTGGTCCCCAGATGCTCTTTTGCAAGCAGGAAAAAGGGACTGTTATCCCATAAGGCCTCTGAGCAGCGAGGCCCCAAAGTACCCTGCATGCGGCAGTTCGCCCAACATGTAAACCGCTTTTCCCTGTGGGGTATTCCTTCTCTAAGCAAAGGGAGTCAGCATGCTCCTCGGATGCGTGCTCCAGCTGGCTCCTGGCTGCTTCCGTGCTGTTTTCCCAGTTGCCCCCGTCCATATTTCTTTTTTTCTCCGCTGGCTTCCTGTCAGGTCTCGCCTCTGAACGGGCGCAGATGCTATTTCTATTCCGTTTACATTGCCAGTCTCCGTTCTGAACCATGCGCTGATTAAGACAACCTGACCTTTTCTTGCGCCCTACTCTCTGCAATTGGTCTTTGGAGATTTTCTTCTCTGCTTCTTAAAGAAGCCTGGATATTTCTCCATCGGATTTGAGGAGGCACCAGGAGTCCAGCACCAGCAAAAACGGCATCTCATGTTTCGGAGTGAAGACCATAAGTCCCGTCTGTTAAGTCTACCACTTTCGAATTTCAAGAAGATGGTTTGGACCGCAAATTTTGTCCATCAGTGCCAACCAAGATTAGATAAAACGTTAAAGGAAGTATTTCACAGCAGACAGAGGTTAGCCATTTCTTTGCAGAAGAAGGAAAAGAATATTCCATGTGAGAAACTTCCAAAGGCCCTTGGGATTATTGAAAATAGGAACTGTGAGTGGCTCTTGTAGAAACCTCCGCTGCTATTGGATTCCAGCTGTCCAAAGTCAGCTGCTCACTAGTTCATATGTGGCCACAGGAGATGATGCAAAACCAATGGTGTTGAACCTGCCATTCACAACCATAAATGCCCTGCTTCGAATCCAAAGGTTCTGTGGTTATCCAAAAACCAGAGAACAAACAAAGCATGGCAGAGGACATGGCATGGCAGTGTGGTGTAGAGGTGTAGCCTGTTCCAGACATGCATGGTCCTCTCCTCGCTGTCTTTTAGATTGTGTGCAGGTCGAGTGGCGTGTCAAAGCTGTGTGCATGCGTGCAAGTGTGAGGGGAAATGCCATGAATAAGTAAACATGCAGTGCCTCTAGTCTACTTTGAAGCTGGAACAGCTTGGGGCAACCCCCAAAAATAACTATGCCCAGGTAGTGGGTCGAGCTGAGATGCCGTTCCAAGAATTCTGGAGGTGCCCGCATTGCTCCATGTGCAGGCACCTGGACTGAACTCGTCCAAAAACGGCCAGATCATACTCCGTAGCTTGTTCACTACCACACCCGAACAAGTTCTCTAATGAAAGGGAGGACCAAGAATTCTGTGGCAGAAAGGAAAAACCTGTCTGTTTTCTATACCAAAGTTTCACATGAGGAATAGAATGCAGCCTGTATGCGTGTGTGTTGGCGGGTTGTGGGCAAAGACAGAACATATAGCATGTTGACTCCGCATGCTCATACACTCGCATCACCTCTATTTTGTGTGCGAATATCCACAAGGAGACCGAGTACAATCTCCTACATGCCGTACAAAGCAGTTATATTTTGCATTTGCAATTTCATCTGATTTAATACTGTACTATGTCAAATTAGAAACAGCAAGATAAATAACCCCTTTCTGTGCATGAGGGAAAGGTATTTGCTTTGGGACACTAATAACAGTTTAAACAAATGTATCCTTGCACGTAAACAAAAAAAAAAAAAAAGGAATATTCACACAATTAAAATCTTTACATTTTATCCCCACATTTTTTACACTTGCTTTTACTCTGAGTTGACAGGCAAAGAGCAAAAGAGATAAAATAGAAGCCAGCAGTTCTATGTAAATGTACACACGGAACACAAAACATAGCAGGACCTAGCAGAATACTATGTCTCATTCTGTGTACACATAAGAGGTGAGAAACAGGTTCAAAAAGTAGGAGTATAAAGGTCAGAAGAAGTTGATGGCAATGTGGTTATACTCTTTAACAAAGTAATTGTATTTGAGTTTTCAGTAAACTTAGTGAATCTGCAGCTGAGAAAATGTAACACAAGCAAAATAAAACACTTCATGAGACCGCTAAGAACACAACACTAACAATGTGTAAGAGAATCCTTAAGCAGTCATCAGTATTGTATTTTTCTGTTAGTTGTGATCCATCAAAATTAGGACAAGACCTCAGTTGCTGAATGTTATGAAAGATCTATTGCGTGCAACTTGTTTCAAGACATTTCCAGTACATTCCACATGCAGCGATACTGAGTTAATTCACTTTAGACTCAAGTACCCTGGCTAATCTCTTTTTCCTTTGTTATGAAGGAAAATAAGAAAGACCTTTTTGTTATTAGAGATGTTCCATTTTTGAAAGGTGACTATTTCACACTTTTTAAGACCTGAAATCTAACTTTCAAAATATAATCTTCATAAACGGCTAGAATTGTGTTCAAATAAGGTTTTGATTTTCACATTGTGATGTTCAGAAGAATATTAACTCTTTGAAAAACTTTACTTACCATCCATCGTTAGATGTCAAACTCACTGTAAAGTCACAGCTCGAAAGAACTAACATTGTCTGTTTCCTCTAACTTTAGATTTGAGATTTGTATTTGAATAGGCTGACAGGACACTGGGGACACACTGAGTGAAACCATACGGAAGTATGCAGAAGCAGTAACGCGAGAGGTTACAAAAAATGTAAACCCACTACAATTTTCATCTCCTTTCGCATAGAGCAACCGGTGCATGGCGACAACAGTCCTGTCTCACATCTGACAGCAAACGTGTCAGTCCACAGCTGTCAAACAGTGACGGGACACAGCGTACAGCCAGACAGATAACGGCTCTGAGTGGTGTGCTGGTAAAATCATATACTTTACCAGTGTTATGCACTCTACTGCATAACATTCCAACATTGCAGGCATTACTGCCCCACCCAAAGGAGGCAGTATGGAGTGAAGCGTAATTAACTCAGACCATTTAAATACAAACCTAGGAAACAGTTTGAGGGAGTGTGCAATTACAAATGACAAAGCATACAGATTAATGGTCACATCCACGTCTGCTGAACAGAGCGGCAATATAAGAAATAATTTGATACAGACGTATAGATCGCTATAGATAACCTGCAATGGAGAAGGCTATCATGGGGCACAATGACAAGACGCCTTGGAATCGAACGAGTGCCAAACAGTGCATCTGGTAAACAGGTGTTATGGAGGTCGGCTGCTGGATAGCAAGGGCTCAGGTGTCAGGAGATAGAATGATGGGGGCTGGCACGCTGGAGCCGACCCTCCAGATGGTGCCAGCAGATCTGCCGGGACCGCTCACCCCGGACAGTTGCCATCGCGACCCGCTTCAGCGCAAGGGAACGACGTCCACTTTCGAGGCCTTCTTAGTCCATTTATTTGGCACACAGTGAAGGGAGCGCTCCTTTCACTGGTTGTTTTCCAACACTTAGCCACACCTGGGACGAACACACTAATGACTGTCTCGGTACTGCTCATCTCCCACCTGCTGTATGCAACATGGCAGGTTATCCACCAACAGGTTACGAAAGGTAACGATAACCAATCCGTTACAGATGGTGACGGGGAACAATGTGTTATGGACCAGTTGCTCAAATGAACTCCTAAAGGAATTGTGACTAGGTTATTTGAGAGAAATTGGGCTCAGAGTTAGAGTTCAAACTGATTTGTAGTGTTGATTATTCCTTGCCAGAGGTGTGCACAACCCACGAATTGTGGGCTGAGTGGTTAATACAGCCATTATGGGTACAAAACCGAAGTGTTTGCTTTGACTGATAGGTCCCTGGAAGTTATGTTAATACGTCACTCTTAGCAGCTGGAAGTGGAAAAGCACCACTAAACACCCCAAGGTGGTTTTTTTGCACATAATCCTATTAGAAAATACACCTTTACATCTTGTCTTGAAAAAGGAACAACATCAAGGCTACTTACTGTTTAGCAGCAGGAATAAAATTGTCTTTAATGTCACTGTTTTGATTTACCTTAACAGAGTGCTGGCCATGACGAGAGCATTTCCCAGCTGTTTATTCAGAGGAGCCGATTGCTCTCTGGCAAACTTTATTGTTGTTGCATTATTTTTAGCAGCTGGCAGTGATTTCTTTATACTATGAGTGACAGCCATGCTGTGGCTGTATATTTAAACTAAAAACCAGAAGGCTGTACCCATGCCAATTTGGACCAGCAGAAGTTTTCCCCATCAACGGTCAAAGAAGCCAATTTTTCACATGCAGCTTTGTAGTTAAGGAGGCTCATTCAGGGCAAGGTACTGAACCTGAAAAAGTTTAGTTGTGTAATTTAGTAAATCTCCATGCTACTTAGGATAAATTAAATAAATAAATTAGGATAAATATTACTTAGGTAATTAAATAAGTGAATGCTGAGTAACTGAAAGAAGAAATCTCAGACAGAGGACAGAGTACCAACAGGTAGCCTGTGTCCTGCCCATCATATTCTACCTGTCTTCTCACACTGTGGACTGTGGTATGGACTGCAGTTCTGAAAACTAAGTTCTCCGCTGATGTTACTGAAAACCTTCTCATCCTTTACTTTCTACATGTGATTGAGGATTTGATTCAGTTATTAAAGTCAGACCAGGCTGGATCCTGACATTTCCATTTAAAGATACCAATCTCTAATACCTTGACATTGATTAACAGTTGGCATTGCTGTGTCTGAATTGCAATCAATAGATTATATACACACCAATATGCACGGCAGCAATCCATTCCCCTTCTAAAAGCAGCTACACATCTCTGCCAACTCATTATTGCCGCTTGCCACAAATGAAACACTCAATTAAAGTATAGCTCACGCTTTGTGACAAATCAGGTGCAAATTCAAGGGAGGGAAATTGTCCTTGTCTTACATGCAGCACTGGTGCTTGCGAGCTCTGGCTGCTTCCACCACAGCGCAAAATCTGATACACTATGCTTAACACTCTCCACTAGCAGAAAGAGGTAAACTTAGGGTTTCCAGGTTCAAAGATAACAAAAACTACCAGATGTGCTTACTAAAAAAAAAAAAAAAATTGTTCCACTTTAGGCAGAATGCCCATCAAATTCAAAATGCCTTGTCTGCTGGTCATCTTTCATTGGAATCATCTTTGTGGCACTGTTTATCCAGACTCCTGAAGACTATTTCATTGACTAAGTCCAGGGTAATAAATATATATTTAATAATAATAAAAAAAAAGACCCAAGAAGTGGACAGACAGGAATGGTGACAGTGCAGGGGTTAGGGTCTAAAGAAGAGGTGACTTCTTGGAGAGCAGTAAGGCCATACTTGACAAGACCCATGCGAAAAGGTGTGGGGTTGGCTTACAGCCCTGCTGACTCACTAATGAAGCTGTTGTCGAAGGCAAGCACCGCAGAGAAGCATTTTGACACCAACGTAAACATCCAGGAGTGTTCAAGGGGTTGTGGACATAACGATAACTCAAAACATGAGGCCGACTTCGCAAGGCACAGCATATTCCTTTGCAGTTACATTATGCCTTTATGGATGGAATCATCTTCATTTGTGAAAGTGCACTTGAGCAGCATTTTATGAGCTGCAGATCAATGTACTCTTCAGACAGTGAGATGAAAACCACGCAAAACATTATGATGTCACCTCCTTCAGTACATCTGAGAATTCTTTGAGAAAACGAGTGACAGATCCATTCCTCGTCTGTCGGAGAAACGCCAAAGTCAACTCACTGTCACCAAAAGAAATTCAGTTTTTGGACGGTTTCCTAACAATTTAATGGAATTCAAATCCGAAGTTTAATAAGAGATGTTGGCTATTATAAACGTGGTGGTGAGACAGTTGAGATAACATCTGACTTGTGAGGCCAATCTCGGAGGCCGCTGTGTTATTGTCGCACTTCAGAAACACCAAAGGCACACAAACATGCTGCCATCAAAGCATATTGATTTTCCAATCAAGGCCAAACGATGATTGAGGCAGATATGCACCTTATCTTCCAGTTTACAAAATCCTGGAGTCGGGACTCATTTTGACTTTGCAATTTCTCACACTGAAGGGGATCGCAAAAACAAAGAAAAAAGCAAAGGCCGCTTTTTTTAAGGAAAAAAAAATACACTGAATTACTCAACTGATCAGAGGCAGGAAAAGAAGAACAAAACACCGAAAAGGCTGGAGTTCAACAGTACTTCACAGTCACTTAAAATAAAACATTACATTTTTAGAGAACTTTTTTGCTGTTTGAAATGACGATCAGAGATCAGGTTGTTCATGAACTCCTCTGCCACCTCCCTCCTTTGTTCATGAAATTAACAAACACTTCTGCTGGGTTCAGACTTTCAGTAGCTCGTACGTAATAAACAGAAGGTTCTTAAATTGAAACACGAAGGATACATATATGGGAATAAATGCTATGCTTTGATGTAGAGAATGCAGCTCCGAAAACATGAATAAGGTTAATTTTTCTTGTCCTTACAGTAAAGAATATTTAATTCTTTATCCAACACTTTTATGATAACACAAAGAAACAGCTTCACAACTTACCAAATGAAGTTTGGTTGGCAGCAGCATCACCAAAACTCTGCTCAATTTTTACATAGTGCCACTGCCAACGTACTTACCTCAAAACAACAAACATAGGATGTAACAAAATCTGTTCAATTATAAGTGATGCAGTCGTAATATTTTTTTGACTTCATATTGGGTCGCATTTGAATGTTTAGGCCTGTTGAGGTTGAATCTCCACACAGCCTTTTCCTGAGCTCCTCATCCCTGGGCGCACATTTAAACTGGTTTTGAACCCTGATTTGTGCTCTTTAATGGGCTCCCCTCCCTCCTACATGAACCATCCCAGTGCGCATCAATTAGCCGACTCCCCCGTTCGGCCCGTTTCGTTACAGAGATAATTACACTTTCTTTAATAAACCTGCCCCCTGGCCCAGCGTCAGCCTCCCTGCTCTCACCGCCCTCATCCTCTTAGGATCCAGGACCCACAGAAAAAAAAAAAAAAAAAAAAAAAACACACCCGATCTTCACATCCCTAAAACATGCCTGGGGGGGCAGCTTCAAACTGCACCCATGAGTAAATCGCTTTGATGAATAGGGGTCATTGTGTTACAGCTGCTTGTGCTAATTACTCTATTTTCTGAGTTATTACTCTCCGATTCCTCTTCCAGAGTCACGTTAATGCAGCCAGGCGTATTTCTCTTGTGGAGCGAAGGGCAGATTCAGTCTTGCTGCCTCGCATCGTTTTCTCAGCATGGAGACACGGATTATTCTAGAAAACATTACTGGCTGCAGACTGGGGTCCCACAGTGATGGTTTTGCTTTGTTAAGGGAGTGTTTCATGACCATTACATTAATATTTTTGCCTGCCTTATGGTTTCCTAAGCAGGGCCATGAAGGAGTGAATGTATCTCCTAAGGGTAGAAGCCACTGTAAAAGAGCCTACACCTGTTTGAGTCACAGCAGGAGCACAGAAGAGGAAGCTAGATGATGATGATACAAGAAATTACTAGAGATGCTAAAGCTGCAGCCACAGCAACAATGGTCACTACAGCTAAGGTAACTACTGGATCCCTGTAGTTTCTTCTGTGTGTTTTCACATATATTTCACATATATAAAGGTACCATTAATTTCTTGCCTGAAAAAGGAAACAATTGACAGGTTTGAGAAGGCAGCTCCTTGCGCTCAAAGGGCAGACGGTCTATGGATGAGTCACATGACTTCCTGACACACTTGTGTGTGACATTTCTTCGTAATTGTGTTTCTTTGCAACATACAATGGCTTTATCAGCTTTCTTCCCTCCGTATTTGGTTTATATGGCAGAATATGTCTTCACCCAGAAGAAAATCTCTTGGATATGCTCTTAAAGCAAAGCAGATCAAGTAGTTTTGTGAACCGCACAACAAGGACACCTCTCCTGGGACTTGAACCTGTATCTTTTTTATTTCGTTAAACATGGAAATATAGCACTCATGACAAACACTACACATAGCATCAAACATGAGCCATGGAAGCAGTGTAACACCTAAATTGCAGAATGAGGCAAGCAGTGGTCCAGTTGCCTGTCCCACACAGGGCATGACTGCACACTGTAAAAAGTCATTACCAAAATTTATTAAGATCTGCATGCAATCCATGGCATTGTACTTGATGTAATTCATGAGAAGGACACAAACTAATGAAGTGTTACTCACAGAAACCTGTAAACACAGGACTTAAAAAAAAAAAAAAAAAAAAAAAAAAAAAGATGATGGGGAGGGGTTATTCGATTGTTATCAGTTTGACATACAAGACCATTCTGAGCGATTACCTATTTAATGTCTTATCTGTCTCCTGCCATATACATCGTACTCTCTATACAAGATTGCTTTTTATTAGCGTGCTCCCATGGACTTTACCTAAATCCCATCTCCCGCCATGAATCCGCTGATCCCCAGCAGTCCTGAAGGTTATCTGTGTTTGTTTCTCACCGGAGGGTATCCATTATTCACGCGCCAGCTCTCCAAACCCCTGGGCTCTCTGGGGAGAGGCGCTAATGTAAAGCCTGCCTCGCAATCTGCCACTGGGCATCATGTCCTGACCGCGCCCACTCAGGTGACCGGCCTCTGCCGTTTGCTTCTGGACTCTCATTGCCGCCTGTGTCTGGGGCGGTGGGGGAGGGGTGTTCTATGGTAACTGGGACCAAAGGGAACTCTTCTTAACTTGTTCCATGCAACAGAAGAAACCAAGGTGAATTTAGAAAAGGTAACGTGTCACAGGGGGACCAAAAGTGAGCACTAAACTGAAACGAAAAAAGAAACTAAATCATACAAACAGAACTTGCATCTGCACGTCTGATTATTGCCAATGATCTGACAAATAACTAAACCGGCAAACTTCAAGTACGAAGTCCGTCTCCTCAACCACTACGCCACCTTCTGCCTTTCGTTGTCCATAAATTCTACTTTTAAACAGGCAGAGAAATCCTGCTGTAAATGTCTATGGTTTTGCTGTACTATTAAAAAAAAATATCAGGTTCACAGAATCACACTGTTATGCAAACAGCGCGTGCTGCTGCCCAGGGGATTCTCTCAGGCTTTGGGAGAAAGTTGCAGTGCTTGAAATTTTACGGCACTTGCCTGGGATTCCAAATGCTGGTCCTGCCGGACACGGAGTTTCGGTATACCTGAAATGTCCACTGCACACGTCCATCGCAGGCGCGTGTCTTCCTGCATTTACACAGTGCGCTGGGACCCTCCTGCTATCCGGGGGGGTGGTTTACTGCACATTTTACACAACTATTTGCCCTGACTACAGCAGATTGTTTCACAGGAATTATGAACTTTGCTACTCAAAAACACAATTTTCACTGTAGAAAAGCACAACGCAATGTTGTGCAAAACGTGTAAGATGCCCGATTTAGCTGCGTACCACAAACCATTGAATGCTTCTACAGCCATGATGCTAGGACGCCCTGTGTGACATCAGGGCAGCTGTCTGACTTGGTAACCCTCTACACACCCACAACGACGGCAGGAGAAACAGCTTCGGCAACACTTATCAAGTTAGACTTCAGTGCTTGAAGGACTTGCCACATCAGTAGTAGAGGTGACAGCTCTGTCAACTTCCGAATCGATATGGCACCAGAAGGACACTTATCATAACAAGACAAGACGGCGGTCATGGCTACGAGCGTACTTTATTATGGCTGCAGCTTATAATTAGGTCATTACTGTTTACAGAAACAACAATCAAGGGAAATAAACACAGTGGTAGCACTTTGAAATGAGGGAATAAATGAGGAAACCTCTGAGGCAAATGTGTACACAAGCATTACTTTGTGCTGGTGTGGCAGTGAAGAAGTCTCCTTTGGCATTCCAAGTGGTCTGTAGGTGTCCTGAGGTGGACAGCTTTGATCATGACATTAGAACTATTTGAAGCCTTCATCTCAAGGACTGCTGTTGGGGCTTAGAAGGGGAATTCTGAATGAAGGTTGGTCCAAAGTCTCAGTGGTTCTCAGGGTGTCCTCATTTCACTTTTCTCTCCCTACGCCATGCTGTTCCACTGACGGCAATCGACTCTGGTCAGCTGTCTCAGACTCGGAGCACTGGGCAAGTCCAGACTGGAGAAGGGGGTCTAGAGGAGAATGGTGTTCGAAAAGCAGGCTCCTTCCATTTAAAAATTACAATAATCAAGGCAAAGCATGAGGCCAAACAAACCATATCTCCTTTCAGCTTAGTTGGGTTCTCAGTTGGTATCCATTTTCTTCACCTGCCAATGGACCATTTGTGTGTTCTTCAGATGAGAACCACGCTTGACTTTTATTTTGTGTACGGCACATAGTGGAGAAATTATGCGATCCCAAGTGCAGAATTATACATGCGTGTTAAAGCCTGAATGAACAAATATGAAGATCCAATTATTAATTCTGACTCAATATCACTTAATAATGATCCCACTGGAAAACAAAAATAAAAGGTGGGTGTAGAGTTGCACAGTTCTACAGAAGCATGGGGGCACTGAGCATTTCCGTCAATTCCAGGGGATACTTCTGTAGGCAGTGTGACCGCAGGGAACAGTGAGTACAAGCACAGAATTAAAAATGAACACAGAAGTAAACACTCAGACAGGGTCTCCTGTAGCCCCGCTCGATAATTAGGGAGGGAATTTGGCTAATTGGAAGCGTGCGCAACTGACATTGATCATATCCAGCCGTAAACAAAAACAAATGAGTGAACCAGTCACCATGGGCTTCCAATATGGGTCTGATATAAACAAGGAAAGTATGAAGTTATTATAGCTGGAGCTGAAAATCTAAATCATTAAGTTTGTGAAAATAAGCTATTACATTTCAATGGGCATGGTCAATGCACAAAAGATATTTTTTTGAATTACCTATCATTGGGATTTGTTCTGCAATGGGAGATAAAGGACATTGATTGTCACACTTCCCCCAAGGGCAAGGTGAGGAATTGATGATTTTTGCCAGGCATTTTTTGAGGCTGATAATCTCCACACGCTACGACTTGTGAATGGCGTATGACGTTGCGTTGCATATAATTAGGTGTCTCCTTTTAAGGTCGTAACACATGCGCATTTACATTTACGCATTTAGCAGACACTTTCCTTGAAAGAAATGTGCAGCTAAGAATTAACAAGAGAGCATTTCACAATTAAGAGCTTTAGATTCACGGAATTGTTTAAGCACAACACGATTGCCCAATATTACTCTTCACCAGCTTACATTCATAAGTATCTGCGTACAGAATTGAGTCTGAGGTCACGGCAGTTGGTATGATGCAAATTTATGCAGCTATTAGGAGATCAGGGGAGAAGTGTCTCTGACAGAGAATGCGGACCTCTCCTGAGCAAGAGCAGCAAGTGGTCAGGATTGTTTAGAAGAGTCACTGTCGCTGCTGAGAGAGCAGAAAGCACACTGATGGTCATTAACACATACAAATTTATGTATTTTAATAATTCATTCACCATTTGAATACGTAAACTACTGTCGGTTTGCAAGTTTAGTTATGACGGGAAAATAAAGACCTTGAAGGAAGACCATACCACTAGTACTTTACAGTGTGGTGACACTAAGGCAGGGTCTGGGTAATGCAGGGTCTGCTCATTATGAAGAAAAATAAAAATATAATCTGAGGTTTGAGGGTGATTATTTTTTGTGTTCGGTTTTCAGTTTATTGGATTTTACTGCACTGTTAATGCAATTGTGACTATTTCCCTAATAGTGATCTGGTACAAGTGACTTCTGACTGAAGTCTAGGTTAAGAGATGTGTTTGTGCAAATAAATACACGTGCCTCTTGAGGGATTTCTAAATGGATGGAATTAATTACTTAACCAGTTCATTTAAAATCATGGGGGGGGAATATATACAAAACACCGTTCCTGTATTTTTAACAGGCAATTTTCTTTCCCCTAAAGTATTTACAGCAGGTAACTCGAAAGAAAACATGGACCATGTGTTCAATTAACCGCTGAAATTATCCTTTATATAAGGGTTTGAGTGGTGCAGGAGGTATTTAATAAATAATAAAAAAATTTTAAAAAAGCATATGCAGTGGGGACCACAGGAGCAGAAACAAAACCCTTGGCTAATGTGCATAATGAAGACCTTTACATCAAATCCACAAGAACACAAGGTCGGGCCGCTTCCTCCTAACCTGCTCACTGCGTGGGTAGAGGGAAACGAATGTGAACAAAGCAGTGTGGGAGCGGATTAATGGTTTATCAGCCCACATCTAATGAAGATTTGTGTCTGGCTGCCTTTGTTATGAGGCAAGGCCCTCTCTGGTGACAGGAGGGTCACACAAGCGGGACCGGGAGAAGCATAAGAGGATTGTATCCGTAATGAGAGCCTCACCGTAGGGCCACCTTTTTGCAGATAGGAAAAAAGAAAACAAAATTGCAGAGCCCCAAAAAAATATTTGTCAGTCATTTGCCAGGTACATGACATGGAGGATATTACTCAGATTAGCATGACTGTCATTCTATCTGTTCATAACACAAAACAGCTCAGGACCATCCTTTTTCATAGTCACACTGTTCGTTTTTTCCTCTACAAGTCTCTTGAGAGGATGAGGACAGCATCAACACTTGGGTCTGTGGTCAGCTCAAAGAACTCGCATAAGGACGAGGCTTTCATCGTGAGAAGACAAATTGCGTGTAGAGACTCTGTGACCGCAGTCCACAATAAAGGTGGGATGGCAGGAGGAGGGGCGACAAAATGCCTACATTAGCAGTGAGAGGGCTGCGGGTTACCAAGGGGCATGACTAAAATTTGTGTCTGCATAGATGTTCCAATCATCATCTGTCATCAGACCATTTCCCTGACCCTTCTTCTGTGAATAGCTCTACTTTGCCATGAGCCAGATCAGTGGCGCGCATGCACGCACACACACACACACACACACACACACACACACACACACAGACAGAAAGACAAAAAGTGTTGTTTTTCGAAGCGTCTGGCTGACGAAAGGAATTACAGTAATGGCTGGTACGCTGCACTGACTTGATAAGTAAAGTCAATTTGCGGTAATTAACAGTGGCGCTTCGACGGGCAATTATTTAAAGGGAAAAACAACAGGGTCCTCCTTACTCGCTCCTGAGAAAGCCCCGCCTTCATTTCCTTCCACATTCATGTCGCGCCCAGTGCACCAGTCCGGAAACCGGCTATATTTCCCGGCAGCATGGGGGCTCATATAGTCACTTGCCACCTACAGCAAAATTGATTGGGAAATTTGCTATTTCCACCCACCTGGGTAATGTGGTTTTTTTTTTCCCTTGTTAATTACATAGGAAAAAAGTACCTGACAGACACACAGACAAGAGTACGCTGACACACACGCTGACGCAGAAACCTGTCTGCTACTGGACACGGTCATGACCATGAGCTGTACAATATATTAGGTTGTTAGGGATCAATGATTAGATTACTCCTGAAACCCCCCAGAAGACACATTGTGAAGACAGCGGTGGTACAGCAAGTGGAAAAGGATCTTCAAATCTACCTGGCTCTGTGGATGCACAAGACCTTGCGTGGAATATAAAGGTTGTGGGCGGGAAGTTGCAGGGGGCGGTGCCCAGGGGTGGCGGGGGGGGGAGAGAATACTAACCTTTTCATTGTGCGAAATTGCTGAGCTGCTCAGAACACTTGCTAATTATGTAAACATGACTTTGAAAAATGCCGGCGGAGGGAACGCTGGGCTGAAATCTCCTCGCAAACATATACGTTTAAAACAGAGAAACGCTGCAGAATTTTAATGACGCCTCAAGGTTCTGCTAAAGGACAGCCGAAGTGGGAGGGTGGTGGTCTGTGGAGGACGTGAATTTAACAAAAGGTGCAGGCCAGGCCCTTACTGCAGCAATGTTCTGCTTGCTGCTGACACCTTGACCTTTAGGGTTCAGCAAGACGGAGAGAAGGTACGCGCAAACTCTTGTGCCAATTACACCAGGCCAGCCCACCCCTGGAGCCCCTCCCATCAGGACTTGGTACGCCCACCAACCCAAAAGGTCAACAAGGAAGAACAAGAAACTCCATTCCGTTGTCCAATTAAGACTTTCTCCTTGGCGCACTATAGTTCTTTTTTCCTGGAGAAACACACACAGATCTTAGTGAACAAGACAGGCAAAACTAAGTACACAGTAATCAGTCATTCTGCACAGCGTGTGTTTGTACTTGGAGAGATGCAGTGAAAGGCGCTGAGAAGGGAGACAGTAAGACTGAGGCGCGGAGGACAGGGAGACAGGGGAGCTGACACCTTCAACAAGCCTCAAGTCCGTCTTCATGTGCCTTGGATTCAGAACACCACTTCTCACTTCATAGGTCACCAGAGGTTCACGAGAACCCTAAAGCCCTTTGCCTGCTCTACACCAAAAGCTTTGCCACTTTAAAGTCTTACAACATGGTTGTTTTATATCTGCTGCAAGTAGAGTGAAAAGTAAAAAAGCAGTGATTAAAACTGTATGTAAATTAAATCATATCAAAGCTATACTGGGTAAGTTGGGAGACTTGGAGTTCCTTTCAAATATGGCTGAGAAACAAACTTGGCTTAGCAGTATGAAATAAGCATAAAACAGCACCGTTTGTAAAAATGTTTTGAAGAGTGGACAACACATAGACAGAACACAACCGGAGCAACCCAAACAGCAAAGGGCATTAACTACATACGTTTGCTTTCAACATTTTTCCTAGTACAAGATATGTCAGTTTCTATTTAATTTTCCTGATATTCCTTTTTTCTGCACTTACTGTCTAATGCCCATATAAAAATGTACAGGAATTTGTCAGTCACTGCAATAATGGCGTGTTTGAGATGATGCCTTCTGAAGATGAATTTTCAGCATTAGTTCTACAAAAAAAGCCCAAGAACTTCAGCGTTTTAATTCCACTGTTGAGCTCCTTGAAGTTCAGGGGCCAAAGTTTTGGAGTACAAAACTGAAACCGACTGGCTGACATGGATACAGCACTGTGTTATCCCTGCCACTTTACCAACAAGCCATCACAACAGCATAAATTTAATTGCTTCCATTTGATCCACAAAATGAGAGTATTTCTTATGTATAATGATTTAGAGTGTCATTTTGCTGCATTACAGAACTAAATTGTGACAGTTGCTGGAGTATGCTGCTGTACCCTTGAGCAAGGTATTTAATCTGAATTGCATTAGTATAGATCAAGCTGCATGAACAAGTGAATGGTGTATGCTATGTAATAAATTGCTTTAGATAAAAGCATCTGCTGAGCACATAAATCATACAAGCAGCCGTTTTCCAATCAACATTGATAGATTGTCCATATTATTGTATTGGCAATATGGTCGGAAAAATCTTGATAAATCTGTCTTTCGTCATCAAAGCAAGGCTTCCTGTGAGTTACAAATATAGAGAAGCTCCCCCATCACCAAACACCGTAAGTGGCTATGGTGGCAGAGTAATTCATTTTTATTTCACAATGTTTCACACTGAAAATGGGACTGAAGTGTAGAGACAAAACCCATCTATGGGGGCCAAAATTGGGCCAGTAAGTAGATTAGCTGTTACAACCTGTAACCAGAAGACTGTTGTATCTTTGAGAGGTGTACTTGACAAGAATATCGCTGAAATGTCCCTTGAACAAAGTGGTCAGCTGAGCAGCAAAATTCAGTAAATGTGACACAAACTAATGTCAATGCCATCTATCCAACCATTACCAAACTGACTAATCCACGGTTGGAGGTGTACGGAGCCTCTTCCAAAAAACATACGGCGTGAGGCACACACACATTTACTCAAACGTACACACAACTACAGGCAATTTAGAGTCACCATTTCCCCTGAATCACATCTTGGCACTGTGGGAAGAAACCAGAGCTTTGGAGGAAAGCCAACGTGTGCCAGAGGGTGCGCTCCAGTAAGCAGTTGGATGACCAGCTACATTCACAGGAAACACACAGTGTCCACGTATCTCTCAGTACCATAGTACCAAGTACCATCTCTCAGACACCGTAATGGAACCATAAGGCCGCCAAAACCATTTCCAACCAGAAGTGCCGGTTATGCCGGTTGATTTTACTTAGGGACAGAAAAGAAAATCAACTATTCCAAGCCCGTCAAAGACATCTCATGATGCAAGGCAAACCAAAGCGTGACCACAGCACTTAATGTTTGGCTGCCCGATGCAAGGCCTGAGCAAGAAGCTATGAAGAGGGCACATTTCTGAAACCTATTTAGATCTTACCGCAAAGCCCCAGAATCGCAGGCAACCCCTTCCTCTTTACAGCAGGCTTTGATTGGACTTAGTCAATGACTCCTACCTCAACTGGGAAGGACCTGCAGTTGACTGTGGTCAGTTTCTTGTTAGCACACGCTCCTCAGATGGCCTGGACCACTCCGATAGGTACTTTAGCTCAAAGGCAAGGGTGCACTCTCACTCAGACAGGAGAGGTCCAGATCGTTCTGGATGTACAACTCACGGAAACACAAAGCAAGACACGTAGCAACTCACTGGGAACCTGCTATCGGACACTGAGACAGATACTGTATATTGAGAGATGGAAGTGGAGAGTGAGACAGATCTTTCATAGCAGAGCCCTGCTCATGTCAGCTGCACAGCAAGAATCAATAAAATTATGATAAAATTAACTCTCTCAGATTTGATTTAACTCAGATGATTTTACAGCATCCATGGGACTGACAACCAAAGACTACTGGTGCCCATAAATGAAAAATACTCCAATGATCTCTCTTCTCATAACCCATAGATTGTTCTCTTTGCAGTTATTGTTTGTAGTATTTTTCATGAGAAACACTGAAAATTTTAACCCGTTTTCCTTGAAACTTTAATACTGTTCATGCGAGATTTGATTTCGTGTTATACCTTTTGCAATGTTTCCTGTACTGGACTTTAAGTAGGATCTGGAAACTTAAAAAACCACCTGAAAAAAGAAGAAAAAAAAAAAAAAAACTTTGAACAGGTCACATTTTCTTACAGATCAGCAGCTCTGCTGCCATTTCCCAACTCAAGTCTGCAAATGTATGGCAGTAAAAGCTGGGGTGTGATCAGATGGAGCCTGGGGGAGTGCTGGCAGGCAGTGGGCTGCCCAGCCTGGAGCTGTATGTCACAACGAGAGTCGAAGGCAGGCCAAGGTCCAGGCGGGCCTGGGGAGGATCCCCGCGCACTTTCTCCTCTTTCTCAAGGACCTTTAGAGATCAAACTCTTCCTCAGAACTAAAAGGAGGGGAGGAGGTGCACCTTCCGCTGATTAGCTGGCTGCTTCTCCACCAACCGATCCAAAGGAAGAAAGGATGTCACCCAACAGGTTCTGTGAAAGCTGGGCCAAATCAGGCGCCAACTTCCCATTTCTTCAAATCCTCAGAGTACAGCGATGCGTCCCCCACACCTCAATCCCTGGCTCTTTTTACATTGTGCTTTGCAGTGCACAGCTGCTCTATATTCTGTTGATAAGCTGACAAGTCTTGACCAACCAGGGGTATGTAGCACAGCACATCCACATCACAGGCAATGCACCAAGAATTAGCTGTACTCAAACCCTGCAGCTTTTGACAAGGATTCAGAAAAATGATGACTATTCCAGACGTGTTTTACTGAATCCTTACGCACGGGGTTGGTTTTCACTGTCCGACAAAGTGAGATGAATTAGAGGTGTTCGCGAGCAAGACACTGCTTAGCTGCTTCTCCCATTTCAGTCTACTGCCCCCTAGAGATGTTGTATACTCTTTTGAATAACAGTATCTGTTCGCAACATGTAGTCCTGTGCAACATTTTCCAAATACAGCAGCTTTTTAAAGGCTGGCACAGACAATGGAAGAATTCCCTTGCTGCACTGAGGAAACAATCCTTGTCAAACTGCTGATTCAGTTGAGGCCTCGACAGCCACGCAGCGATGTCCCATTATCATTGGGCAATGGGCCTGCACGAACATGTCCGAATTTGTCCGCCATCCCCAAGAGGCGGCCGTCGCTCAACTGCTGTGGTAAAGTACATAAACACAACACAAGAGGAAGACCAGAGGAGGAATTGAAAAAAGTCACAAAACGGTGTCAGTGACACGTGATACAACTGAAGGCACCACAAAACGGCTTACAGGGTCCCAGTCAAAGTCCTTTTGACTCAGAAAAGCACTGCTCTCCTTTTGTAGCTGTGATACGTGTGCTTTTTTTTTTTTTTTTTTTTAATACATTCAGGGTTTCTGTACTCAGCAACAGCTCAGACTAAAGATAACAAGCCAGGGAGAAGCAATTAATAGAAAGTAGCATCTGAGAAGCCCTGCATTTTGAAGAGTCCTGCAGAGTTCAACAGCTCCTCTATGTCCCAGTATGGACTGCTGAAAATCAAAAACGTCAACTGATGGACACAGCGTAATGGAACAATGCATCTGCCATGAGCGTGTGAAGGATGGGTGGAGAGGTTGAGCCGATCGGTGCAACACTGGCCTGATGTCACTGTTGGGGTGCAGGTGGGGGACATATGCATAAAGCGCCAGTGCCACGAGCGGGGTTCCTGTTCTTTTTATCTAGTAAATAAACCAACAGTCCATTACAATACGCCAGCACAAAAGCCTTACCCAGCAGTTCAATACAAAGAGGAGAAATCTATTCCACCATCTCCGAATAACTTTGCACCTCAGTGAGCACAAGAGCTGGAGGAGAGATGGAGGCTGGAAAGAAGGGTCTGGGGGATGGGGGTAGGGGGGATTGAGGGGGCTAGGGCAGGGAGAGAAAGAGCAAAGGAAATAAAAATCGAAGGCACACAAGCTGGGTTCAATTTGGAGGCTCCCAGAGGAGGGGGAGTGAGCCATATGTGATAGAATAGAGGTCAGGCTGCTGTGTGTGAGCACACTGCTGCCAGAACGTGCCACAAAACTCAGCACAGCACTGCGATCAGCCACAGGATGTGTTCTGAACGAGATTCTTTTCGATTGTACCTGAACAGGTATACCAGGCACTCAGAAAAACTTTGGGTTACATTAATCAGCAGCCAACACTTGTACAAAATACACATTACCCCCCACCTCCAGACCCTAGGCAGCAACTTTAATAGTCTGTTGTTTGCAAAGAGCAACACGCTTGTCCATTTCTGAAACAAGGTGTAAAGATTATGGGCACTAGTATGAGTCACGAAGGGTTACTCTCTCTCGATCCTACATGGAAATATCTTTCTTCAGGAACTGATTGACCTTTGAGTGGTGAGAGAAGAAATGTTTAGGGTGACAAAGATCCACCATCTAAAGAGGATAGCGCGAGAATGCTCCATTGTGCTATACGTACCTATAGGCTTCAGTTTAGGACCATTTTTTACACTTCTCTCAAGGCATACAGCACTATTAGCAGCATTAAAAAAATTACAATTCTCTAGCTTGGTCAGTGTTTTCAACCATCTTCCTAGTTGTGGTTGTCTATAATTAATAATCTACAATTAAGCATCAGTTCTTTGCTGCATGCAAGTGTTGACTTCCGACGTGTCAAATGTCCGCAGGTCAAATGTTCACCCTCGTTTCGCACCATCGATCAACTGATTCAAAGTAGGAGGGCTCAGCACCAGTTAGAGGAGACGTGTGACCCTTATCTCTAGCATCCAGTAATTTTTATTACCCCTTCCAAGCCCAACTAACGTACATGCTGTGGTAAACCGAAGAATATACATCCCCTCCTTTGATAGGTTAAACCAATGCATTCTGCTCTTGGAGCTCCTGGTCAGAAAAGCAAATGACAATGTCAAAATTCACACTGTGCTCTGGCATGTAGGAGGGCATAGTTCTCAACCTCAGTAACAAAGTCTGGTTGAAAACAATGGAAAATTTCATCAAATACTGTGCTGACAGTACAAAACAGTTTGACAGTCACAAGATACTGCTAAATACTGTGCTTAACCCACCATATAAACCAAACAAAACCTGTACTGTAACATTTAAAATTTCCACAACACACACACTTTCAGAACCGCTTGTCCCATACGGGGTCACGGAGCCAACCCGGTAACACAGGGCGTAGGGCCGGAGGGGGAGGGGATACACCCAGGACGGGACGCCAGTCCGTCGCAAGGCACCCCAAGCGGGACTCGAACCCCAGACCCACCGGAGAGCAGGACAGTGGTCCAATCCACTGCGCCACCGCACCCCCCCATTTCCACAACACGCTAAAACTAAGTCTCTCTCAGTATTTCAGTACTTCCAGCTTTAACCTTCACCGAGCACAGCCATAAATCGACGTTCTGGTCAACATTTCTGTTGACCTTTTGTCTCAGTCCAAGAGAAGTTCATAGATGTCCCCATAAAGATACGCTCAACATTTAGATTACGTCCAATTACAGAGGACCACAAAAGGACAAAATTTAAGACAAACAAAATAAACACAGAAAACTGTTCAATTAGTCACAGACTGCCTAATTTGACTCCAAAAGATGGGAAATGTTTTAAAATAAATCGTTAAACATCAAGCACCTGGTTCTTTTCACTTGAAGAATTGAATCAACACAATCGGCACCATTCTAATCCTTACAAGAAGGCTTTAATCCCAGCAAAGCCACACATGATTCAGCTAGCGTTGGTGTGCAGCTGCAGGAGCTCCAACGCAGGCCACACTGCTTCTAAGACATGTACACATGGTTGGGCTGCGTCCAGATGAACTTAGCAAAATGCTGAAATAGTCATTTTAGTGCATTTTTTTTTTACTACATTAGCCAGGGAACCGGTTTGTCTTCAGTGGAGGACTGATAAAATGTGCATATAACAATCAATTCAATTTAATTTTTACATGAGAAACTTTTTAGCCCACAGCAAGACACAAGGCAATATTTTAAGAATAATACTGGAACACTGACTGAATTCTCACTGCATATGTACAAGTGTTAGCCCTGTTTTGGTGTTGTGAACCCAAATTGGCTATTTATTCATTAAGATGATACTTTTCTTCAGAACAATTCACACTGTTAATCCATCTCCAATTATTTACCTGTTTATAGAGGTAGACAATTTTACTAGAGTAAGTTACAATAAGTGCCTTGTTGAAGTCTACTACAGCAGGAAGTTGGATTTGAACCTACAACCTTTGGGTCCAAAGGGAGCAGTTCTAAGCCTATACTACCAGGTGCTCCATAGTCTGTAGTACATTAAATCCAGCTCTGTTAAAACTGTCAGAAAAACTCCCCCAGCTGGACATCCTGGATCACTAACGCTTTTCATGTGTAAATTGTGTTTTAGAACCCATTTATTAATCCATTAGACCTTACAATCATTTGTATATGTTATCTGCTAATTTTCTTGACGATGTGCATTTCCCCTCAGTAACTTCTTGACTGATTGCAGTCATTCAAATTTAGTTCAGCTGAGCACAGAATTACTGCATTCAGAGCATAAATACTTCCCTTGATTAACATTTTTATCCTGAAATATCTATCCCTACAAGCGTTCTGCTAGACTTCCAGCTCTTTCATCTCTGTCATTTTACTTAATAAATGGCAGCACATCGAAGCTCTGCCCCCCACTCTTTGAGCGACATGACTAGGTCATTTGAAGCTACAGACACTGCTCCACAGCCTGTTCCAAGGCAAAGAAAGCCACAGTTTGGAACAGAACACTCCAAAGTAGATCATGCTAAACGCTGTATTTCAAGAACCCAGATTCATCTGAAACAACTTCACTCTGTGAAATTACAGCAAATAATTTGTGCTCCCATACCTTTAAGTATGGGAGGGTGTAATACAGGGTGAAGTATGGGGTGGCATGGCGGCACAGCGAGTAGCGCTGCTGTCTCACGGCGCCTGGATGGTGTGAGGGGATGTGGGTTTGATCCCTGCTCAGTCTGTGTGGAGTCTGCATGTTCTCCCCATGTCTGCATTGGTTTCCTCGGGGTGCTCTGGTTTCCTCATACAGTTCAGGTTCACCCTTAGTGTGCAAATGACAGAGAGAGTGTGTTTCATTGATGTATGCATGAATGACCCATTGTAAGTAGTGTATTTAGCAGTGTAAGTCACCTTGATGAGTTCATTGAAAGTTGCTTGCATTTACAATTAAAAAGTGCTGCTTCAGTAACATGAAACTGGTGAATAGCCCATCCAGAGGAACAGCTACCAACATGTGGGAATACACTAGGTCATCTGCCACAGTGAAAAAGTAAAATCTTTACAAAATGATGCAAAGAATGAAAAGGACCAAAAGAGAGCCCAGTTACAGAGGGTGGAAGGGCAACAGCTAGAGGTACTGTGAGGCCGATCCATCGGCCACAAAGTTCAATTTTGCAGAAGAGAAGTGTTTTGCTTAAGGATGGGTGCAGACTCTTTGTACGGCACTCTTACTTTACACACACATACACGCAGTCTGAGGCCGCCTGTCCCAAGTGGGTCGCAGCAGGCCGGGGCCTGACCCGGCAGCACGGGGCCGAGGGGGGGCATGCCCCAGACGGGACGCCAGTCCGCCGCAGGGCACCTCAGGCGGGACTCGAACCTCAGGCCCACCACAGGGCAGGCCTTGGCCAAGCCTGCAGCACCATCGTGCTCCCCCCCCCCCACACTTTTACTTTACTTATGTCTCAATGCTCCTTAAGGGCAATAATACAAAAACAGAAGTTAAACAAGGGGGGGAAAAAAAAAAGGCTAAACCACCTGAATTTTCAGAAAAAAGGGGAGGTATTATGATGGATACACTTGTGAAGCACTCAATACACCGCATGGCCACATTACAGACTCAGTGTACTCACCAACAACTTTGGAGACCTTTTTCCAGGCAACCTTAAAGGTGAAATACACATCACATCAAAGGGACCATCCAAATATGGTCCAACAGGCACCTCAGCTCTTCTTCCACAACTCAGAAAGGCAGTTTAACAGGTTTAGTCAGGATAGTAAGTGAATGGGCTTGTTTTCTGCACAGCTACAACAAAAACCTCCTGGAATCAGCTATCCAGGACTGTAACAAAATGGCCTTGAAATACATGCTTAAAGTGAAAAGCAGCCCCAGACTAATCCATCGCACGGCAGGCCAAATGCTCGCTTGACCTCAGCAGGGGGGATGAGTAATGAGATGCAAAGCAGAGGGCAATAGCAAGTGAGAGCACACTGGGATGGCACTCCAAGACCCAGGTCACGTATCCCTGCTGCACACGGGAGGATAATACCTCTTTTGAATGATGCTTTGTCAATAAGTAATACCCACACCGTTTTAGTGACACACTTATCCATTGGAATCTCTCTAAATTGCATTTAGACAAACGATTAAGCGTGACCCACCTGAACACTACTACTTATCTAACAAACGGTCTATTTGCACCGATGGCTTTCGAAATAAAGAAATGACGGGTTTGGAACAATGGCGCACGATCTGAAACCTGACGACACCTGTATCCCTCCATCTTTTTCAGTGGTGACTGCGCCGCCTGCATTTGGTCCAGAAGAGGCTCAACGGCAGCACCAATGGATTTTGATCCACACGTGGCCTTGAGAATCTTGTGAGGGAAGCTAAGTGCGGAAGCTAGCAACACGGCGCAGGTTCGGTGCACTCCAGTAACTGAAGCATCCAGAAAGGCACCTTGAGTTCCCCCTTTGGTCGTCTCCTTGATATCCATTTCAGTCAAGAGACACCTTCAAAACAGTCATTACCCACACAGAAGAAAAGGGCAGCCTGCTCCCAACACACCAACTGAGAGATTTTACTTCAGATAGTTAAATATAACAGCAGGGGCTGAAGAAGACAATGACGGAGGAAAGGAAGGAAAATTGAATGAAGAATGTAAGGGGAAAAAAAAATCATTCATTCTTCCCTGCTCATCTCCATCCTTTCATCATTATCACACCTGCCATTATCATAATAATGATTTTCTCACCAATTTAGATTTTTGGCCATTCAAATGCATTTCTAAATTTAATGGTTTTCAGTGTTATTATCTTCAGTAAGGCCCATTTCCCCAGTGGTACCGGGGCTGCGAAAAGCCATAAGAACCAGTCACACTCTGCAGACCAGCTCTGGCTGAGAGGCTCTGAACACTGACATCAGGGAACCATGGGTGACATCATCACAACGCCCAGCCCACACTAACTCTTGTGGTCCATGAAATGAGACACAGCGTCTATCTTCTGTCTCCCGCCCCATTATCACATTTGTACGTGAAGCTGAAAACCTGTCTAGACGATTCGCTGGTCTGCATGGCTGGCTTCACTGCACCACCCACCACAATGTGTGTCTCCACTCAGTGTGCGGCTGCACCTGCAAAGCTCAAAAATGATTTAACTCTGTACTGCCTCCACCCATCGCCCTGCCAGATTCCACCCATCATTCCTTCAGAAAAGCCTTATCCTTGCTTCTCTTGTGATCTGCCTCTATGTCTGCACAGCCGATAAATACTTCCACTGGAGCTTTACCTCTCTTCAAACAATCTAATTTCTGCGTAGGATCCACAGAGTTAACACAGTCTACTCTGCCTTCCTGTGGGTATAGCCCATGCTCTGCTTCCACTCAGGCTTCATAACACAAGTGTCTCCATGCCTTGGAGCTGCAACAAAGATGATCAGTTCAGACGATGGATCCTTGCAGCTATAAGAGGCCCACAGTACTGGCTTGATAAACAATCCTCACTGCTTCAAGTCATGGTGCATGATCAAGAAGTCTGGAAAAATTAAAAGTCAGCCCATCAGGAAGACCCAAGTGTCATTTCAGCTCAAGTCTCCTCTCCACTCCTCTCTCCAGCTCTGTGAGACAGGCATGGAGGACAGCACAGTGTTCAGTATCTATTACTTGTAGAAACACCACTACCTGTACTAGGAGCTCTTAAGAACAATGTTTGCTGAGTTTCAGGCTGTGCTTCTGCTCAAAGCTTTTGCAAGGAGAAATCGATAAAAAAATTCAGAAGTCAGACCCTATGTGAAAGGTTCCCTACAAATATAGGGGGCTACAAACACCTCGATGGGGCCGGACCCACCTGCCGCCCCTCCCGTCTTCTTTAAGTGCTTCTATTTTCCAGTGGAGCACAGAACAAAGCTGTGCCCCCCTGGAGCTCTGACTCCTGGAGCTGTAGACTGAGGCCCGTTTGATCTTGAAGGAAGTAAAGGATTGCCGCCTTCCCAGTGTGGCGTCCTTCCGAAAAAGATTGTGATCTCAATGGTACCTGTCCAGTGAAAATGGAGGTCACCTTGTTGGAGTGCACATAATGGGGGGACTCAGTTGGTTTGCACCTGCAAGCAGCTTATAGCCAGTGGTTTCCAGTGGTTTTTCATGCTAAATCCTCTGAGGTTTCTCCCCTCTGGCCTTTAATCTTAGGACTGACCCATTGTTACAAGCCTGAGACAACATCTGTGCAAGCTGCATGCCATGAGCTTGTGAAGTACAGACGCAAAAGGAACGTGGCAGCCCAGTTTCTGCCTGAAAGCTCATATGTGTAAAGCACACAATGGCTGAAACCACCACTCAGTGGCTGCTTTCCTAACAGATAAGTACATACCGGTCTGATTCTTGCATGCCTGCATTTTGCCACATTATTAACAATAAGTGTGTTGTTTATATTTTCTGTGTGTTTAAGGACATCAACAGCTCTAGGAACATCACACATCCATTAAATAAACTGCTGTCTTCAAGTTAAACTGTGATTCCTGGTTAATAAAACTTAAGCAGTATCTGGGCAGAGCCAAGCATGACTGCATCCCACTGGCTTTGAGGCTTATATACTCTGCTTCTCTTTATCTACTTTCATCTGATTTGTTTATTTCATTTTTCAACATGCTCTTGCTGCTTCCCTGCTCATTCCTGGGCATGAACACTAGCAGAGGAAATAAAGCATAACAATATGATGTGCCTGACAAGGACCGCAGCTCTAGCCTCCCACCTGCATCCCCTGGGAATGTCACTGTGACGAGGTGTCAACTCTGACCTGACTATTGGGGCTGTATTGCAATACACATTACCGGATCTGTTCTGCCTCAGTACTGGGTGGTTCATATGATGGGAGATGACGTAAGTGGACTCTTGTCGTCAGTGAGCTCCATGAAGCTGTCATGGTAAGGATCATGCAAACAAAATAATTTTTTTGCATGTCAGCTGTCTGGAGTATTATCGATTAGCTTATTAACCTCGGGTGCACCAGCACTAAGAGTGATCAAGTGAACACAAAACATGAGGTTTTGCGGCCTTCTTACAAAAGGGAACAATAATAAAAGGGTTTGCATCACACAAGCACCGAATATGGGAAAGCCTTTAATCCCTGTCAACAGCCCCTGACCACACTTCATAGCATGAAACGAGAAGTGCTCCCAAGATAACTTGATCTGTCTGCCTACTTAACGTGGAAGGTTATCCTAATCGTAATCATAAGGGATGCAGTCTTGTTCCTGAGGGAGAGAGAGAGATCGCACCCCGCCAAAACTGCACACAAGACTAATTGGAGGGCTGGTGTATGGTGCAAGGTCTTCCGTGCTTTACTGCCAGGAAACGTTTCCCATGGTTCAGCTTTGGTACAGTATGCAACAGACCACACTGCAGACAATGACAGCCCATATGAAACTAGGAGCACTTATTGATTGAGTTAGCGCTTCAACATTAATGTTTCCAAAGAAGTCAGTGATTTAAATATGCAGGAAACTTTGTGACTCCTGTAACTTGAGAGGTTAACAAAAAACACAACCCTAGATGGAATTCGCACTGGGACCAGCAGGCTCTTGGCTCACCAACACCAAGGACGGTTGCACCCACTCTGCAGCGGTCCGCTTGGCTTCTCGCTCAAAAGAGCGGCGCCCACGTCCCAGCACTGTCATTCAGTTCCTTTACACAGCATTTCCCCCCTCACAAAGCTTGTCACAACATAAAGGAAGCGTCGGGTTGCATTGAGAGATCAAAACCGGGTTTCAACGGTAATCCATAAATACACCTTTAAAAAGGAGGAACATCACTGATTTGTCACTCCGCTGTGGCAGCAAGGCTAAAAATGACGCTAGACAGACAGGTGAGTTATGACGTTGGGAAGAATGTGGCAGGCATTACTATTTCATTCCTGGCCACCTCTCTAGGGGATTTGCAAGAGCAAGACTCCGACTTTGTCCTCTACTCTCTTTCAGTTTGTTCTTCAAGATCTAATGCACATGTGTTCACTACAGATGACGACACTTTTTTACTGTTGATTTTTCAATGTCTGGTCCATGAAGGCAGTGTGTAAAAGTATATCTATTTGTACTCAAAAAAGGTAAGCTAAACAGCTTCTTTTCATCAGTGCCTCAGTTAAGAAATACTAAAGAGCACATGAAAAGAGACGCTGAATTCTGACCTCTAGAAAACCATCATTCCATGAATTTCTCAACTTGCTTAATAGTGTTTTTTTTGTATAAATTGTACCCACTTGATTCTGTTCTCTTCCACTAAGATTTTTCTACAACGTCATTTCTTCTGTATTCTTCACTGCATTTCTTTAAAGATATAGGGATAATAATATACATGGCTTTCTATTAAGAGTTGTTGAATTTCGTGACAGAATCACAGATGAAGCTAAGGCCTTCTCCTTCCATGCTGACATGATGATTTTTAATATATCCTTCTGCAGAATACCAGCATTGCATTGACTCCATTAGAGAAATACTCTATTCTGCTCCACACCAAACAGACGTAAACTCCCTTTTGTGTGGCACATTGCTCCTGTTTAATGAGCTCCAGAGTGTCATTCATGGTAGGAGAAAAGCACCATTAAAAGAACACACCATCGAAGTAAGTGCTGCCTGCCCTCCCTACCAGTGACAGAGTTGCTTGTTAGCTAACATGCTTAAACCACACGGGGCTCCATTCAGACTTGTTGCGTTAAGCTGCGGTTCTTTCTCTGGCAGCTTGCAGATTTCCTTTGAGAAATTTTGCAACAGCAACAGAGTACAGCGCCAATAAATAATATTCAGCTGTGGTCTCCTGCTACAGAGTATGCAGCATCTCGCAGTGGGCCCTCACATCAGCCAGGCTCGAGGAACGCAAATCAGAGGAGATGACGCCTCATTTCCATTAAACGATAAAAGCGGTTTGCCGGGAAGAGATGAACCAATTTAACACAGCTGGCCTGTAGGTCAGCAAGCACCAAAGCAAAATTCGTCTGTACCGCATTTTTTTTTTTACCCATATAAATAAAAACTGCATTTTAAGTTTTAATATCCTGTACAGAAAGATTTGAGTTTATCTCAACCCAATTCTGTTTTTGCTGTAGTATATCACAATGCCTATAGGCACCAAACTGGTTATATAAACAATGAGGGTTTTACTGTTTTTTGAACAGTAAAGGAAACAATGTGCTTCATCATGGGTATATTAAAACCACCAAATTTTTTGGACAAAGGCATATTATGTACTCTCTTAAAGCACCCTCGAAAACCAAAAATGATGACCAACGTTACAATTTAAAAATAAGAGAACTTGTGAATTATAAGATGCACTGAAATAATGAAATAAAATCCCACTGATGTATAACATTCCCTGAAATATGTTAGTTCCTGTTTTGCTTAAATGCCAAGGCAACTAGACAACTAGACCCTGGCCAGTGTCATCTACACTGTTCAGCAAATGCATGCACACCAAGGCAGGGAAAGGAGAAATGTTCCTGAAACTTATAATCATTCAGCGCCAGATCTAAATCTGACTCTGGCGATAAAGGACCAGGCAGGGTCAAACAGCTACGATACTCATACATAATCTGCCAATATTCACAAGTGCCCCCCAGCTCAAAGAATATAAGTGTGCAATCTGAACTGATGGTGGAGGGGACACAAGTTGCCACTCAGAGGCAGACCCTTACCTCATTGGTGTTCCACCGGTGTCTTTCCTTGGGCAGCGAGGAACACTTCGGCAGACATTCAAGCAGCTTTTTGGGCAGGTATATTTTCAAATGTCCATGTTCATCTGAAACAACAGCATGAGACGTCAGCATAGGGTTCAGCGGCATTAGACAAAGTCGTCAGGAACCATGGAAAGCCTGAAGGACACTGCGGCAACAACATTTTTAAACAGCTGTCCACCATGCACTTTCTCAGACTATCTATATATGTGAATAAAAAAAGCTTATATATCAGTACTTTATGTAAACTGGTAGATAAGGCAACTGAGCAAATGCCCTTCAAGGTTATTGAAAAACTATTTGAAATCACAGGCTTCTGCATGTTGTTACGTCAAATCTAGCCTTCCAAGAAAAGGTAGTAATTTCCTTTTTTACAAGTGCCAGCTATGATAAAAACCGGGGATGGGGGTCTGGAAGTGACACATGACTTAGACGTGGCCTAAGGAAGTAGCCAATACAAACATGTGGATTAGCCGACAGGGGGGTGTGAGCAGTGCTGGTGGTAGCGTATGTAATGCTTGCACCTCCGTGTGTGACAGGCAAGTTTTTGGAGGAGAGAGATGCAGCAGGCAGCACACAGACTCTTGCAGCGGATCACACAACTGGTGTGTCACCTGCAAGTGAACTTGCAGCCTGAATTATTTACGCTTTATTTTCGACATTAAAGGTGACGTGCGAAGCTGATGCTCGCTCTCTGAGTTGCGCTGCCGAGATTGTGAACAATCGAAGCCGCGACGCAAACCAGCCCGTGTTGTGTGCCTATGCATGAAACAGGCTTCCTCTGATCCCTCATATTCCTGTTCAACAAAAAAACAACAAAAAAAAATTGACAGGTTGGCTGGTACATCCAGTTTCATTGGAAATGTTCCACAGTCGTCCTCGTTCCCTTTGGCATCGTTCAACTGTGTCACACCAGGCCAGCTACACCGTGCAACGCTGTAATACACAGCTAAACAGAAATATTCCATCCAGAGATCTCTGTAGCTCCTTCTGCCCTGTTGACTCTACCACAGCCAGGAAACCAACTTATGTGACACACAGAGAGCCCTTCCCATGTTCTATATTACAGCTCAGATGACTGAAATAGATACTGTTACTATGAAATCATCACCCAGTACCATGATTTGAGTTCACAGAATTCAATGCTGTTCACCATTTGCTATGCATTGAGACACCATGTCTTGTCTGCAGCGAACAGAAACCACTAAATGCTGACTTGTGATGTAACTAAAATTCAAGATTCAAGAGTTTGTCATGTGTACAGTAAACAGTTTGTTATACCGTACAATGAGATTCTTACTCTGTGAATCCTCTCAGCAGCCTATGACATAAATTATGAGGACATAAGGAAAGAAAAACAAGAAAAACACAAGGAGAACAGAAGGCGTAAATCACAAATTTACAAAAATTACTATTAGTGCAAAAACCCAAGAAATTATGTTATACATGTATCTAAAGTGTGCAGTGCGCAATGTAAACATGGGAGTTGTACATGTGCAAAGTCCTGCAAAATTGTTGTTATTTTTTCATTTAAATCATTTTAAGGAGCTTAACACTGTAAGTGGCTTTGGAGAAAGACATCAGCTGAATAAATGTCAATTTATCCGACTCTCCTACAAAGTGACTTATGTTAGGTCTGTATACCAAGCTACTTAAAATTATTGACTCTTTATAGAACTGGATAATATTTGCTCAAGGTAATTACAACGGGAGGCGGACTCCACCCTTGGTCCTAGGAGTAGAAGATAACAGTTCTAACCATTATGCTACCTGCTGGCCTCCGAAATATTTCAGTACCGTGAAGGAAAGTTCATATGCTGTCTCAGTAACGACTAGTTGCGACCAGTAGTTGGGAAGGTGGCCGGGTTGTACTGTAGCGAGCCAAAGGAGGCCATGGAAATGTGGCTCAAGTCAGACTATGGGACACTGAGGCACAAAGACAGATATCAGAGTGCTTCCCTCAGCACTGAGCTATAAATTGTTTATCATCAAGAAATCTGAACACATGTTCCACGGGCTATTTTACGTGCAGCAGGGCAAATACGTTAACCTCAAATTTAGTCTGTACTTCAGAAAAAACTAAGCCACTACACCTTTTCTTTTGTAAAAATTACTTCTGCATGCTACAGCTTTTCACCTAAAATCTCGCTTTGGCCTCACCACAAAAAGAGACTAAAGCAGAGTGATAAGGATTGTTTCCAAGACCCTCTACTTGAATGATGCTCTCTCTCATGCGCCTATGTAAAAGCTTCCAGTTACCAAAGCATAAATGCCAGTGGATGATAAAGGAACAAGGCAGGCAACTTATTTAGAGGGTAATTAAGGCCAGTCCATATATCTGACTGCCTTTCTTCCTTCATGTCCTTCTTTTCCAGGCTTTTCTTTGGCCGCTCCGTTAGCAAGTGGCTTGGCAGGACCGGCTGAGACGCTGCCATTTACTTTCATTGTTCTGCATTAAGCCAGGCCTTTCAAATTACACCAACACTCACAACTGCAGATTCAGAGTCAAATTTTAATCAGCAGCCTTACTCGCCATCTGCCAAGAGATGCCGATTATGTGCCCGTCCAGCACGATCAGCTGGTGACGTCAATGTTAGCTTCCTAGCTTCCTGTTTGACGTGTAGAACCCCAGCAGTAGCGTATATGAATGCAGCAGCGTTATGCACTGGAAGATGTACATATGGCTACACTCACTGTAATCAGCTATGCATTTATTAATAGATATTCAAAGACAGCAGAATTTCCAATAGTTCAAATAGTGCTGGCGCAGTTAAAAACCAAATTTCTGATTTAGCACTCCTGAGGAATGAGAAGCAGGGCCAGCTGTGAATACATATTAGCCTTTGGATTGAACCTCTCTGTTATGCTGCATTTCCATGTGTAACCCAGTGTCCAACGGTTGATCTGAGGAGATTCTTATTACTTTTTGCCTTTGAAAATATACAAAAAATACACATCAAACCACTTCTTTAAAGTCAATGCCCAGATCTGAAGACTTTGCCTCGGCTTTGGTAATAGGAACACCTTGACTTTCATCTCCAAGGCGCTGTTTACTGCCTCTCTTGGAGAATATGGGGTATGCATGTTAGTTAAATTATGGTTTAACAGGAAGCGAGAATGGTACGACTAGCGTTTCCTTCAAACGTAGTAATTAAGATCGAAGGCAGAAAGGATATTTTGCATTCGGCAAAAAAAAAAAAAAAAGCTTGCACTGATGGCTGTGAGGCTATACGCAAACTACAAGTGAATATGAACTATACACTATTTCAGAGCTGGCTTTGAGGCCAAGGGAAAACAAAATGAGAGGAGCGAGATGAAGAAGGGAACAGGGGAGAAAAAAAAAAAACGTTCGATAGATAATCCTGCCCGGCAGCATGGTGGCAACGACGACTTTGGAGCTAACTAATCGAAGAAGAGAACAGCCAAACGCAGCTCTGTATCGTCCCACAGCGAAAACTGGGACAAGTCTGCAGAGCGAGGCGTTTGCCGCCGTAAGCTATATCCCAGAATGCGGACCTGGAAGAAATTTGGTTGCAAATGGCCTTCACGTGAGATGGGTCAGAGGGCAGATCCAGTGTATTCCCCCTGCAGAAAGTCACAGCAAAGTACCCCAAGAGCCATTGTCTTCAGACTTGGACAGGTGAGAGCCGAGGCCAATGGGCCGATCGGTGACAGGCCAATAAGGGGGAGGTGGTGAAGGAGGTAGATAAAAGTCAAAGTAGGAGAAAACCACAAAGAAAGCAGAGGGGAGGAAGTGACTGATTTGGCAATATAACGGGGCATTTGTGTGGAAACAAAAAAGGTGTGGAATTGATTTCTTTTGTGAGGCACAGGAAAAACGGGGATGACAGACAAGACAAAAAAGGCGCAACGCGGACAGCGTGAGATTCATTTGGAGACTGGGGGCTGGGGGAGTATCGCAGTGCAGTATTGGATTGTTCGCGTACCACCAAAGTAATAGAAAAAGGAAAAATTGCAAAAGATAGAGAAGAAAAGAAAAGTCAGGGGGTAAATTTGTTTGAATTTCCTTCAGACTAAATACCCATCTGGACCATTAGATCCTGCACTTTGTGTTACAAATGTGCTTTTATTGTAGAGGGAACGTTTGGATTGGTGGATTTTTTTGGGCTGTTCCTGTTTCACTTTTTGTTTGTACTTTTATATGCAAATTGACAGATTGAAACAGTCCTCATTGACAAAAATGGAGCCAGAAAAATGTTATAATTCTAGTCTAATGAGCGCAGTTACAGTGTACCCGAGGCAAACAAATACCACGCAGGCTCTCTGGGGGATTACCGTGAATCTGACAACTGTTATTGCTATTATTTGCACGTACGGACTTCTGCTGAATCTGGAGGTCATTTGTTCTGCAGCCAAAATTCACTTGGTTGGTATTTGTTATACTGAATAATTCTGCCTTTTCCTCTACATTTATTCTGGGAAGCGCTGCCTTCAGATCTGTGTTTTACAGCAGGCTTGTACATTTCATTCCCTGCTCAACTGAAAGAAAACCTCGCACATCTGTATTTTGAAATGTCATGCAGTGCTCTGGACCAGGTCCAAAATGTTCGCCTCAGAGCTGATTCCACCTCCGTTGATGACAGAAGTGCTCAAAAAATATCCACTGCAAGAGAATTCAGTTTCCCTCTGTACAGCATTTTTACTGTTTAGATTTTTCAAATAAAAATATAAACACACAGACATTACGTGTCTGGAAGTGTGAAGTGTACGCATACAGTTTTTGTGCACATATGTATAAAATATGAACAACTGCTACAGCTCTGACATTTCACTGTGGGTTAAAAAAAATACTGATAAAATAATGTTATGTTTGTTATACTGATAAAACCCTACTGTTACGTCAAGCATCGCCCCTGCTGACATAGTGAATTTCCGTTCAACAGCAACTTCGCAACACGTCATTAGCATGGGAGGAACACTTGAGCCACTCAATTCTGGAGCCAAAACAGCATGCAAAAATGAGTCAAGAATCGTGACTGTTTTGATACTTTTTTTCAAACCAACTAGAGACATATTCTGAACAGATAATGCAAACATGTAATATTTTTTATTTAACTACCTGCTTCTAAACACAATTTTCTCATAGTATGCATGCATGACTTTTTCTGAAAATCATTCATGGAAACTGTGTGCAATACTGCAGTCCAAGTTTTTATACGTCTCACTGTTTCCAAATTCTATTTTCATAGAGAACTGCTCTTGGTAAAAAGAAGAAAGGCCCAGAAAGGCGTTAACATACCACCCTTGGATACTCGCATTATTGGATCTGGCCTCAAGTCGGTCACGGCTGAACAACTGCAGCTCACTGCCGCTGATCAACGTAGTTCAAGTAAATGTCCTCATGTGCAGCATGTAGGCGCACGCTCCTCGTGCACTGCTCAGCCTGCAAAAGCAGCTTCTTCTTTTGAGAAGCTTAGGAGGTTCTTCATGAGCCTGACCATCTATAAGCAAGTGACAATATCATTCGTGCAACGGCATGAAACCGCACCCCTCTTTTTTCAACAGTCTGACCTCTAAATGATTGGCCAAAAGCTGTCTTCATTGCCTTTTGCTTTTCTCAGTGTTACTTCTTTACTTCACTCTTGCACAGTAGAGCTGAAGCTCCTGGCTGCTCTGCAGGTGCAGAGGAAGGAGACACCTTTTCAAAAGGAGTTTTCCAGGGATGCTGCGACTCTGCCGGTTCAGCAGAGAGTCCGAAGACATGATAAAGCGAATCCCCCAGCCCAACTGGACCAAAAGCATGGAACCCCTTAATGGTCTTGCGCATGGCTGGCTGACTACATCGCGCTGCCAGAGGAAAGAACATTTGTGTCATAGCTGACACTAGTAGCCAGAGCACCTTTTTACATTGTGTCAAATTAGCAGGGTGAACTCTCTTCTTCGACATAAGACATCTTTTTTCAGAAACTAGAAAAAATACAACATTTTATTAAAAATCACCCCATTATTTCATTAAATTTTTACCTTAAAACTGTCAGATCCACATTAAACGCATTTCCATAGAAAAGAAAACAACTAAAGTTCCTGTGAGGCAACTGTCCATTAATTATGAAATTCTCTGCCATAAAACCTCTAAAATGCTGAAAAAGAAACATTTACGTCTCCCAGCAGAGATATTAAGAGGGAAATATGGGATTTTTTTCTTTTTCTCCAAATAAAATGAATGTGACAAGGATGAAGCCTGAGTGTGAAGCAGCTGAGGGAGAAATGGGCCTGAATGTTAATGCATCGCATAGCTGATAAACTTCCATTAAATAATTCCTTCCTGACTGGCATACAAGCACAGGGGCCTCAGCGTGAAGGTGCTCATTAAAGAGGACGAAATGCAGAGCTGTTTATACACATGCATATCTGACTTAGAGGCTCAGATTACAGAAGGACAATCCTGTCAGACGTGTAGATAGTGTTGATAACCATTTGTGGTGAAGGCTTGAGAGTTAAAGAGAGTTACAGGCAGCACAGTGACACAGCGAGTAGCACTGCTGTTTCACAGCACCTGGGTGGTGACAGGATGTGGGTTCGATCCCCGCTCACCGTGTGGAGTTTGCATGTTCTCCCTGTGTCTATGTGGGTTTCCTACAGGTGCTCTGGTTCCCTCCCACAGTCCAAAGACATGCTGTTCTGGTTCCCTTGTAGTGTCTGAGTGACAGAGAGAGAGTGTGTGTGCTCCACTGATGTATGGATGAGTGACCTATTGTAAGTAGTGTATCTAGCAGTGCAAGTCACCTTGGTGAATAAGGTGTGTGGGCGGATTACACTACACAGAGTTCATTGTAAGTCACTTTGGAGAAAAGTGTCTGCTAAATAATGTATGTAAAGGTTGTACATTAAATACAAGGCAGGTGTTTACGCAGATGTACTCCACTACCACGGAGCTTGACATTTAAATGCTTATCATGTCAAAATTAAAAGTGACATCAAGCAATAGATTCTCATTAATACAGCTCAATAAACTGTAATCATTCTTAAAAAAAAAAAAAATTCCTTCCAAGGGAACACAGAGTCTGGGATTTCTTTACTTTTTGACTACTTGTGACACCTCTGTGGAGACTAGCATAATTCAGTAGTCCCATAATTCTCCTTTAGGCTACAAGGCCATTCTGCCATCATAACCCAATACAGGGCAGGTACAATCACAATTTGGTTATATGAACAGACATGATGCACTGAGCCAGATGATCACCTGCCAGTTACCACCTCACCCCTCGTGAGGGCAGAGAACCTAGGCAGGATTACGAAAGGAGATATTTTCACTATGTCTGGACAGCCTCTCACTGTAGAAGGCACCCTTTCTTTAAAATCAAAGAAAGACACATCACAGTGACATATATGAGGTGGTATGCAATTCAACTCCCTCCACAGAAAGATTTTGATATTTTTTTCAATGCTAGCGTCTTAAATTTTTGCTGTCCTTTACACCTGTTACAGCCTGGTCCATCACATACTAAATAACTATACAAAGACTTAAAGAAGCGACATTGCAAACGTAGTGTATTTTCCTCTGTGGGATAACTGGAAATACTGAACGTAAGTATGTATAGTATAGCGTTAATAATGGTTTAATTTGTAATCTGTACGTTGTCAGTTTGAGTCCCAGTTCCAACTTTGTGACATTACTCCTGGTCAAAGTACTTAACCTGAACTGCTGTAATGGTATATACAGCTAAACAAATTAGTAAAAACTTAAGTTCTTTGGCATAAATGAGTCTACAAAGCCACATTATGTATGATCATTTAAAGTCAGAGCTGGCAAACAGAATGGAATATCCGAATGCTAATAGACTAAGTGGCCTTACAAAAGTTAATGGATGTTAATAAACCATGTGTGAGCATTAATATGCTATCATACATAAACCATTAATGTATGCACCTGTGGACATCAAATGGATGCCAAAAATTCACTTTTAAACCATAACTACTGACAAATCAAAGGCCTATTTATTAACAGAATTTCATAACAGGTGTGAATGTGAAGAGCATGATTAAATACTTAATATGTTGTGTTTTGTGTCCTCTGGTTGCTCCCCAGCCCCAGTCCCCAGCATTCCCTGTAGAGCAAAAACCATCCCGTCTAGACTGCAGAGCTGATCGTAGGATTATCACTGGTTTCCCCAAAGCTCACAGTTTAGGACTTTTACAGCATCTGTCATGCTGGCTTATACCAGGCCATGCTCCAGAGGCCAGGATGGCTACCCAAGCCTGAGAGTTGAGACACAAATGCATCCCAAATCAATAACGCCCCCAAAAGCCCTCTGCCACCTGTGTCATTCGAGCTAATGTTTCTTAAGACTGGGGTACTGTTCGCCAGCGACAAATAACAAACTTTTCAACATTTGAAAAAACACAGGGCACTAACTCTTTCTGAAAAAGTCAATGCTAAATTAACACAAAAATACCACACACAAACATGGATACAGTATGGAATTATGATACAATTTAAAAATACTTCCACATTTAAGTGTCTGGTACTGATTTCTGTGGGTATTGATTGGTCAGCTCATATGTCTGAAGAACTGCAATGCTATTAGAAAAAGAAAAGCAACCTCTTCCAAGGCTCCAAGAGAACAACAGGTCTTTTTCCTCCTCCATTCAACTTCCAATTCAAATGAATATACCTCACTTCTCAATCTTGACAGCTCCATCTTTGGTTTGGTGTTCAATTCTACAACTGAATTCAATCAATACCAATTTAATCTGGGGTCCCCTACTGTACCCACTAAGCTATAGCTTCTTTATGTACTGCTTCTTCCACTGCTTCCTGCAGCAAAATACTTGATGCAGTGTTTAAAATGGACCACTAGACAGAGAATGAAGTACAAATAAGTTAAACTGGACCATATTTACCGCATGGACCCGTGAGCCACAGAAGTGAACTACGGGTTCAGGCATGAAACCCAGTGGACATTCAGCTTTCATTTGAGGACAAGGTGGCTGAATGTTACTGTGTTTTTTTTTGCGTTCAGACAGGTATTTCCCCGTGTAACCAAGACAAAACCCCCAAAATTTTAAAAACTGAATCAAGCTTCTGCGTCACACAACAGTGGAAAAAGCAGTTCACAAAGAAGCTGCAGCTGTGCATTCGATGTGGCAGATGTGAAACCTGACATCATTGTTACTGCATAAATAAGAAGATCACAATGCTAAAAGACACAAATCAGAGTCACCAGAGAACAACCAGGATGCACAAACTGCATGCATGCAAACATGTGGGAAGCATCTGCAGAAATATCCAAAATGCAGAGGCATGCTCACATGGACCATGAGGGGTAGCAAGAAAATTAGAGTGAATGACACAAAGGCATGCAAGAAGATACTGAAGACACATGTGGTCTCAACTGAAGAGTGTGACCAAGGAATTCTGAATTTTTCTGTGAGCATCACACCCTGACACAACTGTATCAGCCATTAACACTGCCACGAACTCACCGCTGTTTTCTTCCCTAGAGAACTGACAGGTCGATTTAAACAACAAATCAGACCTAACCAACATGTAATAACTGAAATGCTCACAAACAGAACAGACCAGACCAGGTTCAGTATCACAAACTTTACTATCCTTGCTCTGCCCACCACTGAAAATCAACACTGTGACTTAGAGGTCTGGATCAACATTCCCCCAATGAAGGAAAAAAATGAAACTGTTTCTGGTGTCTGTCTTAGAATGGCTTAAACCTAAACAGCATGACTAACAGAGACAGACGAAAGGTGTCCAGCCCAGCACTGGCACAAATGTGGAAGGGTCAGAACCTCAGTACAGGTCTGCTCATTACATATTCTGCAGTGGACCCACACCCACATTATCTCCGGCTATGGCAGGTTGTGGACCTTCACCTGTGCTGTGAGAAAGACATCTGCTGCCACACACAATCCCCACACCAAAATATTTACAATCCTACCACACTCCAGTGCTCATGGGACTCAAGCGCCGCTTTGCTTATAAAACACCTCTGATTATTTTGTCATCTCAATTAGTGTTATTTCCTTTAATTAAAATGATGTTGGAGGCTAAGCCGTCGTGCTGCACACTTGCTACATGCTTCCGAACGAACCCGCGGCAGATGACACAGCAGAAGAGCGTGATTTCTGTTCTGCTGCCGGGGAGAGCAAATTGAATAGCATCATATTTCCACTGAAGTAAAAGCCTGATTTTCAAAGGCTCCTGAGGCCAACTTTTTCTTGTCTAGTGACTTCTGGCACGAAGTATATCAATAAAAAGCAGTTTTATGTGTTTATTTAGTGGCGTAAAATGGAAAAAAGATATTGAATTGTTTAACGGTAATGATGCAGAAATGATGTGCCAGCACTAAAGAAGGATGCTGGTGTAGGGCATAAAACATATAACTGCAGGAGTTACATGTAAGCAGGCCTTGTGGCTGCCTTCAAAACTGGATAAAAACAGCATATAATATCCTTTTTCACTGGTGTTGCAAGCCAAGTGGAAGGCAGTGGGGGCTGGGGGCAGTGAGCTAGAATAGACTGACTTCACGGTGGCTAACAGGGCTTAAGACCTAGACACAGTGAAATGAAGGCAATGGAACAAAGTCAATGAATCGACCAATTTGGGGGGGGGAGAGAGAGAGAGAAAGGGCGGGCTCAGTCTGTAAACATGCCTCCAATTGATCGTCAGCTGTAAATTGTGATTATCCTACCAAGGTAGCCACAGAGTCACCTGCCGTGGCAAAATGAAATTTAGCCGTTTCCAGGCATAGACCCACTACTCTCTTGTTGGAGACTGAATCTGAACCACAATATTTTTTGGCAGAACATAACGGTCACTGTTAAGAAGCTGCAGTGGAGTGGGGGACATGGTATTGGCAGGGGGATCTGCAGTCAAAGACAATTTGTACAGAATCCTTAGATGCTCAGCTCTGGCACAAACTCTTCCTCATTACCCTGTGTGTAAACTGCTGTGTGTAAAGACGACAGCCAGCTTGCTAGGGAGTGGGAAGGGCATGCCATGCCTTCAAGGTGTCTTTCCATTAATTCAGCCTGAACCAGTGCAAGTCTGACAACATGTGGGAAAAAAAAATTACACTGAAACCAAATTAAAAAATAAGTTGTTCTTTGATGGAAGAAAAACAACATTTCATCCAAATTATTTGTTTGGTATCCAACTGACAAAATCTCATTTCTAGGAAGTTGGCTGCTTTTCTGAACTTGGCTTCTGTCTACGTAAGACTATGTGGTGCAGGAAATACTGTTGCTGTAATAAAAATATTTTAAAGGCTGTGGCAATCACCCTCACTATACCTCTTCTCTGTCCCTCCCTGTACACCAGGGACCTCCAACGCTGTCTATCACAGGGAGGCTCAGCACACAGCAAGGAAAAACCCACATCTCACAGGTGAGCAAGCGGGCAGTCCAATCACTGTCGACCCTCACACCTTTTAGCATGAAGCATCCGCTATACCGACTGCAGCTCAATTTCCAGGACACCTCAAACATGCTGAAGTGCGCCCCTTAAGATGTGTCAAATCCTCAAACAGGCAGGGAAATAAAAGAATAATGCTAGAGCAGTGAAGTGGATGTTAATATCACAGAAACACACGGACAGGCAAGACACTTCATTATCTTGATCAACCAATTTGTCAGTAATGGTTAAAGTACACAGTGAATTGATTAGTCATGACAACATGACGCTACTTCCAAACACCAACACATACCACAGAGAATCATTGTGATGAATAAATGTAATTTGCAATGGATCTAAATGGGCCCAGAAGCCTTTCTTAAAAAATAAAATAAACTATGAATTTAAAAATTGAGTACAGTATTTGACTGAATGAAACATTTGTCATTCTAAAGCTAATCTTACCAGAAAAAAAAAAAAAAAATAAAAAAAAAAAATCAGAATGTGTTTTGCAGTACGGCAGCATAAAAGTGCCACTAGAGTTGTTGTATTAGGAAAAAAAAGACAGATCAATTGAGCTTGAAAAATATCTAACTACTGTTTGAGATTAATTTCAAATGTACTGCTGTAACGGGTCAATAGGTATTTGAAAATGAAAAGTAGGCTAGAAAAAGGTTGAGAAAACCACATAGGTGGCCATTGTGGGTTTTTGGATAAATGATTAGTTTGTTCAACATTTAACTTCCTTTTAAAGACCAACCTTGGGTGATTGTGAGGAAAACAAGCAAAGAAACTGTCAGGGTTAAATTAAAGTGTCGCTGTTTGTTTGTTTGTTTTTACCTCAGGTCTTACCCTCAGCCCCTGTCTGCAACCTTTGAAAATGACTCTCAGTTCATGACAAACACTTCTGATATTGACCGCATGCTCCTGTGAACTGGACAATTCAATCAAAAAGAGCCACTTGCAAGAATGGCTTCCAAGGGGGGGGGGGGATGGGGTGTAGGCAGGAGAATGAAAATCACAGCAAAGTAAATAAATGAAATCGATGAATGAATAATAGATCACCCTCAGGCACCAGCCCCTTTCGAGCAACGCCACGGGATGCAGTATTAATAAGCAGCTCTTACTGTTCATCTCCGTGTCATCACTGACACCCTTAGGAGGAGCGTGGCCGGCATAACCGACGGCCGATCTGTACATTCGATCCGGATTACGTATTCTCTTCAGTCCTTCGGGAAGCAGGAGAAGAGCAGAAGAGGAGGAAGAAGAAGAAGAAGAAATAACCTAGAAGTCTTTTCCCCATTCCATAATGGTTCAGCAGGTTGTTTTGTCAACCATATTCCATGCACAAATAAAACTGAATTCTGTCAAAAAAAGTTTAAAAGCAACAGAGGAAGCTCTGAGTCTCTGCACCATTCCCATGTACAGTGCCATGCATCTCAACGTTCTTGACAACCACCACCCTCCTCCAACCCACCAGCACTACCTGAAACCTTGCTTCTCCTGTAACCAACTGCTCCTCATCCTCACTCCACCACCACGACAGCAGCCACAATGTGTTTAAAAGGATCATTGGCCCTAATGAACTCTCCTGGGGCCGTGGGAAAAAGTTATTTCATTAGCAAGCTTTCCTGCTAAAAGGCAGCGTCAGGGAACCAGATGATATGTGGTGGTGGCTTGCACCTGAACACTTGTGGCTCACACCACCACCTGAAGTGTGCAAACCTTTTGACCCCCCCAAATAAACACCTTGAGTGGGGTTAGCCTCCTTTTTAAGGAGAAATGATCTGCTCTCTCCTGTTGAAACTATTCTCAATTCTGTGAAAATGCATAAGAGACTCCAAGAAAGATCATTTTAATGAAAACGCAGGAACTCTGAAAATACCCAAAGTAACATGATTTGTCAGCATCCTGGTGGTCAACCATGTCTCACAAAAAAAAAAAAATCCTTTTTTTGTAGAGTGTTAAACTTATGTGTCCCTCTCTCCTGCTGTAGCTATTTTGCAGACCATGATTCATTTGCCAAAGACAGAGACATCTAACAAGGACCATGTAGTGAGCCGTCTGGCCCACTGTATCCCCGTCATCCAACTAATGCAGGTCGATGGGCGCTTCATTTCTGGTTAGCTGGATCAGTCCATGAAATCAATCCTAAAGGCAGGAGAGGCTCGTTAAAGGACTGATCTGCCTCAGCAGCCCAGATGGAGGAGCAAGACTTTCATCTATTTCTGCCCTCTTAATTCAATTAAAATGAGCAAAATCCCAAGCCAGACTCCACAAAGTGCAAGTTTAGTTGTCATGATTTTGGGCCTAAACAGATATTTCGACAGTTTTCTTTGTGCACCAACAGACACTGGACTTGACACGTACATTAATTACACATTTGAAAACAATATTCTGCAAATTTAGAATAAATAAAATAAAAGCATGTTTGGCTCTTATTCCACAGCTGCTTGCTGATCCCTCAATGAACTAAGAGATATAGGAAAAGGCAGAATGTAGATGACTTACACTAAACACACAAGTTGTCAGTCACCTTGGATAAAAGCATAAGGCAGACAAATGAATTAAGAAATACATACTCTATCTTTGTTAAGCACATCGTGTCTTGGGGGAGAAAACAGAACTCTCAGAGCCCTCCTTTCACAGTGAGCTGTGGTGCACCCTGGGATTGATCAGAGGCAAAAAAACGTAGGTAGGAATCCCAACACGAAGTAAGCAATAGAAGTGGACAGCTGTGTTTACATTACCTTGCCCTCTGTTCTCTATTCCATCCATGTGCCAAAGGAATTTAAACAGACCCTAGGAGCACATTTACGGAATCTGCCACTGCGTGGCAAGCACCGAGGTGCCCTGTACCACTCGGGAACCCGCTAGGCGTGGAGGTGGGGTCACAGTGTTTACGTGGAGGCACGCGCCATGGGCTCTTCCTCCGACAGCGCTCTCGAGAATCCCCCTGCAAAAGCTCCCACCGCTCAAGTCAGGGTTTCTACAAAGCTCTTGGCAACTGGGAGCAAAGAACACTAAGCCTGTGTTTCTATTGTCGAAACTCATGTGTATGTGCCCGTTGTGCGTGTGTGGGCATGCTTATTTGTCATGAGGTTTTAAATTACCATTAGAGAAAAGTCCCTTTTGTATTTAATTTAAAGGATTTTTTAAAGTTGCCATGTTCCGTTCGAGCTGAAAATGTGTGCGATTTAGGGTGAATATCAACAGCTCCATATCGCCCCCATGTGGACACACGGTTTTCCAACATATATATATATATATATATATATATATATATATATTTTTTTTTTTTTAACCGGCGCGCTTAAAACTTTTTGTCCTTAAAGGTTTTACTACGGCAAGGGTTTCAGAAAAAAATCCCTCAAGAGAAGTTAATGGTTTGCGAAATAAACACAACTTGCTTTACGTCAAAACGCAGCCGCTAATTAAAAGGATCCTGCATTAACGAAGGCGTTTCCAATTTCAATGATTAAGCCATACAAACTTAGCATTTCGGCCAAACAAAACCTAATGTTACCCTAGTTATGGAGGAAGCACACGTCACATTCTCTCTCGCCGCCGCTGCAGCCCTAACTTAGCCTTAGGTGCGCTCGATAGAATTTTACGGCGACTACCTGACGCACAGTGAGTTAATTAAGGGCGCGCAGCGGCGTCCGGTCCCGCGGAGACGCGCGCGCCTCATCCCTCTGCCTCCACCTTCTGGTCAGTGTACAAAGCAGGCAGCACGAAGGGCCAACTCACCGGCGATGGTGCTCGCTGAACGCTCCGTAAAAACTGGCTTTCCGCGCCCGTATGAGACTCACCTTAATAGACTATAGGAAGTGCGCAGAGACCTGGCAGAGAGACAGCCCGCACCACTTAGGAGCGCGAAATAAAACTAGAAAACAAAGTTGCACATCACTTCTGGCACCTTTCTCATTATTATTACTCTGATTCAAAAGTTCCAATCACATTTAGAAAAAGGAACGAGACACACGGTTATGTCAGCCAGCGTACGTTAATTGCTCCTGCATTATATTCAAAGTATTAGTTGTAGAAGCCAGTTTGAATTCGTACATTTCCGGGCGAATTAATTTCCCTCCAGTTCGCCCGGCGTGACACGCGAGGCCAGGCGCCGCGCGCACGTGGACCACTGACTGAGCGCGTGTCGGCGCGAGGTCACAGTGTCACACACAGCTTCTCCCTGCACGCGCGTTTGCTGCTATGGACACTTTGTAACGAGCGCTGTCACGCGCAACTATTTTCATTGTTATTTCGGCAGAACATTCGGGTTAATTTCATTCACCTAAACTTAAATCCTAGCCACTGCTCCGTCATAGGGGTTAAGACAAATTCTGAGCGACACCACTGAATAACTTAAGTTCATTCGCGCAGTTTATCTATGTATTCCGCTTCGTTTTGTTTTTAAAAGAATCTAGAGCTGCTCCATCATGGGTGTCCATAAAAATCACACGGAATCTTGAGCCGAAAATAAACCGCGTTTGTTAAATACACGATAAACATAAACCGCTACTGTCCGCGGCAAGCAAGGCGAGGTGCCTGCTGCTCCTCTCCGTGGTCGGGAGCCGAGAGGAACCTCCGGGGAAAACTGACATTTGAGACATTTTAACCCGAAGGCGGTGCTCGGGCTGTCCGGAGAGCGGCTGTTTGTGTGGAGGAATTCCGCTCCACACAGGACCGTCTCCAGGTCCGACGGCTCCGGACACACCGCTTCACACACACAGCCAGCATCTCTCACACGCAACACACTACACACTCGGCACCGTCCGCCTGGCGACTGTGTGTCAACTGTGAGCGGCCCAGTCAGCGATGCATAGGAGAGGGGCGCCCTCGCTGCAGACATAAAAGCGACCGAATTGCGAACAAGCCGTGTGAAACGGGAATGTTTTCAGAGCCCGGTTCTTCAGCTACCTCAGAGCTAGCTAGCTAGGCTAAATAACCTCATCGTTTGCCATTCACCGCGTACGCCGGACCAACAACCGCTTTAACAGACCCACAAAACTCGTGTTCTCCCCTTCCCGACTCTATGCTTGAAAGAAAATACATTTTACTGTAATAAAAATGGAAAAAACCAATCCCGTTATTTCTCTCCTACCTTCCGGCTTGTTTTCGGCAGCCATTTCCCCTCCGCGCGCCACATCCTCCTCCTCCTCCTCGCGACCGGGGGGACCGCGCGCGTGCACGGCGAGGACAGCTGAAGGAGGGGTGCGGTGGGCAGCGGGTGGGTCCGAAGAAAGCATGGCTGTCATTGGTTCAAAACAGAATGATTGACAGTAAGCATGTGAAATGGACTGTGAATTTACTAGTGTCCCCCCCCCCCGCATATCTGGCTCAGTGTGTCATTGGTCAGAATGTAATATTTAGGGACACCTTGACGAGCTTTCGGCCAATAGGAGCCATCGTACCCGAGTCGTGCTCCAGAGGCTGTCAGCGTTCCGTCACTGATTTTGAATTTATTTAAGAGGCTGAATGCGCGTCTCTCATGTGCTGCGCTCTGATATTATTTACTACATTCTCACGCTGGGAAATTCACAGTTAAAGAGTCGAAATGAAGCTTGTTTTGGGACCGACCGTCTCAAATACTACTAATTTACTGGACTGAAACGCGTTTATGAAACGTTCAGGAGATGAAAAAGGCCATCCACAATGGTGAAAGAAGAAGGGCTTCATTTATAATTGTCTGCTGCAGATTCATAATATATATTGGCCTTTCATTTGTAAGCTTTGCCACGCTGATAGAAAGCGCATTGTTCAGGGAAACTGCACGACTGAAATGCGACTTGTGAAAACATGCTTCTATCGCAGAAAGTGGACGACACATAAGACGATAAGAAAAGACACCGAGTGAAGACGGCGATCCTTTACATATGCAGCAGCAGAAACGAAACCAGCTGGATTCGGTTCGGGAGGCACGTGCACGCGCTCCTGAGCACTGTCCACACGCGGGTGCTGAGCGGTGGTGCTGAAAGGATAGCTCCATACACGAACACACAGACACAGACACACACACACGCACACACACGCGCACGCACGCGCGCGCGCACACGCACACTGGACCACCGCTTAGCTCTCCAACAGACTGTGCTTCAAAACACCTATGCATTCTACAACTTTTGCTGTACATAATTAGTATTTAAACTAAAAAAAACACACACACTGTAGAAATATACACGCAAGACAATGTTTTCAACAAGCAAGGGAGTCTAATTTCAGCAGAATCTCACTGAGAATAACATTAATACGGGCGAAAGAGGAGCGCGGGACCTGCCCCCAGTGTCCAAATGTAGTATGTACCCCTTCCAATATTTGTGTATAACTCCACTGTATTATTGCTAATATTTTTGGTCTTCGCTGACAAGTTGTTATGCCCTTGGACATCAATGTTTTAAATGCGGGTGGCTGCACTCATTTCGTTCCCGAAGGCACAGTGTACGTGATCAGCTTCCTCCAGGCAAGTCGAGGAACGTGGAAACAACTGAACAATAAACGTCTCAGGGTAGGACGTGCGCTGAATAATCGCTCCGACTGCAATAAACACGTCACGAGTGCCGTGGTGCGAAAACGAGGTCCGGCACGAGCTCGAGCTCGCGGTCTGCGCGAATTCAGACATCCGCGTCAGTCAGGTGGAAGGCTGTAAACCTGGGAGAGTTCCGTACATTTAGGTACGGCGCACTGACGATAAAGAACATGATAATTCACAAAAATCACCGGAGAACCTTTTGATTCATTGTTTCGTTACGTCCAAGGTGTCTCCGAAAGGGGACTGACAGAGGTTGCACGTGCGGGGAAAGACGTTGCGAAACCGAACAGATAGAACAGCGAAGACCGACTGATTGCCAGTCTGCAGAATAATACACACGGTCCAGAGCTGTGCTGTTTCTTTTTCTTTTTTTTTCTTTTTTTTTTTTAGTGATAAATGTGTCGGCCACTTTCTCCAAGACAACTGTTATTATTAAATCACCTGCCTTGCAGCGATTTATCCATTTATTCAGATGGCTATTCATACTGATTCAAGTCGGGGTAACTGCTTTGATCAAGGGTAGCGCTTCAGGAGTGGGATTCGAACCTGTATCCTTCAGAGTGCAAAACAAGAAGTCTAAGTAGTACAGAGTAAGAGCAGCTGTTGAAAGGCTGATCATAAGCACCGGTACCCTTGGCAGTGACCCACGACCGCTTCACAGACTGTCATGACGGAAGCAGTTCAGGGCGCAGCTCCCTCGAAGCTTTTATGAATACATCGGCTAATTCTTATAATTCAATATCGGATTAATGAAATATGTTAATTGGGGCGCACTCATAGATAGCTGATTAAAAGTTTCTTGGCCCGAAGCAACATTACAATTGCTCGAACGAGATGATGATGATGATCAGCAGGCTGCAGCTCGTCCCCAAACGAAGCCTTTCCAAACCGTGACCTTTTACTCGCTCCAGGGCATGTCATAAAAGCCATAAATAAATTAGAGGGAAATTACGTGTCCTCAGAAGAAACCAGCCACGCAAAGGTTTACCTTTAATTTATGCTTGTTTCTGCACATAGTCCATAATCTGGGTTTTTAAATCAATATTCCGTTCATTAAATTCAAGTTCAAACAAGTGAAAACAGCACGTTTGAAAGAGGACTCGTGGGAGCGGCGCGCAACTGTTCGGGCTCGTCCGCTCCACTCGCGAACACATCTCGCGTGTTCTTATCAAAGTCCATGTAACTCACGAGAAGCACTCTTTCAAAAAGAGCTCTTCATAATCGCAGCGTCAGCTGTTTTATTTGATTGAAATTAACCCTTCTGTACCCGGTGTCCTCTCACAGTCCTATGACATATGTCGGGGGGATAAGTGACTGAACTGTTCAGAGTGTGTGTAGGGGTTGGTGAATGTGTGTGTGTGTGTGTGTGTGTGTGTGTGTGTGTGATTACAATGCCTGCCAGATGTACCTGCTTCATTTCCAGGAAGGGCTCCGGACCACTGCGACCCTACATTAGGCCAAGCGGTCAGGCAAGGATGAATGAAGGATGGATGAAGCCACCTGTAGCCTAAGGATGGTGACAGTAAGTTTGTGAGACTGGAGGAAAAAGGAGCAGTACCATGTATGCTGCTGAGTGTAACAATGGCATTTACATTTATTCATTTATTATTCACACACACACACACACACACACACACACTGTCTGAAACGGCTTGTCCCAAGCAGGGTCGTGGCAAACCAGAGCCTTACCCGGTAACACAGGGTGCAAGGCTGGAGCGAGGGGGGACGCACCCAGGACAGGACACCAGTCCATCGCAAGGCACCCTAAGCAGGACTCGAACCCCAGACCCTCCAGAAAACAGGACCCAGTCAAGCCTGGTGTGCCACTGCGCCCCCCCATTTATTAATTTATTATTCATTATTTATTAAAGGGGCGCGGTAGCGCAGTGGGTTGGGCCGCAGTCCTGCTCTCCGGTGGGTCTGGGGTTCGAGTCCCGCTTGGGGTGCCTTGTGGCGGACAGGCATCCCGGCCTTACGCCCTGTGTTACCGGGTAGGCTCCGGTTCCCCGTGACCCTGTATGGGACAAGCGGTTCTGAAGGTGTGTGTGTGTGTGTGTGTGTGTGTGTGTGTGTGTGTGTGTGTGTGTGTGTGTGTATTTGTATTTATTAAAGCTGACAGTTTTGCCAAGGCGACTTACAGGTATGGCGCCGGACACACCACACTGAACTTCCTACAATCGTTCTATCGCTCAACTAAACAGCCGAGCAGTGTAACACACTCACTCACACAGTCGCACACTAATGTGAGCTAAGAGTCAGCAGTTCATGCCAAACACATAAATGTGGACTGGGGGGGGGCTTCGGGGGCCACACAAACATGGGGTGAAGATGCAGACTCCACACAGACTCAGCAGGATTTGAAACCACGTCAGAATGCTGTGTAGAAAGTACAAACGCAGTGTAAAACCCATACTTAGCAAAGTTATCATTATTGGGATTATATTTACTTATCTAGCAGATGCTTTTCTCCAAAGTGGCTTCCAACAAGCAGGGGGGCACAGTGGCACAGCAGGTTTGGCCAGGTCCTGCTCTCCCATGGGCGTGGGGCTCGAGTCCCACTTGGGGTGCCTTGTAACAGACTGGCATGCCATCCTGGGTGTGTACCTTCCACCTCCAGGATCCTTGGGACAAGCGATTTCAGAAAATGTGTGTGTGAGTGACTTCTAATGAACTGTAGTGTTTTCAGCCCACACACCTTATTCACCAAGGTGACTTACACTGCAAGATACATTACTTACAATGGGTAATACATACATCAGTGGAACACACACTCACTGTCACTCACACACTATGGGTGAACCTGAAGCTGCATGTCTTTGGACTGTGGGAGGAAACCAGAGCACCCCGAGAAAACCCACACAGACTGAGTGGGGATTGAACCCACATCCTCTCATACCACCCAGGCACTGTAAGACAGCAGCACTACTCACTGTCCCACGGTGTCACCAGATGAAACAGACAGTAGCCAAGTACCGAATGTTAGCAAATACTGCGGCGTTTCGGGCTGTTACCCTAATGATCTGAAGGTTCTCGGATCGAATCCCACTCCTGCAATAGGACTGTTTATCGAGGTGCTCATACTAAAGCGATGTGTCAAGCATTACACGTGTATAAGTTGATTAAAAAAAAAACCTTAAAGTTGATTATTTAGCCCTGTAAGTCGCCTTTGACAAAGAAGTAAAAATAAGTATTATACAAGAATAATACACGTACTGTATTATTAGACACAGGGAAGGACGCGCAGTGCGACATTCCGGCCCCCAGGTGTCGCTCTCCCCTCGGTGCCTCCGCCGTCTCTTCCTCCCTCAGCCCCCTGTCCCGGCGGTTGAAAGGGCGCAGTTATGGCGGCCACCGCGGTGGAGGATGACTTAGACAACCAGGACTACTATTCCCTGCTCAATGTGCGGAGGGAGGTAAGACACTGCGGCGAACTGGGGCGCCTTGTTCGTTCGTGCGCAACAGATTTATCGATACCTGTGTCGCGTCCCCAGGTGCAGTGTGACACACAGAGTCAGTGAGGGATTCATTCTGAGGCGATGATGGGGGACCCAGCCGGCGGTGGTGGCGGGTCGGGGACACGGCCGGTATCCGGCAGTGAAGCGCGCGGGTGCCAGTGACGCGCGCTCGCTCGCGCGCGCATCCTCCCCGCTCCCATGTCCTCCACTATATCATTGACCTGGAGTCGGGGTCGCGCGCCGTTCGTTCGCGGTCAAACCGCCGGCGTCTCGCGAGCATCCACAGCGACGCGAGACGAGAATGTCGAGCTCCGAAATTTCTTACGCTTTTCTCTTAGCCCTCGAGCTTGTGTAGTTGTTATTTACTCTAACTTGTCATTTTGCCAAAGCGGCTGACAGTTTTAAAATAAATCATTTATTAAATGCAACACTTTGATTGTGGACCTTTTATTTCGGCGCCTTGTCCCACCTGCGCGCGACAAAACTGTATGACACGAAGTGAGCCTGAGGCGACCGGCGCGCGACCGACCGTCAGTTCCCACAGTGACACTCAGTTCCTCCAAAAACACACAGATTCGGTGCTTCTTTCCAAACCAAACCTCTAAACTCACATGAACTCCAAACTAAAAGCGAATGAGAAGAACAGTCTGTGTACAGTAAATGTTAACAGCACAGTGAAACATCCTTCCAGTGAACTTTTTACTGTTACAAGCCAAGGCCCAAGTGTTTTCTCAAATAAGGTCAATTATTAAAATTAATTTTCATTTTATTTTGTATGCAGCTTCACAGTACAGTTTAGTTTTGTAGTGTTACACATTAGGCTTAGTCAAATATCAATATTTTTGAAAATTGACTGAAATTATGTTGTTATAGCTACTATACAGCCTGCAGTCTTCCAGCACAATACCTTTGCAGCCCAGGTTTACAGTTTTATTCAGTAGTTGGACTGTTACATTTTGGTCTTGTTTTTGTTCATAGGTTGGTATTTCAGCATCATATAATAATAACAAGAATGTGTTATTCTGGACAGCTGTTTTAGGAGCTGTGTGTTTTTATGGGGCAGCATGGTGGTGCAGCAGGTAGATCTTGGGCTGTGGGTTCCAGTCTACATCAGTAGGTGTGGAGTTTACATGTTCTCCCTGTTTTGTGTTTTTATGACATGTCTTCTTCCTGCACTCTAAAGATCTGAGTTTCAGGTGAAGTGGGAGCGTAGCGGTTAGAGCTGCTGCCTTTGGATCCAGAGGTTGCAGGTTTGATCCCCACCTACAGCTGTAATAGCCTTGAGCAACGTGCTTACCCTGAATTGCTAAAATTACCCCGCTGTATAAAAGGGTGAATAATTGTAGGTTGATTAACAACGTAAGTCATTTTGGAGAAAAGTATCAGCTAAATTAATAAATGTGATGGGCGGGTGGATGGGGTGTACTGTATGTGCTTCATCGAATCCCTCGATACCGTCCAAGGCCTCAAAAGGAAGCTGAGTGAATTCGCCCTTAGACACCTTCTCCTGTCTCGGGCTTGTGTGCAGGCCACGTCAGAGGAACTCAAGTCGTCGTACCGGCGCCTCTGTATGCTCTACCACCCGGACAAGCACAGGGACCCAGAGCTGAAGCGACAAGCGGAGCAGCTGTTCAACCTGGTGCACCAGGCATATGAAGGTCACCAAGCGCTGCGCCACGTCATGTTGTCAACTCTTCGATATTGCTAGGACAAATAATGATCCTCCTCTTTTTCATGTCATTTTGTTTTTATTTGCAAGCTCTTTCCAGGTTTCATACATATAAGTGATGTAATGATTGTGGACGTGGACTTTGTAACTTGAAGGTTGCTGGTTGAAGTCTCAGGAGGAGCAGCCTGCCATCATGTCATTGATCTTGTTTTAGTAACAATGTCAGAATGTATAAACTGTTCTATGTTGCTTGTGATGAACATATGGTTTAAACAACTAAATCACAACGCGTTTACAAAGTTAAGTTTCTGAATTGCATGTTTTAGTAAGATGTACAGAAAGTTCATGGTCCAAATGATCATGAATTCTTCACCCTCATTCCTTTAGTTAGTCTCTAGTTTTTTTTTAACATCTTTTCCATTAAAACAGTTCCCTAATAAGGAAGAACAATTTTTCTGTGTTTAAAGTTTGCAGAAGAAAGATTGTCAGGCATATTTCATTATGTTTTATTTTCTATGTGATATACAGTGTTAACATTTCTTTCCAAATGTTGTTATTATTATTACTTATACAGGTGTTTAAAAGTATTCTGCAAAGCGTTTAAAAATAAGTCTATATTTTTCTTGGGGTCTGTCTCCATGCAGTTCTCAGTGATCCGCAGTCCAGAGCCATATATGACATCTATGGAAAGAGAGGTCTGGAGGTGGAGGGATGGGAGGTGCGTTCAAACAAGAGAACAACAGAGAATCTTGTTCTGTCCATCATTATGGCTTGATATAACTTGTAAAGAACTACCATTTTAAAATAATTTAAAAATTATTTTCACTACATTCTGGGAATGTAGCGAAAATAAATTTTTCTGTTATATCCTAAGAACTGGAACCACTTCAGGGTTTCTCTGGAAACCTTTTGGAGATACTTGCTTCTTGCAGAGCACGGTATCCTCAACCCATAATAATCGGCTTGAAAGTGATGTGCCCCATAAGAGCTGACAAAGCAGTAACATGTCAGGTCGCCATAGCTGTTCATAAAGTACTGTGCAGGTCCATACTGAAACATGTGACATTAAATAAACCTTCACAATACGGAGTGATCAGTGCAGCTCTGATTCAGCTGTATCTGTGGTGTGATGTCAAGCAGAAAAAGTAGAAAAAATCCATCACATAAATAAATAGTTTTGTTGCTGAGTACAAATAATTTGAACTCTGAATGGATATACTCAGGGGATAAGGGATGAATGTTTTTTTGCATTGCTGTTGCTTTCAATAAAAAGGAAGGCGTTATGATTATGTTTTCCTAGTGGAGCTGTCTTTGTGTGCCCCCAGGTGGTGGAGCGTAAGAGGACACCAGCAGAGATCCGTGAAGAGTTTGTGCGTCTGCAGAGAGAGCGTGATGAGAGGAGGCTTCAGCAGAGGACTAACCCTAAGGTGCTAAGCTTACCCGAACCCGATCCAGGGCTCTCCAGACTCCACCTGCAGTCCAGTTCCCTCCCTCCTGCTTCATAGTCTCACCCAGAGTCTACAAGCATCCTACATCTCTAACAGTCTCATATGTCCTCCGACATCGAGAAGGTAACTGTTTTACCCATATGTGTCATTTTGCTCAGGGGACAATAAGTGTGGGAGTGGATGCGACCGACCTCTTTGACCGCTATGAAGAAGATTTCGAAGATGCATCTAGCGGAGGCTTTCCACAGGTTGAGATCAACAAGATGCACATATCACAGTCCATAGAGGTATGTGGTGAATCAACCCAAGATGATGCTCACCGAGTATTTCTTGCCCTACCTACCCTTGTTTTGTGCGTTGGGTTGCAATTGTCCCGTCCAGCCTCTTTGGAAGTCTTTTACTAATCATCTTAACTTGCTTAACGTTAACTTGAAAGGACCATCATACGTATGGCATCCAGGGTTGTTTAGTGTCACTATGCAACAGCTCTGCTCACTGCTTCAGCACGGTTATGGAATTTGGTTACTTTTAATTTGTATTTTAGACTCTCTTTATTCCTGTAGCAATCATAGTGATCTGGTTCTAGAGATTTGTTGATAAGGCACCCAAAGGATGTGGCCTTAGACTTCTGGTGCTGGTATCATGAAGGGACATGTCCATAGAAAGCATGCTGCAAAGCTGAGAGACACTGACGGTGTGCCACTCTTTCTAAGGCTCCACTGACCGCGAAGGACACGGCTGTGCTCTCGGGCTCCCTCTCCACACACAACGGCAGTGGGGGCGGCAGCATTAGCCTGGTGCTGCGAAGAGTCACCTCTATCAAGGGATGGGGGGAGGTGAGGAAAATGTGCTCCTGAGAACGTGGTGTGCTTACTTTTACGTTGACTTCTATTTATTTAGCAGATGCTTTTCTCCAAAATGACACACCACTCAGCAAACAAAAGTGCTTTTCAGCAACAGATAGATTGAGATACGAGATTCTCAAAGCACAGTCAGTTCTGTGATGTCACTATTTAAACCAGGGTACCTTTCACAAGAAGGTGCACATAGATTTGGTAAAGGCTTTTTTTTCTTTGTTTACATTTTTAACGGATAATGTAGTCCAAGTTTATGTAGTAGCTGGGAGATCAGGAGGGAAGTGAGTATGAACGTGTTTTGAGACCGTTCTTGATTGTAGAGAGCGGATCAGAAGGTTTAAGGGACATAATTCTGATTATGGACCTTCTTATGTGTGGAACCACCAAGTACCCTTGGGAACCAGCGTTGCTGAGGTGTACTGAGTGACCGGGCCCTCTTGGTATCAGGGTGCAGATCCATTGATGGTCTTCTAGGCCGCGAACAGAGTCTTGAAATTGACAGCCAGTGGAGAGAGACGATTAGGGGAGAACGTGGGAACACTTTGGTGGGTCAGACACGACTCGTGAAGTTCCATTCTGGATCATCTAGAGGGGCTTGATGGTCAAGATCGGATCACACGCATCCGACCGTCACATCCTAAACATTTTGATCGGCTCAAACGTCTATCTCCGGTGTCGCTAAAACGTCAAGAGAGAAATTTCCAAAGATAATAAATGTTTTAACATAAGCACTCAAATATAAAATATTGAAAGTTTGTGTTGCTGGTGTATAATGAAATAAGCTTACTTGTGTTCCTGCCCTGCTATACTTTGTGTGTGAGTGAGATTACTTCGGCATACTCTAACTCGGGGGGTCGGCTGGCTGTACACAGGTGGAGTTTGGCGCTGGAGACATGCAGGGGCCCCTCTTTGGAATGAAAGTGTTCCGCAACCTGACGCCACGCTGGTGAGTCGGGGGTCGGGGTGGGGTGTACATAGGGAGGTAGAGGGGCTGCTCGACGCTCTCAGATGTTCAATCTGCTTTGGAGTCATCGCATCTTCAGTCTTGTCATTATTAAGCATTATGAGGAGTGTGGCTCGTTCATATCGAACATGCCCATGTCACTCTTATCAGGTTTCGGTGGTAGAACTTATTCAAGTACATAATTTTCCTTGAATAATTAGCCTGCTACTTTCAGAAACACTTGGTATTCAGTTTTGCGTTTAAAGAAATGTTTTTGAATGAGTTTTGCCGAGGAACACATTTTTCATCCTGAAAACCTCACGTTTTATGTAGCTTGTGTGTAAACTTGTAGCTAAAATTGGTTAATTTTTCTTAAATTTACATTTATTTATTTAGCAGACACTTTTCTCCAAAGCGACGTACAATGTAGTGTTATCAATCCACACACCTTATTCACCAAGATGACTTACACTGCTAGATACACTACTTACACTGGGTCACTCATCCATACATCAGTGGACCACACACACACACACTCTGGGGGAACCTGAAGAGCATGTCTTTGGATTGTGAGAAGAAACCAGAGCACCCAGAGGAAACCCACGCAGACACGGAGCGAACATGCAAACTCCACATCCTCTCGCACCACCCAGGTGCCGTGAGACAGCAGCGCCACTCACTGTGCCACCACGCCGCCTGGGACAACAATTTTATTGTTTTTACATTTTTGCTGTTTTTGGTATTTTTACAACATTAAGAGCTGGCTCATTCCTGTAATGTGCAGCGCTCTCCGCATCAACTCCCATCGTCATTGTGAGGATTATCTCAGTTGGTGCACTGGGCTGCACATGACCAGTACCATAGTACATGGCAGTAGTTTATGGGCTGTGATCTGCTCTTGTTTGTCCAAGTCTGGCCCAGTGCAGCCTGTGGGCAGGGCACCTCAGAGGTTGTCTCTGCATGTAGTTCATGCTGGTACTGCTGGTGTTTCGGGGTGGGAGGTGATAGTAGCTACAGCACTCCTGTCTGGGAGAAATACCTGTCCTCAGACGTGAGCAGGATGCTGCTTTTTCCTATATGTGGCACACATTTTATACCAGGACATGCTCACAAAATAAGTATTGTTCAGAGCTAAAGTATTATTTTCACATGCGCATGTAAGGAAGCATCAAGCACTGGTGACCTTGCCGTGTTGTTCAGTTTGGTCTGTCTCTCTTTGTCGGTCGGTGGGTCGGTGCACCGGGCAGTTTCGCATCAGCGCAGTGTGGTGTGCAGTTCTCATCCCGCGGTGTGCGCCCCAGTGTCACTACCCTGTTTGCACGCCACCTGGACAACAACACTGTGGGCTATCTGCAGTGGCGCTGGGGCACCCAGTCCTCCATGAACACCAGCATTGTCAGGGACACCAAGAGCAGCCACTTCACCTTCGCTCTGCAGGTGAGCACTGAGGGATAGGCTCAGTGTGTAGGGGATTAGGGTGGGACCACTAGGTCTGTGTTACAGTTAACTGGGACAAGATTTAAAATATCGGCCTCGGCACGGACAGAATGAGCAGTACAGTATACATGTGTAAATCTGTACAGAAATCTCACTTGATCACAGGTGTTGTGTGAGTACATTCCAGTTCTACTGGTGTTAACTCTCCTCATCCTTCTCGACATGGTCCACTCTGTTCTTAGCTGGGGGTCCTTCACTCCTTTGTCATGATGAGCTACCAGTACAAGTTCCAGGATGAGGATCAGACCAAGGTCAAGGGCACGGTGAAGTATGTGTCTCCAGCATGGTGGACGCGAACGTGCTTTTCGGCCCTGTGTGCCGGCCCTGGACTTCATGAATCTTGAGGTGGGTTTGTCTGGTGTTGGTGTGTCCTCTGTTGTGGCCACAGATCGGGCTTCTTCGGCACAGTGGTGGAGTATGGCGTAGAGAGGAAGATCAGCCAGCACAGCATCCTCGGGGCCACCGTCAGCATAGGGGTCCCGCAGGGGGTCTCCCTCAAGCTCAAGTAAGTTGTAGTGAATGAGCACACTTACAGATGCACAGCTGGCTGCTACATGTGGACACATAAGGATCCTGAGTGGACTTTTATTGGCAAAAAGGTGAAAACTTCAAACACAGCTTAGTACTTAAAATTATTCATTCAGCTGATGTTTTTCTCCAATGTGATTTACAGTGTTATGCTACTTACAAGTATTTACCCATTTATACAGCTGGGTACTTTTACTGGAGCAGTTTAGGGTAAGTACCTTGCTCAAGGGTACTAGAGCTGGCAGTGGGATTTGTACCTGCAACCTTTAGGCACAAATCTGCTCTGTGTGTTTACGTTATTTGTATGGAGAATAAGATGAAGTGAAAGTGAAAGCACGACTGTTTTCGTAATATAGTTTCTGCTACCGGCCCTCCTTTTTGTATTTGAATTATTTTATGTTGACATTTATTTTTCTAGCTGGATCCACTATGCTCAGGCATCTCATTAACTTAGATAAAATGCCTTATGGGTAAATATTTTCTTACTCCAGGCTGAATCGCGCTAGCCAGACGTACTTTTTCCCCATCCACCTGACCGACCAGCTCCTGCCCAGTGCTGTTTTCTACGCCACCGTGGGACCGCTTGTCTTCTACCTGGCTATCCAGCGACTCATCATCTGGCCGTACACGCGTGCACAGAAGGAGCAGTAAGAGAAGTGGTTCTCTTGTTTGTCTGGTACTCAACCTGAGTGCATGACACTGATTTACTGACTTTGCAAGGCTCTGTGGAAAATATCTGGGCATATGACATAGCCTCAGTGATTGTACTTCAGCTCTTCATGTTGCAGACCCTCTCTGTCGCACTCACAAACATTAGTCTCTTGTCCAAGTTAGGAACTTATGAACATTTTCCATTTTATTTATTTTCAATTGCATTTTTTCAGTGATCTGTTTTATAACATTTCTGTTTGTTGTGCAAAGGAAAGAACCCGTGTTTACATTGCTGGCGGTGAAATGTACCCATACAGAGCAGGAATGTAGGACAAACTTGACTCGACTTATTTCAACGTAGTTTGCAAATGTTGGTCATCAATAACACAAGGATGTGTTTATAGGATGAACTGGTCATGAGTTCGCACTGAGTAAGTTTTTGTGGAGACCATACATTTTTACACACACACATACACTGTCTGAAACCACTTGTCCCAAGTGGGGTCGCGGCAAACCAGAACCTAACCCGGCAACACAGGGCACAAGGCTGGAGGGGAAGGGGACACACCCAGGACGGGATGCCAGTCCATCACAAGGCACCCCAAGCAGGACTCCAATCCCAGACCCGCTAGAGAGTGGGACCCGGCCAAACCCGCTGTGCCACCGCCTCCCCGCTAAATTAGTTTTAATGTTGTTCAAGATGAATGAACAATTATTTTCGTGACACTTTTGTCCAAGGCACCATGCAGTATTGGGTTTGAATACAGAGTTTCTTGTACAGTTATCTGTTTATCCATCTAGATAATTTATACTAGAGTAATTCAGCATAAGTGCGCCGCTAAGGGGAGAACTCAGGTTATTCAGAGTTCACTCCATCTTCTTGGGGATTTGAATTCGGGTTCTTCCGTTTGGAACTCGTCTAACCATTATACTGCCAAGTGAAGGGAGTCTTTTTATTTACCAAAGGTATACCCAAGACTTTCACAGAACCTAACCCGTAAATAAATCGAGGGATGTCAGTATTATCAAGCTTTCGTTGATGGTGTTTTACCCCTTAAATTGATTTTGGATTTACATTCAAATCAAATTACAAACGTTTCGTCATAATTGTGCTCCTAAGATGAGGAACCGGGGTATTCCTCTTAACGACTCAAAAAGAGCTCAGATTTTATAGATCTATAAATACATGGGGAAAATAGGCATAGAAGTATTTACTAAACTGAGTTCACCACAGTCTATATGTGTCTTGTCTGAAGTGACACTGGGTAATGTACCAATAGTGTCATAGAGTATTTTCATTATGACAGTGTTCATATGATTAATTTGGTGGTCGGTACAATGTGCAAACCCCCTGCTGTCCAATCCTACACCCCCAGAGACCTGGAGAAGCAGAGAGAGAGTGCAGCCTTGGACATCAACAGGAAGAAGCAAGAGGCCGAGTCTGCTGTAAGTTCACCTGTGTAACAGGAATTTCCACAGCATGGGAGATTAATGCAGCCTCAGCTCTGATTGATTATGTTATGAAAGTAGGAGAGGAAGCTGGGCTTTTCCATGTCTATCCAAGCTGTCCATCAGCATGATGGATGTGCTTTTTTTTTTTTTTTTTTTTTTTTTTTTTTGTGGAAGCAATGTGCTGATGTTACTGCCCGTTCTTCTCTGCAGATTCTGCTGATGCAGGAGTCCGTGCGAAGGATCATTGAGGCCGAGGAGTCCAAGATGGGTAAGATGAGTTCAACAGAGCAGACAAAACCGATCAATAAGGGACGTGTTTGCTGTAAATTTTGTTTGACCTCCTTATTGATCCTGTCTTCATAGGCCTCATTATACTTAATGCGTGGTACGGCAAATTTGTGACCAATAACAGGCGACAGGAAAGGGCGAAAGTCATTGATGTCACCGTACCTCTCCAGTGTCTGGTGAAAGACTCAAAACTCATCCTCACGGAGGCCTCCAAGGTAAAGAACATGCTGCTCAGGACATGTACGGTACTGTTACCCTACATCGCAAATCTTTGTGTTTCTGTACGACTTGTATCCAGAGTAAATGTTATGTTGTTACTTATGTAGTTAGCACTGCCACCTCACAGTGCTTGAGCTGTTCGGGCATAGGTTCAAATCCAGCTCAGTCTGGGTCAGGTTTGCATGTTCTTTCCATGTCTACATGTGTGAATAGATGAGTGAATGTATGCGTTTGTTGCTACCCTGCGATGGACTGGCATCCCATCCAGTGTGTACCCCCCTTAGCCATGTTGCCAGTGGTTCATGGACAGGGTCCAGACCCCTGTGACCCTTATCATGAAAGCAGTAATTGAAAATGCTTGGATGGATGTAATACTTATTCATCGAAAAAAGTAGTTGTCTTCAGTGGTTTTTGTACGTTGTATAAAACTCGATGTTTTCCATTAAGCACTTAGAGAGCTCAGTAACTCCTTAGAGGTATTTCACTCTGTAACCATTTGACCACAGATCTGATACAGTGAACATCTGACATCCTCCTGTGGATGTGGAGTTAATAATGCAAACCTTAAACTGAAGAAGGTGCACAGTCCTCATGTTTTATTAAGGTGTTTTCTTCAAATTCCAAGCAGTGATGGTGGTGGTGTTTGTTTAGTGTGTTAGTTTGCACTGTAATTTATGTGCTAAACCCTACAAATTAAAATAATCTGAAATAAAACTTTCTATGGGGAAAAAAAAACCTTTGCCTCATTTGCATGGAAAGGGGGTTAACTGGTTTTAACTCTTTCGGTAGCCTTCTCAGCCAGCACAACTGCTGGATTTTTTCCAGATAGATGCAGCCTTGAGTGTTTTTGTGGTTGGAGTGGATGTTTTTTCCCCTTTGCGGGATTAGACTTAAAACTATATGCAGTATTGGTATAAACTTTAGGCAAAGTGTAAAGAATGTTGTGAAAGGTGTGGTTTTTTTGCTAAGCGATGTTTGACTGTTGTGCCACAGGTGGGCCTGCCAGGGTTTTACGACCCGTGTGTGGGTGAGGAGAAGAGCCTCAAGCTGCTCTACCAGTTCCGGGGGTTGATGCACCAAGTCCTGTCTGGAGACATGGAGCCTCTCCGCATACCCAAGCAATGTGAGTGCTAAACCTCCCTTCGTCTCATAACGTACACTTTCCCCTTGTTGGTATCTGTGTATCCCTCATCACTGCCTGTTACTGGGATCCCCCTGGCAGTAGAAAAAAATTCCACTTCTCTCAGTGAGGGCAAAACTGACGGATAGCTGACCGTACGTGCCCTTGGACAGAGAGCCTGGACACCCCTGCGATAACTTCCGAGGGAATTTGAACCAGCTGGGTGTTGGTTATACGCTGGTTATGCATTTACATTCACATTTATTAATTTAGCAGATGCTTTTCTACAAAGTGACATACATCTCATAGAAAATACAATGTGTGCATTAAATTAGCAGAAAGAGACATAGATGCAGACATGTGATTCTTAAGTGCAGTTTCTTTTTCCAGCATATGAACCAATGTGCATCACACAAGTAGTTGCATAAAACTTTATCCGAATATCCACGATTCCTGATCACCTTCCTAGTAGTAATTTTTTTTTTGAGATACATATAAACATTTATGTTACATTGCAGGAGTAGCTGCGTAAAGGATTGATCCGGGCATGATCTTAAAGTTACGGTGCATGAACATTTACACCTTACATGAACTTAAGACATCATGGGTGAAGTGAGTCTGGAAGAGGTGAGTTTTAAGACCCTTTTTAAATGTGGACAGAGCTGCAGCAGTTCCGAGTGTGAGGGGGAGGTCGTTTCACAACAACGGAGCCAGAACCGAGAACCTTTGTGTTTTACCTTTCATGCGTTGAGACCAACAAGCGGAAGAGTGTAGCGGTCTGGTTGGGGTGTAACGGATGACCAAGTTTTGTAGATAGCTGGGAGCAGTTCTATTGATGCATTTGTAGGCCATAACCAGGGTCTTGAATTTGATCCAGGCAGCTACAGGGAGCCAGTGCAGAGAGACAAGGAGGAGAGATACGTGCAAATGCTTTGGCAGGTCAGACAACTTGGGCAGCAGCATTCTGTATCATCTGTAGAGGTTTAATGGCAGTAGCGGGAAGGCTAGACAGGAGAGAGTTGCAGTAGTCCAGACGGGGTGTCACCATGGCCTGGACAAGTAGTTGGGCAGAGTCTGTTGTGAGGTAAGGATGGATCCTGCGGTTGTTATGCAGGATGTATCTGCAGGTCCAAGTTGTGGCTTCGATGTGCTGAGAGAAATACAGACTTGAGTCGATCATCACTCCCAGACTCTTAGCCTAGGTAGGCAAAATGAGTGAGTTGTCCAGTTTGATTGAGACATTGTGACAGGACGATAGGTCAGCTGTGAGGTGAAGAATCTCTGTTTTGGAGAGGTTGAGTTGGAGGTAGTGATCAGAAATCCATGCATAGATGCCCAACAGGCAGGCAGTGATGTGTGCGGAAATGTCTGATGCTCCAGGTGGAGAGGAGAGGAAGAGCTGGGTATCATCAGCGCAGCAGTGGTATTTGAATCCATGGGAGGCAATGACAGGGCTGAGGGAGGAGGTGTAGCTCGAGAATAGCAGAGGACCCAGTACCGAGCCCTGCGGGACACCAGTTGAGAGAGACAGAGTAGAAGAACAAGAGCTCCACCAGACCACTTGATAGGATCTGTCAGATAGGTACGAGTGCTGTTTCTTTGATCCCAAGCTGACCAAGAGAAGAGAGTATAATCTGGTACTTGACAGTGTTGAATGCTGCAGACAGGTCGAGGAGGAATTCATTGTCGTACGCTTTGTTGCTGGCAAAGATCAAGATTCGAGAGAAAATCATGGAAACCTTTCACCTTTTATAACTGCCTCCTTTCTTGCCACTTTACAGCACACAGGATCAGCACAGATGCCTAGGACCCCTTACCTATGGACCAATAGAGGGTCAGGACCCTAGAGGATCCTACACTTGAAAGACCTGAAGGCTGCTCACCACCTTTTTATTACATTTTATGTATTTCAGACACTATGTTGACTCTTGCAAGCACTTCACAAAACTTCCAGGAAATTCTACAGGATGTCTGCGCTTGTGTGTGTGTTTGTGTGTGTGTGTGTGTGTGTGTGTGTCAAAATCTCCAACACTTTGGTTTCATAGAACCAGATAAGACTTCCGTAAAAGCAGTACATGGTGTAAGTCCTATGGAAGTGCCAACTGTCTCCTGCAGTCCAGTTGCAGATATTGGAGTGGTGCCCCCTTGAACACGCCGCCCTGAACACTGTGGATGAGGTCCACACTGAACACTGTATGCCTAGATCAAGGCAGAATAGAGATCAGCAATGACAAAGATACAAAAATTCTGAACTTGTTGGAAAATTTTTTTATTGTTTTAGTCTGTTGCCAACAGTTAGTTCTGTAATGATACTGTGTTGAAAAAAAAAAAAAAGAAAAAAAGTTTGTGTTTCAGTCCGAGTAGATCCAAAGCAGCTGCTTGTGATGTTAACCAATTTTTGTTAATTCTGGGTTCCTTACTGAATCTTCATACCTGCTCCAGAGAAGATTTTCTACAACCTTCATCAAAACCAGAAACTCCTTACAGTGCGGACTCGTAATGCGGCATGAAAGTTTGGACGCCGCCGTCCGTGTTATATCGGGTCTACAGTGTATTTGTATACAAACAGTACTAGTGTTAGTGTTAGTTATATTAATACAGGGGTGTCCAGTGTGTGGTCCGAGGGCTGTATGCGGCCTACTGTTTCATGTAATGTGGCCCAAAAAAACATTTGCAAAGTTAATACGTACTGTATATATCTGAATTCTGTTTAGTGCCATGATAATGGTTATCATTAAACATACATTGCATCTTAGTAAAATACAATAAAATAATTTCTCAGTTTTCATAAATTTAACATTCTTGACTCTCACACCTGTGGCGTTTGGGTCATTTCACATTAATGATTGTGGCCTTTGGTCAAAAAGGTTGGACACCCTTGCATTTGGTATGTACAGTATAGGTGTACAACTGTATACTGAGCTCTTACAATGGCCATAAATAATGGAACTGCTGTGAGATTAAGTGTGTGCAGTATTTTATGAATCTACACTCCTGGAGCACATTGTGTTGGTATTTTGGGTGCGTTTGTCACCTTGCCTGAGAAAGGAACTGGAGGGGGCCACAAATCTTCCACTGTCATGGAATAGCCAAAGGGAAGTGTGTCTTAATGCAAGTGTTCAAATTCCTCAGTCCACCGATTTGTGTTTATGTGCTGCTACATGATGTAGATTTAAATTTTCAGGTTTTCATTGTCAGCCATGTTCGTTACGTGTGTCATTACGGCTTCCTAATGACAGTTTAGGATTATTTATGATGTATAGTCCATTAACCTGTAATTCCTCTTTCTTGGTGTTTGTCCCCAAGGACTTGAGGCTGTAGTGATTTATTTTTTCTTTAAACAATGGTCTAAAATTACTGTGAATGCCTGTTTTGAACTTGGGAGATTTAACTGAATTAAATGACCCAACAAACACCACTTTGTCCTCATAGGAAGGAATATATACAGTATTATAGCTAGACTCTGAGATCAGTTACAGATGTATGTGAAGTTGTGTTAGTCTGCATTCATCAGACCTAAATGTGATGGACCAACAGGACTTTCCCAAGCTTCCTTTTTTTACTGTCTTATTTTAAAAAGTAAGTAGACATTCAGAGATGTTTAATTTTTGTGGAACTGGAACTTTTCATTTGCAGTAAATCACTTCAAAAAAGAAACTGTGAAGTGTCCTTATGCTCATGTGGTAAATGTTCTCCCTACATTCTTGAAAAGATCATCTGCTCATCCTGACTTACTACTTAACATGGAAAAAACAGCAGAGTAAACTAAATAACTAAGTTGTAAAATAAACTGTATACCCTTTAAGTCAACAGTTTAAGTTGAAGACTAAATAATAGTTGGGATTCCACATGTACTTTTACTTTTTAAGTAAGTTAATAGATGTTTCAGATTTATGTGCTGTTTAGGGTCTATTCTTATGCATGAAGTGTTTGTACTGGGTGCAGCAAAATTAGTTACCAAGCTGAACCGTAGAAGAAAACATCTCATTGTGGCGTCATTAGTTTTCCTTTCAAAGACAACTGTTGAACCCTACTAATGCTTCTTGTATCTTGCTGTTCCTGTTTTCTTGCGCTCTCCTTAGATTGGATTTTTCTGCAGTCTCTAAAATCAAATGTTCCTTTTAACAATAATATCTACATATAGTGTAGTTAACGTGGATGTTGTTTCCATCCCTCCCCTCGTTTACACACACACTGGTTGAAATCGCCTGTCCCGAGCGGGGACGCGGTGAACCGGAGCCAAACCCGGCAACACAGGGCGTAAGGATGGGGCGCCAGTCCACCGCAAGGCACCCCAAGCAGGGCTTGAGCCCCAGACCCGCGAGAGAGTAGGGCCCGACGAAGCCCGCTGCGCCACCCCACCCGCCATTCCCCTCATTTACATTTGTTTATTTAGCAGATGCTTTTCAATTCAATTTATTTTTATAGAGAGCTCTTCTCACGCAGCAACACGGAGCGCTTTAAAACAGGCATAAGGCAAGAAAAACAAGTAAATCAGAACACAGAAACAAAGAAGACAGTTGACTACAGACTCTCATAATATAATACTTTTATAGAGCTATAAGTATGCCTACTGGCCATGGATGAAAAGAACAAAAACTCCCAACAGAAAATTGAGGGAGAAAAAACCTCTGGGGGTCCAAGGGCCAGTGGCTGCCCACCCCTCCTGGGCATTCTAGAATAAATAATTCTAAGCCAGTTTAATAAGTAAGTAACAGTGGGATTGATGCTGTGCGGTAGCTTCATTTCCCAGTTCAGCAAAGTGCATCTCGTCCATCATGGCAGTTGGTCATCATCTTCAGTCGGGTGCATCTGTGACTGCCGGCCAGCTTCCTCAGGTCTTATTATAGGGAGACAATGCTCAACAAGAAAAGAAGTAATTGGTAACTTAAACAAGTAAATTTAATATGCTTTGGCATAGAGGAGGGAAAAACAAGCACAGCCAGGTAGAATTACATTTCGAAATGGAATGCTTGAGCAAACATGTAAATCTTTAGTTTGGACTTGAAAACTGATACATACGGGGCATTTCTGACAGTAACTAGTAGACTGTTCCACAGTTTAGGTGCTTTATAACTAAAGGCACGACCTCCTACTGTGGTCTTATTGATCACAGGTACTTTAAGGTAACCTGCATCCAATGAATGAAGATATCGTCCTGGGATATAAGAATCAGTAATCTCACAAAGGTAAGGTGGAGCAATGCCATGTACTGCCTTATAGGTCAGAAGTAGGGTTTTATAAAGAACTCTAAGCTTAATCAGGAGCCAATACAGTGATTTCAGTACCGGTGTTATACGGGCCCACCCACAGTGCCGCCCACCACACACACACACACACACACACACACATTTCCAGAACCGCTTGTCCCATACGGGGTCACGGGGAACCGGAGCCTACCCGGCAACACAGGGCGTAAGGCCAGAGGGGGAGGGGACACACCCAGGACGGGACGCCAGTCCATTGCAAGGCACCCTAAGCGGTACTCGAACCCCAGACCCACTAGAGAGCAGGACCCGGTCCAACCCACCGTGCCACCGCGCCTGCCACCCACCAATTATCAATAAGTTCTGCATGCATGTAAACTGCAACTTTCTGTAATCTAGTGGAGACTGGGTCTACAGGGCAGGTAGTACCTTTCATAGAGCGAATTAACACGGTAATTTCCTCTATAGTCATTACGTCGAAACTACTGAGACAGTGCGGACAGCAACTAATATTTTCGTCGTCAGAACCGCTAATGCTGGCTAAGACCAAACTAGAGGGCACTATGGATACCTGGATATTACGACAAATTCACCATTCGTAATGGTAGCAGAAATAATTTATCTTTGTGTTTACCAGTTAAGTAAGTGAAGGTATTAAACAAGAAACAAAGGTTTTTCTCATTTTCATCAATTAATTTTGCGTAGTATTCGGATCTGGCATGAAAAAGTGCTTTTCTATCATTTTTTAGACAATCAAACCCGGCTACATAATAAACGTTCAGTTTAGCTGAACGCCATTTACGCTTTATGATTTTTAACTTTATTGCACGAGTTGATTTTTTGAACCACCAACTGATTCGTTGAACCACCTTTTCTCCAAAGCGACTTCAGATTAACTCTGTAGTGTTATCGGCCCACACACCTTATTCACCAAGGTGACTTACACTGCTAGATACACTACTTACAAAGGGTCACTCATCCATACATCATGTTACCAACCATGAGATATGATGCTCTGTGTGTTGTGGAACTCCTGGTGTTTTCTCATGTGCTGTAACAAAAATGAGCTGCTGGGTTGGCCAGGCTCACCGTTATTCAACAAGTCTACATGGCTCTCAGTTCTGCACTCAATGAATATGTGGTCATATTGCAGATTTAAAAAAAAAATCACCTATTACCTACAAATCAATGACAGAAGCAATGAAATTGACTTGGTGACTATTCCTCTCATAGAAGTTCAACAAAACATAATTCCTCTGTTGTAATTTGCTCTTACTGTCAAAATAGCTGAAGATACTGGCTAAATAAATTAAATACAATTATTTAAATCTGTTGAAAAAGGGTCTCAAAGTCACTCTACAGTGGACTAAATCTGCTGATTTTTATCCCAACCCATCAGCTGGTCCAAGCACTTCAATTAGGCAATATGTGGAGAAAAAATGTCTAAGTCCTTGCAAATCATTGAGCACAAATGCTACATCTGAGGTATGGGACACTAAGAAATTATCAATTTTTTTCCTCTTTCAAAAAGTACAATTATGAAGTATTATTGTGAAAATATAGGCTGCTGCTAAGAGCATCCAAAAGGCCACTGTGGAATGAGTTCTAGATCTGTGCCCAGTACTGCTACACGAAGGTACTGTGACAAATTCAAGTGTGCAGCCCAAGTTTATTAAAATAAAAAAAAAGAAATGGCTGCCCCAAATCTGTGCATTTTAAAATATGCTCCAGTTAACTGGCTTGCTCAGGAATTTTGCTAACTTTGAGATGTACGTCACTTTGGAGGAAAGCATCTATTAAATGAATAAATGTAAACTTGAATAAGGACCTACAGTGATGTGAAACATTTGTGTTTTGAGGGACCGGTCTTCTAATTTTACTTCCTTTGTAATCAATAGCAATAATCCAGTATAGTCAACTTGCACAGCAAAGGAAATGAGATTCATCAGCATCTCAAAATCAAATCTTGTTCATTCATGAATGACATGTCAATCACACAGCTGAGAGATCACATACAACCATCTAATATACACACACATTTTCAGAACCGCTTGTCCCGTACGGGGTCACGGGGAACCGGAGCCTACCCGGCAACACAGGGCGTAAGGCCTGAGGGGGAAGGGGACACACCCAGGACGGGACGCCAGTCCGTCGCAAGGTACCCCAAGCGGGACTCGAACCCCAGACCCACCGGACAGCAGGACTGCGGCCCAACCCACTGCGCCACCGCACCCCCCATCTAATATAATTGACAGGAAAATCTCAGTCACAACAACAATATGCATGATGTCTTAAAATTATTAGATCTTTATTTATGACATTTCACAATATATAGTTTCACAGAAACAGCTTCTTTGCTTACCCCACTTCTCTGTCTCTAGATGAAAACTTGACAACTCCGACCTCTGCTGTCTTACTGTTCCAAACATTTCTCCAGATGTTATAAAAACAACGGAGCGGGGGGGGGGGAAACCTTTGGTAAAGTGTAACGATACAACATTTTAAGGGAATGGAATTTTACAAAATCACAGCGTAGTCTGTGGTTGTTTGGAACTTAGAATTTAAAATTTAGACATCAAGGTCATTGAGCGATAACGCAGCCACTGAAACTGAAAAGTTAAATTCTCGAGATGCAAAATACGTTTTTTACAATTTCAAAAATTGAATCCAACAACCCAAAACAAGCCTGTTATAGGGAAATAATTTAACTTTCCATTAGAAATTACACATTGGCCTGGAGTAGCTAGAGACGTGGGTTAGTGACTGCGTTTGAACCACGAGCCAGAGCCAGAAGCCCCTTGTTAAGAGAAAACAGCTCTTGGTGCGGACTTTGTTACAAAAGAGAGGTTAGAAACGCAGCAGCTCAGCCTATGCTTTTGAAAGAGCAAAGTGGGAGGACGCAATGTATCTACAACAAGCACTTCTCTTGAATAAAGGGGTTGATGCAAGTGGTCCTCTCTAAATCCCCAGTAACCCCAAACAAGTCAATTACAGCCAACATTTCTTCTTAACTGCAGAAATCTCAGGTGTTGAAGTGGACCGCATCTCTGGCAGGCCATTATAATAGAATATGTCGTCATAGCATCCACTACTGTATTAGCTTACAGAAGATCTGTCCTCAGAAGTGCATCTTAATCAGTTTTATTAATTGTACATGAGAGTTGCTCTGCAACCCACCTTGTATGTCATTTAATCCAAAGTTACACACTTTCCCATTGTCCATATTCCAGTGTCACAAAAATGGAGGAAAAACAGAATAAGGCAAAGAAGTTCTACTTTTCAATGTACTGTACACTATAAATAACTGTAATCTCCGTTTAATATCACTTATGTACTGTGCAGTTCAACAGAAGTGTCTAGTGGCACTAGGTGACGTGACCAGCCACCGTACAAATCATTCTTACCAAACAGTTAAACTTAAATGAGCATGAACTGGATATGTCTTAAGTGCTTGGGTTGTGTATCATATGTAGTATAAATCTACTCTCCACAGGACTGCTGTGACCATTAGGATATGCTGCATGGACAGTAACTAGGTGCAAACCAAGGCTCCGTCCAAGCGGCAGCTGGACAACACTGCGATCCCCTTCCCATTAATCAAATCCAACTACGCTCTGTATGACACAGCGAATGGACCTCAACATCAGTTCTTACCAATAACCCGCTCCCCACTCAACTTACCTACACATTTAAACATGTAGAGTCAAGAAATGTGTAAACTTCAAAAATCCACAAGAAAAAAAATGATACTCAACAGTAAGTTCTCCTTTTACAGCTTCTAGGTACGAAAGCACAACAGAATGGCAGAATACTTGTCCAAAATTGGGCTAATGCTTAATATAAAAAAGAGATAGCCGCTACATAAAGAAACATGGGCTATTTCAGAAGTAAATTAACTGCAGGAATATCTTCGAAAGCTGTAGATACACCTGGGCATTTCCAAGAACAGTCCAGGAAAAGAATGTTTCCCCTCATTTTAAAAAGTGCACCGTTTCAGTTCAATGAAAATACTGCCTAATGTACCAGTTTTGAAAAGTTGTCTCTGGTCGTATAACCCTGAAGAAGTCCGTCTCCATTCACCTACAATTATTTTGTTTGTTGGTGCTCTGATTGCCATGCGGTTGGACATTTTGGGAGAAAGGAGGTTTTCAGATGTGCCGGAGACTTGTTCCTTTGGGAAGAAGGGCAGTGATCAGTCCAAGAGGTGCCTCCTGGACCCCGTTCTAGAACGACTGGACCGACGAATGTCAAACTTGGAGTCCTTGCACCTCTGGCAGGTGTAAGTCTCTGGGACATTGGATTTGCGAATTTTGGCACAGGACAGGTGGATCCAGGTACTGCACTGATTGCACTCAATCATGGCCCGTCCAGCAAAAGGCTTCATACAGAAGCATGTGACTAGGTCCCAGGAGTCATCATCTGGAAAGACAAAATAAAAGATCAGTGTCATTGTGCACATCAAGTTATGAAACACATGCATGTGTTTGAGCACTTATGACATAAAGAAGTTACTTTACCAAAAAATACACGTGTAATTTTTGTCAATTCCTTAGCCTCAAAGTATATAAAAAAAACTAGTAAAACAGACCTTAACTTGTCCAGCTATGGTAGTAATAGTATACAGCAGACGGTCATGAATTTTGTCAATTCACTTCATTACATGACCATAACCTGTCTTCTGTTACATGAGGAAAAAGGTGGAAAACACACAAACACCTAAAAAAAAGAGAAAAAGAGTACCTGAATCCACCATAATATCCTCATCATCTCCAGAACCGTCCTCATCCCTGAACACCACCTGCTTGCCAAGCCGGATCACTGTCCTCTTCCTGGGGGTGCCCTCTACCTTCAGGACCACCGACTCCCCTTTTGGCTCCCAGCATGGCTGCTCTGTGCCCTGCTCCTCCTTGCAGGCAGGGGTGGGGTCCAGAGTCTCTGCAGGAGAGCCTGACACATCCAAGGACGGGCTACAGATGCTGAGGAAATCCTGTGGCTCCTCCTTGATTACTCGGTATGCGGGAGAGAGATCAATCGATTTCTCCTCTGTTCGATACTTAAGTTTCTTCTTTTTCTTCTTTCTCTTGACCTTCTCTACCTTCCTCCTCTCATCAAGGTGGAGGCCTGTTGGTTTTGAGTGCTTCAGAGTTTCCAGACGTTCAACAGCTCCTTTTGGGCCAGTATAGCTCTTGAGGTCTCTGGGCCGAGGTATGTCGCTGGTGAGGGGGAGCCTGTGGTGCGGCATCTCCCAGCCATCACTATCTGCTGTGCTGCCCGTGCTGTTTGGTGGACTCGACTGGCTCCTGAGTGAAGGCTCCTGGAACGAGCACACAAGAAAAAAGGGAGGGGGGGGGGGGGAGACAGAGGATGGGTCATGGGTGGATTATGCCCCTTCATGTCAGCAGTAAAGCGTTTGCCTTTCACAGCATCACTGTGGACTCCCCACACAAACCCTGGCGTTCAGAACCTTCCGGCTCAGGAGCTTGGCATAATGTGGATGCAGAACATGAATGAGTGGGACACCGGACACTTTGACGGAGTACACGAGCCAGGGCAACCCATGGTAAAGCGCCATCGGCGCTATCGAGCCTTTCATCTCTCTCTCTTCCTTTTGCATTACAGGCCAAAATACGGCGCTTCACTTTCTTGCAATTTTAAATTCAATTCTAAAACAATATTTTACAGCAGCTATGTAACTTAGAGCGGCGCCAAAGCAATTCTTTTAAACACAGAAACTGCATTTGTGTAGGTGGGTACGCCTGTGACCCTGATCAAGAATTCATTGCCTTATAAAGGAATAATCTGTGGTGAAGCTGTTTGAGAGTCCAGATAGATTACTCATAAAAGCCTGAGATGGTTCACATTGAGAAAAGAACTTTGAACAGGGACAGCTGTTGTAGTAGTGGTTAGAGCTTCTGCCTTTAGACACAAAGGTTGCAGGTTCAAATCCCACCTCCAGCTGTACCCTTGATCAAGGTACTTACCCTTAAAAAAATTGCTCCAGTTACATTACCCAGCTGTATAAATGGGTAAATAATTGCAGGTATCTTAGTATTGTGAGAAGCTGCTTTGGAGAAAAGTGGCAACTAAGCAAATAAATGTAATGAAAACTTGCTCCTCAAAGTGGATGGAAGGGAATGACAAAATATTACTATGTCTCAATTTTTCAATGTAAAATTCACATAATAGCTTTTTAAATCACCAAGTAGTTCACAACTCTCAGCTTGTCGAAAGCACACATAATTCAGACCCATGAGGAACGTATATACACTTACTCATCGACAATGAAACAACCTACAGGAGGTCTGGTTTAGTAGATGATTCTACCGAAACCCAAAGTGGACAACAGTACAGGGGTACAGTAAATACAGCATTATTAGTCCTGGGAATTTGCAACCCTTTTCACGTACATGTCAAAGACATTCATCAATTAGCGAGCTACTGTTTATTAATTCTGAAAATCTCAGCAAAGAGGTTCTCAATCTTCTTGTAAACAAATGGCTTGCAGTAGCGGTCTCTATTCAACCTATTACTTTATTTTGTTGCTCATCTCACAAGTTACTCAACTGTACAAAGAGCTGGTAGCGTAGCGGTTAGAGCTGCTACCTTCGGACCCAAAGGTCGCAGGTTTGATCCCCACCTTTGGTGGTAGTACCCTTAAGGAAGGTATTTACCCTAAAAATTGCTCCAGTAAAATTACCCAGTTATATAAATGGGTAAATAATTGAAAGCTTGTGATAATTGCACCCTTCACATCCAGGTAACATTCTGCATTACTGACCATCCAGTTAAATTTAAAAAAAAGGACCAAACTTTATAAGTGGTCCTTCTCCATCCCAACATGGAGGCTGTCAGAAGGTTTAGAAGAGGAGTAGGGAATCCTAATTACATTTACTTATTTTCTCCAAAGTGACTTCCAATGAACTCTATGTAGTGTCATCAGCCCACACACCTTATTCACCAAGGTGACTTACACTGCTAGATACACCACTTACAATGGGTCACTCATCCATACATCAGTGGAACACACTCTCTCTGTCACTCACACACTATGGGTAAACAGCATGTCTTTGGACTGTGGGAGGAAACCAGAGCACCCGGAGGAAACCCCACGCAGACACGGGGAGAACATGCAAACTCCACACAGACTGAGCGGGGATCGAACCCACGTCCTCTTGCACCACCCAGGCACTGTGAGATCACCACTAATTAACGTATCGACTGCGATCTACCTCTTCCACATTACTAACACAACAAGAGTGCAGTGGCAAAGCCAATTCGACAGACACAGGATCCACTCCCCATTCTTTACCTGTTCCTCAAACACCAAAAACAAGTTAGAAAACACACCAGACGTTCTTAAATATGAAGGGGGGGAAAAAAAAAAAAAAAAAAAAAAAAACCAATACATCATGTACACAAAGTACCACACAGTCATGGATATGGAGATAACAGTAAGACACCTTTCATTTGTTTACCTTCGTAAGAGAGGCTTCTGGAGAGATATACAGTATATTCTCCAACAGCGAGACAACACCAGTTTTATTTGTCGTTGGCATTTTTGCCCATTATGCATTTTCCTTACATGACAGGTGGAACAAGAGCCATGCAAGAACGCCAGACACCTTTGCTTTCATTATTTCAACCAGTAGCAGACTTTTAAAAGGAAGACGTCCATCCCCATGTAACAAAGTGGCTGTGAGGCTTCCAGGCTACTATACACACTGGCATAAAACAGTCCAACGAAGCAAACAATCACGAAAGTGAGGCCGATAAAATGATTCTTAAAAGGAAGTCAGTTGTCCCTATTGCATCATATGAACCAGTAGCTTATAGGATAAAACGCGTCACTCTGTAGGCACCGCGGTCGCTGTTCACGTTTCAGGCTGTCTTCGTGCAAACCGGTATTTGGACAGCGCAAGAAAAAGTTAAAACGTTAAAAGTGCGGTGCTTAGAAACATGTTATAGACTTACTTTGAGTGCTTGAGCATGTTTGCAATACTGCTCCGTTCACAAACGCCACACTCACCTTGGATGGCTGCCGTCTCCTTAATTCAAGAGCTCTATTTAAAATGAGTAAAAGGGAGTATTTAAAACTAGACAAAGCAATCGTGCTCCACACCTTCTCCAGGAAATGAGCCTTTTATTGCCAAAGTGTTTTCATCTTGAAAAAAGAGGAAAACAGAACAATGGCGATTTGCCTAATGGCGAAATTTCTCAGGAAAAAAAGTGTACCCTGTTATATGAGGAACGGGTGTCCCTCAATTTACCTAACTAATATTCTCAAGCAGTATTGGAAAGACCTTGGATGGGTTTCCACAACAGCATTTTCTACACAATTCTGAAAAATATGCTTTAGATTCATAAGAAGTAACCTGCTTCTTATGGTATTTGCCACAATGAAATAAAAATAGAGGGCAGAAGATGATGTTAGGGTTACTAGGCACAGCTAGTAAAATAAATCTCGTCTGGCACAGGCTGCGTTAGTCTGGATGGTTACTTGAGACCAAATCATATCGTCCTCTCACGCATCTCATTCTTCAGTCCCGCCAGCAGTGACATTTCCAACACTAAACAGTTTAAAAAGGTTATCTAGTGTGGCAAGTACAATTTTTTTTTTATATGCAGTATCCACATTCATACGGATTACCTTTACATTTCAATCGATATTTATAATGTGTAGCTGACTACAGAAATGAACATCTGCATTTTTTAAAAAAATTAACTGTTACAGTTCTTGGACTACCAGTTTTGACCTGTAATATAAGCTACAGTAAAGTTTCATATTGCATATGTGCTCCACCATTAAAACAGGCCAACCTTAGCAGATATATTTAACGATTTTAATGGTAAAATAAAGTACTGCATGAATGTCTACCATAACATACACCATATATTATAATATATGTCACTTGGTTATCAAACGTAGGGGGATTAGTGGCACAGCGGGTTGGCCGGGTCCTGCTTTCTGGTGGGTCTGGAGTTTGAGTCCTGCTTGTGGTGCCTTGCAATGGACTGGCGTCCCATCCTGGGTGTGTCCCCTCCCCCTCCAGCCCTGCGTCCTGTGTTGCCGGGTTAGGCTCCAGCTCACCGCGACCCTGCTTGGGACAAGCGGTTTCAGACAATGTGTGTCTGTATGGTTATCAAACTGTGCATCATACACATGAAGCCATGCACACGAAAGAACCTGGTAAGTAGACAGCTAAACAAAGGACATGTATTACCAGTCATAGTAAGAAGAGTGCTCCGAGAAATAGTGCACTACTTTTTGCAGTGTACATCAGGGATAATGTATTAAAGACTTTCGACTTCACCTTCCTGCTTTGCCTCTACTACGCTGTCCGCTCTTCCTTTTGCTGCGCAATTCTCAGATCTATCAACAGACAATGCCACTAACATTTTCCTCTCTGCCCAGTTTTCCTCCCTTGACTCTCTCTGTCCTCTATCTTCCAGACCAGCATGCCCCAGTGCCACCCCATGGCTGACTGATACATTTCATTACGTGCTAATAGGCCAAACTCCGGGCTGCAGAGCGAAGATGGGGAAAATCCAAGACTTGCTTGGACCTGGATGTCTACAAACAACTCTTAGCTACTTTTCATTCTGTTGTCTCCTCAGCTAAAACTACCTTTTACCACAACAAAATACAGTCTGCAACTAAAAAACCAGACTCTCTGCCACCTTCTCATCCTTTCTGTGTCCTCCGCCGCCCCTTCCTTCTTCTCTCACTGCTGATGACTTTGCTTTGTTTGTCAGAGATAAAGCAAACACAATCACAGACAAGTTCTCAGCATCACCCTGCCTGGTTTGCACTGGACCTCCCTGCGAATTCATGCTGTCCAAATTCAAGCCGCTCACCGAATCTGAAATCTCCGACCTCCTGATATGACACAGAGCCACCACCTGCTTGCTTGATCCGATCCCATTGTCACTCCTACAGAACATCTCCCTACGACTCTCCACCTTCATCTCTAAGATCATCAACTCCTCGTTCTCCTCTGGCTGCTTCCCAGCTGCCTTTAAAACCACTCATTTCACCTCTCAAAGAAACCCTCCCTGGATCCCAGTCCAAAACTACAGACCAGTTTCCCTCCTCTCCTTCCTGTTTAAAACTCTAGAGCAGGTGGCCTGCTATCAACTGTCTGAATTCCTTACCTGGAACCATCTCCTCAATGGATATCAGTCTGGTTTCAAAGTTGGTCATTCCACTGAGACAGCGCTTCTGGCAGTGTCTGATGCTCTCCAATCTGCTAGAGCCACCTCCCTCTCCTCAGTCCTCATTCTCCTTGATCTGTCTGCAGCATTCGACACCGTCAACCACCGGATCCTACTCTCCGCTCAATCAGCTTGGGCTCAAAGGAGCGGCACTAAGATGATTTGAGTCGTACCTATCTGACAGATCCTATCAAGTGGTCTGGTGGAGCTCTGTTGTTCTCCTCTGCCTCTCTCAACCGGTGTTCTGCAGGGCTCGGTACTGGGTCCTCTTCTCTTCTCGATTTACACCTCCTCTCTCAGCCCGGCCATAGCCTTCCATGGATTCAAATACTACTGCTATACTGATGATACCCAACTCTTCCTCTCCTTTCCACCTGGAGCATCAGATATTTCCGCATGCATTGCTGCCTGAATTTCAGACATCTCTGGAAGGATGTCTGATCACCACCTCCAACTCAACCTCTCCAAAACAGAGATTCTTCACCTCCCAGCTGGCCTGTCGTCCTGTCATGATGTCTCGATCAAAGTGGATAATGCACTCATTTTGCCTGCCTCCTCAGCTAAGAGTTTAGGAGTGATGATTTAGTCAAGTCTATATTTCTCTCAGCACATCGAAGCCACAACCCAGACCTGCAGATACATCCTGCATAATATTCGTAAGATCCATCCCTACCTTACAACTGACTCTGCCCAACTACTTGTCCAGGCCATAGTGACATCCCATCTGGACTACTGCAACTCTCGTGTGGCCTTCCTGCTACTGCCATCAAACCCCTGCAGCTGATACGGAACGCTGCTGCACGAGTTGTGTTTGACTTGCCAAAGTGTTCTGATGTATCTCCTCTACTTGTTTCTCTGCACTGGCTTCCTATAGCTGCCCAGATCAAATTCAAGACCCTGGTTATTGCCTACAAGTGCATCAATAAAACTGCTCCTAGCTATTCACAAGACATGATCAATCGCTTCACTCCAGCCAGACTCTTTTGTTTGTCTAATTCTGCTCACTTGGTGGTCCTGCACACAAGAAGTAAAGCACACGAGAAGTAAAACACGGAGGTTCTCGGTTCTGGCTCCGTTGTGGTGGAATGACCTCCCTCTCTCCCTGAGAATTGCTGGAACTCTGTCTACATTCAAGAATTCTGGACTGATTTCGCCCAAGATCTCTCCAGCTCATGTATGGTGTAAATCTTCATGCACCGTAACTTTATGATCCTCCCCAGATAAGCCTTTACACAGCTGCTACTGCTGTATTGTATATAAATGTTTGTGTACCTTTTTATAAAAAAATTTTTAAAAAAATGTAAGAAGGTGATCAGGATTCATCTATCCTGAGTTTTATGCACCTACTTGTGGAATAACATTGGTGCATCAAGTAGAAAAAAAGAAACTAGGTTTACTTAAGAATCACATGTCTGTAGCTATGTCCCTTTCTCCTAACGTAATGAACAAATTGTATTTCCTCTGAGATGTACATCACTTCGGAGAAAAGTGTCTGCTAAATAAATAAATGTAATTTTGATTATGGCGGGAAAAAAACATTACAGCATGTTCAATGGATAAAATCATCCATGCAAGGCTTGCAATAAAGTTTTTTGTTTGGTTGTCTACAGGATAGGTACATTTTATTTTGATCAGTTATTTCCCTGAAAATATAAATGTTGTTTTACATTTAAATTTGTCATAATTTTCTTTTTATTCATGTTCTATTATATTTACACCCTACTTGCCAATTGTCTATTACTTCTTCCCTTCCTTACCCATTATATGTGAGATTTTCGTTATGTACTAGGAGTAATGGTGTTTCTTTAAAAGAAATGACCCAAAATAGAAAGACATTGGTTCTACTTCACTTAATTTATGACAATTATGGGTGCTTTCAAACAGAAAAACTATTTCTAAACTAAAATGCAAGCAGTGATTTCTCACTTTCTTTACTATAATTAATTTTACATTTTCAAAAGTCTCAAATCACATGTGTGTTCCACTAGCCTTAACAGTCCAAATTTAGCAGATGCACGTTAGTGGGCTTAACTGTCTTCCAGGCAAGGAAAAAAATATTTCCTTGAAGATACAAATGTTATTTTACATTTTAATCTGTCATTATTTGTCACAGTTGTTACTTCGCAGTAGATTGCTTGATACAGGTGGTCCCTGATTTACGATGGTTTGACTTACGACTTTTTTGACTTTACAATGGTGAGCTGGCAATAGACATTCAGTAGAAACTGTACTTCGAATTTTGCATTTTCATTTTTTCCACGGGCAAGCGATACTCTCCCGTGATGTTGGGCAGCGGCAGCGATCTCCATCTCCCAGTCTATCACGCAGAGGTGTGTATTAAATGCATTTTCGACTTACGATATTTTCGATTTATGATGGGTTTCAGGGAATATAACCCCATCGTAAATCAGGGACCACCTGTACTTTGTCCACTCATCCACCGAACAGGTGTCAAAACAATTCTACCTGTTTGAGTAAAGAAATTTAAGCAAATTACCTGTTCCAGACAGTAGGAAAACCGTCAATATCGAACTGCGCCAGACATTTGTACATTTATTAACCTTCCAACATAAATTCTGAGACAATTCCAAGAAGCACTGGATGCAAAGTATGATGTAGATGAGAATCCAGCTCTTCACAAAGCACTGAGTCATTCCTACAATCACAGACTAAAGTGGCTAATTCTAAATAAAAGTACACAGCCAAAACACATGCAGAAAACCACAATACCTAAAGGTAACAAACACAGGAAGAACTTGCAGAAAACATACAAATTGGGCTGAGCCTGGATATGAACCTGCCATCCCAAAGCAGAGGCAAGAAGGCACAACCTCTGAAAACTAAGTCACTGTATCTTCTCGCTGGAGAAACAGGCAAATAAAAATTATACTTGCCAGTATATTAAGTTGCCACATTTTCATGTTAATGTCTAAAAATGCACAGATTTACACACATACCTTTTTCAAAATCCTTTCCTCTGAAACTACTCATTTCTCCAGGGCAGGCATGCCCATATGTTGAGAGATTTCGGTAGGGAAAGACTATCACCCAACATATTTAATACAGCTGGTCTTGTTTAACCAGATAATGTTGAAACAACATTTAAAAAAGCTATATCACAAATTAAAATTCATAAGGACAAAGAAAGCACATTTCACACCAGAGCAGACAACCATCCAAAAAGGAACTTAAGCCATGCCTAACTATGACAGAGTCCAACTTCTGATATTTGAACAGTAGCACTACTGAGTTGTCATTGTATCTGAATTTCAAACCTGATTTTAATTTGAATTATTATGAGTGAGAATACTTGATGCAGCAAAAAAAAATTATGCAGTACCATGTGGTCCTGCTTATAAGCACTGTGAATGCCAGTTATATCCACACAATAAACGGGAGGTCCCTGTTGATCACAGTAAACAAATAGCACTCTATTCTTCAATATGAACCAGTTCAGGGGGCTCCTGTTATTTACAAATAATTTGTCTCCCCAAACTGCAAAATCATTTTAGTGCAGCACACAGTCAAATTCTCTAAGAATGTGGCAATAGGCATCTTTATTTTTTGTTCTCCTTCAACAGAGTTTAAGCACTACTATTTTTTCTAGCCAACAGCTCAAAACTGCTGTTATGATTATCAACACATTTATTGATTTGCAATCAAAGCACAGAAATGAAATTCTACCAAAAACATTAAATGCTGGAAAAATTAAGAGTTACACAACAGCAGTATGTAGCAATGGACTCACTGACTAACAAAATCAGAACCTGATAACCTTCTGGGACAACAGTAGTTCATTTCCTCATCAGAAAACTCGTTTTGAAGAACCAGCCACTAACATCAACACCTTGCACACGTGCTGACTGGGTACAACAAAACTGGAGACAAGATTTTCGGTTACTGCCGGCTTACCATGTATGAATTAACAATGTTTAAATTAACAACAGCAGCAAAACTGGATATTTAAATATTTTCAAAGCACGGCTTTTACGTAGCCGTGAATGGCGCCCGAGAAATTCTGCCAGCGGTGACGGCGCTCAGCGCAATACTTAAAAGAGGATGGGTGGGAAGGGAGAACGAGTTTCACGGCTCTGGCTGGTCTTCCAACCCTATCATCTTCAGAGATCGGATACAACATGCAGACAGGATGGGCCACTGTCTCCCAGCTTAGTTCCATCCCGGACCACCAACAGCCCACGCGTTCCAATCTGCGCTTACAGAGCAAAGTGTGCACTACGGTGTCGAGCATGGCACAGAGGCGGGGACTGGATGAGCGTGGAGACTGGAATGGCCCTCTTACCCTGGGAGAGGGACGTCCCTCCAGGACAGAGAGGAAGAGTATTGGCGGGGCAGTGTCGTGTGGGGAAGCCCGGCACTGCAGCTGCCCACGCTGCTACTTATCTGTGGATTAAACAGAGTGAAACAACAGTAGCACAAAGCAGCACCACGACACACAACAAGACACCATGGCACCGGCCTGCAGACCACCGCTGTCCGTAGACTTTGCACGAGCCGTCCTGTCGAAACCCCCCGAGCGTGTAGCATCCGCTTAGAAACACCAGTCCTCTATTCATCACGAGACACAAAATACACTCAGTATGATTCTCTGAAGCACACTTGCTCACCACAAATACAGAGAAATGCTGCAACGGGGAATTTTAAACATACATGACCCTCAACCGTTGACGCCTATACCGTTTCTTGGTTTGCAAAAGGAGAGAAGAAAAAACCTGCGGTGTATATGGGGGACGGACAGCGAGAAGAAGGGATTTTAAAGATACGTTTGTTCTCATACAAGGTATAAGCCTTTACTTACCTCTTCGGGGTAGGGAATATAACCTGCATAGGCCAACACAAACGTGCAGAACTGGTTAAAGTCCTCCACTGTTCGCCGCCTCTTACAACTTGGGTTATACTCCTAGAACAAAAAAAAAAACATAATTATCTTTAACATGAACTGTGAACAAAAACATTACCGGCAATGTGTTTCTCCTGTACATAAATATACATTCATTGTAGCAACAACGATACGGTAAACAACTGCAACACGGCATGCATGCAACTGTGGAAAAATGCACAAAACAAGTTTATGAGAAGAAAAGTGGAAGCACAGTCTAAGTGACAATTCCACACAAAGGTACCAGACTGAAAAGACAAACCTTGTTTTCAGAATATCGACGTATGGTGTATGTAGAGCATGATACTATAATTCTGACAATCTCTGCATATACAGCTACAAAAACACACGTATTTGTTCAGCTGATGCTTTCCTCCAAAGCAATTTACAACGTTAAGGCACCTACGGGGTACTACAGCTGAAAGTGGGATTCAAACCTGCAACCTTTGGGTCCAAAGGCGGCAACTCTAAGCACGACGCTACCAGCCGTCCCATAATATACAGTAACGAACTAGACAGCGTCATGAGACACAGGGACATAATGTAAAAACACGTAAGGCAATACTGCGTAAACGTAAGCGGTAAACGACTCAATTACACGTAGATGACGCGTTTCTTACGTTCTGGCTAAATTCTTGTTGGTGCAGTCGCAAGGAAGCCAGAAAAGTATAGCAAGCCAGCACACGGGGGATTTAACTTTGTAAACAGGGGCCAAACGTCAGCAGGATATGAAATGCCAAAGTTAATAGTGTATGTGAGGATATAGTTATTCGGCCATATTCAGCAGTGTACTGCTGAGGTGTCCGCGCCACATATGCGACATTACTGTGGATTTGAGGCCTGCTTTCAGTCATGTACAGCAAACAGGCCGGGGAAGTACTTTTTGCGGGGACACGGTGGTCCAGTGTGCTCCCTGCTGTGCTTTCTCAGTGAAAAACATCATGTTAGGGCTGAAACGTGCGTGAGAGCTTGCAGAAACATTGTTCTGTTATACTGAGGTGCAGTTTCGAGCACTAGGAGGAGGTGTGCAGGACAAACTGTTTGACACCTCAACCTGCTGCGCTCGCTCACTCCTCCCTGGAGCACCTAGAATCTACTTTAGCTACAACTTCCTGCAAAATACCTACGATGTCGGCACATAAAAATCAATGTATGCTTTAATGTGAGCGAATGTGAACGACGCCGCCTCACTGCGCTGCACCGAACACAAACCTACAGCCATAAATGCCACTAGGGAGCGCGAGGTCACCGCCGCCCCGACAAGGTATCAAACGAGGGAGGGCGCGCGCGCCTCTTCAACCGCGGGAACAGAGCCGTTCTCTCACGCGGCGGCCCTGGGACCGCCCAAGAAGGGCTGGAAGGCCGTCCGCCCTCCGCCGCGTCTCGTGTAGCTCCGCTAGCTGTTAGGTAAGTGTAATCCCTGCACTAAAGAAGGGCGGCTTTACCAGCTAAAACCAACAAACAAAACAAACTGAAGACAACCCGGCCGGTTATGAGACACACAGGACTGACAGGCGCGGACAGTTCGCTAGCGCACACACTCACTCGGCAGCAGCGGAGCACACAGAGCCGCTTAGCTTCAGTTACAACACCAACACAGCCACGTCAACCCAGGTAATTAAGTCTCTCCGTGTTGCTGCAGTTAGACACTAATCACAGACGTCTTTAACATGAACAATTTTAAAAGCGACACATATCATATGATAGCGACTAACACTGACTAGCAGAAAGGAGCGAACAACCACGCTGCCGACGACGTCGGCCAACTGTTTTCAATCAATGCAAACGAGGACATTAAACATTTTTATTAAAGTAATCAAGTCTGTAATTGAGAAGCGTGGTTATGAAACCGTCCGTCGCGCAGTTCACACGAACTTTTGCGCTGCCTGCGGCGACTGGAACCGGTTTGCCGCTACGGGCAAACGACTGGCATCATATTTCAAATGAAACACTACGGGCCCCGTTTAAGCAAAGCGTTGCAACATCTAAGCTGACTTTCTCATATTTGACAAATGAGAGGAAACAAGATGGCGAGTGAGGACGTTATTTATTATTATTACTGTAGGAGCAGAATGACTGGCAAAGCACCAGACCAGGGCCACCCAGCGAAAGCCCGGTACCGGACACTAGATATGGGGGGGATGCGCCCTGTGTGCGGGGCGTCACGGTCCAAAGGACACGCGAGACTTACTTTAAAAGCTAAAAACGGCCGCTGAGTGTGGTAAATAGCGGAGGTGAGCCGGTTCGGTGGAAAACAAGATGGCGCGACGCGTAACGAGAGAGCGGACGGACGTCGACGGAACAGAGACACGGGCTTCATGTATCGCATCGCACCGTCTCCCGCTAAACAGATCGGGTCGGAACTGACCCGAGAGCCGCACACGGCGTGATCACTAGTATCGCTGAGCACAGCCGACACCCCGACCCCCGCAGGGAAGTGCCTGGGCTGGAAGGAGACAAAACCCCACCCTGCAGCCCCGTCGGGTGTCGAGCTGCTCTCCGCGGGCTGGGCCAGTTTAAAAGGACATTTTTAGGCGACACTCGGTAAAAAGGGAATGAAGAGTCTCTTACCCCTGCGTCGAAGGTACGAACTGGAGCTGTTTCCACGTCTACAGGGACAGAGGGAAGGGAGAAGCGGGTTAGGAAGCGCCGTGAGAGTTCGGAAGATCAGCACGATCACGTCGCACACACAATCCACGTATCTCTACATGCACCGTTCGTGGGCTTTAAATAAAAGTAAATAGTAAATGTTGCGTTGAAAGGACACTGCTGAGCAGAGACGGATGGTTGTGTGTTGTGTGAACACGATGTCGATCTCAGTCAGCGTTCAGCCGTGGCCTCAGTCGGAGGTGCTGGAGTCAGAGACCGTCCGTCCCCCCGAGGCACCGCGGCTAGCGTTGGCCTCAGTGCTGTCTATTTCCGAGGACAGGAGCAGAGAGACAGCCGCGACGTTCGCTACACACCCGCCAGGTTGCGTGCGCGAAGCGAGCGCGGTGTTTTCACGCACTGTCACCTTTGGTGCCTCGGTTAAAGCCAAGTTTTAGCGACAGCAGCAGGCAGCGAACAGCTAGCTGGCGAAGCTAACGACCACCGGCTAGCCGGCTGGAGTGGAGATCCGCGCCGGAAGCCTTTAGATCGTCGCGTTTCCCCGACTAATTGAGTAGAAATGCAGCAAAGGTTTCATGCTACACTCTCAGTATAAAATCCGAAAACGGTTTTTATTTTACACTTCTTTACCGGAGAGAACAACTAATCGACAGGTATCGTCGCAAGTTCGCCCGCGAGTTTAAGTTTGCTGAGGTTACCTCGGATCGATCCTCGCGACGTGTCCATGGTTACTGTCGACAGCCTCGCATCGAATAAAATGAAGAGAGATGTTAAAATGTAGAATTGTCGCGTTCGTGTCACAATGAGCGCAGAGCACTCGCAGCGCCGAAGCCGAGACGTACGGAGCGCACAGGGCTACAGCGCAGCCCGAGTGGGCGGTCCTGCGTGACGAAAGAGGGACATTATTAATGAGGGGGCGGAGCCGGAACCTCCGCTTTTTGCTTGGGCGCAGACAACGTATCGCTGGAGTTCAGGTTCAAAGAGCCCTAGTAGTCACGTGTCATTCGTTAGCCGGGTGTATTTCGTGCGTTTTGTAACTTTATAAATATCGCACTTATGAAGTACTGTTGCGAGAAAAGATGGAAATGTTTTTGCTATGAGCTGAATGCTGAGTTGGCTATTCTCTCTTTGCGTAATTGGTTAACGTGTGGTGCATGTTTTCAATAAGCTTGGATAAAATCAAAAATTAAGTTAAAACTAGCGTTTTACATAAGCACGTTCGTATATTTAACCATTTTAAGCCTTTGTCTCAGGAAACTTACAGTGTCAGGTAAACTTTACAATGACTTACCAATTTTTATATTTATTCAGTTAGCTGATGCTTTTCTCCAAAGTGGCTTGCAGTGTAAAGGCGAAAATTATTTACCCATTTTTGTAGCTGCATAATTTTACTGCAGTAATTTAGGGTAAGGTTGGGTAGTAGAGCTGGAGATGGGGATCGAACCTCCAACCTTGGATCTAAAGACAGTAGCTCTAACCACTACACTACCAGCTGTCCCATATAAACTGTATTCTTACTGTACTCATTCAGGATAAGAACCTTGATCAAGGGCACTGCTGCAGGAATGGGTTTCAAACCACTAACCTTCAGATTGCAAGGCAACATCTCCTAACCACTACACTACTTGCTCCCTTTGAATATGGGGTATAATGTAAAAAAGCACACATAGTATACTGGAAAAAGACTGAAACTTAAAATTGCGCAAACTGTTATTTTGCAGGGGTGAAGTCGCAAGTTTAGGATCGTAATCTGAAAACAAAACCCTATTACTTTGTCTTTTTTATACTAGCAACGATGAAAGTACTCTGTAAAAGCTATTTCAGCCTATAGGTGTAACAAGGAGGGGCAGGTGTGTTCCCCTTATGTTCAAACAAGCCTAATTTGTTACTGTTAATATTTTTATATTACTCACATGTTATGTACACATGTTACAGTTTTAAATTGTACACATGTTACAGTTTTAAATTCAGTATTAACAGTAGTAGTAATACTGCCTTGCAAGGTTGGCTTTTTTCAATCAAAAAATTGAATTTTTTAAAATTTAAATCAGATCTTTTTATTTTCTGAATCTTGGGTATTCTCTATTACTCAATGTATATTTTAGTTACAGTGTTATCAAAGTATTTGTTTTCTTCCTGAAAATGTTTACAATTGTTACATTTTAATTGTTAAAAGTGATGACATTGGGGAATCCATCGCTGCTGTCAACAAGCTTCTTTCTGCCTCTGCAGGTATACAGCTTGTCTTTAGCTCATATGGACTGGTCCAGTCTAAACTTAGGAAGAAGCTTGATACAGAATAGGGGGTCAAACTTGTATTCATCTTCAAGACTCTAGACAAGAACTTAAAGCTGGTTGAACCATAAGTAACCCATACTTCTGGCAAAACTATTGGCATCTGTGAATGAATGGCTATAATATCATCCTATCCAAAAGTTGTGGTGTAATTAAACATGTCAAAAATCAATGTTTTAAGCTGTTCAAAGCTGACTTGTGTAGTAAACACTGTGGTTTACTTATCCTAGAGTCCTTGTTAAATTAATAAGTAACATAGTTTAATTCCTTCATTTTATTCAGGTAGTTTGTGCTGATAGTTTCCAAATTTAAAGGTGTTTGCAAGTGCTTCTAGATATGTTGCCAAGTATCCTTTCTAAGATTTGATGAGAAGTAAACATATTGAAAAAAATCAATAAACTTGATTTAAAAAAAAAAATCAATTGATTTAAATAATTTTTTCAATGAGCTGACCCTGCTGCCTTGCAGCATTAATTCCAAAAAGGTTGCATGTAGCAGACACAAGTTTCTCTAATATATTTAAAAAATATTTAATTTCAAACATGTATATATAGAATATATAAACATTACAAATTTTTCACATGAAATGTAACATTTTAAATGTTGACAGTTTTATCAAATATAAATGAAGTTATACTTTTTGAATGTAGGTGTCAGAACCCCCTGATAAAGATTATGAATGAACCTGAGCTGGCAGGAAGGCAATGTGTCCACTAGCAATTCCAGCATCTGGGACACACATATCCACAGGCACACAGAGCAGGGAAGAGGAGAGGAGGAAGTCAGAGAGAGGGAGCGGGAGAGAGAGGTAGAGAAGGTGATTGGTACAAGCCCTGCTTCGTCATTCGTGTGCCATCGGGATGGGGAGGGCCTTATCTTCCACTGGCTCACAGACTTCGAACTGATCCGAGCAACTAGCTTATGTCCTGTACAAAGTGTTTTAGGATAACCTCAGTGTTTTTATTGAATTACGCGTGTGTAACGGATAGAGTGCCCGTATGCGCACAATATAGTGCGGACAAATCGCAAACCGGACAAGCGGAGCAGCGGATTCGTCTGAACCAGGCCACAAGGAGGAACAGCAGATACACATCGAAAAAAGAACATCTGTGTGTCCTTAATTCTGTGAGTTCTGTCTTTTTTTTTTTTTCCTAACAGTGCTTTTATCTGTAAATAGGGCTATGGCACAACTGTCCTTTTTTCGAGTTTCAGTATTTCTGGAATCGTTTGTCGTGGATGAGTCAGCTGTTCTTACACAGCAGGTAAATAATGGTGAATGAAAGCAGACTGCAGTGGTTCATGTGCAGTAGAGAGACAGACAAGTGGGAGCTTTGCTGCAGTCCAGTGCGATGGGCTCTGATTGGCTGAATAATACTTTGAATATATTGAAATTAATCACACCTTACATTCAGCTTTGGTGGCTTTGGTACTTTTACTTTCAGTTTGTTAAACAAAGCAGGTAATAGCTCCTACTGACTAAACCTTATGGTTTGTGTGAGAATCTTATTTGGGAACTTCAGCCCTTTGGGGCTGAAACTGGGTTTAGATACAGCAGACTCTTAACTGTTACACCCAGGCTCTTATGTTTGTTCATACTGTCATATTCATTTGTGTGCGATATGAACAATGATCCTGGAATAAATTTATTTTAAGGAATTTGCAGTGGCACCCTGACTCACGTGGTTGTTGATATTTTCATGTTCCTTCAAGTTTTGTGTGTGATGTTGGGTGTGGCCCTCTGGCCACTTTCGAAATGTGTCATGACATGTTTCTGAGGACACTGAAGTGTACGTTGTATACATTGTTGTACTGGGTGTCAGTTTAGTAAAATTCACAGGGAAGGAGCCTTGCGTACAGTGCAACTATATTACATCACTTGTGAAATAGCAGGTCTTTTAAAGAAGGTAGCAATTCAGAGTTACCCAGGCTCACCCATAGTGTATTTACTGTAGCTTCTGCATTCACCAGAATGCAGCAGTCGACCGCAGAGCTCACACCACTGCTGACGTTGCAGTAAACATTGCGAATGGTGGCACGCTCAGCTCTTGATTAGGAAAACATTGACATCATCATATATTACAGTCTCTGGTTCACCGTGACCTAGCTTTGGACAAGTGGATGTATTTCTGCTGAATGAATGCTTTTGAGGCATTTATATACTAGGCTTTTACGAGACTGATAGTTATTCACTTAAATTGGTTAAATGTTGAGGGGACCACCTGAAACTCCCACCCTTGTTTACTTGATCCTTTTTCTAGGCTCTGTATGGGACAAGTGGGACTGATTTTAGCAGCCCCAAGCTGACCACCGACACACACCTACATTATTGAGGATTAATTTTGTTTTTGCAGGAAGGCTTGAAACCTGAAACTAGTGATGGCTAGAAATCTTCTTAAGAACCCTTTTGGGGAAGGTAAGTGTGAGCTCTTTGTACTAGTAGTCATTGGATTGCAGAAAAACAATTTTTTTTAGCGCTTCTGCCACTTCTTTGTTTGATTTGATAGTTACACGATATGGATATGATGTGGTCAACATGATATAAGGCTTAATTTCTGTTCACTGCAGTAATTTACTTTTGCATTGTGGTGATTAGTTACATCAGTTCCAATGTCTCTTTCCATTTTTATTACAGTCTTGGGCAGATATTTGTTCATGTCTGAATTATCATCACTACTGTCTTGCTATTACATTTCCGCAGCCATTAAGTGTAGTTGCAGTACTCATCGATCACCTTAATTATTACACTGTACTTTCATACGGTTTGCAGCATTACAAAAGCAGCCTCTGTCATTAACTGTTTATGCTTTTTTTGTGTATGTGTTTATTGAAATTCTATTTCAATAAACACATACTGTCACTCTGTTTTTTCCTTCATAGAGGAGGTGGAATTCTGGGAGATGACTGAGAATGGTGGCAACCAGTGGAAGGTGGAGGACCTGCCAGGGGACTGTGGCCATGCCCACTGTGATGACAGTGTTAAAAAATACTTTGTCACCTCATATGAGTAAGCCACGTATGGGGAATGCAGTAATGATGGGGAATGGGTGGGCCACCAGGGGGCCCAGAGCTGCGGTTGAAATCGAAAGTTTAGAAGGGAATAAGTAAGAATGAAATGTGAAATATGATGAGTTTAACGTGCTTGGATTAAAATCCCTGATGTTTAGAAGTTAATGGCTCTGATTTTTTTTTTTTTTTGGATCAGATTGCCTCGGAAAGGAGGGGTTTGCACAAGACTTGGGGAATGGTTGTATTAAACTGACATTTACAGGTGATCCCTGCTATGTATTGCATTGGTTTACAGTGTTTTGCAGATATTTTACTCCTTGTTTGTGCCCATATCATGATATGAAAACACTGTATCCCTTTAGATACATTACTGGGCTCACAGAGGAATCAGTTTTAATTTAGAACTGAAAGTTACAAGTGCGTTTTTTACGTTTCCTTTTGAAGATGCTCTTTTATAATTATAAATGGTGCAATACACCTCACATTTTATATTTTTAAACAAAGTGTGGATTTTGCCAGCAAAGATGTCTACAAAACATCACAGTAGTGATGTTGCTAGGGCTGCTGCACCACAGGGTTTCATTGTTTACAGAAATGGAAATTGTTGTTGACAGAGGAGAGAAACCCGCCGATACTTGGTAAATAGAATTCAATGGAAAAATTGAACCACACTGAAACACACTTATTGGTGGACCCTCAGGGCTTCAAAAGCACAGTGTAATGGAGAAAGATGAACAGTTTTGAGTTACTCTTGAGGAAGAAGAAACAATAGCCATGCTTGTTACAGAGGTCCACGAAGGAGAAAATGATCCTCCTGAAGAGGAATCCCTATTTAAGAAGGATGAAACACAAGTTGTTTTTGAGGGTATATAGGTGACAGTGATCCTGATGATCCAGTTTTTCCTGATCAGTGCTCCTTCTCATCCAGTTAACTCCGAGATCTTATATATAGCTAGCCAGAAGAAGCAAGTTCTGTTTCGTCAAAGTAAAATTATTGTACTTATTACCCTGTTGAAATTTTTAAATGTTACTGCTAAAACAAGAAAAATGCCATGTGTAACACAAACACGCATTGCAGGTTGCTTCTTATTTGCATACATCCTCTTCCAAAATAATGATATTTTAACTGTGAAAATCTTATCTTTAAAGATAACATTGGTATTAAATTTTTGCAAATATTTATGCTTTTTGATGATATTTAGGGTCATATTGGACCGCTATAACATTTTCTATTATTTCCTATAGGAAAAGCACCAGTTTTGTTTGTTTTGAAATAAGGTACACTTGTTTGGTTCATATCCATATTGGCATTGTGTAATGGGGAACCTCAACAGAAATTTAGAAAACCTTTTAAATGATCTGAGAAAGGGTTCTGCATGTAATGAGTTTTCTCAGTTTTCTCTTTTTGTCTTTGTTTAAGGTTGTGTCTAAAGAGACAAGTAGTGGACTTGCTGGAGGAAGGTTATTCAGCAGAGGACCTGGATTCTCAGCCACCTGTCACTGTGGAAGACTGGTAAGATCCTTGACCATCTGACACAGAGCCTGGACAAACATGGAATCCCCCTGCCAAGAAACACACATCTTACTCCATGTCTGTATAGGTACTCAGGTCGCACAGATTGCGGCTGCACCTACCAGCTGACAGTGTCTCTGCTGGATGAGAATGAAGAAGTGCTACAGGAATTTAAGCCTGAGGAAGTGACGCTTGATCCGGATATTGACTCCTCTTGGCGTAAGGTACAGTACATCTCAGCGTGTCCATATTTTTTCCAGTGTGACAATGTAATTGTATGACACTAGATTTACATTGAGATTGTAAGTAAATTGTGTGACTCAAGCATGATGTGATTGCTTCATAATATGCTGGAATGGCAGCACAAAACATAGTGGCTGAGGAAACTGTAAACTGTGAGCTGTTGGTTTGTACTACAGGAGGGGACCTGTCAGTCTAGTTCTTTAAAATATATACTTTAGCTCTCAGTTCAGAAAAAACATTCAGCTATATAGAGAAGAATTGGAAGCACACAGGCAGAGCCTGAAAGGTCTACGGCAAGTGATTAAGCGTAGACTGAGCACTGACACCTTTGTTATGCACTAGTTAGCTTTTCTTTAATCGGACGTGTTATCTTGGTTTAATTAAAGCTCGGTTTAGCCAACAACTGAACACTAGATGCAGGTATAGGAAAACAGGATCTGACTATTTATACCCAGTAATTAACAATGGTAGATTCCCCCACCTTCCCTGACACCAGCTGTGTGCTATTTAATTCAGTTTTGCCCATCACCCCTGGTGGGCTATAGTCTGCCAAAAGTTTGCCCAAGACTTATATAGGTGGGTGTTAACAAAGCATCATATGCTGTAAGTACATGATGGAGACTGAAAAGGGTTTTAATAGAATTTGCTTCCTCTGATTGACAGGGAAACCTGAAATACGTACACATTCGTGTATACATTCGCTGTTTTCATTGTTTTTCAGGTGAGTCATACATTCGAGGACTATGGGCCAGGTCTGCGCTTCATTTCTTTTGAACACGGTGGCCAGGACACCAAGTACTGGAATGGCTGGTTTGGCGTGAGAGTCACTGGGAGCTCTGTCACAATACAGCTTTAAGAGAGAAGTTTACAAAGTGTGAAAAAGGAAAGCGTAACTATATAAATGCACTGTATGAAAAATGAAGAAAGAGGCAGCATTTAGCAGCACTATTAACAAATGATCTGCATCCGTTTAACAACTTGTCATATTGTATGTGCACGTCACCTTAACGTTGTAAAGGTGTTTATGGAGCCATTCCAGCCCAGTGGTACACTAATATACCTCCCTTCACCGGATACAGCTTTGTCTCCTACGCTAGATTATATGAATATAAATACTGTACACTTACCTCTGAAAGGACATTTAGCTGCTTAAGTGCTTATAAAAACTTAAGTGATATTAGGCCTTTTGTGGAATTATTTGGAAAGTTCATTCATTCAACAAGTGTTGACAAGCTAAGAGTTGTGAACTACTTGGTGATTTAAAAAGCTATTATGCAAATTTTACACTGAAAAACTGTGACAGTAATATTTTGTCATTCTCTTCCATCCACTATAAGGAGCAAGTTTTCATTACATTTATTCACTTAGCTGACACTTTTCTCCCAAGCACCTTCTCACAATAGTAGAATACCTGTGATTATTTACCCATCTGGGTAATGTAATTGGAGTAATTTTTTAAGGGTAAGTACCTTGATCAAGGGTACTACCATCAGAGGTGGGGATGGAACCTGCAACCTTTGGGTTCAAAGGCAACAGCACTAACCACTACACTACCAGCTGTCTCTAATATTAAATGTAAAAATATTTAATGAAATAAGTCAATTATTTAATAAACCATGTGCAATGTTTCATTCTCTGAGTAATGTAACATATTTGCTCAGTTATTAAAATGATACCTCAGGAAAGCAGACTCTTTACTCCCAAGTGATGTACAATTATTAAAAAGTATTTAGCTTGTCCAAGGTGGCTTACAATGCTAGTTACACTACACTCTGCTCCCTGCAGTCATTTACCCGTCTATAGAGAAGAGCATTGTAACGCACACAGACACCCAAAGGGCAATTTAAGATCATCAGTGCACCTGTAAGAGCTTTCTTTGGACTGTGGATGGGAACCTCAGGACATGGAGGAATCCAGCATGAACACAGGGAGAACATCCAAACGCCACACGGACTGAACTGGATTTGAACCCACGTCTCACTGTGCTGCACATATAAAATGGGAAAAAAATTGAGATATTTGCATATATACTTCTTTGTTTAGCCTGTGGGTGGCAGTATTCTCCCTTGAGTCACAAAAAACTAAATGGGGTTATGTACATTTTTACATGTACATCATTTAACAGTCACTTTTTCTCCAAAGCAACTTCAAATGAACTCTATGTAGTGTTATGAGCCCACACATCTTATTCACCGTGGTGACTTACACAGCTGGATACACTACTTACAATGGGTCACTCATCCATACATCAGTGGAACACACATATGCACACACTGTCACTCACACTATGGGTGAACCTGAACAGCATGTCTTTGGACTGTGGGAGGAAAGCAGAGCACCCGGAGGAAACCCACACAGACACAGGGAGAACATGCAAACTCCAGACAGACTGATCGGGACTCAAACTCGCATCCTCTCGCAGCAGCCAGGTGCTATGAGACAGCACTGCTACTCACTGTGCCATCATGCTCCCTCAGTTTTTCTTGTCTGGAATGAATCTGAGAACATTTTAGTTATTCCTGGTGGCCATAGTGAGGATTTTGATGACCACAAAAAATGTATGTACATTTACATTTACATTTATTCATTTAGCAGATGCTTTTGTCCAAAGCGACGTACATCTCAGCAAAAAGTACAATTTATGCATTACATTGAGAGAAGGACACATAGCTGCAGACATGAAAGTCTCAAGCAAACCTAGTTTGTTCCCTACCACTTGCTGCACCGAGGTTCATCATTCGAGTAGGTGCATAAAAGACAGGACAGACAAATCCCGATACCCTCCCACCAATGTTTTTTTTTTTTTTTTAAATATTATAAGATACACACACACACACACACAGACACAGCCTGAACCGCTTGTCCCATACAATTTTGCAGGGGAGCCGGAGCCTAACCCGGCAACACAGGGCGTAAGGCTGGAGGGGGAGGGGACACACCCAGGACGGGACGCCAGTCCATTGCAAGGCACCCCAAGCGAGATTCAAACCCCAGACCCACCGGAGAGCAAGACCCGGTCCAACCCACTGCGCCCCCCTTATAAGATACACAAATAAGCAAATACAGTACCAGAGTAGTGGCTGGTTCTTAGCATCCTCTGCCTGTTCACACAGGTGTCCATGTGTTCATCATCAAGGACTACAGTCACTTTAATTACCAGTCTCAGCACTCCATTCTCTTGGTGTGTGTGTAGTGCGTGTGACATTTTACCTTGAATTCAGTGTACTAAGTAAAAAAAAATGCTGTCTGCTTATATCCGGGCAGGTAGTACAAATCCTTAAAGTCCAAATCTGTGAAAGTCTGCATAATGAGGAAAGGCTGTATTTCATAATTAAAAATGTCTATCCTGGACATTCATTATGTGGATTTCAAAATAAAGAATGTCAGAAATAAAACAACAAGCGAATACACCCTCAATGATTATGCTGCAGCCTGAACACTATGAGAACATGACTGGAGTGTGTATACAATTTTAACAGCACATTTTAAAGAGGAAAAGAAGTCAAAATAATTGCCACATTTTATTTAGTGTATAAAAAATTACACAGTGCACACAAATAAGAGTCTGGACTACAAAATGTACAGTATTATATACACCTGATTAAAATCATCCACATTCCTACACACTATTTTAACAATTCTTCAAATTAATCATACATTTCACACACACTATTAAAATTTGTGTTTATTCAGTGATAAAAACACAGTGGGGGAGGGGGGGTCTTCAAACTGTAAATGGTCAGTACAGCCACACCAACTTACTTTATGTGGAATAGTGGCGTGAACCTCAATCCTGTGATGCAGTGAGTGTATGACTATTTCATCTCACAAGAGTAGTAAAAAGAATAAGGTTAATTGCAAAAATAATACTATGGGTGTTTGAGGGCCACTGTGACCCCAGTTATGCAGCGTAAAGGTATCATTTCTCCAGGCATTCCAGGGTCGTCTTACTGCATTGCTCAGACTAGTTTTATTATGAGGTTATACTGTGTGCTTAATAGCGCTGGAAACACCACAATGCATCTTACAGGTATGCAGTTCGCTATAGCTGACACCTCATTCGGACGTTTGGAATCACAGTAATAGATGCAATTATATCTGTGGATGGAAGGATACTTAAGTCTGATAACCACTGCATGAAATATACTGCTCAAAAAAATTAAAGGAACACTTTGAAAACATCAGATCTCAATGGGGGAAAAAAATCGTGATCATCATCAGTCTATACTGATATGGACTGGGTAATGTGTTAGGAACGAAAGGATGCCACGTCGTTTGATGGAAATGAAAATTATCAACCTACAGAGGGCTGAATTCAAAGACACCCCGAAAATCAAAGGGAAAAAATGATGCGGCAGGCTAGTCCATTTTGCTGAAATTTCATTGCAGCAACTCAAAATGGTACTCAGTAGTTTGTATGGCCCCCACGTGCTTGTATACAAGTCTGACAACGTCGGGGCATGCTCCTAATGAGACTACGGATGGTGTCCTGGGGTATTCCCTCCCAGATCTGGACCAGGGCATCACTGAGCTCCTGGACGGTCTGAGGTGCAACGTGGCGACGTCGGATGGACCGAAACATGATGTCCCAGAGGTGTTCTATTGGATTTAGGTCAGGCGAGCGTGGGGGCCATTCAATGGTATCAATTCCTTCATCCTCCAGGAACTGCCTGCATACCCTTGCCACATGAGGCCGGGCATTGTTGTGCACCAGGAGGAACCCAGGACCCACTGCACCAGCGTAGGGTCTGACAATGGGTCCAAGGATTTCATCCCGATACCTAATGGCAGTCAGGGTGCCATTGTCTAGCCTGTAGAGGTCTGTGCGTCCCTCCATGGATATGCCTCCCCAGACCATCACTGACCCACCACCAAATCGGTCATGCTGAACGATGTTACAGGCAGCATAACGTTCTTCATGGCTTCTCCAGACCCTTTCACGTCTGTCACATGTGCTCAGGGTGAACCTGCTCTCATCTGTGAAAAGCACAGGGCACCAGTTGCGGACCTGCCAATTCTGGTGTTGCATGGCAAATGCCAATCGAGCTCCACGGTGCCGGGCAGCAAGCACAGGGCCCACTAGAGGATGTCGGGCCCTCAGGCCACCCTCATGAAGTCTGTTTCTGATTGTTTGGTCAGAGACATTCACACCAGTGGCCTGCTGGAGGTCATTCTGTAGGGCTCTGGCAGTGCTCATCGTGTTCCTCCTTGCACAAAGGAGCAGATACCGGTCCTGCTGATGGGTTAAGGACCTTCTACGGCCCTGTCCGGCTCTCCTAGAGTAACTGCCTGTCTCCTGGAATCTCCTCCACGCTCTTGAGACTGTGCTGGGAGACACAGCAAACCTTCTGGCAACAGCACGTATTGATGTGCCACCCTGGAGGAGTTGGACTGCCTGTGCAACCTCTGTAGGGTCCAGGTATCGCCTCATGCTACCAGTAGTGACACTGACCCTAGCCAAATGCAAAACTAGTGAAAAACAGTCAGAAAAGATGAGGAGGGAAAAAATGTCAGTGGCCTCCACCTGTAAAACCATTCCTGTTTTGGGGGTCATCTCATTGTTGCCCCTCTAGTGTACCTGTTGCTAATTTCATTAACACCAAAGCAGCTGAAACTGATTAACAACCTCCTCTGCTACTTAACTGACCAAATCAATATCCCAGGAGTTTAATTGAATTGATGCTATATTCTGATTAAAAAGTGTTCCTTTAATTTTTTCGAGCAGTGGTCCCACTGATCTGAAGCATCACTCTGTAGGAGTTTGCATCTGCTTGCAGAAAGCCTCAAACTGCTGCTGCTCCAGGTCCGTCATCACCTTGTTCAGGGCATAGATCTGAAAAACATTACACAGAAAAAGCCTTTTAAATCTGGGTATTGCAGTCTCTGAAGCACAGCTCAACTGCTTCACAGCATTCACATTTTTATAGACAGCTTATCTACAGTCCCCGCCCTTTATTTCTTTTCCTTATTTGTGATCGTTTCTCCCCGCAAGTAAATCGCTGGACCTGCAGGACGCATTTTAACCTGTCGTTTCATTGTTACAAAAACATTTGTTGTTTTATTGCAGAGTTCTGTTGCTTAGGGGAAATGCTATCCATCCATCCATCTTCCTCCGCTGATCCGGGGCCGGGTCGCGGGGGCAGTAGTCCAAGCAGAGTCCCCCAGACTTCCCTCTCCCCGCACACCTCCTCCAGTTCCTCTGGGGAAACCCCAAGGCGTTCCCAGGTCAGCTGGGAGACAGTCTCTCCAACGTGTCCTGGGTCTACCCCAAGGCCTCCTCCCAGTGGGACATGCCCGGAACACCTCACCAGGGAGGCGTCCAGGAGGCATCCGGAACAGATGCCCGAGCCACCTCAACTGGCTCCTCTCGATGCGGAGGAGCAGCGGCTCTACTCCGAGCTCCTCCCGGGTGACTGAGCTCCTCACCCTATCCCTAAGGGTGCGCCCAGTCACTCTGCGGAGGAAACTTATTTCTGCCACTTGTATCCGCGATCTCATTCTTTCGGTCATGATCCAGAGTTCATGACCATAGGTGAGGGTAGGAACGTAGATCGACCGGTAAATTGAGAGCTTTGTCTCACGACTCAGCTCCTTCTTCACCACAACAGACCGGTACAATAACTGCATTACTGCGGACGCCGCACCGATCCGTCCGTCAACCTGCCGCTCCATTTTTCCCCTCACTCGTGAAGAAGACCCCTAGATACTTAAACTCCTCCACTTGAGGGAGCAACTTGCCCCTAACCCAGAGGGGGCAATCCACCCTTTTCCGACTGAGGACCACGGTCTCGAATTTGGAGGTGCTGATTCTCATCCCCACCGCTTTGCTTTCGGCTGCAAACCTCTCCAGTCCACGCCGCAAGTCTTGATTTGATGAAGCCAACAGGACCACATCGTCCGCAAAAAGCAGAGACGAGATCTCGCGGCCACCAAAACAGACACCCTCCTTTTCCTGGCTGTGCCTAGAAATTCTGTCCATGAAAATAATGAACAGAATCGGTGACAAAGTGCAGCCCTGGCGGAGTCCAACATGCACCAGGAACAGGTCTGACTTACTGCCGGCAATGCGAACCAAGCTCCTGCTCCGGTCATACAGGGAACGAACAGCCCGTAGCAACGAGCCCCGAACCCCATAATCCCGAAGTACCCCCCACAGGATCCCATGAGGGACACGATCGAATGCCTTCTCCAGGTCCACAAAACACATATGGACTGGTTGGGCAAACTCCCATGAACCCTCCAACACCCTAGTGAGGGTATAGAGCTGGTCCAGTGTTTCATGGCCAGGGCAAAAACCACATTGCTCCTCCTGAATCCGAGGTTCGACTATCGGTCGAATTCTCCTCTCCAGTACCCCGGCATAGACTTTCCCAGGGAGGCTGAGGAGTGTGATCCCCTATAGTTGGAACACACTCTTCGGTCCCCCTTCTTAAAAAGAGGGATCACCACCCCGGTCTGCCAGTCCAGAGGCACCGTTCCCGAACTCCACACAATGCTGCAGAGGCGTGTCAGCCAAGACAGCCCCACAACATCCAAAGACCTGAGAAACTCGGGGCAGATCTCATCCACCCCGGAACCTTGCCGCCGAGGAGTTTTTTGACTACCTCAGCAACTTCAGCCAGGGTAATGGACAAGTCCCCCTCCGAGTCCCCAGTCTCAGCTTCCTCTACGGAAGGCGTGTCGGAGGGATTGAGGAGATCCTCAAAGTACTCCTTCCACCGCCCGACAACATCCTCAGTTGAAGTCAGCAGCGCACCAATTCCACAGTAAACAATGTTGGCGGAACACTGCTTCCCCCTTCCGAGCCGCTGGACGGTTTGCCAGAATTTCTTTGAGAGCAACCGGAAGTCTTCCTCCATGGCCTCGCCGAACTCCTCCCAGGCCCGAGTTTTTGTCGCGGCAACTGCCAGAGCCGCGTTCCGCTTGGCCCGCCGGTACCCGTCAGCTGCCTCAGGAGTCCCATGAGCCAACCAGGCCCGATAGAACTCCTCCTTCAGCTTGACGGCATCCCTTACCTCCGGTGTCCACCACTGTGTTCGGGGATTGCTGCCGCGACAGGCGCCGGAGACTTTATGGCCCGCAGCTCCGGACTGCCGCCCCGATAATGGAGGTGTGGAACATAGTCCATTCGGACTCAATGTCCCCAGTCTCCCTCGGGACCTGGTTGAAGCTCTGTCGGAGGTGGGAGTTGAAGACCTCTCTGACAGGGGCCTCCGCCAAACGTTCCCAACAGACTCTCACTATGCGTTTGGGCCTCCAGGTCTATCCGGCTTTTTCCCCCGCCATCAAATCCAACTCACCACCAGGTGGTGATCAGTTGACAGCTCTGCCCCTCTCTTCACCCGAGTGTCCAAGACATATGGCTGAAGGTCAGAAGAAACGACTACAAAGTCGATCATCGACCTCCGACCTACGGTGTCCTGCTGCCACGTGCACTGATGGACACCCTTATGCCTGAACATGGTGTTCGTTATGGACAAACCGCGACTAGCACAGAAATCCAATAACAACTCACCGCTCGGGTTCAGATCAGGAAGGCCGTTCCTCCCAATCACCCCCCTCCAGGTGTCACTGTCGCTGCCCACATGGGCGTTAAAGTCCCCCAGTAGAATGACAGAGTCCCTAGTGGGAGCGCTTTCCAGCACGCCCCCCAGGGACTCTAAAAAGGCCGGGTACTCTGCACTGCCGTTAGGCGCACAAGCACAAATGACAGTGAGAGACTGTTCCCTGACCCGAAGGCGCAGGGAGACGACCCTCTCATTCACCGGGGTAGACTCCAACACATGGTGGCTGAACTGGGGGACTATTAACAAGCCCACACCAGCCCGCCATCTCTCACCCTGGGCAACGCCAGAATAGTGGAGAGTCCACCCTTGGTCGAGAAGAGTGGTTCCAGAACCCAAGCTGTGAGTGGAAGTGAGCCCGACTATATCTAGACGGTATCTCTCAACTTCCTGCACCAGCTCAGGCTCCTTCCCCGCCAGTGAGGTGACATTCCAAGTCCCAAAAACCAGAGTTGGCGCCCGAGGTTTGGGTCGGCCGGGCACTCGGCCCAGACCACCGCCCAAATCACAACGCACCGGCCCCTTACGGTCTCTCCGGCAGGTGGTGAGCCCACCGAAGAGCGGCTCCACGTCATGGCTTCGGGCTGAGCCCGGCCAGGCCCCGTGGGCATAGACCTGGCCACCAGGTGCTCGCATGCGAGCCCCCCCCAGGCCTGGCTCCAGGGTGGGGCCCCGGTGGCCCCATACCAGGCGGGGTAAGGGGAAATGCTAGAAGAACAGAAATATTTTTACTTCCAAACGGACTTTTATGTTGATTTATGGTTATTTTCAAAGTCAGCAGTACACAGTACAACTTTTACAGTATGAACACTTTTAATGTGGCCTACTATTGTTTTTAAATTTCCATGACACACACACACAGTCTGAAACCACTTGTCCCAAGCGACGTCACGGCAAGCCGGAGCCTAACCTGGCAACACAGGGTGGAAGGCTGGAGGGGGAGGGGACACACCCAGGACGGGACACACCCAGGAAGGGACACCAGTCCATCACAAGGCACCCCAAGCGGGACTCAAATCCCAGACCCACCAGAGAGCAGGCACAAGCCAAACCTCCTGCACCAGCGCACCCACCATCCCCCATAATGCACAATGATAAGCTACATAGAATACTGTACCTACTGCATCCTAAAAATGTTTTCCCTGTAAAAAGCATTTCAGTTAATTATACAGCTTTGTTGCTCTGTTTGAATGCTTGACATGTACTCATTTAGCAGACGCTTTCCTCCAAAGCGACTTACAATATTAAGCTACGTCCAATTATTTACCCATTTACACAGCTGAGTAAACGTATTTAGGGTAAGTAACTGTCTAATTTCTTTAAGCTATAAATTACCAACAATTTCTTCTTGTTGAGCATTGTCTCTCAACAATAAGACCTGAGGAGGCTGGCCGGCCGTCACACAGGCACTCCACGCTGACTGAAATCGATGCCATGATTGACGAGATGTACAATGCTGAACTGAAAAATCAAAGTACCACACAGCAACTGTGTGCCATTATAACCTGTAATCTAATTTAGAAATGCTATTTAATCTAGAATGCCCAGGAGGGGGGGGGGCAACCACTGGAACTTGGACCCCCCAGAGGTTTTCTTCTCCCTCGACTTTCTAATTCCTTTCCTCCATGACCAGTAGACACACTTATACACACACTGTCTGAAACCACTTGTCCCAAGCAGGGGTCGCAGTGAACCAGAGCCTAACCTGGCAATACAGGGTGTAAGGCTGGAGGGGGAGGGGACACACCCAGAGCAGGACACCAGTCCATCGCAAGGCACCCCAAGCGGGACTCGAACCCCAGACCCACCGGAGAGCAGGACCCAGTCAAACCCACTGTGCCACCATACTCCCCTGACATACTTATAGACTTAATATATATACTGATGTATAACCAGTGTGCAACCAACTGGCATTGCATCAATTCTTTGTTGTATTTCTTTGCCTTATGCCTGTGTTCAAACGCTAGTCTGTGTGGGAGAGCTCTATAAAAATACAGTACAGTACCTTGCTCAAGAGTACTACAGCTCAAGGTGGGATTTGAACCTGTGACCTCTGGGTCCAGAAGCAGTAGCTGTAACCACGGCGCTGCCAGCTGTCACTGGTGTGAGTGATGGCCCTCCAGTAATCACTGACACTGACTGACTGACATTGACACTAACACTGACGACATTCACGTCGACCCCCGCTTTACGTGATTTGCTGCCATCACGCAGGCGCACTGGTCACTCCGTCCACACGAACTTCCAAGATCGAGTCAGACTAGCAGAGCAGCACCACGCAAGACAGGCAGGGAGGGAGGCAAGCAGGGAGGCCGAACCTCGGCTCGCTGCCGCTGTTTGAGCTCATGCTGCGCGGACTTGTGCTTGGCGCGCTCCCCGCGGTTCGGCGTCTCCTTCGGCTTCGGCTTCTCCTTCTCCTTGCGGCAAGTGGGCTCCATACTGTGTACGTAGCACACAGTTGCTTCACGGAAAAATATGGAGAACGAACACTCAGTCCATAATAATATCGTTTATACCTTTTAATTAAGCTCGAACATAGAAAACCGCTCATAAGAGCTTGTACGTAACAACTGCATCCACTCACAACGTAGAAGCTTCCTTCCGAAGTTTCGCGACGACGGAAGTGCACTCTGGTGCAGCGGTTTAATGTCCTCGGTGTAGCACGAGTAACGGTCATACTTGTGTTCCGCCTTGAGCGCTCCTCTCCTCTCACGATTATCACTGTGAAGTTCCGGCCTTTATTCAGCAGACCCCTTACAGTGACTTACAACGTTTTGTAATGAACGCGATAAACAGCGATTTATATATTTGCACAGAAGGATTTTCCTGTGGGATTCCAACCAGCTGCCCACATCCAGTCTATATTTTCTGCAAATTACAAGCATTGATTCGATTGAAATGCTTTTAACGACATGAATAAAAAAACCCCTCCAATCGTCTATCACAGCATGGCCCTTTCATGTCAATGTTTCATTTCCACGTATAACTAAATTCACCTTTTGCGGCTTATATTATTAAACGCTGTTTACTTGAAAAATTAATTTTCGAGTGACATGCACCATGTTAAGAAATGTAGCAATTTAAGATATAACCTGTACTTGTCGTAACACTGAGTACAGATATATTACTGTAGCAAAGTGGAAGAGCAGAAACACTGTTACAGTGTCACAGTGACGGACAGAGATTTATTACGCGGAAGAGACGCGTTTACACGTTGCGGACACAAGGCGGCGCTGTTGCGCTGTACGGAAAATGATGTCTCGCCCTTCGGGATTCAGTTTGAACCGCGCGCGTTTTGCCGCTCCGACGATGGTGATGTTCTTGCCATATAATAATATTAAAATGGTATCTGGAGTGTTTTTTTTTTTTTCTTTAAAAGTTAAAAACAAAATGCCTCCTAGTGTCACATTTTAATTTAATATATTCATGGATTACACTGAATTGGCACAAACTCGAATATGTTATTAAGAATCTATGGCAAGACTCTTGACTGCATTTTTTAAAGAATTTATTTACTTTCTCACGAAAACCCTCAGTCACTAAAGCATGAAAAAAAAAAACTTTGCTCCACTTGCACTGTTCTAGAAAATCGCAGTATGAAATTTTTCATAGGCCAGGAAAGGAACCGGCCATCAGTTAACATACAGTCCTCATAAATAAAATTAATATCTCTAGTACTTTCGCTGCAGGGCAACTGAGCGACTCAATCCATTCACCTGTGGGACTGTTGCCTCCACGCAGCCTCTGCACTCCATCCTCTACAACACCCTCTCTTTCAAAGCAAACAGCGCCTACTGACAAGGCCACATGAACAATTTGATTTAAAACACTCCCACAAACAAGAGAAAGAACTTTCTCTTGGTGTTTTGACATTTTAATGTATGAAAGCTCTTGCACTGAATTACCCCAGGTAACATAATTCAAAGGCTTCATTTAGGGCCTGAGAGTGGTTGTCTCTCGTGGGACATAAATTTGAAACAAGGACCTGAACATGAGCCCTCCTTACATCTGCCGCCACCGCCGTCCTCCTGTATCGGATGCCGGGAGCGTCCGTGAGCCTCCTAACATGGCAGCAAGGCAGCAATAAATACACGGATTAATTAAGTGACAGATGTTCTAACTGGCTTGGACCACCCAGGAAAACCAGATTTGTGTTTTCAAACCCGTATCGCTGGAATAGAGGTCAGAGGAGAGAGATGTGACGTGAAGGAGCTTTACCAAGCGTGAGTTACAACTGGCAGCAAGTCCATCCATCATCAACAGCCGCTTGTCCCAAGCCTAACCCGGCAACACAGGGCGCAAGACCGGAGGGGGAGGGGACACACCCAGGACAGGACGTCAGTCCATCACAAGGCACCCCAAGCAGGACTCGAACTCCAGACTCACTGCTCTGCTGAGCCCATTGCCATCTAAATACCATGTTCACATTACATTTATTTCATTTGTTTAGCTGATGATTTTTTTTTTCAACATGAATTACAGTGTCAGGTTATAATAATTCCCTCTGGAGCAATCCAGGGCTGCTACCTTGCTGAAAGTTACTACAGCAGGAGGTGGGTTTCGAATCCGGCTCCTTTGACTCCTATGCTGTCTACTTATAGTCCTACTATAGGTTGGTAGGTAATGGTTGGTACAGCTGGTAGCATAGTGATTAGAGCTGTGATCTTTGGGCCCCAAAGGTTGGAGGTTTGATTCTCACCTTGAGCAACATACTTACCCTGAAAGAAATGGCTCTAGTTTAAAAAAAAAAAAAATTGAAATTACCCAACTGTATAAATGAGTGAAAGTACCTTAACATTATAAGATGCTTTGGGAAAAAAGCATCAGCTAAATAGATAAATGTCATGTCTGCTTGCCCCCCATGGGCTGAGGTCCCATATTCTAGTGAGTGAGCCTATGTACCCTCAATAGAGAAGTGTTTAATTACCGAGTGTTTTGCTGTCGCCCGACTGGATGATTCTGAAGGTCCCACCCTAACCCTAACCCTAACTGTCAGTAGCAAACTGGCATCCCTTCTGCACTGATTGTTCACGCGGCAGAATCGGGCAAGAGAGCTGCTGTGGTGCAGCCCTTCCGAGGCTGTTCTTCACCTGCTTCAAGACAACCAAGATGTGGACCCTCCATTTTTTTCGTTATCTCATGGTTTCTGTCTACATCTTAAACTCCGCCTCAGAATATGCGCTCTAAGACTCATCTGCCATCTCCTTCAAAAACAACACGGGGGCTCTTTGGACGGCACCCGGCGGAATGAGGAAGGTGAACCTCTGACACCTCAAGAGCTCGCCACGTTCCGTTTTTTTTAAGCTCTTTCTGATAACGCTGCTCCGACAGAGGCGCCCACAGAACTGGATGATGGAATGAATGCTGATGCCTGATCTGCAGATACATCTTGCATAACAACCGCAGGATCCGTCCTTACCTCACAACTGACTCTGCCCAACTACTTGTCCAGGCCATGGTGACATCCCGTCTAGATATGCAACCCTCTCTTGTCTGGCCTTCCTCCTACTGCCATCCAACCTCTGTAGCTGATACAGAACGTTGCTGCACGAGTTGTGTTTGATTTGCCAAAGCGTTCCCATGTATCTCCTCTACTCATTTCTCTGCACTGGCTTCCTATGGCTGCCCGGATCAAATTCAAGACCCTGGTTATGGTCTACAAATGCATCAATAGAACTGCTCCCAGCTATTTACAGAACTTGATCAACCACTACACCCCAGCCAGACCCCTTCGCCCGTCTACTTTTGCTCGCTCGGTGGTGCCACACACGAGAAGTAAAACACGGAGGTTCTTGGTTCTGGCTCCGTTGTGGTGGAATGACCTTCCCCTCTCACTCAGAACTGCTGAAACTCTTTCTACATTCAAGAAGGGTATGGAAACTCACCTTTTCCGGACCCATTTTGCCCAAGATCTCTCCAGCTCATGTATGGTGTAAATGTTCATGCACCGCAACTTCATGATCATCCCCAGATGAGCCTTTACACAGCCTCTAGTGCGGCATTCTATGTGAATGTTTGTGTACCTTATTATAAAAAAAATGCACGAAGGTTATCAGGATTCATCTATCCTGCATTTTATGCACCTACTCGAGCGATGAACATCAGTGCATAAAGTGGAAAGAAACAAACTAGGTTTACTTAACCATCACGTCCGCAACTATGTCTCTCTTTATCCTAATGTAATGAACAAATTGTATTTCCTCTGAGATATTGCTTTGCTTTGGAGAAAAGCATCTGCTAAATAAATAAATGAGATGAGTGGTCACATCCAGAGTCTATGTTTCCCACTCGAGCGTGTTGGGCAAGTAGGCAGGTGTGCTGCGAAACACCAGCTTTACACAGATCAGTCATACGACGAGGTGCAGTCAATTACCGCAGTGACACCACAGGGCACCTCCTCTGTGATCATCCGGGTGCTGCGCTCTGTTCTGGTCAACTCTGATCTAGAGGCCCGGTGCAGGTCGACTTTTAGCGCGTCACAAGGGTAGTGCGACATCATACCGTTGTGCCCTGGTAACCAAGGCAAAGTGTCTAATGACATCTAAATGTCTGCTGTTGTGTGTCATGTGGGGTGGGGGTGGTAATGTACCAGTGTATTCTCAGCGGGAGCTTAAAGATGTTGAGTGCAGCCTCCATAGCTTCCTGAACATGACAACATGAACCCATCCCCTCCTGTTCCTATTGTCACTAGTTTACCTGAGGATACCTGAAGCACCTTAAACACCCCATTATCCAAAGGGTTTTACTAAAACTGGGTTGGTTTTAGAATTTTGATCAAATGTTTCCTGTTAGGGGGTGTGGTGGTGCAGCGGGTTGGCCGGGATCCTGCTCTCCGGTGGGTCTGGGGTTCGAGTCCCGCTTGGGGTGCCTTGTGATGGACTGGCGTCCCGTCCTGGGTGTGTCCCCTTCCCCCTCTGGCCTTACGCCCTGTGTTGCCGGGTAGGCTCCGGTTCCCCGTGACCCCGTAAGGGACAAGCGGTTCTGAAAATGTGTGTGTGTGTGTGTGTTTCCTGTTAGGGGGTGTGGTGGTGCAGCGGGTTGGCCGGGATCCTGCTCTCCGGTGGGTCTGGGGTTCGAGTCCCGCTTGGGGTGCCTTGTGATGGACTGGCGTCCTGTCTAGGGTTCCTCTCCAGCCTTGTGCCCTGTGTTGCCGGGCTAGGCTCTGGTTCACCGCGACCTCGTATGGGACAAGTGGTTTCAGATGATGTGTGTGTGTGAGTTAATTTGTAGCCAGAAGGGGCATGGTGGTGCAGCAGGTTTGACTGGGTCCTGCTCTCTGCCGGGTCTGGGTTTCGAGTCCCGTTTGGGGTGCCTTGCGATGGACTGGTGTCCCATCCGGGCTGTGTCCCCTCCCCCTCCAGCCTTGCACCCTGTGTTGCCGGGTTAGGCTCCGGCTCACCGCGACCCCGCTTAGGACAAGCAGTTTCAGTCAATGTGTGTAATTTGCAGACATGCGCTAATAACTTCTGTACATGTACCAGACTATGAAATAACAAAGAATCAGCCTGATCCCTTAGGTACCTTTTTTGTCCCTCTTTTACCGTTCTGATGGCAGAATATAAATCCTCGAATACATACATATTCACAGTATATACTGCGGTACACCGCATCGTGATCTCGAGGCCTAACAACCGTCCCATTCATATAACGTAGCACAGGAAATTAAGTGGAAGCATCCTTGCATGTGATCCAAAAAGAATACACTGGGGAGGAGGTCATTCCAGGTGCCTTTTGTGCCTCTTTGTTTTTCGTTGCTACTTTAGTGCCGTTGGCATTACCGTGCCACATGAACTTTATCAGGGGGACATTCCAGTGTGTTTTCCTGGATTCCAGAGTCTGACTCCCAGCAAACAGTGCCCTTGCTCTGTAATAACAACCCGAAAGGAACAGCTGATCCTAAGCACAACAGAGCCCTCCAGGTGACTTTACAGCGAGCGCACGGCTTTCGGGGGGATTTGATGAGCCGGTGCTAAAAGGACACGAAGGAGTCTCCGGAGGAGCATGCGGCGGACGGCGGGGAGAAGGCAGAGGATGAGCGCGAGGAAGAGCGGGCCCCATGGGTGCCCTGCCAAAGGCACCTGAGGGCAGCGGGTCTGCAGAGTGCTGGCTTGTGTCGTCAGCCTCTCGTTCCTCCAGCCCCATGCGATTTACCACCTTTTACTCCTCTGGTCAACGGCGCAGACGGGAAGCTCCTCGTCGTTTTTTTGCCGATTCACCTAAATCAGTCCAACCGACGTGGGTGCAGAACATAAATCCAGCAGTGTTGTACTTCATCCGAACATATTTTTCTATGAAAAGTAAATAGATGAGCGCACAAAACAGCACAAACGCCACGGTGTGAACTAAATACACCTATAGATTGATGTGATTTGCAAGCAGCGCATGCTGTTGTCGCCAGATAACACCTGAGAACGGAGTAATAAGTGTTTACATTTGTACAAAGAACATGATACGTATTCTTTAAAAATGACAGAGGGCTGCTTCTTTATATTTACTGAGACCTCTTACATTAAACATAATGTAAAAAAATATACACACACACTCTGTGGCTAAAGCCACTTGTCCTGAGCGGGGTTGCGGTGAGCCAGAGCCTAACCAAGTAACACAGGGCGCAAGGCTGGAGGGTGAGGGTACACACCCCGGGCGGGACGCCAGTCCATCACAAGGCACCCCAAGCAGGACTCTAACCCCAGACCCACCAGAGGGCAGGACCCAACCAAACCCGCTGCTCCACCGCACCCCCCCCCCCCTTTTCACAAATGTTTTATTACTGAACAAATTCTGCAGCACTTTCATGTTCGTCCATAGCTTCAACGGAAGCAGCAATATTATTACGAAAGGGACGTGTTTACAATGGCAGCTGATATCCGAACACAAAGCCAAATAGGCAAAAAGCCAAAAAGTCCCTAAAAAACCAGCTGAAGAATGTGTACAAATGTGCGTAAAAATTATTTTCCAATTAATCTCTGCTGTTTGTATAAGTGAGTGGGGGCAGAAAAAAAAAAAAAAAAAAAAAAAAACACGGAGAGCCCATAAGGAGGTCGCACAGTTTGGACCGTAGGTGCCCATGAATTAATCCTTTTGCACATCTAATCAGTACGATCTTGAAATGTGGGACTCCTACAACCGATGGACGATTTAAATACTGAGGACGCCCTGAGGATAAAAATAAAGAGGGGGTGAAAGGGGTCCTGTGAGGGGGTTCGACTTCTCCTCGCCAGTGGTGAATAGACACCACTAACCGCTACGGAGTCCAGCTCTGCTCTCTGTCTCCCTCAGTGTTATTTCAGTCTGTGGCCTTGGACGTCTCTCTCCGCCACAACACTCGACCTTTTTCGGGCCTAAAACCAGCCCCGCTGCTAACGAATCCCAAAATAAACGCAGGACTGAGGCCCTCTTTTCTACACCTGTAGCCGCCTGGCCCGGCGAGAACCGCGCCATTGTGGAAGGGGAAGGCATGGAGGGGAAGCTGGGATGACCTCACCGGGTGTGCGTCTCAGCTGCAAGGGATGAAATTAGCCCTTTAATTTCATCCAATTAATTTCTGCATAAACTTTGGCTTCGTTACGTCTGAATCGCACTCATTCCACTGCGTCTCGCAGCTCCATGCGCCGAAAGCAGATCTATGCTTCTGTTTCTATAACCATTCATTTATGTTTTATTATATGCTTATACACCGATCGGCCACAACATTGAAACCACCGACAGGTGAAGTGAAGAACATTGATTATCTTGTTTCGATGGCACCTATCAAGGGGTGGGAAATATTAGGCAGCAACTAAACAGTCAGTTCCTGAATTTGATGTGCTGGAAGCAGGAAAAGCGGTCAAGCGTAAGGATCTGAGCAACTTTGACTTGGGCCAAATTGTGATAACTAGATGACTGGGTCAGAGCATCTCCGAAACGGCAGGTTTGCTGTGGTGTGGTGTTCCTGGTACGCAGTGGTCAGTACCTACCAAAAGTGGTCCAAGGAGAGATAACCGGTGAACCAGCGAAAGGCTCGTGGGGAGCGAAGGCTAACCCGTCTGGTTCAATCCCACAGAAGAGATACTGTAGCAAAAATTGCTGAAAACCATAATGCTGGCCATGATAGAAAGGTGTCAGAACACACAATGCATCACAGCTTGCTGCGTAGCCACAGACCAGTCAGAGCACCCATGCTAACCCCCATCCACTGCCGACAAGCTCCAACAATGGGCGCGTGAGCAGTGTTTAGGGTTCGACCGGAACTTCCTGCCTTGTGGGATTCCCATTTCTCAGAGGCCCACAGATGGCATGATGCTGTGGTTGCAGATTCCCCTCTTGCCGTTCTCCTTCTGCAGATGGATGGACTTCGTCAGACGGTGGCCTCATAACCGCGCTCACGCCACACCTCGACACGCCCGATGGCGAGTACAGTCTCCCTCAGGTATTATTGTGGTAGCTCTCAAAAAGCTGGCTGGAAGTGAAAACCTCAGCAGGATACAGGTTGTACTGCAAAGAACTAACACAACATAGCACAAAATTAATTAATCTACCGCAGAAGCTAAGTAACTGACTTTTTACTCACTTGTGGAATGTGTGTTATGAAATAACAGCTGATTGGGTGTAAAAAAAAAAATCACAGCTGCACCATTTTCCCTCAAGATATTTTATATCTCTGTGGGAACATGTAGCTCCAGCTGAAGGACCTTGATATCTACAATAAAACTGCATGTTGATATGACTGAATGGGAGCCGGGCACACGGTTACATCAACACATTTACGGCGGCAAATTGCAAAATGTTTTTTTTTTCTTTCATCCAGACTTCTTACAGATTAGTGAGTGCTGCTATTATTATTGTTAATACTATTATTATTATATTTGTTTATAGGCACACTTCTATGGCGGGCACAGTGGTGCAGCGGGCTTGACTGGGTTCTGCTCTCTGCCGGGTCTGGGGTTCGAGTCCTGCTTGGGGTGCCTTGTGATGGACTGGCATCCCGTCCTGGGTGTGTCCCCTCCCCCTCCAGCCTTACGTCCTGTGTTGCCGGGTTAGGCTCCGGTTTGCTGCGATTCCGCTTGGGAAGAGCAGTTTCGGTGAGCGTGTGTGTACACTTCTGCTTCCGTCGCCGCGTGAAACTGGTGGGGTCGATGCTCAGGAGGGGCTGAAAGGTGTTTCCGTGTGGCAGTGGACGCCATGGCAGACAAACAAGTTCCGGCACCTTCTGCTGAACCAGGCCAATTCGTCCAAAGCCCACGAGGGACATTTAGTGACGGTGGGGAGGGTGAGATTCCTTACGGAGTCCTGCTTAAGAAGCCTGAGGTTTCACAGGTATGTGTGTGGCAATGATGGACCTTATTTTATATGTATTATGCAAATACGTCCTTGGCTGGAGTACGCCCCCCCCGACCCTCCTCTTTTTTAATATAAATACACCCTTTGGCAATAAGTCTACACTTGTTGTTTCCTCGGTTTCGCTCCCTCGAGCCGGTGTCCCTATATAAGTTGTGTGTGTTGTGCGCCCACCCCCGGGCTCCGGTGCCGTCGCGTGGGTTGGGATGGGGTGGGGTGGGGGGTGAGTGTGTAGGAGCAACAGACGTTCTTTCAGGCAGAGCTCACAGGCCTCCAGTGTGCACACCCTGGCCAGTCCCAGGCTTTTGGGGCGGCCCTCTTAACCAGGAGCTGCTTCTCATTATCTCTGTTTCTCTTGGCAGGGCTCAGATGGCACTTAAGAGCGTGGAGCGGCACTCGGGTCCGAGCCAGCTCGCAGTATTTACATTTGGGGGGAAAAACGCGAACGGCAGCTTCGTTTAGATAGAATCAAATAATTTACGAAAATGTTTCGGTCTAAGCAACCATCAGGCCGTCCCGGGAGCCAAAAATCACTGCGCAAAACAAATCGCCAGTTTTATTTTCTGTTCAACTGTAATTTGGATCGCGACCATCTCGATTTTCTGTCTGGGGCCGCTTGTGCATTGTTCTGCTGCCTCAGCACCAAAACAGTGTAAAGATCCCGTTTCCCTGACACGGGGCACAGATACAAACAATGATGCTTGAGCCCCGCGTACTTGGTGCGTGCGGAGTTACGAACCTACTATCGAGCGGTTAAAACAACGTTCGTACATCAGCACCATCTTCTGAAGATCTACTTCTCATGCTTATGTGCTGCCTCACTTTCTAAGATACCTATTATTAGATTTAAACATTTTTTTCCATACGATTCATTTTCAGATTGATCTGCTATTCTTGAAATGTTAGAGTTCAAGAAGGACTCTTTTAATTCCCATTAAGGAGAGTACTCGAGTCTAGGGGTGTGACCCAGATGAATGTGGAACTCATCTGGAATTAAAAAAAATTGGTAAAAGAATATCTGATATACCTGATACTGGTGGCAAAGAAGCTACAGTTGCATCAGTGTTTGGTAGAACTCCATGAAATAAGTAAAATGTGCAAGTACATCATTGAAATTATTTTCAAATATATTCAGAAGAGTATGGAAATAATGCATTTCTCGTTGTTTCAGGTTAAGTTTTTAAACATTAGGTAAGCAACAGCTACAGCATTTGACAAAGCACATATATTTTTTTAACAAACTAAATATTTTTTTTATTGTTTATATACACATATTTCACACACACACACACTGTCTGAAACCACTTGCCCTGAGCCTAATCCAGCAACACAGGGTGTAAGGCTGGAGGGGGAGGGGATACACCCAGGACGGGATGCCAGTCCATCACAAGGCACCCCAAGTAGGACTCGAACCCCAGACCTACCAGAGAGCAGGATCCAGCCAAACCTGCTGCACCACTGTGCCCCTCAGACATATTTTACATACACACACATCGTCTGAAACCGCTTGTCCCATATGGGGTCGCAGGGAGCCGGAGCCTAAGCCGGCAACACAGAACGTAAGGCTGGAGGGGGAGTGGACACACCCAGGACATGACGCCAGTCCATCGCAAGGTACCCCAAGGGGACTCAAACCCCAGACCAACCGGAGAGCAGGACCCAGAGGAGCAAATTGCTGTGATTTGTATCTTCTTGCCCCCACTATCATCCGTATAATAACCAGGGAAGAATTCTTTTCATGTGAACACAATATAAGTAAATTAATGTAAATGAAAGCGTTATCTAAGGAACACTGTTCAAATAATGTGGTGCCGGAACCGCTCACTGTGTTTTACTACGTAGAATATAGCGGCCGACATTTACAAAAAATATGTACATTTTTTTTTACAGGTATTTATGCAGGTCGTGCCCACAACAGCGAATGAGCTCGTCACAGATGATTCTGTTATAAAGGTCTCGAGACATTTCTGACGGTTTCCTCAGAACATGTGCTGAAATAGATACGCTACAGGACAATAATCAGCGGGTTCACAGACAAGGTCCCAAACATTTTCTCTTCCCAGCCCTGTAAAAGGGCATGAAATTCGTTTCATCTGTTTCTCCAAACAGGGCTACAATGGAGCGGAAATGAAAGAATAAAGTTTGACGGCTGAGCTCATCCAAAGCCCGAGTTGGAAAAACCGACTGTCCACCAAGAGAAACACATGAGCTTCGACGTTTTGTGAAAGAGTAAGTATATGGAGGGAAAACAAACAAACAAACAATCGAACAAACCCAAACTGTTCCAAGATGATGAAGAGCAATGCGAACCAGCTGCTGATGAGTCAGAGAAATGGGTTCTTTCGGATGAAATGCTAGAGTAGAGCGTTTTCCTGGAACGTCCGGCGGAATGCGGCTGTTGAAACTGTTTTTCGAAAGCACCCAGGTGCTCTTCGGTTTACAGGCAGGTACAGAAATCCGGCACCGTGTGCGTATCAGCTGCTTGCGTCTATTTGATAACATGGCATTTTGCTTGGATTTTCACATCATTGTACAAAATTATGGCAGTAGCTTCAGATAGTGTAACTCTCAATAGAGTGTGTGCTGAAAATAATAGAAATACTGTGAAAATCCTTCATTCGATATCTGTAACTTCTTGTCCAGTGCAGGGTTGCGGTCACCCGGTGCCTATTGGAGAAACACTACTTCATGCACGCATTCAGTTACACTACAAGCAATTGAACTGTGAGCTGAACTGTGGGAAGAAACCAGAGCACCCTGCAGAGACCTACAGGAACATGGGGAGAACATGCAGATGCCAAGTCTGCATGTTCTCCCCATGTTCTTGTAGGTTTGAACCAGACTTAAACCTACAGCACGGGAGCCGTGAGACACCAGCAACAGCCCCTGCAGAATCATGTCACCCATAAATATTCCTTCTTCTGTTTCATTCATCCAAAGGAAATCACAGTTTTTCCCATTTCTACAACAGCACACATGGGTAAGGATGCTCCTGGAGCAATTAAAGTTGTGTTTTGCTCAAAGTTACAGCATCACGGCACCTTCAGTGTTTAAAGAAATCCATCCATCCATCCATCCATCCATCCATCCATCCATCCATCCATCCATCGTCAACAATCGCTCGTCCCGCAGTGAGCCGGAGCCTAACCCGGCAACACAGGGCGCAAGGCCAAAGGAAGAGGGGACACATCCAGGATGGGACACCAGTTCATCGCAAGGCACCCCAAGTAGGGCTCGACTCCCAAACCCACCATGCCCCCTGTATTTAAAAAAAAAAATTCATATTATTTATTAAATATGATATCAATAATTTTCTTATTAATGTCAGTAAAATCCATGTTACCTGCTTCACCTTGTTCTTGTCTACAGCTCCAACAGTTTCCAGGTATTTTACTGCAACAATTTAAGTAGCTTGCTCCAAGGTACCGTAACCGTAACCCCAATTACTAGTACTAACATATAGATCTATGTATCTCCATAGTCCCAGCTCCTCGTGATATTATAAGACGGGACCGGTGAAAGTGTGTCCACCTTGAGTGAGTTACAATCCCAGTAGTCCCTCGAGGGTCCTCTCTCCATACCCCCATTGTCCGCACCACATTTCCCCAAGCCAAGAGAACACGGTTGCCGGGTCTCAGCAAGCCCACAGGTTCGACAGTGCAGCATGAGCCTTTAGACCAAACAAGCCTAATTGAAGGAGACGCATACGGTTTGCGCCGCTGTTTGACTTGGGTTCGAGTGTGCATTGGCAGCAGTGCAGGGCGCTGGCTGAGCCGCCTGTACTGGAAGGACCCGCAGTGTCTGCATGCCAAGGAATGGCCCTGGATCGCTGTTTCTCTAAAAGCTTTTTAAACCGAACCACACATAGCGCAACCAAACTGCACTCAGCACACCGCGAAATCAACAGTAACTGAGACACTAACATGGAAAGAACTGTAGAGCTACTGAGCTGGAGGGTTGAATGCATCAACAGAAAAATGCTTCTTCTTTCCACAGTATTCATATTTCTGAGTCCTGAATATAGGGCGAACCAGTGACGGATCATTCCTAAATTTCGTCTTAAACGTGCAACTCCTGAATTCTGTGCGGGGAACGCATAAAAGCACAGTGTCCTCTCAATAGGGGGTGTGGTGGCGTCCCCTGTGTGGCGGGTCTGGGGTTCGAGTTCTGCTTGGGGTGCCTTGCGATGGACTGGCGCCCTCTCCTGGGTGTGTCCCCTCCTCCTTCAGTCTTGCGTCCTCTGGGTAAGACTCCGGATCACCGCGACCCCACTTGGGACAAGCGGTTGTTGACGATGGATGGCTGTCCTCTCAATAACTGTGCAGTGTTTTATGTCTATATCAATTTAACACCAACAATGAAGACAGGGGAAGCACTCAGCATTGGAGGAGAAGTAGTTTAGGCAGTGGTTAATGATCATAAAAAGGGCCCTGCTCTAGAGCAAAGTACTTAACCGGGTTTAATCCAGTGAAGCGCCCAGCGGTATAAACGGTTAAAGCACTTTCAGTTGCCTTGGGCTTTTGCATCACCTAAATATTAATACTAATTATTCGGTGGGAAGCTTTAAGACGAACGGAGGCCTTGAAAAGATCGTAAAAGAGATGAGTGTTGTTTAGAGGAACTAGTCACATTGCGAGCCAGAAGATGAACTGCATGCTTGCAGCTGGATTCCTTTATCTGAGATGGAGAGGCCAACTATCTGCCCGAGCGAGGGCCGTTTTCACGAGCGTTAAAAAGCAGGTGTTGCGAGTCAAGGCTGCTTCACACTGCACTGCGTTAAATACGGGCTCGGCACTTAGATTCCATTTTTCACCACTTATGTTGGTTTTTTTTTTCGTGAATTACACCGCAGGTATTTGCTTTGAGGGAAGAAGCGCGCTAAGGTTTGGTATGCCGTTCTCACGGTGTTTGCACAGATGACACGGGTCATCTTACCGCTGTTACACAATTCTTCCGTTGAAAAGGGTGGTATCCTAAAACAAATGTCTTCCGCAATGGCTATGATATAATTTTATTTGATTTTTCACTGAGATGAAGGCGGTGGTTAGTGTTACCGTTACTAAAAGCTGGAGTGACGTCGATCAGATCCGGAGGAACATGGTGGTAAGGAATGAGTGGAATTTTTGTTTTGTCTCTCCAGGCTCTTCTTTTCCTTGAATTTTTTTTCGATTCCCACACGCAGCTGCACCAGAGTTCATACTTTTATTCGGAAAAATAAGGTTATCCGAATTGTCTCGGGGTGTTATTTGGCCCTGCAGTCCGATCACATAATGAGCTTCGTCGTAAGTGGTGTTGAGCTCCTGCTGTGGTTAAACTGTTGAGCGACAGACTCAGCGGAGCACGGATACTAAGAGGAGGCGTTTCAGTGTCTTCCCACAGCAAGAAAAACAGTCCTCAGTCACCCTTGCGGCCCTGTGTTTTTGCTCAAGCAAAAGCTTTCAGGGTCACCGATGATCAGCCTGATGCCCAGATGACTGAAATCGCTCGGATGATAAAGGAAGGAACCGGTACGAGAAATCACAGCCAAGAACACAACAGACAAGGCATTTCAACACAGGGTGCACGGTCGAGCGTCGACTAAACCTGTTGATGGTCACTGTGAGCGTCACGGCGGTGGAAGGTGGATAAGGTGGGCTTCACCCATCAACCAACCGCATCGCACATAATAATTTTTATGTTAGCAGCCAGGTGTGTTTCAATAACTATGCTCGACTCCAAGCTATCCCACATATAAATAGCACACCAAAAATACGTAGCAGGAGACAACTGTGTGAGGAAAGTAATAAAAAATATCAACGAAGCATGCATTGATTGTATTGAGCGATATTAGACTGTGCTGCAAATAATTCATAATCACACCGATATCCCTTCTTCCCCCCATAACCCCACTTCGTGAACTATTACTTTAGGCGGTGCCCGAATAAGGTCAAGTGGATCCTTGTTGTCTGGGTTTACAGTTGCTTGACAGCTCTCTCATTCAAACGACAAGCACATAATTAAAACGATCCTACCATATATTCTGTGGCTTCAGACTTTCTAGAAGGTTCGCTTGCTGCGTTGTGATGTGGTGATGCTGCTACATCATTAAGCGCTGCCACATGAGGGAAGCTGACTGTTCTGAACTGTGGGATATTTTCGCTGGCCTGCTAGTATGTGGAAGTGAGTGCTGGGAAGGTGAATTGCTATTTATGCCATTTTACACAAAATTTTCACTGAAAGGTTTGAAGTTACCTGCCAAGACTCTTGGATAACGTTATTTCCTGTACAGTTATAGTTATTTTATTGCATGTATTTGTAATATGCCAGCATGGGGTGGCACAGTGAGTAGCACTGCTGTCTAACAGCACCTGGGTGGTGTGACAGGATGTGGGATCGATCCCTGCTTGATCCGTGTGGAGTTTGCATGTTCTCCCCCTGTCTGTGTGGGTTTCCTCTGGGTGCTCTGGTTTCCTCCCACACTCCAAAGACATGTTGTTCAGGCTCCCCTGTAGTGTGTGGGTGACAGAGAGTGTGTGTGTGTGTGTGTGTGTGTGTGTGTGTGTGTGTGTGTGTTCCACTGATGTATGGATGAGTGACCCATTGTAAGTAGTGTATCCAGCTGTGTAAGTCACCACGGTGAATAAGGTGTGTGGGCTCATAACACTACATAGAGTTCATTGGAAGTCGCTTTGGAGAAAAGTGTCTGATAAATAAATGTAAATAGTGGTGTATAAAAGTAATGTCAGCTGTATATGATTGAAATGACAATAAAACCACTTTGACTTCGATGAGGCAGCAACCCTGTAATGGCCATCGCATGTGAACTTGGACTTTTGCAATCGATGATCTCGACCACCTTAAAGGATAAGAAGCGGTAACGTTAAGTGTATTAAATGCATTTTCAGCTTATGATGGGTTTATCGGAATGTAACCCCATCGTGAGTCGGGCACCATCGCTATCATTTGCACACGCTAGAACATGGCTGAGGCCTCAACACAGTTTAAAGAAAAAGGTGGAAATTCCACTGTGTTCACAAAACAGTTTTTTGGCAGGGGGGCAGAATATAAATCAACCAACAACCTTGAAATGTTATATCTACTTCTTGGCTGATTCTACTATTCTAATTGCATTTGTTCATTCAGCTGAAGCTTTTATCCAAAGCATCTAACAATTATTTACGCATTTATACAGCTGTTTAATTTTATTGGAGCAATTTATAGTAAGCACTTAGCTCAGGGGGTGCTAGTTAATCACAAGTAAAGCCATAAAAGAGTGATGAGTAAAAAGAGTGTAGCCGTAACTGTTTTTCATGATGCTGCGTCATATAAGAGTCAACTGCTTTATATGGCTGGGAACTGATCAGGGTAACTGACAGCAGGTGGGTTGGCTGAAGTGATTGGAGTTGTTACATGTCGACCCAAAGGTTATGGGTTTGAATCTCACCTCCAGTTGTAGTATCCTTCTACAAGATCCTTACTCTAAATTGTTTGGGTAAAGTTACTTGGCTGTATAAGTGGGTAAATACTGTAAATTTCAGTAGATTACAGTTTTTTTGATGCTTTGGAGAAGAGCATCAGCCAAATGAATAAATGTAAATTACATGCATCTCAAATGGTGCATCTGGTGGACCTTGGGGCTTTCATCTCCTGGGGTTGGGATACTGGGAGATATTTGCTGGGAGAGCACTGTGTGTATCGTCAACTACGTTCAGTTCGCTGTGCTATCCTACCTACAGCACCCTAAAAAAGTACGGCAGATGTAAGTGATATAATTTAAGAACTCATAAAATCACTTTTCGCCGCAGCATAATCTGAAATGCAAAAGACAAACTCAACACTTACATCTGACAGCATTGAAACCTTTAAAACGACTTCAAATGTGCCATTCTAAAGAACTCGTTATCATTTTAATTTAAAAGCATCAAAACTGCGTTCATATACCCATAACTCGAAATCAGAGGACTGTACAAATACTCTGAAAACTATTAAAGCGATCAGGTATTACAATGAAACTTGAATTGAGCAGTTTGCGCAAATAAAATTCCCCATCCTTTCCAGGTCCCGGGTGGAACTCATCACCTGGTCCGGATGACCTGAACCTGGGCGAGAACCCCACCCAAGAGAGGACCGCCTCTACAATATCAGTACCTGGTGTAAGGTACCCTGTTCGGGTATTGGCCCCGTCAGTATGGTGGTGGCATACGACAGATGGACGACCAAGTCATCTTCATCAGGTAGCAGGGCAGAGAGGAAGAGAGACAAGGCTCAAGGTAACAGACAGCTCTGCGGTGGGCAGTTTTGCTGAGTGTCTCTCACCGACACCCCTGTGGTGTCCCAGGACGAAGAGGACTCACATACTCCTGGACACAGGTCAACGGATAGGACTTCCTGCAGCTACCCAGGACGAAGAAAAGTGTTGAAGGGATGTTATGTAGAGTGCTGCTTGAAAGTTTGTTCACCCCTTGTGTCTCTTAGTTTTACCATGGAATAATTATTTAACGGGGGTAGCTGGTGGCGTCGTGGTTGACATGGCTGCCTTTGGCTCCAGAGATTATCAGTTCAATACCTGCTTCCAGCTATAGTGCAACTCAGCAAGGGTTTGCCCTGCCATTCCTCTAGAACCTTCACCTGGCTATATGCTTGGGTCAAAGTTGTGGCCCTCTGATAGGCTAGCATCCTGTTGAGCATGTGCCCCACACCCAATGTCTCTGGGGTAGGCTCAGTACAATCCTACTCTGGGCAAGGGGTTATTGGAGTTGGTTGCTTGGTTATTTAATGAGTAGCAGTCTTTTGGTCTCTTATCTGTCATAAGATGTGTGTAATGAACAATTCACGCACGCATTTTCTGAACCGCTTGTCCCATACGGGGTCGCGGTGAACCAGAGCCTAACCCGGCAACTCAGGGCATAAGGCCGGAGGGTGAGGGGACACACCCAGGATAGGACGCCAGTCCATCACAAGGCACCCCAAGCAGGACTCGAACCCCAGACCCACCGAAGAGCAGGACTCAGTCCAACCCACTGCGCCACCACACCCCCTTCATGAACAAGTCATATGTTGCTTAAATAAAATGCAAGTGTCTAGTAGAAACGCAGATGCGAAAATGAGTGAATGCCAAGTTACATTGGTTAAACCTCGTAGGTAAGCAGAACCAGGTGTGTAAATCATAAACATGTATTCATTTTACAAGTCTATTTTAAGAATTAAGATTTAGACCTTATAAGTTTACACACACACGGTCTGAAACCACTTGTCCTGAGCGGGGTTACGGCAAACCGGAGCCTAACCCGGCAGCGCGGGGTGCAAGACCGGCAGGGGAAGGGATACACCTAGGAAGGGACGCCAGTCCCTCACAAGGTACCCCACCCAGGGCTCGAACCCCAGACCCACCAAAGAGCAGGACTTGGCCAAACCTGCTGTGCCACCACATTCCCCTCCTTATGCATTTAATTAAAGAGAAATACAAGCTATACAAGAATTCCTATGCATGAATAATGACCATCCCTACAGGGTTCACATACTTTCATGCAGCGCTGTATATCAGCTGTACTGCACCGCACTGGAGGTGCCAGTTTTACTTGGCACCCACCTAAAGCATGGTAAAGACCACCCCTCCGCTTCATTCCTATCTGACCACTAAAGTTCGCCGGGATTCCACAGCCTTCAGCTCACAAGCTCTGTCCACGACCAGTACTGTTTTTGCGTTGTGCACAGAGACCTGAGAGAGGCTCGTTGCTCGGCTGTGTGACGGCGAGGTGGTGCTCAGCCAGCGGCTGCCAGGCAATCACACCCGCAGCCTCCGAAGGACCCTCATACTGCCGCCACAATGTCTTCAAGCTTGACTTGTGCTGTTGAAAGCTAATCTCTCCACGACACAGATCTCTGGCTTGCAGTTACTTCGGGCTTGACGTTTGCAAGCAGCAGGTGGGTCAGTGTTATTGCTCTGGCCTGCGCCCGCAACCTTGGCCCTATTAATGGTATTACACGCTCGATGGACTGCAGTGACTGGGCCTCTCCGAAGTCCCACTGAAAACATGGGGAAAAGCTAGAAATGCACAAAATTACATCTTTACCTGCGATTTAACAGGCACTACAGTGAAATCATTCACAGCGCTGTTTTTATACTCGATTCGGTTCGTACGCTTACTTTTAACATGTGGTGGAGAACTGGCCAAAAAGGCCCGGTCAGATTATAACTTTATATTAGGATTCTAGAGAGACTCAATTACAGCAAGTCCTGTTAAATAAATCACAGAAATGGGCACCAAGCTTTCCGCCCTCGATTTGTGAATCTTACTTGTGTTTTTATTATTATTAAAATAAAATTGAAGTTCATTTCCTGTTCTCCTTCTGGTGTATCCATCAGGAGTTTTTCAGCAGGGATTTTCTTTATCGTTCCTAAAAAAAAAAAAATAAAATCAAGCTCGAAATCTTTTTTTTCCTTTATTTATTTTTTTTTGCCGCAACTGAGTGAGAAAGTGAGAAGATAACGAGGGGAGGGGGTCGTAGACGCCTTGCTTGACGAATCAACTTGGCCTCAGCGGTTGAGTGTTGAGTACATCATCTGCCTGAAGCCCATTTTTGCTCGGGAGAAGCAGCACAGCATTGACAGCCTGCGAAACGTTTAGAGCACAGGAGTTTGGGGAGGAAGATGGGAAGGTGATAAAGTGTCACCTATTAGAGCAAGTGAGAAAACCACTAATGAAAAAAAATGTTTGCATAGTGCTCTAATGAGAACCAGACCAACTGAGTAAACCTTCCTGCGATTAACGGCAAATTGGGGCAATAATTACCCAGTAATTACCGTACGTTGAAGATGAGGTGCACAACGTACTAAAGTCGACTGGCTTGGAGACAGAGCTGTGGTCAGGCATGCTTGATGCAATCCAACTGGGCCCTGGCCGTGCCACCGACTTTGCCAACCCCTCGACCTCCTGCCCAGTACCCATCTGTCTGTAGCTTGACTCATTATGTGCTGCTTCTCTCGCATTCGACCGAGCTCCAAATAAATATTGTCAACATGCAGGATGTATATACTGAAAGATATCCAGTGACTGAAAATTTTCATTAGAATTTTTAAACCTAAAAGTGAATGCACGCATTGTATGTGTACGTTGCCCAGAACCAACAAGTGCAGCGGGTGTGTAAATACGGCCTCTTGTTCTGCTGTGTCCGGGCCAGGGGAATGTTTTCCCGTACTCTCTGGAGGGTATTCGGTGACGTGCCACTCGGTGACTGACACTGGAGTGACCTGCTGGGCAGAGCAGCCGCAGAGCCCGGCGGATGGCGGGAGCGGTGCAGTTTACTGGCTTGCAAGCGCACTGGGGGAAACATGGAGTGGCGTTGGCACTTTCATGGCACTGAGACAACCATGTGCCAGCAACGCTTTCGGCGGGATCCATGCTGTGAATGGCATTGTGGGTAATCAGACCCAATCCCCTTGAACACACATGTACTGTAGATGATAACTGTTACCCTGTGATGGACTGGCACGCAGTCTGGGTTGTACCAACCGAGTGAATGAGCCGTAACTGTTTTTACATTTGTTCATTTAGCAGACGCTTTTCTCCGCAGTGACTTGCATCTCAGAGGAAATACAATTTTTCCATTATATTTGGACAAAGAGAGACATAGTTGCGGACGTGATTTTTAAGTAAATCTAGTTTGTTCCTTTCCACTTTATACACCGATTTTCATCGCTCGAGTAGGTGCCTAAAATGCAGGATAGATGAATCCTGATAACCTCCTATCAAATTTTTAAATTTTTTTTTTTAATTTATAAGGTGCACAAGCAAACAATCACATACAATGCCGCAGTAGCGGCTGTGTAATGGATTTTCTGGGGATGGTCATGAAGTTACGGTGCATGAACATTTACACCATACATGAGCTGGAGAGATCTTGGGCGAAATCGGTCCGGAAAAGGTGAGTTTTCAGACCCTTCTTGAATGTAGACAGAGTTTCAGCAGTTTTGAGTGAGGGGGGGAGGTCATTCAACCACAATGGAGCCAGAACTGGGAACCTCTGCACTTTACCTTGTCGGTGATCCCTTCGGGACCACCAAGTGAGCAGAAGTAGATGAGCGAAGGGGTCTGGTTGGGGTGTAGTGGTTGATCAAGTCCTGTAAAGAGCTGGGAGCAGTTCTATTGATGCATCTGTAGACAATAACCAAGGTCTTGAATTTGATCCAGGCAGCTACAGGAAGCCAGTGCTGAGAAAACGTTTTTCATGATGCTGTGTCGCACCATTGGTTGCGTGACATGATATCTTCATTTAAGATAATTCAGTGTCATGACCGATGATTGACTGAGTGAAATACTGACATTTTTAGTGGAACAAATAATGAGTGACTCACGAACTTTGAGCTGATGCACTTTCACAAACCACCCTGACCATGTGTCTGGTCTCATGTAGCACGGGAAAACTGTGAGTTCAGCTTTATTACGAGATTTATGAAATCACCGCAGAGAGTGTACACCGGCAGCCTCCGTGCAGTTACTCTTGTCATGAACTGTCATTTATGTCACTGTAGCTTGTTTCTATTTTGTGTCCATCTGGCCAATGCAGCGTATCTGAAAAACAATAAAAGCTGGAAAGGAAACCCTTACAGTATAAATAATGATGCTAAACAAGCTGGGAAAGATGTCAGCCCTTGCCCGTGCATTTTTCATATAAAACATTCATATCATTCATATTTGGTAATAACTATTGTGCAACTGTGTTTTGTACATTGTTTGCAAATGTTAACTACCTACAACTGTTAACCCATTTATAGAGTAATTGTAATGGAGCAATTCAGGGAAGCACTTCTCTCCAGGGTACAACAACAGCCGGAAGTGGCGTTCGAAACTCATCCTTAGATCCAAAAGCATCACCTTCAGCCACTACCCTAATCGTTGGCCAGGCTGTGTTGTTATTTACTTTCTGTTAGAACATCTTTGTGTGCAGAAGCTGTATTCTCCAGCCCTCAGTAATAACGGGCAATCAGCAAAATGATTTCCATATTTTTTGCCTAAAAGGAATTCAATTTACTCAACCAAAACCATGACTCCTTGCATGCTGCTTTCATTCAGCAAGGGTCAGGCTTTTGAAAAGGTAGTGGGGAGAGACACATCGCAGCCTGTTACAGGCATCCAAAACCCCGAAAGACGCGTCACCATGACGTCAAGCACTGTGCTCGGATGAAACGGCGCGCGCACCGGCTTGGACTCATCGGGACCAGAAGCGAGAAAGCACTTAGGAAATTAAGGATGAAAACAAATCTGGTGGAGGTCATGGTTGAAGGATTTGATTCCCAGATGTGCACATTTTCCCAACGTGGTCTCCTGGAAAATCATTCCCCCCCACTCCCGCCCCCGAACCCCAGCGCCTCGCCCACGCTTGTAGAGTTTGATTACACATGAGGGCCCCGTGTCATTAGGACGAGAAGTGCAAGCAGAGGGCCCATGTAGACACACGTTGTACTGCTCGGTGTGACAGGCGCACAGCCTGGGGGCCATCAACAATCAGATGCTCTTAAGAGAAAAATGAACAACCGCAGTCTTTTAAGAAGTAGATTATTAATAATGCAAACAGAATTTACTGTTGCCACAGCAGACTGCTGTGCAACATAGTGAACTTGGAAAATAGCTAGAAAACTATTTCACGCAAACCACAGCTCTGGACCCATATAATAATGAAACTGATTTTTGGGGTTTAAAATTAAATGTCTTTTTTCTCTTTTCAGTCTTTTTCTCTCTTGGTTTCAGTACCTATCATGTTGTCTGCTGACCACCTCTTCATTCCAGCCATACTGAAATGACCTGCCTATCCGCAGGTCCAACACTTCAAAATTCGGATGTATCAATAATATATAATCTATCCACGAAAACAATAAGAAACTAAGGTTCTAATAGAAAGGAGGTACAAAGTAATGCTTTGCTGTCTAATGGTAAGATGCAGTAGTGTTTTTAGGAAAGAAGGTATGTATTGAACAACAGTTAGCAGTCTGGGGTATATCTACAGGATATGAACAGCTGTTCCCATAAACAGATTTGTCATTTTTATTATATATGCATATTTAGCAATAAAATGTATTTGGTATTTGAGTTCCGTAACTGTGTTCCCTCCTTGAAACGTGAAGCACATAATTGACTAAAGAAGCAGACGTGGTAAGTCATTGATTGTTTTTTTGTTTTTTAGTGGAAGGTTCAACAGCTGTCAGTCACAGCTAAATGTCAGATAGAAAAAAACCGAAAGAATAGAAACAGCATCCTTAGATCTTTGCATATATTACATTTGAGGGCACAGATGTTGAACCACCAGGTTCATAGCTTGAACAGGGGGTGCGGCGGCACAGCGGGTTTGATCGGGTCCTGCTTTTCAGTGGGTCTGAGGTTCAAGTTCCCCTTGGGGTGCTTTGTGACGGGCTGGTGTCCCGTCCTGGGTGTGTCCCCTCCCCTCTGGTCTTGTGGCTGGGTTAGGCTCCAGTTCACCGTGATCCTGCTTGGGACAAGCAGTTTCAGCCGGTGGGTGGGTGTGTTTACAGTTCGAATCCTTGTATAAGCGCCTACTTTTGAAAAAATGCTCCGGTGATTTATAACACTACGTCTTACTTCGTACCACACCATCAGACAATGCCGTAGAGACAGAAAGGAAAGAGTCTATGTGACTGTAATTAAATTGTGAGACCTTAAGGAAATCAATTAGATTAAATCAATTAGACCTTAAGGAAAAGTATTTTATCCGTTCATAGGACTGGAAACTCTTCATTATTCTATTGAAATTACAAGGCCATATTATTAACCCCGTACTTCCTGTTGATCTTATGCAGCATATGAGAGTAGGAAGAAATAATAGATCTATTGTTTTGCAATAAGGGCTGTAAAAAATGTCTATTTGATTAATGTGGCATCATATTAATTCATATTTTTTCCAGAACAGCGTTCACCAACAGTGCGTCCATTATGACAGCGAAGTAAACATTTTACAAGGCTCATCTGCCTTCGGTGCGTTGGCCTCTGACCACAAGGGACGCCTCTCGATCTTTCGTGGTAAGCAGGCACAGGTATAGATGAGGGTCTACCAGTGCTCTAGCACCTGCCCCCTTGACCTCCTCCACTCAAAGTGCCCTCCTGGTGATGGAGACTTTTTGATCACCAAAGGCGTTGCCCATTCTTCAGTCATCAGCTTGCCTGAAAAGGTTTGTTTACGGCCTTGGTGTTAGGTGTCACCCTTAATCCAATAAACCTCTCGCTCCCTGAAATGTATCTCTTGTAGCTCCAGTTTCAGGACGAGCGTTTTACCTCAGCCAGTACTCTACCGGCTCAGCCACCGGGGACAGAGTGAAACAGCACAGTGACTTTCCCAGACAGATTGTTCTCATGTTAGTCATGCGACAGGGTGTCTGAATGGTAAAGAGAGATGGTGTAAGTTGAAGATGGAGAATGCATAAACACACCCACTTTCCTGTTACAGAGCATTATTCCCATAGTTCTTGCTTTTCCCTGAATTTACTGCTCACTTTTCAGCATGGCAGTGTATGCCTGCCTATTCCTAGTGCCTTAATTCCTCACATTCTCACATTTTGATAGCCCAAAAAATAAAAGATAAAAATGCACTGAAATCAGTTATTTCTCACATTTCCGCAGCATATTTTTGAGTTTCAGTATAAGGGAAGAATAATGGGAATCTGAACTCACTCGCTATTGTCCTAGTGCACTTGTCCCAGTGCAGGGCCAATCTCAGCAGCACCGGGCCCTCCGGACACCAGTCCATATCAAGGTGACCACACACGCATTGCAAACTATTGAGAGTAACCAGTTCTTCTGAAACACACGTCGTTGAGCTGTGGGAAGAATTCCATTGTTATTTTTATTTAACTCTGATGAATTATTTCTTCAAGGGGATGCAGTGGCACAGTGGGTTTGGCCAGTGCCTACTGTGTGGTGGGTCTGGGGTTCGAGCCCTGCTTGGGGTACCTAATGGAGTTCCCTGGCCTTGTGCCCCGTGCTACTGGGTTAGGCTCTGGTTCGCCGCAACCCCGCTTGAGACAAGTGGTTGTAGACAGTGTGCGAATGATCTATTTCCCTTCTTCTAACAAAATATGCAAACAGCTCAAATGTTCTCTTGTGATGTTATAAGAAATCTTTGGGCGTTACTTCTGTAAACTTATTTCGCATTTATTGGAAATTAATCTTGAATGTAACTTCTGAGTACTGTGTATACATTTTCCTAATTGTATTGTAAAGCTGGAATTTTTTTTTTTCCCTTTAGTCTTGTTCCTCCTCACGGCACACATTGGAACAGTTTCGTTATTTGTGAGCTGTCCAACCTAAAGGGAATACTGTCTACACATTTGCTCTTACCTAAACAGTTACTAGCTACACACTAACCCTAACCCTGAAGCTAATAGTGACTACACTTCTACCTGCATTTTACACCTATGTTGTCATCCTTGCTATCAAAGGATGTCAGTCTCTGTGTGCATGAACTCTACATTCAATACAAAAATATTGTGGCACGCGGCACCATGGGTTTGGGTGGGGTAAAGAAGGATGCAGAGACAGCATTCACAATGAAGGGTTTATTAGAACACCAGCACCAGGAAAAGAATACTTTAGGTCCAAGGACCCCATTTCCTCCAGGACCTGTGCTTACAGCCAGCCTTCTTAGCATCTGCATCTGCATCTGCATCTCCATCTCCATCTCCATCTCCATCTCCATCTCCATCTCCATCTCCATCTCCATCTCCATCTCCATCTCTCTCAACACACTCGCAGACACAACCACCCCGTTATTTTCTCCCTAAGTGCTCCCAGTGGTTACACACACACACATTTAACATTATTTCCCATAATGCAACTATTTACATTAGACGGGTTTCCCTGCTAAATACAAGTAACGCGGGTCGTTACAATACGTCAGAGCTTGCCTCACCAACTAGGTAATAAGCTCTGCTCACATTTTTCTTTCTGACCAAAATCTCAATGGCAATAGCAATGGCAAGTCAATCAAAGAGTGGAGACACAATTTTTCTAGCTGCAAAAAGTACGGTAGTTCTATAACTAGTTTGCTGCACTGAATTTGTAATCTCGCAAACCCACCATTTCCTGGGGAGATCATTTATATCATCTACACTGAGCAAGGAATTTCAGTGATCGTGACTAACCCGATGGGGTTCCCACCATTTGAACATGTTGGCCTTTTTCATTTGTTATTTATCTAAATGGTTTTCTTTTGAGTCTTTCTCTTTTCATTATGGGACAGCTGGTAGGTGGTGGTTAGGGCTGATGATCTGTAATCTCATGGTAGTTGTACATGACTTTGGATGAAGGTGTCAGCTAAATAGCAGCTGCTTGTTTGCTCCAACAGGGCTTTCAGTGGCTAGAGTTGATACATTGCAAACAAAGGAAATGAGTTTAAATACCTGCTCCTGCTGTAGTACTGCTGATCAAGGTACTTACCCTCAGTTGGTCCAGTAAAAATCATCCAGCTGTATAAACTGGGAAGAGCTCATAAACATACCGGACATCGTAAAATTCTTTGAAAAAGAGTGTTATACTGTATAATGATTAATAAAAGTGAGCATATTGCTGTCAATTTTTTGTCTTTGATTAATCTGACTGACAATACCTAGTCTGATTGACAGAAGAGGTTTCTTTAAAAACATTTACATAAATATGTTTTTCCACAAGTTTAATGTATGATCTACACAGTATATTGTTAATAACATTGCTAGTTATTCACAACGTTCAAATGCCAGATTTCAATAAAAGTAACTTGTTATTTGTGTAGTTTGTACCTTTGAATCTTACAAATGTACATTTTTGGATGCCTACTTTTACTTAAGTTTATTTTTTTAAAGAAAAATTACCCTTACTTGTAAATTATTTCTGACTCGTCAACTAATGCATGACTAGTTGCTACTGCATTGGGAACATATTTATTTTATTCGCCTAGCAGATAGCCTACTCCTATGCTGAATGCCAAATGGTGAATATGGTAAATATGGTAAATAACTTATTTACTTATTGTGTTATTTTACATTTATTGAGGGCCTCTCTTGTTGTAAGCATTTAAGACATCAAGTATCAGCACTCAGAGATGATGCCTGATGTCTGCTAGTTTCGTACAGTGAAAGACAATCATTTAGACAAGTGTATTATCAGAGATTTCAGTATATGTGAGGCAAAAATGTACCAAAAGACCCCTGTGCTTGACTGTGTTGTGATGGTAGCTTGTGACGGTAACGCGTTGGTTGGCAGTCATCTGCTCAGATTTGAGCCGCAGGAAACAGACTTGAATGCCTTTGCCGGCCACACTTCATCCATCTCGCCTCCGCTCCTTTCCCACAATCCACTTGTCTCCTTGGTGGACCGAGTTTGGGTCCAACATTACATTCAACACATGCAGTCAAATTGGCAGAAGTAAACCATCCCTGAGACAGTCAGTCCAATTCTTTGTGTTCTCTTTGTGCTCCCTGTGGGGTAAAACGATGATGAAAGAACTAGCTTTGAAAGTTATAGTCATTTAGCGATTCTATTCTCTGTCGAGTGTCCTAAGGTAACTTGTCGAGAAGGGCGTTACAGGAAATGAAATTAATTTGACTGAACTTAAGTCTTGCCTCTTCACCTGTTTCATGGTTTGTTGCATCTAGTGGGTACCTTGGCCAAGATTTCGTAAAGTGTTGCCCAATATTTTTATGGCGTATTTTGTAAGGTAAGTGCATTTTAATTGGATCGATTCTAAATACGGGCCCATAAATGTCAAGCACACATTGCACGTATTTGAGTCCCAGCTTACTATTACAAGTTTGGCAGAGACCCTCCAGAACATTCAGAGCTACTGAGCTGGGAAAAGCACAGTATTCAGCACTGATACACAATGCAGATGGTTCTGCAGTTTCAGGAACTGGGTTTGTTTTAGCTGCTATACATTGCTCAAACCCAAAATCTGTGTTTTTGACCTAATTTGGATAAGGATCCATTTTGCATTTGGTCTAAAGGGCCACAGAGAAAGCAGCCTTGGAGATAGGAAATACTGACACTTTTTGTAAATGGAAAGATGTGTTGTACATGGACAATTTTTGGATGGTCTAGAAGATAATGGTTGGATTGTAACACGCTGGGGTGCATGATGGCTTTGGCCACAGAAACAGCGGACGGCTGGAGCCTGCAGAACAGGTAGATGGTGGAGGCAGGCCTCTTTTTGTAGCCACATTCCAGCTGTCTATGGCCAGGCCACAGCTGGATGTTGTTATGACCTCTGCACGCATGACCACCTGCTATCAATAAACTGTCTCTGCCCTCCCCCAGCTATCCACGCACGCCAAGCAGACTCCTACCATCCCTGAAAGGTGAGATACCCCACTGTTCTACAAAGGGCTGCATTCCGCCCTGAAACAGGGGTATTAATCATCGTAAAAGTGTAACCCTACTAACACCCTCTGTAGCTGAAATGGCATACAGACATACAGTATTCACATTCGTACCTTAAAAATCTATGGAAAAAAATGGCATGTGGCTCATATGCTGCAAAGAATTTGTAATCATTCAGGCTATTTGGAAGAAAATGTTAGATGACATGTTTAGAACAGTCCATTATTTAATTGTTGTTTGAAGATAAATGAGTTTAGAATGTAATGAAATGCTTACTGGACTGTCTTCCAAGATTCACTTAGATCTTTCTCATCCAGTGGTAATGGTTGGAAAGGAATCGCGATGAATCTATAGAAATGCACCTGTTTCAAGGCATTGCGTCCAGACCTCCAGCACATGGTGTGGCAGCTGAAACAACCTTCAGGTCACAGGCCACCTGCTACTTTATCCTTAAGGGAAGCATTCCAACCACTTCAGTAAATATTGACTCAAATAAATAGAGTATAAAGTGCTACATTTGCAGAGTGCATAAAAATAAATTGCTAAGTTGATATTTTTATTGAAATGATAAAATGCAGGTCTTAAAAAGAATGACAATTTACTGTGGTAATACTTTCATGAGTGTTAACAGATCAGATTTTCACAACAAAGAGTGAAATATGCAGTCCAAAGTGGATGTTTACAGTGGATGCCACATAAAACGTATGTTTAATAGCTTCGCTCCATCTTCACTCTTCATTTAAGAGTTTTAAGGCTTATTTGACTGCAGAGTTTTGATATACTGAAATATTTAGCTTATTACAAGAAAAATCTGAGACAATGAGTTCAGCATGGACATCTAATTATTTCCATTTTGAAGTGAGACATGTTTAGAATGCTTAATCGATGATCCTGGCCCCTTTATGTAATTGTTATAACTATTAACTTCCAGCGCTCTAACTGAGAAACCCTTGTTGTTAACTTTCCCTTCTAATGAGTTTATCTTTTATTTTCGAGTCTTGAATGCAGATGTTCTGCTCTGTAGGCCAGCTTGTTGAAGGGTCAGGCCACAGCTGTATGTATGTTTCTCTTAGAATGATGAAGGTAGAAATAGTCAAGGAATGAGTATGAAACTTCTGATCTCTTCCACCTTCTTTTCTTCACCTTACCCTAAAAGTACAGTTTAATGTGTCCTTGTCACGCCCTCAACTTCCACGCAACAAGGAACACCTGCAACGGATCACGAGACACATGGATAAAGGGGATCTCAAAGCGCGACAGGATGCTCAGTTCAGCCGTACCTGTCGCTCGTGTTAGCATCCGCTCTCCTGATTATCCCAGTGTCCCTCTCTCCTTGTCCCTTGTTCCTGAGCCCTTCCACCCGTGTCTCCCAGTCTCCCTGATATCTCTTCGACCCACTGCCTGTCTCTTGGATTACGTCTTTTGGATTCTCCTTGTAACTACGTTCGTGCCTCGGTGACCTCTTGCCTGGTTTTCTGGATAACGAGTTTTGGATTTCCCTTAATAAAACACCCTGAGCTCCGCACTTGGGTCCGGCGTCTCAGCTCCGTGAGGAAGCAATGACAGCCCTCCTGTCTATCCTAGATTGCAGCTCAAGGAGAACTTTGATCGAACATTTAAAGCATATCAAACTGAAGTGTCTGACCGAAGCAAGCATGTGGTTTTCAAAATCTGAAGCAGGGCAATTACTGGATTAACTACGGACTGAATATACAATGTTTTACTCAAAATATAGCAGACAATGAACTATGCTGGCTGATTGGACAGAAAATACAGCATATGACTATAAATGCTCAAAGAAAATCTAACTGATTTCTTAGAATCACGCCTCATGCTCTGTATACCTTCAGACTGTTTAAAATGTGATTTTGGGTGTGTTTAGGATTTTGTGAGGACACCGGGTTGAGCATTGTCATTCCATAGTGTACTGGCAATGAGCCATGCTATTAAGTTCTTTATTTTGCTAATCACACTGTCAGAGCGTCATGGTCCCTTGGCACCCCACAATCTGATAAGGCATACGCTGGGCTGCTGGGGGTAAGCATAATCATAAACCGTTTTGCACGGGGGCCTGAGTTTGAGTTCCTCACTGCAGAGTGCAGGTGAGCAGGCAACCGCAACCCCTCCCAGCCACCCGCTGCACTCCAGAGCCCGCTTCCCAGGTGAGGACGAGATGAAACCGTATGCGGAGGGGCTGGGGGAAAGATCCTGATAAAAGGCACTGTTTATAAAACATCTTCTCCACATCTGTGCGAGAATGAGAAGAAGTTGACACTTAGAGTCACTGATACTAAGGGTATGATGATGAATTGATTTTCATGTACTGCCTGTAACAACATTACTTTGGTAAATGTTTGTTTATATATGTATGGACAATTGTACCACACTGCAGACAGCAGTTGTGCTATACTGATTTATAGGAGGTACATATATCTATATGACCAGACCAAGAAAGGGTAGGTCACAATGTATCCTCTTATTAATATAGACTATTTAGAAGAAATCCAATGATACTCTCATCAGTTTTGTTATATGCATGACAAATAGGCATCAGGTGGTACTGTGTTTAGTGCTGCTGCCTTGCAGTTGAAAGACTGTCATCTGAAATGCAATTCTTCTGGTTGTACCCTTAACCAGGGTATATATCTTGAATTGATATTGTAAGAATGACCCTGCCATTGAAATGTCTTAAACCTTTAAAGTAGTTTAATTTGCAAAACAAAAAAATAAATTTGACTTGGACAAAGGCATCAGCTAAATAAGAAATGAATTCTGATTCTACTTGACTTCATGTGATTCTGCAAAAAGCACATTGAGAATTTCTTCTGTATTATATATAATGGCCAGTTCTGCTGTGGTGTAGATACTGACATAGTACGAAGAAGGGTTTACACAGAAGGGTGTTTATTATCTTAATGTTTAAAACAAATATGGGGAAATGACCCATTCAAAGGGAGTAGGACAGCATCAAAAACACCAGAAAATTCTGAACTTAATGCAAGGAAATTAAGCACTTGTCTCTATTCCACCCCCTCTTTCCTAGTCTGTTCCTCTTAAAGTCTATGACTGGCTTCTTCAAATAATAATTCGAATTGACTCGTTACAGGTGGCTGCCCTTAATTATTTAATAATTGCCACAAGACACATCTTCAGGGCCTGTCCATCGAGTGCAGCTTCATCCTTATCATGCCCATCACCACACCCCAGGCACCTGGTCCTGATTAGCATGACCAGGTGTAGAAGGATCCAGTCCACCACTGCCCCTTTGCGGAATCCCTCTTGAGACAACCATCCCTTCTGCGCTCTTGCCTCCTCATTTCATGTCTGCTTCCTCACCGTCCCCTAGCCTTGCTCTTTGACTCCCCGACTCAGACCACCTGTTTCGTCCCTTGACCACGACCTTGGATCTTTGCCACCAACCCGTTCGCTGATTGCCTGACCATTCGCCTGTCCCCAGCTACGAGCACCTGTCTGATCCGTCTGTTCTGAATAAAAGATGCTCCACTTGGGTCCAGGGTCTTCCACGTCCTCTGTTCTCCATGACAACCCTATGCTGTGGTTTCTCCTCCAGCCAGCTTACAAGATAGGAAGCAATATGGTTAAGGCCAGTAGGTATAGTTCTATGAGAGTCCAAAAATTTGTTTTACACCATCAACATTGAGATCTCTTGTAACAGACTGAGATCTCGTTTCATTTACAGTTTTTAACGAACTCATGTCATTAAACTACTGAACTAATTGAGTTTGTTAAAAGCTGTGTATGTAAATGAACACATTTTTTTCAGGTACTGCAATTTGAGGACCTCTGACATGCCTTAAAAGTAACGATGCAAACAAATTCCACAAGCACTTTTCCCGCAACATCTGTCCTTCAAAGGTTTAAATTGGAAAAAGCTTCTGGAAAGACTTCAAGCAGGAATGTCAGAATTTAGGTGAGATACAGTTGTTCACCCTTGTTATGTGAATCCCTGGTTTACGGTGATGGCACTGAGCGGTAAGGGTGCGCTGTCATGTCAGCGGCCGCCATGCCCGGTTCCACATGGATGACAGCTCTGGCAAATGCCCTGCCTACTGGCATTCTTGTCTCACAGTGGTAGAAGCCCTGGCTGCGTGCTGGGGGTGTGCAAAAGGCAAAGGCAATGCAATGTGGACTAATCAGGACCTTCAGTTCAGGCAGAAGTTCGATTTTGGTTACTGCTTACAAAATAAGGCTGAACACTTCTGCTCACATTCCCAGAATGAAAAGAGACAAGGGAACACTAACACACACTGAGCCTGATGAGGCCTTTACACTGGGTGGGCTCCCAAGGCACCCTAGAGGGTTGACACCATGACTTAATTCAGGAACACACTCAATATTTTATGGAGGCTGCGAAAAAGTTGGGGACCAACCCAGTCTGAGGTTCTTGGGAAAAGCCGTGTGAAGAAGAGTCAGAGCCCTCTCACACAGGGTAATTTAACAAGGCTGTTGGCAATCACCTTTTTGAGAACATGCAACAAAAACTGGGAACTTTGGGTGTTGGACCCCAGAGGAAGGTGAACCCAGTCAGAACCATTATGGAGTTAAAGGCTTTGACTGGAGCGGCTGGTTAATGCATGCTAATAATTATAGTGATGAATCGCTCAAAATTCCTGCAGTAATGGGACACAGTCTTGTCCAGACACGACCGACACTGTGGGTTGGCTCTGCGTGGCCGTGCAAAGTAACACGGACACACATGGGGACGGTGCTTGATGACATCCTAATCAGTTCCTGCAGACGCTGGCCGGACTCTGGCACGATGGTCCTCCAGATGTGTCACAGATGTAGACGTGGACTGTGGTCTGCAAAGCAAGAACATGCTTGCCCCCCAATCTCACACTCGGCCAGACTAGATTCCTCTAACTTTTTTCACCATGACATTTTGTATTGCTTCCTCTGTCTTACTCTGCGTATAACTCCCATGGTTATCAAATATCATCAGCCTTGTGACTGCTGCTTCTTTTAGTATCACTTAGGAATTTCCAGATAACCTGCACATAATGCTTTATAAATGTATGTGGCAAACAAACTGAGCCTTGTAATTTGTATCAATTCCCTCTTGTTATGTTCTTATTATGCACTGATGACTATTTAGTTCATAATTTATAAACGTGTAAAGCCTGGGCTGCATATGTTCTCTTTAGAGAATTAGTCTACTTTCTGGGCTCAGAAACAACCTGGCCCAACACAGGTAAGAAGAAGTGCAGATAGGCTAATGCATGCTATGACATGCTTCTTTTCTGTGCACAGCCCTGAATTGAGCCTTATTGGACTCGAACTGAATACCCAGTTTGAAGAATAGAAGGTTATGTAAGAAGAGTCACTGAAGAGTAAGAGATGGGGCCAAAATCTTAGGAGCGGACTTGCTGATGAAAACAGGTACAACACCATCAACTGACACAAGGCAAGTATCTAACATTCAAATAGTGTGCATGATTTAAAAATGTGTCACTTTTCCTGGTTTGAACTACAAGTAAGAAAATTTAAATGCAACAGGGATAGCTGGCACTGTAGTGGTTAGAACTCCTGCCTTTGCCCCAGATGGTTGCGTGTTCACATCCCGCCTTCAATGGTAGTACACTTGAGCAAGGCATTTACCATCAAATTGCTCCAGTAAAATTTCCTGTCTCTATAAATGGTTTAAAAATGATGTGTAAATTAATACTGTAAGGTGCTTTGGTAAAGGGTGTAAGCTGAACAAATAAATGTAAATCAAAATTTAAAGAGCCTGGCTATTGAAACAGATGAATGAGCAGTGTATGGTGTGTGCTAGTCTGTGCAATGAAGATCATTTGCATGGGGAAACTCTTGGTATGTTGTTAAAAATGGACCAGTGCTGCCTTCCACCGCCCATGTATGGGATCCTTCCAGGAAACAAATGAAGCTGGTGCTTTTGGCCCCACTGGCTTCTTGTATGCTGATGGTACAAGGTGGGCTCTTTCTCATTAAGACTCTATTTAAATACAACCTCATACAGCTCCTGATTGGGTGGGATTTAAAACTTAGCATGATCGCACTGTATTTTTGACGCATCGTTGATTGAATTTGGGGACTGCCTAAGTCATTGTAGCACACAAATGACACTTTGATTCTTCTCAGCTTTTAAAATTGCAGAATTGATCAAATGGGCTTCTGTCACTATAGACTAGTTGTGGACATTATAATATTGATATTTACCACCTGTTCTCATACAGGACCTATAATCCATTGATGCTCTGTGAATCTGTGTAAGGGTATCTATTTCGAACTGTGAGGCAAGTTAATGTACATTTTATGGACGTTGTATGAATTCAACATAAACACACAATGACAATCTTTTGATGAATTATATGAACTTCGAGCATGTTTGACCAGGCTGATTTTAGTAAACAGAAAACAATGGTTGTTGTGGCTGTTGGCGTGACAAGGCTGTGTTTTTAACATGGAGCCGAAACGCAAACATTCAACTCATTTTAAGCTTTTAATTGTAATTTAAAGTGAATTTATATTGGCCAACATATGCTTACATGATGTTAATCATAACTTGTTGAAAAAATAAATAACCAGCAATATCCAACTCTGATTCTCAGCTAGATTGTTATGTAGAAGAACCACTTCACTGATTTCTCTAACAGATTCTCCTGTTGTAACCTCTCTAGACGTCCTTGGAAAACTCAGTAATGACCCTGGCATGCCATAAGGAAATCCACAGGTCAGCATCACTTTATATTAATGCTGTAACCAGAACGTCTTGTTGGCTGTGCATAGCAGCTGTAAAATACCTGAGACAAAACATGCTTTTAAATATCAGTCTTGGTTTTGCCAAGCAAAATTTGCAAAGATGATATTAATCGTATAAATTTACGGGCGTCAGATCTCTCAGCAATGGGGTTCCATAATTAAAGCTAATGAGATAACCTGACACATACTAACCTAAAAACAAGAAGAGCAAGAAACACAGAAAACTACATTTCTACCAAGTACAGCAGTAGGACAAAAACAGATTAAATTATATCACATAAGTTCTGAGCTGATTATATTTTAAAGCGGAGGGTTGAAATGTCTTCGTCCCAGCACTTTTGTTGTGTCTTACTACAATAGAAATTTCTAAAAGATAATTGATTACTTTGGCACTCAAAGTATCTTAGTCAGGACTGAAGGAACTATTCTTAGGGTCTCAAGAGGAAAAAAAATGTTACTTGCTGCAGGTTATATATATTGGCACTATGCAAAGCTGACTCATTGCTGAGAAGTCAATCTAGGGATTTATCAAGTACATTGCTTTCGTTTGGGATTTTTACAAATTTTACAGTAAAAGCTGTTCAAAGACCAAAAGAGCAATATATTAAATTATTATTCGTAAACTTTGAAAAGCGAAAATAAAAAACATCACAATTAATTTTAGAACAAATAAGAAACACGAACGTGGAAACGCTCTCTAAAAAAACAAGTAGATGAACATGCATAGACATAAAAACAGAAACGCTACGAACTCGATGGAAACGGCAGGTTAGGAACAAGCCTGAGCTCTTGCAGTCTTCTTAGGGCGGAGAAGCTCATTTATTAGGGCCTGGCTGAAGGCACTGCTGGTCTGAGCAGTTCTGTGTGGGCCTCCTACTAGCACTGAAGGCCCATGGCTGGAATGTGTTATCTGGAATCAGACTATCTCTTACACAGAAGTCATAAAAATAGTCCGTGGCTCTGCGCCCACTGCCTCTTTAAACCGGGATATTACAGAACTCTGTCTCCACGGGATCTGGAACACCTCAGGATTTATTAACACAACGTGGCTGGTTGGGGGGATGGAGGGATCATTATCTTTGCCAAGTACGACAAAAGCAGCATGGTCTTTAGCAGCATGAAATTTATGATCTCAACCGGTATGGTCCTATACTTTTTTGTTAACCTGATTTAATCAGTTTTAAATATTAAAAGTCATCACGATGATTAATGCCCTTCTACTGGAATGCTAATTTACCAACTAGTTTTGATTTCTCGGTGGTTTACAGCTGACTGATAGTTAGAGCACAGTTACCGCACACTCTTTCTGCTGTAACCTGTCTGTGGGCCCGATCTTCTTTCTCACTCTTTACTTGTGTGCATTCTTTGCTTTCCAGAGAGCAATAAAATCTGCCTTCATTCATAAACACTATTAGGAAAGAAAATGTGAGAACTATGAACTGGTTAAGAAACATGGTTTATGCAGTCCAGGTGTTATTTTTAATAAAAGAGAGATAGAAAAGACAAAGCTCACCAGTTGGCCCCAGTATCTTAGAAATGGTTACAGCTCTACATTTATCTGCAGTGGTGTCTGCTGACGGTAGAAGGGGTTCAACTTCCTGCCTTGGTTTCCGGTCCACATATCCTTGCCATCCAGCCCTTTGTCAAGCACACAAAATGTAGGCGCTCTGTGATGACTGATCAAATTCCAGATCAATTGAAATCAGGGGTGTGCAGCTGTACCCTACAAGAGTTGGAGGATCTGTGGGCATCATTGTATAGCTGATTAATTAGGCTTCATCTGAATAGAGAATTACACAACATAGTCTATGATTAAGATAACTGGAAATGCCTTTTCACACCTTCAACAGCTTCGTAATAAATTGAGAGTGGGGTTAGATCCTAAATCTAGAGTTTGGGGATTTAATTGGACGCTACTAACTCAAGATCTCAGCATGAAACTCTTTTAGCATTAATGGGGCATCTAGTCCCATAAAACAATCATCTGAAGATTTGACTTGTTTTCTGTTAAAATATGGTTCTCATGATGGAAAGGTGTATATTTATCCCCTTTTCTCCTAATGCAGTTGTAGCAAATCACAAAGTTGTTATGTGTCCTCTTCGATGTATGACACTCACACCATCGCACAACGGGTGGAAACAGGGGAGGACATTCCCTGTGCCTCTGCAACTGAAATTGGCAGCAACCAGATTGGAAACATCCCAACACAAAACGAGTGAGACACAATACCTGCCACACAGAGTGAAATAAAAATGACAGTAGACGTGAACCAGATCAAGACAGAGGTTCAAAGTGAACCCTCAATTCCACAGGTGGACATTGACGAAAAACAGAGACTTACACAATGATTTTAAGTGCATGACAAATAAGAAAACTAAGGAGTTCTTATGTTATTGAAAGAGTATGGGATCCATATATCAGAAGTTATTCCATTTGTGAGGAATATGAGGCACAAATATCAAGAGCTCATTTACTGGGGTTGTTAATGTGAGAAAGTGAACGCACTGTATGCTTTGAGTGACGCCAATGGGATATTCAACAAAAGAATCATTATTTTAGATGAAAAACATTATCATTCTGTTTGACAGTCCACTATAATATTTCCATCTAGTTTATGCTATGGCAGCATTACAAAGCTTTTCAAGCAATTGGAGAGTATGATGGAGTTGCTTTTAAACTGTCATTGGGTGCAATTTAGTGTATTTTATACTATAAGTTTTAGTCAGTTGATGGTTAAGGTCAGATTGGGCAATGCTGAAGGACATCATTGGTCTCAGACAGGATCCAGAATTACCTCCCTCTCCTCCGCTGTTAGATCATGTCATGCAAGCATGGACCACCGCCCAATGAAAAGGGGGCAGCTGCACCTAAAGATAGTATGTTTAAGAACCCCGAGGTACAATTTGTGCAGTAAGAATGCTACATTACTGAACTGGAAATACAAACCATACCCCACCCCCATTTGCCCTCAGAGATCATTCACACACTGCCTTACAAGAGGCGAAAGAGAGGGTCGTGCTGCAAAACAAGAAATACAATATTTATGGCTCCCCAGTGGCATATCTGGTAGAACAAACTCAATGTAATGAGCCCAAGCCCCAGGGGAGGCAGCTTTAATAAGGCCAGATCCATTTCCGCCTGGTGGAGGAGAACATCAGCCATGCTAGGAAATGCTTCATCCATCTCTGGGACAGGGAAAAGCAGGATCAGACAAAGCGAGCAAAGATCTGATGTTAAGCTGGAGGATACTATGCGACCAAGACTCAGCCAATGGAAGACTGTACACTTGTCACATACTCACTTAGTTGAATAGTGTAGGGCTGAACGACACTGAATCACTGAGGGAGAAAAATCTTTTCAACAATGAAAAAGCAAGGCATTTAAACAGAGAGAAAAATATTTTTAAGGCTTTGAGGCTTGATGTCCTGTTACAACACACATGGCACAAAATTAGTTTTAGAAAACTTTGAATTTATGTTTTCTGGAGCCCTATTCTATTTTTAACTGATTCCTAACTTATCAAAATGACAAAAACGATGTGAAAAATGAAAACATAAATATGTATATACATCTGCAGTTTCAGCAGGAATCTCCTAGTTTTCTTGTAAATCTGATGTTTATGCATTTATTTATTGAGTGGATGCTTTTCTCCAAAGCGACTTCCAACGAACTCTGTGTAGTGTTATCAGCCCACACACCTTATTCACCACGGTAACTTACAGTGCTAGATACACTACTTACAATGGGCCACTCATCTATACATCAGTGGAAGACACACACTCTGTCACTCATACATTATGGGTGAACCTAAATAGCATGTCTTTGGACTGTGGGAGGAAACCCACACAGACATAGAGAGAACATGAAAACTCTATACAGACTGAGCAAGGATCGAGCTATAGTATGCAGCCTTTCTTTGATATCCAAGAGATATTACTAAAACACACAACGAGAAAACTCACATTTAAACAAGACTTAGGTTAAAGAAACGGTGGAGGATGTATCCACAGTAAGTGTCAGCATGATAAGCATGGTGGTCTTTACCCATTGCTCATGTTGATAAGGGATTGATTACACTGTCATGAACAATATTCTCAGCGGTCTGCCCTATTCAACTAGTGCAAAATTTAATACTCCCATTGGCATCTGGTTTTAATAGCATCATAACACTGTAAGAAGAGAAAACATTATTCTGGAAACCTTAGCCCCTTGAACCATAATTTCCAGTAACTGTGTTTGTAATAGGGGAAACAGGGACTTATACGATACACTTTCTGCATGATAAATTCAACGTGTGATTTCACAACTGCTTGTTTTCTCAAAATTTCCCTTATGAGAAAAAAGGAAGTCCACAGCAATTTTAAGAAATGTATGCATATGCACATAAGTGTAACTGCTTTTTGTCACAGAAGGTAAAATATCCAGTACCTGAATATTCCAGTTATTACTGGGATGTTATCATGGGAAAAAGAGAGCAATGAATAAGTGATCTAGAGTAGGTGCTCTTTGCTGTATTCTGTCTGAGTAAACATTATTGTTGAGTGTAAAATCTGATACAGTGACTTTTCTGATTTGGTGCTATCGATGATGTAGATAACAAGTCAGAAGTAAATACAAGAAATTACAGAACAATGAACAAATCTAACAGAAAAATTGTAAGGTTGTTAAGGCTACACAATTTTTGCTTTCTACATTTTTTTCGCTTCATGTTTTGTTGCCTACTTTTAAGAAGTGAGTTTAACTCTAACTTAAACCAATTAAATCATCGAAACGAACTGACAGTGTAGAGAAATCAAGATCCTGGATTTGATGTCCCAATAGATTGGTCAGGGTCTCCAAGACAATACCTTAAATACGCAAACCTGCCAAAGTCCATCTGTGGTAGAAATGCCTATGGCTCAGTACCACACAAGCTGTTGCAGATGACATTAATGTGAGACCACATCTTGAGCAAGATCAAGGATCTTATTTGGCATCACTGCAATGATGTCTGCATGAGGGCTACCCTCAGAGTGGCATATTGTAGGTAGGAGAAGGGGATAGTTATAGGTGGCTCTGTCTTAGCCATTCTATTTGCTGTGGCCCTGAATGTGCTTGTGAAATCAGCAGAGGTAGAGTGTAGAGGCCTATAAACCAAGTCAGGAGTCAGTCAACCATCCATTCAAGGATTACTTGATTATGACAACTGCGTTCACCCAAGAAGTTAAGTGGATTTTCCTGGGGCTTGAAAGACTAATGCAGGCCTGGATGAGTTTCAGACTATCAAAGACAACATCTCTGGTGCTGATTATAGGAAAGCTTACTGAAAAGTTCTGCTTTAGGACAAGAAGTGTACAGGTAACATAAAACTTGGAAAAGACAAGTGAAAAGCTTTGACAACAGCGTGAAGGAAACAGTAGCTATTCAGGAAACGTACCAAATGCTGGAGTGTTAGCTAGCATCAGTGGACAATTCAAGACTTCCAGGGTTGTTTAAAGCATAGATATATTATGAGAACCTTAAGATGGAGTTTAGGATGGAGTTAAGAGACCGACTCTAGCACAGTGTGATGGTGGGCACATTGGCATTGGGAAGAGATAGTTTGGGCAATGTCCCATCAAAGAAATATGCTGCTTAGCTGAAATAAACTATTTAGGGGGAAGCAAATAAAGCAACAGAGGAAGAACAAATGACTAGGATGGTCGAGATGTTGCAGCAAGGTGCATGGACTAGATGGGAACAGGCAAGGAATGTAAAGCCGCTTGGAAACAGCTTAGTTGAGCAATTCCTGAACATACAAAGTTCTTGATCCAGGCAGTCTATGACATGCTGCCAAGTCCATCCAACTTGTTCAGCTGGGGAAAAGTTGATTCTCCATATGGCCCACCATGTCTAACAAGATGAACTTTGAAGCACATCCTCAGCAGCCGTAAAAGAACTCTAAGTGAAGTCTGATGATTGATTAGGTGCTCAAGGATTTGGCAGAGTCTATCAGAGAGGGGATAGCATACAGTAGGACCTGCCAGCCAGTAAGACAGGCCATAGCATTTGTTAAGAAAGGTGAAACAGTAGAATCAGCACCCAATGCCAGTTTAGGGACCTCTGGTGTCAACACAAGACTGGTTGACATAGGAAGGTACAGCCAAGATGTCTCTGACGCTGTTCAGCTATCTGAAGGTTCTAAACAGCCATCCTCTAGGAGCTTACAGTCCTTTGGGAGGAATCCACTGAAGAGGACAATGAGAGGAAAAGAAATTAAGTATTAGAAACTGATGGAGCAATGACACGAGAGAGGTTAGAGGGCAAGGTATGTACCAACAGTAGGCTGCAGCAGCTTTCCAGGAATGTGGCTGCGTAGGGCCTGCAGTTTGTTGGGTATCACAGGCAGTCAGAGGAAGAAGCCAATCATTAAACTCTTCCTAAGGCAGCTGAGAGGTTATCTATTGTCATGGCGTCACTCCGGAAGGAAACCGTCGGACCCAAGCGCGGAGCGTCGAGGTTCAAAGGGGAATCCAAAAACCATGGTCACAAGACAAAATGAGGGTCCCCGATGCACAAACGTTATCAAAAGGACAAATCGAAATCCGTGAGTCAAGCAGGAGATCGTGAAAACCGTAAGGTCTTAACAAGAGAAGGGAAAAGAGACGGGAGAACAGGGCTAAGGACAGGTGGAACAGGAGAGGTAAGAACTCGGGAAGCACACTCGCTATGATAAAGGCTGATAAAGGTTCCGCGCTCGAGTGTGCTCCGGACGACCCTTTTATGCGGTCATTCCCTGATCCGCCGCTGGTGATCCTCATTGCACTGAGGGGGGCGTGACACTATACGGCTGTAGTTGAGTAGAAGTTTGCTGGGGGTTCAGAGCAGGGCAAACTGTATGCACATTACATGGTTCCATGAGTGAGGGTGACATGTCGGAAGACAAGAAATGCTCTCTAGGTTACATCACCAATGTTTGTGCACAGGTGCATTACAAGATGTATGTTATAAATGCAGTTTGCGGTCACCTTCATAACTTTTAGAATTTCTGGACACTTTTTATGTCTTTACAGAGAAGATTGTAACGAGATCACATTGTGCTTAGTTGGCTGTTGCATATGCCTTCATTATGTGCTTTTTTTTTTAAATCATCTCCAAATAAAACGAAACATATTAATTTTAAACACATAATTATTAAAAAAATGGAAATAAATAAATTAATATAGAATTCTTTTGTTGGAAACAAACCTTATCAAAATGGTTTACTTTCTGTGTTGTGTTCACTTCTGCTAAAAGTTTCCTTTCTAGAATGAGGAGCAACAGAAATGTACACAGCCAATACCTAACCAACCTCCTGAAATGCGCCCTACAAGTTCTGGTGATGGATCGATGAAGCAGCAACTGATTTTCCCGGTTACAGCTATGATTCATATCATCCCATGGAATCAGACATTTGGAATGTTCTTCATTCCTTCATGGATGTAGCATGCACATCGTACATCCGTATTTAATTTGAATGGCTGAAGAAAAACAAGATGACTCCAGGAATGAGACTGAAATCATTGTCATCGCCCAAGAAAAGATGTCTATTCCTCACTCTATTCTCATTATCATAATAACTTCCAGCCGCTCGTAAAAACTAAAGGACAGTGGGGTTCTATCGTGTAAATCTATGACAGCGGAATATCTTTTAAAATATAGCCTGATGGCCCTGTCCACATTAATATTGGCCAACAGCATACTTTCTACATGACGCTGTGGTAGGGGTGAGAGGGTATAAGTTGCCTAAAAAGGACAAAATGCTACACAGGTTGTGGACGCTGGGTTCTGCAAGGCCACAATTAATGCTCTTCTAATGATTTCGATCCATTATGTCACTTCATTACATGTGGCTTTCCTGCAACTCTCATATTAAAAGGGTTCACAGCTCTTGGCTTTTACTCACAAAGTCTTTAAAGCGATAAAAAATTATGGTGTCATTTTTGTACGGTTTTTGTATGGTAAAATAAAAGCATTATCAACAGCTTCCCCAGCTCCATACATTATGTTGTCTGTTTAGTACCACCCCACATTTGTAGCGCAATTGTCTGTACAAGGTTCACACACACACACACATTTTCAGAACCGCTTGTCCCATACGGGGTCACGGGGAACCGGAGCCTACCCGGCAACACAGGGCGTAAGGCCGGAGGGGGAAGGGGACACACCCAGGACGGGACGCCAGTCCGTCACAAGGCACCCCAAGCGGGATGTACAAGGTTCAATGACAACAAATTAGAATATAATGGCAATTTTGTTTTTGAAAATGTCCCCTTAATATGCATATTGATTGACAATCATCCACTCGTTCAACTCCTTTCGTGTCTTGCTGTTGGCTCAAGGCCTTGACCTGCGGGTCCAGAGCCCTTTCGCTTGTAAACTGGGACAGCAGAAACACCCACCGAAACCCAATACTGTGAAAATCCTCAAAATGTAAACAGCTCTTGCCTCTGCAGGGCAATAGTCATTTCACTAAATAAACTGAGCACATAAAAATTATGCAGGACAATGGAACTTCAAAGAACCCAGATCAAAGAAAGAGAAGAATAAACTAAACGTGATAATGAAAAGAAAAAAAAAAAGAAGACAGCCATATGGAAGTTCCCACACATAAGACATTACAGCTGGATCAGGCATTTCCAGAGCACCACTGTTCTATAGTCACCAAAAGCAGGAATAAAAGGCTGAGATTAGCTAGATGGACTGTTTTATAAGAACTCATCAGTTATAGAAAGACATCTTGAGCTGTTTTGAAAACTAGCGTTTTGTGAAAAAGTGATCAGTGATTGTATAGGGAATACAAGGGCACTGGATACTTTTTGAATGGCAGTGGCTCAATAAATTGCTGCTGATCTTACACAACTGCAGAAACTAAAGTTTTCATCCATTGTTCATGAGGTCTGAAAAAAGACCCAGAGAGCAGAATCAGTATTTGCCTATCAAGCTAAATAGTGTTTTGGTATCTGTAGAGTGGGGGTCAAGGTGGTGCAGCGGGTCTGGCGGGGCCTGGTGTGTGGTGGACCTGGGATTCGAGTCCTACTTGGGGTGCCTTGCGGTGGACTGGTGTCCCGCCCTGGGTGTGTTCCCTCCTCCCTCTGCCTTGTGCCTTATGTTGCCGGGTTAGGCTCCGGTTTGCCACGATCCCTCTTTGGAGTGGCAGTTGTAGAGAATGTGTGTATCTGTATCTCCTGAAGATTAAATGGTAGATGACATACAGTTGGCAATCAAAAACTGACCTGTACATAGTGGTTATTTTGCACTAATAATAAGTCATTATGTACTCATGACCTCAGTTTAATGCAGTGACAAGCATTAACCTTGACCAAGGAAGATCTTTTAAGGTCTCGTGAGGTAACTTGCTGAGATCTTGCATGCAAGTGAGGAGTAGATGCATTACACTGCAATCATGGATATATACAGGAGTTCTGTCTAATGGGTTTCAAGAGGGCCCTCACCTACGCCATGCTTCTTTTGAAACTGACAGAGAAGGAACGCTGCTTATGTTCGGGTGAGACTGTCCTGTTCTCTCTTTGCCAGTCAACCGTTGAAGCAGATGTTTGAAAGGCAAAAACAATGAAAATATTTATTGGCCATGTCTAAGTGTGGAGTGAAGACCTGCCTCTTTAATTTCAGATGGTTTTGTACTCACTTGATAACACATCCATTAGGCAAACCAAAACATTCCCTTTGCTTTGAAGTAAATAGGTATTTATTTCCATTTATGATGGACTCTCTTATTTTGGCATTTTATAGCTTCACTGTAAACAATTTCTTGTCCAAAAGTACGGAACAGACTTTGTCAACAAATGTTTTTGTTACACCAACTCTTTGCACAATGCCTTCTGGTTTAACTATTTCAGGCCTTAGTGTTCACATAGAGTAAATGCATAATACAGGCAGTCCCCGGATTACGAACGAGTTCCGTTCCTAAGTCGGTCTTTAAGTCGAATTTTTATGTAAGTCGGAACAGTTAGGTACGGTTTGTGTCTAAAGTCAGTTAATTAATAAATAGTTTAAGGTTTAAGGCTGAGGAAGGTAGACCCTGCATGGGATGGCAGTCAATAATAATAATAATAATAATTATGATGATAATTATTAATGATAATGAAAAGTCATTTCCCTCATAAATTTCAAGTAGGATGCATATACTGTACCTTGTAATGAGTCACAATATGCGATATAATGCTCCACATATTCCAGAGGTTATGACTTGCACAAATGCTTAATCATAGCGATTGAACTGTTTTCGTAGTTTCCGTTTGTCTGTGCATGCGTACATACTGAATTCTTTATGCCGGAAAAATATTGTCTGACTGACATGAATTTTAGGAAAATATGGTTTAGAAGAGCTTAAAAGTTTCTGTGTGCGCAAGCTTGTTTGCATGGAAGCACGTGCATTGTATGTGTGTGTTGCGCATACGTCCGCGTAAATTTTGCGCCTATATGTTTGCCATTGAAAAGAAAAGTTTATCTGATTCATCCAGATATGCATGTATAAATTAAATTAAAAAAAAAGAAAAAAACCAACATGCTCTAGCACAGAGATGCACTATGATCTTTCTGTGGATGTCAATGAGGATTTTGTGTAGTGCTGGTTATGTATGTCAAGGACCTGCAACACCATAATAACATATGAGTGTTCTCCCATGAGTGCTGCTGGAAATTACAGGATGTGGGACAGCCACTGCGAAACAAGGAACCAGGCACCAATACATTTATTTTTAAACCAATTGGAACAAGGACACACTCAGCAGCAGAGAGAATGCTACCTTTGTATGGCCTCTTGAAGGTAGTGTTTTGCTATAGATGCATTCCTCCACTGAATTAGGTCTTTTCAGGGCTTCAGTAGAGGGTTACAGGGGTCTGGAGCGTAGCCATTTCTATAGGAAATAATGATAATGATATATTATATGTCTTGGGTTTTGGCTTGTTGGTTGCTGGCGTGTGTGTGTGTGTGTATTGGAGGTTTCACAGTTAGCAATAATAAGCTTTAGGGCTATTGGTTTTTTCCTTAGTTGATGGCAGCATTATTTTTCATATCAAAAAAACCCATCCATCCATTTTTAAAAATGATTATGTTTAAAAAGTCACTTTCTATTATCAGCATTTGAAAGTGACAGGATAGCGTGAAAAACCAACACATTAGTATTCAGTGCCATAATTTTGTTTTTAATTTCCGAAAGCAATCAGCGCCAAACTGCCCTTATTTTCCACACAAAACCGACTGTGGTAAAAAACAATGTTGAAGGCACGCAGTGCGGTGGACAGTGTTACATACCGTCTCCGAAATAATAGCATGCGGGAAATAATGTGTCTTCAGGCATGCTGCTTTGCAGTTGTCGCGTTATTGCATTTTTTCCACAACTCATCGTGATAAAACGTGACAGTAGAAGCCTTTCCCAGCTACACAAACTGATTTCTCAATGTTTTCAACCTGGTGCCCAGTGAGAGCTAAAAATACAAGGAATGCAAGAAATATTCATTGACATCTGCTTTATATCTCTGTGATATATGACACAGTGTTTTTTTCAGTTGCAGAATTTTCGGTACGAACTCATTGGTTTCTGGGTGTAGACATCCATGGTGCAAGCAGCTGTAAAATATGATGGGAGCCTCGATGATGTTTGGAAGTTGAGGAGGCACCTGAGGGGCCTAGGAAAGCTTAAGTGGCAGAACATTATTTGTGTGTCATGGGTGGTCCAGTGGCAAGCTCTGATGGTAGAATGAATGCTTGTGAAAACCACTTAAGCACAAATCTAAGAGCAAACCCTCCCCATCATACCCCCAGTACTTAAGACTTATTCATTATTTTATTAGGACACTAGAAGACTTTGAGCCACAGTGCTGTTTGATATTGTATGTTTTGGGTATTATTCAGAAGTGAGAGAAACCCAATAAGGTTCAGTTTGGAGAATGTGTTTTGTCGAGGGTTAGAAGCATATTTTTGATGGAAGATGTGCTCTTGTCCCATCCATCACTTCCCTGTAAACGTTTCTTCGCTGCTTTTTTGGCTTAATGGTGCTGATTTAGAGACTGAGGTCCCAGGAGAGTTCTGTGAAGAATAGGGAGGCAGTGCTGAGTACAAACCCCATATGTGGGAACCACCTCTGGATCCTGTCAGATACTTGCCATCCAAGTGTAAACGAAGCAGAGGAGTGAATACAGAATGTGTGGATGAGAAATATTTCAACTGAAGGTCTGAAAAACGGGAGAAAATTGATACAACTGATAAAGAAAACAGAAAATTCAACTTTTCTTTCTATCTCCATTCAACTCATACATTTAATAAGATGTTAGCAATTGTATTTGGTGCAGCATTTTATTTTTGACTTTAGAAACTATGTCATTTACATGATCTAACAACATTTTCAATTACACACACGTACAGTCTACAACTGCTTGTCCCAAACAGGGTTGCTGCGAACCAGAGCCTAACCTGGGAACACAGAGGACACACCCAGGATGGGACACCAGTCCGCCCCAAGGCACCCCAGGCAGGACTCGAACCCCAGACCCACCACACAGGGGACCGTGGCCACACCCACTGCACCACCACACACCTGTTTTGAATTGCAACTGTGTTAAATATATTATTTAAAGTGGTGTTACACACATTAATAAATAATCTGCTGTTTTACATATACTGCCCACATATTCTTCACATTTGCTGATTATCCCATTTGATCTCAAGTTAATCGCAGTTCATGTCTTCATATCTCCATCAATTTCAGTTCCATGTTAAGACACTTCAACAAGCAAAAAATAAGAACAAACAGAATCCACACACACACCATCTGAACTGCTCATCCCATTTGGGGTCGCAGTCTAACCCGGCAACTGAGGGCGTAAGGCTGGAGGGGGAGGGGACACACCCAGGACAGGATTCCAGTCTGTCACAAGGCACCCCAAGCAGAACTCAAACCCCAGACCCACCAGAGAGCAGGACCCGGTCCAACCCATTGCTCCACTGCACCACTGTGCCACTCAAACAGAATCCATCCATTATTAATAACGGCTTGTCAAATGGAGTGGTCCTGAGCCTACATTGCAAGTACAGGGCTTGAGAGAGGATACATCCTAGTATATGAGGCACCGGCCCATTGCAGGGTAATCACACTCATTCACTCACTTATATACACTAAGGGTACTTGAGAGACACATTTACCTGAAACACATCTTTAGACTGCGGATTGAAATTGGCACACCTGGAGAAAAAACAAAATAAAAAGAAAAAAAAAAATCATAACAGCGAGATGGAAAATGGAGCACATGTGCTTTGTATAAATTGTTTTTAACATGTGAGTCTTAATCTTGGATTTAAAGGTATCCAGAGCATAAATGATATTCTGAATATAGCTTTGCCTTAGATTTTCTCTGTGTCTCAAAGTTTATATGGTTTTACTCTGACTGTGTTTATCTGACTCAGATTGGTTTTTACCTGCTACTTCCCTGTACCATAGGGATTGATTCACTGTGTCATTAAGGAACTTGGCTGACAGAACACCACTGGATACAATATATATTTGCTTTCAGTTTCCCTTTCAGTTGCTTGGTAGTCCTCTGTCTTTGGGGGCTCAACAACATAGCCCAGCGGCAGATGCAGGCCCTCCAGTGATCTCCAAACCAAGATCGACTAGTGTTACCTCTGAGCCATAGACTGAATCATCATTACAAACATGCTTTGCAACATTAACTCTAACTTCAGTTAATTTTTTAAAATTTAGTTTTGAATACATAGTTACATATTTTATGCATTTAAAAAGGAATAAATGCTGCTCTCTCTGGGGGGCATGCTCTCTGGTGGGTCTTGGGTTTGAATCCCGCTTGGGGTGCCTTGTGACACACTGGCGTCCCTTCCTAGGTGTGTCCCCTCCCCCTCCAGCCTTATGCCCTGTGTTGCCAGGTTAGGCTCTGGCTCCCTGCAACCCTGTATGGGACAAGCGGTTCAGGACAAAGCAGTTTCAGTCAATTTGTGTGTGAAATGTTATTCTTCCTTCTGGTAGTGATTTTACTGATGGATAGGTGCTGACAGGCAGCTTCGCTGTAGTAACACACAAAAGTGACACCAGTGAAGCACTGCTCTGATTGTTGCATTTTGAAACAGGAAAAAGACTCGCCCTAGGTTAAAGCCTTAGTAAACTAAAAAGGTTTGATTTCTAGAATCCATTGAAACTGTTATCTCAAATAAAGTAGGAAGTTAAAAGATTTCAAATGAAATAAACTATAGGAAATACACACACACACACACATTTTCAGAACCGCTTGTCCCATACGGGGTCACGGGGAACCGGAGCCAACCCGGCAACACAGGGCGTAAGGCCGGAGGGGGAGGGGACACACCAAGGACGGGACGCCAGTCCGTCACAAGGCACCCCAAGCGGGACTCGAACCCCAGACCCACCGGAGAGAAGGACTGTGGTCCAACCCACTGCGCCACCGCACCCCCTTATAGGAAATACACTAACATGCAATTTCAGCATTTACAGAAATTTTAAAGGAAAAAAGGCAAAGGTGTATTTGGTAAACAGAAATATGTAAAATACCTGGTGTACCACAGACAATATGGGATAGGGGATGAGGCAGAATAAACCCAGGTAAACCAGATACCAATCTATCACAGGTCAATCAGTCATATTCACACAAACTCATTTAATCAACCATGCACACGCTTACATACAAGTTATAGTGATTAATTAAGCTGAAACGTTTGTCTTTAAAGGGGTGTGTTGTGGCACAGCAGGTTTGGTGGGGTCCTGCACTCTGGTGGGTCTGGGGTTCAAGTCCTGCTCGGGGTGCCTTGTGACAGACTGATTTCCTGCCCTGGGTGTGCCCTCTACCCCTCCAGCCTTGCACCCTGTGTCACTGGGTTAGGCTCTGGCTTGCTGTGACCCACTAAGGACAAGTGGTTTCCATCTGTGTTTGTCTTTAGAGTGCAGAAGGAACCCAGAGCAAACCCTTGCTCACACCGGAAGAGCATATCAATAATACACAGTCTGAGCTGGATTCAAACATACATTCAGCCCTAAATGCCAGGACCTGTGAAGTAAGACTACTAACAGTTACACCACCATGCAGCTTTCATCTACACTGTATACCTCAAATACATAAGGAACACCCCACAAAAGCTGTAGTGTTGGAGATGAGCTGACCCAATTGTCTGGCCATTACAATTTGGCTCTTGTCAAAGCCGCTCAGATCCTTACACTTGCCCATTTTTTTTGCTTCCAACACATGAAATTGAAGAACTGACTGTTGACTTGCTCCCCACCACTTGACAGGTGCCATTGTAACAAGATAATAAATGTTATTCACTTCACCTGCCAGTTGGTTCAATGTTGTGGCTCATCAGTGTAAATGTTTTAACTGTCATTCAAGTGAAAGCCAGCTGGTCTTCATTATCCACAGGAATTAGCACAAGGCAGCTATGGCATGCAGTATGTGGGTATTTATTTTATTTTATTTATTTTTATTTTTACAGAGCGCTTTAACACAGGCATAAAGCAAGAAAAACAGATACAAACAAAGAAGACAGTCAACTAATGGTTATTATAATGAAGAACTTATTATAGAGCTATAAGTATGCCTAGTACTGGCCACCGGTGAAAGGAACAAAAACTCCCAACTGAAGGTTGAGGGAGAAAAAAACCTCTGGGGGTCCACGGGCCAGTGGTTGCCCACCCCTCCTGGGCACTCTAGAAAGTAACTATTTGTAAGTCAGTGTTTAACAAGTAATAATGATAATGTTGGTAAATGGCATCTTGGATCCCCAGCTCAGCATGGAATATCTCCATCGTCATTGCAGATGGACATCATCTTCTGTCAGCACGGGATTTGTCTGTCACCACTGGCCAGCCTCCTCAGGCCTTATGTAGCGAGGTAGTGCTTAACGAGAAGATAGAACAGAGTTAGTAGTTTGTTACACACACACACACACATTTTCAGAACCGTTTGTCCCATACAGGGTCACGGGGAACCGGAGCCTACCTGGCAACACAGGGCGTAAGGCCAGAGGGGGAGGGGACACACCCAGGACGGGACGCCAGTCCGTCACAAGGCACCCCAAGCGGGACTCGAACCCCAGACCCACTGGAGAGCAGGACTGCGGTCCAACCCACTGCACCACCGCACCCCCATAGTAGTTTGTTACTTAAAGTAAATTTAATATGCATTTTTATAAAGGTGATAAACAATCAAGGCAGGTTGAATTACATTATGAGGTGAAATGCCTGAGTGAACATGTAAGTCTTTAGTTGGGATTTGAAAACAAACAGACGGGGCATTTCTGACAGTAACTGGTAGACTATTCCACAGTTTAGGTGCTCTATAACTAAAGGCGCTACCTCCTACTGAGGTCTTATTGAACATAGGTACTTTAAGGTAACCTGCATCTAATGAACGGAGATATCGTCCTGGGATATAAAAATGAATGATCTCACAAAGGTAAGCCGGAGCAGTGCCATGTATTGTCTTATAGGTCAAAAGTATGATTTTATAATCAACTCTATAAGCGATGGATGTGCCTCCCGCATGTGTGTATATGAATGCATTTCTACTCTTTTGCATGCCGCAACAGGTAATTGTGAACTGTTCCTCAAGTTCATTCCCACCCCATTCCTACCCGGTGCCATGTTTCTGCTTCCCCCCTTCACACATTATCCCCTTGAGCTCCTGAACATCCCTTCAATGAGGGGTCTTTGCAGTGAGGCACCCCACTTGAGTGACAGGAGCAGGACAAGGACCTCCTCAGTGAGGTACAGTTGGGAGCAGTAGGCTCCCAGCATCACTGGCAGCATCAAGTGTTATCTTGCCTCTTGACCGCAGGCTTAAATCTAACACTGATAAATCCATTGCCTAAGGGATTTTGGCGTTCCAAGCACATCATCTGCTTCAGTCTTGATATCAAGCTCCTCCAGCTCTCCAGGACCATCCCTATTTTGGGATGGAATGGAGTGCAAATAAAACAACGAAGAGGGGGCCTCCCACTTCCATTTCTTTTCCTTCCACACTATAGACAGTTTTTGTTAGGCACCGGCCCATACGTGAGAGGATCACAAAACTCTTAAACCTCTTTGAACAATAAATAAGGATCTCAAAATTCAACTTTCGGGTCCACTTCTCATTGGATCTGTAAACTGTTCCATAAATTTGCATTACATCATCTGTCACAACCACCTTTGCATTTGGTATCAATTCTACAGGCAGCTACTCGTGTAATGTGTAATGGCAAAAATGCTGGTCTTGGACAAATTGCACTGACAATAATGTGTCTGCATCAATAACTCTTAATTTGCATTTTTGTTTGCTATGAGTTTTACTCTGCTAAATGAATAAATAATGTAAATGTACATATTGCTGCTCTCAGGGTCCGGTCTAGGCCACTCCTCCAGTTCTACCAGTGTCAGAGTCTCCAGCTTGATCTGCTTTTCATGACTGTCTGTGGTCCATACCTCCCTTGAGTTCCTGGGGAACAGAATTGGCCTTTTCAGTCTTGGAGACTTGGTGACCCTCCTCGGGGCCAGCATGCCACCACAAGGTGAATGCAGCTCCATAAACCTCACCCTCTCTTCTGGCTGGGAGAAAAAGGGTATGGTCTACTTGATATCATTGGGTCTCACTGGACACACTCCAAGGCATGGTGGAGCCAGAACCTAGGCAGCTGAAAGCCAAGCATGGTTAGCTTCTGAGATCTTGGCCTTTTTCCGAAAGTGAACTACTATGGTCCCAGTGGTCACAGATCTTGCCTTGTTAAGATTAAACAATTCAGATTCATGGTGTGCATGTCGAATAAGGGTCACACAGGAAGCTTTATAGCTGCAGATGCTCTGGGGAGTATGGTAATAAAGCTAGAACTAACCTACTCAGCGGAACTCAAGTGCAGACCTGGTTAGCAAAACTAGGTCCAGATCTAGTGGTGTCCCTTAGGTCCAAGAATAAAGTGAGGTCATGGTGCTCATGTTCTGACTCCCATGCTCTTAGCTTTGACCACATTGGAAGCTGAAATCAATCATCCTTCCTTGTATTGCGGTCTGATCTAAGCAAAGGTTATTTCTTCAGCTACTCAGCTAAATAATTTTGGACAAAAAACATCCCACTAAAGCGATGAAGTGATGATCAGCTCATCTTACCTGTTTCCTGTACTCCTCTCTCATATTTTTCAAGAGTTTCAGGAGTATCACCCCATCCCATGGCCCAGGTAATCTTCGGGTCTCTCTCTCTCTCTCTCTCTCTCTCTCTCTCTCTCTCTATATATATATATATATATAATCAATAGGTGTAACAAGACATCCCAGCTGTGCATATGTTTCCTGAGTCTCGTATCGATCTTCAACACACTGAACGAGCATACCAAATGAAAGTATCCAATTTCCACCATCATCTGAAATTTGGGCGTATTCAGGAGGAAACCCACTTTCAGCTGGGTTTGGTGGGATATCCTCGGGTTACTCAAGGAATGGCTGCTGGACCAGAATCTCTGGAGGTCCTGCACCACGTCATTCGTAGAAATCATGGAGAAGTATCCTCATGATAGTCACCACTAAAGCACAAGCAATACTAAAATGTTCAAAACAGTATCTCATGCTTGAGTTTCTGTGCTCTGGGCATGTATCAGGTGATAAAACAATAAAAATAATATACAAATAATACAAGTCTATATCTCTGGACAATGCCATTATGTCTCCATTCTACATGAAAATATGGCCATTCTGAGGTTGTAAATGGCTTGTAAAAAGCAAACACGTTGAGTATAGGGCTCCTTCTACCAAAACACAAAAACCATGAGGAAAAAGGAAAACACATACCAGAAACACCTTGACAAAAATCAAAGTACAAACTCACTAATTTCTCAAGGAGTCTTGCTCACCAGTCTCCCAGTCCTCCCATTGTTCCTTTAATCTATAGCCATTGTCAGGACAGCTGGTAGTGTAATATTTAGTGCAACTGCCTTTGGATCCAAAGGTTGCAGGTTTGATCCCCATCTCTGGCTGTAGTACCCTTGAGCAAGGTACTTACCGTAAATTGCTCCAGTAAAATTACCCTGCTGTATAAATGGGCAAAAATTGTAACCTTAACACTGTAAGCTGCTTTGGAGAAAATTGTCAGCTAACTTAATGAATGTAATCATCAGTCCAGCTGCCTCTTACTATTGTCCTTTTAATTAGAAGCAGTTTGTTTTCATTTTGCAGAGGAATTGGCAGAGGGCACACCCTAGGATACTGTCCATCATGTTCAACCAGACCTTTTGCCACGGTTCTGCCTCTTGGTGGCATACAGTAGCTTAATTTGTTGTATGTGCTGTTATTAATTATTATTATTTACAAATATCACGTCCAGGCAGCAAAGACAGACATTTGCTGTATTGCATTAAAAGTACATTTTCAAGAAACATAAGAAATAATAATAGAAAATACATATTAGTCCCAAAGGTTTTAGTCAATTGATGTGGAATTCTATTTGTCACATCAGCCTCATAGACCTCTGCAACCAGAAGTGACTGTGCTCAAGGTACTTTCTACATTTACCTTACATATTTATCAGACACTTTTCTCCAAAGTAACTTCCACTCAGCTCTATGTAGTATCAGCCCACATACCTTATTCACCACAGTGACTTACACTGCTAGATACACTACTTACAATGGGTCACTCATCCATACATCAGTGGAACACACACACACACACACACACACACACACACACACACACACACACACACAATGAGTGAACCTGAACAGCATCTCTTTGGACTGTGAGAGGAAACCAGAGCACCCAGAGGAAACACACACAGACACGGGGAGAACATGCAAACTCCGCACAGACTGAGCAGAGGTCGAACCCACATCCTCTCGCACCGCTCAGGTGCTGTGAGGCCATGGTACTACTTGGTGTGCCGCTGTGCCACTGTACCACCCACTTTCCTTCTACTGACAGAAGTTATGGAAATGTTTCGATAAACCTTGTTCAATGTCACAGGCATTCTGGTGCACCCAAGCTGGAGGGAAGGACTGACAGGTCATTCCGGTGGATGATATCGCTGAAAACATCTAGAAAAGCAACATGCATACAAAACAGTTTAAGTGCATCCTTTCATTTGATAAAGTATCCCCATACTCTCTTTGCTAAGCATTAAAGTTTTCCTGATGCGACATTTGGACCGAGTCTTCAGGGAAAATACACTTTCTGAATTTCTTTTGATTTTCCGATGCTCTGATACAGTTTTTGGAGCTATTTTGTAATGTCAGAAAGTACCGACTCTATATATAAGATTAATTTTCAGCATCAGTTATTGCCTCCAAATTTTTGCTGTGTCTCAAGGTGTTTATCTTACATTTCTTTCCATTACTACCACCTAATAATCTTCTTCACACTACTAAAAGGCATAACAGAGCTTCCACCTTGCCCTTCAAAGACCTAAGGCTACTGTACCCTTGAGCAAGGTACTTACTCTGAATTTCTCCTGTAAAAATTACCCAGCTGTATAAACGGCTAAATGGTTGTATGCTGTTTTGGTGAAAAGCATACTTTCAATGAATAGTTAAATAACCACTCATTCAGCAGTGTTAAATGTCTTCTAGCATATAAGCATTTAAACCAAATGCATGATATGAAAGGATCAGGAGCCAAGCCTAGTGTGAGAAAGTATTACACACAAAAGAAGCAACTGTTATCAATTACAGCTGGACTCCAGCTACCTGGCAAGCCTCTCAGCAGAAAAAATGTGTGTTGTTCACAACCATCATTTCTTTGGCAAGACCCTAGAAGTACAGTGTTGTACTGTAAATGGAATTTGCAGCTCAAGCCCGCCGTCCGCAATTCGCATCCCACTATACAACAATAAATCTGTGTGAAATTCAAGAAACGGCAACACAAAAAACATGGAAATGTGAAAATGCATAAACATGAAGATTTAGGGGGGAGAGTGGCACAGTGGGTTTGCTCTGGCTCTGGTGGGTCTGGGGTTCGAGTCCTGCTTGGGGTGCCTTGCAATGGCCTGGTATCCCATCCTTGGTGTGTTCCCTCCCCCTCCAGCCCTGCTGGGTTAGGTCCTAGCTTGCCATGACCCTGCTTGGGACAAGTGGTTTCTGTATGTGTGAGAGTAAAAATTTAGTTTTGCCAGCAAATACCTGTGTTTCTCATGGACGTTTTTTCTTTTTCAAAGGTTTATTTATTTTTACTGAAAATATTTAATAATAAAGCAAAGCCGGTATCTTAAGATATTACAGCTACATTGTAACTGACCTCACATGAACTGTCCAGGAGATTGTAAAAATGCCTTTATCACACAGACCTATTGATTTTGCAGAATTTCACAGGCTGTTTCTCTTTCTGTCAGTTCTGCACAAAATCAAGAGAAGTTTATCTCAATGTCCTTTAAAAAGAACTGTTACAGGTTCCTGAAATAGAAAGGTTATGGCTGAACAAGCAATTCATTGCTTTTTTTTCCAGTGAAATATTTCAACTATGGTTGCTTTCATGGATTTGTAAAATAAAACTATTCAGATGTAAATAAGTGTAAGTATGTATGAGAAAACCAGCCACATCATATTGCAATACATAATAATGTACTGTATACATATGTAATGCTGTATAATGTATAAATCTTTAGCAAAATTTTTTAGTGTGTTCTTAACATTTTTTACATTTTCATAAAAACGGTTTTTTGGAATAACATTTGCAATTGTGCTGCCACATTGTTTTAAAAATGTGATTGTACAGAGCTTTCAGTATGTATTTTGAAAATGTACCAAACTTTAAGACAGACTGTGGCCAGCATATTGATGATTTATGACGACCTCTGATTTCCTACAAGGTGTTGGCCAACTTGTGTGAGTGGCCTTCAGTGCTATGATGGATAATTTGATTTGAAATGGCTTGTTAGGATTTAAAGACTCTTTAAAATAACAAAATGTGCTGCGGTCGATACAAAAATGCTATTGGAAAAAAATTCCAAATAAAATATTGGTAATGGCAAGTTAACGCTTGTTTACAACAATGGGCCTAAAAGCACTTAGGCTGAAGAGAAACGCATTAGGATTTCTGTGGCTTGGCTGAGCAGTAATGACATATTCGTCCCTGGAGCCACTCTTTAGGCTCTCAGGCAGGATGTGGCTGTTCCCTGAATTACAGCAGTGATGCAGAGTAAAATATTTGTCGATGGTACATATTTGCAGGTATGGCATAAATGAAAAACAAGAAGCACGCACAAGCAATGCCCTGTGTAATTCAAATAATGAAGGTCATTGCAGGATACAGCCCTGGTTCTAAACTGCATTGACTGGAGGTGCAGTGAAATATAATGGGTGGGTATGCCTTTACTTAGTCAGATTATGAAAGACTGTACATTGGCAGGGGGGGCAATGCTAACCCCAGACCCCATCTAGTGCCAGCCCCGATGACACGCTGCAATTTCAGCCTTGGCTGTTGCTGAGAATTATATAAACTTTCTTTTCAGTGTTACATCAGAATAATTAATAACTGAAAAGCACGTAGAACCCGTGCTGCCTTCTTCGTTTTCCGTACGAATCGCAACTATGATAGACATCTCAGTGATGTCTTGGGAAAATCTATCAAATTCCAGGGTGTTGTGTTTTTTTTTTCTGGAGCTGTTGTGCTCAAGTGTGTGACTGGGTGACGAAGGAAAGTCTGCAAAAGGGAGACGAAGGTATGGGGGTCGACCAGGGAGGAGGTTGGAAAAGGGTGGGAGATCTCTTTTCATTGCCAGGGCTCTGCAGTTCGTCTCGCTGTGTCTGCACGCCGTCAGTGCTACGACTTGGATGTCCTCCCAGTGGCGTGTGATTCATAGTAGGTAACCAGCCAGCCCACAGCCAAGCAGATATATTCCTGTGACTCCCAGGCTATGAGCACTTCCCCGCCGCCCGGGCCGGGAAATACCTAATGACTTTTTACAGCCAGAAATCTGCCAGGATTTATGCTTATTGTGATAACCCATGAGTCCAGAGACAATTCGACAGGCAGATATATCCCTGTTTTAATAATGAATGATTTAATGTTATTGTGGCTAAAGGATTTCTATGTAATTATTATAAAACTCCCATAAACAATTAAAAAAAGACTTTAATATGAGACAACTTAAGCTTTGCATCTTTGTTTCTTTCCATCCTAAACACCTCTTGAAGACTGCAATAGACATCCATCATGCTTTCAGTTCATAGAATCAAATTGTACAGAAGGCTGAGACAAATATATACCAAAAACAGTACACCCATTACAATACCCCCGTGCTCTTCTAATGGGTTACTTTGTTGCATGAAATCATTTCCGTTGCGAGGGGATTGAATTAACATTATTCCTTATGTAAAAGAAAAAAATTGGTTCCCAGAAAAAACATGCATCACCTGAAATTTATTTAAAAAACTAAGTAAAGGGTATTTTTCCTATCGACAGCTGTCCCCTTGTTGCGGTGGTCAGGCTTATGAACTGCCATGACCCAACGGGCTATACTGACTGCAGTAACACTCCTTCGGGTTCAACCTGGTCAAGAAGACCAATGCTTAGCAGTCGGACAAAGAGCAGTGAACCTCATACTGGGCGGCAGCAGTATGGGTCGGTGGAAGATCACATTTCAATGACAATGGCAACAACACCAACATTAACTGCGTGGAAGAAAGGCCTGGCAATCTTCTTCAGTATCCTGCTGCAAAATCTCTATGGATAGTAACAGAACTATCCACAGAGTCGCCAAGTGTCGAAATCGACTCGACGGCACCGAACGGCAACGACAAAGGGTATTTTAATGTGTCACACTGAGGAGCTTTGTAGTGTTAAAAACAAATGTTTAATGCTGGATGATCTTTATTTAATTGTGGTATTAAAGCTTTCTTTAATAATTTAATTAATTAATAGTTTCTTTCATAATTTTGGCAGAGTGTGTGTGGCTACTGCAGCACAGAGGAGGAGGGACAATTTCCTCATCAACCTTTATTTAAACCTTCTTTGGCAGGAGGCAGGGTGCACAACCCTTGAGAGGGAGACCAGAGAGTGCTTCTCTGCCAGAGAGAATCCCCTTTGTAGACCTTCCTTGCCAATTTTATCAGTGTCCCTCACATCTTACTGTTTCTTGTAATTGGTATAAATAAAAGCACAGGTTTCACACATCCTCAGTCTTACTCCCCAAAAGAACCCAATGTCTTACAATAATTTAAATATCTAAGTTAATTGCTCATTTAGAAGTTAATTTAAACCTCTCTGCAGAACTATCCTTGAGCAAGGCGCTTACCTTGACTAGTTCCATTAAAAAATATCCAGCTGTTTAACATGCATTGATTAAGCTGGTGCTTTTCTCCAAAGTTACAATCTTAAACCACATACATCTTTTTAACTCATTTATACAGCTGGATAATTCTGCCGGTGCAATTTAGAGTAAGTGTCTTGCTCAAGGGTACCACATGAGTAGTTGAGATCTGAACAGGTAACCTTCAGATCCAAAGGTATCATCTTAACCATTACAATATCAGCAGCCCCACATGAATAGAGGGAAACATAGTAATGAAACAGTAGCTTAGCATTGTAAGTTGCCTTGGAGAAAGCATCACCCGAATTAATTAGTAATAATAATAGTTTTGAATCTCTTGTTTCAGGTCTAATATTAGTTTGACAGCAACTGATGGTTGAGATTGGCTAAGCATGTCAATGTCATAACGTTGTTGTTCCCCCACATTGCCTTGTGAGATCCGTAAGTAAATTTTTGTACATCGCTAAAGGAATTTCTTGTCTTATATGATTTTCTTTAATATTCCCAGGATTGTTTGCTTTGTTGTTGTTGCGCTGCATGACAACCCTGAACTCATTACCCAGGAGGTGAGTTGTGCTGTCAAGAATCACGTATGTAAGGTTGAGTGCATAGGCATGTGGTTTACTGTCTGTTGTATTTTTGCCAGGGCTGCATAAAGGACACATATAGAAATAAAACAACCATGCAGTTATTTAAAATGCCATTGTACTGAATTATTAATCAGACGTATGAGAAAATGGAATATATTTTTGAAGGCTTTTGTGGTGTTTTTTTCATCTACAGGGCTCTGTTATGTCAGGGATGGGTGAACTACCTACCTTTGCATAAACCATACTACAGGAGCAGCTTAATGGATAAAAGAAAACAAATAACTTAAAAAACATGTATTCAGTCAGTTTATCTAGAGTGCCTAAGTTCATGTTTAGGCATTCAGTACTCTGCTATTTCTGTCTTCTCCACATGCTCCAAACCAGCCAATTTTGGTTAGGTAATTTTGGTGGCAAATCGAGGGAGTTGGAACTTCTGCATAGCAACACCACTGGCATGCAGAAACAATAGGTTTTCCCCCTATTAAACACATAAGAGTGGAATTTGTACACCAAAAAAGTCATTGCAGTAGCACAAAAATTAGGAATTGACAAACCATCTGTAGCACTGAAACATCCTTTAAAGTTTCAAAATGACAGCAATATTTAGTAGAAATGGCAGCTTGCAGAAAAAGATGCCAACTAGCGTCATTAGGGCTCAGAGAAATGCAATTATACTAGTTGTGGGAGGCCACTGTTCTGAACATTTATAAACAGCTTCTTTTTAGCTTGAAGAAACATACTGGCCTATTTTAAGGGCAGCAGAGAGCATGCTGGTTAGAGTGACAATTTTCTGTTCTGAAACCAACTTCAAATCCAAAGAAAAGCCATGCTCTTACCCTTCAGCAAGATCCCTAATCCTTTATATGTCCATCCATTGGACCATTCTTTCTGTTTTGTTGCAGGGTCTCGGTGTTCCAGAGTGTACCCCTGAAACAAGGTGGGGTCCACCTTGGAAAGGGAGTTAATCCCTAAGTGGGAAATCACACATGCTCATTCAGTAACTCACACACTAAGGGCAACTTCGAGTCACCAGTTTCCCTGAAACATGTCTTTGGACCATGGGAAGGAACTGGATCACCTGTTGGAAGTTGGTATGAACTTAAGGAAAACAGGGAAACTCCACACAGACTGAACCTGGTTGAAACTGAAGTTTAAGCCTGGAGCACAGAATCTGTGTGGCACCAGTGCTACCTGCCCCACCACTGTCACCCCCTCCCAGCTGAAATTTTCATATTCTAGCAAAAATAATTTTAATGGACCTTCAGGTACATTTACATGTGTTGGCTAATTCAGAATAATACACACCTGATTTTCCAACAGAATCGGCTCAGAACACTTTAATAATAATAACTATAAAAAGGAAAAAGGATATTTTCTTCCATGTTTTTCTAGAAGCCCAGCACTCATTTTCTATTGTGTTTTGACCATTCTTGTATACACATGGAAGGCTGGTGCTTCATTAATCTCCACCATTTACAGCGAGAACTGAACTGCCTAAGAGGACAAGTGCTATTTATTCCATACTGTCAAATTCTGATGATCTCCATTGACAAACACTGTAAACGGGCTTGAGGACCTGCAGCGGACCTCATTTTAATTAATCTTTCTTAAGCACCCTGTAAAACAAGTCTTTGCAAAAATTTATACACACAAGTCACTGGGATACATTATTAATTATTAGCGTCCCTAACCATGTTTATTATACATCATCCTGTGCTTCAGCAAAGCTAAGGTATATTTAATAAATCAGTATTTCCCTTTTCTCACAAAGCTTACTGACAGCTGGATAAGTTCTCATAGCTTGTTACCAAATTGCTCCTAGCAATTTTCTTCTGTGGCCTGCATGATCTTACATGGAAAATTATGAGAATTCCAATAAACCCGCACTCAAGTATCAGTAGATGTTGCTTTAATGGTCTTGAGCAAGATGTTTAGTCTGAATTGTGTTGATAAAGTAACCAGCTTTATAAAATTGCAAAATTGTGAATGCTTCAGATAAGTCAGAGATACACACACACACACACACACACACACACACAGACACATTTTATGCAGAAATTTAGGCATCCCTGGCCAAATTACATATTTAATTAATTTTGTAAGTGAAGAGCAGTAAACAACTGCTGCAAGAAACAATGTGTTAAAAATGCCATATTTGCAAAGGTTATTGCACAGTTACTTTTTCTTTCCTGAACTTTAAAACACAGAAACAAAGAACATAATAATTCTGGGATGTGCAAAAGTTTGGACACCCTTCCACTTGTCCCGTGATAGACTTTTTTGCAAGGTCCATGACCCTAATAACCTCATTAGGCCTTAATAGCCATTAGGAGTTGTCACCTATTAGCAATTGCAGAGCTTAATAAATTCCCTGACATGCCAAATTTCGGGCTGTCACTCAACCGCCATGGGCTCCTCTCAGCAACTGAGTGAGGAGTCTGAAAATGAAGCTAATTGATCCCTACAAAGCAGGGGAAAGCTATAAAAAGATTGCAAAACACTTCCAGTGTGTACTTTCCACTGTCTGTAATGTCTTCAAGAAATGGTGGGTAAGGAGAACTTACCTGCAGTTGTTTGCTACAGGAAGGTAAAGACAAACCCTCGTACGACTGCAAAGGGCCTGCAGAAAGGTTTGGATGATATAGGAATGGTGGTGCATTATTCCACCTGCAACATTGCTTGCACAAACATGATCTACATGGAAGAGTCATGAGGAGGAAGCTTTACCTGCAACATCATCACACAAGTCAATGTTTGAGGTATGCAAGACAGCATCTAGACACACCAGAGGCCTTTTTTTAAACAAGTGCTGTGGACTGATGAAGTAAAAACTGAACTATATAGCTACAATCACCAAAGCTTTGCTTGCAGAGAAGCAGCAGCATTGGATGGAAAAATACTTTCCCAACTGGTAAACATGGGAGTGGATCCATTATGCTTTGGCGTTGTGTAGTAGCCAGTAGCAAAAGCAACATTGATAGAGGGAAGAATAAATTCAACAAATTCTGGATAAGTCAGCCAAGAAGCTGTAGAAGCCATCCCCTTTTCAGCTTCAGCAAGGCAATGATCCCAAACGTATCTCAAAAGCCTCCATGAGATATTTGGACAAAAGCAAGCTAAAGATTTTGGAATGAATATAAAAATAAATACTGTAAATATAATAATCCATAAAAAATAAATTGAATTGAATGGTCCTCACAGTTCCCTGACTTAGAAGTCATTGAAAATTTGTGGGTAGATTTTAAACATGCTGTGCATGCAAGATAACCCAAGAACATCTCAAAATTAAAAGTGATCTGCAAGAAAGAGCAGGCAAAAATCCCTACGACAAGAACTGAAAGACTCTTAGCTGGATACAAAAGGTGTTTACAAGTTGTGATATCTGCCAAAGGGGGTCTTACTAAATACTGACTTAGTAGGGTCTCCAAACTTTTGCACATGCCAGAATTACTATTTTCATTCTTTTTTTTTAAAGTTCATGAAATAAAAAGTAACTGTGCATTAACAATTGCATCTTACATGATTGCAAATGTCCTTGTGTTTTTCTAACACACATTTTTTTTTTCCTGCAGAAGTTTACTTTTCACTTGCAAAATTAACTATATGTATAATTTGGCCAGGGGTGCCCAAACTTTTGCAAAAAGCTGTATGCACATATACATAGATACATATAATTAATTTACAACGTTAAGTAATATTTTTCATAGTCATATGATTGAGGGAGAACAATTGTATTAATGTAGATGTCCTGAAATGCAATACTTCTTCAGCTTATTGGACCCATTTTTAATGTAACATTAATTTAGACTATACATGTGTCAATTGACTTACTGTGTAAAAGGAATTCCAGTTAAAGAAGCAGGTAGGGAAACCACAAGCTGCTCTGGAAGAAAATGCATGATGTGTTTTGTGAAATCTGGAGGTCATCAAGGAACCATACATCTCTAAATAAGACAGTCCCTCCCATATCTGTGCTTATGGGATTTAAAAACATGTCTAACTTAATTAGAAATTCCATTGCCGGAGGCTGCTCCCTGAGGGAGAGCGTGAGATGGGGTGTTTATTATTCCTCTGTTTGAATACGAAAGTGTTCGTGGCTGACTGTGAGCTTGTGCAAGTGGCCGGCAAGGCGAAGCAGCGGCTGTTTGGCAGAGCATCAGCAGGCAGCGCTGTGCTACTGCCCACCAACAGGAGCGCCGGCTAAGCTTCTAGCTGTGCTGTTTACGGAGCGGCGTGGGCCAAAGAGCAGCTGTAAGGTCTCTGCGCCAGACTGGAATCTGTAGTTGGCACCGAGGCCGTGGACTGCAGGGAAAAGCTCATTGGTGGGATTCAGGTATAACACGTTTTTTGATTAACCGTTGAGCTGATGCTCTTCTCCAAAGTGACTTCCAGTGTTAATCTACTTAGTTATTCACCTATTCATACAGCTGGGTAATTTTCACTAGAGCACATTTAGGGTAAGTGCTTTGCTCGAGGGTATTATAGCTGCAGGTGAGGCTCAGATCTGCAATCTTTGAGTCCAAAGGCAGCGGCTCTACCCCTTATGCTACCATCTACCCCCCAGTCATCTCGACAAGTGCTTCAGTCTAGGTCATAGAAAAGGAACCAATGCAAAAAAAGGCCTCTTTTTGTTTTCCCTAGGTTTTGGGAGAGAAATGTGTCTTTTAGACTAATTTCAGTGTGGTTGCTTTCAAGGGGGGCACTGACAAACTCGTGTGATTGACAGCGTTTACACAGAGCGTGAGGGGCCTGTGGAGAGGTCCCATTGGAGCCTGTCAGCTCGTCTCAGAGGCAGGTCTCAACAAATGAGGTGAGAAAACCCCCATGACTGCACCCCCCCAACCCAGTGCCTATTACTTCATTCACACCTCCTTGCACAAACAATAAAACATTTACACACAGAAGTGATTTAGAATGGAAAAATAATTTCCCCCATGCTCAGGAGTGTCAGGTGATTTGAGTTCTATAAACATCTCACTGTTAGACTGGGGGGCCTCAAGTGATGGAGGACCTGCTAATGTGAAAAGTGTAACTCCATAGGAACTATTAGAAAACGTGACCACAGAGGGCAGCTGTGGCCATGTCATTGGTACACCTGAACTGCTAACATTGGATATGATATAAAAACTCCACTATTTTAATACACAAGGACATACATAAGTGACTATTCATGGGAATATCAAATAATTCTGCCTGGGTGCCCTTTCCCCCTATTCCCCCTTAATCAAACAGGGCTGTTAGACATTGGGTGTCACAAAGTAAATCACAATAAGTGTATGATGGAGGAAAACAGATTTGACAGGGATAATAAACATTCAGATGTATGCAGAACTGACAATTTCTCTCAAGTATACACACACACACACACACACATTTTCAGAACCGCTCGTCCCATACGGGGTCACGGAGCCAACCCGGCAACACAGGGCGTAAGGCCGGAGGGGGAGGGGACACACCCAGGACGGGACGCCAGTCCGTCGCAAGGCACCCCAAGCGGGACTCGAACCCCAGACCCACCGGAGAGCAGGACTGCGGTCCAACCCACTGCGCCACCGCACCCCTTCCTCTCAAGTATACAGGTAGTATAAAATAGTTTATGTCCAGGACTTGTTTGTAGAAGAGCGATGCTAGTCAGTTTTTCTTTTTGGTATTTTAAGAATTTAGCAGACTTTTTCAACTAAGTTTTAGATGCTTTTTTAAAAAGGAAGAATGATACAAATGTTGAATTATTTCTAGTCAGATAATGGGTCTGTAACTCAGTTCCACTTGAATTTTAATCATTGACTATTGTGTTACTCCTGGGAAACAAGCTCAAGCTTGATTTCTTCAGTAAATATCAAAATGTTCAATTCAGTGAAATGGGAAGCTAAGCAAATAATTTGACAGAACCATGAGTTGAGCAAACAATGACCTTTAGTTATAAAATACATTAATATTTTCAAGGCAAAATAATTGAAACAAGGAAGATTTTTAAATTATTTAACATTAATTAAAAAAAAAAAATGACCACACACTTTCATGTTTACTGAACTTTTGTATATTTAAATGCATGCATCTTTTTCAGTGTCATTGACTCTCTTCATTCTTCTCTTTCCACAGTGAAGCCCAGAATGGCTTAGTAACTTGACAAACTCAATAGTTGCCCCCAACCCATACTGTTTTTGGGTGATATCCTGACAAATGGGAAAGATGAAGGATTGATAGCACTGATGAATGCATTCTTCTGTTTATTCATGGGAGTCACACAACTCTCGTGCTGTTGTAGCACTAATCAAACTTGCCCACCTGGGGCCCTGTGAAAGAGTTTCCATTTACTTTGTATTTCTGCTGGCTGATGGTGGTTTTCGGCAGACAAAAATGTCTCAAGAGCAGTTGTACAGTCTAGGACAACGCCAGGCTCCACATCATGCAGAAATACCTTGTGCACCTTGTATATGTGCGGTAAAGTAGGCAGCATAGAGCAGATTGCAAATTGAAGACCTTACATTGACTATGGTGAATTCTAAAAGATCCTCCTGAAAGACAAATTCACAATAATGTCTTTGTAATTAATTTTTCATTTATTGCAAATTACAGTGCTGTGAAAAAAGTATTTGCCCCATCCTGATTTCTTCTGTTTTGTGTATATCTCATACTAAATAGTTTTAGATCTTCAAATGAAATACAACATAAACAAATGCAACCTGAGTAAACAAAGAATACAGTTTTGAGTTTTTTTCTTTTTTATTGAAGCAAAAAAAGTTATCCAACACCTATCACCTATGTGAAAAATTTTTTGCGCCCGTAAACTTAAAATCTGGTTGTGCCACCTTTAGCAGCAATAACTGCAACCAAACACTTCCAGTAACTGGAAATCAGTCTTTCACAGCACTGTGGTGGAATTTTGGCCCACTCTTTTTTTTGCAGAACTGCTTTAGTTCAGCCACATTGGAGGCTTTTCGAGCATGAACTGCCTGTTTAAGGTCCTGCCACAGCATCTCAGTTGGGTTCAAGTCAGGACTTTCACCAGGCCAATCCAAAACTTTAATTATCCTTTTTTTTGATCCATTCAGAGGTGAACTTACTCCTGTGCTTTGGATCATGGTCTTGCTGCGTAATCTGGCTGCGCTTGAGTTTCAATTTACGGACTGAAAACCGGACATTCTCCTTTAGGATTTTCTGGTAAAGAGCAGAATTCATATTTCCCTCAATTATTGCAAGTTGCTCAGTCCCTGAAGCAGCAAAGCATCCCCACAGCATCACACTGCCACCACCATGCTTGACCGTATGATGTTCTTTTTGTGGAATTTGGCGTTTGGTTTACGCCAGATGTAATGGGACCCCTACCTTCCAAACAGTTCCACTTTCGACTCATCAGTCCACATAACATTCTCCCAAAAGGTTTGAGGATCATCAAGGTATGTTTTGGCAAAATTCCGATCAAACTTAATGTTCTTCTGGGTTAGAAGTGGGTTTTGCCTTGCCACTCTTCCATGGATGCCATTTTTTCTCACTGTCTTTCTGATGGTAGAGTCATGAACGGTGACCTTTATTGATGCAAAGAGGCACGTAGTTCCTTCGATGTTGTCCTTAGCTCTTTTGTGACTTCCTGGATGAGTTGTCACTGTGCTCTTGGTGGAATTTTGGAAGGTCAGCCACTTCTGCGAAGGTTCACTACTGTGCCGAGCTTTTTCCACATGTGGTTCTTTGGAGTCCCAAAGCCTTTGAAATAGATTTGTAACCCCCCTCCCAGACTGATGTATTTCAATCACCCTCTTCCTCATCATTTCTGGAATTTCTTTCAGCTTTGGCATAGTGTGTTACTGGGTAAGACCTTTTAACCAGCTTCATGCTGTTGAAAAAGGTCTATTTAAGTGTTGATTTGACTGAGCAGGGCTGGCAGTAATCAGGCCTGGTTGTGTGTCTAGTCCAGCTGAACCCCCTTATGAATGCAGTTTCATAGATTTGGGGAAATCTTCTTTCGGGGCAAGTACATTTTCACACAGGCCCAGTTGGTATTGGATAACTTTTTTACTTTGATAAATAACATTATCATTTAAAAACTGTATTTTGTGTTTACTCAGGTTGCCTTTGTTTTATGTTGTATTTAATTTGAAGATCTTAAACTTTTTAGCATGAGATATACACAAAAACAGAAGAAATCAGGATGGGGGCAAATACTTTTTCACAACATTGTATATTTTACACGTGGCTCAGGAGAGGGGCTATGAGCACTGAATGACTGCAGTCAAGAGAATCATAAAAATAATTATATTATCTTTATTTTATTGTGGCAAAGCCACAATCCTTCCATCCATTATTAATCACTGTTTGTCCAGTGCAGTGCGGTTTGGTCCAGAGCCTGTTCCAGAACGCAGACAATGAGGTGGAGTAAACCCTGGTTAGAATGTCAGTCCATTGCAGGCAGTCATACTCTTATTCATTCAGACAGACACACACATTTAGAGCCACAAATTTTTGTGAAGCATGTCTCTTTGGACTGTGAAGGGAGAAACACACCAGCTCACAGAGTGAACATGCAATCTTTACGTGGATACAGAAGGTGTGATAACCTCATAATTAACTCAAATGACTCAAAAGAGTTGCACTTTAATACACAGAGTAGTGGATTTGGTTGAAAATGCAGACATCAGAAACGAAGCAGTGTGTGGTTGAGAGAAACGCTACTTGTACACAATTATTCTGTGGTGTCCACTTCTTATAGACTGAATAAATAGCAACGTGTAGACTCTATTCTGTGTATATTCCACATTTAACCATACTGTAAGTGTTTCTAACGTTTCTCTTCACTTTAGAAAAATCTGTCATGTACAAATAAAAAAGGACAACAATGGCTTTTGATCCACATTTTACTCAATTACTCCCTAGTGATTCGAGAATAATTATAATCTTATAAATGTTAACATAAATGTTTGAAGTATAAATATACTCTGTAGCTGGATGAATCGCCACTGAGAATTTATTTGTGTGCACATGCCAAAATTGTGAAATGACAAACATGAATTTTGTAACTCTTCAACAATAATAATAGTTTAATTTTTTAAATGTGCAGAAAATCAAAGAAATCATTAACTGAAGAGTCAAACCCAAAAATTAAATCTCAGATGATACATCTCCAAACAGCAATTCATAAAAATTGTGCTTATCTGCAGAACATTAAACATCCACATTAGAGCAAATACTATGAGAAGTTATGCTGAATTTATTTAAATACCATTTTAAAATAAATTCTAAGAGTGTGAAGTCCAAGTGCTGGATCTGTTGTTCTGGCATTTTATAGGTAAAGATTGTGAAAAAATGACACTGAGATTGATATTTTAGCATGCACATGTAAAGTACTCTGTAACCACGTGGAATGACCTGTAATGTGCTTCAGCATGAATAAATTCATACATCGTAATGACTTTTTCACAAGTATCCTTAACATCTTTATAAAAACTCTGTAGACACAGGCTACAAATATTTGCTGGACTGAGAAGTCTCTAATATGCCAGTAATAAAGTGATACTTCTATTGTCATTTGAACTGGATATGACTAGAGGCTACACCTGTCATTCTAATTTTCCAGTTTCATGGAGGGGGAGGGTGGGATTCACCTGTTTCATTGTGGAGTCTGTCATTACTGAAATTCTCACTGTTATTTTGTGGTCTCTGGCTTGCTTTCCTGACCAGCCCTCTCCTTCTTTAGTGCCAAATTTGCCTCTGGTTGTGCTGAAGTTTAGTGTTTAGTTTTCAGATGTATTTTCAACATTACCATCAAAAGTGCCAGATGTTCAAGTCAAAGTAAACTGTTTTGACAATTACTGTATCGCAATTAGGGCTTATAATTGTATCTTGTCTATCACGTAATAATGTATGTCACACACTCCTTCACGAGCTGCTCAAATTGATAAATGGTGGCGTAGACGTTGTCCATATTTTAGATATTTTCCGCAGATGAATGTATGATTGGCGAGCTTTGTGAGTTGAACATTTTCGTGAAACCACTGCCAGTTGTATCCATTTATCCATTGTCAGTGATTGCTTTTCTAGTGCATGGTTGCAGTGGTCCAGAGCCTATCCCAGAAGCATAGGATGTGATGCCGGGTACAGCCTGGATATGACCCTAATTCATTGTTGAACAATTTGGAACACATTATGGAAGACACAAATTCAGTAACACACACACACACACACACACACACACACACACACACACACACACTACAAGTACTTAAGCATCACCAGTTCTCTAGAAACACCCATCTTTGGGCTGTGAGAGGAAACCCACGCAAAGATAAGGATAACATGTCAGTTGTGCACAGACTGAACCCACATCTGTACCTACAGGCCAGGTGCTGTGAACCATGATGTCCCCAAACAAAAAATCTTAAAAATAGTATGAAGATCCCAAGAGGTTTTAACACAAGTTTAAACACACTTTCAGCGCTGGGACCACAATTAAATTTGAAGACCAAAACACAACCAAAAAAATTGGAATATATAATTATGGGCTACAGTGAAATACTTAGTTTCAGTATTGCCAGGCAAAAGGGAAATGATTTTCTTTCTCAGCTTATGTAAACACAAAGATAGACTTACAACAGGCCAGCGCTAATTTGACTGAAGGCTCCCCTTTGTTTGATAATTTTGGTTTGTGAGAGTGGTTGGATTGGGTTTGCTGGAATAAAATACAGAAACCACAGTCTGGGTCAGAATTATGACGTCTCAAAAAAAATAAAATATCCAGAGTACGTAGCGCTATTAGAGTAGTGGTGAGATTTATAAAGGTTTTTACTTTCGGTGGAAAAACATTAACACTGAAGTCAGCTAGTGATGCCCGCTAAACAGACCGGCCAACATTAACAACACTGGTTGACAGTGATTGCGAAACTATAATTTACTCTTTAACCATGCAGCTAAAATAGAGTGATTAATTTCATTAAGGCTATTTTGTTGCTAACTTCATTTTACATATCCTGTTAAATGTAATGCTTATATTCTAAGATCGTACAATATGGGCACTGGCATCAGTGCTTGAAGTGGGATGAAGTCCCTGTATTTGTCATTTTTATATGTCACGCTACTGACACTTCATTTACTTCCACCACCAGTGTGAACAAACTTTGAAGTTCTCTCAGACAACCTGCACCGTTTTATTCCTATCCACGTCTGTCCAACTGTCAAGTGCAAATATTAAGACCAACATCGTAGCGTATGTCTTACTTTACACATTACAAGTGCATTTAACAAATACGCATGACTCATGAATCATATAGGAGTGACCTTAGAAGGAACGAGATGACAGTGAAATGACACCAGGAGAACATAAATGGCGGATCCAGGAAGAAGCTGACAGCTTTCCATCGTCAAGAGTAATATCTGTACCTCATGTATGCATAATTTTCTCCTTTCAGATTTTGAGCTTTTCATTAAGCAAATACACATCTAGCACATTAATCATCCAAGCCTTAGCAGTTGCCAAATAGTCTCTGGAAAACAAACTATTTATTTATATACATACAGAGATACACAGATTTATGCAACGAATGTTATACATGTGATTGAATTGACGACTCTGGGTTTTAATAAACCTCTGACCCCAGAGGTTAACTGGCCTTGGTTACGGTAGCTGGTAGGAGCCAAACTTCTGGGTTTGGCTGTAATAATTTAAACACAGGGTACAGAGTGCAGCTAATAAGTTCCAAATGGGCGTCCTGCAACTCTTCATTTTTGTAGTGTTTACACAGCTTTGCTGGTCTCCAGTAACAAGGCAGCAGCTCAACAAGGTTCGAACACAAAGACCGTCACAGAGGGAAAGCCACTTTGCCCCGCTAATCAGAAAGTGCTTCCCAGAGACACAGCCTCCTCTGTAGTCATCGCTGTCTTCAGCTCGGATGTTTGTGTCCATCTAAGATCTAAGGGCATTTTGACAGCAATAACGAACGTTGAATTGTCCACAGACAAAATTCGCTTAGCTGATTGCTTAAAAAATTGTGATACAGTCTAGCTGGAGTCAGGTTTTCCATTTTATTCAATTTTATTCCCTTTCATAATATATTCTCTATTATCTTAAGACAACATTTTTTTCTATATGTGTCAGGTGTAATTCTCATTCATTTTAATGGTTTTATTAATTAAAAATACATATTTCACCTTATGCTATAAATATGGGAACAGCTGGTAGCAGAGGGGTTAGAGCTACTCCTTTTGGATCCAAAGGTTGCAGGTTTGATCCCCCCTCTGGCTGTGATACCCTTGAGCAAAGTACTTACCCTAAATTGCGCTGGTAAAATTACCCAGCTGTATAAATGGGTAAATTGCAAACTTGTAATTGCTGTAACCTTAACATTGTAAGTTGCTCTGAAGGAAAGCATCAGCTAAATGAGTAAATATACATGTCTTAGGGACAGCTGGTAGCATAGCGGTTAGTACTTCCACCTAAGGGTTACAGGTTTGATCCCCACCTCTAGCTGGAGTACCCTTGAGCAAAGTACTTACCTTCAGTTGCTCTGAGAAAATTACCCAGCTGTGTAATTAATGCTTGTAATAACAATACCTTTAACATTGTAAGTTGCTTTGGCAAAAAGTGTCAGCTATGAGTAAATATTAATATCCTATTTAATATAGAACTGCATGTATATTTGCATTTTTGGCAGTCTCTTGACTTTTTCCATGCACTTCAGATGGAGTCTCACAAATAACACTTTTAAGAGCTGTTCGACAGATGGACAGGTGGGACAGGTTGTGCATCGGTACTAGACCAGTCCAATCCAGTCCAGCAAACAAGTACTAGATGGCGATGTGCGTACTGCAGCAGGGAATAAAGTGGAAGGTGACAGGACGATTGAGAGAACATGATGACAGGCTTTTGTCTATTTATATCACCTGTGCTCCAGAATTGAATGGCCAGTTGTATTCTAAATATCACACATTTTCATATTTGCTAAATAAAGAGCGGCGGAATTTAGTTTCCCCTGCATTCTCAAGCAATCGTTCCTACCCTTCCTTCGTGAATACCGAAGAGATAAAAATTGCACTATTGTTCACTTTACCGGCAGAGTGAAGTCAACCATGCGTTTGGAGTTCCGTAATCATGTTCGCGGTGGTTCTACTTCTACATATAATTATCTGTGGATATCTCATAATCTGGTAAGCGTCACGTTAAATTTGGAGGGAAAAGTATGACTAGCTGTTCCAGTGAGGTGTCTCCTCCAATACGGTCAAATCAAAGGTACTGTTAGGTGTTATTTTAAAAAGGCTGCCGGAGAATAACAAATGGATCACTAGTAATGCGGCTTTCTGGCCTCACGGGTGGCATAGTGTGCTCCTTCGAGAACGCTACCTGAAGATGCTCACTTTTGCTGATGTGCTTCACATGTGACATTTGTGCTTTTCTTTACAGTCCACTTTTTTAGCATTGCATAATTGAACCGGAAAAGTGCAGGGCTGTGCGTTCTGGTTGTTTTTATGTGAGGTTAACTTGGCTTTGGGACACATTGCCTCATTGCCAAGGCTGGTCGTATTGGGCACCAGCATGTGCCAACCCAAACAGTCTCACTCCAAGCCCATACCCAGGGTTTGCAATCAAATACCCTTTCTGCTGCGGCATTAGGTGTGTTTTTGTACACTGATTTTTTTTCTTTTTTTAGGCGTAGATGGCAGACACTGAAATACAAACTGTAACTTTGCTAATATTTATGCTGAGCCTTTTCATAAATTTTTACAGTATGACACATTCATGTGAGCTACTGTACATGCATGGTTATCAGTCTGGATTCAAAGTTCCACCAATACAGCTCACAATATCAGATGCTCTCCAGTCGGCTGGAGCAGTCTCCCTCTCTTTGGGTCTCATCCTCCTCGACCTGTCTGCAGAATTTGACACTGTCAATAACCACATTCTACTATTCTCTCTGGCATTAAAGGGACATCACTGAAATGGTTTGAGATAGAGCTTACCAAATGGACTGGGAGGGCTCCTGTTCCTACCCTGAGCTTCTCTTAGCTGGTGTTCTAAAGGGATTGGTACAGAGCCCCCTACTGTTCTCCATCTACACCTCTTCCCTCGGCCCTCTCATCACCTCCCATAGATTCTCCTGCCTTTGCTATGCCGACAATACCCAGCTCTTTCTCTCCTTTCCCCGCAGAGCTACAGATGTTTCCTCACGCATTGCTACCTGCCTCTCGGACATCTCTGCCTGGGCATCTGATCGCCACCTCTCCAAAACAGAGAGCCAGCTGGTCTGTCCTCCTGTCAAGAACTCTTGATCAAACTGGACAATTTGCTCATATCATCTACTTCATCGGCTAAGAACCTGGAAGTAATTATTGACTTAGATCTGTCTTACCCACAACATATTGACGCCACAACCTGGTCCTGCATATACATCCTGCATAAGAATCACAGGATCATATCCTTATCTCGCAACAAACTTTACCCAACTCCTGGTCCAAGCTATGGTGATATCTTGCATGAACTATTGCTACTCTCTCTTGTCTGGCCTTCTGGCCTCTGCTATCAAACCTCAGCCATTGATATGGAATCCTGCTGGAAAAGTTCTGTTTGACCTACCAAGGCGTTCCCATCTCCCTTCCTTGTCTCTCTCCATTGGCTTCCTGTAGCTGCTCGCATCAAATTCAAAAGTATGGTTATGACCTACAAAACCACCAACGGATCTCCTCCCCAATTCCAGCAAGACCTGATCACTCGCTACACCCCAAACAGACTATTGTGGTCCTCCACCTCTCCTCGCTTGCTGGTCCCATGCATAAGACGGTCCAGAATCAAAAGCACAAGGTTTTATTGGTTCTGGTTCCAACATGGTGAAATGGCCTACCCATCTCACACAGAACTACTGAATCCCTCTCTACATTTAAGAAGGGTTTCAAAACTCATCTCTTTCAAATTAGTTTTTGCCAGGATCTCCTATGTGTTTAAAAAATGTGTAGAGTGTTATCTCCTTAGTAATAAAAAAATAATAAAAACCTGTATGCACCAACTTGTGTAATGTACACTGGTTTACACAGTGGTATGAGATAAAGTAACTGTACTTAAGAACCATGTGTCTGCATCCAAATCTCTTCTTCTGTTGATATAATGAACTTTTTGTATTATTCTTTGAGATGTATGTCACTTTGTAGGATACATATAAATGTAGATATACAAAATGTGTGTGTGTGTGTGTGTGTTAAAGGTCATTGATGTACGTGCATGTATATACATACTTCCATGATGTTTTCAATGTTTTTGCTGTTCAGGCCAAGCCAAAACAGACTAAACAAAAGTGGAAATCCATGTAACATATCTTAACAGTATGGAGTCACACACACACATTTTCAGAACCGCTTGTCCCATACGGGGTCACGGGGAACCGGAGCCTAACCCGGCAACACAGGGCGTAAGGCCGGAGGGGGAAGGGGACACACCCAGGACGGGACGCCAGTCCGTCGCAAGGCACCCCAAGCGGGACTCAAACCCCAGACCCACCGGACAGCAGGACTGCGGTCCAACCCACTGCGCCACCGCACCCCCAGTATGGAGTCAATTAAATCAAAACCTCAATTCACCTGACAACATCTAACCGCAAACATGGCTGTCAAAGACAGTTCAGTTTGTGACAACTGTGACTTCAGTTATATATAACTGGAAAAATAATCCAGAATTTGATAAACTGAGCCAGAATCCTCTGGAATACCTTCATGTAGTTCTTAAAACAAACTGATGGAGGCCATATACAGAATATTTGGTTTCAGTAAGGGGTACACTACCAAATCACTTCATAATGTATTCTCTCTACATGAGCTTCACTGGTAGATATTTAATTTGTATTGTATCTGGTGGCACAGTGAGTAGCGCTGCTGTCTCACAGCACCTGGGTGGTACGAGAGGATGTGGGTTTGATCCTTGCTCAGTCTGTGCGGAGTTTGCATGTTTGCGTGGGTTTCCTCTGGGTGCTCTGGTTTCCTCCCACAGTCCAAAGCCTTCCTGTTCAGGTTCACTCATAGTGTGTGAGTGACAAAGAGAGTGTGTTCCACTGATGTATGGATGAGTGACCCATTGTAAGTAGTGTATCTAGCAGTGTAAGTCATCATGGTGAATAAGGTGTGTGGGCTGATAGCACTACATAGAGTTTGCTGGAAGTTGCTTTGGAGAAAAGTGTCTCCTAAATAAATGTAATGTAAAAATGTATTGTCAAAATTATTCTGTTTCATGTTGCACATGCTTTAGTCTATTGCATCTTAAAATCTAAAGCTCAACAATTTAAGAGATTTACCTTTATAACCGGGGAATGATAATTAGTTCTGTATGTGGAATCTGAGCCTGGATTAAAGTGTTATGAAAAATCGAGATAATGGGAAAATAATGCAGTTCAGTGTGCATCAAGATATGGAACGCATGTCACTTTTGAGTTTGCAAACACATAGAGAGCACTACACAGAACAACTTGTTGTCATTGCTGTCAAAATGCCCTTTTAGTTTTGTAGAACACATTAATCTCGCGCCTTTCATAATCTCTTTAACGATTTTAAATTACATACTCATACTAAGGGGGGGGGCGCGGTGGCGCGGTGGCGTAGTGGGTTGGACTGGGTCCTGCTCTTCAGTGGGTCTGCGGTTCGAGTCCCGCTTGGGGTGCCTTGCGACGGACTGGCGTCCTGTCCTGGGTGTGTCCCCTCCCTCTCCGGCCTTACGCCCTGTGTTACTGGGTAGGCTCCGGTTCCCCGTGACCCTGTATGGGACAAGTGGTTTTGAAAATGTGTGTGTGTGTGTGTGTGTGTGTACTTATGCTAAGAGGAAAAGCTCCCATTAATCTGACTGTTTAACTTGTCTGGTATGTATTGGAAACTGAAGCACTCCCTCTGTACAGATGTGCAGCAGACACAAAGCTGGGATGCTCTCTATTATTAGTGTACCTCTCAGACCATTATTTTATTAGTTACATCTTATGAGTGAAAAGGGAATACACACACTCCACTTTAATCTAAAATTCAGATTATGGCAAGAAGTTGGGGAAAAAACCTGAACCTCTTCCCAAAAAAGGATAATAATTTAGGGGCTCTCTGGGTGCTCTGGTTTCCTCCCACAATCCAAAGGCATGGTTTTTCAGATGAACTGGTATTGCTAAATTGCTCATAGTGTATAAATGTGTTCATGTGTGGCTACTCTTAAATGGACTGGAATCCCATCCAGGGTGTAGCCCTCTTGGCCTAGCACCCGGTGATTCCAGGATGGGTCCCAAACAAGGATAAGCATTTAACAGAACTGAGTCTGATAAAACAACAGAGTAGCAAATGAGGCCAGCATAGTCAGGAAAGCAACTATTCAGAATTTGACTGACCAATGGACTGAAATTGTTTTATTTGCAGGAGAGAAAGGCAGAAGGAAAAAAAAACTAACCAGTTTAGGAACATATTAAAAAAAAAAAGAAAAAATGCGAAAGAAAAACAAATAAACAGTGAGCTGTGAAGAAAAAAAAAAAAAAAAAAACGACCGGTTCAACAGCCTCTAAAATGATCAGAAGACTGAATGAAGCTGTCTAACCCAGTCTCAAAAAGCTATAGTGTCTGAGTATCACAAAGCTTGTATTTATCATAGGCCTCCATTCTGGAAAGTACTGGTAACCAACTGCAAATCATAAAAAAATGCATCACCCAATTATTAAGGTAGAAACCTGGACCACTGAGCAATGGAAAGCCTCTTTTTCAAGCCTTTGCATCTATATTTGTACAAAGATATACAAGTACAGATGCTCCTCGACTTGCAATAGTTCGACTTTACGATGGTGAGCTGGCGATAGACATTCAGTAGAAACGGTACTTCGAATTCTGAATTTTTATTATAACCCCCAGGCAAGCGATATGCGGTGCGATCCTCTCTCGTGATGCTGGGCAGCGGCAGCGATCCGCATCTTCGAGTTTGCCACACGGATGTATTTTGTGCTTCTATAATGTCACGAAATGCCCATCTGTATCTCCAACTACTGGTGGGAAGAAGAAGAGGGCGATTACTTGAGGAAAAACTCAAGATAATTGCCGAGCATGAAGGCAGCCAGCCTGTAATGACCATCGCACGTATGCTAGGCTATGCTGTTCCGTAGGTTAGGTGTATTAAATGCATTTTCGACTTTCGATATTTTCGATTTACGATGGGTTTCGCGGAACGTAACCCCATCGTCAGTCGGGGACCACCTGTATGGTGGATGAAATCTATTAAGTGGTTTCATGATTGCTAGGAAGTCAAGCGACCTTCAATGATCAGATATGCTTAATCAGACAAAATGTGACCCTGCTACCGAGTTACTTATTCATGTACGTGTATATTTCAGCCATTACGTGAAGGCTGACTGTATACAAATGAAACAGATATAAAATATTTTAAAATAATATGAAACAGAAGAGGGGGTGCGGTGACGCAGTGGGTTGGATCTCGTCCTGCTCTCCGGTGGGTCTGGGGTTCGAGTCCCTCTTGGGGTGCCTTGCGATGGACTGGCATCCCGTCCTGGGTGTGTCCCCTCCCCCTCCAGCCTTCCGCCCTGAATTGCTGGGTTAGGCTCCAGCTCCCTGCGACCCTGTATGGGACAAGCGGTTCAGATGATGCGTGTATTAAAAAAAAACATAAAATGATATATAAAAAGAGAGAAAACAGTGCTTATTTCACAACAGGCTTCAGGCAGCTACAGCTCTGTTCCCCGTTTCCCAATGCCTAATTGTAAGCTATTCCGATGCCAGCTAGTAAATATTTTTGCAAAAAAGTAATTTAAAAAAGGGGGAAATGACTGGCGTGAAATAGAAAACATGTGAGACAATTGGTCTTCATCCTTACAGCTTGCTGGTGAGTCGAGCCTGTACAAACCTCCGAACGTCTCTACTGTCACGCAGTCTCAGGCAAAATTGCCATAAATGCAAACTATAAAATACATTCAAATAGCAAATATATTTCCCCATGGGTATTTTGAAATGAAGTCTTCTGGAGCAACAGAAACTGTAAATTATACTACCTACTAAATCAGTTAAGCCTCTTTTTTCTTCCTTCTCAGTGTTATTGTTGACTGCTTGCACAGAGCAGTAATTCTTTTCCTCTGCTAACCCAATGGTTCCCCCAGGATGTGTTAAATTAAAGTCCTCGAAGGTTAAGTGTTTTTATAAACTTTAAATTAGCAGCCTTTTCAGTCCTGCTGCTGTTTGGGTTTAATCGCTGAGAGGGCTACAGCTATGACTCGTCACGCTGGAGAGACATTTCTGGAATCATGCGCTACTATATTCCCATCATTTCAGTTCTGAGTTGCGAGCCAGTTTGCCAGCGCCATCCTTTTATACATTTCCTGCAGGAATGTGGCTTAGAACAAGCAAGGGTTATGCAGAACAAACAGTCTTCCCTGGCATAACAGTCATTTTCCGGGAATTGGAAAAAAAAAAGTGCCCTCAAATTTGCATAATTATCTATAAGCTCCGAATGATGTGAAACGCCTTATGCGAACAAAAATTTCCATTAAAAACGTGAGCCTTGGTGATACTGAACAGTGCACAAAGTAACCCCAATGGGTGGCAGGGCTACTCCCGCGCATCTCAGCTGTCTTGTAGCAAAGTGCCTGCTCTAAAGCATCTTTCTGTAAAGGAAATAGTTATTAAAAAGTTCTAAAAAGTGCTGACAAAAAGAAAAGCCTTAATAGGCTGTGATTGGAACTCTCCTTTAAAAAAAAATTCAGGTGCATAGCTTTGCTATGCATGGGGGTGTGGTGGTACAGTGGGTTGGACTGGGTCCTGCTCTCCACTGGGTCTGGGGTTCAAGTCCTGCTTGGGGTACCTTGTGATGGCCTGACGTCCCGTCCTGGGTGTGTCCTCTCCTCCTCCAGCCTTACGCCCTGTGTTGCCGGGTTAGGCTCCGGCTCCCCGCGACCCTGTATGGGACAACCGGTTCAGAGATTGTGTGTGGTGGTGGTGAGATTTGCTATGCTGCATATCTTTACGTAGAACTACGTGTGGGTGGTGAGCCCTGACTCACTCGGCCCAGATATCAGGTTGGTCGCTGCTGCATCCACGTGAATGGGCTTGTGCTGCTTGGCGATGTCGAGTGCGCGAGAAGTCGAGGGTTACCGTCCAAGACCGCCTGAGTCGATTTTGTAGCCTCCCGCGCTGCCTTCTCCCGGGCATGCTGCTCACGTTTTCGCTGAGCCGGTTTCTTGGCTGGTGCCTTTCGAATCCCAGAGGCCTCGGCTTACTCCCTAAGTGCGGCTCGTCGGTAGCGATAGTACTTTGCGTCGTGTTTCTTGGGCATCTTTAAAATGTTTAATTCGATGATCCGCCTTCGGGCCCCCTACCTCGGTCTAAATGTAGGGTTTCCTGCCGGTGCGATACGCGTTCAATAGCGCGGCTCTCTAGCTATGAACTGAGATGCTGACGTCAACGCTATGACATGTGGTTCGAATGTGGTGACATGTAGCGCAACGCGTGGCAACTCGATAACGAGCCTAATGTGGGACATTTTCGCAACGTTGCCAGCTTGCTCAGGCTCAACCGGCAGCGGCCGTTCATGTTTCATTTGACGCGGTGTTCCCTCCTCTATCCAACGGTATGTGGACTATCTCTTTGTCTCTTTTCATTAGTGAGCAGTGGCGGCGAGAGGGGGTAGAATTTCTATGTGACGGGGTTGCATTTTTATGTGACGGTCAATACCCAAGTTACCCCCCATTCCTAGTGAGGAGAAAGACATAGTTATGCGTCAAAATCTTGTGCTAAATAAATCAGTATGAGCTATAAAGTGTTCTGTCACTATTTACTATTCAGCAACACATAAATCCAACGAACAAAAGCATTCAATATTAGTTGCTTAATTGCTAAATTAAGGTTCAAGAGTGCATATTCTCTGCCTCCATTTGCAAATCAAATCATCTTTTAGTGTTGCCATGATTTATCTATTAAGGCGATGTTGGAGAAGTTCAAAATATTTCACTGCTGCAGAGATCAGTGCACATAGCACAGTCCAAGACTGCACTTGTCAATTTTATGGCAGAAAAAAAAAAAAAAAAACTCTGTAGACTCAATTTACTCATTGTACTATTTCATTATATCACTTTGAGGAATCTACCTCCCAGCCATCTGGAACACAAATGGTAGAAAACCTACCATGGAATACCACAGTGACACATCAGCCTGAGAAATGACAAGGACGTCAGGGACTGCTAATTAAAATTCCCCTTTTAGGGCTCTGCTTTACAGTCGCAGAAAATCTCAAGCAGTAAAAATGCTTCACTGTCTGTAAATGAGGGAAAGAAACAGATGTTGGGGGAACAATTTGTTCAGTGTCAGTAAACAGACGCAGTACAATGCTTTGAATTTGGCAGTTCTGGTTGTTCTCTGTAACACGATGCGCTAGCTCTCTCCCTGGATGAAATGAACACCTTCTCTCGTAAAAGAAAAGCGAGCTTGGGTCTCTCAATGCTCTGCTCGTGGCACTGACTCACCATCAATAAATAGTGGTGCATCATAATTGGCACATTTCTCTATTTGAAGAGAATAGAGGTGAGATTTGTTATTGTATACCCTAAGACCAGGCTTTGCATCCTATTTGGTAAAAATGACAAAATGCGCACTAGAAGCTATGAAAGTACGAGTTACCGAAACACTAGGGAAAAAAGTTAGTTCGCATAGTTGTTACAGCCACTAACCTTAAATCCAAAGGTTACAGCTTTGAATCTCAACTGTATTACCCTTAAGCAAAATTCTTATTGTAGAATTGCTTTGTTTTACAAAGCGGGAAATGCATTGTAAGTGTGAGTTGATTAATAGAAAACAGTAACCTAAACAAATAAATGTAATCATGAATAAATGAACATAATTTGCTCTAATTCCTTACTACAGTAAGTGGGCTGTTATAAACTCATGAAGTAAGTAACTTAACATTGTACATATTCTTACGCAGAAAACATTTGTAAATGTGCTAACATTGTTCCTTGATTTTAAAAGTCCATATCTAAAAATCTATTGACTGGAGTTTATTTTTTTACTTTTATGCTTTTCCATGAAGTTCCTTAATGGAGTTGAATTATGGAATTGGAAAATGACACATCAGTGATGTTAAACTTTCAAATAGTATGTGGAAACTGTCAATATTTTTATTGCTGACACATCCAAAATGTATAATAGTGCATAAAAATTAAATATTCTTTAAATCGGGTTTTCTCTATGACTTCTGCAGTGCCACAAACTGGAACTGACCTTCACGATCGAGAGGCATCATGTTGTCCCAGCAACAGATTGCAATGCAAAATTAAGGTTTCAACTCTGGCTTTCAAGAACCTGGTTATAAATTACCTTTATGAATGGAAGGAGCTATTTTTAAGTCCTAGACAAAGTTTAAGAATGCTGATGTAAATTGGGCCCTAAAATCCTTGAAGAAAGACTAAACCAGGAACTACCCCACTCCCATTCTTTTCCAGGCAGCTTCACAGCATTGTGCGCAAAGATTCCCATGAGTGTATCCAGGTAACCAGAATCCTGAGTGATATTGACCAAACACCTTTCAGTCTTACATGGTTTATTGGTGGTGAGTAAATCTGTCTCCACACACTGAAAGCATGCATATAATATGGGCTAAATAATTTCTGCTGGAAGTGGTAGCCAGTGGTGATACATTTATCATATATTTCCTTAAACTAGGTGTCACCTCTTAGCCATCATTCCCAACACAGCAATATGGAATTTCCTTGTATTATTACAGTTTATAGTATTAGTATGTGTTAACAACAGCTTATGTGATACTATGTGCTTTGATAGAATCTAAAATATATGAAATGGACCATATTAAACCTTCATTCTCCTGAACAGATGGGAAAAACAAAGTTGAGTACTTGGTGAACAAACCCCTCTAAACTGTTGGTTCATTTTTCTAGGTGTGTGGGTGGGCAAATGGAGTGTGGGACCTCTCTTTCAGCAGCACTGCAGCAATTATTAGATGCTTCTATCAGTGAAAGGTGTTGTTTTCTAACGGATGATGTAAAAATGATGTTAACAAACACATCCCTACAATGGGTTGACCCCTTCATTCCAAGGCAAGTGTGTGTGATTCCCAAACACAAGGCATTAATGGGTCGTTTCCCAAGGCCTAAAGTGTGTGCAAATGGTCAGTAACCCTTCTTAATGGGATTGATTTTGCTAAGCAAAGAACCCCATAGGATGTAGACAAACACTTGCCATTGTTGACACAAACATTGTGTGCGCAAACACTCTGCACTGTGATCACCTCAGCTGTTACAACTTCAAAAAAAATGTAAATATTTCCAAGATTTTTTAGCCATTCAACCCAGTGAGAAAAGTTTGTGACACTAATATATCTTCTCTTAAGTTGATTACCGGGGAGCATATTTCATAATCATAATAATCGTCATAATGCATTTTCACAAGCCATCATGATGGGAGTTTTTAATGATTGTTGAAGACTTGCAAATCCAAATAATTCTCTACGGTGAAATCCTGGAATTATTTTGTTCCATTTTGAGCACAGAACTCTTTTCATAATCTTTTCAGCCATTAGTAAAATTTATTGCTACAGGGTCCTGGAGTGAATCACTCAGCGAGCCAGGTTTTTCCAAGCCTCACTGTTCCTTACATTTTCTGGCTCAAAAACGATGAAGGTCTGCTCAAACTGGGGATGATTCCTCACAGTAAAGATACACAAACATTTGTTCTCATTTTAGTGCCTATGTATGCATGTGTTGGTGTGGTGAATTCCCTGGTATTGGCTTTGTTGATGAAAAATTAGCTAATCTGTTCTTCCTTTGTTGGGCATGGCCATCCGAGTTGACTTTTTATGGTCAGCCAAACTGCTAGAGAACTTAGTTCCCCTGTCATCTGGCTAGATGTCCAGATCAGGCAGCTGTATCAGGAAACAGGAAATGGACAAAGTTGCTTCTTTTCACTGGGGCTGCACATCATGACATGAAAGATCTGAGGTTCTCAAGCCTGGGCTGGTCCAAAAGATCCCCATGTCACTTATTGAACCACCTCCATATCCGCAGATATGAAAAACTGGTTTGGGCCTTTGCAAAAGACACAGATTGCCCTGATGTCACAGGCATTACAAGGATAGAGATCAAAAAGACCATTACAAATGTTCAAAAATATATTGGTAAATGACATATTTGACCTGATTCATGTACACGTGTATGAATTCTAAAAGCAACCTTTCAAGCTAGCAAGTGTAAAATAATAAATTATTAAGGGAGAAAAAGCAAACTACTTAATTGAAGTTACAGCAGAAAAGGTGCACTGGTTGTAAAATACTGATATTTATGATCAGGTGGGATATTTACAGAGGGTGTTAAAGTTCAAAAACACTGAATTATACAGCAGATCCAAATGTGTCAAAGATGCGATGTGCTAGAATTATCATTTTGCATGATGTGGTATTGACATGTATCTTACAATGCTGCAGAAACCCACTCCAAAATATTTTACACCATAATGGAAAGGCAATTTCTAATTACATGAGCTATCATCAGAAGGTGCTCAGCCAGGACAGATATCAGAATCAGAGTCAGAAAGTGATTTATTTGGCCAAGTATGTACACGCATACAAGGAATTTGGTTTTGGTTCACAATGGCTCGTAGTGCAGAGCAAACAAGACTTATACACACATATAAACATACATACATACATACATAGAACCAGTTCAAAGATGTGTTGACAGTACCGGAGAATTAGAGAAAATAACAAGGGATGGAATAAATAATGAGAGATTGAATAAATAATAAGGGAGGGAATAAGTTAAAGGGAGGAAAACTAACAAACAATCAGCTATTCATGGACATGGGAAGAAACTGTTCAAATCAAGCCATGATTTCTCCTATTCTCACTGCTAAGGAGTGTGTGTCATTGGAAGCAGGGCCAAGTAGACCATGGTGATCTCTTCTGAGCATCTCCATTGCACCTGTTATGTGGCTGCTGGTCGGCAGCTGTAAGATAAGTGCCTTAAGACAGTACTGTCCATACTGAAGAGCGCTGTGAAAATTGTAGTATAAAGGAAGAATACTTTCAAATTTTCCCTAAAAATGCTGCTACCAAATACCAAAATGAAGAGTTCTTTATTTTATCTTTTTTGCACATTTTATGTATTTCATAGTGTTGTCTACATGAACCTAAAGTTATTGACCAGAGCAAAATTGGATGGCTGATAGTCTGAGCAAATGGCACAGCACGGTACAAAAAGCACAAAACCTTCTGAAAACTTTTTTGTGAATTAAACTGCATAACTGAAGAATGTCAAGGATAAACCTTATTATGATGATCTGAAGCTGAAACACATAGCTTGCAAAAAAAGATTTTTCTGTTAAAAATCTTAACTTCTGAGCTGGATTATTATGTCTTTGTCATCAACAAAACCTTTCAGTTCAGCGTTGCTTACCATATTGACCTTTTTCAAAGTTAAAATTCTATTCCGATATTTCGCACATTGTTAACTATTTTGACTTTTCCATTGAAAATCCATTTTGATACTTAATATTTGTACAGTGGAATGACTGGAATGTTTCTGTTGTAAAATTCGGTTTTTGCTACACTTCTAGCCCTTTATTATGTGAAGACATGCCGTCACATGTGTCATATGGATGCTGTGCTACACAAAGGGCGTATTGTATTTGAGGCTGACGAGCAGATCTAAAGGAGATGATACTGATATAACGATATAAAAATAATATTATATTATTATATCAATATATAATATTATAATAATATAATATATTGATATAATAATAGATATACAGATATAATAATATTGCATATTATTTTGAGAGAAAATGGTACAGCATTATAATCTGCAGATTATCAATTTTTGATCACTTTAGCGTTTTATTCTAGATTTTATTTTATTTATAGTATTTCATGTATGTGTTCTGTCTGAGCTTGGTGGGTCCAGGAGGAGCATCCAGTAGACACATTGAAAGTCTTTTCATTTTACCAACAGACTAATAGTAAAGTGAGACACGGTGATGTGTTCCCTAAATTTGCATGGATTTAATCCCTTATCATTATTATTGTCATTCACTTGTTTATTAAATTTAAAAGGTCTGTGAAAGTTCACGGTGACCGAGGGAAAGTGAACATCTACTCTTTGTTTCATTGTCTTCGGTTATATTCTTTCCCGTTTCATAGAGGCTCATGAGCGGTCACCGCAGCTGCGCGGTGGTATCAGTGGTCCGTCAACAGAATATCCCACACACCTCTCGTAAGGAAGCCATTAAACAGTTATTCTGGATGCGGCTGCAGTGGGATGACAGCATGGGTCCCTGCGCCCCATGCACACATGCGCCCCCCTCACCCAGGGCGCCATTTAAGAGGACACAGACACTGCTCCGCTTGTGGCTGCCAAAGGCCCGCCAAGCATTTCCCCCAGAGACAATGCAACAGCCCGGGTTCCGGAGTCGAGCCCTGCTTCTTGGCTGAACCGTCCTGCTACTTCACCGTGGGGCTGGACCCCCAGGCCCGGCTGCTCCTCCCTGCAGGGGGCTTGATTGACACACAAGGCTAATTTGTCAGCCCCTCAGACCGCAAGGTTAATGGCTTACATATTGAATTGAGAGTATATTTTGCCAAATCCCTTCATACAGATAAATTTTTAAAAACGACAGGCAATAACATTTATGTACTTTTTATTTATTTATTTATTTATTTATTTATTTATTTATTCGTTGTTTCAGGGAAATAGGTAAGAAAATTATCTTAAACAATTTGCCACTTAGTTTCAAATGTGTCTCCCTGTTAATTATACTTTGTGAAAGTATATGAACGTCTTGTTAAGGCTTTAACTCACTTATTTGTTATAAATGTCCGATTCTATGTTTCCATACAAAGCACGTATGTAAGCCAGTGGTTAAAAAAAAAAAAATAAAAAACGGCTTTTTTCAGTAAATTGTAAGTAATCTTTGCAACTGCCTTCCTGAAAGGCCAGCAAGATATAATGGGAGACCCAAATCATTTCATTAGTGCATGTTGTCATAAATCACGTGTTCAAATGTACTAAAATATATGGAGGAAGTAGTTCTTTTTGCTTTCCCTGTCTTAAGGATCAAGAGTCCTAAAACGGTTGGATTCACTGAATGTTGCTTTAACATATATCATTTAGAGACAATACAGGGTAGAATCATGATCATATTATATAGTTTAAAGATCCTATTAGACATGAACAAAGAAAATTGACAAAACCGAACAAAATCAAACTATTTACTCAAATTTGAATAATTTCTTAACAACAGTACAGTGACATATATAGTTCACTGGGTTTAACTGCCAGTTATAAGTATTAAATATTCTTACTGTAAACATAACAGAAAACTTTCTTATTTAATAACACTCTAAACTTCATTTATAAAACTTCACAGCCAGTCAAATCTTGAATTGATTTATTTTTTTCATGTGATTTCAGTCAGCGTTTAACGGCGGATGAAGAGCTTTGATTTGTTTATTTGTTTATATCTCAGCCATAAATCAGCGCATGGTTACCGTCCTGAGTTCAATTGCTCCCATCTGACGTCCCATTGCGTGACACTTTAACAGTTGTGCTTTTGTGGAGCCGGGCTAAAACAGACCTGCGGGACCCCTTCTTTCCAACAACCCTCCCCACCCCCTCCTTTGTTTTGCCAGCTCTGTTTCCTCACAGAAACAAGTAGAATTACAAAAAGGCATGAACAATAAAACCATATTTTTTAGGCGCGGAAGAAAACACCGCCTGTCCCACCTCCTCCTGGGAGATCTGTCATGTTGCCGTGGTGCTCACTAATCCAGAAAACCCACAAGATGAATCCATGTATCTTCTCATTGATGGGCTTTTCAGTTGCATCAATTCAGCCCTTTTCATCTCAGAACATTGATTAATTCTCAGAAAAAAAAAAATCCACATATTTCAGTTCTACAAAGCAAATATTTCAAAGATTGTACAATGGACTTTATTATTCCATTTACAAATTAGCATGTAAAATAGGCCACAGCAAAAAACTTAAATCGCCCAAAAACAGGACATATAAGAAGTCAAAAGTAAACTGTACACACTGTTATACAGTAGTAAATAATAAGTTGTATAAATGAGTTTAGTAGAGCTGTCATTGACTCAGGCAGAACGTCTATGAAAAAAAATTTCTTAAAGATCAGCAAAATTTATGAAAGATCAGTAAAACCGTTCACAAACATTTTCAAAATCGAAAAGTAAGAACTGGGTTGTAGGATGTGCTTAAGTGTTTTTGTGGGTGTTTATGGCAAACAATAAGGTACTCAAAATTATTTGCGTCGTTTCATTTTTTTACACTTTATTTGTAGCTGACAAGCTAATTGAAGCCATAAGACTTCAGAGTACCATGGCTGGTGACACTGAATGTTGCTTTTTTGATGTTCCAGCAAGCTTTACGACTCGACAGCTGGAACGTATTGTTTTATGATTCCATGTAAAACGTAGCTCAAAGGAAAGAGGAAAAAAAGCATAAAACTAGTTTAACTTTGGTTGTTTTAAATGTCTCTTGACACAATCCAGCACAATCCAGCTTTATTTATTTATTTTCTGGATTTTTTTTTTTTTTTTTTTTTTTTGCCGAGGGAGTTACCAGGGTACATTTTGAACAAACACACATTGACAACTTGGGGTTCTTACTGTACTGTGCACTTTTACTCCGTAATCTTTGTGGTACATCTCCGTATTGACGCTTTCACCGAAACACAGAAAAACAAACTCGGCCTTCGCAGTGGAACAGATGCTCCGCAGTTACGCTTTTTCAGCTCATGGCTACAGCCCCATCGCAGTGTGTGTGGGGTTTCCCTGTTCCTCCCGTGTTCCTGCTTGTCTCCTCAGATGCTCTATTTTCCTCTCCCCTTCGTCTTTCACCATGCATGTATGAGCGTCCCGTGATACACTGACGCCCCATCAATTGTGTATCCCCTTCCCACAAAAAGTCATCGTGACCGTAATTATATAACTCGTTGCTGACAACGGATTACAATAAATTAATATTGTTATTATTTTTAATGGCACACATGGCTACCACTGTATATGAGATGATTAATGCGTGTGGGTGTTATTGAAACCAGTTACAGAACCCAAATGTGGACCTGGCCTCATCGAGACTTCATAGCTTCTCTTGCTCCACAGTTCTCTTTTTTTTCTTGACTCCCCAGCTCCCCTCACCACCGACAGACATGAGAGACTTTGTTCCAGGCACATGATGAAGAAAAAGCATCTGCCAGCCACTGCTACTTGCACAAGCCAGTACATATATGTATTGAAATGCAGTGATTACACCTCTACAGATAAAACTGTACTGCAGTTTAAGCTGTGACATTGAAACCGATTTAAGTGTTTCTTACAAACATGAAGTGTACAGCTGAGTCCATTTCAAGTTTTATAATCACAAGAAAGGTAATTGGTAATCTGTGTCATTGTTTGTGAGACACAGTTTAACAGCAGGTAAAACCTGGTGCTTTACAGCTCTTGAGCTACTTGGTGAGTGTGGGTTTGACTCTAGCTTGGGGTGATCAGAGTTTGCATGTTTCTCCCCGATGTTTGTGGCCCATAATCAGGCACGGAGGAAGGCACTGGCAAACCACTTCCGTAACTCCCTCGTCTCGGAAAGCACGCAAGCGGTTGCTACGAGTCTGACTCAACTCAATGGCACATCCATCCATGTCACTGTTATAAATCACAAACAGACAAGAAGAATTATGGAGATCTCACATAAATATTTGCTTGTCATTATTAGTGTTGTTTTGCCTTGAACATGGGCACACGAGTCTGGATGGTGAGGGCTGGAGTCCAGGAGGGTTTTGAGAATGCATTGTGTTTGTGCCTAGATTATGAGCTGTTGATCCGATGACGATGCTTAGCGACCGCTTGCACAGTTTTCACAGGAAGGGAGGGAACACAAATGGGATACCATTGTCTTCTTCCACACGTGTCTTTGGACTAAAGGAAGGGAATCCACACGAATATGAGCTCAGTCCACAAAGACTGAGCAAGGGCTGAACCCCAGATCCTAAACAACAGCCCAGGTATAGAGAGTCAGACAATCTACCTGCTGCAGGGCCATGCCGCATTTTACGCAGTCTTAAAAACAAGGCGATTTCACATATTATACACATCCATTATCTCTGCCATGGATCTGTGACAATGAAGTAAAATGAGGACACCTCATAGTCCTTGGTGACCTGAGCTTATGTATTTCTAGCTTGAAAAATATTTTGCTTGATCCATATGGATTTTTCTTTAGTGAAAATTCAGGTAAAGGACTTTGTTCAAGGATATTACACTGTCACTTCAACCAGGAAAGTCCAACTTATAATCCTATCTGTATTATTAGTAGAGAGTTTATGGTGGTATGGTGGGCTTGGCTGGGTCCCGCTCTCTAGCAGGTCTGGGGTTTGAGTCCTGCTTGGGGTGCCTTGCTATGGACTGGCATCCCGTTCTGGGTGTGTCCCCTCCCTCTCCAGCCTTATGCCCTGTATTCCCGGTTTAGGCTCCGGCTCGCCTCGGGCCAAGCGGTTTCAGTCAGTGTGTGTGTGTATCACTAGTTGCCCCTTAAGTTCGTATCTAACAACATAAAAATATTTTGTAATAATAAAATTCAGATCAGTCTAGGTATTGCTTCCCCAAAATATCCCTGCTGATTCCCCTTTTGATTCCACTGACGCTTTGATACTCAGCGGTAACTTGGATGTCCTGAATAAAAGAGGTGTTCTGGGATTTTTTTCCAGTAAATTCCAAACTGTTGTGCTACGTTATGTCTCAAGGCTTTTAGTTTGCTATACCAAATCCCCGATGGTTCCAGATAGCCTTTTAACGGGCTAGGCATGGTGTAAGCATTTTTTAAAATTCTGCTCCTCCCCTCTTCCTTTTTGAATAGAAAGCAATTGAGGAAAGCATATTACCAGGAGTCCTGATAGATGTGTTTAGCATTATCATGAATGGAGACAAAGGAGAATGGGAAGGATGGGGAATTTAGTGCTTGCTGTGGTCTCCTTAAAGAATGAATGTGACTCATTTGTTTTGGGAAGCAAAGCCTTTCTAGCCATAACTCTTCTGATGCTCTAGACTGCTTTTCACATTTCTGTCCCTCTATTGTCCAAAAGGTCAAAGAAACCTGTAACCATGAGCAAAAAGCCGCTGATCCCATTTTTATAGTATGTTACACATTTCTCAAGATGGATGATCCCAAAACCCCCGGCAACGAGGTTTTCCATTGATGACTACATTAGTTGTGCATTTAGACTGTAGGAGGAAGCAGAGACCATGATGGCATTCTCTCCTGAAGCACAAAGAAGTTCTTGGCTTATTGCTGATGGTAACTGTTTCTTCGGCATTCTTCGCCACCATGTCCTTCTTCATGTGCTTCTTTTTTGCTCTTATTTGTATTTTGCTAGAAATGCCAATTACAAACAGCCTTAATGCCTCTCACACCTCATCCCTTCTGATATGGACTCTTCTGTGCCAAGAACAATATTATGCATTGTCAGATAGTGAAAAGTATTTAAAACGTCATGAGACAAATTCCCAAAGTGTTCTGATGGATAATGAAATGTAATGAGTAATGTGAATTCCACAGCCTTCTTCATAAGTTGAGACCTTATGATTGCTTTTTGTGACATTTTGGCTTTCTGAGAGTGAAGATGGTATCATAGTACTGATTGAGAGTGTAACTGAAGCAAACTCTTGGTCAATAAAATATCAGTAAATACACAGTTTTTTTAGTGCTCTGTTGTCTTTTTTTATTTACTTTTTAAAATACCCTTAAATGTTCTGATCCAACAAACTAAAACAAATACGCTTTATCTTGGAACGTGTAAAGTAGTGTTCTTGAGAAATCTGGCATGCCCTTCCTTGATAATAGATTTGCACCTTTAGAATGTGGATTCTAAGCTATGATTTACTTAATGGAGAGGTACTTTTGAAAAGTATATTCATACCCCATGATTCATCCATTCTAGTTATGAGAATGGAACTTCACAAGGAGATTCATTACATTTGATAACCTCATCTTATAAGGCATTTCTTTAGATTCTTCAAGACTTCCCACAGAGAAATTGGTGAGACATTTACACAAATTTATTAATTTAACAGAAACTTTTCTCTGAATCAGCTAACAATGGAACTCCTTACAATCATTTACAAATTTAAACACTACTCCAACGTAACACACTTGCACAGATTTACACACTGAGGGCAATTTCAAGTCACCAGCTAACCTGAAAACATAACTTTAGATAGTACAATGAAACCAATGGGAGCAAGAGTGGGGCTGATTTATTTGCAGTAGTGAGTATATTTCTATGTTTTTTTCTGTGTATACTTGTGTTTTTAAATTTTTACAAATGTTTAAGTAATTCAAACATTTCATGAACATATTTAGCATTATAACTTTTATTAATTTTCAACAAAGCACAAGTTAATTGTAGCATATCCCATAAGGTTTATGTGGTGACGGGGTTAGACAAGGTTTTTGGCTTTATAGGCGGTGTCAGGAGCACAGTAAGGTAACACACGCAGATTCACACACTGCGGGCAATTTAGAGTGACCACTTCACCCGAAAGCCATCTTTATACTGTCACAGTGTACAGTATATTATAGCTATGAAAAACGAACCAAGTGCAGATACACAGCCATACCGTATTATAGAGTAATGGATGAAGAAAAACTGCCTTTTTATGTTGCATTAGAATAAATCATTTTAACTATTTAATTAATTTGTGCCAATCTTAATTTTAGCATTGAAAGCTTGACACTTTTAAAGGACAGGAACGCATCATCATTTTTTACCACTGAAACAAATAATCATGTCTGAGTCATGAGAGTTCACTGCAGGAACGTATTTTCGGGAACATATTAGATTCATAAGGTGGGAGAAGACTGTACTCAGTCCCATTTAGTGCTGATTTCAATGCTGAATCTCAGTGATGTCATACATCATATGCCATAACCTAAAAACTGAAACATCTGCACTGTAAGGGCTTTGCAAGGTTAGAACCTGAGGTAGCTAAATGAGTCGCGTCTCGCAGAAATGCAGTTCCATTAGTGGTGTATGACTAAAGGGCTAGTCATTGTTCCTCTGAAGAAATGTGCCACCTTCACTGCAGCTGGGTCCCACAACGAAAAAGAATGATCCAAGGGACTTGACATAATGGAATTTGTACAATGGCATCTGAGCTGGAATAAGACACTTTATTGATGAGGAAACAGCACTTATCCTAATGGACATCAGACCGGCTGGCTTCAACTTTTCTTATTCTGTTCTTCAATGTTACTTCTACGTTTGCTATAGTGTACTACATTTAGTCTTTAAAGAAATTAATTCCTCCAGCTTTGGGAATACACATCTACAGCGATAATGCAATTATTATTAAAATGTTAAACGCCACATCGGGAAATAGAATACAATTCTACAGACCATATATGAAGCGAATGAACAACGAATTTGTTTGTTGACAACTGCTAGTGATGGATATGGTTTTCAAATTATTTTTTTTTTTCTTAAACTTCTGTATTGTCAGCATTTTTTTCTGTCCTTTCTGCACCATTTCCCACATTTACTTGTCACAATTTCCATTCGGGAAAATACCGCAAACCCTGAAAAAAACGGTCAACTTATAATGAAGTGTCCGGTAGCATTTCTACTGTCAGGCAGTTTTGGCATGAGTAATATCCTGGCAAAATGAAGTAAACCCAGTCCTCACTGGTGAGGCTTGTTTTAAAATGAGCTTTGAGTAAGCAAGATCAGATATTTGGATTTTAATCTTTTGTAGAGTGAAAAGAACCATATTTGGATTTCAGTATTCAGTTTTGTTTTTTTCTAAATAGGTAAGAACCCAGGGCCTTTATTTTAAAACCTCAATAACTATAAAGTTTTCAGACTAATCTGGGGAACACATTTACATCTAATATGTACGATTATACACTGTTAACATAATTAACTGTAATTAAGGTACAATACAATAACTGGAAGTAGCCCTCAGGTGTACATAGTCCTTCAGTGCACACTGAAAAACAGCAACAAGCGGTTTCCTCATCTGGTTCTTTTACTGTAGGTTTTTAAATTTTTGCAGGAAAATTCCTTAACTCCTGTGTATAAACTGCAAAACAAGCACTATAATAAATACACCTGATTAACTGAACTGGAATATTCTGGAACATTTTGTACCAGAGAAGTTATTCTACCAGTCTAATTCAATATTGGAAAATTGTTTGCAAAATGTTGCAGTTTTCTGCTTATACCCTTTTTAACTGCTATTTCAAAGAGTACACATTTTACATGTACTGTACGCAGGACAACCGGTGTGGGTGTATATGCGTACTTGAATAGGTAAGAAAGGAAAAATGAATGAAAGCTGTTATTATGTATTCTCCATTATGGTAAAGGTGATGGGGCAGAATGGAAAAAAAAGGTGGATTACATTGTTAAAATAGAACTTTTGGGGGTGGAGGAGACATATGACAGACAACCGAAAGCTGAAATGAGACCCAACACAGCATAGAGTTCACTTATTCCAGCAGCATCATCGTTTCCACATAGCATCACACTATCTATTAATACCCAGCGGAGGGCAATTCCTAAAGGATTACAGTGTACAACCCCACCAAAAAGAGATATAATCCAAAATGTAACAACAATCACATCCCAGCTTAAATGAATCTATTTTAAGATATGGGGAGCTATTAAGCACCCCAGATGAAGATGTGGACATTAATCTCTTTTCTGATGGGCATGTGTGTAGGGGTGAGCATCACTGCCACAGTTCTTTGCAGGTGACTCAACACAGTGTTATCCCGGATGTGGAAGGAGATCCTGTATCACACGGCAGGAACCGATCAGTGTGACAGTTTTTCAGCAAAGAGCAGAACCGCTGTGGTTCCTGGGAATGATGAGGTGGGTGAAGAACGTGCTGACAATCTCACAGCTCGGTGTGGTGATTGCATCTTTCGCAGTGACTCTGCTTCTGACATCTTGTTCAAATATGTACAAATGGGCAGTCGCAGCATCTGCACTATCCAATGATAAGAATTGAGAGTAGCTACTGCTTAAATATATTTATGCTTGTGGAATAATGTTCCCAAAATTCCATTAAGTTTAAGAGTGCTCTGCATTGTGCATTCACGGCTAATTCTGGAGCTGGCTGATTTATTGGCGATTAATTTTGGTGACTGTGTGCCACTACGTTGTAATGTGTTTTTTAGTTTTGAGAAACAAAGACTCATACAAAAAAAAAAAAAAAAAAAAATCAAGATGATGCATTGCAGCATGATTTCCAGTGAAGGGGCATTACTGCGTAATTTAATCAGTATCAACAGAGTGGTTTCATTCAAGCCAATAATAATTCTCGTCAGTATAATTATACTCTGGATGTTTAGTAAATGCTGATTGCTTTCTTTCAGAATGAACCGTTCTGGTCACAAGCAGACCAGATGTGCTGCTTATGCTGAAAACATAAGCCAAAAACAAATGAGATGAGATGTGGAAAAATAGGTCTTAGGTCTCAGACTAATCATGAAGCATTGGGCAAATGTCAAGGCCTTTACTATCTTCACGTCTCTGACTGCTGCTGTGTGCCAGCCTCGAGCACTTGGGAGAAGTGCAGCAGGGGGCAAGAAGGACACAATGGGTGGATGAGAGGACTTGAAAACTAGAATGGTAAGCGATGAGTCGCAATCTAAAGAATGAGATGCTTGTCGATGTACTGTCCAGCAGCCTTGATAATGCAAGCCATAATAGACCAGATCCAACATGCTCTCCTCAGTCTGCTGCCCAGGTTACTGATGGTTCTATTAGATTTATCCTGGAGTTTTATTAAGCATGACACTTCAGATTTTTGTACCTCTGCCATTGTTTAACTGGGCTAGATACGGTCCAGTTCACTTACATTTCAAGTGTAATGGCAAACCAGCACAGACTTTAATTAATCGCTTTACAAGCAGTAAAACTATCCAGGAAGTGCAGTATAACATAATGAACTGTAACGTCCTTGAATGTTTACCGTGACTTGTCTAGTTCATTTACGTTTTAACAAAGTGAGCATTTATCCATAATTGTGGCTACTAGTTACTCATGTGGTGTGGCAAATTTCCCAGAAAGAGGTATATAAATCAAATGTCCCACCGTTAACCCACATAAACACCTATTAAGTACATTTGCGATATAAAACAGGGAAGAACTGATCTTAAAGCACAGATGTTGATAAATTCAAGTCTAAGGTACATTACACAAAAAAATAATTTTTTTACTGTATTTCTATATTTTCATATTTTATTCAAACCAGTTATGATGATTTTAAATTTTTCTTTTTTTTTATTTTTTTGAGTCTTTATGCAGGCTAAAAATGTAGTATAAGATAAAAATTTGACAAAGTAATTAAATGGCTTTTGGTTTTTCCAGTATTGACCTGGTTTGTGACAAGAAATACACACACACACACACATTTTCAGAACCACTTGTCCCATACGGGGTCACGGGGAACCGGAGCCTACCCGGCAACACAGGGCGTAAGGCCGGAGGGGGAAGGGGACACACCCAGGACGGGACGCCAGTCCGCCGCAAGGCACCCCAAGCGGGACTTGAACCCCAGACCCACTGGAGAGCAGGACTGCGGTCCAACCCACTGCGCCACCGCACCCCCCAAACAAGAAATACATGTATATTTAAAAAAAAAGAAAAAAGCCAAGCTGCAAATTGTTTATTTTTAGAATTTTGGCTTTTTCATATAATTTATCTTAAGAAATTAAATTCCATATTCCATATGTCATAGGATTAAAACACATCAGCAATAATTATTTCATTTAAAAACCTAATATTTCCGAATTTTTCTACTTGTGGCATTTGAAAACATGAGGGATAATAGAAGTCTGGGCTTCCACCTATTAATAGCAGATTTTAATGAAAAAACTGCCCGCAAACAAATTATAATTAGTTTTAAATAGTTTTGCTCTCTGGTGGGTCTGCGGTTCGAATCCTGATTAGGGTGTCTTGCGACGGACTGGCGTCCCATCCTGGGTGTGTCCCCTCTACTTCCAGCCTTGCATCCTTTGTTGCCAGGTTAGGCTGCAGTTCTCCTTGACCCTGCTCGGCACAAGCGGCTTCAGACAGTGTGTGTAGATCACATTATAGAAGCAACTGACCTAAGAAAATATCAACTAATGTCAAAATTATCTGGCATTTGTATCTCCAAATATACTTCAGATTTGGTGTCCTTGATATTATTATGGTCTCCAGGCCAATTCAGCATGTATTCCCATCTGTTGGAAGTTGGTGCCGTGGTTCCAATGGCAGATACTTCCAGGCCAAGCTCTCTTCTTGTCCAAAGGGTCAGACAGATAATGTTATCTCTCACTGATGATTATTTGCAGGCAGGGGGGTGATCTTACTTTCATCCCAAGTGTAACCAAAGACTTGACTGGAATGCCCATGCACAGGATTTATGAAAGTGGTGTCATACATCGAGGCCCACAGCAGCCTGAGGCAGAACCCATCCAGCCCTGATATAAGCCTTTAACACAGGAGCACTTCTGAACCCCCACACAGACCACCAATGTGACTGCTGTGGGAGTGGCAATAGACAGGTCTAACACTGATAGTAGGCATAACTGAGCAAACGTGTTTTAACTGTATTTGCAACATTTCCTAAATTAGGTGTTGGTCAGGCATGCACTGAATGCTTGGTTAAAATAAAAAGTAAAGAGAGAAGGAGTACAAAATTCAGCTCTACTCCACCAATGCAGGGATTTCGTGGTAAATTACAGCAGTCTTCTACCCTGCTAAATTTCAAAAAGACAAAAGATGACAGATTTTCATTTCATGAGACCTCATGAAGCACACAGCCAAGGAGAATGTTCCCTGACAGCCCAGGATATATAAGTAAATATGCACCTTATGATTTCCGGCGAGGGTGGTGCAGTGGGTTTGACCGGGTCCTATTCTCTGGTGGGTCTGGGGTTTGAGTCCCGCTTGGGGTGCCTTGTGATGGACTGGCGTCCTGTCCTGGGTGTGTTCCCTCCCCCTCCAGCCTTATGCCCTGTGTTGCCAGGTTGGGCTCTGGCTCCCCATGACCTTGTATGGGACAAATGGTTTCAGATGATGTGTGTGTGTGATTTCCAGTGTTAAAAATCAAAGGTGTCTGTTTTGCAGAGCAGCCTCAATGGATGACAGTCACAGTGGGTTGCGAACTCTGCAGACCGCTGGAGGGGTTGGCCATGAAGCGGAGCCTACAGAACCTCGGGAACCTAACTTGACGGATTCCTCTCAGGTCCCGGCGGCCTGTCAGCACTGGGAGAAATGAACTGACACCAAACACCCTGCCTCACAAGCTTAGACTTGTAGAGGACGCAAACTCGCCGAAAGAGAGGGAGGGGAGGGATTCTTTAAAAAAAAAAAATACGTCTTTGGCAGGGCTCTGATCTAAATAGGGTTCTACCCCAAGGATATTGTGCTACTTTATGTATTATATTTCAAATTTCTGAATGTGTGTGTAAGGGAGAATGAGTTGGGTGGCAGGAGTGGTTTTGGGGGTGGGAGGATGAAGTAGGAATGTATATTTCACAAAAACTTGTCAGTCCAAGGCCGGTGAAACGGGGACCACTGAGCCGACTTCAGTTATGATTCTTGTATCCCTAATAAGTATCCATGAAGAATTCTAGTATCAAATTGAAATATCCACCACGAAAACATCATGCACCCAGTCCATCTTTATTCTTACAATGTCAAAATACAGTGCTAAAAGAAAGTTCCAGAAACCCTTACAACTGGTGCAACTGCAAGGCAGTAACACCAATTTTTCTCTCCATGTACAGCACGAAAAATTGAGAACTGTACAAAATTCATTTCAGAAGATATGCATTCAGACATAATATGTGGGTTAGAGAAATAAAGCACGATCTCAGAACTCCTTTACAACTCCAATCTCTTCTAAAACCGCCATTCTTAACCACATAATTACACGTATATGTACATAATTCGACTAGATCAGTTTTTTAGATTAGGAGCGCAAGAAAGAACTGGGCCGGAATGCTGGTCTCAGCTGCACCATGGGAGTTGGGTCCCGTTCATGATGGAGGGGCTGTCAGCAGCACAGAGGCCCCCCTTTTCGCAGTGCAGACCCGCCGCAGCTCTGCCGCAGACAGGGCCGTGACACTAATCGGCCGTGGCAGCAGCGTGCGCGCTCCGCGCTGACTGATCCCCCGGCTGTGGCCATTTGACAGGATCGCTGCGCTGTTATGCTTTAACGGTAACCTGCTGTCATTCTGCACAGCTCCGTCCGCGTTTCACTTTTTCAAAATATGTGTCGCGCGCCAGGAAACCCATTCGGCCAGAAGGCCGCTGATTCGCACAGTGACTCGGAACGTGATTCATTAAGCAAATAATTTGTGCCTATGAATGCAATTTCTCGAGACCGACGTTTTTTTCAAGAAACCCTGTTTTGGTGAAAGCAACACGTTGTGTTGCACGAGGGAGCCTCGCAGGAAGTGAATAACCCTTACAGTGGCAGGGCTCACAGCTCTTTTGCTGTGTACCTCTGTGGGAAGTAAAAGGCACATTATGCAAAGTAATTGCTGCATTAACCTGCATTTTCTCCTTAGGATATGAGAGGTAATTCGCATGAGGGACAGAGTAATTACGACCATAAAAACACTAGTGGAGGGCTTTGTCTCTTGTAATAGTCTGATGGGTTTTTAGGCTGGCTAGACACACAGTGTGCCCCTCAGGCCACAACAAGTAGGGGCCACTATGCTGCATCCCAGCTTTTATTGGTGTACGCGACCTTATCGCAACCGGGGGCACGGTGCATCTGGCCAAGTGTGCAGCTCATGGTTGTTGGTCATGCTGGGTTACCACGGCCACCAAACCATGTGCCCCAAGGCAAATAAACCTGAAAGGTTAAACAAAAATGGAACCTCATCTGCAAAGGGTTCTACAAAACCTCAGAGGTGCTGAAAAATTAAAATAAAAATATAACAAAAATACATGGGGTTTTTAAGATTGTTCTCGATAAAGATTCTTTTTTTTAGCCTGCCTTTTGATATGCTTGATATGCACTTGTGCAGCTGACACCAGCATCAGGCTTTTAACGATCCTTTCTTTTGACAGCCCAATTCCTTCCAGTTTAGCTATCTGAAATTTCTAAAAGCATGCTAGCAAAATCTTACTCAAGGAATGGAAGTGACAGTCTTTCTTACATTCAAGTAATTCTGCTCTTTGCTACGGCGTATACACCTATCAGTCAAAACATTGAAACCACCTGCCTAACATTGTGTAGGTCCCTCTTGTGCCACCAAAAGAGCTCTGATCCACTGAGACATGGACTCCGTAAGACCTCTGAAGGTGTCCTGTGGTATCTGGCACCAAGATGTTAGCAGTAGATCTTTTAATTTCTGTAAGTTGTGAGGTGGGGCCTCCATGGATCAGAAATGTTTTCCCAGCACATCCCACAGATGCTCGATCAAATTGAGATTTGGGGAATTTGGAGGCCAAGTCAACACCTTGAACTCTTTGTCATGCTCCTCAAACCATTCCTGAACAATTCTTGCAGTGTGGCACGTGCATCAGTGAGCTTTGGGCACCCATGACCCTGTCGCCGGTTCACCCATTGTCCTTCCTTGGACCACTTTTGGTAGGTACTAACCACTGCATACCGGGAACACCCTACAAGACCTGCCATTTTGGAGATTCTCTGACCTAATCATCTAGCCATCACAATTCAACCATTGTCAAAGTCGTTCAGATCCTTACGCTTGCCCATTTTTCCTACTTCCAACACATCAAATACAAGAACTGACTGTTCACTTGCTGCCTAATATATCCCACTCCTTGACAAGTGCCATTGAAACGAGATAATCAATGTTATTCACTTCACCTCTCAGTAGTTTTAATTTAGTGGCCGATCAGTGTAATTCAGAATGTTTGTAATTTCTTACTTTGTTTTAACATGTTTTGAAAAAAGTGTTACTAGTGTTTTATACCTGCATGATATAAATCAGTCACCGGTGGTAGAATTTGGCCTTTCATGCTCTGTAAATAGAGATTTTGCAAGATACACACACACACACACACACACACACACACTTTCTGAACCACTTGTCCCATACAGGGTCACGGGGAACCAGAGACTAACACGGCAACGCAGGGCATAAGGCCGGAGGGGACACACCCAGGTCAGGACACCAGTCCGTCACAAGGCACCCCAAGCGGGACTCAAACCCCAGATCCACCGGAGAGCAGGACCCGGTTCAACCCGCTGCACCACCGCACCCCCGTTGCAAGATACAGTAGTTCAAAATATGTGCGACAGTTACATGCTGTTGTATTTCACATGAAAAACTGTACATTTTCTATTGATCAGTTTTCGGTGAGACGGTGGTAAACATCCAAACTGTTTTCACTTGGTCATCAGCAAAATCACAAGCTTAACACCATCTAAATATGCAACTCAGCCATTCACCGAAATGTCTCCTTCAGAGGAAAATTGCTTATGATTATTAGTGTTAACTACAACTTTATTACATACTGCTGTCAGAGTATTAACGTGTAGACACCCTGCATAAATTCCATTCAAAGAAATGAATGAATGAATTAATTAATTTAAAGCAATTATAACAATTTTGACAAATGATTGTTGGAATTACTATTTAAATCATGTAAGGCACAAATAATTTTTCTCATGGCCCATTCTCCAAACCATACACATGATGCAGTGATCTAAGTATGCATCCAATATGTTATATTTTATCGATAATAAAATGTTTTACAGTAAATTAACCACATGTTCGTAAAATCTGGTGCAAGCATTTTGTTCGAATTGTGACCCAGATGTGGTGAACGTCGCAGACTTTGAAGTTTTGCACACATCTTAATGAACTGCGGTGAATTAGGGAGCAATAGGGAAAGAATGTCTGAACCCTGCCTGCTTTAGTTTTTTGGAGATCAGACAAGAAACAGGGTGACAAGTGGAATTACTGGCAGGCTGTGTGAGATGTCCTTTCTCCTCTGGAAACACACTTTGGCAGCATTTAAATTCCTGCCATATGCTCATGTACAACTCCTTGCACATAGCCAGGATCAAAGTACTGTGGGTCCTCAACTTACAAACACAATTGGGATTCAAAGTCTGTTTGTAACTAAGTTTGTTCGTAACTACAAAGTCATTTTGACATTAAGTTGCAATCAATAAAAGCTGAACCATACAGATCACACTTCCATCCATGACAATTAACCTGCTGTGTAGCAGGAAGCAGAGTACATGTGAGTCAGTGTGGATCTGATGCCGCTAAACTTAAAACTCATTTAAAATTAATAAAAATTCATCTGCAAAGCCCTTATTCAAGAACCCTCCAGAAGTCATTTCCAAAACCATCTTATTCAATTTCGTTGAGTAATTCGTCTCATAAACATGTCCAAGGTAACCTGGTGCCTTTCGCCTCTGCAGGTCGTGAGTCCTGCACCCTAGCTGCCACACACAACAGTTGCACCATCCACATGAATGTAGAGTGATGCACACCTTCCTTTATTTTGTACTGGTTCTGTACACTGCCTAGATCACCTGCTCAGAGCATTGTAGCCATGGTAACAGATACAGTAGCTGCCCTTTATTCATCAGTTGTGGTTCCTAATTATTAAATTGTGGAACGCGAGCGTGGTGCCCTCTGCCCAGAAGCTCCACCTGTCTCCTGTACATTAGATAAGAACGTTCCCAAATCAGTGAGTCCCAGTACTTCTCTCTCAGCAAGTCCTGACATCTCCATTCGGAACAGACCTGTATGCTGGAAGCTCCTAGCGTCTTAGAAAGAAGAGCAGGAAACTGTGTGGCTTTTGAAATCTGGCAATGCACCATTTTGGAACACCAAATTCCACAGGAATGAGTGATTAAAAAAAAACAAGGAAGGAGCAACGGACCAGGCCAGGGCTCAAACTCAGTTCAAGCCGTCACTCAACTGAACCGAGCAGTATCCACCTATGGGCCAAATGACATTAAATACACTTTTCAATAACAACACGTAATCCTGATTCTAGCTACTTCTACCTACCGAAACATTCCTCTTCTCTTCAGTATGTGCCACTGAACGGCAACATAAGTTGAGTGTCTCTAGACCACTTGTGTCCTTATTGCTGAGAGGAGCGTGTCCATTGTTGCAGTGATTAAGTTCACCCACCTGATTCCTGGTCATCCTCTTCTTCTTTTTCTTTCAACTTTCCTAGACATTACATTGTTTTTGAGGGAATCTGATCTTTGCACGAAATGCCCATAATACAAAACCATAGTCTTGTCATATATCTTTTTAATTTGATTTCTGATTTGAACCAGAAGCCACCTGAGTGGTTTCCTGGAAGTCCAAGGTATCCTTAAAACTCTCCTTCAGCAATACGGTGCAGAGGAGCTTATATTTTTCCTATCCTGTTTTTACAGTCTAGCTTTCACTTCCATATAGTGTTGAATAAAAGACCGGTGCTTGAACAATTTTAATTCTTGTTCTTGTGGATTCATCAGCACATTTGGAGACCTTTTCCAGATCTTTCATTGCAGCTCTGCCATGTGCTAGTCTTTATTATTTCTCTTGACTGAAAGATCCCTTGTTTTTGGTTAATGATCCCAAGAGGCAGAAACCGTCTGTTTTCACCTGCAACACTAAAGTCTGCTGTTCCATCTATCATGAGTTTTGTTCCTTCAGATTTACATTTACAATTATTCATTTAGCAGACGCTTTTCTCCAAAGCGATGTACATCTCACAGAAAAATACAATGAGTGCATTACATCAACAGATTTCATAATAGCCTCATTTTTTGCTGTCCAACTTAACTTACTTAGAAAGGATTCTTCTTCATCCTCTGCAATTAGCGCAGTGTCGTCAGAACAGCATACTGGAGATTGCTGAAGTTCCTTCCACTGATCTGAATCCACTTTTCTTTTCTTCGAACTCAGCCTCTCTCATAATGTGTTCAGTGTACAAGTTGAAAAGGTACAGCGAAAGAATGCAGCCTTGCCTTACTAATTTGCTAAATAGGAACCATTCTGTTCCCCCTTGATTTGTTTTTGCTGAGACCTCCTGTCTGGGATGTAACTTTTTCATTTTTCCACTCATATGGTTTACCATTACCCACACAGTATCAGATGATGTTTTTGCCATTATTACTGACAGCAATGATTTGTCACCAACATCCTCCTCCAACATTGGCCTTGCAGGAGACACCACCTGCACTAACTGTTTATTAGTATTGATGAGGCAGAAGATTCAGACATACAGTTCAACTTAAGAATTCAGAAGTGTTTACCATACCTGGAATTTTTCTTTTTGGAACAACACCAGGTGAGCTAACTACATTTATCTGAGAGTTCTCTCCAAAGTAACTTACATGGGTTAGGGTAATTATTTACCCCTTTATACAGCTGGGTAATTCTACAGAGGCAATTTTCAGGTAAGTACTTGATCAAGGTGGGGATCAAACCAGCAACCTTTGCATCTGAAGGCAGTAACACTAACCAGTATGCTACTGGCTGCCCTGCTATGTTCTGTTCAACATGCTCTGTGAAGCTAAAATTAGACCCTCTTCGTTCGTAACCAGCAAACGCAGGTGCATCTGTTTGTATTGTTTTTTTTTTCCCCTAGCTGACGGGGGGTGCAGTGGTGCAGTGGGTTGGACCGGGTCCTGCTCTTCAGTGGTCTGGGGTTTGAGTCCTGCTTGGGGTGCCTTGCGACAGACTGGTGTCTTGTCCTGGGTGTGTCCCCTCCCCCTCCGGCCTTGCGCCCTGTGTTGCCGGGTTGGACTCTGGTTCCCCGCGACCCCCAATGGGACAAGCGGTTCAAAAAGTGTGTGTTCCAGTTTATGTTGTAAGGTGCTTTGATCAAGTCAGAAGTTGTTATGACTCCCCCGTGATTGAACAGCTTGGCCCCAACAGTTATTGCAATTATCTGTTTTTAAAGCTCAACATTGACTGAAGAAATTTCAGTTCTCTGATCACCATTTAGCATCACAATTTAGCATCACCAATTCATCATTTCATTGCAGTTCAGGTGAACTGGTGATGCTAAATTGTCTGGCATGTAATCGGTCAGCGAGTATGTGGACACATGGGTTCTCCGTAATGGAAAGGTGTCCAGTATGAGGTGTTCCCCCTAGACTCTTGCACCCGATGATTTGGGGATAGGCTCTAGACCACTGCACCCCTGACCAAGGCAAACAGTTAGCGTAACTGACTGACTGAAGTGAATGAGATGCTGAAGATGAACTCAAACAAAGCGGATGACACATCGGTGATGAGCACTCAGCAGAAGGGAATGGAAACACATGAGACATTTGTGGTCCTTGTTCCCTAGTGCTGATAGGCAGGTCAGGCGAGATGAGGGGCGCTACCAGATGGAGCACCTGCAACTGTAGTAACTGGATGTCTGGGCAGAATCTCCAAATTGAATAGGGGAAAATCCTTAGCTGCACCTTTTAAAGCTGCCTTCCCCCAGCTTTCAGACCAAAGACGGAGCCAAGGTTTACCTCACTGTTTACACTGCTGGTTTCAGCCCACATGGACCCTTTGTCTTCCAGGTAATGCTGTCAGGCAAGGTATTTAAAATATTTACTTAATCATAAAAAGGCTATGTTTTCTGAACACAGTGGAAGTAGAAATACCCACAGGGCAGAAGCATGCAGGGTCCTTGGGTTTGATAGCTGGCTGGCAGTCGGAGGGGTAATTGCTGTCACCCCAGGCAATAAAATCACCTGAAAGTGGTATGCATTTTAATTTAATTTTATTGCTGATCTTAAATTAAGGAAACTAATATAGACAAAATATTAACCTGCAACTGATCCCGAACTTTCACTCTGAGATAAAAAAAGAAAAAAGCTGTTTACAGGCTGTTTAAGAGGTTCTGGCAGCAAACAGATGCATGGGTTTCTGTCTTTCGCAGCCTTGAGAGAGCCTTGTGCCGGTAGTCTGGCAGAGCTTCTGCAGAGTGCTTTGCTTTGCTCTACCACTGGCGAGGTGGGGAAGGTAAGGGGGCTGGCGGAGAGGAAAGCCGAGTCAGCACTTTACACCACATGCGCTTTAAAGACTAGACTAATGTCCGTCTTCAACATCTTTCAGTTAGTCCCTGAATAAAAGAGGCTGAGATCTAAATTAGGAATGTTGGTTCACTGCTGGTTCCCTTAGGAAAAGCACGATGCTTAGTGGTGATCTACAGACCAGTTTATTACAGGATTACTCAGATTTGAAAAGCAATGAAATACTACAGTGTGGTATTATTTTGGAAAGCTTAATAAACTAAGAAAATGGAGTTGTAAAGTGAGAAATAGCTAACTAAAAGTTGGTGTTAAATATAGCTGTCAAAACCTCTGTTTTACGCACAAAGATTTAGGGGAATAATATGCGATTTTTCACTAAATAGCTGACACTGTGGCAACTGTTTTTCATGATCTCATGTCAAATGCGGTCAAACTCCCCCAGAGCTGCACATCCTGAATTCATCAGCCCTCCATGATTCTGTGCCGCCTACTTCCTTCGGTGGATGTGGGATTTAAACCCATGCTGTGGTCTTAATTACATGATAAAGCCCGCGATCTTGGTCACCATGGTTAACGTATTTGTCTAGAAAGAAAGGAACAAGTAGGGTACAAGGAATCCATGTTAAGCCTGGGTTCTGTCAAAGACACGTAGAAAGGAAGATACAACAAAATGGAGAGTAAAAAAGCGCGAAGACAGTGTAGCAGCTGTAACGGTATACGACCTTAAAACCTTAAAAAAAGACATTAATCACGAACTGTGCATTGCTGAGCAATGAATTTATCATAACTGTTGAGGTGCCATCAGTTATTTTTATACAATTCCCACAATGATAAAAAGATTGTTTCCTAAGTAACCCTTTATATTCAGATCCTGTTATTACTACTTTTAACATAAGCCCAAGTCGCTGAAAGAAAGCAAGGAAAATTTTGTTGCAGCTGAATTTTTGAGTCCTGGTAATCTTGGGCCACAGAACACACACACACACACATTATCAGAGCCGCTTGTCCCATACGGGTCACGGGGAACTGGAGCCTACCCGGCAACTGAGGGCGTAGGGCCAGAAGGACACACCCAGGACAGGACACCAGTCCACCACAAGCGGGACTTGAACCCCAGACCCACCAGAGGGCAGGACCCAGTCCAACCCACTGTGCCACCACACCCCCCTGAGCCACAGAACACATTGATTATATTATGTAAGTAAGTTTGATTAAGTTATTAAATGACTATAAACTGCATCAAATGGCCGTAAGTAAGAATTTTGCTAATGTCCGATAATCTTTTTGTGCCTTTCCGTGATTGAAAGGGCCTTTAAGCCTCTCAGATTGTCTCAAATTTAACCTCTATTCACTTGTATTTGCACTAATTCAAAGAGTGTCTGCTAAAACCTGGCTGCATATAATTAAGGTTTAATGGTTCGCATGGTTAAGGATCTACTGCAGGAGAGATTGCAAATTCATGCTGGAGTATGCTGATTAAATATTGCTGCGTTGTGGTGTGCGGTTTGTATTTATCTGTGGCATAGAGATATAAAAGTTGGAAGAGCATTGCAACGATACAGGAACAGTGACCCAGAATAGAAGTGGTTTTTAATAACATGTTTGAATGATGCTGGTATGTTATTACAGTAAATTACCTTGAGGACCTTCCAACAGGCTTTTTGGGTGGGCAGGGGGTGACCACCCATGAACGAACGCAGTAAAAAAAGGGAAACCTGTTTATTCTGTAACTGAGGCGGTGCATTTTATAATGACAAATTATACCCGTGCCCTGCAGCTCCGGCCTCTGAACAAACAGGGACAAATGGGACTGGCACTCGGCGGGCTCCCCCGGTTGCGCTCTGTAATTTGGGCCTGTGTCGAGCTGCCATCCTCCTCGGAGTTCACAAAGCATGCTGAGCAGACAGTAATAGATCCTGACGTGCTTTATCCCTGCAAGGAAACCACCTCTCCTTAATGTAGCCTTCATCTGATAGGAATTATCACATACTTATAGTAATATTTTGAACTTATTTTTAGCTAAAAGCTGAACTGATTTGGACTGGCTTGTTTTAAAAGTCCAGTGAGTCATATTTATGTGTCAGTGCTTCCCATCAAATCCCTAAGGATTAATTCGGATGGGAGTAATGCTGAATGCATGTTCCTCCTGATACGGAGGGGTTTGCGTTTTTCCTTACTGGTTTCACTTTAGCAGACAATATGTGCAGCAGGTAGTACTGAGGTCTCGCAACACTGGGGCAGTGGGTTTGGACATGGGTTTGAATCTGGCCTGTCTGTTTGGAGTCTGCGTGTTCCCCTGTGTTTGTGTGGCCTTCTACTCACAGTACAAAGGTGGGTTTCAAGAGAAATGGTGACGCTAAACTGCCCTTAGTCTGCAACTCTTTTGTTACCATGATATAGACTGGTATTCTGTCCAAGGTGTACCCTGCCTCATGTTCTCTGCTTCTGGGACAGGCTCCAGAGCTCTGGAGCATCTGGAAGATCCTAGGATTGTAGGGGAAACCTTTTGTCAGACCCATTCCACAGAGCACAGCTCGAGTCCTGATTGAAAATAACACTTTAATGGGGCTCTTTTCTCAAAGGCCCTGCGGTTTCTCCCTTCTCATTTAGAAACCAATCCTACAAATGGGAGAAAGCCCCACACCACGAGAAGGTCACACTCTAATGATCAGAGACTGAATTTATGCTACTTTTTCAGTGAGACATGTCTGAACACATTTTTTTTTCTAATACGCAGAGGCGATAACGTGGTCAAGCTATAAACGGAACCTGCACTTTATTCAGTAAGGCAAAAAGAAGATCGAGAGAAATTCACAGAGATACTGGGACCACACAGGTGCTTTAGTCACTGAGCCTTTTCTCACGGGATTAGATTATCTGGTGTCACTACACGTCCGTGTCCCAGCAAACACACCGTTTTCAGCAATGACCTCAACCGAGTTTCCCTTTGCCAAGGAACGTACTGTTGCTTGGTCAATTACACACTTGTGGTAACTCTAGTCTAGCATGAATCAACATCTTGGTGAACTTCATTGGAATCTGACTTTCACTGAAATCTGAGCCAAATGCTGTTTCACACTCAAGGGAAGAGGATGGAAATACAGACTCCCAGCTCAGCTCTTTCCCTCAAGTTTTTTTTTTTTTTTTTGCTTTGGTGTACTTCAACATTTTCTTATGATTTATTATTTTTGAACATCAACATGATTATTTTGTCCTTTTAAGTTGTTGCAAAATTAGACTTCCATCTGCTTTTACATATAAGATCCTCCATGTGGTCTAACAGACATCATTGGAATAAATTTCTGAAAATGTTGAAGTAACCAAATAAGTAAGGTTCAAAATAACTTATATCTATTAAAAGTAAACAGCAAAAGGGTTACAGAAATAGGGATTCATATCATGTTACCTTGAACACTTATGATTTCATACTAGCCTCTGTACTAGATTTATCTGATGCTTTTCTTCAAAGCAATTTACAATGTTAGTTGACCTACAATTATTTACCCATTTGGAGAGGTGTGCAATGTCAGTGGAGCAATTTTAAAGGAAGTACTTTGTTCAATGGTATTACACTCAGAGATGAGATTTGAACCTATGACCATCTGGGCCCCACAGCAGTAGCGCTAACTGCTACGCTAGCAACTGTCCATGGCAACAAGAGTTAAACAATTTCAGTCCTGAGTTGGAAGAACAGTTAAGGAGAGGGATTTGCTTTTCCAGCTATGTGTTTTTCATGTTATGCTTGTCAGAGACTTGCACAGACACATACAAGACATTTTATACTGTTAAAAAAATCATATCAATTTTTTTTCCATGCCATTCTCTGGATGTAAACAAGGAGCTGCTAAGAGGGCTAATAAAGTTGTTTTATTTCCTGAACTTTGTCAAGTGACTCCAGCACTGTGTCACATTAGTGTCAGTGAGGAGCAGTAAGGCTTGAAGTTAAGAATGTAAGAGTGTAAGTCAGCTGTGCTCTGGGAAGAGTAATCAATTACCATGCTGTTTTGTCTGAATTGAGTTATGTCACTGGGGGTGTAATAACTGGCTCTTATACCTTCTAGGTAAAAATTCCAAGTTTAATTAAATGCTAATATATTCGAGTAACCTGGCTAAACTTTGGTAAATATGCATTTATATATTCGTGTCAGAGGGGGTGCGGTGGCGCAGTGGGTTGGACCACAGTCCTGCTGTCCAGTGGGTCTGGGGTTCAAGTCCCGCTTGGGGTGCCTTGCGACGGACTGGCGTCCCGTCCTGGGTGTGTTCCCTCCCCCTCTGGCCTTACGCCCCTGTGTTCCCGGGTAGGCTCCGGTTCCCCGTGACCCCGTATGGGACAAGCGGTTCTGAAAATGTGTGTGTGTGTGTGTGTATATTCGTGTCAAGTGTCTACTTGCAATCCAGGTTCATGTAAGTCATTCTGGATTGTAGCATTGACCAGGTGAACTTCAGATCTTTACTGTTAATTGGCACATGTTGACAATATTGAATGATAGCCCTGTTTGAAAGTTATCAACATTCCAAAACCTCATCTTCCATCTTCCATCCCACTTGTCCTAATAGGGTCGCAGTGGCAGCAGAGAGGCTCAGCCGCCCCTGTCCCCCGCAACTTCCTCTAGCTCAGCTCAGTTCCCAGGCCAACTGTGATATATAATCCCTCTAGGGGGTCCTGAGCCGACCTCAGGGCCTCGTCCCAGTTGGCCGTGCCCGGTATACCTGCAAAGGGAGGCGCCCAGGGGGCATCCTTATCAGATGCCCAAACCACCTCAGCTGGCTCCTTTCAATGTGGAGGAGTAACGGCTCTACTCTGAGTTCCTCCCGGATGTCCGAACTCCTCACCCTGTCACGGAGAATGAGTCCCAACACCCTGCGGAGAAAACTCATTTCGGCCGCTTGTATCCACGATCTTATTCTTTCGATCATTACCCAAAGTTCATGACCATAGGTGAGGGTAGGGACATAGATCGACTGGTAAATGGAGAGCTCCTCCTTATGACTCAGCTGCCCCTTCACCACTACAGTCCAGTACAGCAACCGTATTACTGCTGCCGCTGCTCCCAGTCTGCAGCCGATCTCACACTCCCTTCTCCCCTCACTCGTGAACAAGACCGCAAGATACTTGAACTCCTCCACCTGGGGCAAATTCTCTCCCCTTACCTGGAGGGGGTATGCCATCCTTTTCCGTGAGAGAACCATGGACTCAGACTTTGAGGTGCTGATCCTCATTCCAACCGCTTCACACTCAGCTGCAAACCGTTCCAGTGCGTGTTGAAGGCAACCCTGTGACGGTGCCAAAAGGACAACATCATCTGCAAAGAGCAGAGACGTCACCTTCCGACTCCCACGCAGAATGCCCTTCTGGCCTCCACTGCGCCTTGATATCCTATCCATGAAAACCACTAACAGGAGTGGAGACAAGGCACAACCTTGGCGGAGTCCAACACCCACATTGAACAGGCTTGACTTAATGCCGAGTATGCGGACACAGATTTCGCTCTGTATGTACAGAGACTGAATGGCCCGCAGTAGTGGCCCCCGGTACCCCATACTCCCTAAGCACCTCCCACAGAATTTCCTGGGGAACATGGTCATAGGCCTTCTCCAAGTCCAGAAAACACATGTTGACTAGATTAGCGAGCTACTATGCCCCCTCAATTATCTGTGAGAGGGTAAAAAGCTGGTCCACTGTTCCACGGCCAGGGCGGAATCTGCAGTGTTCCTCTTCAATTTGAGGTTCAACTATCGCCCGGAGCCTCCTCTCCAGCACCCCGGCATAGACTTTCCCAGGGAGGCTGAGAAGTGTGATACCCCAATAGTTGGTACACACTCTCTGGTCCCCTTTCTTAAAAATAGGGACCACCACCCCAGTTTGCCAATCCAAAGGCACTGTCCCCGACAGCCCTGCAACATCCAGGGCCTTAAGCAGTTCCGGGCAGATCTCATCCACCCCCGATGCTTTGCCACTGTGGAGCTTACCAACTACCTCAGTGACTACCACCAGGGAAATGGACTCTGACAGCCCGAAAGCCTCAGGCCCTGAGTCCTGTAAGGGAGGCATATCACTTGGGTTTAAGAGTTCTTCAAAGTGCTCCTTCCACCTCCCGACAATGTCCTCATCAGAGGTCAGAGTTTCTCCACTCCTGCTGAACACAGCCTGAGCGAAACTCCTCCGACCCTTTCTGAGCTGCAGGATGGTTCTCCAGAACCTCTTTGAAGCCGACCGATAGTTGTTTTCCATGGCCTCTCCAAACTCCTCCCATGCCCTGGATTTTGCTTCTGCAACCACAGCCGCTGCTGCCTTTTTTGCCTGCCGGTACCTGTCTGCTGAGTCAGGAGTCCCCAGAGCCAACCAGACCCTAAAGGCCTCCTTCTTCAGCTTAACAACTTCCCTCACCACTGGTGTCCACCAGCGGGTTCTCGGGTTGCCGCCCTGGCTGGCACCAACAAGCTTTTGGCCACAGCTGTGCCTGGCTGCTTCCACAATGGAGGTTTTGAACAGGGTCCATTCAGACTCCATGTCCCCTACCTCCTCCAGGACATGGGAGAAGCTCTCCCAGAGGGGCGAGTTAAAGTCATTCCGGACAAGGTCCTCCGACAGTTGTTCCCAGCACACCCTTGTTAAACGTCTGGGACTACTGGGTCTGTCCATCAGTTTTCCTCGCCATCTGATAAAACTCATCACCAGATGGTGATCAGTTGACAGCTCAGCACCTCTCTTCACCCGAGTGTCCAAACCATGTGGCCTCAAGTCAGATGAAACGACTACAAAGTCAATCATTGACCTTAGGCCCAAGGAGCTCTGGTACCAAGTACACTTATGAGCGTCCTTGTGTTCGAACATGGTGTTTGTTATGGACAAACCATGGCTAGCAAAGAAGTCCAATAACATTTCACCATTCGGGTTTAAATTGGGCAGGCCGCTCTTCCCAATCACCCCCCGCCAGATTTCCCAGTCATTGCCGAAGTGAGCGTTGAAGTCCCCCAGCAGGACTATGGAGTCTGTAGGTGGAGCCCTGTCCAGAACCCCACCCACCCTCTCCAAGAAGGCCGAATACTCTGAACTGCTGTTTGGTGCATGAGCACACACAACAGTCAAAGTTTTCCTCTCTGCGACCCTAAGTTGTATTGAGGTGACCTTCTCGTCCACCGGGGCAAACTCCAACTGTATGGCAGCCAGCCGGGGGCTTGTGAGTATCCCCACACCCGCCCGGCGCCTCTCATCCTGTGCAGCTCCTGAGTAGGAGAGAGACCACCCCCTATCGAGGAGTTTGGTTCCAGATCCAACACTGTGAGTGGAGGTGAGCCCAGCTATATCTAGTTGGTATTTCTCAACCAGTTCTGGCTCCTTCCCCCCAGTGAGGTAACATTTCACATACCAAGAGCCAATTTCTGCTGCAAGGGGCTGCGACGCCATGCACCACCCCGCCCTCTCCCGCTGCCTGATACACATTGCACCCGACCCCCATGATGGACTTTGCAGGTGGTGGGCCCACATAGGCCCCCCACGATGCCTTTTTGGGCTGAGCCCGGCCAGGTTACGTGGGCTGCCTGGCCACCAGGTGCTCGCCTAGGAACACTACCTCCAAGCCTGACTCCAGGGGTAGGTCCCGGTGACCGTATTCTGGGCAGGGTAAACATTTTTCTGTTTCCATTTTTCATAGGGGTTTTTTGGATCATGTTAGTCTGGATCTTCACTCCAGACCTGTTCGCCTTGGGAGACCCTACCAGGAGCATACTGCTCCCGATGACATAGCTCTGGAGATCCCTAGATCACGCAAGCCCTTCCACCACGACAAGACTCCGATCCAGGAAGGGCATTCCAAAACCAACTGAAGGAATTTTTTTTTTATATTTCATTCACGTAGACCTTCACGTCTACTGTCTCAGTCAGTGTTTTCATATGTGCTGATGAAACTGGCTAAACAGCCAATTTAAAAGCTTGCAGGAACCAGCATTTCTATGCAAACAGAGCAAAGAGCTAATTACGGAATTTTCATTTTTTTATTGGAAAACATCGTGCAAAAATAAAAATGCTTTGAGTCAACTCCTTCTCACTTCCAGGTTGAGGTCACTTCTCAACAAGAACTGTGTAATTCCTGCTCCTCCTGGAAGTATGAGCCCGACAAGACGCCCGATGACAGAGGGGGTCTGCTGAGTGAGCCAGCCATTCAGAACAAAGAACCCATGGAGCTGAGTAACAGCGATGGTCTCAGGGTGAGTTGATTGCTCAAGCTGGGTAAGCCAGAGGAAGAAAGATTCATTTGTGTGGAAATCAACCATGCTTCGACTGGTGTCATAGTGCTGCTCTTCCAACACCTTTCCCCAGGAATACCCTCCATTATAGAGCTTTCCCATTTGACTCCGAGTTAAAAATAATGTGACCTAGCTCAACCTTTAAATTAATTGCTGGAAAAAAAAATTACAGTAATATACATTACATTGTATATTATACATATACAGTTTTCCTTCAAAAATAATTAACAGCGTTCAGAGAGGAAAACACTACTAAATACAAAACCAGGTACACAAAATTTTGTGTACAACATTATCATTGATGGCTAATGCACCTGGAATAGCTGGTAGAGGGGAAATATATTAGCTGTAATGTCAGTTGTTCAAATGACAGGTAGCTACAGTTTTGAAAGGCAAACCTGTCTTGTTACTGAGTGAGGTTTTCTAATCCCCTGGTTTCACGGGAGGAAAAGACACCAAATCTGATTGTGTGTCAGAGGATTTCCCTCTTTAATTAATTCAGGATTTGTAGGGAGCACAGGGGTCAGCCAGAAATGGAGGTATCAGGTTGGTTTTCTCATGAAAGCCCCAGCCTACACTACACACTTTGAGGAGGAGAATCATAGTGAAAGAGAGTGTATATTGTGTATCTCCTTGTCTCTGTATGTATACATACATATTTTTTACAGCTTTCAGGAACATATTTGAGAAACTCTGAAAAACACATCTGCCAGGTTGTCTTCACAAGGTAAAGGTTTGTTTACACAACTGATCAGCTTTTTAACAATGTTTGTCAGCAATTCTGACAAGCTGTCAAGTTCGTTTTCTTGCAAGTCGCCACCAGTTATTTTCATAATAATCAGTCGACAAGAGTCTGTTTGGTTGCTGGAGGCATTAAATAGTAATATAAGTATTTGTGAGTTAAATCAGTGATATAAAAATTATTAAGAGTTGACAGGTAGCTCAGATCATCTAACCTGTAACATATTTTGCTGGAATAAATAAATCGTTAACTAGCTGTTGCACTTTTGTTTTTTGTAATGAAGAGCAAGGTCTCGATTAATGTTGCTCTTTTAGTGTGTTACTCTACAGGAATCATGCATTTGGTCTGGGCCAGATGGGAAACAGCTGAGGACTGTTACATTTTTCTTTTTCTCATGCTGGAAGTGATTTTTCAGCACCACCTCATCTCATCACCTGTAGGACATCTGGTGTTCTGACGGCGAGGTATTTATAAAGCTTGAACGTTAATTAACAGTCAACCTTGGACTGACCGTAAGCACACAGTGCACACATTATGCTGTACATATGTGGTTCATGCTTCATTCAGAGGCTGGCATGGTTAAACAGAAATGGGTTTCTTCAAATCCTTTGACGTCAGAATGTGTGATGGGGGTCAAAGAAACCGTTAAAAATATGTATGCATGTATTTCTCAAGGATTCTACAACAAAAAATATTTTTCCTTCAAATGACCCTGGTTCTGTTCTCTGTGCATGACCACACATGGTTGTGGTGCTGCAAGAGTTATGGTCTCCCTGTGCAGCTTTTAGTCTCCTTACCAAACAACCTGGATCGTGGGGTCCGCTTCAGCCTCATCCTCTAATTGGTGGGTAATAAATCTTGCCAACTCAGTGCCAGAAAGGAAACTGAAATCCTGCCAAAGGCCAGAGGTCAAGTTAAAAAAGGGCAAAAGTTTGACGTGAAGGAAATGGAATACATGTGAAACAGTGGGGTATGAAGATGCAATGCAGTGTAACACAGTGTGCAAGGTGAATGAAGAGTCTTAGATCTCAGGTGTGGCGAGATGGATCAGTGCAACTTGTGGCAAGATTTACTTTGGGGAGGAGCTGAATTAGTCATTCCTCTGCCAGGTGTTGGGTCAAATGAGAAGTCCCATCACACGTAATAACACACCCTCTAACACTCCAACACCTGTTGCTAACATATGTCATGCTCTGGTATAGATACTCCATCTTTACCCCCTAAACACACAGCCATGGCACGGAATAAGGAACGAATCAGTGAAATTCAGTTTGCAGCAGAGGGTCATGTGCCCAGGAAGTGCTGTTCAGGCACTGGGTCATTGCTCCCACTGGGACCAGACCAGACACAATCCACAGGAAATTGTCCCCTGTCCACTCTTCAGACGCTGAGAGGGTCACGGTCTATCACTTCAAACCACTGCCATGGAGCATGGCTTTTAATTAGTTCCTGTTTATTTAACCCCAGCCTTGTACACCTCCTTGAGGATCTCAGGAGCCAGCTTTGAGGTGCAGAGAGCATTGTCACCAAGAGCACTGGACCAGTTACTAGGCCAGTGTCCGTGAAAGCAGTGCTGGGCATCTGTACATTATATCATCCCACACTACATGATATCATTTAGGTGTTTGTGTGCCATATTTTTCCAAAGTGGCTCCCCTGTCTTACCAACTATTTGTTTTTTCCTTCATTTTTCATTTATTTACACAGCTGGATGTTTTGATACAATTTTAGTACCTTGTGGAAGTGTACAAAGCATGTCCTCTAGAAGGACTTCAAGAGCCAACATATGTCGAGACCAGGTCCATGAACAGTTACACATCCAGCTATGCTTTCATGGCTGCAGTTGGTCCCATATGGCAGCCACCTTCTAAAGTGATACTAGAATATAACAATAAATACTATGCAATACATACTGTGTCAGAGTGCCCTTGTGTCCTGGTGCCTTCACAGTCTTTGAAAAGCACCACAGAAGGAAAAAACTTACAAGTAGCCTGACTCTTTTGAACCATGTGGTATCATCCAGCTGAGTGCTTTTACTCGTTCTTGTCAAGTGTTTCATTATGGAAGTCCACAATTCTGTTGTCAAACCCCCTGCACCAAAGTGACTCGGATTAATTTGGAGCAACAGCTGAATGGGTCTCCTGAATGAAACTGGAATGAGTTGATAATGACAGGTCGCCAGGTGTTGCTCCCTGGTTCCGTTGCGTCGTTTTCCCTCCCTTGAGAGCAGGAATGCACTTTGCGAGGTAATTGGGAGATAACATCGGTACAGAGGACTGGGGTGTTGAGAGGCATGCTAGCTGCAGATGAAGCTTGAATTATAATCATTCAAGCAACCAAGTGCAACCTGAGAGTAGCACGGGTGTCCTGAATGTTCTGTCTTCTCGCTCTGTCCTGCTTAACTATTTGTTTGACACGGCTGTGCATGAACAAAAGTCTAATAACAGCTGTCCACCTGCAAGACAAAATTGCCCTAAGCCACTAGGCTGTAGAAAAGAGCATATTTCATTTATAAGTAACCCATTCAGTCTTTGTCTGGCTTTCACTACATTTGTTAGTTCCAGAGTTTGCACTGTGTGTCTACCGTTTAAGTTCTGAAGACCACAAAGTCTTAAAATTTCAAATAAGTTTTTTGTAGTAATACATTACCTTCCATTAAAAAAAGTCAGACAAGATCTCGTTCTCTGGTTCACATACTGACTCCTTTAAAATGTGTATGCTAGGACAAAAGGAAATGTGGGGGAAGCACTAAATGCTGTATCTGTAAGCAAAGTGTGATAAATGTGTTTTTGGGGGAGCAAAATAATGAAAAAATTTCAAATTTAAAAGTGGGCATAAATTCCAGCCTCTTTCAGCCTTCGATGTACTGGATGGTTTCCTTCTTGAAGTATGTTCCAGAAATCTGCCGCGCAGAATGTAGCATTCTCAGCGGCTCTTCTCAAGGCAGTGGCCTTACTCTTTATGAGCTGCCTCAAATTCATTTACTTGTACTTTGGCAATACCCTTTACATGCTTCGGGTACAGGTTTGAGAGTTGACAGACATGACGATTCTTAGATCCACAATACTCATAAAATTTTTTTACATACATATCACACACACACATTGTCTGAAACCGCTTGTTCTGAGTGGGGTTGTGGCGAGTCAGAGCCCAACCCAGGAGCATGGGGCACAAGGCTGGAGGGGGAGGGGACACACCCAGGATGGGATGCCAGTCAGTCGCAAGGCACCCCACTCGGGACTTGAACCCCTGACCCACCGGAGAGCAGGCCCTGGCCAAACCCATTGTGGCCCCCCTTCGTACATATCAACAGAAGTAAAAAGATTTCTTTTTTGTGGTTGTATAAAACCTCAACTTATTTAGCTGCAGAAACAAATGTGTAAATAGAGGCTAAACAATAAACCAGCACAGTACCTTCTCTGAAAAATTTGCTCGCCCTGTGTTCATGTGGGTTTCTTGTCTATATTCCTGTTTCCTTCCACTGTCCAAAGACATGCAGGTTAGGTAAATGTCTGATTAAAATTTAATTGTTTGTGTGTGGTTCAAAAACCCCTTATGAAGAAAAAATCAAGGCTTTCGTTTACCCCGCCTGGTATGGGGTCACCGGGGCCCCACCCTGGAGCCAGGCCTGGGGGGGGGCTCGCATGCGAGCGCCTGATGGCCAGGTCTATGCCCACGGGGCCTGGCCGGGCTCAGCCCGAAGCCATGACGTGGAGCCGCTCTTCGGTGGGCCCACCACCTGCCGGAGAAACCGTTAGGGGCCGGTGCATTGTGATTTGGGCGGTGGTCGGGGCCGAGTGCCCAGCCGACCCAAACCTCGGGCGCCAACTCTGGTTTCTGGGACTTGGAATGTCACCTCACTGGCGGGGAAGGAGCCTGAGCTGGTTCGGGAAGTTGAGAGATACCGTCTAGATATAGTCAGGCTCACTTCCACTCACAGCTTGGATTCTGGAACCACTCTTCTCGATCAAGGGTGGACTCTCCACTATTCTGGCGTTGCCCAAGGTGAGAGGCGGCGGGCGGGTGTGGGCTTATTAATAGCCCCCCAGTTCAGCCGCCATGTGTTGGAGTCTACCCCGGTGAATGAGAGGGTCGTCTCCCTACGCCTTCGGGTCAGGGAACGGTCTCTCACTGTCGTTTGTGCTTATGCGCCTAGCGGCAGTGTAGAGTACCCGGCCTTTTTAAGAGTCCTTGGGGGGCGTGCTGGAAAGCGCTCCCACTGGGGACTCTGTCGTTCTACTGGGGGACTTTAACGCCCACGTGGGCAGTAACAGTGATACCTGGAGGGGCGTGATTGGGAGGAACGGCCTCCCTGATCTGAACCCGAGCGGTGAGTTGTTATTGGATTTCTGTGCTAGTCGCAGTTTATCCATAACGAACACCATGTTCATGCATAAGGGTGTCCATCAGTGCACTTGGCACCAGGACACCCTAGGTCGGAGGTCGATGATCGACTTTGTAGTCGTTTCTTCTGACCTTCGGCCATATGTCTTGGACACTCGGGTGAAGAGAGGGGCTGAGCTGTCAACTGATCACCACCTGGTGGTGAGTTGGATTCGATGGCGTGGGAAAAAGCTGGACAGACCTGGCAGGCCTAAACGCATAGTGAGGGTCTGTTGGGAACGTTTGGCGGAGGCCCCTGTCAGAGAGGTCTTCAACTCCCACCTCCGACAGAGCTTCAACCAGGTCCCGAGGGAGGTGGGGGACATCGAGTCTGAATGGACTATGTTCCGTGCCTCCATTGTCGGGGCGGCGGTTCGGAGCTGCGGCCATAAGGTCTCCGGCGCCTGTCGCGGCGGCAATCCCCGAACACGGTGGTGGACACCGGAAGTAAGGGATGCCGTCAAGCTGAAGAAGGAGTTCTATTGGGCCTGGCTGGCTCATGGGACTCCTGAAGCAGCTGACAGGTACCGACGGGCCAAACGGAGCGTGGCTCTGGCAGTCGCCGCGGCAAAAACTCGGGCCTGGGAGGAGTTTGGTGAGGCCATGGAGGAAGACTTTCGGTCGGCCTCAAAGAGATTCTGGCAAACCGTCCGGCGACTCAGAGGGGGGAAGCGGTGTTCCACGAACACTGTTTACAGTGGAAGTGGTGCGCTGCTGACCTCAGCTGAGGATGTCCTCGGGCGGTGGAAGGAGTACTTTGAGGATCTCCTCAATCCCTCCGACACGCCTTCCGTAGAGGAAGCTGAGGCTGGGGACTTGGAGGGGGACTCGTCCATTACCCTGGCTGAAGTTGCTGAGGTAGTCAAAAAACTCCTCGGTGGCAAGGCTCCGGGGGTGGATGAGATCCGCCCCGAGTTTCTCAAGTCTCTGGATGTTGTGGGGCTGTCTTGGCTGACACGCCTCTGCAGCATCGCGTGGAGTTCGGGAACGGTGCCTCTGGACTGGCAGACCGGGGTGGTGGTCCCTCTTTTTAAGAAGGGGGACCGGAGATTGTGGTCCAACTACAGGGGGATCACACTCCTCAGCCTCCCTGGGAAAGTCTATGCCGGGGTACTGGAGAGGAGAATTCGACCGATAGTCGAACCTCGGATTCAGGAGGAGCAATGCGGTTTTCGCCCTGGCCGTGGAACACTGGACCAGCTCTATACCCTCACTAGGGTGCTGGAGGGTTCATGGGAGTTTGCCCAACCAGTCCATATGTGTTTTGTGGACCTGGAGAAGGCATTCGACCGTGTCCCTCGTGGCATCCTATGGGGGGTACTTCGGGATTATGGGGTTCGGGGCTCGTTGCTACGGGCTGTTCGTTCCCTGTATGACTGGAGCAGGAGCTTGGTTCGCATTGCCGGCAGTAAGTCAGACCTGTTCCTGGTGCATGTTGGACTCCGCCAGGGCTGCCCTTTGTCACCGATTCTGTTCATTATCTTCATGGACAGAATTTCTAGGCACAGCCAGGGAACGGAGGGTGTCTGTTTTGGTGGCCGCGAGATGTCGTCTCTGCTTTTTGCGGACGATGTGGTCCTGTTGGCTTCATCAAATCAAGACTTGCAGCGTGCACTGGGGAGGTTTGCAGCCAAGTGCGAAGCGGCGGGATGAGAATCAGCACCTCCAAATCCGAGGCCATGGTTCTCAGTCGGAAAAAGGTGGATTGCCCCCTCCGGGTTAGGGGGGAGTTGCTCCCTCAAGTGGAGGAGTTTAAGTATCTCGGGGTCTTGTTCACGAGTGAGGGAAAAATGGAGCGGCAGGTTGACAGACGGATCGGTGCGGCGTCCGCAGTAATGCGGTCATTGTACCGGTCTGTTGTGGTGAAGAGGGAGCTGAGTCGTAAAGTGAAGCTCTCAATTTACCGGTCGATCTACGTTCCTACCCTCACCTATGGTCATGAACTCTGGATCATGACCAAAAGAATGAGATCGCGGATACAAGCGGCAGAAATGAGTTTCCTCCGCAGAGTGGCTGGGCGCACCCTTAGGGATAGGGTGAGGAGCTCAGTCACCCGGGAGGAGCTCGGAGTAGAGCCGCTGCTCCTGCGCATCGAGAGGAGCTAGTTGAGGTGGCTCGGGCATCTGTTCCGGATGCCTCCTGGACGCCTCCCTGGTGAGGTGTTCCGGGCTTGTCCCACTGGGAGGAGGCCTCGGGGCAGACCCAGGACACGTTGGAGAGACTATGTCTCCCAGCTGGCCTGGGAACGCCTTGGGGTTCCCCCAGAGGAACTGGAGGAGGTGTGCGGGGAGAGGGAAGTCTGGAGGACTCTGCTCAGACTGCTGCTCCCGCGACCCGGCCCCGGATAAAAGCGGAGGAAGATGGATGGATGGATGTTTGTGTGTGTGTGTGTGTGTGTGTGTGTGTGTGTGTGCGTGCGTGTGCGCGTGCGTGTGTGTGCACGTGCATACATCTGACACCCAGTGAAAAGTGGGTTCCTGCCTTATTCTCAGTTTTGCCAGAATCGGTTCTGAGCACCATTGACCCTGTACTGAGAAGAAGGGTTTACAGTAACTGTGTCGATGTATTTGTCAACTGCTGATGACAGTGATGCAACTATTAATTTTTAAATATAAAAGTGCATGTTTTATTTTTTTAAGAACTACAGTATATAAGTGCAGGGCTGTGACAGATACATATTTGCTAAAGCAGTGGGTGGAGGGGTTGGTTGGATTGTTTCCAGTAGTGAATGCTGTACTGTAGTTTCAGTCTCTGGAAATAAAGATGTTGGTTAATTATGTGTTTTGTGGGAAACATGAAGTGGTTTTCTGGAATGCAGAAGTGCTTAAACTTGGAACAGTTCTTAGGGGGATAATGAACAGCCAGCAAGGATGGGAACATAGTGACATCTAACAATGTGACTGATGGGAGAAGCCTGTTGAAGAGGGGTCAATATCACACGTAAGAGCAAAGTATATTTTGATGTTTCTCAAAATCACTGTGAATGGGCTGCAATAAGGCATGGGTTTGCCACAGAGGGCTTCTGCTGAAACGTTTCAGATTCTGGTACCTGGATGGTTTCGGAGTTGAAGTTTCACACCTGATGGAGAGCTGTTGGAGGTGGACCTGTTGGCAGAACAACCAAGCTGTGTTTCATCACTAGTATTGCAACTGCCTGCTGCTGCACTATGCCTGCGTATCTTTAATAGTTTTCATTGGGTCATGAGTTGTGATACCATTTTGAGGAGATCAAACATGTAAATGAGTTCCCTGTGAATTCGTACAATTTTCTATATTTTTGCAGCTTTTGACGTTAAATTTGAACAGATCTTTTTGTCAGTTGCTGTAGCACAAGAATGGAGTATGAGAGAGAAAAAAATGACCAGTATTGTTTCTATGTCATCTCCTTGATGTGGAAGGCAATTAAATGTGCAACTGAGGGTATGAAAAATTTAGTCGATCTAATTAAGAAAGTCCGTTGCAGGGTTAGCTACACATGCAAGTCAACAAATCAAGTCAACATCAGAATGGTGGAAAAATGCTCTAGTCTAAGTCCTGAGCTGAATCTGTTTGAGATGTTGTGCTACGTACCACATATTACCTATGAAGGGGCAAAATTACTCTTTTCACACCTTTTGTTGCACATTTCATTGTCTTGAACACAAAAGAAAATAACGTGAAAAGAACACAGGCACAGGTATTGCTTTTTCTCGTTTAGGCTACATTCATGTAATATTAGAATCAATAAAAAGAGCCGATCAAATTTAATGTAAATCAGCTGCAAGAACAGAAAAATCAGAAAGGGAGGCAGGGCGTTGCAGTGAGTAGCAGTGTTGCCTCATAGTGCCTGGGTGGTGTGAGAGAACATGGGTTCAATCACAGCTCAGTGTGTGTGTGGAGTTTGCATGTTCTCCCGTGTCAGTGGGGGTTTCCTCCCACAGTCCAAAGATATGCAGTTTAGGAGACTCTAAATTGCCCTTAGTTTGTGTGTATACATGGCTACCCATCAGTAGATTGGTGTCTAGGGTGTTATCACCCCAGCCTCCCCCACAATGCTTTGGTTCAAGTTTCACCGTAACCCTGTTCAGGGCGAGCAATTATTGAAATTGCATGGAAAAGAGGTAGATACTTTATTACAAGATTACTTTTTTCACTTGTAAAGGCAATTTAGTTATTTTACTTTATCATTTCTGAGTACCCACGTTGACTGAGGCTGATGACCAACTGCCATGAAGGAGGAGACATACCTTACTGAACTGGGAAGTCAAGTCAACATACAACAACAATGCTATTAGTATCAGTGAACTGACTTAGAATTCTTGTTAATTCTACAATTCCCAGGAGGGTTGGGCAGCCAGTCGAACTTGGACCCCCCAGAGATTTTTTTCTTCCTTCACTTTCAGTTGGAGGTGTTTTGGTTCCTTACCTCTGTAACCAGTGAGGCATATTTATAGATTCAATAAATGGATTGATAATGGTGGGGGATGTGGTGGCACAGTGGGTTGGACTGGGTCCTGCTCTCCAGCAGGTCTGAGGCCCAAGTCCCACTTGGGGTGCCTTGCGACGGACTGGCGTCCCGTCCTGGGTGTGTCCCCTCCCCCTCCGGCCTTACGCCCTGTGTTGCCGGGTAGGCTCCGGTTCCCTGCGACCCTGTATGGGACAAGCAGTTCCGAAAAGGTGGGTGTGTGTGCATTGATAATGTGGTATGCTGGTCTGTAATCAACATTTCGCCTTTGTTCAGGGCTCTGTGTCACTGTGTGAGAAGACCACTCTATAAAAATAAATGGAATTGAATTTAATACTGATAATAACTTCTTTCTAAGAGCAGGATTTTTAAATAAATTCAGCAATATGTTCCCTGAGACCCTCCATGAACATCTAAAGTTCTGTTCAAAGCAACTTTTAATATTTTCGCATTGATTTTCTATAGTTGGAGTCAATATGAACTCTCAAAGTTGTTTTTCTATATTAGTCACTTCAATGTTTTATGGTGTATCACTATCATGTAAATTGCAGAGCATGGTCACATCAGTCTTGTTTAAAAAAAAAACATAAAATGTTATCTTCTACAAAATATTCAGAAATATTCTTTAGTCTCATGGCAATGTGGTCACAGTCATTAATTATTGATTTTCCTTTGATCTTACACAGCTGTGATATGATACAGTATATTGACTCATGTACTTATGTATTCATTTAATGTAATTTACTGTATATCAATAGTTAGACTATTAGAAACTCTGAAACTTATAGATGTCTGAAACAGAATATGATGAAAGTATTGATGATAGGTATATTCTGAGTGAGTGGAATCACTTTGCTATCAAATAATTCATAACTGTGACAGTAACACAACTCTATGTCAATGAATTATCACAAATTGTTTTGTAATATCTCTTGTACTTCAATCTCTTTATTGTAACATGTATTCAGTTGTATTGTCTCACCCTTAAATGACACAAGTTCACTCTTGGCAGATGTGAATGTGGTTCAAGACAAAGACTATACTGTGAAATGATTCACATCTGCGGTGCTGGAGCAGTTTTAGACAGGATGGGATATACTATGGAAATTACTGAGATTACAGAACTAGGATGACCCCCTATAAAATAACAATGGCTTTAGATTACATTGCTTTAAAATGCATCATTTCAAGGTGATATACTATGTATCATTTGTCTTCTAGGTATTGTATATTGTAGATATTCTCAAATATACCGCATACCTAATGGTTTTGTGCAGAACAGTATAACGCAGCTGGGGAGTTATAACAACTGACAATAAAAATTACATTTCCTATGCCGTCTATTCCAGACGAAGGCATTTCTGATAATAATTGCACATTATATCAAAATAATTATATATCGTCGTATGGATTGTGTTATGGATGGATTAATGGTTCTTTTAGAAAAGCTTCAAAAAGGAACCAAAACATTTTAGCTCCAAAATGAACCGAAACATTTTAAAAATGTATTTTCCTTGAAGTGCAATTGGTCGGAAATCTGCCAGATGTAGACTGTATTCTCACCTGCTTTAAAACAGTAAAATGAGGAGGGAGTATTTGACAAGTGCTGAATCTTCACCTCTTATAAAACATGGAAATATGCACGAGAGAAAAGTGCATCCTGTACTGGGCCCTTACCGGACGAGAAAACACAGGAGACTACTAAAAGGCTGGCTTAAAATGTGGCTGAAACCGTGCACACTTCCTTATTTTAACTGGATGTTTGCAAGGTCCTTAAGATCACAGTTTCTGCATGCATTGAACTCATTGCTGATGCATGAATAATTCTCGAGCGAGCTGATGTTAAGGCGCAGAGCTGAGAAACACTTTGCCTATTCATTGCGCTTGCATGGCATATTCCTTCTCTCTGGGCTGAGTGCCTGGGGAAGCAAAGAGGAAATGATTTGGTTGCCCTCTGGATGGACGCCAGCGGCGCACCTGCCCTCTGGTCTGCCTCGGTCCCCCCTCACCTTTCTCCGTTCGCAAGTGGAGAAAGCCTCAGACAGAAAAGCGACTAATCCTCTGCCAGGACAGCCTGCTTTGTTGTCTCATTTTATTGAATAATTTTTATTTATGCCTCAACTTACTGGTCGTCATTTTTTCGGTGGTACTGCTTGTGGTGAATTACGACAACTAATGGCTCATACATCAGCTTGCAAAGAAGCGACGTTGCGATCCAGTTACACTTCTGTGTACTGGAAAGCCTGTTTTAGCTGCACAATTATTGCATGTCACTCGAAATAAACTGTCATTTTAACGTACTGAAAGGCACAAAGTAGTGCTGCGTCAGCTGGAATAAATATCTATATCATTTTAACACTGAAAGTAACAAACAGTTTATTTCCACTGGAAGCTCTGTCAGTTTCAGTAATGAAGTCCAATAGGAGTTTATTTTAATTGGCACAGGCTTCTATTCTTGTTAATCACAGTTTACATCAGCTGTTATATAGTACTTCTGTCAACATTTTGTAGGCCTGGCAAACACCCCTTCAGAGACTGTTACCCAGTGCCAGTGAGCTGATGGTTGGAAACAAAGCAATAGTTGAAACAAAGAGTTAGCTGTGACAGATTTATCAAATGTTTCCTAAGTTGTGGAGTAAACATATTCTGCCAGTTTCTGTTGTGAGGGGCCGCAACGCCACGTGCCACCCTGCCCACTCCTGCCGCCTGAAAGGCATTGCACCCAACCCCCACGTTGGACCTTGCGGGTGGTGGGCCCACATGGCCCCCCACGTTGCCTTTTCGAGCTGAGCACGGCCGGGTTACGTGGGCTGCCCGGCCACCAGGTGCTCACCTAGGAACACTACCCCCAGGCCTGGCTCCAGGGGTAGGTCCCGGTGACACTATTCCGTGTAGGGTAGACGTTCTACTCTTAGTTTCTTTCTTGGATTTTTTTGGCACGTGTTAGTCTGGCTCTTCACTCCAGACCTGTTCGCCTTGGGAGACCCTACCAGGAGCATACTGCTCCCAACGATATAGCTCTGGAGATCCCTAGATCACGCGAGCCCTTCCGCCACGCCAAGACCCCGATCAAGGAAAGGTGAACGTATTAAAGCACTGAAAAAAATCCTGTATTGTTCCTGCCAGTGTGTCCCCTATTTAATTCAATATTTTTCAGGGTCATGATTTTTTTTTAGCCGGATGCTAGTGAATCAAATTTTTCATAGGTTATATGAGAATTGAAAAAGAACACAGGCTCCTCCATTACACGGGGGTAAAGTCTTTTACCATACTTCTGGTATTGTTCCTGTTTGTAAACTGCAGCTACTAAGGTATGATGAATCACATGCGAAATAATGTGGGTCCGATTTCAAATCAATAAAGAAGGAGTCATCTAGACATCACCTAACCTACGCAAATTCGAGTAGGTACTGTGCCTTATTACTGAATAATTGATAATAGAATATTACTTGTTGCATATTCATTTATGAGCGTGCGCCACTTTTTAGTAGCTGAAGAAGTGACACTATTTGGGAATTATTTAACAACAGTAGTTCTGCATTTAACTACAGTAATACCTCACCCTACGTCGTTTCGCGTTGCGTCAATTTCGACTTTGCATCAATTTTTTGTTAAATATATATGGAAAAATACAATTCGTCTTCAGTCAGCTGACGCGACTTTACAACTGTCAGCCGAAAATATTGAAAATTGTAAAAAACTTAAAAATCACTTAAAAACAATAAAAAAGCGTAAAATCAAATAAAATTTTTTTTTAAAAAATCTATAAAATCAATTAAAAGCTAAAAAATTTAAAAAAATATTGTTTTATTTACCTGCCACTTGGCGCCGATAACGTCAGCTTATTAGGGGTGTATAGGGGGTCTAAATCGGTTTTTTTTGGGGTTATTTCATTTTCCGTCATTTTTCAACTTAAGTCGCGCCCTTTAGAACCAATTAACAATGTAGGGCGAGATATTACTGTATATTCATCATATTCCGTCATCATCACGATTAATTCTGGCCACCCTGTTCGCAACAAAACTTGTGGTAACAAATTTTTTTGTGCTAGTCCGCAAATTTAAGTTTTACATTTCAAGGTTCTGCTTTTTTTAATATACTTCTCTGAATTTATACCATTAAAGCAACAAATTTTAATGTGATGTGTGGCAACAGGAGGGTGCCTTTTAACTGAGAAGTGACTTTTGTCCATTGCTGTTGTCTAGGAGACCACTGTGACCGTCCTACCCTCCTGTTCTCCTAGGCTTCCCCTGTCTCCCAGTAGAGGTGAGAAGCCAGGAAGGAGTGCTGTCAGCCGGCTCCTTGGCACTACCTTGGGAGAAAGCGGAGCAAAATATTTTCCTTAATCCTGGCTCTTTAGAACCCAGGATCAGGTTTCCGGGCCTGCTGAATGGATCCCATTTTGTGGAAGTATCAGAACGGCCCGAACCCGACACCGAGATATGTGCTGTGGTGGAGAGGCTCCTGGGAACAGTTATGACAGAAAGGTGGCATGCAAGCAAGGGACAGAGTTGGACCTCAAATCTAAATGTCAAGCAGCATTAAAATCATAAATTCCTATAAAATTTCTTAGGCCATAACATCAAAACTGTTTATACAAACATATGAACGCAATAAAATGTTAATTTGACATTAGAGTGGCACCAGGTATATTGTTACATTGGACATCAAACCAAATGCTTGAGGGTTTAAACTGGAGGAGACAGACATTTTTATATAAGGGAGGTTCAGAAAAGTCTGGTAAGGTAAATTCCAATGATATATTGTATCTGCTATAAACTGGGATCATTGCAAAACCTGTGAAATGTCATTATCTGTGTTAACAGCACTTATACTTTTCTTAGTCTCAAAGAGAGTTCTTAGAAGTATTGTTTGGGAAATTATTTCATAGACATATCCTATGTCATAAAGCCCTTGCAGGTAACATAGTCTTTAGAGTTGCTGCCTCATACAAAAAAAAAAAAAAAAACAACCAGGGTTCAAACCTTGCCTCCTGCTTTAGCACCCTTGAGCAAGGTGCTTACCATAGGTTGCTGTAGTAAAATCATGGAAATATTTTTAAGAAGCTAAACACTGGAAATTGCTTTGGAGAAAAGTGACTGATGAATAATAAAAAAGTCATGCAGAAAGTTTCAATCTTCAATAACCAACGTGCAGTAATACTCTCACGGTTTCTCTAAACAAGAAATTATTTGTCAGACATAAATTCTGTAGAAAAAATTGTCTGCCTTCATTCACATAAATAATATAGACATATTATCATAACTATCAAGAGAAATTGGGAATTGTGAGCCTTACTGCCTTTGAGTTAACTGAATGGCTTCTGAAAAAAGTCAGTTTCCAGCAAGTGTACTCAAACTTTTGACTGACACTGTACAGTTTTTCTTCTTTAGGAAATTACAAATACAGATGCAGCATTTGCAAAAAATGACTAAAATTAAGTCCTTGTTGTCTGGCACTACTTGTCCACATCTATGAGCTGCCCCTTCATTGGGGTTTTCTGCATGGACCTACAATAAGTCCTCACCAACCCAGAGAGTTCATTTCCAGCCCCACCTTGGGCCCTTCACTCACATCCTAATGCCCTTGAAACGTAACCCTACACTGACCTAAGAGGTGGAAGTACCCCTCCCTTGCTACAGCCATCTTTCAAGAGCCCAGGTGACAAGTCAGTACTGACTCCCTGCTGCCCTGCAGACCCAAAACACACCTTGTTTAAATGGAATTTGGAAAGGGAGATAACGAGAGCCATCGCTGGTAGTTAACAAAAGCGGGGGAGAGGAAACTGTCCTAGAAGGCCAGGGAGGCTCCCCGAGGCCCTCGGGCAGTCTGGGGTGGGTCTGCTTTGCTGCTCCACAGGTCTCCATCCTGGGTGGCTGCACTGCAGCTATGTTGCTGGCAGAAGATGCCCACTGGCAGGATGTGATGAAAAGTCCAACAACACCTGGAGCACACCTTCAGTGCTCTTCCAGCATACCACACACATAGATGCACACACCACAAAGATACTCCATGACCAAGCTCAGATTACTGTGCCATACCCATACATTTACATTAATTCATTTAGCCAACTACGATTATTTACCCATTTGTAAGGCAGGCTAAGTTTTACTGGAGTAACTACAATGTACCTTGCTCAAGGGCAAAACAGCAAGAAGTAGGATTCAAACCTGCTACCTTCAGATGGGAAAGCAGGAGCTCTCTCTATTATATCATGCCTTTTGGAATGAAAAGCTGCTGGTCACATTATAGTCAACACGTGTTACATTCTAAATGGTGGCCCTCAACATGTTTGACAAAATACAATTTCTTTATGTTAAAGTAATTATACGTATTGTATAGTAATTGCCCTTTAAAATAATTGTCAACGAGGCCCTTTCCCACATCGTTCACGGCATGTTTATGGATATCTTAGGATATTGCAGGGTCTGATTTCAAAGGAAATCATTATTTATTGTTTGATGTTGCAACCTTCTTTCAAGTCAGACTTGCTAATCTTGGCCAGTGTCTTCAGCTATTAGGGGGTTAGATTGCTTGTCAAATGCTCCTTAAATTATACATGTTTTTTAGAGATTTAAATTGTAGAAAAAACCCTGTAGACTCATGCTGGAAGAATCTTCACATTGTTATGCTTGAATTTTTCAGCGCAGCTACAAAGTCTGCCTTTAAACGTTTCTCTTTAGTTGCTGTTTTGAAGATCTCCACTGTTAACAACTACGCACACAAAGTGAGATCATCAAACGTCTTCCATATGAAAGCCTGTGTGAGCATACAGTGAAACAGATTTGCTGAAGCTCAACCATCGGGCAACACAGCACTTGACCACGCAACCAGGCATGCCCTGCTTACGTGCTTCGTGTTCCTCTGCTCTCACAGCTTAATTGTTTCTGGCTGGACAGAATGGTTCCACTCGTAAAGAACGTGACAAGCAAAGATGCTCCTTTCTGAAAGCGCCTAATGGAGGAGCGGATCAAACGGGGCACTAAGGGAGTCTGCTGAAATGGCAGAGGGTAAAGGGGCAAGGAAGACCTTTAAAAAACATCTCAGAGAGCTGGATCTGCCAAGCGTCCAGCCCTCCCTGGAATGTGTTTACACCATAAACACAGTAATGGGCTAAAGATGGCCATTCCACTAAGTTCAATGTGTTCCTTCATGTTGACTCACTGATGAACACAACAAACCACTGATAACAGCTGGTGTTGTTCTCCCTGGTTCCCATGCTGATGGTCTATCCTGCTTTACGGTTTGGCTTTTTGCTCTCCTCTCTAAAACACTTTTTACAAGGTGATAATGAATTAAGTCAACCAAACCAGATGATAGCATACTGAATTAATCATTGCTGAAGGAAAGAGATTATGTAGTTATTTATTCAGCCATCAAGGCACATGCAGGCACACTTTGTCCAGTGGTGTTAAGTGACCGCTTCCTAAAAGGAGGAATGATTCAGTCTGAAATTAAAACAAATCCTGAAACATATCCACCTGACCAGAACAGAATATAATGTCATGAAGAACTGCAGTTGTTATAAACCATGGGTTATTTCATCCACTTGTTCTTTTGCAAATTTTGAGCCAACAGCAAGTAATCATGTTGATTTTTAACATGCATAACTCCACACACACAAAAAAAATCGGTCGTGACCAGCATTCCCCACATCTCCGAGGGTGTGACGATATCCTACGTTGCAGTGTGAACGCCTCTACCTCTGCCCTCTTGGTGGTCTAACTCGCAAGGGATCGAAAGTCGAAGGTTCATTCTTCTTTTTGGCCCAATGTACAGGAATGAGCTCCATCACCATCGCTGAATCCTTCCCAGCATCCAAGTAGAGCCTTGATCTTTTTCAGACATATTTTTTCCCCAATCTCCTGGCAGCTTCATAAATTTGCATCTAACCTTCTGTCATGATGATTTATATATCCCCTATCACTTGTGTAATATGTATCAGCAAAATGTATCGGTATCAGACGAACAAACTGCTATGAGAATGTTTTTTGCCTGCATTTAATTCTCTGTCTATAGTGGAATGCATTCTTGTATATCCTGAACTGTACATCACGTTGGAGAAATAAATATGAAAAAACATTACTAGAGTTCAGCTTCACTATGTCTCAGATAAAAATCCATATTACCTGTCCTGCCCAGACCTTTTGCCACATCAGAACAAATAAGAGACAGCTGATGAACTATTGGCCTGATGTGTGCAAAGGAAGTCTAAGCAGAGCTTGTCCTAAGATATCCCTCTGTGGTCTGCTCCAGATGAGGGAGGGAGGTGTGGAAACAGACCCTCAGACAAAACATTGCCTATGATAATGGGCTGTAATGGGCTTTACTCACCTGCGAGAGAAGGGTAGCCCCAGGTGCTCTCAGTGGTCTGGACAGATAATACCACACGGGACCTTCAGTCTGACCCCAAAACATGATGCTGTCCTAAGGGCCATAGAGACACCAAAACACATTGGCATCCTTGGACCCTTGCACAAAAGGTCTTCTGAAACACATCTGTCACCCACAGATCCTTGTAAGTTTCACTGAAGGCATATGCAGTTGTTTCACTCAGTTTAAATAACTAATAAACAGGGAAAATGATATGGTAATAATTATTGTATAGTCTATTTCCTGCTTCTGTTCATAAAGTTCTGCTACATCTTTTTCTGTAGTTTCCATTCTTGTTTTACTCACTGGTGAATAATAATACTAGCATCTCTTGCAAGCTCACTTGAATCACATCACAAATACACCGTAATTTTAGGTCACCTGCCGCTATGCATCACAAGGATACATGCCGATCAGTTGTCTACAGTAATGTGAGTGGACCTTCATCCAATGGTTGCTACAATTCACGGGTCTCAGCCATGTCAGTAGTGTGTATTGCATCATACAGTGTAGAGAACAGAGAATCTGCAATCCTCCCAGCAGATGCCACTCTAAGCCAAGAGCGATCAACCAGCAGACAGTTCTGGTGGGACAGCAACAACAGCATCGCAGCACACGACATGAGCATCGAAACAATATCAACAGTGATTTTTTTTTCAGATTGTTTTTGTATTACTTGTTTAATAAAGTGCAACCTCAAAAACGTACAGTAACTTTTTCATTGGAAGTCGCTTTGGAGAAAAGTGTCTGCTAAATAAAAAAAATGTAAATAAATGTAAATGTAAACACATGCTTCCGAAATCACCGTGTGTGAAAAAAAGTTACTCGAGACTTTCGTGCCTTTTGTTCACCTGTCATGAGAACCAGAAGGCGTACAGCTTAACGGGGCAGGTAAATCCCTGTGATTTCAGGACTCCAAAGCTTCATAACTGAGGTTCTGCTGGTAACTCGCCACTCAGCAACATCAGGCCAAGAGTAAAGAGGGGTTTTGTGAAATGGTGACACCAGGATTTTAATACTGTCCTATTCACTGTCATAATGACCATTCTGCAGCCTGGAAAGAATTCTCCAGCCCCTCTTAATCACTAAATCCAGAATTACGTTTAATCGAAAATTTAGCTAAGCATATACTGTTTAAAAGAATATTGGCATCGGTTTACCTAAGTTTAGAGTATCTGAGCGTTCTTGTTAAAATCAGTCACTTTCTCATTTGATTGTTACTCTAATTTAGTAATTTAATCCTACCACTTCAGAAGATGCCTGAAACTGTATTGAACGACCACGGAACAGTAGATTTTATTTTTTTTTTTCCCCATTCTTTGATTGATTGTTTGTAGAACACCAACCCATTCATAACTGAACAAAAGATGGAAAAGAAAATGTTGAACAAGCTGGAAAAATAAGCTGAACAATTAGAGCAGCCAAAGCTTCTGTGTAAGTGTCAAGAGCAATCTAAGTGAAGTGGGCGATAAAAAAACCCCAAATCAGTCAGCGCCTGCACCGCTGTGGCCGAAGTTTGCCTTTTCAGGCTCCTTGACCTGCGGCTAACCGCATCTATTTTTAATCCAAGAATCTCGCTATTTAAAATAACGCAGATTAGCTGTTGTGTCCGCAGTCCTCTCCAAATCGATTTCATCTGAGAAATGGTGCATGGTGACTGTGCAAGACAGAAGGGGGGGAAGCAGAGAGGAACGGTCAGTAGTCTGCCTGACAAGGTCGCTGTGTCATGTGTGTTCGTGAGGACACAAATGCATCACTTGTAGCCACTTCAGGGACATTATGTCCCGTGTCTGTACTTAATGGCAAAGCGATAAGAGGCTGATATAACATCAGCTCAAAAAAAAGTGAGTAATACTTGATTGCAATAATAAAGTACATTAAACATCATATAAAATGCACCTTTAAACAAAAAATACATTTTGCTACATCGACCCTCTTGTGTCCTACGCAATGGGACTCTTCCATTGGAGCTGAACTTGTCGGACCACTTCTTGACAACGTTCTTGTGAAAGATTTTTTCCAGATGGGGATTACCCAGCAAACCCACACTTCCGGTGTCGCTCCGGAGAGTGCAGCTGACAGTCATGCGGTGGAGACATCTCGAGTGATGTGCTGTCGCTCGCCCATCCTCTGGCCCGTCCCCTATATCCGATCTTCAGCACGGCAGGATGTTTTTGACAAAAAAGGGGCTTGGTTTTTGGGGGTCAAGGCGGTGTGGAGAAAAAAATCATTTGATTGCCAGTAACGTACAATTAATCATCTCCCTTGCAGATTGAAACTGGCTGTAACTTTAAACCGCAATCAGTTATTGGTTATGAGAATCTTTTATCCCTGTCTTTTTGCCATCTGCTTCCCATTACTGTAATTCTCCCCTGGCACGACTGTCACGCTATCTTTCGTGCATGTTATCTCGTACCCTTGTTAAGGTTGCAGAAGAAGAAGTGATGCTGCTGAAGACAATTTATCTGCCTACGCCTCCATTGTTTTCCTTTCCGAGTTCTCCTGTTTCTGCATAGTAACACACGAGCTACGGAATCCATCACTGAGCTCCGCGGATCACACTGTGAAGTGTAAGCAATTACACCGTTAAAGGAAAAGGTCTTGAAACCGTGATACGGGTTATAGCTGTGCGGCAAATGCCCGAGTTGTTGTTTGGGAAAACCGTGAATAAATAAAATAGCCTAGACATGTTTTGGAAAATGTTTCCCAGAATGTTTCTTAAAGGACTGAAATAAAGAACATACTGTTAAACTCCATTAAATCTGCCACATTTTCAAATTTTTTCCAAGCTTTTGCTCAAACACCATTTTGAATAAGCTGCCACTTTCTTTTAGCAGTGAAACAAGACCACAACTTCTAGCCAGCTATCCTGGGTTAGGACTTGTGGTGTACTTTAGTAGGAAAAACCTAAAGATTGATACCCATGTTTTTGGCTGTAAAATGTTTCTGCAGTTGTTATATATACATTTAACATTTCGCCCGAACGCAGATTTTCCCAGGACCGAAGTGAAGACTTGCAGTATCACACACACAGCTACTGTAGGTTTTCCAACACCTCAGTCTCAGCCTGTCTGACAAAAGCAAGGCTAGCGAATGCTCTAAGTGGCGGTGTCATCTATGATGTTAAGCAGCTCGAGCGAACTGTCCTGGCCTCGTACTTGGATCCGAGCCGCAAACCCCTCTCTAAAGCCATGTCTCGATTCTGCATCCTATTGCCAAACATCATGATTGAATATCCATTTTCTTGGAGAAAGCACTTGAGAAATGTCATTTAATGAAAGCATCTTAAGTCATGTGACCGCCCCAAGATGCGTTAGCCCCGCTGTCCATTTGTGACAAGCCTAATTTGGGGCTGTAGGCCAGAATCTGGTTTTGCAATCCTAACATTGCTGCGTTAGAGATGCACTGGAGATTTTGAGGTTGAGGTTTCAAGAGAAGTGGATGCAGAGAGTAGCTGAAAACATTCAGGCGGGTTGCATTGCCCAATGAGTGTGAATCTGAAGCCGCAAGCAGCCAGCCCACCCGGCCAGGGGTTCAGACCGCAGGCAGGCGACCCTCCTGCCACGACCGCAGCACTGGTGCCTGACTTGGCCCCCTCCGACCGGGCTTCCAGCTGTCAGCACATTGGTGGTAGAGACTTCTCAAAGCAGCTGAATTGCAAGTGTCAGATCAGCAGAGGAAAGACGCATGTTTGTCAGACTGAGCGAGCAAGTCAAAATACCTTGGTACAGCAATTTAGCAAAGCCTCCTGGTAAGACAAATCCATCCAGCTTCCCTGATCTTGATTAGAAGATACTACTCATTGACTGAGTTTTCCTATTAGCGTTTTGTCATAAGATCCTTTTGCTGTTTTTTACTTTGGTGGAGGGACAGATTTTTGTGGCTTCTGCTCTCCAAACAAGCCTGCTGAGTTACAGAAACCAGATTTGCACTCATGTCAGTGGCTGTCTGTGCCTGGAGATCAGAACCAGCTACTGTCTCTTGAACATTCATTCCGTGGCTCACTGTCAATGGGGTTGTAGTGATATGAGTCTCTGTCTTGACACTTCTTGAGGTGCCTGTGGTGTTGAGCAGCTGAACAGGTTATGACACATTAGATTGATAACATTTTCTGTTCCTCATCTTCAGTCTTCAAAAGGCTGAGATTATACATTCTGGACAATTTTTCTTTCATTTAAGCAGAAAATACTGTGGACTTGTTTAAACTGGCTCAGCTAAGAGGACATTGTGCAGAAACACACAGGAAAGCACACAAGCAATATCCTGAGTTATACTAACCTGGGCGCAATGCTTTGCATTGCATGGTGACAAAACGAGGTCCTCGAGGAGGTTCGCTTGAAAGCCTGGGAAGAAATGCCAGCACAAGACGAGTACAAAGTATTTGGGTTTCACCTGACACAGACAGGAGGAGGCATGTTCCACAGCTTCCTTGTGAGGGCAGTCTATCTGATGAGGTCAGCTGCCAAGGGGTCAATCCAGCAGTAGCAGGAACTGAGAACTCGAATCTGCAAGTTCTGCCCCACCGCAGTGATTCTCACCATCCTGCCTTCAGGTCAGGGGGATAAACCACAGGGGCCTTGAGCTTGTCCTGCAGCCTTCTGGGAAACAAGGAGGCTTTGACACTGATCCTGCTTCCCAGAGTCCACAGTTTGGGTTGCTGTTCATGGGATTAAGGCTCTCTGAATAGCCATCCCCGAAAACAGAATGTTCCTGAGATATACACCATCAAAGGATCTCCTGGAACAATATAGACAAATCCACCAGCAAAATCTTTTCTGGTCACACATAAGGAAATAAAGGTTGCTGCAGATTAGCTCCATGGAATTGTCTGTGAGTGACATAAATGTAATCTGTTGTAAAAGGTGGTGCTATAACTACACATTATGTTTCGTAGTTATTCTAACTTTCTAACTCCAAAAACAAAATGACGTGCAAAAGAAAGCAAAACAGTTGAGTTATAACTCATTTTAACGAGGCAATGTGTATAGATTTAAATAAATATTCAGAACGACTAAAAGGGAGTGTTACTTTGCCAGTGTCTAAGTATTTTAGACATCCTTCTGTTCTGTCAAAATAAAATGTTGATTTTTGTAGTGTATCTACACAGCAGAAAAATGCAAGTAAGAGACACCAGAAATAAGAGGCCATAAATTAATCATATTTTTAAATCATGAAGATAAAACACTAAGAAATGCTCCAGTTGAAAACCCAAAAAAGTTACACGGCACTTGGAGCTAGCATGTAGTGTCTTGGGTTTTTTCATTGAGGCATATATTAAATCCGTAATTATAATTCCTGAAAAATACTAAAGAAATGTTTGTGTCTTTGAAAAAGGTATTTGCACATAGCCGATTAATACACTCACTACATTACTTGATTTAGCTTTTCTCCAAAGTCATGTACAGCGTTAAGCTAATTACAATTATTTACCCATTTATACAGCTGGATAATTTTTGCCAGAGCAACTTTTTTTTGGAGGGTTAAATATCTTGCACAAGAGTATTACAGCTGGAGGCGAGACTCAAATCTGCGATCTTTAGGTCCAAAGACAGCAGCTCTAGCCACTATGCTACCAGATATTTCCTATACACACTCATGCATCAAGCATCACTTTTTACAGAGATTTACCTTGGGCCCAGTTATTAGGGACATGCTCACAGTTACTGCGGACAAAACTTTCATCAGCCTTGAACGTTCCAGAAAACAGAAACGCTTCCATGAAAGCACAACAATTATCATGAAGATCTTGAAGCACCGTGTATTATTTCAGGATCTATGGGAGTTTGTTACTCTCTCGAGTTACTCGGGATGAGATTAGAGAGGCCTCTGTGTCACTTTTGGGCATGAGCGCATAGAGGTATGGGGGCCAGCCCCTTGGGTACAATGGTGGGGGGGTGGGGCTATAAGCACACATCTGACTCACCGCTTGACGGTTCTGTCAGGCATCTTGGGCATTCAGACTGGCACCTCTCCATGCACTCGTCTCTCCCAGCAAATCCCAATTATGACTCCCCTATTAAAACAATAAAGAGGTCAGGTGACCCAGACAGCATGGTCAAGCATGACTGGGATTAGGGAAAGCATCTCTCTGGCTGGATCTGTCGCCAGTAGCTCTTTTCTCTACTTAGCACCTTGCCATCCCCATGAGGGGAACAACGAACCAGTGTCTGCCACCCCCCCCACCTACCAAAACACCACGGATTAGGTGAGAGAGCCCGCCGGAGCGTGACAAGGGTTTTGTCACTGGAGCCCATTGGTTTTATGTCGGTTTTGTTGTCTTTATTTTGCCCCCCCGATGATGAGGGGATCTGGTAATCTTTCTCAGAATAGAACAGCATTTTCCCCACACATAGTACTGTGGTACGGTGATCAAAAACCGCCTCATCATTATAATTTTGCTAGTATAATTTGTGTGCGATTTGTGATTATACACAATCAATTATGATTTTTCTTCAGCAAAACATTACAGATCCAGAAATAATGCTGATCAACAACAACATCCAGGTTCCACTGTTCAGTGCCTTTCTTTGACACTTTCCATCTTTCAGCTTGACCTCTGTTATGTAGTATGAGAACCCCATCACACCTTTGGATTTCAGATGATCTTTATATTTTGAAATAGCAACGTGTAGGTTCAGAAACTGGACTAGAGACCCAAAAGGTACATGTTCTAGGAGGTGATCAGATCTGTAAGCCTTCAGACAATGATACTTACTTGTATGGAATGAACTGGACAGACAGTGAAAACAAAGGAACCAACAAGTGTCCTACATCTCTTGGCACGAAGAAACATATGTTGGCTCATTTCCTAATCAAACTTGTCAATGGAATGTCTTGTAAAAAATCTCATTTCTAGTAACTGCAGTAAAAATTTTGGATATAAACTTGTACATATATTTCTAATTGAGCAGGCTACATTAGTTCTAGCAGTGATTTGGTTTGAGAATATGTTACTGAGATATTGTACAGGATGGTCCCCTCTTGCAGTGGGGTTGGAGAAAGTTAACACAGTGCAGTCAGAGAGCCAGGGCACATTCACATATCCAGCCCTCATGCCTGACTGATCCTGCCTGGCACCTCGCGTTGACGGTATCCTAATCTGCTTTGGGGGATAGGTCAGTCATCCCACTAGGTTGGGTGCACTAAGAGGGCTCTGGCCTCCTATTTCCGTCACCCACAGGGATTGCTTCCGTGTACTGCTTGCTGATGTATGCTTTGAACCTCATCACGTGCTTGCTTTTAATTGAGGTAATAATACCACTTTCCAGAGAGCCTCATCTCCAGAAAGAGCACAGGTCGGTGACCTCACGGTGGAAGGATACCTCCAACAGTCATGCCACAGCATGGACTGAAGTGTATTCTCATGAAATTAAGAGGTGTTTTACAATGGTACAATGAATGATCTCAATTTCAATTCATCAAATTGTCATCAAATTGTGATTTTATTGCTTAGCCAATAGTTTTATGTGGACAACTTATATGCTTTATCTACTCATATGGATGAATATTTGATGGAGCAATTCAGGTCAAGTGTAATGGCACTACAGCATGGCTCCTGGGACCTGAACCTGAAATCATGAGGTAATAAATGACAAAGTAATATTTCCTTAATTAGTATATGACCTACTGTGCAGCACCACAGCAGATGACTAACTTGGGTGAAGAGGAGATGACCATTTAGTGAGCAGTGCTATTTCAGCCCTGCTAGAACCATCAATCTTTATTCCTCACTATTCTTGTAATACCCACTAGTTATTCTACAGGGCACATTCAAAGATGTGAGCAATGAAATGAGGGCAATAAAACCACCACTGTTTTTCTGGGCTTACTTTGGGTCAAGGGAACAAAAGCAGAAAAAAATCCAGGTGGGGCAAGGTGTGGTGATGGGTTGGCAGACACTGGGCTGTTGTTCCCTGACAGGTACAGCAGTGTTCTAAGTAAAGAGAAGGCTCTAGGTACAGTGTACACAGCCAGAAACACACCAAAACAACATGAGTATTCTACAGTGAACTGAGAAGGGCCAAGAACATGATGAGTCTGTACACAGTGAAAACGCGAAGCAAGAGGATGGTAATTCGGTGCTGTTACTGCCCTCTTGAAGGATGTCAGTGAACACTTCATGTAGATCCTTAAAATAATATCCATACCTTTAATGCTTCCTCTCTGGTGTTTCTCAGAGTAGTAGACCACAGTGGTTTATTAGAGATGTAACATCAAGTTTGGAAATGGATCTAAATTAGGAATTGTGAAACAAGTCATTAATATGCTTCAAAGAGTGTAATTGTATTCAGACAATAGAACTGCACAACTAAGTAAAGCTAGTAGAGATTTTAATACACAAATACCTTTGAATTAAATAATTTTATGAGAAACAGGTTCTTCAATACATTCTTTGTTATGGAGAAAAAAAATGCTATTAACCTTTCTTTCAGTGTTGGCACCAGAAAGACATGGTACATACTATTTGGATGTTATGAGTCATTAAAAACTGAGTACAAGTTCATATATAACCTATTTACTGTTCATTGACCCATTTTCAAATTCTCAGTTCCATCCAACAACTGCACATCCATTTATTAATTAAACATTTACCTGCTTTTATTGCACATTTCTCAAGGGCAGGTATAAACTTAAATTTTTCTTCAATTTAAAGAAAAACACAACTCCTCAAAAAATTTTACAGTGCTACAATCGGAGTAATGCTATGCCGAGCAACAACAAAACTGGGATGAGTTGAAACATGCAGACATCTCCACCAGGATCTGAACACAGAAGATGAGGGGATGTGGATCCATAAAGCAGGAGGGGCAGACAAGGAGGCCTGGAGGACTCGTAGACACAGAAATGCACCACCTGTTCCTCTCTAAGCACTCTAAGCCTTGGGCATAATTAATAGAAGTCTACTTTGGAGAACTAAATAAATGTTTGGAGAAGAAATAGAAATCAAGTCAAAGCTTCCTAGTAGACATTGCATCGCATAGCATTGTGTTACACAGCTTTTAACAATGTCATTCCCATCCTTTCTAGGACATTTTGTCAATAATTTTCTAAGGAACTGGACAGATGATAAATAACTGAACAGAAAATGTTAGGGAATTTTAAAGCAATATCAAGAAGATCAAATTAAAGTGCTAACAAAATAAAATCCTACAATAAGAACTCACACACTTTCCGAACCACTTGTCCCATATGGGGTCACGGGGAACCGGAGCCTAACCCAGCAACTCACGGCGTAAGGGACACACCCAGGACAGGACAACAGTCCATCGCAAGGCACCCCAAGTGGGACTCGAACCCCAGACCCACCAGAGAGCAGGACCCGGTCCAACCCACTGTGCCACCACGCCCCCCTACAATAAGAACTCAGTGTTGTAAGTGTTCGCTGGATTTTTTTAAAACAATTATTTCAGTTTTAACCACTGAGGCCTGGCAGTATCAGATAAAGTTATTTTTATATTTTATAATTATTTTTAAGTAATAGGGGGTGCGGTGGCGCAGTGGGTTGGGCCGCAGTCCTGCTGTCCGGTGGGTCTGGGGTTCGAGTCCCGCTTGGGGTACCTTGCGACGGACTGGCGTCCCGTCCTGGGTGTGTCCCCTCCCCCTCTGGCCTTACGCCCTGTGTTGCCGGGTAGGCTCCGTGACCCCGTATGGGACAAACGGTTCTGAAAATGTGTGTGTGTGTGTATTTTTAAGTATTTTAAAATAATTAAATTTTTATTTAATTTTTAATTTTTGAAAATACTTTTTCAGAATAACTTGAAAACTTGACAGACCACAAGGTGTCTTTAGGCAAACCAGATACGGGAAAGTTCTAGCAGTCACCTCTTAATGATTAAAAAGAAGACACTAATGAACATTAGGCTCCATGCCCTGGTGTGTAATTGCAAAATTCCACTGTTCGACAATCAGAGATGAGCAGGTAGGTCTAGAAAAGCTCTCCTAGGTAGGAGTTAAATTCATTGCCTGCCTGGGTGAGTAAGCATGTTTCTCTCAGGTTTCTGAGGCCCCTCTATGGTCATTGGAGGATGCACTGTGGCCCCCACATTGTAATCATTAATCCACCTGGCCTGGAACCACACATCACAGCGGGCCAGCACTTCCAGTACTATCCCAAATACCTTCTGCTTACACATTCCACTCATGCTTCCTTCTATGACCTTTGCAGTAGCTTTGATACCACCAAGCAGAGATGAAATGGCTATAGGTGGTTCATAGGAATGGATAATAAGTGAGTCCAGGAGGGATGTACGTATCTGGTTAGGCAAAGTGGGTAGGGGCAAGTTCATCTGAGGCAAGTCCAGTCCCCTTAAAATGGATAATTGTCTGATTAAGATATTCTAAATGATGTCAAGTTCATTCATTCCATTGTCTGGAACTGTCTGCAGATGGAAAAGCTTTGACGCATTGGATCTAATGCATCTTGTTTTTGTTAAGCCGTGGTATCCTCTGTGTTGTCATTTGTTTATTACTTTTATAAAGCAATACTAATGAAAACCAAAATTAAGAATTTATATTGGAAAAGAGAAGCTTTGAAGATGATGACGAATAAGGATCTGAATTAACTTGATTAAGCTTGGCTTAAAAATTTCAATCATCCATCCAATTTATTCCACCGCAGCTTTTGCTTTTTGTGTCTAAAAAGGATTTTCCGTCTTTGTCTGATGAAGTTTTAATAAAGATTGGCAAGGCACACGTACACAGAAGAGAGGTGGAATGGGGCAACCAATCCTATTATTGTTCACTTGGGGGATTGGGGACCAGAATCTTCTCCTCCACATGGCAGAGTTTTAAGACTACATGAAGACCAACAGTCATGCCCCTTAAATTAAAGAAGTTGAAGCCCACCAAATCCCAGGACAAAAACCCAGCGTGAGGCAGTGCTTCTCTCTCTTTTGGGCCTCATGCTGCTAATTATTACAAGCCCAATCCTGCACTTCCAGACCTCTGCCTCTGCACAATAGCCAATTAATCTGAGTCTAATGGGATCTTCCATTTTTCTGAAAAGAAAGAAATCCACCTAATTTTCAAAGCATAAAGGAAAGAATATAACAATGCCTTCAAAAGAGAAACAGAGGTTGAGGGAACTAATGAAAATGATCCAATATGGTCATTCACATAAAACAGTGTTCTCAGCTTCTGTTGAAAAAGAGACTGGCTAACGTACTGGCATCTAGCAACACCTTTTAAAGGTGACTTCCCGTGAAAATCATAGCCTGACCTGAAAAGAAGTGGCTTTCATAGATCATTCTTCAACAGGGTAACAAAGCAACCAGGTCAAAAACTCTAAAAAGAGTCTGAGATTTGAAGCAACAATAGCCATAGGACACAGCATAAGGTTGTTTCCCCTGTTTCTCAGTAAAATAATTATGAACGGTCCCCGACTTACGATGGGGTTGCGTTCCGATAAACCCATCATAAGTCAAAAATGCATTTAATACACGTGACCTACCGAAGATAATAGCCTAGCATACGTGGGATGGCCATTACGGGCTTGTCGCCTTCAAGAGCAATTGCCTTCCTCTTCTTCTTCTTCCCACCAGTAGCAGGAGTCACAGATGGGCGTTTCTCTGACATTATGGATGTACAAAACACAACGTAGCTACAGAAGGGTATCTGTATAGCGACCGCGTGGCGGACTGGGAGATGCGGATTGCTGCCGCTGCCCAACATCACGAGAGAGTATTGCACTGCATACGCTTGCCTGGGAAAAAAATCAAAATTCAAAATTCGAAGTACGATTTCTACTGAATGCGTATCGCTGTCGCACCATCGTAAAGTTGAAAAGTCGTCACTTGGACCATCGTAACTTGGGGACCGTCTGTAATCTGATTCACTATACTATTCCCACCCTGTTATTATTCCCTGTAAGGTCCTAGAAAAACCAAAGTAAAGAAATCAAACGGTTTGTTTTGATATAGTTGTGAACTGACCCCCAAATCATTCATATATTGCTCCTTTTTAATGGTTTTGCCATTCATACATTCCGCTGTGCCATTGACTGCTCATTGTCTGCTATAAGAACACCTTCCAGCTCCTTTGTTATGACAGTTGGGCGTCTTTGAAATAGACTAAACAGGATAACTCAGCTGTTCTTTGAATGAGCCACCATCACCACCTCAAACCCTTCTACACAAAGTAGTTTAATCCTTGATGGAGTATTTGCTCAAAATTTAGGTCCACTCAATTATTAAATGTGGTCATTTAAATAAATAATTCCGTGTTCAGAAATCCTCATATAAGTGATATACATGGATATATATATATATTTAAATAAGAAATCATGAATGTCAAACTTACTTCTATTACAGATACTGCAGAAGTGACACACTATGTATGCATTGTCCACCTTTTGTATGCCCTAGGATTAAGGAACTTGGCAGCTCTTGAAATCAAGAGACCGGTGAAGTTAAATTTTAGAAGGACCACACTATTTACTCAATGTCATCCATTCTGTAGAATCAATATTACTGTTTTTTTAACCTTGCAGTATACACAGAAGAAAAGAAGTAAAGACGTTTCAATAACAAATAATATATCATGGAAGTATAAAAGCGCAAATTCACATCAGCAGGCACATGCAGTTTGCATGCAAGCAAAATTGTGGAAGAGTACAAGCTGTATTTTCTCTGATCAGTTTTCTAGAAATGTAGAAGATAAAACACCGGATCCTTTAGATTTAAATAATGTTTTTAAGTTGTATCCATAGCTCATGTTTAGATGACATGACTGAAAATGCCTGGCCTTTTTTTCAGGTACTACAGAGGAAGAACGATGTGCAAGCCCTTGGAAAGGTGAGGGCACAGAGAGGTCAGTGGGGTTACTGAGCTGGCGGTAATGACCTGAGCCAGGGGTTACTGAGTAACTGCTCCCTCTCAGCAGGTTGCAGAAGCTCGCACTCAGTGGGGGATTAGCCTCAACTCAAAGTGTACCATGTTAAAGTGGAAAGTTACACCAACATCTGGAAAGGGTACAGTTTCTCAATCCTTGTCCCCTGCATGTTCTTCCGCTCTGAAGACAAGATACATGCATAACCAACTACATTTATAACTACTCTATATAACAGCAGAATAAAATTTAAACATTTAAGACATCCAGGATGTCCTTTAAAATGCTTTGCTTTACAAGTATCCGGTGTATTTAAACCTGAAAAACTGGAAAACTGACTTTTCACTACAGGTTTCTGTATGTTTCTATGATCACAAATCATTATTGTAAATGATCAGAGACTTATCCTTGTTCAAAGAGATGCCTAACTTCTAAACACATTTTTAATTCATATTAGTACTCACCCATCAGTACTGAAATATGTGAAGCTATTAGAGTGAATCTTCATATAAACACTGCAAACATAATCAAGAACACATAGGCAGAAGTTCTACAAGCACGATCTATATTAATATTTTCATTGATTCTAAGGAAGTTTGATGAAGGATTTGGATATTAATAACGCAGAGCTCAGGGAGGTGTTACAGAAAACTAGAAAAAATACCGTAAAGAAAACTGTGAATTAAACTCCAAAGTTAAACGTGTTCCTTTCAAGTATGAGAACCTTTAATTGTACTATACTAGCTCTCTGCCCTCTGCAAATATGTCGTAATTCAGAAAGACTCCTAATGATGTTACACCCCTGCTATTGCTTTTTTGTTATGCAGAGTGTAGGAGTTTGAGAAGGTGCTTAAGGAAACATATAGGCATTTGCACATTCCACAGAATACTGAAAGAAAAATAACAGCAGTCAGCGGCGAATCTTTAAACTGCAGGCACTGACTGTCTTTAGTACGAGTGTTTCCCATGAAACAAATAATCGACGTGGAAAAGGATTCTTGACGGTTTGACAGTACTATTCCGCATAATAATAGGACATTTCATTACATTTTAGTTCCATCACAATTTGTTCAATATACTGTATACGTTGACATATTCTCTTGCTTTATGTATAAAAAACAAGAACTTTTCCTAGTTTTTTTTTTTTAAACAAAAAGGAGTTTGGCTACAAAAAATGTTATTCATAATTTGCTAGGTTGATAGCAACAATGTTAGTAAGTGAATAGGAAGCTGATTAAGAGCGTAAACAATTAAGGCTCAGTAACAGCAAAAATCAGCAGTACAGGTTTAGTACTCATTAAATTGCAGACCATACTGTCAGATTCCAGCACATTGCTTCATCGCTCTTTCAATCAATGAGATGCCTGGCATCTTGTGGAAGGTGACTAAAGGAAATAGAGGGACATGTTTACCTGTATCTTGGTCAATATTTGTGCAGAATTGGCAAGCCATCAACTGCCATGTTTGAAGAGGGAAAAGGGAGACTGAAAACGAAAGAGCAAACCTGACTTGACGTGAATGGAGATAAGGAACCTGGGAAATATTACTCATCAGCTCTGTCAGTAATGTGTCCTTGTCAATTCTGGAAACATTTTAAGCTATGAAAACAAAGCGGCATTGGATAATATCCACTTTCACCATAGCTTTGCAAAAAGTTTAATTAATAACCATATTCTTAGTAATTTTTACTTATTTATTTACCATTACTATTTACAAGTGGAACTCCATAGAGATTTTGGTTTCCCTTTCAAGGCCACAAATGTAAAACACAATCAAAATGCAATAAAGGAGGTGTTTTGTATGCCAAAAGAGACACTGAAGAGCTGATAGTGTAATGATTAAAGGTACTCCCTCGGGATCCCAAGGTTACAGGTTCAATCCCTGCTTCCAGCTGTAATACCTTTCAGTAAGGTAACTTACCCTGAATGGCTTCAGTAAAATTACTCCACTGTGTAAATGGGTAAAGAACCTTAACATTCTAAGTTGTGTTGGTGAAACATGTAGTAAAAACATTAAGTCAAGCATGATACTTTTATGGTTGTGAAATAAAACTTTCAACACCCTGGGGCAAAAGAGTCAAAACACAGCTGGCAGTACCATAAAAAAGTTTTTTATATAGAGTATAAATATACATATATTATGGAAACTCTTATAAATAAGTGTCTTCAATATTATAAGACACATCCTGGCAAAAAATATCCATTTCACTCAGGATCAGTTAGAAGTTGATTCAAATCATCGCTGACTTTGTCCTCCTGCAGGTGTTTCTCCTGTACTCTACAGCACTATGCATGATACTTATGAATCTTTTGTGAACCTGATTACCTGGTCACGTACACGTACACTTCCGAAAAACAATGCACAGTCAGTGTTACGGAACAACAGCATGGTCCGGTATGCAGTATGCAGAAATATGTGTGACGCATGGCCATGATGTACGTTTAAATTCAGATTTACATTCACATTCATTCATTCATTTATCCGACACTTGTCTTCAAAGCAACCTACAACTCAGGGTACAACAAACATACTTGTCACGGCAGAAGACCTTAAGAGACATACAGACAATTATGTTAGCACAGTTTGTTTTTATTGTTGTAGCCAAGACTCCAGTGAGGGCCCCATTTCTTTTCTAAATGGTGCGCTGTGGTGTACAGGTAGGCTGAAGCCCCAGTACAATGTTTGTACCTGTGCTCCGAACTTCTCCTCATTGGCTGGCCTAACTCGACCATCAATCCAGACACCGAGAAAGAGCTGCGGCATCTGTTTAGTATCTTGGATGTTGTAATTGAAAAGGGGTCTCAAAAGCCCTGCTTATAAGCAAAAAGTATATTATTACTAGTTTTAATTAGGGCATCAGTTGATGCATTTTCTTAAGAAATACCTAGAACAGAAGACCTGCAAAAAGTGCTGGTCCAAAGAGCACTGAGAACCGAAAAGCACCACCCAGTATCATCATAACTCACCAACAGAGAGTGTTGGGTTGGATGGGGGTGTTTACGGCAGTTGATGACGAGTTCAGATGTCAAAGGTTTGAAATAAATGAGCCCTCCGAAGACGCTGTTGCCCAGGAAACCACTGTGCAGCCTGCTCACCAGCAAAATAGAATCTGTCCCTGGCTTTCCGGAATTCCATTGTGGCTAGATACATCTGCACTGAACCCAGTTGCCATGGTGGGGTAGTTAAGTGGAAGAGTTAAGCAAGCCTTTCCCTGCTCAAGCATTTCAAGGCTCCTTTTCAGTCCAGGATTAATTTATCACTTCCTCACCAGCTCCTTCCAGGACCCCCGGTCTGGCTCCCACTTTCATCAATCTCCCACGCCACTGGCAACCGAGTATTACCTCCAAAGCAGCCAACAAGTCACTCCGTAAAAGAGCCCGTTTGTCACATTACGTGTTAACATTCATTGTAGGCTTTACTTTGGCGATTTACAATCGTCTTCCTCTATTTTCACAAGCAAGAGACATCTAGGGCACGAGTATTATGTGTACTACTGATGGCGGACCTTGAAAGCCATGCTGGAATAAGTTTATGGGAGCCACAGAGAGAAGGACAGATGGGGAAGGGACGCGGGATAATAAAAGTTGCAAAATTTTCGGGTGGAAATCTGAGAGGAAAACCCTGGCAATAATTAACACGTACAAGAATAGCGAAACACGCTTCCTGCCGCTGACACCGAGCGGTTTCCGCAGCCTTGTTTATGGGAAAGCAGCGGCTAGGGCAGCTGTTGTGTTAGGGTCATGGCGAAGTTGCTAGGCAAGGCGTGTAGCAAATCAGCCTAAACCGAGGAGGCCGCTCTGCTTGGCGGGGCGCAGAGTGCGGCGTTTAAGCCTATCCAGATGTCTCTAGTCTGCAGAAAGAAATAAAAGGTTCATTCACAGCAAAGTGTGCGTCTCCTAATTTCACTTTGACGCTACACGGGAGCGACTTGGTAGCTTGCAACACTCAGCCACGTCTCTGCAAGCGCCACACAAAGCATGCGTTTACCACCTTCGGCGGAATTTTACAATTTGCACAAGAGCGTAGTCAACACATCGAAATGACAGCCTTAATCTGGAGGTCCTGTCTCTACTGGCATGCTGGTGGCTTGTCCAGCTTTTATTTATTGTCGCGGTGTCACAACGGAAAAAGCCGTCGGACCCAAGCGCGGAGCGCCGAGGGTCAAAAGGGGAATCCAAAAACCGTGCTCACAAGACAATCCAAGGGTCGCCGATGCACAAACGTAATCAGAGGGATAATCCGAAAGCCGTAATCTGTCAAACAAGCGGGAGATCGAGGAAACCGTGAGGTCCAGAGAAGTAGGGGAAAGGAGATGGGAGGACAGGGTTGCGGACGGGTGGAACAGGAAAGGTAAGGAGTCAAGAGGCACACACTAGAGCGATGATGAAGGCTGAACAAGGTTCCGCATTTGAGTGGGCTCCAGACCGCCCTTTTATGCGGTCGCTCCCTGATCTGCCGCAGGTGATCCTCGTTGCGCCGAGGAGGGCGTGACATTTATTTAGCTGAATTTCGTCTGTTTAGAGTAATGCCTATGGGCATCTTATAATAATATAATAAACATAGATGACCAAGACCCTGCTGTTAATGTGTCTGCATATCCGACACTAATCAACGGAGCAGGTCTCGCGGGCAGGGGGGCAACGAATCACAGGGCCGTCCCACGTGGAGAGACATGTGCAGGCATGTCGGCTGTTGGTGGGCTTGGCGTGGCAAAGTGGACGTTGGCGAAGGGCCAGCAGTGCTGTGAAGCAGCAGCTACAGCTCACAATAAACACGATGACACTATTTGTCACAACGGCAGGACAGGGAAATAGAGAATGACAGCAGTACATTAACGCACGAAGACAAGCGTGACGATACTGCACAGACGCTGGCAAAACACCATGAACGAGGTTCCTGTATCTCGCCATCTGCAGTAAAATCTCAGTGTGTGATACAGAAAGCATAAATGGCAACCCAAGCTTCAGCCTGTGAGTAACCGTTACATTTACATTCATCTGCAACCATTCATTCAGCTGATGATTTTCTCCCAGATGTCCAGTGTTGGGTTTGGATTCGAACACAACTCCATCACCTGCTACGCTACCTGCTGCCCTGTATTAACACCACACTTAGTACTGTAGTGCAGTTATATCTGCGCTCTGACTTGAACTATATTGGATGTAACCATACTGTACATGCTACAGTGGAATTCCTGAGCCCTTGAATGGGTAACACATGTCTTCATCAGCACCTGGTCAAAAGGAATGGCATGACTGTGACTGGGCAGTTCTTCTACCTCCAGTTCTAATGGTTTCCACATCCTTGGCCTCAGATTTATTGGTAATGGTTTGAAAGGCATTACCATCCAAAACAAAATATCTCCAATGCAGGTGCTCTCTGCAGAAACATGGAATGCAGTCTATTTGCAAGGACGGACCCACATCTTTTCACTCATTCACAGACTTCACTGCCATCACAATCACTAATCAGGACAATTTATGTTCATTTGCTGCAGTTATACCCCTTACAGTGCACCGGACTCATGATCCGTGATGCGAACTGGCATCACTAGGAATTCTAGGTCTTTCAGTATTAGACACGCTCACCTCAACCAAGGCTGATCAAACCCCAGGCAGAGCTTCCTCGAGCCCACGGCTCACCTTTCCTGACCAGCAGCCATCCAGATGCCCACTGTGACTCCCCGCATCTGACCACCTTTGATACCCAACACATTGCAGGCCATATCATGGCACGGTGGCACAGCGAGTGGCGCTGCTCTCTCACAGCACCTGGGTGGTGCGAGAGGATGTGGGTTTGATCCCTGCTCAGTCTGTGTGGAGTTTGTATGTTCTTCCCATGTCTGTGTGGGTTTCCTCACACGGTCCAAAGACATGCTGTTCAGGTTTACCCATAGCGAGTGATGGAGAGAGTGTGTGTTCCACTGATGTATGGATGAGTTACCCAGTGTAAATAGTGTATCTAGCAGTGTAAGTCACCTTGGTGAACAAGGTGTGTGGGCTGATAACACTACATAGTGTTTGTTGGAATTCGGTTTGGAGAAAAGCACCTGCTGAATAAATAAATCTAAATGTAAAGCCCCTGCGAGGGTGTACAGTGGGTTGGACCGGGTCCTGCTCTCCAGTGGGTCTGGGGTTCAAATCGCGCTTGGGGTGCCTTGTGATGGACTGGCATCCCATCCTGGGTGTGTCCCCTCCCCCTCCAGCCTTATGCCCTGTGTTGCTGGGTTAGACTCCAGCTCCTCGCAACCCCATATGGAACAAGAAGTTCAGACAATGTGTGTGTGTGTAAAGCCCCTGCAGCCTATTTCAATGGACACACACTTTGCCCTACGGCCATTTGAAAGACACTACTCCACCAGCTCCTCGTACCTCGACTTTCTGTCATTACCTTTGTCTATGCATTCTTCCCAAGAAACCTTAATCTTGAGCAAGATACCTTGTTTAAAGATTTCGGAAAGGAATATGATTCAGAGACGTCTCTGTGATGGTGGCTGGAAACCTGAGCCGTCTTCCTAAATCAGCCATCAGCTGCCAGCCTTATGTAATCACCCAGAACTCCGAACTTGCATTGGGTGTTGATTCTGCTCTTTCACCTTCCAAATGCTGTGGCCTGCCTTTCTAGCTGGTGGATCCTGTTGAACGCTATCCTGAAACTGAAGTGGATTGCCAAAGAAATGCTTTGATTTAGTCTCAGCATGTTACACATACATTAACCAATGAACCAAAATAGGTCATATAGGCTAAATGCCACTTTTAATTAAGAGGATTTACCAGTAGTATGCAAATATCGACAGGACTTGAGGTATAACCTGTGCAGTCTGTTCTGGTGCTCAGTGGTCGGTGGTACCGGGGTATTTTTGCGAGGCTGACATCACCGAGCCACCCAGCAGGGTGACTGCAATCCAGGTTCTCAGGGACGATAAACGATGGCACCTTTTTGTTACATTTGGACTGCTCCATAGCCAGGGGGCAATAAATCAGTAGTAGGCTGCTGGGGAGCTGGCGATGCATGGGGATTTTTTAAGAGGTGGAAAGAGAACATGACCAATGCACACTTTGCTGTCCAGAGCAAGTTTTTTCCAGAAAAAATAGCAACAAGTTTATTATACAGGTACAGCGTTACCTAAGAAGAGATATAACCACAGATGACAAAATGCACTATTCATACAATTTCATATCATTAATATGAAAATCATTTATTCATTTAACTGATGCTTTAATTCTAAGGTGACTTACAATGTAAAGCTGCCTGCAGTTATTCACCCATTTATTCAACTGGGGTAGGGGGTGCGGTGGCGCAGTGGGTTGGACTGCAGTCCTGCTCTCTGGTGGGTCTGGGGTTCGAGTCCTGCTTGGGGTGCCTTGCAACGGACTGGCGTCCCGTCCTGGGTGTGTTCCTTACGCCCTGTGTTACCGGGTAGGCTCCGGTTCCCCGTGACCCCGTCTGGGACAAGCGGTTCTGAAAATGTGTGTGCGTGTGTATTCAACTGGGCAATTTTTACAGGAGCAGTTCTGGGTAGGTACATTGGTCGACTACAAACGAAGAAGCCGAACCTCTATCCTCTGAATTAAAAGGTGGTTTTGCAAGCTTCTAGACTACCAGCCAGCCATGCTAATAATACAACATTGTCATGAATAAACTATATATAGTGATGGGATGCTGTGTTAATTATGATTATTTGTGTGTTTTTAATTTTACAAAGCAATTTTGTAGTTCAAGAACGGTTTTGTGGACATTTATTGACTGGCAGAGTAGGGTAACGTGTATGATTGCATTCAGAAAGTGGAATAGAGAAATGTGGGCATGTCCTTGCTACATTTTCCCAGTCATATCATAGAGACCAAGGTCTACTGAACTCCACACAGCCAGACCGACCCTAAATGAGTTATGGTACAGTACTTTGTAATTTTCACAGTGCTTGCCACTAATGTACACTACGATGTGAGTTACTAGTGTAATCAGCACCTGCAGGTTTGTCTCTTTAGCTCAGACACTGACACTATGGGAACATTACTCACTTTCCCCCTCTGTTGGTCACTGGAATACCTGTGAATGAAGTTTTCTTGTCATTTTTGCATTATTGTACTGCTGTTTTTTATACTGAAAAAATAATATATAAATGCTTTAACCCTCACTGCAGCACAGGAACCAACAAGTTCTTATGTCAGTGACACCGTCAGATATTTCATTATTTTTAACCTTTATTTGGCTGACAGCTTTATGTAAGGCGACTAACAATTAACCTCTATATGTAGCATGGTATTTTTTGCTGTATTAGTTCAGCATAAGCACCTACCTCAAGAGTGGGAAGGAATTCAAGCCAGGAACCTTCAGACTGCAAAGTGACAGCCTCAACTACCAAGGAACCTTCTACCCAGACATTAAAAAGCGATATTAGCCCTTTAAATCCCTTTAAATGTGTCTGGGGATCAAATTCAGATAAACTACCTATACTGTCAAAAGTGTCACTTCTTTTTGAAAATGAATAAATAACTAAAATGAATAAAAATATACATGTTCGTATGAGGAAAATTAAATTTTTCATTTCTGTACGCTTATGTTACTATCTAAGGGCTGGGAGTTTTTTGCTTTACTTACTGTCTTGAATACCTGCATCCTACACTTGCCTTAGAGACAGTGCCTGTCAAGTGACTCTTACGGGACGCACGTTCATGACAATACCCCGTGAGCACACCCACAGATTGCGTGCTTCATTACCAGCAAGAAAGGGTAGCAAGCATCATGTGTGCCTTATGAGCCCTGCTGTGACAGCAGTCTCATAGCTGATGAGTAAAAACACACTTTGGAAACACTTGTCACACCTGTAGCTAACAAACTGACTGCTCAAAGCAGGCGGACTGAAGACGCACGTTGACATGTTGACATGGAGGGACACGCAGCCTGTCGGTGGATATCATCTATCTTTGGTGCTGACATTTACATTTACATAATTTACTGAGCAGACGCTTTTCTCCAAAGCGACTTCCAATGAACTCTATGTAGTGTTATCAACCCACACACCTCATTCACCAAGGTGACATCCAGCATAAGCTCATAAATAATTTATTTGGGCACTTGCAGATGCAGCGACTGTGAATTACTCTCATTTTCATGTAGTTATTTTAATAAACACCAGAGGTCAAAATGTGAAAAAAGTCAAATGAGGCAAAACAAACCTGTCTACAAGTCCCTAGATTGCTGATCCTTTTCCAGTTCACATAAAAATCTATCTATCTTATCTATCTATCTATCTATCTATCTATCTATCTATATTAAAATTAGCATGTAACACTAAAGAAATAATTAATACCAGACAATTTTGAGCCTAACAAATGATGAAAAAAAACTGTGTTTCAGGTATGACTGTCTAAATCATTAGTCTCTAAAGGTATTCACCTGACTTGTGTCCTACACTGATGGTCCTTACAGGGGTACGGAGCTGGTAAAAATTCACAGAGCTGCCTTAAAAAAAGCAAGATCCCAGGATTCCTGGGAACAGGTCTCAACGGTATTTTTAGCGCAGAAAACTCAAGGGAAATCAGATTTGATCATTTCAGTCTAATCTGTGTTTGAGCTGCTCTAACAGCGCTGAGGAGGGGGCAAAAGGAACATGTTTTGAAGGTTCCTTAGATGAACAGCTGGATAGAACCGAAAGTCGGAAGGGACAGCAAGGAGCGCAGCGCTCAATGTCTCCTGCCTTCCCACCGGAGCTCTGCTGTGGACGCGCATCAGAGGTGCGACAGTGAGAGACAAAACCGTCCGAAAAGTTTTTTTTTTTTTTTTTTTTTTACTTTCACAGAGCAACGGCGATCGCGAAGCAATTACGGGATTTGCTGCGAAGCCGAAGGGGGGGGGGGGGGGGTAGGAAAAGTGTATGAGGGGGGTCCACATTATTCATACTGACAGCTGGGGGGACCTGTCCTGATGAGTTCAGCCAAGCCGCAAGCGCGCTCGGTTTTAACGAAGACACACACACACACATCGCGACAACGTGCTCTCAGAGGGAGCTCTAAACCCGCCTTTATCTCCATACTTACACATCAAAACCTCCCTCGGACTGCGCGCCGCCCCTCCTAAATCCCACAGGAGGCACTAAATTCGACACTCGGCCCCGCGTCGCGCTCACAGGGGCATCTTGCCGGAGCAGCAGTGGCCATCAGTGCGTTTCCTACCCGTGCCGTGCCGTGCCGTGCCGTGCCGTGCGGGCACCGCTGGAATCGCTCGGCCGGCGCACGACTTAAGGCGAAGCAGGAATGGGAGGCGCGACCACGTCGCTTTCGAGGCGCAGGAAAAGTGGATTTTAAAAGTCGCAGTCGAGCGTCCATTTCCAGCCGCCTGCAGCTCAGCTGGAGGAGGGTGGTGCGGAGGGAGCGCTAGAGGAGTCCGTGCACTGCGATGTGTCGGTGAGCGCGTGCACGAGCGTCGCCCGTTCCGAGCGCCGCTCGCAGACAGACGCGGCCGAGCGAGGCGCGCGCGCGCGCGCGCGCGCTCTCTCCAAGTGGACGTCGTCGGTCCTCTCATGGATCCGTCGCGTCTCCAGGGGGCCCGCTGAGATCTTGCACCGCGTCCTCGCACCCGGGAGCGCGGCTCGTCGCTGCCGCAGAGATTGAGAGAACACTGTGTGAAAATTCAGAAGCGGCGCAGCAGAACCAGATCAGAACTCTGACAGCGTGTGGTGGATCTGCTCGCTCCTGTGGAGACTGGAGCTCGCGCTTTCTTTCCTTTTTTTTTTTTTTGTTTTGTGCGACTTCAAGATGACATCGGAGTACTTGTTAAGGTCACTGCTGATGCTCATTCTGGCCCTCTTCTCTGCGAATGCCAGCAACTGGCTGTAAGTGTACGAGCACATTCACACAGTAATCCTTTACAAATGACTTGTTTCACTCATCGATTCATTCACGTGCATGATGACAGTAGGCCCGCGTTGAGAAATCAGTGCTGAGCACTCAACATTCAATTGCGCTTTTTTTTTTTTTTTTTTTTTTTTTTTTTTGTGATGCATCGAATTGCAAACTGCAAACATCCAAATCGGTGCGCTCTCTGTCCCAAGTTGTGGAAAACGTAGGTAATTTAAATGTCTGTGGAGCGAAGCGCTCCTCTCTCTCTGCTGTCGGTATGTGTGTGTGTCGCGTGGAGGAGGAAGTCGGACCCTCCGCTCACACACACATGTGCCTGCCTGCCTGTTGAGCTCGCTTTGCAGGGTTAGGGTTGCATATTTTGGAGAAGGGGGGAAAAAGTTGCTCAACTTGCGTATTTATTTTCACTTTTACCCACATATGCAATGCAGTGCTCTGTTTTGTCAGTTGTCTCTTGGAGGGACGCAGCAGACAAAGCGAGGAGGTGTGTGTGTGTGTGTGTGTGTGGTGTGGGCTTCGAGCTGTTCCGCATTCACCTGGCTCCCGTGTGACTAATGGGCTTTCTGACAGGTAGCCCAATTATGTCACGTCATCTAATTATCACCGCGTTTCGTGTGTCGCGTCCCAAAAAAAAAAAGAAAAAAAGGTGCGTTTCGTGTTTCAGTAGGTCGCAGAAATCAATCACAGCACCTAATTGATTCATTTCGTGCATAAATACGGGGACTTTCAATCACAGTCAAAGGTAACTGTCGTGTGTTTTGAAAAGGGGGGTTTAGTATGTTTTTTTTTTATGACTGTCAAGGCGTGGTGACAGCAGCAAAGCCGCAGACGTGTGCGGACACGCTGCGCGCCGGAGAAAAGCACCTCTCAGCCGGTGCGTAAAATATGATTATTGTGACAGGGTAAATCCGCAGTGGAGCTCTTACCCTCTGTGTGTGTGTGTGAGCAGGAAAACAGCCCGGCAACCTGCTCCCTTTCCCTTTCCTTCTCTCCGATAGAATGCTCGTGAGATCGGTGCAGATGAGGCAGGGACCGGGGGGGGGCGGGGGAGGGGGCAGCGCCCGAAGTCGGGTTCGAATGAGAAGACGGAGCGCAGCGCTTGCGTTCCGCACCCGGGCTTTTGTGTGCGACTCGCTTCGTACCGCACGGGACGGGTGGGGTTCTTCGCGAGGCGGGCTGTGTGTTTCACGAATACTTTTCAATTCATAGTCGTGCAACAAAATTAAGCACTCGGAAAAAACGACGAAATTACGCGTCAGTGCTGTGGGAAATAATAATAATAATAATAATAATAATAATAATAATAATAATAATAATACACAGCCTACCCACAGTCACTGAGTACTAATTGCTCGTAAGTGACAATGAGAAATAAATCTTCTTTATTTCTATTTCTTCATGAGAGATACGCGTGAAAAACTTTTCAGGCGCACATGTGCATCTGGTTTTTTTCATTCTAGACTATATATTAAAAAAGGTGTCAGAATTTAAATTTAAAAAAAAAAAGCAAAAGTAGCCTGAATCGCCTAATTTAGAGGGATAAATATTTCAGGATGTGGATGCTAAATAATTTTTTTCTTTTTATTTCTTGTTTTTTTGTTATATATAGCATTGTATTTTAATATATCGACCCCTGAACGGAACAAAGACTTATTATACATATACAGTATTATATGTAAGCTTATAATAAAGTGTCCGTCTCGTTCAGGGGTCGATGTATAAAACGTACGCCAATATTATATATAATACACCAATATATATAAACTAATACCAGTCTCCCAGCCTGTATATGTGATTCCTGGATTTCAGGCATTCACTGTAGCTCTTGTCAACAGACCCATTTATAGGTGCCAAAGTTTTCAGTTCTGTCAGGGTAAATTATATTTTTATCAAGTAATCTGCGAATGAAAACAATTTTCCTCTTGTGTCATCTATAATTTATCACTCCTGCAAGACCAGATAATGAATCAAGCCTGGTGTACACTAGTAAGACAGGATCCTATTTGTTGTCATTTTTTTCTGTCTTGATTCCATATCTATTCGCCATGGTATATAAACAAGAATTTATTAACAGTGATTTTAGCATATGAAAAGTGGTGCCTTCTGTCCAGTAACATAAATAACATAGAAATCAGCCTCTTGCATTTAGTCTGAAATATTCACAATATTTAAAAGTACATGAATAGCAATAGTAAAGTTAACACTGGATGTCTGGACCGCCCACCTTTTTATCCCTCTTATAAACAGGCTGTGATTTAAAAAAAAAAAAGTTGAAGATGATTGTTAATTTCTTTACGGAGACTGCATGTTATGTGTCTGGAAGCCCTTGACCCAGAAAATGCTGAAATTTTGCAGATGGCTAAGATAAATATATTTTAGAACAAAATGTTTTGCATTCATTTGATCAAAATGTTTTCTACTGAATGGATTCCCAGCATTGTTTTAATAATCCAGTTTTCATTACACATAGGTGATAATGTATACTCTCTTGCCCTGTTCATACACTGATTTAATAATGCCTTGAAGCAGAAATTGTTTTCTCTCTCTCTTTCACTGAGTGCTTTACATCTAGTGCCTTGGAGGAAGCAAAGTAAAATTTATGCTGCAGTTTTCCCAACTTATCAAATTTCTTTTCACTGTAATCATTTTTCATTCAGCTGTCAATTGCTAAGAACTCAAACAGCATATGCACAGAATACTTTGAATATTTCGTTCTCCGTGTCATTATTTTCTCAGGTAATGTCTGTTCCGTGCCAAGTGGATTAGACGGCAGGGTTTGCAGAGATGACAGGTTGCGAGTAGGCGAGAAACCCAACGTGTTTTACTGTGGAAGGCTGCCAGTGAATGTGGTTTGCAAACAACACAAGGAGCGCATGATATGTAAACTTACCTGGCTGCCTAATGGCTCAATTAGCAGAGACTTCTAGCTGCTGACTTACTCTGTAAAGACTGTACCTCTGTTTCTCTCTCTATATATATATATGATGTAATATATATACATATATTTTATATGCATTTATTTTTACATGGTATAACGGCATGGTAGTTTCTGCCTAAAGTATATACTTCCAACTTAAGCATCTATATATCTTATTATAATGTATATACACTGTGAGTAACAATAAATTCACATTTCCATGTTACCCTCAGCAACTGTGGTTGTTCACAAAGTTATGGTATTGAAAAAACGAGGTTTTTTTAGAGGAAAGTAAAAAGCAATGGTAACGCACATCTTTTACAGACCTTTAATGAGAAGTAGAGGAACATGTATATGAGAGCAGGTTAAGGGATGAAAAAGCAAGAGGCAAAAAAATGTCGTGCCGACAGGTGGATTCACACTTTTGTTTAATTCGGGGGGTTGGAAGAAATATGCCCAAAAATTGATTTCACTTCAGGTGGCCTTTTTTTTGGGAGGTTCATGAGGCTGCTTCATGGGTGTGAATCTGTGCTGATCAATGCATGTGACACGCCCTGCGTTTGTATGCGCAGTGGGCAGAGAAATACAGCGCAGTTAAAATGTACTGTGCTGCTTGACTCCCTTTCGTAACCAGGCAACATCCCTGCCCCTGTCCGGATCCAGAACTGCAAAGAGATGTTTGTGTGTTTGTCAGTCACCACCCTGATTTAGCTTTTTGCCCTGGACAGACAGGTTCTGCGACACCTACAGATTGGTCTCAATTTTGGAGCACAGCTGTCTTTGATGTCTCTGTTGATCAAAGAAAAGGGAAGGTATTTTGCAAGGTGTTTGACAGCTGTTAAAATCGAGATGAAATGTCAGTCCCCCATTATGATGAACAATCAGATTGTTTATTTAGTTTGGTATTTATTGAGGCTTTGTTTAAAACTCACATTCAGGCAGTTGTAGGTGTTTCATAAATACCGGTTTATTTGTTTAAAGGGAGAGAGTTGCGCAACCTATTTAAAATGCGTAATTTTTCCATAAATGTTTTAGATACGGCTTAGTATCCCTTTAAGTACTAGAGTTTTAGAATAGTACTTGAAAATTAATATTCGATTTGCATGACAGCTCGAATGAATTAAGGAATTTGTGGACACCCTTCTGGACATTACTAGAAAGTGCTATGTGATCATACCTGTGATAAACTCTAACCTTTTGACCCTGAGTCCTCGCTCTATTGTGCGGACATATTATGTGGATGTGTTTAAATTCTCAGTGTATTCGCTCTACCTGTATCCTGTTGTGACCCTGTTAATAAAACCAATAAAAAAACCCAATAAAACCAATAATCAAAAATTTTGGAAAGGAGGAGGCCATCACAGCCGTATTGGATGGTATTGATTTGCTGCTGCATGATAACGTGAAATAACGTACAGTTATGAACTCAGATTTATTAGTGTACAGTTGCCAGTTTGAATGGTGACACTGGTTTATAGCAGCTTGTATTTAACATTATGCTCATGCCTATAAGCCATTAGCTTATTTAGTACTCCACAAAAATGAAATTCAAATAGCAGCGATAGATACCGAAACAAAACAGGAGCACTTTGTGAAATGATAGGACGAACTTTGATTTAGTTTAAGATTCAGTTTTTCTGAGCTGGACCCATGGTCATGGGAGAAAAACATTTTTGCAAGAAGAACTGAATCTACTTTTCCTCTATTGATAGACCAGATTGCAACCGCCAGTGCTTGGTAGTGCCTTTTCATTTAGTTTTTTCGCAATTCTAGTGCTGAGCGTGCTGTCCAAATTCATTGAAGTATTGCATGGTTTGAATAGATCTCAGGCTGTCGCCTTGTCGCTGTAAAAAGATTATGTATTACCATAATGTTTATACTGTCCCTTCAATGAAACTGCACACTTGTGAAGATAATACTGAAATAATGCAGCTATTTAATTGTCACTCAAGAAAAGGCCTGTATGAGCTTGGCTTGTGTAACGCACATCTCGCGGTCAGTTCATGAATGAATGGGAAGCTTCATCAGACATTTAATTATACCATGGCTACCAGGGTTCTATCGGAAATTGGCACAAGCAAAGATATCACCCGACGCCGTCGGCACCGGACCCTACTATTAATGGACTGAACTTACTCTGAAGACACTGACCTTTGTCGGTGAACCGGTGGGATCCGTTCGGTTTGGGAAGGGACGCCAACAACCCTTAGCATGATATAGTGTTGTTAAACACAGCTAGAGAGACTGATACTTTATTCCACCAGAAAATAATTCTGCAAATACCACACTTGAAGATGAAAAGGTGAAAGAGTGTGTAGGGAGAGCTGTTGTTCACAATGAATAAATAATCCAGAGAGGTGGCCTGATGCTCTGTGGATCACTCTTACTGAAATAACAGCCCGATGAAGATGTCATGTCATGCTGTCACATACCGTCAGTCTTTCGTCCGACCGTCCTGGGGGGGTCCTGGTAGCTGTAACAGCATTTCTGTCTAATTTGGTCTAACAAGGATTTTATAGAGCTAACTTTAGTACTAGGCAGGAATAACAGGGTGGAAAGGGAGTAAAGTCTAGGCTTCTATGACTGTGTTCCCTGGAGGGACTTGTTGCCTTGCACATTTACAACTCCCCACCACCACCAGGATGCACGGTAACCCCCAACCTCCTACGTCAGGTCCGTCATCCCCGTTCCTCAAGAGCAGTGCACGGGGGCGTTAGCACGCAGTCCCGCCAAACCCGCCGAAACTATCTAGGCTGTCCCTGGGGGTCCGGGCCTGGGGGGTGGGCTGCTTGAGCTGAAACACAAGCAGGACGGTAATTTTATAGCCTTTTACTGCCGCTTTTCCACTCTCCGCATTATTTTTACGTGCTGCCTGGTGCCTGCTTAGCTTAAATTAATTTCCCTCTAAAAATACAGGCGGGCTGCCTGCCTCCTAGACATCCTTGCCAGTGGATGTCCCGCCCCTCGCTTTCTGTTTGCCCCGCAGTCTCTCCTCCAGTCTGACAGGGATCTCGGGGGCGTATTATGCACCCGGTCAAGCATGTGCGGTACTTTAATGGGGACATCTGAAAATATTCCCTGTTACATGTCATATATCCCAGTTGTTTCGAGTTAACATTAGGTCTGTTCTCACCGAGAGCCTTCCACTGACGCTCGCGATCAACTTGAAGGATGTTAATTCATGGTTCGGGTTCGTAATTTCTTTTCCTCCAGTAAAATATACAGTCATCAAAATTTAACATACGCTGCACATGTGATCCGAGATTGCACCGCGACTTGGCGACTTTTAACTCTTCGCTCGGTGCTGCTTTAGGTCTTGTAGTTCAGGTTAAACGATAACCTGTAAGGTGGAAATCAATAACATGTAGTCTGAAGGAACTAGAGATGTCTCCAGTAAAAATTATTGTTCACCGTGAATACTTTTGCTTCCGATGTTACGTATGATATATGATTTATCTGTGATGCATTTAGTTTCTTTTTGCTTGTTTTTCTGGGGTTTTATGTATATGGCATTATTGAGAGTAATTTATTCTGGGTTCAGTAGAGGACTCCTCCCTTCATAAGAGGAACACAATGAATGGGAAATCTGCAATATTTAGTATCGTTTCATTCAATCCTTTGTTTTCTTGGAATCTGTGAGGTTGTTTGGCTTTTGAAAGTCAACAAGTTTAATGGCGATTTTGAGCATAATGTAACGGATGTAAAATGCGTTGTTACACGAAATCAGAAGGAAACGCAATATGCAGAATGTTAAAATGGAAAAAAAAAAGAGAGCAAATTTATAAGGCATGTGTTCTTTTTTACTGCACATTTCTTAGTGGTTTACACATTTTACACGCTGTTATGTTTAAAAAGGCATCAAGTTTAATAATGAACATAATCTACTCAGCTGGGTTTATCGTAAAACAATTTCAACAATTGATGTAACTTTCCACTTGAGGGCTTCTTCTGGCGGTTCTTGGCTCGAGGCGGCCGGTGCACATTGACGTTGGGGTAAATATTTATGGTTTTGTTTGGAGAGGCTGAGCCAGTGGTTAGTTTTGGGCGCATGCAAGTGGAGGGGGCAGTTTCTTCTGCCGGCCCCATGCGAATTCCCCCCCCGAGCACCAGCACCACTACCCCCATCCGCCTGCCCCTGCTCCAGCTGGAGCTCATCTCCCAGCTCTTAACCATCCTCCCCCTGATCAGGGGCACCCTGGGAGAGAGGAGTACCAGGTCATACAGGGTGCCGACCGACTTGCCTGCCTCATTCCCCACGGGGATCTGCCTCCGGTGGGCACACCACCCTCATGCTGACCTGCACCCTTGTATCCAGGGATGTGAACAACGTCTTTTTTTAAAAATTATTACGGTGCGGTACAGCTCACCTCCCCGCATATTCTTCCAAATATCATGGTAATTATCACAGAAATTGTAATGACAGCCTACACATTTAGCTCTATCTTTCAAAATTAAGTAGCAACAGTAGTATTTATTAATAATAAACTCGAATATTTTGGTTACAGTTATTGATGCTGGTTGCAGCAAATAGTTTTTTTTTTTTCTTTTTTTTTGTCCTGCAGTTTTTTAGGACTTTAGGGACAGCCGGTAGCATAGTGGTTAGAACTACTGCCTTCGGATCCAAAAGTCGGAGGTGTGATCCCCACCTCTGGCTGCGGTACCCTCGAGCAACATCCTTACCCTGAATTGCTCCAGTAAAATTACCCAGCTGTATAAATGCGTAAATAACTATGACCTTAATACTGTATGTCGCTTTGGAGAAAAGCATCAGCTAAACGAATAAATGTGAACTTGCCTGCGATGTGTTTGGACTGGGGTTCAGGCTTGTTTGTGGAGGGGAAACTGAGAAAAGGGTGCCCTCTACAGGAGGGCTGTGACTTTACTTGTGAGGGCAGAGGTGATGCTCCTCGGGGAGAGCCCAGTCTCTGTAGGCCCTCATGAATGTGACGCTGGCTGCAGTCCCACAATTTACCGCTGTCCTGCTAATGCTGCCAGGTGGAAGGCTTACAGTTTCGGAGTTTGTGCAACGTAACACAAGAACTGACATTAAAACTGGAAAGAAGACGCTATTAGCAGAGATCAAAAGTATATTCTGCTTATATTCTCCAATAGCGCTTATAATTCCATACATATACTATATAAAATGGTAAATGCGAGAAGTAAAATTATTTTAACTAATTAAAATTAGTATAAATTATTTTTTTCTAAATTCGTAAATATATTTATAGATTTAAATCGTGTTTTTTTGCCAAAGCAACTTACTCTTTCAAGCCACCTACAATTATTATTTATTAATTGATACAGCTGGTTAATTTTTACTGGAGAAATTCAGGACGGGAGCTTTGCTCAAGGGTACTACAGTAGTAGGGAGGATTTACCCTACCAGATGGCCCTTATAAATGTGTTTTTTTTAATTGGTAAGGAGGGCACTTTATATGTGCGGGGACACAAATAAGTCACGCTAGTGATTTACTGTGATTTAGTGATCTGGGTTATATTCTGGGATACGTTCTCTTCTGAATGTGCACTTTGTGGCAGTTTCGCCGAGACCCACACCCTGACTTCCCATGGCTCAGCCAGCGATAGGGGGGCTGCGGGCTCAAGCATACATCCATTTTTAGGGCTGTGAACACCAGTATAAAAACTGAGCTCCGCACTTGAATCTCTCTTTTGCCACGGAGTCCCTGGCTGCTTCGCTGAAAGAACAATGCAGCAGCAGCTGAAACCGTGTCCTCCGAGACTAATCTGCCTGCCAGTCGGGCCCCGCGAGCCATTTTCATTGCGTTTCCCAGTCACTTCACGGGGCTGGTGACAAATTTGAGTTTACACTTGTGGTTTGGATTGTCATGAAATATTTTCAGACACTTTAACCCCACAAAGCACCTTTTGCATTCTGAAATTATTACTGCATGTCTGGATTGTTTTCTCGTTTCCATATCTGATTTAGCGGTGCTGTCAGAGCAATAAATCCAACGGCTCACTCACTTGAAGGGTAAAGTCGGGGTGAGCGGGCTGTCAGAGGAACAGGTAGAGCTACACACTCGCTTCCCTGGAGCCTTTTCACGCAATAAACGATTTTCCTCCAGGGAGGGCAGGATGCAGAATGCATGATGGGGGAGCGGCAGCCGTGTCACATGCGGCAGCTGTTTTGATTTTGCATGCATCCACATTAAACACCGCGATGCAAAAGTATTGTGATAAGCTCCAAAAATGAAAGAAAACAGGGATTAAAAAGGAGCTAAATGACAACTAAAACAATGTGGAAAACAGCCTGTTATATTAAGGAAAGTAAATCTGGGTGTCATACCCCAGTGTGACTTGGGACATCACATTTTGTTGAAATTTAGAGCTTTTCCATTATATTTTAGTCATTTTTAGTCATTTTTTTAGTCATCGTCCCATCCGACCTTTTTCTCTTGCACTGAGTTTGTAAATAATTTCTTTTTCTAATTAAACCATCCATCTGGTCCTACTATTGGATTCTGACCAAGTAACCAGAGTGTTTGAATCTGATCTAAGGTCATTCGGGGCCTCAGCTAGTCAGTTCAAGTACCCAGTACTTTGCTCAGTGTACTTTAAGTGTTATTGGTCAATTTTGTCGCTGAACAGATGACACCCGCTCTATTTCTGAGAAAATCTCAAGAAGCATGCGTCGTGTTAAAACGCAGCGTTCGCCAGAACTTTCAGAAAACAGAATAAGAGCTTAAATATCTGAATTCAAGCAGCAGGCTAGAGACGGACGAGGACTAATACATTTCCATATATACCACGGAGGAGAGGTGGGGGCTTGCAAACAGACCGCCGAAAAATGAAAAAAAAAAAAAATTCCCAAAATAGTTTCATAAACACTGACTTATTGGAGCTTAGGTTCTGTGACAGAAAACATCATTTGGAATGTGTGACCCCTCAAAGTGCAGCATTTATCCCAGCCTGTTTACCTGTCATGTTTTTCCTGGACAGCACGACTTCGCTCATCGCTGGCCTTTTCACTGCCCGGAAAGACCCGTAGAGAAAGCACGGTCTTTTCAGCCGGCCCCTGAGGAGGGTCTTGATCTGCTGGGGGCCGTCTCCTGTGCATAATTATTAACATGCAATATTAACAGGCGTTTTGCTTCTAGCTTGTTCACGTAATAGTTAGGAGTAGCTGGGGTAGTTAACTGACCGGGCAGCGCGGCGGCACAGCGAGTAGCCCTGCTGTCTCACAGCACCTGGGTGGTGCGAGAGGGTGTGGGTTTGATCCCTGCTCAGTCTGTGCGGAGTTTAAAAGTTCTTGCTGTGTCTGTCTGGGTTTCTTCCGGGTGCTCTGGTTTCCTCCCACAGTCCGAAGAACTGCTGTTCAGGTTCACCCATTGTGTGTGTGTTCCACTGATGTATGGATGAGTGACTCAGTGTAAATAGTGTATCTAGCAGTGTAAGTCACCGTGATGAATAAGGTGTGTAGGCTGATAGCACTACATAGAGTTTGTTGGAAGTAATAATAAATAAATAAATGTAAATGTAGGGGTATCACAGGTTGTCTTCCATAAACATTCGAGCCCATGGTGTTTCTGCTGCCGGCACTGTTCCCTCAATCCGTTCAATCTCTCTGGTGCCCGGTGTCTCCAAGGTAACACAAACACTGGCCGGAGACACCACTTGTGACACTAAGGACAAAAAAACGCCTCGCAGTGAAAAACCGAGCATTTAAATTTTTCCTTTTCGCCACACTCATTTCCACATTTTGGAACATCTGGTGTTCATCCCTCCGCAGTTTCCTTTCTATTTCCGACCCTCTGGAAATATAACCGACGATTACATGAAACGGTTAGGATTTAATTAGCCTTTCACAAACAAAGCTTTAATTGCTCCCAAATCAGTGTCATGTCAGTTATCTTCTTTGGGCTATTTTTGTCTCGGTGACGCCTCAGCTGCTCGCGAGATGTTCTCTGTAGCCGTCTGGCCCCTGCAGCCGACAGCGGGGGTATGAGGCTGCATTAGCGTGCCTCTCGACTACAGGGGATCAGGCAGCGATGGAATCACTCCCCGTCTCGACTTTGAAATCCTCGAAGGCCGGGGGGGGGGGGGTGGGCTTTGGCTCCGAGCTAAAGCAGTCTCACCTTTGCCACATCAAACGGTGCGCTGCTTTATTTTAGGCACCTTTCCGCTGGCTCCTGAGGACCGAAATAAAACCTGCGGCTGGGGAGGATGAGGATTTCAGGTTGCGAGAGCTGGAATGCCAGTTAGGGGCAGTGGTGGAAAAAGCGCAACGGTCTACTTGGTCGTGTTCAAGTACCGCTGCTTGTTTCTCTTCTGCGTTTCAGAAACAAACGTCAGTCGCCGAGGACGGAGGCCTGGATGCCTGCGTCTCCAGGAAAAAAAAAAACGATGTCTCCGTAGTTGCTGATTCGGTTTTGTAACGACACGTCTGCACGAGTAGCTCCCGCACGATCGCGTTTCCGTCTCAATCAATTCCCAGCGAAGGGACGACATCGTTGTGGTGCCGTTGACCTCCTGACAATGTGTGGACAATGTCGTGAAAAAAAATGACATTCCGAAGTCTGAACAGGGTCATATCGAAACTGTCGCGATGCCGTTTATAATGACTTTCAGATGGCTGCTTGTGTTACGTATTCCAGGAACGTTCCCGCCAAGATGTTTCAGTATCTACTGTAAAGGTTTCCTGTTTAGAACTGTCTTCGCCATATGGGGTGCAGTGGCGCAGCGGGTTTGACTCGGTCTGGGGTTCGAGTCCTGCTTGGGGTGCCTTGCAATGGACTGGCGTCCCATCCTGGGTGTGTCCCCTCCCCCTCCAGCCTTGTGCCCTGTTTTGCCAGATTAGGCTCCGGTTTGCCGCGACCCCACTTGGGACAAGCGGTTTGCCATGTGTTACATCTGTAAGGGAGGGGAGGTTATATGGTCACTTTCAGAGCTAATTACACCCTGACTTAGGCAGTGATGAACCGACTCTGTTTTCCTGAGTTTAGGAGAGGTGTGACGTTACCGAAACTAATGTGACAGTGCGCACGCATCTCCCTGGCATGGTGCGTTTCAGCATTGTGGCGGCGCTGCAGACGTACAAAGGCAATGCGGTCGCGACCTTTTTTACAGCGTAATTGTGTTTGTTTGGTTTGCCCGAGCATCTGGAAAACATTACCACGTCTGCGTCCGAAACTGGTGCTTCGGCCTTCGTTTGTGCCTCCAGAGCCACGAGAGCCGCAGAAAGCCAAACGGATCTCCTTAATGTGCTTTGTGCCCTGGTGCGTCCGCAGCGCTCAGCTGCCTGGGGCTTCATGCGGGGAAAGCGTTTGCGTCTCTTAAACCAGCTCCTGCTTTTCGTCTTTATTTCATCTGCCGCATTTAAGCGACTCCTCGACGATTTTAACATTCTTGTTAAAACCTGACTGTATTTTCAGTTTGTTGCACAATACCGTTTTCTCACATATATTTAAAGTAAAAAATTCCAAGAGGGACGTTTTTACTTAACCCTTGAGTACGGTTCACAACACACGTATCTAGAGGTGAACGTAGCTAGGCAAGAACGTGCGATCGAAACGTTTACGAAATCGGAGGACGTAAGAATATCAAGCTTTACTTGACCGGTTCACTGTTTACAATTACCGTATTTGTTTTCAGATTAAAAATCAGTCCACCGGATGATTACGTACGAATGTAATCCAAGCACTGCATTCTGTAATATAAATTTGTAATTGTAACTTTCGAACGGTATAACCCACTGACGAGGGAGAACAAGCCTGGGTTACTACAAAGCATGAAGCGGGGCTTTTGCGGAGCTCGGCCGGCCTCCGTGGGAGGAAGCGGCATCGACCCCCGGCATTTGATGAGGCGGACAAGGCCGAGTGGGATGACCTAAGGCTGTGAGGGTCAGGAAGTGGAGCGATGACCCAGAAGGTGGGATAAAGGGTACCCAGAGGTGTGTGAATTATCCAGGCCACACTCTTAAGAAGAGGTTTCTTCCCCACGGCGCTTAATGTGGTCCTGTCAGCAATGGAGAGGGGCTGCTTAGGGCATTGGGTAGCTTCATTTTTTGACCAAGAGCCTCATGTCGGGTTGAACCGGTTTTTCCTAAAGGTCTTTCACCATGACACTCTACTTAGGATTCCGCCATGGATTTTTATTGGTCTTCCAAATGCTGATGCCTAGTTAAATGCAATCGCAGTTTTCCTTGCAATATTTTTATTTCAGCTGGTCTAGAGCAGAGGGGTGCGGTGGCACAGCAGGTTTGGTCAGGGCCTGCTGTGGGGTGGGTCTGGGGTTCGACCCCTGCTTGGGGTGCCCTGTGGCAGACTGGCGTCCCGTCCTGGGTGTGTCCCCTCCAGCCCTGTGCTACCGGGTTAGGCTCTGGTTCACCGTGACTCCGCTCGGGACAAGCAGTTTCAGACCGTGTGTTTATATGTACATGTATGCATCAGTGAATTTTCAGCTACACTCACAGAGATCGGAGTCCTCTTAAGACACAGTTTTTGATAACAATAAAAATATCTGGTTGCCGATTCAGGAAAATTAGATCAATGTGCAAACGAGTTTAAATTCTGTCGCTCTGGACAAAACAGTATTCTGAGCAGCAGTGAAAGTGAGAGTGAAACCACAGGGACACTTCCCAGGAGTGAGTGATTTTGCCAGTCCGCCATATCGATCTCATATTCAAAGGGGAGGGGGGTGGCGTAGTGGGTTAGACCGGGTCCTGCTCTCCAGTGGGTGCATTGCGATGGATTGGCGTCCCGTCCTGGCTGTGTCCCCTCTCCCTCCAGCCTTTCGCCCTGTGTTGCCAGGTTAGGCTCCGGCTCCCTGCAACCCTGTATGGGACGAGTGGTTTCAGATGGTGTGTGTGTGTGTATGAGCAACAGGGTCTATGAACCCTCCATGCGTGAGACTGACGAACCCAAGCGGGGCCAGCATCCAGTCCCTGACGAGCGCTTCAAACTGTCTATTTTTATAAGGTGCCGTAAAGTGGCTGTGGTGCTGGGAGAGAGGAACTGACCCCTGCCCTGGAGGCGAGAGCGTCAGCCGAGTTCGGCTGCTCCGTATCTAGTCGACGCTCTCCGCTCCCTGTGAGGCAGAGGTTCAGAAATCCATCATCCACGACTTGCCCCCTGTTTTCATTTCCCCGTGAACGGCGTTCGGTGTAACTCGCACACCGGACCCCCCGCGCAGAAATTCAATGCATAGCTAACCGAGCACGTCTCGGTTTATGTAAATGTTTGAGTACACGTGAGTATCCCGAAAGCCTATGTAAAATACACCAAGCACGATTCTAACACGCGGCCCCCCACCAACTTTCTGTGGATCGGTGAGGTTTCTGGCTCACCGTTGGCCAAAGCAAACACTCGAGCGGTCGCACAGTTCCCGCGAGTCCCTGTACTGGTGGGCTGATAAAATACGATAAGAGCTATTTGGCAACGGGAGGCATTGTAATCACTTGATTACAGACCGTTTTGGCTTTGTTTCTCTCTGTCTCGGACTATTTGTTTTCCATTTCAACCCGATTAACAATTCTCCCTTTTACAGAAAGGTTAATAAAATTGTACTGGCGAGGAATTAACTGTAGTGTTCATTTTTACTACGGTGTCATGTATACTTGACAGCCTCTGGAATATGTTGTCAGCAAACAGAATCTGCGTTAAACCCGTGATATTTTTACTGGCATTTCTGTACATAAAATAACATTTAACTACTGTTATTCAGAGGTTATGCCAGCTGTAATAAAGTCACATGAATCTGCACCTTGGCTGGGTGAGTGGATTGTGCGTGGGTTCTTCCAAAGCTCAATTTTCCGCCCTTGACCTCGTGTGTCCCCCTACAGGTTCCTGGCCAAGCTGTCGTCGGTGGGCAGCATTTCGGAGGAGGAGACGTGCGAGAGGCTGAAGGGTCTGGTGCAGAAGCAGGTGCAGATCTGCAAGCGCAACGTAGAGGTGATGGATGCTGTGCGACGTGGGGCCCAGCTGGCCATCGATGAGTGCCAGTACCAATTCCGCAACCGCCGCTGGAACTGCTCCACTGTGGATACTCTGCCCATCTTCGGCAAAGTGGTTGCCCAAGGTGAGAGGGTCCTCCTGGGCAGTGTGGCACCCTTTACCAAATAAGTAGTGGAATGGTACTGTACCACGCTACAGCTGGAACCAGGAAGAGGAAGTGAGCAAGTATCGGGGACAGCAAGTACTGTAGCGGTTAGAGTTGCTTCCTTTGACTCTGAAGGTTACATGTTTAAATCTCACCTATTGCTGTAGCACCCAGGGGGCATGCTGGCGTGGTGGGTTTAGCCAAGGCTCACTGTGTGGCGGGTCTAGGGTTCGAGCCCCGCTTGGAGTGCCTTTCAGGAGACTGGCGTCCCGGCAACCTGTCCGGGGCGCATCCCCTCAGCCTTGCGTCCTGGCGTGGGTTCCGGCTCGCTGGGTCAAGCACTTGCATGTGTTATGTGTGTGCTGTAGTACTCTTGAGCAAAATACTCACTCCAATAAAAATTTCCTAGCTGCATAAATGGGTAAATAACTGTTAGATGCTTAACACATTAAGTTGCTTTGCAGAAAAGAGCAGGCTAAAGGGTAACACTGTATTACGGTAAATCTAGCATCTGCTAAAGTCCAAAAGAGGCATTTTTTCATATATACTACTGTCAGATGCTGAGCACAGTGGGTGTATTTCCACTCCTGAGTCAAAGTTTTTCTGAAAACTTAGAGCAGAGACATTTTTTTTTTTTTAATTGCGGATGAAGTGCAACCGAAAGGGTCAACAACATAGTGGAGGGTCCGGCTTGTTTCAGTAGGATCAAGTTCATTACCAGACCTTGTTGGGCTCTCATCTACATTTATTCATTTAGCTGATGTTATTCTCAGAGCAGCTTACAATGGTAAATTCTCTACAACTCCTTACCCTTTATAACTGGGTATTCTTACTGGAGCAATTTTAGGGTAAGGAACTCGCTCAAGGGTACTATAGCATCATGTGAGATTCAAACCAGTAACCTCCAGACCCAAAAGCAGCAGCTGTAGTCATTCTGCTATCACCTGCCTCACGATGCTCAAGCATAGCCCAAGGTTCAGCGTTGACTTGGCTGTCTAAAGAGAATGTATTCTGCAGTTTAGTGTAACATCAGAAGGGGCTGGCAAAGAGCAACAACCCTCTGGAGGCCCAACATAGGATTGCCATCGGAAGAGTGAAACACTTTCCTGTACCAAATGTTCATCATCTTTCCCATCTTCCCTATGCAGAACGTGAACGAAAGATAACTCGGCACATCATCTAATAAACCATGACCCACTGATTTTTGCTTTTCCCCATTGTTGTGTAGTAAAAATGGTTGATGTTATTGGCAGATGACTTTTTTTGCTTAACAGATGACTGCATACAATATCAAACAGCATGGAATTTTTACACGTTCAGATATTTTAACAGATTTATGCTCAGAACATTTCAAGGATTCAGTGAAAGGATCCTGTGGTTATAACCTCCTGGTACTAAGCCCAGCTCTTTAACCACCCCCCTGTTCTTTAGGTACCAGAGAGGCTGCTTTTGTGTACGCCATCTCCTCTGCAAGTGTGGCACTGGCCGTGACCCGGGCTTGCAGCAGCGGGGAGCTGGAGAAGTGCGGCTGTGATCGCAATGTTCATGGGATCAGTCCAGAGGGTAGGCCTCTACTCTCACTACACCACCACACTGTGTCTGTACTTCCTCTGTGTTGGATTTGGTTCCACGTTGCCTCTGCATGGTTTTAAACAGCCTCTATACTGTGTGGTCTACCTGAACATGCCCTCTTCTCCTGCAGGGTTCCAGTGGTCCGGCTGCTCGGATAACATCGCCTATGGGGTGGCGTTCTCCCAGTCCTTTGTGGACGTACGGGAGAGGGGCAAGGGCTCGTCATCCAGTAGAGCGCTAATGAACCTCCACAATAACGAAGCAGGGAGGAAGGTACAGTATCCTAATAATAAACGCATTGCACGGTTTGTATCATCTCACTTACTGAGAGCTAGTGGATGACTGGAAGGAACGTAGTTTATATAATTTTTGGGACTGATTGGTTTAAAATTAAACTCACAGTCAAGAGTAGCTGCTGTAGGAAACTATGGACTGTCTGAATACTTTCTAATAAATATTTAGTGCTTATTGTTTTCTATAAAACTGTCAGTGATTTTTCTTTAAATTCTTTTATAGAGGACTTTAACTTGAAGCACTTTCCGTTTTATTATAAACTGCCTGCCATTTTTATTAATGCAGTGAAGCTTGTGTTACGTATTTAGCTGCGGACCCTCATTTTCTATTGCACGGAAGTGTCAAGTCAAGGAATATCGATTACTTGGTATTGTAACTTGACTATGAAAGAGAAGATGTCTTGTAAAATTAACGAGGACATGTTACGATGACTCGGAGTCATGCATTTCTTGGGACTTTTTTGTATACGAGACTGTAGTGATCCATGGTCCCAGACTTTGTGCCAAGTGGTCAAAGGGAGTATAGGTTGGGCACACCCTCAGCACTACGGCTGAGAACACCGATGCAGGACCAGGAGGAAAGACGCTGAACATACTCTCTCCCTGGTGTCCAGGCAATTCTGAACAACATGCGGGTGGAGTGCAAGTGCCATGGAGTGTCTGGCTCCTGTGAGGTGAAAACGTGCTGGAAGGCCATGCCCCCATTCCGCAAGGTGGGCAACATCATCAAAGAGAAGTTTGACGGTGCCACAGAAGTGGAGCAGCGGAAGATCGGCACCACAAAGGTGCTGGTGCCCAAGAACTCGCAATTCAAGCCCCACACAGAGGAGGACCTGGTCTATCTGGATCCAAGCCCGGACTTCTGCGACCAGGACCCTCGGAGTGGGGTTCTGGGCACGACTGGCCGCTACTGCAACAAGACGTCCAAGGCCATCGATGGCTGCGAGCTCATGTGCTGTGGCCGCGGTTTCCACACGGAAGAGGTGGAGGTGGTGGACAGGTGCAGCTGCAAGTTTCACTGGTGTTGCTACGTCAAGTGCAAGCAGTGCCACAAGATGGTGGAAATGCACACGTGCCGGTGATCCCCGCTGCTCCCTGCATGAACACAGGACCGGGAAATGAACACACGCAACAAGGGAAAGGCGGTCCCGTCAATGCGATTCCGCATGATAATTGGAAAGAAATATATATAATGGGATGCAAAGACAAAAAAAGATATATATTTTTTAATTTAAAATCCCAAAAAGGATTTGTGTTTTTAGTGCCTATTTTTAATTTTGAATTTTTTATTTTTTTTTTTTTTTGCTTTTCATTTTTTTTTTTTTTTTTAATTTATTTTGAGTAATGTTAGAAAAGAACCCAGAGGTAATTTTGCTTCCAAAAAGCTGGACTCAGAGAGTGGTGGAGGCAGGAGGCGATGCGGACAAGTGGGACCAGAAGGGGTTTGGGGGGGTGGGCAGTCGCACGAGAGGTACCTCCTCCTCCGTTATCAATGCTGCTTTAAAGACTGATCTAAATCGATGGACACGAGAGGACAAAAAGAAAAAAAAAAATCCAAGAGACTTTCGAGAAGACACAACAAAAAAGTATTCAGTAGCAGTCCAGGTGTACATTTATGTTTTCTTGGAAAGACAAAAGAGGCATTTCAGGTGTACATGACAGTTTGTTCCTGTAACCCAACTTGCTGCTCGTGGTTTTAAAGAAATGTACCGAACATCTCCTATTCTCCATGGGAAATGGAGGCCTGCTTGTCTTCCTCGCGACAACGACACTATTCAAAATGTAAACTGGCTCTTCCTTATAGGGTAAGAAACCCGGCGGACTGTAAACTGTGTTTTCGGCTCGTAACCGAACAGTTCCAGCCGAAAAGAAACAAAGGGGTGTCGAGGTGAACGTCGAGTGGCTCGGGCACATCTGCTGATCCATTTGTGCACCTTGATGCTCACCTACACTGATGCTGCCGCTTCTGCTGGGCTGTTTCCATGTTTTTTGCAGATGAGGTGTTTACTTGCCGGTTGGCTTGGGGCAGTTGGACCACGGATGTTGTGCACATTAACTTTAGCACTTTTCCTCTCCAGGCGCACATACCGAAAACAAATCCTCCAGCATTCCCTATTCCATTGATGAGGGGCAGAATGACTGAATTATTTAAGACAAATATGTACAACTACCATAATGCCAAGCTTCCTATAGTAAATGCTATCCATTATGTTAAATAAAACATAGATCGGTAAAGAACATATACACTGAAGAAGACTATATTACTTATGAATGTATGTTAAATTGAAATATATGCTGTGTCAAAAGAAATTCTTGTCATATTTCTTCTTATTTGAACTGTAAAAGAGTGACCATTGTTCGTTAATGGAACAGTTTACATCAGTGGTGTGTTCTTGTTTTTTTTTTTTTCCTTCATTTCTCTTGATAAAACCATAGTGACTACTGCTGTGATTTCTTAGTTTGTGCTGTCTAGTTGTGGATTTTTCTTTAGCGCTAGTCATGTTTTCCTAGAAGGTGGTCTGTGGAAGACTTCAATAAGTATATTTTATGATCGAAGCGGGGCAGGGGGATAGCACACCGAGTAGCATCGCTGTCTCACAGTGCCTGAGTACGTGGGTTTGATCCCTGCTCAGTCCGTGTTCTCCCTGTGTCTGTGTGGGTTTTCTCCGGGTGCTCTGGTTTCCTCCCACAGTCCAAAGACAGCTATTCAGGTTCACCCACAGTGTGTGAGTAATAGAGTGTGTTTAACTGACATGTGGATGAGTGACCCATGGTAAGCAGTGTAAGTCACCTTGGTGAATAAGGTGTGTGGGCTCAGAACACTACATAGAGCTCATTGGAAGTTGCTTTGGAGAAAGTGTCTGCTAAATAAATAAATGTAAAGTTTATCTTTGTAAGCTTTTCATTAGCAATTGCCATCTTGGAACTAGCCCACCTGTCCTCCAGCACTCATACTCAGGAGTAAAGGATGAACAGCAGGTTGTAGTATGCCTGGTGTGAAGCTGATGGGATCACAAAAGCCATTTTCCTGTCATTTTGGAAGTCCTTTGTGATGTCATTCAAGGGCCGAGCACTGCATATGGAAGGAGTTCAGATCATTTCTTTAGCACACAGTTTCCCCCATTGAACAAGCTCTATACCCAGAATGCTTGCGTGAGCACGTCTTGAGTTAGAAACGCAGAGGCACTTCCGTCCTGCCGAACACCAGCAGAGGTCAGGCATCTCCTGAACACCTCCGGTCACAGTGCAGGACCATGGTTGGACGGCCGTACAGTCTGCACTAAAACTTGCACATCTTCCCTTAACACCTGCCTTTATACAGTTTACATAAATTATCCGGCATTTACTTGCATAATGATACTCTGGAAATGAAAATATAGCTGCTAATAACTTATTGATGTTCAGCAATGCAATATGTTTATATTAATTTATGTCATCAATATACGATTATTGTGTATCGTATGTCATATATAATGAATACACGTGGCAAAATCTGATTTAATATAAACATTCATTGCCTGGTTAATGCTATGCATGCTTCAGGATGGTGCACTTTTATGACGGTGCCATTTTTAGACCATGTTCACAAATGTTCTTTGTAGGGATCACACTCATAAATGCATTATATTTAAAATTCATGTCTTGGACCAAACCTGCACAACATACCAATAATATTTACATTATATTGCATTTATTTATTTCGCAGATGCTTTTGTCCAAAGCGACTTCCAACAAACTCTATGTAGTGTTATGAGCCCACACACCTTATTCACCATGGTGACTTACACTGCTAGATACAACACTCATCCATACATCAGTGAAACACACTCTCTCTGTCACTCATACATTATTTGCCTGTGGTGCAGTTTCTGCATGTGCATTTCTTACAGACAGAAGGAATGAGCATCAATATTCATGAATTATTTGGAAACACAGGTCTAAACCATACATTATAATGTATATCGAGCATTAACTACAGAAAGCATTCTATTTCTCTGTATTTTTGATGGGGAAAATAAAATAGAGAGACATTAATTATTAAATAAATACACACGTATGCTGTAATATTTATATTTTCCGATAAAGTGTATTGTGCATATTTTGCATAATACAAATCATACAATATTTTAAAATATTGTAGAATCCGAACTGTGCCGGGTTCTAGAATTGAGGCAGTATTTGGTGGCCTTGCAGAGGGTTTTATTAAGAACATAAAACAAATACTGAAACAAACACAGAAGAAAAACAAACAGGAGCAGCAACCACATCCACATCGACAGCTCCACAACACGATGACTCCGGTCCTCCTTCAATCTGTTGAATATTATGGTTAAAAAACGTGGGACTAGTACTGAAAATGTAAGTCAGGTGGGTTTTCAGTTTGAAATTCTTGCTGTATTTGATGTGCAATGCATGATTTCAACAAAGTTATGCCAAAATAACTATTTCCCAACTAAAACTGCACCAGTCCTAGAACCTCAAATGACGGGATATTTAACTTAATTGTGCAGTTGGTTGACACGTGTGGTTGGGTCCCTAACCCCGATGTTGATCAGGCACTGTGCATATAAAATCAGATTGTCTGACTGTGATTTGTGTATATCCAATGCATATATGAATATTTAGCACAAAACATGTCTCAACAAGCCTCGTGTCCACAGATGGAGAAAAAAAAAAAAAAATCAGGTGTGAAAAGGAACTGGAGAATGACCGTCTTAGTTTAAATTTATATTTCTTTGAGCTGTGATAGCTCTGCTAGGAATTTTATTTATTTTTTTTTGACATTATCGCTATTATTCTACCATGACCATAAACGAAATGTTTTCCACATTCTTTGGGAGAAACTGCGGTCTATAAAAATGGTCTATGTTCTGATTCGATTAAAGCCCACTTGTGTTTGCCAGTTTTGGTTAACCCTACGAATAAAGCCAAGATTAGCATAATGTGAAAATTTATAGAGCAATGAAGTATGTGGAGAGATGTGACCTCTTAATGAAATGAAAGTGCAAAGCCCATTATGACTCGGTGCCTCTTGCAAAACGCTCATAATATGCAGAATTGCAGCCCCAGAACAGTGCATTGATAAATTCAAAACTGTTGCATTCCTACTGTAGCCTAATGCACCCTCATCTGTATCTTAGAATTCTAGCTGTCAGAGGCTTTCTGTCATATTCTATGTAATTCAGTCAGTCTAATACAAATGCCCATTCACAAATCAGGCTGATGCCTATAGAAGTAATTTTTGCGTGCCCTTGCTTCATCATGTATTTTGGAGAAAAGAAGAGACAAAGTTTGGGAAAGCTGTGACTTCACTGTGTCCGATTCAACTGAAACTGTGTATAAAAAGGTAGATCCATCATAGTGCAAGAATCCACAGGGATTACGATCAAATGAAGACCACATGGCATCCCACCCTTGACTTCTGCATGTAATTCTACCCACAATATTTTTTCAGAGGTCTGTCTCCAATGGGCTCTCGGTGTCTTCGGTCCAAGGATAGGAGTAGACAGAATCTGCGGTAACTGTATGTTATTGCACGCCCCAAAATAAAAACCAAGGCATTGCCGTTCGGCCGAGTTACCTCACTGAAGTTCTGCCTTGGACCTCAGCCGAATCCCCTGTAATACCGCCGCATCCTGTGTGTGTGGAAGCTGGAGATACTATGCCTAAGGATGCCATTGTTTTAGCTTGACTCTCTTAGCATGCACTGCAACAATAATCAGACGAATGGAAGCACTGATTGGGGATTTCGGATCTAGTCCCCACAGAGGTGGCAAATGCACACAAGGGAGGCATTTCGAGGAAAACACCGACTAATTTGGTGGTATTCCCCATAATGTAACTCATTCCCCACAATGGAACCCAGTAATTACAATTGCAATATGAAGAGCTGCTTTGTCTAAAAAAAAAAATCGATACTAAGCCCAGCAAACGTCACTAGGCGCAATTGACCGAAAGAGCATGATTTTGGCAAATATTACACACTGGAGAATGTACCTCTCAGTACTCCCTTTGATGGAAATACCTGCCAGTAATTTAATATTTGAAAGAATTCTTCAGAGACATAACGTAATTATCAAGCCCCAATTCGTTCGCAGCACTTGCAGATCAAAGACTGGGCCTTTCAGCTACTCTTAATATGACTTTCTGCAATCTGCCGAGAAACATTTCTAAGAATGGGCCGCAATGAAGGAGTTATAGTGCGCCGAATTGCTGGCCAGGGGAAGCAAATCGCTCCAAGGGGTTTTATTATCCCTCCGAGAGCCTTGATATGCACCGCTAAGGAACCGATACTTGGCATTCCGCTCCAGATGTCATCTTTTCAACCAACAAAATACAGTGGCATTATCTTAAATATACAATATATTTACACTTCAACACAGCCGCGCACAGAGATGTAGAGCTTTGTGATCGTGTCTGCAAAGCTACAAACCGGGGACCAGGTTTCCCTGTAATACAAACAGGTATTTACCCTGGACTGCCTCAAACTCAATAACCTTGCATGCTGGCAGGGAAGGAAAAATTGGAAACGCCTTACTAAGCAGTGCCCACAACATGGTGCACCTGCTAAATGGCAGGAGAAAAAGGCTTGATGAGCAGATTATATTGCCTTTATTATTCCTGAGGAATGTAGAAGTGACTTTCACTTCGTCTGGGAACATAAGTGAGCGAGAGAGAGAGGAGAGAGAAGAGAGGGAGGAAATAAGACGGCATACCCCCTTTTTCCTCTTTCTTTCAATGTAGAGAAATGCTAATAAAACCGGAAGGGTCACTCTTTTTTATTGAAGGTAATTGCACCTGAGCCTCCTCGTTCAGGGCTAATAAATCAAGGAGGAAGAGGCAGCGAGGGAAGGGTTAACTAGCACATGGGTCACAGGGTTAATCCCATTGCTCAGCTGAAATACAGAGGAGGAGGTTTTATTCCAAAGTGCTCTGCAAGCCAGCTTCAAACTGCAGATTTCCACCAACATACTTCTCATATTAAAAGAAAACAAGTTACACAAATGAGACAGATGTTTCTTGTTTGTGATGACAGTTGCGATTCCTTCGCTTCCCCCTTCACCAGCGCACTTGAGTTGTGTAACAAAGAATGGAAGGCTGCTCAGTACGCTGCCCGGACAGCAAAACCCTCAACGCCGTGTGCCGTGAGCTTTGTCCCCCTGCCACCTTCGTCTCTCAGCTGTGGCTCCTGCTTACTGGGAAACACGGCTTAACGTAACTTGGTTTTCCCCCGTTGGTGTGATCCGACATCCCTGCCCGGACCAGTTCGATGAGAGGAGTCAAAATGTTCACTGGGAGCTGAAGTAGGTGGCCCATATCTTCCTTTTATTGCGTCACATCTTGTTTTAACAGAAAAAGTTCCTCACTTAATGGGTATTAAACAACAAAACAACAAAAAACACACACAAATACTGTCTGAACCGCTTGTCCCATACGGGGTCGCAGGGAGCCGGAGTCTAACCCGGCAACCCAGGGCGTAAGGCTGGAGGGGTAGGGGACACACCCGGGACGGGACGCCAGTCCATCGCAAGGCACCCCATGCGGGGCCCGAACCCCAGACCCACCGGAGAGCAGGATGAGGTCCAACCCACTGCGCCACCGTGCCCCCCACAACAAAAAACCTATTTCCAAGATTTCGAATAATTTTTCTGTTACATTGTAGTCAAATAATTTTCAAAATATATAATATTAGTCAAATAATCCAGAAATTCATGGTAGAGACTGGAATCAGCTTCCCTGAATAACCATACTATGCGCACAACACATAAATCTATAAAGTATAATAAGTTGTGTCGCAGGCTTTTTAAACATACACTACTCCTCTGGAAAACTTTCGCTAACTGAGCTTCATTTTGAGCGCATCTACCATGCTTACTACAATTAATTGCTAGTTCTGTAAAAAAAAAAAAAAAAAAAAAAAATTAAATCAGCAAATTATTGCATATTTATAGTTGTGTACTTTTTTTCCCAGTTCCTTGTGGAAATAGATTTAATTCACCTTGCACAGAGGTGTCATACTCTAACTCACTTGAAAGAAAAATGCGTCGTAAATTAATGCATGTGAAATATTGTAAATGCACATGCAAATGACTAGATGTAACCGACAGCGGCTAAAATATATGCATGTAAAATACGTATGAATAAGAAAAACACCTGAAAAACCGAGGTAAATTTTTAAAAATTCATAAGCATGACGTTAGAGCAAAAAACCTTCTGGGACATCACATGTGAACTCTGATATCCCTTATTTAGCTCTTCATTCATTAATAAAATTATTAAATGCCTTTTTGGGGAAGAAACAGATTTTTTTTTTTTTTCCTTCCCTGAAAGCAGTGCCTGCACAAGATAACAGCAGTTTTCCACCTATAACGTAAACCCTTCGAACCCATGATCTTGCGGTCACAAAAATAGGACTGACTTTCCACCTGCATCCTGATTTTTAATCTTCACAGCAACAACATAGAATTGGTATTGGTAAGAAATATGCATTTCTTATACATGGCGTGAAACAGCAGCGGACACACTTGTGTATGACTTCATGACTTTACTCCGCCCACATAGCGAAGGATCCTAGTGGGGGGGGGGGGATGGCCTGAAGGTGCAAGCAAGGCTGGTGGAGCAGGACCCCTGGTGTGAGGGCGGTGGCGGGTGCACTCCAGTGTTATTCCACAAGACAAAGGCGCTCTATTGTGAGGGCCACACGGAGCCCAGTGTGCGATTCGTCTGGAATTTCAAGCTCGGGCGAGCTCCCTTTGTTACGACGACAGCTCCTGAATGCGCGGCATTGTTTTAGTGAACTTTTCCAAACACTGAAAGATTCCTCAGCAACTGCTCAGCCATCGCAGCATGACGCACACGTCCGATATATATATTTACATTTCATTCATCTATAAATACAAACCTCTGTTCAAGTTTATCCATGGTGTCACTGACACACCCACCCCTGCCCTTTGATTTGTTTTGACAAATGTCTTTGCTTTTCTTTTTAAACATCTTCAGATTTTAAACGGCATTAGCATCTCGGATCATATTGGAGTAATTGTTTGGGTGCTTTCTATAGTGTTTTCGTTTTAAGTCCTGGAGAGCCTAAATCGTTCGATTGATAAATTAATCAATTTTTGTACTGAAAAACTGACTCAAGTTTACAAATCCAGACTGAACTAAGCTTGTTCCGTCAGTATTCATACTGAGTTAAACTAAACTTTATCCCATTGTCAGCTCTTTCAAAGGTTCTGCACCTATGTCAGATGGACCCTGTGTATGAATTCATGTCAAGTTTTCTTCACTTAGGCCTTATTGTGACATTATGACATTAGCTGCTTGCAGCAAAACACCAAGGATCTTTTCATATCTCAGTGTTGATAGTTTTAAATGACACCTTTAAGAGCGCTGCAAGTTCAAGTACGTTGCTCTTGAGAAGAAAAACTTGAAGGCGCAGCCTTAACTCCATGATCAAGATCTCTAAACCAGCTGTGATGAACGCCGATCAGCCACGACATTAAAACCACTGACAGGTGACGTGAAGAACATTGACTATCTCGTTACAATGGCACCGGTCAAAGGGTGGGATATATTAAGCAGCAAGTGAACAGTCAGTTCTTGAATTTGATGTGTTGGAAGCAGGAAACATGGGCAAGCGTAAGGATCTGAGCGACTTTGACAAGGGCCGAATTGTGATGGCTGGACGACTGGGTCAGAGCATCTCCAAAACAGCAGGTCTGGTGTGGTGTTCCCGATATGCAGTGGTTAGTACCTACTGAAAGTGGTCCAAGAAAAGACAGCCAGTGAACCGGCAACAGGGTCATGGATGCCCAAGGCTCATTGATGAGCGTAGGGAGCAAAGGCTAACCCGTCTGGTCTGGTCCCACAGAAGAGCTACTGTAGAACAAATAGCTGAAAACCTTAATGCTGGCCGTGATAGAAAGATGTCAGAACACATAGCGCATCGCAGCTTGTTGTATATGGGGCTGCATAGCTGCAGACTGGTCAGAGCACCCATGCTAACCCCTATCCACTGCTGAAAGTGCCAACAATGGGCACGTGAGCATCAGAACTGGACCATGGAGCAATGGAAGAAGGTGGCCTGGTCTGATGAATCACGTTTTGTTTTAGATCATGCGGACGGCCGGGTGCGTGTGCATTATTTACCTGGGGAAGAGGTGGCAGCAGGATGCACTATGGGAAGGAGGCAAGCCGGCAGAGGCAGTGTGATGCTCTGGGCAATGTTCTGCTGAGAAACCCTGGGTCCTGGCATTCATGTGGATGTTACTTTGACACGTACCGCCTCCCCAAAGATTGTTACAGACCACGTACACCCCTTCATGGCAACGGTATTCCCTGATGGCAGTGGCCTCTTTCAGCAGAATAATGTGCCCTGCCACATCGCAAAAATTGTTTAGGAATGGTTTGAGGGACAATGACAAAGAGTTCAAGGAGTTGACTTGGCCTCCAAATTCCCCAGATCTGAACCGATCAATCATCTCTGGGATGTGCTGGAAAAACAAGTTCGATCCATGGAGGCCCCACTTTGCGACTTAAAGGATCTTCTGCTAACGTCTTGGTGCCAGATACCACAGGAGACCTTTAGAGGTCTTGTGGAGTCCATGCCTCGACGGATCAGAGCTTTTTTGGCGGCACGTGGGGGACCTACACGGTATTAGGCAGGTTGTTTCAATATTTTGGCTGATCGGTGTCCGTATGGGAAGTGCAATTAATAAGGAACTGAAGGTCAGGTGGAAAATTATATGAAGGGTGTGTGTGACAGTTCTCTGGTTCTTCTCACAGGATGACATGGGGACTTAACCTTTATCCTTTACCGCACTGAACTGGAACATGGTTTTGGATATGTCTTCCCTATATGTCAAAGGGCAGCAACATACTTTTAAATTAAAATTGCAAGCATAGCTATCATCATTATTGGAGAGAAGTAGTCTAAAACCAGCAGTGTGTGCAGACTCGAGCGCAACAAATATCCAGAAGCCCTGCATCATAGAGTTGCCGGGCTGTTGAGCGTCAATGCTGGTGCAGCTATTTGACGGGTCTGCAGGCCCACCTGCATGGTCCTCATACCAATCCTGCTTGTTCAAACATGGCTGGAACCTCGTCCCTGAGCAGGGGGCTTCTCACCCACTGGGGATGGACTGTCATCTCTCCAGCAGGCTGGTGTGGGAGCAGAGCGGTGCACCTGCATGCTTATTTAGGGCGCCGTGTCACGAAGGGAGACGGCCCATGTGTACACTACATGTATCAGTATGCTGCGGGGGGCATCCTGTCATAACAAGATTATAGGGGGCTGGGGAGGGAACGTGGTACTCCACACATAACCAATGGCCCCAGAGCTGTCAGAATACTGGTGTCTCTCCACAAGCAGAGCCAGAAAGGCCCCTTACAAGGACACCTATAGAAACATGACACAGGGCGGAAAGTATTGAAGCATTAAAATAGATTACACACGGAAACAGATGTCACGATAGGCATGGCATACCAGTTAAAACCGCCGTCCCCCCACGTCCATGGGGTCAACGCACGTAGGCGTCAGTAGGGGGATCTCAGAGATGGGCTGGTTTCTAGGTTCAGGGCACACTGGAGCACTACACTGAAAACCTGCTGCATTCTGGCTGAGGAGCAATCTGTCCTCAGAGAGCGGTCATCACTGTTCAGTTATAATTACTAGCCATCACTTGTTTGACACCTTTGTTCAAGGCAATCTGCAATGTCATTTTCGTATGATGGCGTACTTCCAATTATTTATCCATTTTTCCGGCTGGGTCATTTTTTAGGCAGTTTCTAAGCTGGATCAATGTCCATAAAACCAAAACCCATGCTACGATCTGATCACCTTGTATTCTCGGTAGGGGCAGTACAGCAGGTAACATAACGGGACACCAGCAAAGACTTGCAACAATGATCCTGTTGAACACCAAGGTGTAAAAATGGTAAAAAGTAGCCTTGGATAAAAGTGACAGATTAGAAACAGAGCAACATTTACCTCCTGTTAAATTTGGCAACCGTGGTATGAAACTGTGGCACACTAGTTATCTAGATGAGAGGGAAAGATCTAACAGCATTTACACCTACCCTACCTCTTCCTCATGCCTGTTCAAATGGCCAGAGGTGAAGGTTTGATTTATCACTCTCACTAACATTTGCACAGTACGCAGAACACCAGACCTCACCTGGCCCCCTAACTGAACTTCTTTTAACTTCCGGCTGTATTAGTCCCAGGTGCTGCTCTCCAGCTTCCCCTATTCCTGGCATGCAAAGAAACCTGGTAGTCAAACAGAAGAAGCAACATCATCAAGTCACCATGAAATTCAGCTTCAGTGAACCCAGATGGCACTGGAAGTCAGCTCATATCTTAACTTTTTGTGAATTGAACATTATGTCACATATCAAAAAAAAAAAAAAGCATCAAAAAGAGAATCTCTCAATTTATTCATGGGCTAGGTCATATAAAAAAAAAAAAAAAACCTTAGATGAAGTTATGATTACATTTATTTATTTAGCAGACACTTTTCTCCAAAGCAACTCCCAATGAACTCTGTGTAGTGTTATCAGCCCACACACCTTATTCACCAAGATGAGTCACACTGCTAGATACACTACTTACAATGGGTCACTCATCCATACATCAGTGGAACACACTCACTTTCTGACTCACACACTACGAGGGAACCAGAACAGCATGTCTTTGGAGTGTGGGAGGAAACCAGAGCACTGGAAGAAAACACACAGAGACATGGGGAGAACTTTGAAAGACATTAGTCTGCTTTAAAGTAACTGCATTAACTCGAGAAAACATTAAATTTGTGTTAAAATTCCCAAAAATAACTAAATTTGTCATCACCACAACATACTCAGTGCCTGTTGCCATAAGCATCTGGTCACTTTCATTTTGCTTTATTGTCTACACACTCAATAAAAGTGTAATAATAGAGACATATCTTGATTTATTCTCTGAATAACACACACAGACACACACCATCTGAAACCGCTTGTCCCATATGGGGTCAATAGGTGCTGGAGCTTCAACCCAGCAGTGGAGGGCAGGGGGCTGGGGACACACCCAGGATGGGAGCCAGTCCATTGCAAGGCACCTCATGCAGGACTCGAACCCCAGACCCAGCAGAGAGCAGGACACAGTCCAACCCACTGCGCCATCCCACGCCCCTTCCCTGAATAAGTTCTCTAAAAGTTTTGGATAATGCCATCATGGGAAAAAAATACTTTGTAAGCCTTAACATTTTTCTTAACTTTGAGCTAAATTAAAAAATTTAAGGATACTAAATAAAAAGAAAATAAAAACACTTTCTTCACTAACTTTTATTCAAGGCCATCTGATCTTCATCCCAGAAACTATTTAACATTCATCATCTTGTTAATTACTGAAAAATAAAAATGAAGAAACTTTAAAATGTTTGTATCTTAGAAAATTTGTAACTCAAATACTTGTAACATGAGGACCCCGTGCATATGCAATATTCAGCCTATTATTTTACTGAAACAAGAAGAGCTGAAATTGAAAGTCACCATGCTCATTCTAAGCATTTTGTTCCGTGAGGAGGAAAAAAAAAAAAAAAAATTATGGAGTGGAGGAATATCCACACAAATTCTGGACATGGTGATCGATTGTTTTACAGTATTACAGGGTCTATAATTTATTTTAAGCGAACACGTTGTTTTTGCTTCCCAAGTGATAAAAACAAATATTTCACATTATTAGCGATCACAACGAGCATCCTTCATTCTCTGTCCTTCTGATTCAAAAAGCTCTTTTTTCTCCTCCATGCTGTTTGTTTCAATCAATTATTAAATAAAGGTTAAATATTTAACCACCGCAAATGTACCTGTTTGACAGCTTGACTGATCGGGTTTCCATAAAACACGTTCCATTTAAAGTGCAAATCTGTGATTTCTGTCAGGATAGTGCAGTGTTTCACTTTATGAAACAGGAGGAACTTACCAGATTGCTCGATTCAAGAAAAATTTTGGCATATTCTTCTAAAAGTCAATTCTCAGAATAAGGTTAAAGAAAAATTGCGTCCTTAAGGGTGCCGATCAGAACCATGTTTTGGGTCACTGCTACATGCCTTTGAGCAATACCTTTTACCCTACTGTATAATTTAGGCCACCAGGATGAGGCCTGAAAGCCATTACTCTGGAACAGTGAGTAAACTTTGGGATCTGCCTTGTATTGTTGTGGCAAGTAAAAGTCATTCAAAATCCAGACAGTAACCACAACTTTTTTACACACACACAGTCTACAACCACTTGTCCCAAGGGGGTTGTGGCAAGCTGGAGCCTAACCCAGCAACACAGGGCATGAGGCTGGAGGGGGAGGGGACACACCCAGGGCAGGACGCCAGTCCATCACAAGGCACCCCAGGCAGGATTCGAACCCGAAACCCACAAGAGAGCGGGACCCAGCCAAAAACCCGCTGCGCCACCACGCCCCCCCGCAACTCATTAATTCACAATAACAAATGTGTAACATAATTTACAAGATTTCAGCTTAAACTCTGTTCGCTGGTGTGGAAAACTACCCTCATTATGAGAGTAATGCACACAAAGCAAAGACTTAGATGTATTTTTATTTCGGCGACGTAAACGTACTGCTCTTTCGCACGATGTTGCGGCTGGGAATAACGTGACCGTGTGGAGTTGTGGATCTCACGAGGGAAGGTGAGTGACTGAGACCTGCCCCTGCTTGCATCCCCCAGCGCGATCCGATCTCCGGCTGTCAGCGGTGCCGGGCCATACTGCGACAGGGGCTCAGATAAACGTACTGGCTCCCGCAGGTGCCCCCCGCCTTCTCAGCGCAGAGGTATGCCAGCCATCCTCCACGTGTTCTAATTAATCGCTTTCAGCAGCTCTTTAGCTCAAGTGCCCGCTGACAGGCCGAGCTCCAGAAACGCAAAGAATGCCAGATCACCGAGCTGCTCCGCAAGGAGAAGGAAGAGTGGGGAACGGAACCCCTCAGCCCAGGCTACCGGGACTCTGGGCAGACCTCTTGGATCACCATAGGGTGCGGTCTCTCAAATTGTACTGTAATTGCACTGATAACCACCCATCTCCATTTGAAAACAGTCTTTGCGGGAGGAAAAAAAACCATAAAGCCGGACTCCATCCTGCCACGCTCGCACGGATCAGTCTATTTGTGCGATGACAACTCGGATCTCACAACTCAGTCCCGCAAATCCCAGCCTTGATGTCGAAGACCGCATTTCGCAGCACTGTCTGTTTTCAAAGAGCTTGAACAGATAATTAAAAATTTAAAAGAAAAAAAAAATGTTTTCTCAACATCGAATTTCTCCCGGGGATTTGAGAGCGTAGGAATTGGCCCAAAACGTATTTCCCTTGGGGAACGCAGCGCTAGGCGAACGGAGCGTGTCCTGACAAATCGAGTAGCGAGTCTCTCTGCCGACTACGCAAGCGGCCCCCGATGGCACGCTTAAAATGTACCGCGGTATGCCTCGCTCAGAATTAATGTATGATTTATCACAATTAATTATATTCATCATCACCTTTCAGCTTTCGCCATTATTAAATTTTTCCTTTCTCTCATGATTTAATTGTGCCTTCCATATATTGTTCTACATGAAACTGTCACAGGTATCTATTTCACCATTCACTTTTCAAAAAAATCATTTTACAAATATTTCCAACTGTGGAAAAACTTGGAATATCAACATTTTACTCATAGACTTGGGCCTTTAGATGGAGCCTCAATAAATTTTGTCATCTGCCCAGGAGGGGAGGCTGAGAGCATCTCAACCAGAAGAGTTCGTATCAAGTCTGATATGATGCAGCCAGAGACACCATCTGTCATGGTCCACACTAATGGCGGTGCATCGTTGTTTACAAAACAACTCTTTCTCAGCAATCTGTTAAAAGCCTGGAAGACACAAGTATCCAGAGCCTGTGATGTGTCAGTTGTAACACCGGACTTTTTGTTATAAATTGATTAATTTAGCCGACACTTTTCTCCAAAGCAATTTACAGTGGTAAACCACTTACAGTTAGTCTTTACCCATTTTTCACAACTGGGTAATTTTTCTGGGGCACTTTAAGGTAAATACCTTGCTCAAGGGTACTACAGTTGGAAGTGGGATTCAAACCTGCAACCTTTTCTTTAAGACAGCTGCTACCCAAATTTGCATGCAGATTGGAACATCACCACGCATGCAGGTAAAGAAATCAGGGACAGCTGGTAGAGTAGTGGTTAGAGCTGCTGCTTTTGGCTCCCAAGGTTGCAGGTTTGAATCCCACCTCCAGCTGTAGTACCCTTGAGCAAGGTACTTAACCTAAATTGCTCTAGTAAAATTACCCAGCTGTATAAATGGGTAAATAATTATAGGTACCTTAACATTGTAAGTTGCTTTGGAGAAAAGCATTAGATAAATGAATACATGTGAAAGTTATGGCTCCGTAGCATAAAGGTCCTTGGTTCTAATATCCACCCGTTGCCATAGATTTGCGTGGGGTTACTTACCTGGAAGAATACTCTGCTATGGGTGTGATGCAAATTGCCTTGGAAAAAGGCATAAGGTAAAGAACATAGTTCACATTACTCCTCGCGCCATCTTAGTCTTACCCATCTCATGGACCTGATGACGATTTCATCGAAAACCATGACAGTACTTGCAGTTTCACATTGCCCCCTGCTGGAATTACTTCCTCACATTCTGAGCATCCATAACAAGGTCAAACATCTGTCTCAATTTCACCATTCGTTCACAAAACGAAAATACTGAATTTAGGCTTTTTCAGCAATCTGCTTTAAATTGAGTGCCTTGTTTAAATCTACTGTATGAGAACATAATCCTTTTAAATGAGACTTTGAAGGAAAGTCACATGCATACATGATTTAAATAATGTAAAAGCATGGTAAACAGTTGGTATGCACATGGAATTTAACCTCTTCATATGCTTACTGTACAAAGAGGTAGGACAAAGTCTTTTTCAAACCTTTACCAGATATTCATAGTGGACCTCCCAAGTACAGAAGACCCCAACAACAACGATCTGCATGCCAACAGTGGACTTAAACATCAGCTACAGTAAACGGTTCAGAGCTTTCATATTTTAAGTCACTCTGTGTAAAATATTAAGGGCTCTATGTTGTGTCCGATTCCTCAAGAAGGGAGAGAATATAGGCTAATATAGTAATTTAACAATTTAAAGTGAGAAATTTCTCCTTCCAGCAAACAGGTGCCCATCTCACCTTATGGCAGTGTTATTTCATCTGTAAAGTTGCATGAACTGCATATACATCAGTTTGCTTCACATTCACTAAAGTAAAAAAGATCCAGATTCTTCAGTGTTGGAATCAGTGCTGAAATGCTGCATTTACACACACACACACACACACACAAAAAACTTGCTGTCAAGTTAGAATCAGCCGATAAGATACATACAATTTCTTGAAAACGTTTATTTTGAGAATGTTACTGGAAACATTTTTTTGTTATCAGAATCATTTTAAAAGTGGATAGGACCCTGTTGAGATCAAAACATGGTTCACACTTCACCGTATTAAGAACCTTTCTGTCTTGTTCATTTGCTATGAAGAAAAGCACTTGAACGTGTTTTAGACCTGGAAGGGAACTAGGCAGGGACAAATGTTCCCTGGGTTTTATGACATGCAGCCTATAGGGACGCACTCCCAAGTCTTCATATAAAAGTTAAATACAAGAAATCTTACTCTTACAGGCAGAACTGATTATCAAGGGGGAGAAAAAAAGTTGAATTCCATCACATTCATACGACTTTCAAATTTAAAAATTTTACACTTGTCTCGATCAGAGGACTCGGTTCCCATATACTTACAGGACAGACATCTGTTTTCTGAGATTTAAAGCCAGTAAGTTTTGATGACAATTTCTGCTAAGGAAATAGATGTGTATTTACACATACAAAAACATCGGGTAGGGGCAACCACTTTACTCCCTGCTGCTTTGTGTCCAACTAACCACAGAAACAGGAGCAAAAAAAGTTGCTCATATTTCATGGTGCACGTTATTTGCTTTGCATTAGACATGCAACATTAAGCAACTTCTTGTAACGCTGAGGCATTGAAATGCAATGAAAAGCAACAAAAAAAGCTGCAACACTATAGAGAAAAAAAAAAACCTCATGGCCGGAGTGCCTCTTCTGCTGCATGCCAAGCCGTCAGATGGCAGTACAATCAAGCACAGGCTTCTGATAATGAGAAGACTTTTTTGGGAAAGTAATACACACACAGTCCTACACTAACAAACACGCAGCGATTCAAAAATTTCAAAGTATTTGTGTGACAATTCTGCTCACCCACCGTAAAAACTTGGGGCCAGTGATCAATAGGATTGCCTACGGATTTTTATTTCATACGGCTGTGAGGCTTTTTACCCAAGGGGGGGAATTTCACAGAAATGTGTTACTTTTTGTGTGTCCGTCGGCAATTTTATGGTACGGTCAGCCTCAATAAGCACGTAAGTTACTAAAAAGAACTGATTTAAGAAGTAATAAAGGCAATTAAGGTATACGTTTAATATTTTTTTTTTTTTTTAAAGAATGCATATACAAAGAACAGACAAACAAAGCATTTGGTTTTACACCAAAAGGTTATATGAAATTAGGCTGGAATTAAACCAAATGTTTGATCCACAGAGCATACCATTAAAAGGCCTGTGACAATAAGCTGTTTATGAAGTGGGGGGGGGAGATGAACCCACTACTGACATGGGGTCATATTTTCTTTAAAAAAAAAAAAAAAAAAAAAAAAAAAAAGGTCAGCAGGTAGGTCAAAGCTTTGGTATAATCCAGCCCCTACATTGAAAAGTGTGAAAGTCTCCTTTAATAAAATGAGAACAAGAAAAGAGGTTTTGGTAAAAATGCATAACACTGGCAATCTACAACAACAAATTACATTATTAATTCTGTTAACCTAACCAGAGGAACCAGATACTTGCTTACATGCATTATGACAAGTTCTGGTTAAATGATTCTTGGTCCCTGGCACCACTTGTTCTGCTAACACTGTTAACCTTCCCCATTTGCTGGGGCCTAGAATCCAAGTGAATCTTCTGTAGCACTTCAAACACCAATCACAAACCTGCCCTTTAAATTATCTGGTTAATGTGTCTGAGCTCTATAATGGACCGGGGGCTGGGTGTTACATGTTTAGCTGACTCATTGCAAAAATGGGGGTTGGAGGGACACACACACACACACACGCGCACAACTGTCATCACAGAGTCTGAATGACAACCATTTAAATATGCAAGTCAAATAAGCACTCAGATTCTGGACAAACCTAGAGCCAGCACCCCAAATCTATTTTAGAGCAATTAAGTCACTGAAATTTGGAAATATGGACTGAACTACCACCTGTGTTTTCACATTAAGTTGCCCTACAAGCATCTGTTGCTGAATATCCCAAAGTGGCACTCAAATCAACCAAATCCTTCAACAAATAAAGACAGGGTAACTTGAATCTCAGAACCTCAAAACCCAGTATTTTTTTTTTTTTTTTTTTATAATCATTTCAACCAAACCAGAGAGGCCTACAGCATTACATTTATTGGAACACATTTTAAAAAAGTATAATTAGTTACTCTTTCATTCTTTTGTCCACTGTGGTGTAATGCCGGGCCATTTCTTTGAATCTTTATTGCAGAGTAAAATTCTTTTTTGAATACATTGCTTTTAAGTACAAAGTTGACGAGCAGCCTTAGCAGAGCAAGGGAGAGGAGAGGGCAAAAGACAGGGAAAAGGGAGAGGGATGGAGGGAGGCCACTCATAGCAGCACACATTTGCGCTTCTTCTTGGGCTCTGGGGGCTCCAGAGCTGCCAGTATGGCCTCATCGAACACATTCTTCAGGCCTTTCTGCAAAAAGAACAGGAAGAGAGAGGGAAATGTATCAGAACATTACAACCTGCAAAAGTCAGAGGCACAAGAGCATCTTCAGAAAAAAAAAAAATCTGGGAAAATATAAATCATTTAGTGGACTAATTAGGACAAGCAAAGAATTCAGCAAAATGGCTTTGGAGTAAAATACTCCAATACAATGCTTTTAAGAGTACACTTATGGTGCACGTGTGGACAGGCAATTTCAGAGGCACTGCTCAAGATACCTTAAGACACATACAAAAAAATTCAAAACATCTTTCAATGCATTTCACCTTTCCCAAAATGTACTTTACAAAAGATCAAGAAACCCATGATACAAAACTTGCTCAAGGGACAAAACATGCAAAATGAAATCTGACAGGGAGCAAATTTGCAAATGAAAGTGAACAAGAAAGTGGGGGGTGAAGGTGCAGAGAACACAGGCCCAGAGATGTTCGGTCCTGGTTTAACACACAGGGGGAGGGGGTGAAGGAGAGGAAAGAGGTCAGAACTAAACCAGATCCTAAACTTCAAGAATGGAAAAACCGTGCGAAACCGAAATGCGCAACAGACAAAACACAATGAACACATACGGGTCTGAAAGCTGACCAGGTGACTCGAGACATTCCGGAATTTTCCCTGAACACTTGCCTTGAATCAGGGCTTCGCAACCCTGGGCCGACGGAACAACCATTAGCCCCAGTGTGCTGCCTCACTCTTCACTGAAGAACTGCTTAGTGAGGAGACTTAACTCCTGTCAGGTGATGGCTAACAGGGGAGTGAGCCAGTGCTCTGGACAATAGGCGTTCTGTACAAAGCCGGAGATTACAGTGGGGAGGGGGGGAGGAAGGGGGGGAATAAAAAGCCCCTAGTGCTATGGTCACAGGCTGGCTGAACTAGTATTGTCCCTTGTCAGAAGATAGGATACACACAGATGCAAGAACAAAGAAACACCAGTAATGACAATAAAAGGTCTCACTGTAAATAAACTGTAAAAATGTCCCATGTCTTACTGACTTTAAAGTAAGCGTACCAAGACATTCAGGTCTGAACAGAAAGCCAGTTAAAGGCAGTTTTAACACAGGTCCTGTGTAGACCAAAGACTGATTAAACTTTTCATATTTATTGTAGAAAGACAGGAAAATGGTGCCAATTTAGGATCCTTTATTCATTTCACAAGTGAACAAGAAACTGAGTTCTTTGCAAGATATATGGACACTTCCACTGGCCCAATAAAGCCACAGACTTCCACGTTTAGATTTAATATTCTTTGATTCATTAGTACAAAAAATACAATGACAGAAGGAATGAAAACCTTAAAATTAGTCTTACTTCACAATAAATAATTGAACTCAAAAAAGCTTTAACCACTGAGCTGATAAATTTCTTCACAATTAAAAATAATCAGGGACTACAATTCAAAAACCTTTATATAACAAAGACCATGAAGGTGCCAGTGTAGAGAAGGCATTACCCAAGGGTAAATACAAGCTGGCATCCTTAATAAAGCAATGCCAAAAACATGGCGAAACACCTTCAAACTAGACCAAGAAGGAAATTCAAAAGAATAAAAGAAACAAGAATGTTTCAAAGGTATGAAACTGGATTCAAAGACTAAGAGGTGCCAGATTAGTAACTTGAGCTTTTTCCAAGGAGGGACTGCAAAGGAAGCAGCAGATTTGGAAGGTTGGATGTTCATGGGAGAGGTGGGATGGAGGGGGGGGGGACAGACTTTAGAATATACAGCACTTCCGTTTTCGCTGAGTTTCTGGAGGCTCAAGGGCAGCTAGGATAGCTTCATCAAATACATTCTTCAGACCTCTCTACAAAGACAGAGGAGAGAACAGCACCAAGGTTAGCAGTCAGAGTAAACAAGTTAGAAAGCAGGCAATGAAGTGCAAAGGACAAACAGCAATTAAGGACAAGCTGGGCTTCAACGAAGGCCGATGTGGAAAATGGCAGTGCAAGGACCACAGTGAAGGCGCTGGCTTTGTTAAAACAGAAGCTTTACTTGAAAAAGAGGAAGGAAGTTCAACTAGACCATGGGGAACTGCAAGAGGAAGAGGGGCCTCAACACCAAATGTACAGAAGACAGGATGATTTCTACAGAACCCCAGAAGAGCAGGGTTTAATTTCCTAATGTACATTTGCTGCAAGAGGCATTGATAGATTACAGTGATATTAGCTACATTTCAACTAGGGTTTGCAATCATTACTTGAATTGAGGAACTGTAGAAACATCAAGTCCCTCAATATGAACTATTCAGTTTCACTGGGTTGGGTTGGACTGGTCATGCATCATATAAAGAAGTTTTTTTTAAAAAATGAAATTCTGTGAGGAAAAATGTGGGAAAGTTGCTGTGGCTTGTTGGTAACAACTTAAAATGGAATTGGTAACAACCCTCCCCCGCCCCAGTCCACCAATATCCCAAATCCAAGTACAAGATGCATGTTTAGCTAAGTTTTCCATTTTAGCCAATATTTAAAGGTTATAATAGGAGTACATTCTATGGAAGTGGAATCCTTAAAAAAAAAAAAAGGATGAAAAGCTTCAAGTATATGGGGGTGGTGTAAAAGTAACAAAGTTGTGTAGCTACAGAAAAAGCTTGCCAAATTTGGTTCCAGGTTGAGAGGACAAGTTAATGCCGAGTAGGCCAAGTATAGAATGACAAATGAGTAAAGCACCAGAACGTCAGCATTAATACTACACAATGCAATAAAGTTTTCTAGGAAACTCTGGCCTAGCAAGGAACATTAATTGAAAACAAGCCCATACAACAGAGGAAAATTGTGATTTTGTAAATGGCCACAGGGAAAAAAAAATTAACCTGGACATTCACAGTTTGAATTCCAGAGATCAAGTCCCTAAAGAACATTATTAACAGCTATTATACAGCAGTTAGCACCTATCAGGCAATCCAGATACATAACAAAAAGGAAGAACACACACAATTTGACACTGCACTTAAACTTCAAGACAGACTTAATTAGATAATGAAGCATGTAAGTATAGAGGTATCCTACAAAGTCATAAACTTCATTTAAAGTGAACACTTCAAAAGTTAGTACTACATTAGCCATTTTAAAAAAAATCAAGGAAGCCTAAAGTGAAATGACAAAATGTTTTGAATGTTTTCCACACATTTCCTTGGTCAATCATATTTTACAAAAACTTTTTGGGTAGGACTGGACATGAAATCAAGATTTCATTACACAACTTTCAATGAGAAGCATTTTCTACAATGATCTGCTTTAACACCTGATGTGGAGGGATACTCAATACAGAAAGAAATTGTGTAATGCAAGTAGGCACTGGCTATACAATGGAGGGTAGCTTAAACAGATGCTCTGACCTGCCTGGATATGGATGTCAATTATGACTGCAGTGAGTGAGTGAGTATTATCTGCACAGACACATTCACATACAGATCGCCATTACACCACCAGGACTGCACAGGTTGCGTCATCGAAAGGCCTGCATCAGTACAAGTTAGTTCAGGCCACAACAGCACAAGGAACCATCTGTTAGTCTACTAAAAGATTATGCAGACAAATTTAAAACCATTTTCATGGTAAAGTGAAATTACATTCAGCCTTCAAGGCAATTAAACAATTTTGGATAATATTAAATGTTACCTCTGGAGTATCTAGCTATTGTAGAACTTTTAATAATGGATTATAGTCAAAACACTCATCCAAAGTACTTCAAATCGGGAGGGGGCCCTCAACATTCAGTCAGACAGGGCAAAGAATTTTTTTTTTTTTTTTTTAAAAAATCCACTTACAAAGAACAATTCCACACTAAACCCAGACAAAGGCCAGTCATTCAACTGCAGCAAGTTTTACAGTATGACCAGCTCCGCTCCAACCGAAACAGCTTGGAAAGAACACAAATGGAAAATTTGGTGTACGGGCCGAACAAAGATTAAAGCCTGTGTCTCTCAGTGAATAGGGAAAGTTACTGCCCCCACTTTCTTGTTACAGCATATCTCTATACACTTAAGCATCATCCACTTAGTTTTGATGGAAAGCAGAAGGTACTTACCTTCAGTTGTTACCCAATAATAAATAAAAATATGACCAGAATTCACAGGGAAAAAGATTTAATACCCACATTCACACAGATGCTCAGATTTTTTTTTGTCCTTTATTGTGCTTCAGAGCAGTTGTGTTACACTTATTTTGAGTATGGTGAGTCTTGGGGCAATCGGGTAGGACTTTAGCCATGTAAATAGTATAGTGGCAAGCAGGTTCTTGGAGTTGTACTTTGCCTATAACTTTGCTGTCATTCTTTGGATTTTGATTTATACTTTGAGTTTCCTCTTAAAATAACTTGTCAAATGAAAGACAGTTCATTGAAAACTAAAGGAAGTAGAACACAAGTTATAGTACAGTGTAGTTATGTAGTACCATTATTACAATCCCTTTGTATTCATAGATTAAAGAGTCTAGCTTTCTCCAGTATACCTTTATAAGGATATTTCCAGGAACATGTCAACTGATTTAACCAATAGGTTGCTCCATGATACTTTTAGTTTTGGAATGTGACGGTTAAAAAGCCAACTATAGTTCCAACATAAAATTGTATTTGCCCCTCAGGTAACACCACTTCCTACTTCAAATAAATTTTTGCTACTTTAAACAAGGGGGGGGGGAAAAAAAAAAGTTTTAGTACAAGGTCACCGGGGCAGTCTGATCAAAAACTGTTTTAAAACTACATTTTAGCTGGAGTTTTCATGTTTTTTTTTGCATGTCACTTTGTTCCCCATCAGCATTAAAACATTAAAGACTTAAATGACCGCATGATAAATTCTGTGTCAACTACTTTTAAAGGCTGCTGATGCTTTCTGCTTTTTCAAGAGCCACTCAACCTAATTTTTTTTAAAATGCATAACGGTGAGAAATATTGCCAGATTATATTCCCCCCTTACCTGTGTCAGTGCAGAGCACTCAACATATTTGACTGCCTTCAGATCTCGGGCAAGCTTCTCTGCTGTCTCTGGGGTGATGGGTTTCTGTTTGTTCTTGGCAAGTTTCTCAATTGTGGAGGGATCATCTCTCAAGTCAATCTGGGTCCCAACCAGCAGGAAAGGAGTCTTTGGACAGTGGTGAGTTATTTCTGGTACCCACTGCAGGGAAGAAAGCAAGTCATTTTTGACTTCGGCAATAGAAATAAGTTAGCTCTGGTCAAGGGACGTGTTCCAAAAACAAGAGACTCACCTTTTCTTTAACGTTTTCAAATGATGACGGTGAAACAACAGAGAAACAGACTAAAAAGACATCTGTCTGAGGGTAGCTCAGTGGTCGTAACCTATCATAGTCTTCCTGACCTGGGAAACAAAAAAACAAGCCTGTTACTAACAGACAACTACCTGATAACAAAATACTGTATACATTTTCCATTCAAATCAGAGGAGAACAGGAAACTACAGAGCACCACAACAGTGGACCTGCTGTGACAGAGAAGGCAGGGGCCTGCCCAGCACTCTAGACAAACACCCAGTGGCAAAAACCCAGGATAACAGACCCCCTTTTCCATCCCTGACCACAAGGGGAAGTAAAACCACACATAAATGTCAGGAATGAGGATAATGAACATTTAAAAAAAAAATAATTTCTATCACATTAGGCTAAAGAGACTTCTGCAAGAATGTTTCGATTCTTTCAAATATGTGTATACTTCAACACATATGCATGCATTCATGCTTTAAAAAATACTAATGGTTCAAACAGTAACACTAGCCATGTACAGCACAAGCAAGGCAATATGAGCACCTATGCCTACAGTACCTGCAGTATCAAATAGTCCTAGAGTGTAGGGTTCACCTCCAATCATAACCGTTACTGCATAATTATCGAAGACCTAATGAGGAAAAAAAAAAACATTCAGTTAATACTCAGCTGCATTAGTTGTACCTCATATTTTCAGAGTACTGGATTTTTTTTTCACCCCCCCCATTTAAGGGATCAAAAGCTTAAACTCAATGCCCTGATATTTTGAACTGCTAAAATTTTTTTTGTCACGGAGAGGTGTTCAGTAATGCCCTACAAGGGCTCCAGAGACCAAAGGTGATCAATGCATCAACACTAAAATTTTTGGAAGATTCTGACAGAAAGCAATAAAGGTAATTTTTAACTACAGTGTGGAAACCCTCAGATCACCAAATGGTACACATGCAAAAAACATCGTATGACTTTATACAAAAGATATGTGCTGAAAATTTAAGAAACGTCCTAAAAGGGCTGAAATGCACATTAGTAATTAGAAGATGTGTAGTATACTGCTAAAGTTTTATTATTATTAAAAGAAAGCTCACGCAGGATATCTTCACTTACCGTGGGTACATACTCCGAGGGGAATTTGTTGGTTGTGTATGAAATTAACAGACAGGTTTTTCCCACAGCACCATCGCCCACAACAACACATTTAATTGTCTGCATAGCTGTACTCTGTCAGGGTCCTCTACTCTCATTCAAGGTCTGAAAGAACAAATTATAGGTACAAAAAAAACATATCAGAAAAGCATTTTTTTGTGGCAATAGCTCAGCACATTTGCATTCTGGAATGAGCAAACATGGGGCAACTAAAGAATTACATGCTACTTGTAAAATAATGTCTCCCTAATTCAAAAAAGCAGCTATTCAGCAACATTTTTGGCAAAAATTGCTTTCCATTTTGGAAATTGAGACCACAAGATTTAACTTCACCACAATTCACAACACCATGTCTTATGGCACACATAAGACAAGATGTTTTAGAAAGACACAGCTGCACAAAGGCAATTATCTTCAAACTGGCAGACTGGGGGGGGGGGGGGGAGCACATATTAAACTTCAATATTCTAGATGGCAGTCTCACCGAAGGACTCTGCACCATCAAGCCAAACTGCTACCTCTGCAGAAGTGTTTACTGCAAGGTTACAGAGCAACAATCAAGTTTTTGCATCTGCCTACTTTAATCATTTTATATCATTTCCACAATAAGGTCAGAACTTGGCAGATAAACCACACAGGGCAGAAAAGCAACTATGTACTTTCCCCTCTATTAGTCATTAAAGGGGCGACACTGAAACGTGGGCACTTTTGGGAGAGAACCAACTTTGCTGAGCTCCAGCTGGCCTACACCTCTATAGCATCACCTTCCTAGAACAGAGAACTTGCTAGATGGCCACACAAAATGATAGAAGGAAATGTTCCCTTATCACTGGATTCAGGCAAAACTATAGGGCTCGCCCAGATTCATGTAATTTTATAGGAAATTAGTGGATTATAGCTTTTATCAAGGGAAACAAGGCATCTCTACAACATCTGAAAAATATACATGTATATGCTAAATAAGCAAAACTACCTCACAAAGATACACAAAAAAGTAAACTGACAGTGGGACAACAGCGGAGGAGTACAAGCCTCCCTACAAACTCAAGGTAATCACAATAACCTGGCATTTCGAAAGGAAATTGAAATGGTCAGGTTTTTCTAACTCACAAAGCAATCCCCCCTCACAAATGTTGCCAACACACCCACATATTCAATTAAGGCAGGATGTCCTTGGCATAATTCTTTCATTTGTTTTTAAAAGAATGAAGCTTGCAGGTTTTAAGAAACAGCAATGCCAACGTGGAGCTTGGCATATGAATGTAGAACAACATTCTTTCACAGCTCGTTTGCTTTTCATTGTACTCCTACAGAAGTATTCTTCTGAACCGCAAGGTTAAAATGTCTGGCATAGCTGGCTGATTACAAAGCATTACAGGCCCGGATTTCTCAAAGTTAAGCATCAGGGCAAAATCATCATGTTGCCAAATATAATCTGAAAGAAGGACATTTATATCCTGAAATGTATTCAGACACCTGTAGAGAACCATGGCTATAAAAACAGCAGTAGCAATATCCTGTTACCATATAGGAAGCGGCAAGTAACAGCCACTGTGTACTTGCACCAATACTTGGTAACTTTTATGCTACCTGTCAATATGCATCAGTATCGCAGCAATGGCAAGACATGTAATGCAGTAGTCAAGTTTGACAATACAAAGCACCATCACTTTCAGCATCACCTGAAGTGACAAATATGGAACTTAATAGTGATTTGGAACATTACAGTTCACAGAGCCCATGTATCTCCTACACAACAGCTTCCTGCAAAGCTACAAATTTACCTGAAATGCTAACATTACTTATACTGAAGAAAAAAAAAATTAATGGAAGACTCCCTAGAGGAAAATCTCATTCCTACAATCTGATCCATCTTCAAACAACAAATCAAGTAGAGACCAAGATGCCAAAAAAGTCAAACCAGACTCTTCAGAAGAACTGGAGAAACCCTCAGCAGTATTGCCATAACCTGACTTAAAACCTCAAACATTTTATTCAAGCTTCTCATGCAAAGTTAGACATATAATGCAAGATAAGCAAAATTACATTAAGCAAAAACTGAATCTTAGCACCTTAAATGTAATGTTTTGTCACACAGATTAGCCTAGTCAGCAAGATACTCGGGCTTCCACCATAGTATGGATTGAAGAACTAAATACATGAAATCCCAGGCACCATTATCATAAAGATGTACCACTGCTTAAAGATGACAGCACCAAAAATAATTAAAAAAAAACAGTACCTAAAACTCTTGCCCAGAAACTGCACTTCACTGCCACCTTAAGTGAAACAATAAGGTCACTTATTTAGCTGCCCCCATGCCACACACACCCAAATTCACTACAGCCGAAAGGGTTTTATGGCTGCCAGCTTCTACATACACAGTAATGCCACCCTTCTGTGGTATCAAGATGTAGAGTCAATCTGTTTGCAAAGGTTTTGTGCATGGAGGCCTCCACCAACAGCTCTGCTGACTATGCCTCTGCAGAGCTCTGCAGCAGTCGTGGGGGGGATGGGTGGAGGGGAGAAGAGTGCAAATAGCGCAGCATCCGCCTGCTTCTTTCCACAGACCAGTGGCCTGCGGAAGCCCGGCTGACCTCATTGCTTCGCTGAATTTTATGCACATTAGCGTGCCTCCTCCAGTCCCTCCTCAGAACAACTATAGCTGCAGTTCCTAAAGTTTGGGTAGTTTATCTTCTTACTAGCATGCTAGTCAGACAATGGCTGCTTGGTTGAAGATGGATTTGATAACCTTACCACAAATATTCTGCTTAAAGAAAAAGACAAATTAAATTTCTGCCATGCAGTCTAGACAACACTACACAAAACAGTGGAGAAATACACAGAGAGCATCAAATCAACTACACAGCTGAGCTGGGATGCAGTGAAATGCATCTCATTTCCTACTATCTACATTCTTTGGGACCGTAATTATGGCCTCTCCAGTCAACAGCACAGTTTAAGCTTTTCATCGGTAACTGGGAAATACCAATAAAAGTATCCAACTCAACATATGAGTCAATCATGTGCCAATTAGCACTCATAGGAAACAACATGTTTAAAACTTACCTGCTAGCACAAGAAAAAGATTCTGGTATAAATCTTGTATTAATGTTAACCAATGAAATTAAACAGTGACAGCAACTAAAAAAAAACCACACTTCTTGGTGATAAATTACCTTCAAAGACACTGACCGCTAAACACAGTATTTCCACAGTGCACGAAGCCTGAAATCACACACCCAACATAGTCAAACTGCTGACTAAAGAAATGCACTAATATATCTTAAATACTAACACAAGGGAGAAATAAAAAGCTTAAATGCATTCTGTTTGTACACATCAACCCCATGTTTCTGCACTAGTAAAAGGTGTATTTTATCAGATCTCCTGTTTTCAAAATAATTTGAACTCATTTTTACATCTTAAAGACAGTGAAATTAACTTGATCTAGCAAAAAGAAAGACAGCATATACATTCATTAATATCAAAACAGAAGCCCTTGATTTAAAAAATGTAACTACAAAAGTATTGCAAATTCAAGTATTTGGATGTTCCCATTGAAAGGAAGAAATACTTTATAGTTAACTGGAGAAAAACAGGTTTTAAACCATTTGCTGGAACACACTGGATAATCTAGAACAGTGACAAGACATAGTTATTCCAAAGAAATTGTGGATTCAGCTCAAAAAGCACAATATTAATCTACATGTACCTCAGAATTAATGCCTTATAACAGCATCATTCCTCAAATCAGCAAACAGGAGGCTTTGGTTGTAGTTTACCTTCTGAAGATGAAAAATTTGCTTCTAGCTGGAAATGGAACACCCAGGATAGGGCTGCATCCTATTACAACAACTAAAAGAGCTGGAGGTGTGTCCATATGAAGTCAACACAACAGAACCATGATCTGAACATTCATAATTCACATAACAGTTGTAAACTGCCAACAAGTCACATGGATGCAACCAGAAGTTTCAGTCCCTTGAAAGCCAAAACCCAGTTTACATATGTACAACTCTGCGATAAGAAGCCAACACCTAAAAGGATCTTTCAAAAAACACAATATTTTAAGAAAAAAAGTTTATGGCAAATGCTGCTGAAATCACACCCCACATAAGGGGAGGTGGGAGAGTGAATTTAATTGAATTTTTTTTTTAAAAAAAAGTTACCATCCACAAAGCAATGTATTTCAGAAGTAAAAGGGATTCTTCTGCAATGAAGACCCTGAAGCTAGTTGTTCAGCTTCATACCACATGCAGTTACTGAAGTGCCCATATACAAATCAGTAATACAGTACAAATAACTTCATATTTCAAAGCACTGCAAAAGACCACAAAATATGGCAAAAATTACATCAATCTAACATTCAGAGCAGAATGTCAAAATAATCAGTTTTTAGGCAGAACTCAAATGTACAGCTAAAGGCCATGACCTCAGTTTGCTTGCTTGCTTGGAGGGGGAGTGAAAGATACTCTTATCCAATTATGTCCAGAGAAGTATCGTATACTTAAACTATCATCGGCATTCAGCGTAGTGCTCACAGTGCAAAAATGAACAATAATTGGAGGACAGATCTTTGAACACTGATGTGATATTCCAGTGACACAAATGTCAGTCAAGTTGAAAACAGCATTGATAAAAATTAGCAAAAAACTGTTTTTGTAACACTGGAGAGGGATAACCACAAATCAGTCAAAGAACAGGAAGTTATGATATTAAGCCAAGATACATCTGCACACATGCACACACAAAACTCATGATTTAAATGAGGTACAGACTGACATTTACATTTATTAATTTCATTGATGCTTTGCAGCATCAAAGAACAGCAACAGCAACTATGTTAAGCTACTAACAATTTTGTAGCTCTTTACACAGCTGGGTAGTTCCCTGCTCAAGGGTACAACAGCTGGACGTGGGACTCAAACCTACAACCTTCAGGGTCCAAAGGCAACAGCTCTGACCACAATGTCATCCAGGTTACAGCATCAGTGCTACCCAATAATCATGCTTTTTAAAATGATTGTCAGTATGGAGAAAGGGCTCAGAAAATGTTAGCTAATCAGCTCTGCAATGTTTTACCAGTTACACACACCACCAGTAGGTCTCCATCAAGGCTACTAAAAGAGTAGGGATTTAAAGACAGTGAGCACCAAATCAACTGTTCTACCCACCCTTACCTACTCCTACACTGCCTGTTATCCACGTCCCCCTGAGTGCAAAACACAAGTTTCAGAGAAGCCACGAAGAGCAGGTCTGGAATGACAGCATCAGTTCAGCTAAGATGGCGGCTCCACAAGACCCTTGCGATCAAGTCACACTCTCAGTACAGTACAATTGTCTCGAACCTTCCTCACAGGATTATACGGTCACAGTACCGAATCATGTACTAAGCACCATCCTATGGACACACAAGCGCGGGCACAGAAAGTGTAATGGATTGTTAACCCCCCCCCAATCACGGGAATATTATAAAAAGGAAACACCGGCGAGAGACAGGCTGGGCAAAAAAAATAATTTAAAAAACCGTCCAGGAACTCGGGAGGGCCTCGAGGGGAATGAGCGGTGATCCCCCGCCGAGTCCCTTCCGCTCTGAGGCCAAACAGTCTGTTGAACAGAGTGGCGAGAAAAAGACTCCATCTCCTAACCGTCGACTCGGTAACTGGCTGAACTGCGCTGCCCTACAGCGACACCGCGCTGTTATGACAGGAAACGGGTCAGGGTCCGAGCTGAAGAGCCCCAGATCGCACGGTGTTAGTGCAAAGTGGGGGGTGGGGGGGAAAAGGGCCCGAACCAAAAGAACGAGCCAGCCACCGAGTAGACAGAGCGCGCGCGCGCACGCACGCGCTAGTGCGGAAAGCCGCCGCGGCACTCTGAAGACCACCGCCGAGCTACGCGGCTCAACGAGCTGAAATATAAAGCTCACAAAGACCACCACCCGGCTTCAGGCGAACCTCCCAGCCACATAGGATTTAACGACGCGTTTTAAAAATCATTTTATTAATAAGTCTCCCGCGACTGGAAAAAAATGCCTACATTATTGAGCTAAACATACCCTTCGCTTCGGCTAAGCAATACCTCGGCAGACGTTTTCCTTTGATCAGCGTAACTGTGTCACTCGCAAACCGCCTCATTTCGCAACAAACAAGCGTATCTCTCTCCCTTCGCCTAATGCTGATAATTCCATTACAGTAAAAGAAAAATTCCTGTACTCTGCAGAAACAGTTAATACTGTAAAATCGAATTATTTTTTTTGTCCTTACCTTATCCTTTCTGTTTGCGTCTCTGCGCCGGGCGTTGGCAGCTTCCAGCTCGGGGTTTCCGACACCAAGTTACAGGGGCACGCAGGACGTAACGTCATGAACGTCTTATATGGGCGTGAATTAACCAGAGAGCAAGACTTTAAAACAGAGCGTTACAACGGTTAATGTCATTTTTTCCCCCCACTATCTCTTTCGCTTGCTTTGTTTAACAACAAAGAAACAAAATAACAACATAATGAAACCGATTTTGACTTGATGTTAATTTTCGGAACCAGCTCGAAAGATAAAATTATTTTCAGTGGCTATAGCTTTAGAGACAAAACATAATAGAATAGATAGTGAATATGGATACAAAGCGACTGGAATCATAAAGGTTCTCATCAGACACTACATATAAAAGGCTTGTCATCAGTAAGATAAACAACGGCGTATTCCGTTTTGTCGAGTTCCATTAGTTGTGGAAACAGGCAAAGTAAGGGCAGAGATTATGATGACTTGAACTAATTTACATTTTGACCTACATATTTCTTTTTTTACGCGATAGCAAGCTGCTTTCTCTTGATCTGCCAGGAGGTGGTGGGTGTCCAGCTTTACTCACTCGATAATCGAGCTGCAGTAGACTTTAACCTAATATCCCGGCGACTTTTATTGTGATACACAGCGTAAGCACGTTTACCGGAAGTGTCTACAGAAAGTACTTTGTCACGTGACGCGAAAATGATCACATGACGCACCGTTCGTCTCGGACCCTGCCAATGGAGAATGGAAGCGGAAGAAACACGAAAAAGGGCCGCCCGTGTTCGTAAAATACCGACTGCCTCGACACATAATATATAAGTGAAGTCCTGCGATGATTCATCGGATGAATTTAAAGAACCGTTTTCAGAACCTGGCCGCGTAACGGACACCTTGACAGTTTTTCCATCGTCGCTCAGTCCACGTGACTTCCCAGCACAGTGACAGTCAGTCAGTGTTTACTTACTACAATTAATAATATATGTGAGTATAACCATCGGCCGAGACTGGTGCGCGTTCACGTTTCCTTGCAATGGCGAGCACGAACGCGAGCTCGTGGCCCCGCAGAATCTCGAGCTTCACGAGCAGCCCGAGTCAGTTCCTGTCCGGCACCACAGCCGACAGCTTCCTGGACCAAGTGCTGCACGAGCTGCGGGATGACAGGATCAGCGAGAGCACCAAGGTACTGGGAGAGCCATCCATCTGGGATGATCATGGCTCTCTCTGAGTCCCTCACTAGCTCATTTACTTGACTGGTTTCACGATTCGCGTGATTTATCGAGTTGTCAGTTCATAACTCGATGAATTCGAGACTCCAATGATCACTGATGGTCATTTCTTCCGATTTTCATGGCATGTTCTTGTTGCTGTTGACATCACGAGCTTATCTTGTTGCAGGTCCTCCTTTTGACCCCTTTTTTGGAGCACCCAACCATCCTGTGCCCGTTCCCCGCCGTGGGCGAGGAAACGGCCGTGGAGCTCCTGGCCATCTTCTGCCAGGTCCCTCACAAGTCCCTCCAGCTCAGGTGCCAGCTGTTGGTGGCGATTACCAGCGTCCTGGTGTGCACATCCTGTGTGAGTAGCGAGGTGGAGGTGGCTGTAGGTTTTTTAGACCTCTTGTATCAGACCATCCAAGACACCAACGATCACAAAAATGGGCAGCAGTTCTACTATCTCAGGCTGACTGCCTGCGACTGCCTGCGGGAAATCGAGACTTGTTACCCAGGGTTGCTCTCTCAAAAGCTTGAGGCTCTTTACCTTTTAAAGCAACAGGAGACTACGCCGCTCCACCAAGCGTACTCTCTACTCTATACATTGGCACTTAAGAACGCTATTCGCCTCCTGTCTTTGCAAAAAGGAGGAGCTGATGATGACTTGAAGAGGGTTTTGGCTGGGAATGAGGGGTTTGCATGGAAAGCTGTAGAAACCCCCTTGCCTCCATACCCAGTGAGCTCTACCGGACAGATCTCAGTGGTGCAGACAAGCACCGACAATAAAGAGCTAAAGTCAATAGTCTCTTTGCTGCTGGAGGAGTCCTACCTTCTGACGCCTCTTTCCCAGGCTACCCTGCTGCGAGAACTTATTGAAGTGGTGGCCATGGTCCAAGCCCTCTCCCCAGCCATTTTCAAGTCTCAGCTTGTGCGTCTCATTGGAACTGTGGAGATCACACTGCTGCATGCCACGCTGCTAATGAAAAGCACCTTCACGGACAGCCTGTTCACTACTGAGGATGAGAATTTCTTCATTAAACGTCTTGTGAGTATGGCTCAGCATCCACTTCTGAGTGTCCAGCAGAAGCTCTTCTACATGGACTGCATTCTCCATTTCCCAGAGAATCGACCCATCTCCAGTAATGGAGAGGAAAGCCTGCCAGTGCTTGTAACGCCTCATCTGGCCGCCTCCCTGCTTCCCACGGTCTTTAATGACAGCAGGACCATGCTTTGCCGACTGAGTCTCCTCAGCTTGGTGTACTTGGAAGCAGATGAGAACGATGACAAAGGAGTCGGCTATTTGTTCAGTCATCTAATGGCTCTGCATAGAATTGTAGAAAATCATGGCACAAGAGAGATGACAGTTACATATTTTAAATCAGTTTTCACATTTCTCACTTATTTTTACCACAATGAAAAATTCACAGATGACTTGACAAAAAGCATCAGTGAGCTTTATTCAAAGCACTGTTACCTTGCACCAAACGTGATCAATCTCATTGATCGGATTCAGGAGCATTTGGAAGATCCAAAATGGTCAATCCGGTTACTGCAAGCTTTACAGAAATTAATTGTGGAATTGCCCCTAGTCCAAATGAATATTCAGAATCTGGGGTGGCATCTTAAAATCCTGGGCCGGGTGTCTCAGGAAAGCCAGGTTTCACAGGGGAAAACTTTGTGTTTTCTGCTCAGTGTTCTTATTAATACCAGCCTGTGCACAACTGGGGACTGGAAGATGGGAAGTGTGGTTCTCGTCGTTTGTCGAAACCTTCTTCAGCATCCCAGCTTGCATCGGGTGTTCACTGAGCTGGCTGACCTTCTGCAGTACATAATGCAGCACTACAACGATGTGGACATTCAAGACCACGCAAGATTCTATTACACGTTGCTGACCAACCTATCTCGAGAAAAGCTCTCTGGGGTCCTTACAAAGGGACCAAATGTGGAACAGACCAAGGTACGGTCCCTGTCCTCTCTCATGGCAGAGAGTGAAGGGCTATCCAACTGCTTGACTGTACAAGAAACCACAGGTACGGTGCTAAAACTCACGAAGGTCCACAATACCAACGTGCACAGAGTTTCACAGCAGACTGACTCAGAGGGCCACGAAGGTGAGGATGTGCTGACATTTTATCGCAAGCAGTTTTCAAGTCCAGGATTTTCCTCTAAGGTGATCTTGGAATACCACCTAACGTATGCAGGTGATGTAGATGTTACGTTCGACAAGCTCTTCAGCATCTGCTTGCACTTTGACCTGACAGACTCCAATTATGAACAAGTGAGTGACATCAGCGTTCCATGTTTGTTCAGGAACAGAAAGCCCCCCGTAGTACGTGTCACTCTGCAACCACGGCAGCCGTACCCCTCCACTCTTTGTGCCAGTGCCATGTTTACCACGGACGACGGACTTTCCTGGCATACTCAGCTGGAAGATATACCAGTGTGCTTCTCAGATGTATTCCTGCCCTTGCCTGTTCCAGTGGGCTGGTCTCAGGAGAAAAGAGAAAAGCTCTTTGACCATCTTTGGAGCTCCATGTGTGAAGAAGAGCCTGGCCAGTCAGCCACTAGTTTGTTTTGTTTTGAAATTGGAAATCAGGAACTCCCTGCTCTTATTGAGTCAAACTTTAGTGCCTATCTTATCTCCCAGGAGCCTGAGAAACAGTCTTACAAGGTCATGTTCTTCCTCCCACCCCAGTTTCATGTCTTGCTCACCATTGCAAATGCAGAAGATGCTGTTCAAGTGAGAATCGCCACTGACAACTGGGATTTTTTGCCTTTCATCAATACTTACCTTAAAAGTGTTGCACCTCAGACACCAAGAAGCTGAGGCCTAGTCAATGTGATCAATTAAAAATGGTATTAGATACAAGTAGTTGTCAAGGAACATTACTGACCATGCAGGATAATGAATTTTTATTACATTTTAATGCATAAACAGCTTTTGAGTTGATTTCCTCGTTAGTTCAAACCCTTGATTTGAAATCGCCTAGTCTGAGTCTGTGCACGCAGTGTGTTTGCTCCTGGATTATTACCGTTTTGCTACATCGGTTTGAATAGGTGTAACTAACAGTATAGTTTTGTACATGAATCACGTAGAACTCTTGTAACATTTTGTAATGTATTCTGATATTAAAATTTGAATTGCTAAGTACATTGTACTTATGTAAATGCTATTTGTCTGCACACGTAAAATCATTTAATTCTAAACAAGATTTATACTTTCAACTTTACTTTTTTTTTTTTTAAAAGTTTTTACAAACCTCAAGGGAAACAAATAAATTCAATGCAAAAAATTCTTGTACATTTATTTTCAATTAGCAATAACACAACTTAAAAAAAAAAAGACTCATTGGTGTCAAAATAAGGAGCTTAATGCTTTCAATGAACATTATTAAATAAATTTATTCAATAAACACAAATTATAAAACATGGGGCTCTCCAAAACCAGATATTCTGTATGTATTAAATCTTGACCTGCCTAGTTTGAACACACACTGGTCTATGAAACCAATTTCCCACATTTTATATTCGACACATATTAAACTGCAATTAAAATACATTTTAGTGTACTTCTGAACCGTCTCTTTATCACACAAGACTTTGGTTCAAAACATCTGTAATAGTTAAATTACCATTCACAGTCACAGGAGGAAAATAAATCTTGACATGTGTAAAAAACATCTTGCTAAATATCATTAAAAAACTTTGCATCCCCAAGGCCACAATGGTTATGTAAGACATTTATGGGTGAATGGCACAAGCTTACAAGTTTCCCAGTCCTGAGTTTATTTGAGGAGGCCCTCAAAGTTGGGTTCAGTTGGAGGAGGGAGGGCAGTTTGCTGGTTCAACAGCTTTTCCATAATGTGAATTTCAGAGTCTCTTTTCTCCACCTCATCCAAAGGTGTCCATGACATGTCGTACTGCAGCTTATATCCACCAAGGAACTTGTGTGGGCAGCTGGAACCCCATTCCTCAACATAGAAAAAATATTACACTATTAAGCAATAAGAGAGCATGGTGGCACAGCAGGCTTGACCGGGTCCTGCTCTCTGGTGGGTCTGGGGTTCGAGTCCCACTTGGGGTGCTTTGCGACAGACTGGCGTCCCATCCAGGGTGTGTCCCTTGCGCCCTGTGTTGCCGGGTTAGGCTCCGGTTTGCTGTGACCCCACTTAGGACAAGCGGTTTCAGACAATGTGTGTGTGTGTATATTAAGCAAAAACCGCATCACAAATAGATTTGTAGCATATAATTAAAATATTGAGTATATACCCCTTCCGCTCTCAAGCATGTTACTTTGAGAACTGGAGCATATTGTGCCCTTCAGCTGGAGACTTTAGAGTTGGAGAAATCAGGACGAATAATGCTTGTTGTCACAATTACTACACATGCATTTTCTCATAACCTAAGTCCGCAACATTTTTCTTAATTCCGTGCCATATCTGTGATGCAAAGTATTTTTTTAAACACACATTATGTCTTCATATAATACATAATAAATGGGGTGCCTTGCGACGGATCGGCGTCCCGTCCTGGGTGTGTCCCCTCCCCCTCCGGCCTTACGCCCTGAGTTGCCGGATAGGCTCCGGTTCCCCGCGACCCCGTCTGGGACAAGCGGTTCAGAAAATGTGTGTGTGATGTTATTCATCATTTCTGGTGTGTGGAGCTATTCTACGATTCACTAGAATCCCACCCAGGCTGTTCCCTGCTTAGCTTAGGACCCTGTGCTTTAGGGATAGGTTCCAGATAACCGTGACCCTGCACTGGAGAAATGGTTATTGACATACCTTGGGAGACAGTATGGAGAAGTAGCGTTGTCCAGATTCACGGAGGTATAAATAATATATGTTCCCAGGTTTTTTGACCACATTGCAAGCTGCGTGGTGCAGATCAGCATCGTTTTTTGCATCTTCCAAAACCTAGAGTAAAAAAAGTGTCATCATGATCACGTATTATGATTATGCCTCAAATGTTATAAATGAAAAACATTCAATTTGGCTGCAACACCACTTTCTTACCTTTCTTGCTTGCTCCTGCAGATATCTGATCTGGTCTGCTATAACAGTCAACTTGTTACAAGCATTGGCTCTGACAAATTCGTCTCCCTGCGAAACCAAATCCATTTACATACTTACAGAATTTTTTTTTTTTTAGCAGCCTGTGTTTTGCAATTACTTCCAGGACTCGGTTCCCAACTTAAAGACTCAACTAGATATTAAAAGATATTATAGGAAACATTTAATATTCAAGAACCGTGTTTAAGACCACAAAACCTGATTCGATAAAAATAATTCTGTCATCAGGAAAAAAAAAAAACTTGCTGAGAAAGTGGTACTGATTTATATTTAAGACATGCACTCTTGAAAGGCTTCACGGTACCTTCTGCACTTGCTGCGCCAACATGACGAGGTCCATGGGGTCCCCAGCTCGGTGGGTCTGATAGGTGCTCACCAGCTGCACGCCGCTGGGATTGCTGCTGGACTCCACTAAGGTCACTGTCAGGACACAGCAGGTCAACAGCGTCATTCAGCACGCCGCACATAATCAGGGCAGAAGGCAGTGTCCTGGTTAGGCCTGTTTCCTTGCAATCTGAAGGTTGCTGGTTTGAATCTCACTCCCGATACAGTAGCCGCGATCAAACAACCTATGCTGAATGGATGCACTGAGAATATAACTGGGTAGCGTAATAACACAGATTCTCCTCGACTTTCGATTTTTCGACTTTACGATGGTGAGCTGGCGACAGACATTCAGTAGGAACCGTACTTCGAATATTCTTTTTTTTTTTTTTTTCTCAGGCAAGCGATATGCTGGGCAGCGGCAGCGATCCGCATCTCCCAGTCTGTCATGCGGTCACTAGACAGCCCCCCCCCGTATCTGCGTTGTGTTTTCTGCATCCATAATGTCACAGAAACGCCTATCTGCGTCTCCTGTTACTGGTAGGAAGAAGAAGAGGAAGGCAATTACTCATCGTGAGGAGGAACTCAAGATAATTGCCCAGCGTGAAGGCGACGAGCCCGTAATGACCGTCGCACGTGAACTTGGAGTTTCAAAATTGACCACATCTCAACCGACCATTGACCATCTTAAAGGATGAGAAGCGATGATATTCGGTAGGTAAGGTGTATCAAATGCATTTTCGAGTTACGATGGGTTTTGCGGAACGTAACCCATCGGGGCCCATCGTAAGTCGGGGTCGGTCATCCATCCATCAATCAATCAATCAATCAACATTAAGTTACAGTGTAAATACCTGGTAGTGGTTAGAGCTGCTGCCTTTTTGGACCCAGAGGCTGGAGGTTCCAATCCTACCTCCAGTAGTAGTACCCTTGAGCAAGATACATTTATCTAATTGCTCCAGTGAGTAAAATTACCAGCTGTACTGTCAGTGGGTGCAACATTTTGTCAATAAAATAAAAATAGCTTGGAGGAAACTGTTGCTAAACGTATGTCATTGCACTTGCAAAGCTGATTATTTTAACATGCCATGGCAAGTCGCCCTGAGTAAAGATGTTGGTTAAATACCTCAAATTTTTACATTGTTGAACATGAAGGTGACATGACCACCACCCCATGGCATTTATAATTCAGTTACAGTATTTATCTAGCTACGAACACAAAATATATTATCTGCGAAGTGTAAAAGCTCACCAGTAGTGCTTCTGGTAGGTTGATCCGGTAGACTAACCGTGCTGTCCATACTGTCTTCAGTGACAGTCGCTGGATCCACAGAAGCCCTTGCTGTTCAATATGTAATAAAACGTGAATGAAATATGTCGTCATGTAACAGTGGTTGAAAGGGGAGTATTCTGGGTCCTAAGGACCTCGGAGTCATAGAGGTGGCCAAAGCTATGCCTGACTGTAAATGACAACCGAGGTCGCGAACAGGCTGCTACCCCTTGTCTACAGTAGCATATTGTGTGTCAATATGGACTATAAATAGGCGTCCTCTTTTTTTAAAAAATAAAAACCTGTTTAATATCAAAAGATGTGGAGAAATGCGACATTTGATGCATCTTTTAAAATTTGGCCACCTAAATAACATTCGGTCTTCGAGGGAAGGTCCTGCTCGCTTATGCGCCTTTAGTTTAATCAGTTTCCTGATTTTGCAGTGGATAAAAACACTGCATGTGGTTCTTTTGCTTTACCATTTTTAGGCGTATAGCTGCTTATAGTTGTTTCTCACATTAACAGCTATATCCCTGCTTTACGTGTCGTGACCATGGCAATTTTTCTTTCTTTATCATTTATTTTAAATTTATTTTTTATGCAGTTCACACAGCAAAACAATGAAATGAACAACCTTCTCAATCCACCACGACTAGTAATGAAATACATGGAAACCTTTTTTTTCCATTTAACTAACAATTATCTCCAAATCAACTTATATATAGTTAATCTTCCTGCAGTTATTTTTCTAGTTACACAGTTTTGCCATTTTACTATAGCAATTTTGAGTACCTAGTTCAAGGGTACTACAGGTAGAGAGGAGATTCAAACCCATAACCTTTGGGTCTAAAGGCAGCAGTTCTAACTAATATGCCACTGGCTGTCCTTTTGTTAAGTAAGAAGTCACGGTCATGCACTGCATTTTTTTGGTGTAGAAGACAGCCTTTTCTTCACTTAATTCATTTGTTGTTAAGGGTTTTGTGGAGCCTCTGTCTTTACCACTTAGATCCAACCATCATCAACCACTACTTGGCCTGAGTAGGGTCATGGTTGACAGAGCCTAACCCAGCAACACAGGGTGCAGGGAGCACACTCTGGACAAGGCGCTAGTCCACCGCAAGGCACCCCAAGCAGGACTCAAACCCCTGACCAACCACTGAGTAGCCCCTGGCCAAACCCATTGTGCCACCGCACCCCTTGCAGTTGTGTTATGCCATGCATTTTGTGACACATGACTCAGGGACCCATGGTCTACAGCTTTTTACACTTTTCTTTCTGTTTCACAAGGTATGGACCAGACACAAACTTTTAGTTCTCTCTGAGTTGTCTGTTGTCATTGGTGTCAGCAGTGGGATGAGCACCTGCGCAATGTTGGACAGGCTTCCGTGGGGTATTTGCCCTATGGGAGGAATGTGACATTCATTCTTTATCCTCTTGATGCCTTGTGTCTTAATGAATTCTGCATTATACCAAACTCATGAGTCTCTTCTTTCTCGCCAACAATGTTAATCACTCCAAAATTTTTGACATGTGCCACATGTGTTACTATTGTAGGAGCCAAAAATTAAATAAGTTATTAGCTGCAGAGACACAAATAATAATTATAATATCTTTCTTATAGTTGTCAGTTTAGGTTTTCTTTGATTGAATTATACTGATGTGTGAAAAAGTGCCTTTATGAATATATACTTCAATATGAATTAGCAAAATTCCTAATAAGTGACACATACACTGTCTAAACCGCTTGTCCCATACAGGGTCGCAGGGAGTCAGAGCCTAACCCGGCAACACAGGGCATAAGGCTGGAGGGGGAAGGGACACACCCAGGACAGGATGCCAGTCCGTCGCAAGGCACCCCATGCGGGACCCGAACCCCAGACCCACTGGAGAGTAGGACCTGGTCCAACCCACCACACCCTGCCCCTAACAAGTGACATAATAATTTATTAATTCATTGTCAACATCTGCTCGTCTAGTTCATGGTCATTGTGGCCCAGAGTCTGTCCCAGAAACATATTTTGCATGTCTCACAATAATGCTTTATTCAAAACAACAACTGGTTTTGGGTAATCCACTTTAATTTTTTTTTTTTTTTGCTTTGATCCACCCATCATTTTTCAGTCACTGTCTTCGTGGTTATCTGGACCAAATCCTGGAGAACTAAAGGACAAAATGTGCTTTATACTTTGGTGAATACCAGTCCTCTGCAGGGCACACATGTGCCTGTCCTCCCACAGGTACACTAAGGGTATTTTACTCTACACAGAAGGTCAACAAGGACACAGCTCATGCAGGAATCACACTGGAGTCCCAGCTCTGTCTGGTGCGTAATCTGTATTTCTGTCTGTGTTGTTTTTCCTCTGTGCTGGAAACTCTACATTACCTTCAGTGTGTGTTAAGTTATTGATTGTACAATCAGTCATGTTCCTGTACTGATTAGTTCCTTATCAAACTACACATTTTTTTCCACCAGAAAGAAATATCAAGAATGTGGTCTGACTTGTACACCATTGATAGTTTAGGCACTACTGTGGCACGGTGAGTAGTGCTGCTGTCTCTCAATGCCTGGATGGTGCGAAAGGATGTGGGTTCAACTCCCCGCTCAGTCTGTGTGGCGTTTGCATGTTCTTCCTGTGTCTGTGTGGGTTTCCTCTGGGTACTCTGGTTTCCTCCCACAGTCCAAAGACATGCTGTTCAGGTTCACCCATAGTGTGTGAGTGACAGAGAGTGTGTTCCACTGATGTATGGATGAGTGACCCAGTGTAAGTAGTGTATCTAGCAGTGTAAGTCACCTTGGTGAATAAGGTGTGTGGGCTGATAATACTACATAGAGTTCACTGGAAGTCACTTCGGACCAAAGTGGCTGCTGAATAAATAAATGTAATATACTGAGCACATTTGGAACAATCTAGTGTTTTGGGTCAATCAACAGTGAAGAAATGTTTATTCTACCATCAAATACACAGAACACTGTAAACCGCATCTACACTCCAACATATGCAGGAATGCATCTTGTGAGTACAAAGGTGCCCAGGAACTACTGACTACAAGTGTTCAATTCAAACTTTCTCTGTCAGGGTATTATTCCTCAGCACTACAAAAAAAAAAAAAAAAAAAAAAAAAACACACTGCACATCGATTATTAAAGTTATTTTCTTCATTTAAAATTGTTATATTTGCTAATCACCTTTCTTAAGGTTCCTTTTTCTTATCAAACCTTGGCAAACAATTTTCTTATCATTAAAATATCATTCCATATTTAACATGTCACATTATTAAAGTATACCGCATAATATCATAGCGTTAAAATTAATTATGTCAAACAATCATTACTTTGGTGTAGACAGGAACTAAGCAGAAATGGAAAGGTGGTCAAGACATTAAATTACTGTGTGATAAAATGGTGTGGAATTAATGTAGATGAATGTCTATGGGCTAAAATATTCAAAAGGAGCATAATGCATTATCTTTTTATAGTTAAATCACGAATACCTTTTTTTATGTTTCAGTCATTTGAATGAAACACCTAAAAATGATTTGTGCCACGTGCGAGTTCTTGTGAAGATGGATGTACAGGACTGTGCAAAAGTTTTAGGCACTTAGGCAAAAAAGATGTAAATTGAGAATAATTCCAAAAATAACGCTCTTAATTAATGAACTTCCTACCAAGTTTAGTACCCATCCATTGTCAACAGCTGCTTGTTCCGAGTGGGTCGTGGTGGGCTTGGCCAGGTCCCGCTCTCTGGCTGGTAGGATTCGAGTCCTACTTGGGGTGCCTTGCAATGGACTGGCGTCCCGTCTTGGGTGTGTCCCCTCCCCCTCAAGCCCTGGGCCCTGTGTTGCCGGGTTAGGCTCTGGTTCGCCATGACCTCGCTCGAGACAAGTGGTTTCAGACAGTGTGTGTGTGTGTGTGTGTGTGTGTGTGGGAATGCTTGGAAATCTAAAATATGCTCTTTCCCAGTGACACTAATGCAGCAGACATTAAATAACCGTAGAAAACAAATATTTCTATGAAACATCTAAGTGCCTAAGACTTTTGCACAGTACCGTGTATGTCACTTTGGGGAGCGAGATAGGGGGACCGAAAACGTGTTTTTTTGTTTTTTTTTTTTTTTTTTTTAAACAAATTAAGAAAGGTTGGGTTTGGAACCCAGCAGCAGGGTGCGATGGCGAGTTTGGAAAGTGGCGCTAGGATCATGCAGGAGCTCCGCTAACTCCACCCTCCGCAGTGAGTCAGGCCAGGGCCCCTGCCTCGAACCAAGGGGGGGGCTCATCTCCTCCTCCTCTTCCCGTTACTCTCCACTTATCCTTACTCCGAGCCGGAGGCCCAGGCTGCGAGGATGCCTTCCTTCGCAAGCATCGCGCTTCTCACCTTCTTGAGCCTCGCGCACGCGACTATAGAGCCTTATGATCTGCTCTTCGACAGCGCCGTGGAGGCGTACTACAGGGGGGACTGGATGGCGGTCATCCTGAACATGGAGCGCGCGCTGCGGAACGAGGACACGGTCCGCCGCGTGAAGGCGCACTGTCGGCTCTCCTGCGCCAATCAGACCGACTTCGGGGACCCCGTGCCCGGCCTGGGCGTCCCGATCCCGGGCAGCGGCTCCGTGGAGGACCTCGCCTTTTTCCGCAGAGTCTTGAAACGGGCCGCCTGCGCGAGCTCGTGCGAGACGGAGAAGCTGGGACCCCAGTCTCTGCATAGTGTGAGCGAGGAAGTGGAGCTCGAGTTCAAGAAGCGGAGCCCCTACAACTACCTACAGGTGGCCTACTTCAAGGTACGGCCCGGGTCCGAGAGGAGCGAGAATGAATCGCGCAAAAAAAAAAAAGAAAAAAAAAAAAAAGTCCGTGGTGGACGTTTCGTGTGAGATGATCGCTTTTTTGAGACACGCACAATGTGTGTGTGCGCGCGGACGCGTTTGATGAGCCGGTTTGTTACTTTTGTGTCAACTTTCGGGGCACTGAGTGATACAAGTTTTGGTATCGTGATTGACATACAAAAAAAACCCAGTAGAAGAACTTATTCAATATGTAGAACAGTAACATAATAACACGCCTCTACATGCGAAACATCTCTAAATCATTGTCTTTGGGGAGTTTTCTGTTTTGCAGATCCATTGATTTACGGATCGCACGTGTTGTTTATTCATCGCGGGTTCCCACAATCTTCATCCGCACATCTGAGATTATATATGTCGTACGTGTGGTGAAATGAGGTACTTCTTCGGCAGGGTAGATCCACGTATTGCTCCCCACCCCCAGCTCGGGACGGTCCCAGTGCCACGTCGTTAGGTGGAGTTTGCGGCCGCTCCGAACCGCGGGCGCTCGAGTCGCGCAGTCGCCGGGAAAAGATGATGATGATCTTTCTTTGTGGTACTGCGTCAAAACTCATTTTATGCATGAAAAAAAAGAAACTGCGCTATTGCTCATGAAATTATTAAGAAACACACACACACACACACACACAGTATGAGTATACTGAGTACCAGCAGTCCGCTCTCAATCTCAGCTCCTTATAATGAACAGACCCAGCACTTCATATGTGCTTCTCCTTGAACTCTTTTCATTCAGTTGTCTTATTAATAATACTGACACATAAATTTAAAAACAAAACCATTCGAGTGTTACAATTTTCAATATATTTAATATAAGGTTAGTAAAGTGAGAAGGCCAAACTGGATCACATTCTGTAGAATTTAGGGAATACATGTTGTGTGAATGAATGAACGAATCTGTTATTAATGGGGCAAATGGATAAAAAAAAAATTGTTGGGTAGAAATTGATAGAAAATATTCTTTAAATTTACATGTATTCATTTAGCAGACTCTTTTCTCCAAAGTGAGGCACATCTCATAGAAAATACAATTTGTGTTTGACATTAGGAGAACGAGACATAGATGCAGACGTGTTACACTTAAGTGCGGTTAGTTTCTTTCCACCATATGAACCAATTTTCATCACACAAATAGCCGCATAAAACTTTATCAGAATATCAGCGATTCCTGATCACCTTTCAAGTAATTTTTTTTTTTTTTTTTTTTTTGAGATACATAAACATTTGTTACATTGAAGGAGTAGCTGCGTGAAGGATTGATCTGGGCATGATCTTAAAGTTATGGTGCATGAACATTTACATCTTACATGAACTTAAGACATCATCATAGGCTAAGTGAATCTGGAAGAGGTGAGTTTTAAGACCTTTTTTAAATGTGGACAGGGATTCAGCAGTTCTGAGTGAGAGGCTGAGGTTGTTCCACCACAACGGAGCCAGAACCGAGAACCTCCGTGCTTTACCTTTCGTGCGTGAGACCAACAAGCGGAAGAGCCTAGCGGTCTGGTTGGGGGTGCAGTAGATGATCAGGTCATGTAAATAACTAGGAGCAGGTCTATTGATGCATTTGTAGACAATAACCAGGGTCTTCAATTTGATCCGGGCAGCTATAGGAAGCCAGTGCAGAGAAACGAGTAGAGGAGATACATAGGAACACTTTGGCAAGTCAAACACAACTCGGGCAGCAGCATTCTGTATCATCTGTAGAGGTTTGATGGCAGTAGCAGAAAGGCCAGACGAGAGAGTTACAATAGTCCAGACAGGATGTCACCATGGCCTGGACAAGTAGTTGCACATTATTGGACAGCTTTATGATCAGTCTAATTTGGTGTCACATTATAAGGTATTATTTATGAAGGATTAACAAAAACACTGTGGGCACTGTGTCATTTTCAGCAATAGTGTCGACTAACTTGTTTCGTTAATGATCTTTCACCTCAAATGTGTAATTGATCTGCTTATAGTGCTTTGTTTTGACACAAGTTGATTGATTTTAATTACAGATCAGTATGCGCTGACTAATAACTGCATTATTTCAATTAGTCTTAATTTATCACATACTGTAGTACACGGAGTCTTAAAATGTGGCATATTTAATTTTACCACAATTCACCCATTAAGCAGGGTTTTCGTATTGTATTAATTCAAGTAAGTACTTTGATCGAGGTGGTATGAACCATTATATTTGTGTGGATGACAACATTTCCCTGATGCTTTTCTTCAAAGTCACTTAAGGTTATACTTATTTCTATAGCTGGGTAATTTTAATGGAGCAGTTTTAGAGGAGGTACCTTGCTCAAGGGTACTGCTGCTAAGGGTGAGGATTGAACTTGTGACTTTTGAGCCACAGGCAGCAGATCTACCCACTACACTACCCTTACAGGTATCCTATGGCAGCCCTGAACAATACAATACCTGTGTGTATAGCAGTGTGAAAGTTCAAAATTCAGAAATGCTATCATCTGGACCAATTGGAGTGAGAGCTGAACATTAATTTAATGTGAATTACTTGTTGGGCAGAGGGGGTGCGGTGGCGCAGTGGGTTGGACCGCAGTCCTGCTCTCCGGTGGGTCTGGGGTTCGAGTCCCACTTGGGGTGCCTTGCGGCGGACTGGCGTCCTGTCCTGGGTGTGTCCCCTTCCCCCTCTGGCCTTACGCCCTGTGTTGCCGGGTAGGCTCCGGTTCCCCGTGACCCCGTAAGGGACAAGCGGTTCTGAAAATGTGTGTGTGTGTGTGTACTTGTTGGGCTTTCGTTAGATCAACAAGTTGGACAAAGCGGCGGCGGCTGCCCACACATTCTACCTCGCCAATCCGGACCACATGGAGATGAAGCAGAATCTGGAGTACTATAGGATGATGGCTGGAGTCCAGGAGACAGATTTTAAAGATCTGGAAGCCAAGCCTCACATGGTGAGACAAGTCCCTCCTTGAGCCAATAACTTGATTTTAACCTTTCCTCCAGTCAGCTTTGAAAGGCCATTTATGCTATGCATTTCTAGTGATTCTCTTTATAATGCAATGAGTACAGTGCATTATAAAGGGCCCAAGGATGTTTGCATGGGTTATTTACCGTATCGCCATGTCATAACCAGGGTTGTGCACCATGTACTTGCAGCAGTGTTTAAATATTCTGTGTACGACGCAAGTGAAGGTTCCTTCTTCTCACCACAGACTTGAATTTGTGGATTTTTGCTGATCCGTCGAGTGTAGATCCACATTGAAAGTTGGACAGTTTCTATCTATCTTTTTGTCCGTCCGTCCGTCCGTCCATCTGTCTACATTTTTTGTATTTCCAGGTGGCGTTCCTGCAGGGAAAGAAGCTGTACAGTGCTGACCAGTTCAGTTCTTCCGTTGAGCACTTTGAAACGGCAGTGGAGGAGTACTTCACCGCTGACCAGGAGTGTCGGGCGCTCTGTGAGGGGGGTTATGATTATGATGGATACAACTACATGGATTATAGCGCCGACTTGTTCCAGGCCATTACAGGCAAGTATGGACATGACATTTGTCAGCAGTTTAGGAGAAATACTAATTAATTGTTAGTAACCAAGGGGGCACGGTGGGTTTGGCCAGGTCCCACTCTTTGGCAGGGCTGGGGTTCGAGTCCCGCTTGGGGTGCCTTGCAATGGACTGGCATCCCGTCCTGGGTGTGTCCCCTCCAGCCCCATGCCCTGTGTTGCTGGGTCAGGCTCTAGCTCGCCCCGGCCCCAGTCAGCGTGTGTGTTAGTAACCACATTGCTCACTGCACTGCAGCTATATCCAACAGGGCTATCCATCTCACAATCTTTCTTTACACTTATTCGTTTCTCAGACACTTGTCTAGACGGTAACATACCACGAATACTACGCAGTGTTTAGCTGACGCATTTGTATGACCTGACTTAAAATGCTAGATACGCTGCACTTGAAATCCCTACAGTCGTTCACCCTTTTCTACAGCAGAGCAACGTAACGCACTCCTTCACACATTCACTCACACACCCATTTAAAGTAAAACACACGTCTTTGGATTGTGGAAGGAAACTAGATTGCCCAGAGTAAGGCCACACAGATACAGGTAGAGCATACGATCTCCACACAAACTGGGTTGGATTTAAACCTATAGCAGAAAAGATGCTGTGAGGCACCGGTGTTACCTGCTGAGCCAGCATTTTTTTATCGTTGCCTAAAGGGAGCCGTAATTTTTAAATTAACAGGCTATACATGCACACACATGTCTTATAAATATTACAGTGAAATGCAGGATTGAGGAAGTACCAGGGAGAACTGCTAAGACATGGTCCTTCAGAAATCCCATTACCAGGGTTAATATAGTATTTCCATGTATGAACTCACTGCTGGGGTGTAAAAAAGGGATCATTTTTTTATGTCATAGGGTAGTGCACTTACCATACTGTCTTGTACCCCTGCACAGACCACTACATGCAGGTGTTGAACTGCAAACAGAACTGTGCCGTGGAGTTGGCCACCTTGCCTGGGAGTGACAACCCTCTGGAGGACTTCCTGCCTTCACACTTTAACTATCTCCAGTTTTCCTACTACAACAGTGCGTCACCTACTCGCCATCCGTGCTCTTGATTGAATTTTCATTTTCAACTACATATTGAACAGAAATGACGGGGGTGCTGGGGTGCAGGGGGGCATGACCAGGTCCTGCTCTCTGGCGGGTCTGGGGTTTGAGTCTTGCTTGGGGTGCCTTGTGATGGACTGGTGTCCCATCCTGGGTGTGTCCCCTCCCCCCTCCAGCCTTGTGCCTTGTGTTGTTGGGTTAGGCTCCGGTTTGCCGCGACCCCGCCTGGGACAAGCGCTTTCAGTCAATGTGTGTTTATTGAATAGAATGCTTAGTTTTTCTGTTATTTTAGTATAGTGACAAATTAACTGTTTTGTCTATGATGTAAATCATGGTTAAACGTCAGTCCTAATTGGCTGCCTAGTACACTGGATTGGGCTCAGTGTCAGCTCTCACTGGCCTTTTTGGCATAACGATTTGGATTCTGAGTCACAATAACAGGCGTCGTAGATGTAAATTAAGCACCAATTAAAGATATTCTGAGTCCTGCAGGATTTCGGTCAAAGTGTATGGGATTTTGATGCTTAAACCAGCTCCACTGTTTTAAAGCATAAATGCTCCTACTTTCCCGCAGGTGAGGATTATCAAAAGGCCATCGAGTGCGCCAAAACCTACTTGCTGTTTCATCCAGAGGACGAGGTGATGAACCAGAACTTGGCCTACTACTCATCTATGCTGGGGGAAGATAAGGCAGCTGCCATCTCTGCCAGAGAGGTACCCACACAGAAGGATGAAGGATGTCTTTTGCACATTTGCTAAAAGGCTCGATGGGATTTGATAGGATTGGTTTTACCGAAATATAAAAATGCTTGTGTACAAATGGCTCTGTGGTATGAGCCCATATGTGTGCTTTATTTTCCCATGAACCCTCATTCCACTTTTGGCTTTTGGCTTGTTTCAAAAGACTATAGTAGGCCATAATTACCGTAGTACTGGCAAATCTCTGGGAAATGCGGAAATGAGGGAGTAAACTTGTTTCCGCTTTGGCATGTTAGAATTTCCAGGTAAGAGGTGAACTCCAACCTCTGGCCGAAGGCTCTTGTTGGTAAATGTTTATTTTGCATACTGATGAAGCGTGAGGTAATGCTCATGTAAAGACAGCTTATACTTTGCTCTCCACTAAATCTGATTGACCGACCCAAGGTCACGTTGCCTCTTGGGTCGAACCACATTTACATTTATACTTTACACTATCAACTTGTTAATCTTCCTAGTACAATCATTCTGTCCACTTGTTCATTGGACGGCCGGTGGCATAGTGCTTAGTCCTACTGCTTTTGGACCCGACGGTTGCACGTTTCATTCCCATCTCCAGCAGCAGTACCCTTGAGCAAGGTGCTTACCTTAAAATTCCCCCCAGAAAAAAATTCCCTCACTATTTAAATGAGTAAACAGTTGTGAGAAGCTTAATCTGAAATTGTCCATGGCCTTAGAAAACAGTGCTAAAGTGAATATAAATGCTTTGCTCCAAAGAATTTATGATGTTAATCTACATAGTACAATCATTATGTCCTGGATAATTCTACTGGAGTAGTTCTTAAGGTAAGTACTCTTAAGCAAGGTACTTACTAGAGCCAGAGGGGAGATTCAAACCTGTGACCTTTGGGTCCTAAAGCAGCAGCCTTAAGAGCGTTAACCACTAAGCTCCCCTCATCATTAGTGAGGGTTGTCAAACAGTGGTTTTAAAAAAGGTAGCAATGCATCACGACACAGCAGCTTATATCATATATGAATATGTGTTTTGCTGTATGATAGTTGGGGGGCGTGGGGGGTTTGGCTGGGTCCTGCTCTCTGGTGGGCCTGGGCTTCGAGTCCCACCTGGAGTGCCTTCTGATGGACTGGTGTCCTGTCCTGGGTGTGTCCCCTCCCCCTCCAGCCTTGCGCCCTGTGTTGCCGGGTTAGGCTCTGGCTTACCGTTCCCCTGCTCGGGAGCAGCGGCCTCAGCCAATGTGTGTGTGTGTGTGAGTCATTTACAAAATGTATAACATATGAGTGCTCCACCTTCAGACTGTCCACAGGCACGTTCGTCAGTCTTTGCTGGAAAAGGAGTTGCTCTATTTTGGTTATGAAGTCTTCGGAATTACTTTCGTTGACCCTGTAAGTGCAACGATTTATTCTGCTATTCACCCTCAATGCTGATGTATTGTGTTGGAATCTGTTGTACAAAATGTGCTCATGCATTTTACGGTCTTCTATTTTAGGATACAGTAATACCTTGCCCTACGTTGTTTCGCGTTGCGTCAATTTCGACTTTACGTCGGTTTTTTGTTAAATATATATGGAAAAATAGAATTCGTCTTCAGTCGGCTGATGCGACTTTACGTCGGTCAGCCGAAAATAGTAAAAATCGTTAAAAACTTAAAAATCTCTTAAAAACAATAAAAAAGTGTAAAATCAAATAAATATAAACATTAAAATATATAAAATAATATATTGTAATCTATAAAATCAATTAAAAGCTTAAAAATAAAAAAAATTATCTTATTTGCCGTTCGGCACCGATAACGCAGAGGTTTTTTTTTTTGTTTTTTATTTACTTTAGCATTAATTGAAGTGTGTACCCTTAAGGGGAATGCTTATTAGGGGTTTATAGGGGGTCTAAATGGGTTTTTTAGGGGTTATTTTATTTTCCGTTGTTTTTCGACTTAAGTCGCGCCCTTTGGAACCAATTAACGGCGTAGGGTGAGGTATTACTGGGCAGAATTAACTTTACCTTGTGGTAATTATTGTACTTCACTGACAATAAAGAGCTCTGAATTCTCAGTATTATCCTTATGTACTGCATCACACACGTTTTTGGAAACAATGCAGGGTGGCTTGCATTTCTGTAAAGCCCCCCAACTTCCCTGAATTCTGCATTCAGACCAGATTTTTTAGCATTTTCTGCTGTGGACCATATGTGATTTAAACACGTTTTGCAAGAAGGAGTGAAGTCAAATAAATGACGTTTAAATTTTTAATGCCAGCGTATTAAGGGTCCCTTGTCTTCAACCTGTTCATTTGTCTGAGTGCCTGCTGAAAGTTTGCAGTTCATCTTAACTTGCTTCACTCATTTTTCAGGACTCATGGACCCCTGCTGAAGTCATGCCTCTGAAGCTGAGAGAAAAACAGAAGTAATTTATGTTATCTCATTTACAAACCACTGCAGGGCGCTCACGCTTATTTGAGATTCGGTTCTAGATAAATCGCCTCCGCGTTTCCCTGCAGGGCAGAGCGAGAAACGGCAGCTCGGATCACTGAAGAAATCGGCAACCTAATGAAGGAGATCGAGAATCTTGTGGAGGAAAAGAACAAGGAGTCAACTGACATTGCCAAGATGGTGCGGGAAGGTGAGAGGAGCGGTGCAAGAAGAACTTGGTTCTGAAAACAAATAATGTGTCTTTTAATTTTTATTGTTTTTGGCATTTGAGAGATTAGGAAAAAATTTTGATCACAACACAAGTGTGTATGTATGCATTTATTTACTTACTTATTAAAATTGCACCTTTACCTGTAAGGAGGTACAACTTGGGTCTGGGGTTGAGTCCTCCTTGGCGTGCCTTGCAATGGACTGGCGTCCTGTCCGGGGCGTGTTCCCTCCCCCTTCGGCCCTGCGCCCTGTGTTGCCGGGTTAGGCTCTGGATCACCGCGACCCCTCTCAGGACAAGTGTTTGTAGACGTGTGTGTGTCTCTGTGTATGTGTGTGACATAACAACTCTATAACACAGGAGAAGTACAGTGTGAACAGCAGTTTGTGAAGTCCCTGTAGGATCCAGTTGTCTTCAGTGGACGTCTGTGATTTTACTCTCCTAGGGGGGAGCGTGCTGTTTGATGACATAACCGTGACCATGACCTCCAAGAACTTGAATGGATCTCTGAGGGTGGTGCTGGACGGCGTGATCACGGACGATGAGTGTCGGGAGCTGCACCGTCTGTCCAACGTGAGCGTACAGAGCGTGGTCGACCTCTGTCGGAGGAGATGGCCTTGCAGTCACTTTGTCTACGTTAGGAGTTGGCATGTGCAGACTGACCTTGATTCCTTTCTACCGTAAACCCTACTGACACGCTTCTGCCGTCACCGAGTATACTCAACTCTTGATGTATGAAGGTAATACAGTCCTTCATAATTATGCATAATGCAAGTTCAACACCCAGTTCCCATTCTTTTAAATGGGAAAAAACAAAGGCAACTTCACTTCGCACAAGGTATAGAAGAGTGTCAACCCAAATAAAAGTGTAGCTTAGGGGCTCCTCTAAAGGTCCATATTTCCTGCTCACTTCCCGACAAAAAATTAACACCCGAGCAAAGTGAAACATATAGTAATCAGCAGCGTGCCATAAAAACACAAGACTGTATTGTCATACAGTTTGTATGTTCATCAGGTGGGCTGACCTTGTGGGTTACCTGTGAAATTGGTGGTTTTGAGTTGATTATTAATGATGGAGGCATAATTATTAATAAATAATTTAATTTATAATTATTCATAAATGATTTACTGTAGAATTTATTAATACATTAATGTAATTAACTTTGTTATAATATCTTTTATAATATTAATAATATTGCTTTGAATGCACTTAGTTGTTATAATGACTGAATGTGTTCCAAGTGCATTCTTTGCATACCTAAATTTCTCATGTAAAAGTGAAAGTGTGGTATGTAAATGAGAAATTAGGTGTAAATTACTGTTGTTCATAAAAGTGAGCGTGTCTTACGGGAGTGTTCCTTTAACGAGGGGTACCTGTGTCTGAAAAGTGACTGCTATGCTTCTGTATTTGCAGGCTGCCGCTCTGACAGGCGATGGCTACCGGGGGAAGCCCTCTCCCCATTCGCCGAGTGAGACGTTCCAGGGAGTGACCGTCCTGAAAGCCCTGAAGGCACGGTTTTAGCATTCTGCAAGTCCCAACACCAAACAGTCCATACTTCTCTATGAGACCCATCATAGATTCGGGGACAACCGGTAGTGCGTGAGATTCAAACCCCCTCCTGGTATAATGCCCCTGAGTACAGTACTTACCTTAAACTGGTGCTGTGAAAATGTGCCAGCTGAATAATTAAATTAGTTTATTGTATGAAAATTCTAAGTTCTCTTACAGGATGCACACACACACTGACTGAAACCGCTTGCCCAAGTGGGGTCGCGGCAAACTGGAGCCTAACCCGGCAACACAGGGTGCAAGGCTAGAAGGGGAGGGGGCACACCCGGGACAGGACGCCAGTCCATCGCAAGGCACCCCAAGCATGACTCGAACCCTAGACCCACCAGAGAGCAAGCACAGGCCAAACCCGTTGCTCCACCGCACTCCCCCTCTTATAGGATAGTGCCAGCTAATTAATAAATGATAACAATAATCAAAACTGATATTCATTTCCGTTTTGGGAGATGCCAAAATGTTTATTCTTTTTCAGTTTGTTAGAAGGAGGAATTTGCTGCCAAAAAAAGAAAATCTCAGACACATCTGACAATTTTTCACTATTTACTGTATTATAAATATTAAATATACTACTCATACACATAGAAAAAAAAATCAGTACTTCAAAAAGGGCTGCTAATACTGACATTACCCATGTCATCCTGCCTCTTTAATTTTGCTGTCATGTTCTGTGACCCATGTTTATGCTTTGTACTCCAGATGGGACAAGAGGGGAAGGTGTCCCTGAAGAGTGCGCACCTGTACTTTAACCTAAGTGAGAAGGTGCGCAAAGTGATGGAGTCCTACTTCCGCCTTGAGACGCCCCTTTACTTCTCCTACACTCACCTGGTGTGTCGCTCCGCCATCGAAGGTGAGCCCGTTTACCTGCCTGCTGCAGAAATATAGTTAAACCTGCTAAAAAACACACACACACACACACACACACACACACACACACACACACACACACACACACACACACACATTTTCAGAACCGCTTGTCCCCTACGGGGTCACGGGGAACCGGAGCCTACCCGGCAACACAGGGCGTAGGGCCGGAGGGGGAAGGGGACACACCCAGGACGGGACGCCAGTCCGCCGCAAGGCACCCCAAGCGGGACTTGAACCCCAGACCCACCAGAGAGCAGGACTGCAGTCCAACCCACTGCGCCACCGCACCCCCCTGCTAAAAAACAGCCTTGTTAAATTATTTACCTTAAATAATCAGTGAAAATCAGTAGTATAAAATGTTATATTTATAATGCCTTGAAAGAACATTTATTTTACTCAAAAGGTTTAGTAAAAGCAAACACTGAAGACATTTCAGTTATAAAACTTTTATGGAATTTGGAAGTTTAGATGTGTAAAGGTGTATATATATTTAATTTCTTATTACATTTTTTTTTTTATTTAGCAGATGCTTTTCTCCAAAGCAACTTCCAATGAACTGTATACACCTTATTCACCAAGGTGACTTACACTGCTAGATACACTACTTACAATAGGTCACTCATCCATAACATCAGTTGAACACACACTCTCTGTCACTCAAACACTACGGGGGAACTGGAACGGCATGCCTTTGGAGTGTGGGAGGAAACCAGAGCACCTGAAGGAAACACACAGAGACATGGGGGGAACAAAAACTTCACACAGCTTGAGCGGGGATCGAGACAGGAGCACTACACGCTGTGTCACCTGTTACTGCTATTATTTCAATTCGGTTTATTTTTATAGAGCACTCTTCTCCCACTGTGACACACTACTACTGCTACTAATAATAATCATAATAATATACACACACACATTTGCTGAAACCGCTTGTCCCAAGCGGGGTCGCAGCGAGCCAGAGCCTAACCCGGCAACACAGGGCGTAAAGCTGGAGGGGGAGGGGACACACTCAGGATGGGACGCCAGTCCATTGCAAAGCACCCCAAGTCGAACCCCAGACCCATCAGAGAGCAGGACCTGGCCAAACCCGCTGCTCAGCTGCTCCACCACACCCCATTATTATTATGATTATTATTGTTGTTGATGATGATGATAATAATGACTGCTATTTCAGATATGATATTATACTTATTTTAGCTGGGACTTGTTATTGGTTGAGACAGTTAATGTGCTATTAAGGAGGACATATATGAAGTAGTTATGTTTCTCACCCGAGAAGTATAGTGTTAGTTTGCTGACATAAACAGTGAGTAAATACCACGTAGCCAGGAGAAAAAACCTCTTCCAGTGAATAGTAAGCCTGTTGTATGAAAACAGTACATATTTTCGTAAGCCATCGTAGCGCTGTTACATTGTGCCGGACCCACTTATAAGAGGGCTGAGTGTATACAGGTGGTCCCGACTTACGATGGGGTCACGTTCCCCGAAACCCATCATAAATCGAAAATATCGTGAGTCGAAAATGAATTTAATACACCCGATCCACACCTGTGCGTCACAGACTGGGAGATGCGGATCGCTGCCGCTGCCCAGCATCACGAGAGAGTATCGCTCTGCATATCACTTGCCCGGGAAAATCTCAAATTTCAAAATTCGAAGTACCGTTTCTACTGAATATCTATCGCCGGATCGCCATCGTATAGTCGAGAAAATCGTAAGTCGAACCATCGTAAATCAGGGACCACCTGTATCAGCCTCCTGCAGTGGGCCCTGTCGAGGTCCATGGGGCTTGGACTTTTGACTCTGCACCACTCGTTGTTAATGTCTCTCTTCCTGTGCAGACAAGCAAGAAGGCCGTGTAGATCTGAGCCACCCTGTGCATGTGGACAACTGCCAGCTGGTGTCCGAGCTCAACGAGTGCATCAAAGAGCCGCCCGCCTACACCTACAGGGACTACAGGTACCAGTCGATCTGAAAGTCCCAACATGTTGATAAAAAATGCAAAGCATACTGCTGACTTTTCTTCCTTTATGATTTTCCAGTGCAATTCTCTACCTAAATGATGACTTTGAAGGTGGAGATTTTATCTTCACAGAGATGGATGCCAAGACAGTCACAGTAAGAATCCTCGTGACCCTTCTTGGAATCCATTTATGCCACAGTCCCATGGAAAGGTTCAGCTCCCATGGCGATAACTAGGAGTGTAACGGTGGCTTAATAGTGCGTTTTCACAATGGTGCTCACAACAGTTGTTATACAGTAAGATTCACATTTATTTAGCAGACGCTTTTCTCCAAAGCGACTTCCAATGAACTCTGTGTAGTGTTATCAGCCCACACACCTTATTTGCTACGGTGACAAACACTGCTAGATACACTACTTACACTGGGTCACTCATCCATAAATCAGTGGAACACACACACGCTCTCTGTCACTCCCACATTATGGGGGAACCTGAACAGCCTGTCTTTGGACTGGGAGGAAACCAGAGCGCCCGGAAGAAACCCATACAGACATGGGGAGAACATGCAAATTCCACACAGACTGAGCGGCGATCTAACCCACGTCCTCTCACACCACCCAGGCGCTGCGAGACAACAGCTCTACTCGCTGTGCCACCATGTCAACCCGCCTGACTTGTGGTTGTTGTCTTCCAGGCCACGGTCAAGCCGCAGTGCGGTAGAGTCGTTGGGTTTGGTGCTGGGAAGGAGAATCCACATGGAGTGACTGCTGTAACCACGGGCCAGAGGTGTGCCGTCGCCCTGTGGTTTACATTAGACCCCAGGCACAATGAGAAGGTATCACCCCGCTTTCCCCCTTGCAGTCAACAGATGGCGTTGTGGTTTAGGAACTAGACATTGATAGCCAGACGGTAGTTTGTCAACGCTTCTTGAAGGGTGATGCTGCCCTTCAGCAGAGATTCTTTCAGTGAAATACGGAAATATAGAAATAGGTATAGTGTCAAATTGGGATTTCACCAAATGTCCTCTCAGTGACAACGAAAAAGCCAGCAAATGTAACCAGTGACAGAAATAAATCATTGTGATATGAGTACTGCGGTCTTTAGTGCTGATATCTTGATGTAAACTGTTTACACTATTAATCTTTAATTTCAGATAATGTTTTATTTAAATAATTACATAAAAATCTTAGTCAAGTCAAAAAAAAATTCCCTCTCTCTCACTCATGTTCATTAGTATTGAAATATTAATGGTGGTATTTTTTTTTTTTTCCACTGAAATATTTTTAACCTTTTGCAGATGTGATTTTAGTGAAAACAGACTTTATCGCGCTTCATATTGTTGCCATCTGACTTTCTGACTGGATGTGATTGAGGCAGAGGAGCGTAAGGATTGTTTGCGTTGTTCTCAAGGAAGGTAAAGCCGAGGGGGAATACTTGGTCTCACGTTTTCTTTGGCGGTGTTAACTTTCAGGAGCGAATCCAGGCGGAGGACCTGTTAAAAATGTTGTCGAGCCCAGTGGACGCTGAATTCCAGGGAGACGCAGCAGACAGCAGCTCCGGGACAGATGCAGCATCTGAGAGTGTCGAGCGAGCGAAAAGCCCGGAGCAGACCGTCAGCAAGGTGGACCGACAGGCGCCTGAAGGATCCGTGAAGGAACAGGACGATCGCAAGCAGGAGCAAGAAGGGGACAAGGCAGAGCAGGAAAAGGCAGAGGAAAGAAAGGTGAAGGAGGGAGGTAAAAAAACGGACAAGAAAACGGACAAGAAGGCCGCAGGAAAGGCGGACAAGAGCGCTGCACAGAAGACGGGCAAGAAGACAGGCAAGAAGACGGACAAGAAGACGGACAAGAAGACGGACAAGAAGACGGAGAAGAAGATGGACAAGCAGGCGGACAAACGGGATAAAGCGCCATCCAAAAAAGCTGGCAAGAAAAAGAGCAGCGCTGATTCTGCGTCAGAGGCACGCGGGGGGGACACGGAGCAGTCAACACCGAACGCCACGGAGTCCACGTCTGGGTCACCCGCCGTCCACCCGCGGGACAATAAATCAGATTCCCAAAACGGGAAGGATGAGTTATGAGTGTGTTTTTAAAAATGTTTTTATGACTTCAACAATTCAGTGAGCGTGTGTGTCGAACAAAAGCGTGTGGGACTGTTACAGTGGAACTGGACTTGCCTGCAAATGTCTCTGCATGAGTGATATGAAGTGATTTTACAGAAGCCAACACATCATGGGCTGCAATTGAACCATATGGCAGTAATCAACATTCTTCGAACATTATATTTCACGACACTATTTATACGGTTTCTGTTCCATGGTGCTTTCTGGAAATAACGTTTGCAATTGGAGTCTTCTGTTTTTTTTTTTTTTTGTATTTTCCTTTTGGAAAGTTGTTAACTATAGGGGGTAAGTGTGTGATACCGATGAATCTTGAACACCACATTCCTCAAAAAAAAAAAAAAAGAAATACCACATTGAAGCAATTCATGCACAGGAGATGTTCTCAAGAAAATCGAGCTCTGGAAATTATTTTTTACAAATAAAGTTGTTTTTCAACATTTGCGTAATCCTGAGCAGACTTTTTTTGTTAAGAAAAAAAAAAAAAAACAGTAATTGAAGTTGCTATGAATCCGACATAGGAAAACGGATTTTACGTAAAATGTTCACACATGCAGATTCAAACATGCACAATTTTCTAAAAAACAGTTATCCAATACTCACACTAGGTGGCAGGGCAGACCTACAACTTTCAGTGACTTAGTTATTTATTTATTGAATGAAGCAGAGAGATGAATTTCATGTTCATAATTTTGAATTAATGCATGCATATTTGCATCAGAAAGTTGCTTAGTAATTTTCTACATTTCTCATTCATATTAGATATTAGCATTATATTTGCTTTTATTAATTTAGCGCACATATTTTTCCAAAGCTCCGTAAGACTCCATGTAAACAAAAGTGCAATTCACAGCAGATGAATTAAACATATACGATATATTCGTTGTAAGTGCCTTTGGAGGACTGCATCTGCTAAATGAATAAATACAAACGTCTTGATGTAGGCGTGTTTCTCGAAGCACGGTTTGGCCATGCGTTACACGAGGAGCTGCATATAGAATTGATGGGAAACACTAAGGGGATCATGAGAGATGATTTACTGCATATTTGTGAAGCAGAGAGGACATCAGGAGAGAAGTGGATCCATCACAAGTGTGTTTTGAGATCCTTCTTGAATGCTGAAAGGGATTCAGGAGTTCTGATGGTTAGAGGTAACTCATTGTACCACATTGAAGCCGAAACTGAAAACCTACGGACTTTTGATTTTGGGCCACTTGTAAATGGGACCAGTAAGTGCCTAAGGACAGCTGGTAGTGTCCTGGTTAGAACTGCTGCCCTTGGACCTAAAAGTTGCAAGTTCAGTCTCCAGCTGTAGTACCCTTGTGCAAGATTCTTACCCTAAATTGCTCCAGTAAAATTATCTGCCTGTATAAATGGGTGAATAATTGTGATCTTAACACTGTGAATCCCTTTGGAGAAAAGTGTTCTGAAAAGTTCTTGGTCAGCTGGAAAGGCTCAAGGGCAGAGACCACAATAACAGCCTGGACAGAGTAGGAGTCATCCAGGTGGGATATCACCATGCCCTGGTCCAGGAGCTACTTTGAGTTTCTTGTGAGATCTGGGTGGATCAACATATCTGCTTGCCTCAGAAATCTGTGGAAGTCTTGACAAATATCTGTAAAAAATGATGTTTCACCATTAATGATTATTTCAAATTTAGCTGACTCCTTGTCCAAGGCCACTTACAATTTTAAGTTTGCATGTAATATTACTTCTAATCATTTATCTTTCCATACAGCTGGATATTCTTTTTTACTGGCACATTTACAGGCTGCTAAACTGGCTAAGGGTACTAAATTTGGTCGAGAGTCTCAAACAGTGGGGGTCTGGGGGTGCAGCGGTGCAGCGGGTTTGGCCAAGGCCTGCTCTCCAGTGGCTCTGGGGTTCGAGTCCTGCTTGAGGTTCCTTGTGATGGCCTAGCATCCCATCCTGGGTGTGTCCCCTCCAGCCTTGTGCCTGGGGTTACCGGGTTAGGCTCCGGCTTTCTGCAACCCCACTTGGGACAAGTGGCTTCAGACAATGTGTGTGTGTGTGTGTGTGTGTCTTAAGCAGCTGGTAGTGTAGTGGTATGAGCTGCCTTCGGACCCAAATGTTGCAGGTTTGAATCCCACCTCTAGCTGTAGCACCCTTATGTGAGGTACTTGTCCTCCTGGAGAGAAGCATCAGTTGGATGGATTAATATAAACTCAAGACCCCCTAGTAGGGGGGTGCAGTGGCGCAGTGGGTTGGACTGGGTCCTGCTCTCCAGTGGGTCTGGGATTCAAGTCCCGCTTGGGGTGCCTTGTGATGGACTGGCATCCTGTCCTGGGTGTGTCCCCTCCCCCTCCAGCCTTATGCCCTGTGTTGCCGGGTTAGGCTCTGGCTTCCCGTGACCCCGTATGGGACAAGCGGATCAGACAATGTGCGTATGTGTCAAGACCCCCTAACCATCTGCTTCTTGCATTATGAAATATATCCGCTGATATTTTAACAATAGGCAACGCTGCCAAATTCGGCAGTGACAAGTATTGGTATGGTGGTGCATAAAGCAAGGCTGCTGTGCAGCAGCACCTGGGAAGTATGAGAATGCACAGGTTTGACCCCCGCTCAGTATGTGTAGAATTTGCATCTTCGCTTTAAGAACAAACAAGCAAAAAACATTTCTTTTGCAAGTGAATTGGTAGCTCTAAATTATCTGCAGTGTGTGTAAGAGTGTTTTCACTCGTGTATAGATAAGTGACTCACTCCAGGTGGTGTATCAAGCACCGTAAGTCACCTTGGGGTGAAAAGATGTGGGTTAAATACTACCTAGTATTAAGGGGCAGCTGGTAGCATAGTGCTTTGGCTCCAAAGTTCACGGGTTTGATCCCCACCACCGGCTGTAGTTCCCTTGAGCAAAGAACTTACCTTAAATTGCTCCAGTAAAAATTACCCAGCTGTATAAATGGGTGAATAATTGTAACCTTAACACTGGAAGTCGCTTTGGAGGAAAGTGTGAGCTAAATAAAAAAATGTAATCAATTTTAATCCTATAATGTATGAAAATTTTTGTCTCCCCTCAAAAAAACCCCCAAAAAATTAGTGGGAAGGTGATCAGGAATCATTGATATTCTGAGTTTCGTATAGCTACTCGTGTGATGAATATTGGTTCATATGGTGGAAAGAAACTGTACTTCAGAGTCACACGTCTGCATCTGTGTCTCTCTTCCTGCTAATGTAATGAACACGTATTTTCTACGAGACGTATGTCGCTTTGGAGAAAAGCGTCTGAAACATGAATAAATCGAAATGTGTAAAGAGTTTAGAATTTCCAATAGATAAATAGATGAAGCGGGTATGAGATACGATCTGTGGGTATGAGATTCGGTAAAATGTATTCATGGTACCACTTTTTGGAAAAGGCCTTTGCTTTTGTATTCCACACACAGAAGCTTGACACCAGCTTGCCTCCACATATCTCAATGAGGGTACTGTTATGTTAAGTGTGTTGACTGCGTGGGTTTTGCATGTAAATGAAACCATGCCTACACAAGTCGGCAAGTGCCATAATGACAGACCATGCAGCTGACATATTTTACATTCACATGGGATGAAACATTAAATGACCGTGATATCCAGAAAAGGCACATCACCAGGCAGACGGTTAATTTTGCAAAACAAGCTGTAAACCGAAGGAAACTGTTAAAGAAATAAATTTACACAATCAATTTACATAAAACAAACAATAGGTTCCAAAAGCAAATCTTTATGAGTGAGGCTCGCTTCGGATTTCCATACAGGGAAGTTAAATAGATTCAACAGAATAAAAAAAAAAAAAATGCAGTAGCACAATTTATTTCTGGAAAAAATAGAATTTTAAACTTTGCAGTTCGCTTTATAGTATAAACTGGAAGTTTACTTCTTTCTTTCAATCATAACAATCAGTACTTTTTTTTTTTTTTGTAATGCACATGTTGTTAAACAAGTTGATTATAATTGCAAAGTGATGCTCGAATGATACCCTGGGCAGCTGTTGTATAGAGTGCAGCCCTTCTCCAACACTCATCCTTGTGTTTGTGAGACAAAAGCTCTCTCTCTCTACTCCTACAACCGTGCTGTAGGAGGAAGAAGAAATGAGCAGAATGTGAGGCCCCGAAGGACAATGTCCTGATACTTCAGAGAGTACAATTAAAGAAGGAGCAGGCGATTTGGTAACTCTCAGCAGCATCACTCTGAACAAAATCCGAACTGTCCTGAAAAACTTTTTTCTTTCAGCAACATGCGGTGTTGTGACGAAACACTTCAGCTCCAGGTTCTGATAAGATGGTCATGACGAAAAGTTCTGCAGTGATCTAAGTGCTCAGCCATAAACATGAGATGGGAATATATGCTGGCACAGGATTTCACGAGGATGAGAAATATGTTTTGTGGTCCACATTCGCAATTTATAAGTGCACCGCAGTCACGACCAGAGTAATTCCTGAAGGGTTTGCTGCTGTTTTTTAGAATTAACTCGACTTTTTCAACGTTGTCCGTTGACTTCTGTTCATCAAAGGCCGTGTTCTTAAATCTAACAGGGGTGTCTACGCTCTAGAAATAATGGAGACTTACTTTGCGCAGCACCATAAGCTGCATGGCCTTGGACCCTGGCGTGTTCACTAAATCTCCAGCACTACACTACACCATCTGCTATCTCTCATCTCAGTACTCACTTTGTGTATCACCACGAATCCGCTTACTGCTTAGTTTCAAGGCTTCACCCGTGTTTCCCAGCAGTTACTCAGCTATTCTCTGAAGCACAACCCCACCATGAGGCTAAAATTAATTTCCCCTTTGAACAAGACAGAGAGGAATATAATTCTCAAGAAACTTTATTTCCAATGCTTTCAAAGTTCTCATAAGCAAAATTTTAGCGTGTGAAAAAACTTTTCTGACTGATGACATCAGTGACATATCATTATAATAGGTGGTATGTGTTAATATTTTTTATTATTCTTTACATTTCATGTTTCATTCATTTAGCAGACTCTTTTTGCCAACGTGACATACATCTCATCGAAAATACAACGTGTTCATTACATTAGGAGAAAGAGACATGGCTGCAGACACGTGACTCTTAAGTGCAGTTAGTTTGCTTCTTTCCACCAGATGAACCAATGTTCGTCAAACGAGTTTTTTTATTTTTTAGTCGTTATTTAGTTAACCCCTTTTATCGGTTTTAGCTCACAGCGTCTGTGTTTGGACGAAACAAGAAGAAAGTCCTCGACAACGCAACTAATCTTTTATAATGTACATAATTTGGAACTGATGAGTATTTAAGGTTTTCTCTCGGACATCTGGTGAATAAGACATGTGCTTCCACACCACAGTTTAATGTCAATGGAGACAAGAAGTAAAATTTATGCAAGGCATTACTGGACTTAGATGCCAATTGTTCTTACGGAACACCCATAAAAGTGTGTTGAAATGTTCTTTTTCCACACAAGCTGTCATTATCTTAGGAGCAGACTTTAATTAGGAAACACTGACCTTGGCCATGGGATGATTGCTGTACTAATGTACCTGAAAGCCAATTAAAACCTACAAGCCTGGAACATATGACCCAGTAAATGGCTTCCTGTTAAAGGTCATGATTCAGACCCGCCAAGGTTTGCATACAGACCTGTTTAATGAGACCAGAATCACTTCCAAACTTGCTTCAAACAGCTTTAAAAGTTAATGTTTAGTAATGGCAAGAAAGTATTACCTAAAGCCACACTTTCCGCAGGTACTGCATGATTTGTCTGTGATGATGATGAAACTGATGTCATTTTTTCGTGAATACCTGTTTCCTGGATTGTGGTTTTTTTTTTCCACAAGAAAAGAAACATTTTCAGAGATGTCACATTTTTCTGCTTCTTTTAAGATTATATATAGCTGCGTGCATAGTTATATATGCTGTATTGTATGATCACATTGTCTTTTGACATCCTAATTAACCATGGCTGTTGTTTATAGGATCACGGTGAATTTAAGTTAAAGGATATATTCGCAGTCTGCCAACCAATCAAGTATTTGTATGACCTGCATGGATTTCACTACCAGCATATTAGAAGTGACTGAACAAAATAGACACCCCTGGCTTGCAGAGTGATAATTATCATTAAATCATAATTACATTTTTAAAAAAAAACACTTACAAGTTCAGTTTGGAAAATAATTAAAAAAAAAAACAAAAAACAAACATACCCATTGAAAGCAACTTTCCGAGTTGGATTATGTTCATTTTGCTTCTGCCTTGGACTGGGTTGCAGATGAAAGTAACCATTACTCGTTTCTAGGGAGACAGACCCAGCACGTCCTTTCCTTGGCAGGATTAGGAAAGACACAGCAGGCAGCGGCCTAGCTAAATTAATTCCAACTCTTTGACTTGAAAAGGTGACTGTGAAAATAAAACAGCGGGCTAACAAGACTTGACATGGACTTTTGGTCTCACTCCCTTGAAGCTGGAGGATTCACAGGGTGAATACATGCGTCCTACACCTGTCCGGAACCTGTTCTTTCTAGGCCTGTTGCACTGCCTTGTATACGTCTCCTGAAGGACATCTCACACTGCTTCCACAAGGTGGCTTCAAATGTGGCTTATTGACACTTTGTTCTTAGCTTACTGAAACTCTGAGCCCAAAAAAACAGCACAAAATAGTTTTTAACATAAGCTAATCATTTCTTTCACAATGTTATTGTATCTGCTTAAACTGGCTGTAATTCTTACAAAATGCAAATGAATCTAGTTACTGATAAAGCGTAATAAACACTTTCAAAATGCTTTTCGTGCCTCTATTTTCTCTCAGAGCAGTCTACAAGAAGAAGTCTAAAATCTAAATGAAGCTAAGTGGAACTTTCATAGGATCAAGTTAAAAAATCTATGATTGAAATCGAAAAATCTAATTCAACACATAAATGAAAAAATGCTCAACCTCATGAATACTGATTAATGAGGCCACCGGTCAGTTATAACATGTCTGAAAACAAATCGTGTCGTGGGAAACAAAGGACCCATTGAAAGCTTTCGACGCATGCTCGGAGCGTGAGTTCAGCAGGCAGCACGATGAACCATCTCCTTATTTGCAAGACATGGATCATTTCTGTGCCTGCCTGGGACTGGCTCCAAGGATTCGTGGTGCAGCTCTTCCCGAGGAGCCCCACTCAATGGAGAGCCCATCAGCTCAGACTGGTTAGGTAGGTAGGCCCCTCCACTGTTCCACACTCATCTATGCCCTGGCTCAGGGTGTGACAAGCACATGTAAAAAACACAAACTACACTTTAGGATTTCATCAGCAAATAGACAGACGTTGATTTCTAAAGAAATCATCCTTGCGTGGAAGATTTCCGTAAACTTACCTCAAGAGACCATTCAGACTATACTAGTACATATTTGCAGCCCTCCTACTAAGATGTTTCTGATGGTGTAATTTCATTAACATGGAGATCTCCAGCACCCATGTACTTAAATTATATTAGCTTGTTTTAATAGTTGGAAGAAGTCTGATATGATAAATTTACTGTTGGGATGAAGAGTTAACACGGATATCAGATCATACCATACCAAAAAAATGTCTTCATTAGACAACTAGTAGCCTATTAGACAATAGACAACTAATAGTGGTTGAGTAGTTCTATTTCAATAGCTAAACTTGCTTTTAGATGACGGGATATTATTATTCTGTTATTTGTTGACACACTTAACCCACTTAACCATAGCAATTTACACCATAGATATTTTCTTTCACTGTGTGTATACAGAAGAATATTTTATCACAACATTTTACTTACGGACGGATTCTATTTCAGAGCTACTGTAGTCCTAGGACTCAAGTGAAACCGACCATGTGTGCTTTGTAAATAAATTCTACCGTAAGCCTTGACTTTACACTCTTTGCCTGACATTTGTCACACATTAAGAAATGTATCTATTTTACTTCTAGTTTTGAAATAAACCAAGTGCAAATCAAAGTTCATTACCGAGGGAGCACCGGTATGATTTCAGTGATGCTTTTTGTTGTCCTCCAGATTTGGTAGTCAGTGTTGTACGGTGTTTGTGTTTGCTTTACAGGACATGCTTTTTCCTGATTAAGGCACCCAAAGAAGAAATTATACTTCTCCAAGCGTCAAAGCTGAGTGGATGCGTTAAATGGCATGTCCAGTTCTGTCACACAACCATTTCGAGCAAGAAGGTTACATCGATGTTTTCCGGAAAAGGGATTGTAGAAAAAACCATGCTGGACTCCCCTCACCTCTTATAGACTCCGTACTGCTCATTGTAGACCTGTCAAATGAAGATGTCGCAGTTGGTTGTCATGGCACCAGGGGACCCAACTCCTGGCCCTCAGCCACTAAACTTAAACGGCAGATGGGAAGGAAGGGTAGGCCAGTTTCATGCAAGAGTAAACGGCATGAATAACACAGTGCCACACATATATTCCTCCTGTTGGAAATCTCAAGTGCCACAAGCAGTTAGTGTGATGATATCAAGGTCATGGGAATGAATACAGTGACTTTCACATTTGTTATTTAGCTTTCTCATGTACGTGTTTAACTCCTAAACAAGCACCCAACTGTAAAAGAAGATAATACTCGATTAATCCCTGCAGGGAAATTCACAACGTTCATCAAAATGCTCATCCAGTCAGAGCTGCTTATAAAGGGGATATGTTGACTCTTAATCTGGGTCACTGAGGGAAAAGTAACAAATTAAACCTTTTTTTTCCCCATCGTATTTACAAAACCTGGACAGCATTCCTGCGGTTGTACGCAATGTGATTTGCGGTCGGCCAAAATGGCTGCAATTTAAAAAGATGATTCAAAATGAAAACAGTGACACACACATAAACTTGCACAGGCCCTGGGTCACTCATGTGATGCTGATAAGAGAAGTATAAACATACCAGTTTTCAGTGTGAAATGACCCAGATTCGAACCAAACCAGCAGACACATGCATCCACTATGGACCTGTTTGATCTATTGGGCCTTTGCAAGCTTTCATGAATGAAAGGGCAAAGAATTTCAAACACAACATTAAAAACTGTTTGCTGATGCACTTCCAACTGGAGTCTGCCTGTGCAGAAGAATGTCCATCCTCTTTTCTTTTCCTTGGTGTATAGAAGTACAGGGCTGTGGCACAACAGTGGATTAGCCTGGCACATTCCTTCCAAATCTCTTCATTCTCAGCCCCCTGAGCCCAGTATGTCTCAGCAGGAACCATGTTGATGTTGGCTGTACCCCCCCGCACCTCCCATCTCAGTACCTCCCAATCTCCACAGACAGCTGCTCCTGGCCAGTTCCAGGTGGGAGCACTCCAGGAAAGGCAGCCTCCCGGCTACACTCCAGATAGGCATAGATTTTTCATGCTTTCGGGTGCGTGGGAGGCTTCAATGGACCCGTCCAGCCCCGATGTCGCGGTATGGGCAAAACGAGGAGGCCAACTCTTTTACCCTTTTCAGTGTGCCCAGCCGTCAAGTGTACTCCGACGTCCTGAAGACGGGGGGGGTATTCACTCCCCCTTCAGACTCCTCTCCCCGGTGGAGACCAGTGCAAGGATAGAGGGTAATTACAGGACGCTAATGGGGGGCACACAAACCCAGGAAACAAAGGCCCTTCCTTTCCCATGTCCGAGCACGTAGAACAGGTCCCATCTCTGGGAGGTCCCATCCATGCATTGTGAACAGTCCGCTCTTGTTAGCTGGAAACATGACTTCTCGTCTTTGATCAAGTCAGCTGACTTTTAAGCTGAGCTTAGTGATGGGAGGGCCTGTAAAATCTAAAGAGGGGAACAGTTTGAGAGAAGCGGTACCTCTTTCTGAAAACAAGGCATGCTCATGCACATGGTTCTCACGGGCAGACTACAGCTCACGGCAGACAAATTGGGAAGCCATCAAAGTGGCTTCAAGAGGATCACTGAGAGTCACATGTTATTCCTATAAAATGGGAAAAACAGTGCTCCAGTCAGTCATCGATTCATTTAAAGGTCAAAGTAAGCTCAATCTCACAACTTAGGAACCTTTAAAGGCATGCTTGCAAAGGATGCAGTTATTATATTAAACGGGAACATGATCTGACAGTGCAGAAATGATTAACCTTTATTTATCTGACTCTTTTGTGCAAGGTACCGTACAGTGTTAGATGAACAACTTTACAATGGTTTACCCATTTATGCAGCATGGTATTCTCAGTGTACAAACTGAAGGTACAGTAAATACCTTGATCAAGGAGACTAGTGGTGGAGTGGGATTACACTAGGAAGTTTTCGCTCGACAGGTGACAACCCTTGTTACTACTCTACCTGCTACACCTGGAATGGCGATTAGGACAGTTTTGGATTTGTGCTCCACTGGAGCTATCGTAAGGTCAAACAAGTAAGCAAGTCTTGATAACATGTTCACTCTTTCACAAAATAAACACTTCAATGCAAGGTGTTTGATTTTGGCGTAATACCATTGTTAACTAGCTCTGGCTACACAGACTGACTGTTATACAATGTTTAAGGAATAAGGTCATTTAGAAGAACTGGGGTATATTGTCTTCCAAACGCACTTGGAGTGATTATATTATTTAGTGGTTGTGTCCAAGACATCTGCTGGAATTACATGTTGACAAATCTTACTCCAGTCTTCATTTTCCACTGAGAATATTCAGCTCATAATTTAAAGCACTGTATTGGCTATTTGGATAATATATGGCACCTTCCTTCAGTTCCTTTAGCTGACAGCTTATTCACAAAACCCTATGCGTTCTTTGCCAGGCAGGTGGAACTACTCCACAGCCCTCACGTATGGAGTACTGTATTTCTTGAATACAGCAGTGTTTCAGTTTAGGCATGGTGAAAGCAGTGCCAGTTAGTCTATATAAACATGAAAGGTTTTGTTCAAGCACCAAGCAGATGGCAACTGCTGCTTAGGTTCTACATTATATGGTATACAAAGGCTCAATGTGTGATAATTGTGCCATAGTAGCAATAATTGCCAAACTACACTATGCAATTTGATAATGTACAGATTTTTTTACAAGCAAAAAAGTATGATATTTTACAGTTGATGCCATTTTACTGTTAAATACATGCAAAAACAATTTTTTTCCCAGTTACAGTATTTTCTTTCGGCCATATTCTCCTAATATAAAGCCAATTTCTCATGTAGTTAAATTATAAGCAAACACCACCCATTATGAAGTGAAATCACGCATTTAATTGAAGAACAGTTTTGCATGTATAGTAGCTAGAGAAATAGCACAAAGGAATAAATCTTTAACTAATGATTGTAAATCATAGTGATAACTGTAATGTAACGTTTATCACAGTAGCATTGCTCCAGTACCAATACACTTTTAAAGTGTAAAAGCTTTTGTCACTCACCCCAACTTCTTTTTTAAAGGAGAAAAATGTGTCAAAACTAATCAGAAGTCAATGAACCTGGATTCAGGGTCATGGCCCAGTTACCACAATCGTGGTTTCCCAGCATCTCCAGCATGTCCGGTGCTCCGGCACTGCAGATGGCTGCATAAAGTTTCCTAAAAATGTGTAACACAGATTTTGCTGCAAATTCAGGGTAGCAGTTCCAGCAATGGGAGATGATAACTTTGTGGAACTCACAACCTTGACATGTGGAAAAGTTCTATAATTTATCCATCACTAGACCTCACCGGTAATCATGAAAACACAAACTGGCACAGTGCACAGTATTTCTTATTGCAAACAATACATCAGGCAATAAATGACATCCAGCCTGGGAAGCAGGATTTGTTTTATATTATCTGGCAAAATTTTTAAGTGGTAGAATTTAGTTTTATTTCTTAAACTGAAGCATCCATCCATTCGGTTTTCATAACCACTTGTCCTGACCAGCGTTGCAGCAATCTGGAACCAATCTCTGGAATTACTGGGTGCAAGGCTGGGGGGTGGGGGTGCACCAGTCCAGCGAGGTGGCCACACTTACACACATGCCCGCAAAGGGCAACTGTGCGTTGTCAGCTCACCTGAACTGCATGTCTTAGGAATGTGGGCGGAAACTGGAGCACCCAGAGGAAACCCACACAGACTGAGCTGAATTCTAACCTACACCCGAACAGCCCAGGCGTTGTAAGGCAGCTGCACTGTGCTCTGTGCCATCGTGCCAGCCTTAGACTGAAGCAAAAACATAAAACTATACTGTTAATGGTTGGTCACTTGGCTGGTTTCTAAAATGCCTCTTAAATTTTGGCTCTGCTCCAGAGACCCACAAATGTGATATTTATCTCCTCCTGGATTTTAAGATTTTAAATTGCCACAAGTGACATTGCTTTCAAGGATGACAAGGATTATCCAGTTTTCCCCTCAGCACACTTTCAGACAGGGAAAAGATCTAAAACAGAGGCCACTGAGAAAAGAGTGGCTTGGATTGTTCAATTAAAGAAGGTTGTTATGTACATATCTGAAGCTTTTAATGAAGAAGAAGAAACTGGGGCTCTGGCCTCCCGTTTTGTTGCCAGCTGTACCAGCTCACCTTTAGAGGCAGGTTTGGTACCATGGTTGAAATAGGTATCTTCACATCAAGTGAGCCATGTGAGCACATGAACAAAATGTTTGACCAAATAAGTAGTATCAAAGCTCAGCTTACAAAGTTGGATGCAATCAATGACTAACTAAAGAAACTATCCTGCAACACAGCAGAGATAAAATAAAAATTTAACTGAGTGTGTGAAAAGCTTTGAAACTTGTTTTGTTGAGACTGAGTGCAAGATCTCTTCTTCGGAGGATTTGCAGTAATTACCAGGTGAACAAACAGTCACCCTGGAGTGAAAAGCTGAGCTTTATCAAGCAAAATTGCTGAATGTTGAAACTGCTCCAAAAAAGGAAAATTGTGACCTTACCTACATCATTTACATTTATTTATCTAGCAGACGATTTTCTCCAAAGCGACTTCCAGTGAACTCTATGTAGTGTTATCAGCCCACACACTTTATTCACTAAGGTGACTTAGACTGCTAGAGACACTATTTACAATGGGTCACTCATCCATATATCAGTGCAACACACTCTCTCTGTCACTCACACACTACCTGAAAATTCTGAATTAAATACTCCCTGGCCAAATAAAAAAAAAAAAAATCTATAGATTTTGCCTACTGTCCCATCTACGATTCTACCCCAGTTTTCCAGGTAAAATTATGTGGAGAAGGCACAAGTCTGTTGAGATGCCAGATCTTTTAAAGAAAGCAAAATGTTTCAGGGCTTCACTTTGTCTTTACATACATTTTTTCCTTTTTCTCTAAAGTGATGTACATCTCATAAATAATACAATTTGTGCATTACCTTAGGAAAAAGAGACATAACTGAAGATGTTTGATTCTTAAGTACAGTCAGTTTGTTTCCTTCACCATACGCACTGATGTTCACCACACAAGTAGCTGCATCAAACTTTACCAGAATATCGCCGATTCCTAATTACCTTCCTAGTAGCTTTTTTTTTTCGAGATACATGTAAACATTTACGTTAAATTGCAGGAGTGGCTCTGTAAAGGATTGATCCGAACATTATCGTAAACATTTATACCTTGTATGAGCTTAAGAGATCATGGGCGAAGTGAATTTGGAACAGATGAGTTTTAAGGCCCTTTTTAAATGTGGACAGAGATTCAGCAGTTCTGAGTGAGGGGGGGAGGTCGTTTCACCACGACGGAGCCAGAACTGAGAACCTCCGTGCTTTACTTTTCGTGCGCGGGACCAACAAGCGGGCAGATGTGGAAGAGCGCAGCAGTCTGGTGGCGTGTAGCAGATGATATATCTACAGGAAGGGAAGATCTGCCAGTTTAACTGCACAACATTGACTATTGCATATCTGGCCACTATGAAAGGTTGACAATGATTCATACAATTATTTGGAAGAGCTGCATTTCTGTTCCAGCTCTATACAGATTCTTTACTCTTTGGACTTTACTCTCATTAACTATGCTTTTTACTTGTTTGGGTGGGTTTACTCTTTTAATTTTATGTATGGTGGACTTAGACTGAGGTACAGCAAGGGATGTTTAGTTACGAGGTGCTATCCCTGCCTTGCACCTGTAAATAAAGTGGTGGCTGACAGGTTCTCTGGGGAGGGGTTGTTGGAGCTTTTGTTTATAGTCTGGTTCTGGATTTTGGGTTTCGGTATCAATCTCTATTTCTGTGTCCCTCGCTCTTCTTATCCCTATTTCATTCTCTCTTTGTGTATGATTTCTACTTCACTGGGCTGCATGGTCTACGTTTTTTTTTTTTTTTTTTCCTTTTTTAAAAATACGACAGATTACATTACTGGGGTTTCATTATTCTTTTATTATTAAATTATTTGAGTTTACCTTTAAAATTATTACCTGGGGTATTAATATTATTCTAAATTGGATGACAAATATATTTAAATATAAGTAAACTGAATGACAGTCTCTTCAAGGTGTATTAAAAATGTACAAGGCCATGTGATGTCTACAACCACTTGTCCCAAGAGGGGTCGTGGTAAACCGGAGCCTACACGGCCAAAGAGGGAGGGGACACACACCCTGGATGGGACGCCAGTCTGCTGCAAGACACTCCAAGCGGGGCTCAAACCCCAGGCCTACCACACAGCAGTCACAGGCCAAACCCACCACGCCCCCTGTAGAAAGCCATGTGTTAGCTGAATTTCTTTCAGCCTTAATAATTCAGTAGTAGTGGTAGTAGTAACATTTTCCTGTTGTATTCTCTTGTCTGTACTTTCCCTTTATTGAGTTTTCCTTTGTAAAAACAGTATACGGATAACTCAAGTGATGAATTTTCTTCCTCTTGTAAAAGGGCCTCTCCTGAGGACTGAGTGGTCATGTTTTATACTTTGTAATTTAATTTCTTATACATTAATATTAATAAAATTAGGGATGTACTGATATTAAGAATACCTTTCAGCCAAAGAGAGGTGAAACTCTACTGAACAATTTTGATCTTGGCAGAACAAAATGACCTATGAAATGTAAAATGAACTATTCAAGAGTAACACGTGTTCTTGGGTTGAATGGGGATTTTGATCCAAGATTTCTTCTTATTGAGAGAAGAAATTATAGTTATTTCAGTGATTTCCACTTTCAATATTTTTTTCCACAGTCAGCATGGGAGCCTCTTAGCATTCAAAGTATTGCAACCTGCCTCAGGCTCAGAAACCACAGGGTTTAAGGACAGATAATGAATTAAACTTTTGTTTCACAGTTTTATTTTACATTGTTCTTATGTTTCTTAAGTTGTTCAAATAATTGAGTAGCTGTATTAGTAAGCAATAAGAAGATACGCTATAAACCATACCAAGAATACAATATTTAACGGACGTTGCTTAATCACAATCATTGCAAAAATAAATGTATCCCTGAAGATGACTGATGTGCATAGCAATGGTCTCTACACTGGAGATACATTGTCAGCCTTCAAGGTGGACCTTCCAAAGATCTCTGACTAGAAAGGGGGATATAACAGACAAGATTTATTTGCATCAACATATGAAATGTATCGAGTTCTGCCTCATTCGTTGTATTTAAAACGGTTATGGAAAACACTATGTTAAATCCTTTAATATCCACAGGAAGTGCCTTCAGTTAAAGTTGTGTGTGCAGCTGATGTTAGCTGTATTTTTAGAAACAAATGACAGTTAAGCATATTGCGTGCAAGTATGCATTAAATTAAGAGCATGTTAATAAAGAAACTGTTAAATATTTACTGTCACAAAACACGGCTGAGTGCCTTACACATGGGATCGTCTATAACTACAAGGTGGTGAAAACAAGTCAATCATGTGCACTTGGGGGTGAGCCTGTGTCGTCTTCCTCCGGCTGGGTCTTGGTTCTGTTCCACTGCACCCGAACAGCTTTGTGCAGGTGCACACAAGCATGGCAGCACATGGTATTTTAATCCATCCAGGAGCAAAGACAGTTTGCAAAGAGCTCATTCTGGGCGCACAGTCCAGTGAACTCCACTCGAATGTACACAAAGTGCTGGGTGGGAGTGGGTGGGAGCAAGGGGTAATGCCTGTCTAGTGGTATGGTTACAAAAGTTGTGGTTTTTTAAATGATCCGACAAAATGCCAGTCTCAGAAGCCCACTCTACATGACCACCAAGCGTTGAAGGCCATTTTTCGACATGTTTAATCCACTTCAGACCAGATGGTGTCATCCCGGAAAAGCTGTGCGTACTGGTCCAATCTGGGCCACATTTTGAAGTATGTAGCAACCATTTATTTGGAGCCCTTCTGTCTCCTCAAGCTTTCAGGCTTAACTAATGTGTTTTCTGAATGTCTCTTAATATCTTATTATGAGAAGAAGTCACAGTTTATGTTTTTGCTTGAGGTTTCAGGGTTTTCAGACATGCAATAGCTGGCCTCACTCATCCAGTGAGCCACAACCTCTACCGAAAGGGATAAAATGCCACAGGAATGTCACAGTCAAGGAAAACATTCCAAGGTTTCAGTTAGACAGCTGGCGTACGCAATGTCTCCTTTGTTGAAAGCTACATAGAGTTGTACAGTAAGATATCCTGACCCCTCCCCGCGCCTGTCCATCCCAGCTTTGTGGCTTACTCACTGGGGCCATCATTCGCCATTGTACTTATTTCTCTCAGGGGTCGCAACGTAGATGTTTCCATGGAAATCTCAAGGCCTTTCACGATGTAGCTTTAAATTTCCCAGTATGGTGCAGAGCGGCTGTCGGTTGCAGTGAGCCTTTTCATGGAAACACTGCAGGGGCTGATTTACACTCATTTGTTTAGGTTCTCTGCATGTATTGCTCGCCTCATGGCCAAAATGAAAACAGTCTCTGACAGAGGAGACAACACAACAAATTCCTCTACCAAACCATACACCACGAATTGTCTACATGCCATAGCATAATGTCCAATGAACTGCTGAACTGGGATTAAATCAGGAGGCAAAAGGCTACTTTTGCGCTGTGGAATGACTTCGCTGGTGATCTTTACAACCCTGGGCTCTTAGTTATTCCCGGGTCTGGAATTTCTTATTCTCCCAGTGGGCGTCCCTTTCGTCACTCCACTGGCCAATCAGAGGCTAGCCTTCCGCCCCTTTTGCATTCTGCACTTGTCGGGCTGTCAGGGCCTTTTTTTGTTTCCAAAGTGAAGTTTTTATTGCGGCTCAACCCCCCGAGCAGCATCCAGACCCACTGGAGTGTGACGGGAACACTATGCGGTCTCCGGGCAGCCCTTTCCTCAGTCCCTGTGCCCGCTGCAGCCATTGAGAAGCAGGCCCCGGGAATCGTCAGGAAACCTCCAGGTGCAAGTCATCTTAAAGGCGTACTGCAGTGCAGTGAGGCAGCCCTGCCTTCCACTCGATGAGGGGCCACCCTCCTCCAACTGGGCTGCTGATCCAACAAGAAAGAAAGGCAACCTCCAGATGACAGAGTGGGCTCTGAACGTGAAGAGCACGAAGACAGGCTCAAAGCTGAATGACGAGGTGACGGAGAGTGGCAGTGAGCAAAGGCTGAGCACACGTTGTTTCACTTACCTTTTGGTGGAGTTTTGAGACTTAGAGGGAAGAGGAGTGCTATTTTTGAAAAGTGAGGACTCTATGTTTGGGTCACACTGACACTTTGTCAGGAAAGGACTTCTCCATTGTCTTCCAGCATCTGTGAGAATTGTGCTTAGTGGACTTTGAGGCCACAGTCTTCACGGGCAGCGGAAAGGAGTGTGATTTCAACGATCACCTTCACTTCTTCCTCATTTCGATTTTCATTTAGAAGTAATGGCCAACTCTGGATTCCAGCTCCTGGGGTATTTCTTGGCACTGGGTGGATGGATCGGTATCATCTCTACCACAGCCCTGCCGCAATGGAAGCAGTCATCCTATGCTGGGGATGCCATCATCACAGCTGTGGGCCTCTATGAAGGGCTCTGGATGTCATGTGCCTCCCAAAGCACCGGCCAAGTGCAGTGCAAGGTCTTTGACTCCATGCTATCGCTGGATGGTGAGTTGAAGTGGTGCCACTGGTTGTGTGACATTGGTCATATACGAAACTTTCAAATGTTTTCCTCCAATTATTTGCTAGTGAGATTTTTTTTTAAAGCGACTAAAGTAGATTAGTTTCATGCATACCTGGGTAGACAGTATAGCTGTTTTAGATAATATCCCTGCTCAGAGAAGAAATTGTTTTTTTCCTTTGACGCTCGAACCTTCAACTTTTCAGTTACAACTGAAAAATGTTTTTTGAAATGCTTCCTCATCTATGAACTCTCAAAGCTTTTCATTTAAAGCACAACATGTTACAAATGAAACATTGTTTCAACAAATGTTTTATTCTTATTTAATATTGGATTGTCTGATATAGAGTTACCAATTTCCATTGGAATAAAACATGGTTTAATTTGGTGGATGGTAATGAGATGGTAATACATGAGACAATATAATCTAAATATCAAGTAAAGCACCTTATTAGTAAATAACCACACAGTAAAAGTATTATGTGTGATAAGTGTGCAGCTAGTGAATTATTCTCTTCTTAAGAATTTCAAATTGCTGGTGGGTTTCCAAAAGTCATACACATTGGTTTGATTACATTCAAAACAACAATAAAGCATGGTGAAAGACAGTTAGTAGAAGTATTTGCTCTAGTTTGTCAGCTATTAGCAATAAAACCATGACATCCATCACTATTGCTCTATTGTTGCTTGCGTCAATAAGCAGTGGGGATCTACTTAATCACTATGTTCCAAAACATCCAACATAGTAGAGTAAATGCCTCTTCAGTTAACCTAAGGAGTGTGGTAACAGTTACACAGAATTTAACAGTATTGGTGTGCTGTGAAATTAAACTTTTTTAGCTAATTAATATTTCAGAATTGCTATTGTGTAATCGATCCCCCAAAACAGTGTTAACAAACACTTTGTAGCCTCCGATTTGTCATTAGTTTATTGTGGTCTGCATTTTAACGATTAAATAAATTAGCTTTCTCTTTCATTTCCAAGTGTCTACTGCTTATTGTCTGTGATAGTCAAAATTAGTGATCTGAAAGAGAAAAGCTCAATGCTGGGCTAGTCAGAAAAGACATTTTCAGGACAGCAGATCTATTTTTCAGCAAAAAAAAAAAAAAGGTTGCTTGAATCAACTTTGTTGGTTGCTTGAATTAATGAAAATCTTTTTAGCCCCACAAAATAACCTCTTTCATTATGTATGTGATAAATCTTTACGTGCATTTCGTTTGATTTTTCCCATCCTATCATATTTAAAATAGCTGGATATGATGTTACTTTCAAAATTGTGGTGCTGAAGGAACAGTTCTTAACTTTTAGACCATTTACAGCACAATGCACAGAAGATGTCTTTAAAACAAGCAAGCTAAATTTAACTACATAAAGCTTTTACATTTTACTTGGACAAAATTTAAAAAAAGTCCACATTTGGTGTTCTACTGTCAGTTTGCCTAGAAAAACACAAACCTGTGTTTCAAACTACGCAAGAACTTTAAATTTTGACCTCGAGCTGCTGAAATTTTTGAAACTTTGAAGAGAGAACACAGGGATGAAGCCTGTGCTATGAGGGGTGGTCTGGGAGGAGTTCTTCTCCACAAAGAGCAGTGACACCCCCATCACTTTGTCCGACACCGTTACAATTGTTGGCCCCCTTTAGGTCATCAATAAGACATTGTCATCAGTGCTCTTTCCTCTGCTTTACAGAGGAACCCGACAAACTGCCATTGTTTTCCCTCGAAGCTTGGATGTCTTTCCCGAACTAATTATAGTTATGAGTTCTGTCAGTAGAGTTTTATACTTTATGCAGCATGGCTGAGGCTGAACTTCCCATGATGATGTGCTTGTAAATTTTCTTAAAAAAATACATTATTTAAATGTAAACATAAACAGTAATAAATATGTAGAAGGATCTACACCTGGGCAAGCATAACATCCTCATATCCACTTGAACCCCTCCCTGAAAAAGTAGTTGAGTTTGTGCACAATAAGATTTTACAAAGATTGGACAACTGGATCAACATTAGTTACTATGTAAGAACAGAGGAAGATTTCTCTCTTTCTTCTCTTTAGCCTCTTATCCCACCGGACAAAAACATGTTCCCTTCTGTATTTTGCCATTTTTCGGTTTCAACGGTTGAAGGGATGTTACATCTTATGACTGAAGTGATCATACAAGACACAAGGGCAATGGAACTGGGGCTACAGAGGGTGACAGAATAAGTTTAAATGGAAAAGATACCAAGGCTAAGGGGGAGTTGCCACACGAGGGGAGCTGGCGACAGAGACCCTTACAATAAACAGTGTCTGTGGCGATGAGGGGGAGCATGAAAGAGTAGAATAGATAGAGTACAACAAGCACCTTATTGAAGTATGTTCCTCCCTGCCTCTCTGCACCGCTGCATGCTTGTGAGCCTGCTTTAGACCCGTGCCAGGCACTGCCCGTCGTGGCACCGGGGGCCGAGGGACTGTGGGAGGTGGCGTGGCATGCCTGCCAGTTCTTCTGTTCGGGGATCACCTCAGGACCACACAGAAGAGAGACACTTTGATGGCTTGTGGAGACTTCATGAAAGAACAGAATGAGTCTGGCTTTCCCTGCATAAACCATTAAATATGGCATAAAAATGGGTGTCGTCCCATAAATCAAGCATCAAAGATATGATCATGCTTTCTCTTACACTCTGCTTTCTCTGCTTTGAAATGACTTCGTTATGGCTTTTTTTTTTTTTTCCGCCATAAATCCTTTTGCAGAAAAAGTGTTTCTTTTTGTCAGCATGATTACGTTCAAAGCCAGGCTGCTGAGAAAGGGGCGTTTGCCAAGTTTTGCACTTGTTGTCAGAGTTACGGTGCTTTACACCACGCAACATCCTTTGAAACGGACGTGGAGTTTCGGTTTCTTTGAAACATTTCGGTGATGTTTCACAGTCTTTCTCCGCGAGTTCATGTGATCTTGGAAGTCGCTGATTTTGAAAACAGCTGGGAAGGAGGGCTGAGCCATGACCCTTGACAACAATGGCGATGGCAGCAGTGAAAACAATCTCCCATTGTGCGGCCGCCACATTAATCCCCTCTGTGTGAAACATGTTGAAATGCCACTCCTACAGATCTGCGTGTGCTCTGAAGCCCGTCCCGGTTATTTGTGGAATTCGTAGAAGCTCGGGCTCAAAAATCAGCACAGATAGATTAAATATATCCCTAATTGCTGCTTTGCAGCCAAACAGGCATTCTCTCTTGCTGTTATTATTGTTATTCTTATCTATTATTACATGCATCACACGCAAAAGTTAAGATTATTTGATGCAAAACAAAATGTCACGAGCTCCTACATGTAAACAGTGAGTAAACTGATGAAAGAGTCAGCAAACTAATCAAGGCGGTGCTTAAATGTCATATTCTCCCTCCTATTTCTGAAAATAAGCTTGCTTGGTTTTTAACCGGGAGTTGCTTTCATCCCTTCCGCTGTGTTCCAGTGCACATCCAGACGTGCCGGGCCCTGATGGTCGTTTCCGTGCTCATGGGCTTCATCGCCATCATTGTCAGTGTGGTGGGAATGAAGTGCACCAGGGTCGGTGACAACAACCCTCTGATCAAGAGCCGCATTGCAGTCTCCGGGGGTGTGCTCTTCTTGCTCGCAGGTGAGGCACCCCCCTTCACCATGATGGCCATGCCGCATGAGCGACGACACATACCCATATCTGAGGTGCTCTCTGCCATGCTGCTAGAATTGTTTAGGATCCTTGCTTACAAAATCTGCAATGGAAAAAGGGCAGCCAGTGTGAAGCAGTTCTGAAGTACTCTACAAAGCCTGTACTTCTGACTTAAATCAACGTGGGCCTGATGCCAAAGTCATTCTATTGGAAAACTTCAGTCCTAATTATGGCTCTGGGCATGATCTCTGAATCATCTGCAGGGCTTTGCACGCTGGTGTCTGTATCCTGGTATGCCACGCAAGTGTCTCATCAGTTCTTCAATCCCAACACACCTGTAAATGCCAGGTAAATTCAGCCTTTTATTAAATTACAGACTATAATTGTGTCCTTACTGTTCACTGTAGACAGTTAAGGCCCATGTTATATACATTTTTGGGGTAAAATTACGATAAAAAAAAAAAAAAAACTCACATGTAAGATTTTATTGATCGATGTATACTTTTATAATTTAAAAATGAATATTACTAACTGGGAGGAGGGCGCAGTGGTGCACATTGCTTTGCGGTGCAGCGGGTTGGACTGGGTCCTGCTCTCCAGTGGGTCTGGGGTTCAAGCCTTGCTTGGGGTGCCTTGTGATGGACTGGCATCCCATCCTGGGTGTGTCCCATCCCCCTCCAGCCTTGTGCCCTGTATTGCTGGGTTAGGCTCCGGCTTGCTGCGACCCCGTGTGGGATGAGCGGTATCAACAAATGTATTACTAACTGTGACCTCACGTGATTAATGATCTATTAAAAATTACTCTGACTATTATTTCCTATTAGCTGATTCTTTCCATCAAAGTGAATTACAATTTTTTACCTATTTGCACAGCTGCGTATTGTAACAATATCCGTTCAGGAAAAGTACTTTGATCAAGAGGCAATTTTCACACTGTGGAAGTATAACGTAGAGCTTAAACCTTCAATATATATAAATCCGTGTGCCTTGCAATATGCTACCTGCCTTTACAAGATTACAATCAGAAGCAAGACTTACAAAATATAAATTCTGCAGGCCTTACAGTTTTCAAACCAGCAATTTTTACACTGTAGTGACTCAGTTATTAATAGCTTTTATCATCCGTGTTCCCAAAAGCCCTGCTTGCAGGGCCTGTTACTGTGGTCCCCTGCATTTTGATGAGTGCCTCTCCTTCTGTGCAGGTATGAGTTTGGCTCTGCCCTGTTTGTGGGCTGGGCAGCAGCCAGTCTGACCATGCTGGGAGGGTCCTTCCTCTGCTGCTCCTGCCCCAATGAGGAGAGGAGAGGGCAGCAGTACTACAGGCAATCACAGCCCTCCACTGCCAGGGAGTACGTGTAACATGTCTCTAGTAGCCTGTCACTGAATAAAAAAAAAAAAAAAGAACCATAAAGTAGGAGGCAATCACAGCCAGAGCTCCTCGCCTTCGCTTTAATTACACCCCCGTTTAACTGACCCCTCCTGCTCCAGAATGCTCACCCCCGCTGTCTCTCTGTCACACACAAGTACACGTAAACAGCTGTAGACAAACATGAAAGCACACTGTCAAATACAGTAGTCTAAGTTAAATGTAAGGCTCTGAAAGATGTGAGACAATAACCACATGTATAAACAGATAAACAAAATTTAAACATAAGGGGAAAAAGTACCTTACCTTTAGCAAACTAAAATTTCTTACTATAATCATATAGCATGCATATAGATATGTACATTAGAAGCATATGGTTAAAAAAGTAAATTCAAATCTACTGTTTTAAAAGGAAGAATAGTATAATGTAAAATGCCGGGGCTAATAGGCACGAAGACAACATTACTTTTTCATTATGTTTGGGGTATGTTTCAAAAGGATAATTCTTGAAACTTTTTAATATGAGGAAATAATACAAAATTCTCATTGAGAAGATTTTACAGAGATTTGTTTGGCAATGATATTACGCTGAAACTCTCTCTGCTTCTGCTACATTTGTTTCATCGTCAGTCTATGCAGTGAAGAAAATTTCAGTAAGTTTGCTATTGAAAAGAATGCTGTTACTCTATCCAAGATATACAGTGGACTTTGCATGAAAAAACAAAACATATTTTATTGCAATTTCGTGCACAAAGATACGTAGAACAGTTTAATGAAATGCAGTGATGGACATGGACGTAAAGAGTGATGTAACTGGGCAAAAAATACAGCTGGACATTGACCGAACACGTGAAATAAGAAAAGAAATACAACAAACAAATCACTGGAAAAGAGTGAAATGAATAAAACGGCAGTTTTTTTCCTGGAATTGATTTTGCTTGCTTACGTTTGCAGTTGGAACTCTGGCTGGCGGTTCTACGGTTATTAACTGCACTGCCGGGGTCACGTTGTATTGAGGAGGTTGAACATGATGAGCTCTTCGCTGTCTGTTATGGAACTGAATACTGTGAGGCCACCCTCCTTAAATGTCAGAAGCCATAAATTAGCTTCTCTGCTTCTTCAGCAGAGCAGGTCCCGAGAGGAGGAACGAAGGATGGGAAGAGGCCACAGGCATACTTATACCATGCCTGATTATTCAACAATTATGGAAAAACATTACATCATGTTACATTTGACGAGTGTGCAACATATGTGGAAAATTTAAGCCATAACATGATGAAAATGACAACCAGAATATTTAAACAGTATCTCATTTCCAGGCATACAATGTTTTCTTATGCATTAAGTTGAACGATTTCAGAATTCATATGAAAAACATCTTTTAAAAAGTTCATATCGAATATCATAAGGTATATCTTTATTAAAGAAAAGATGAAGTGGAAAGAAGCAATTTAAATAGGTAATAAAAGTTTGGAAAAAACTTAATAAAAGACAAACTGTCTGCTTATGCATTATACAAACACTGGTGTCAACTTTTTGAGAATACAGATTTAAGAACATCAGGAATTAATAGAGAAAATAGATTTCTTTAAATTAAATTTCTTCTCCGCAATACAGAAATGGTCTAATAAGGAAAACATTTCCATTCATTTAGATTAGAAAAACAAAAACATATCCATATCACTGCAGGCTTTTAACAGAGCAAAACTAACACTTCATTGTTTGCATGCTTGTCGATGGAAAGCTTCTCTCCAAACGCTATCAACTGCTTTCATAGAACCATTACTATAAAAGTCATCCATTTGCTTTATTTTGCTGAGTTTGTTAGTTTACAGAAAAGTTTTTCAGTTGTTTTTAATTTACCACTGAAGCACAAAAAGCAGATCAGTTATTTGGCCAAAATTGTTCAGGAAGGTCTGAATAAGTGTCTCAAGTTGACATTATTTTTGGCATTGGCCGAAAAAAGTAGAAATCCAAACAAATCCATACAAGAAACTTCTAAACATAATTAAATTAACTTCACAAACTTGGAAGGTGTCAATATTTGTGTATTTTAGAATGAGCAGAAAAGAACAAAAAAGGCTTGGAAACATTAACGTTATATGTTAACTATTTTCTATGGAATGTTTGTACAGCTGATACAAAATAAATTCTGAAATACAAAACGTAAGGAAAAAATGTAATAACTTTCCTTGTGAAGTAAACACATTTAGATTAAGGTTGCAGGTTCAAGTCCCCACCTCTTGCTGTGGTAGAAATGACCCAGCTGTATAAATGGATAAATTATTGTAAGTACCTTAACATTGTAATTTTACAGAAAAGCATCAGCTAAATTAATAAATGCAATGTAAATGTAGATTAACTTTACTGAAAACAGAACAAGACACTGCTTTTCTGTCAAGGTGAGGTCAGTTATGTAATTCAGGGGTTTTCCCTGTCATAAGGATGGGCTTTGCTCTCAGAAGAAACATAATTTGTTCCAGAAAATCTGATTATATGAGCTGAATTATTGTGAAAATAACAAATTAATTTAAATGGGAAAAAAAAAAACACATGTTCCTGAGTTACAGAAGGTTTGCCCATTTTTTCACTAAACATGAACAATTCCTGCCATATCTTTGAAAGAGCAAAAGTCTGATTATTAGATGATCATGGCAACATTATATGTACTTAGTGAGAATTTGCACCAAAAAGTGCCAAGATTTAGAGATCTTCTCTTTTATCAGTAAGAGAGAAAAGCTCATTCAAAACTATTTTTGGAAAGACAGTAATCACTTGTAACACTTATAATGTCTCATATTGTAGATAAAAGAATCATTTTGTAATACATTAAATCACACAAAGTCATCTGTGATCGCATTACCTTTCTAGAATGCCGTGTATTTTATACATTTAAGTTTTAAACTGATAGGTAAGGCTTCCAATGACCTTTTTTATATTTTCATAATCTTTTGGCATTTTTAATGCCTTTTCTGCTTTAGGGCTCTTTATTTTAATAAATGATTATAACAAAAATTTGGTTATACTACAGTAGAAAGTCTTGAGATTCCTGAGTGATGCCTGTAAGTGAGTGTGTTGTTACAAGACAATTGAAATGTGTAGGAGAAGCTGCTCACCTTGCGTCATGATCCCAGTGCAGAGAAGGAAAGACAAAAAAGTTATCAGATGTCTATAACCACAGATACAGCAAGCATATATAGTCATTTCTTCCCATCACTCCATCCTTCAAAGCCCAAATTAACACTGATATCCAACCACCAATAAATTAATCTTGTACAGATAGCTTATGTCTGACAAACTGGACTTTAATTATTGACTTAAAAGAACTGCACGTTTAGTAAAAGACACACATTTTCCATTTATGACTCATGCATTAACATTTTTGTATTGATGCATCATTTACATATTAATAGAGGTTTCAGTTTATGGGATGTGGAAAATCCATCTTTCAGATATACAGCACAGTTATACGAATATGAAGGGACCCAAAATTTTACATGCTAACCTTTCATAAAATCAAATATTCCTTTAGACAGATCTCTGGGTGTTGTAGCCTGCAATCAGATCCACCTAACCGTTGACTATGAGCTGTTTTTCAATCTGTTCTCCTTTTATTTCTGCACTGCGGAGACCCTGCTCTGTCAATTTGTTTCTACTAAAAAAGACATTAAAATCAAATCAGTGTCTGGATATGTGCACCTTCTTGTCTAATTCTTTTCTCTGACTCTTCTCTCTCTCCAATTCAGGGATGAATTGTTGAGTGAAACTAGTTTCCCTGACTGACCACCCTCTGCTTTTCTCGAAGATTGTCCACGTTCTACTTACTATTTCCGTTTCCTTGTTCCCTCCTAGATTCAAAATTTGGACCCTTATCACATCACTATAGCATATATTGCCCTGCATAAATACATGTATCTTATCAGCATCTGGTATTAGTATGTAAGTTCATGTCAATGTTTCTCCCTTGTTACCCTTTTTGCTGTTCACCCCTCTCCCTTTTACGAATGTTTTGAATATGGGCTTATAAGAACAGACATGTTTAGTGACAATACTGTCTTACTGTACTATATTATCAGCTGCTTTCGTATCTTCAGCTAGAGAAACTTGTCCGTCAATAGAGCACTTGAGTATTACGTGATAATGCTATTTCTAGTCTTGGAATTCCTAGTTTGGGTCAGTTGTTTCAAGTACTTGTTTTTTGTTTTATTATTTGCTAAATATATAACTGTGCATTTACTTAAACATGTTTTTTTTCCCTTTTCTTTCAAATTGCAGACCAAATGTAAAAAGTTCTCCACCAGAAAAAGGAGAGCAGTACTTGTAGTTGGGGAGAGTGAACAACTCCGTTGGTCACTTGCTGTTTAGTTCTTTCAGCAGAAAAGACACTCCTAGTAGCCAAACAAAATGACCTATAATAAACATCTGCAGACCAAACCAAACTGGAGTCTTCTTGAAATAAACCCCATTTATCAGATATCTGTGTCCTTACATTATGCGTAAATGTTAGAAGTCCTGTGTTTAAACCATATGAGCACCTTCTTCATTCCAGATTTCTGACCAGCCTTTGTCTGACTTTAAATAGCTTACAAAAAAAAGAAAAGTGTAATTTCGGAACCTTGCGGCACTGGCAGCATGAAGCAACTCAAATAATATCAATAGGAGAACATGTCCAGTGGTGAGATAATGGCACAACATCTCAAACTGTGACAGATTTGCTTTTTAAATGCAGAAAACTACATTCAAAGTATATTCCAAAAATAATAGTATAATAAAAAAAACAAATTTAGAGATTGATGCAATTTAGTAAAAAACAAAACACACACAAAAAATAAAATGGTAAAATGTCATGAACACCATATATAAGTATTTTCTCATTCGAAAATACACTTAAAATAACTACATAAAAGTTATGTTTAAAAGTGATTTTGTTCATGAACATCGATAAAGTACAACGGTTTGCTAAGTACATGTAGAAATACAAGGGAAAAAGACGTTGAGCTTAGCAATTATAGACACTTTTTTTAGTATGTTACTACTACTTAAAGGGATTTGTTCTTCAGAGATAAAAACTGCAGTTCAAGTTTCATCACTAAAAAGTTAGAGAAACGTTGGATCTACTAATTTGTGAATTTGTTTCAGAATGCAAAAAAAAAAAGAAATATGCAAATATCTAAGGAAAAGTAGGGTAATCAAAAATAATGTTTTAAGGGCAACTTTGAGGTAAGGGATTAATGTAGATAATATTAATTTGCATGTTCTTGAAATATACTGTACTGTAAATACACTGATTATGAAAGGAGATAGAATTTGTCTAATTTCTTTTTTAGAACTCATCTGGATGTGGGGAGTGTAATTTTCAATTTGGTTTATTGTTTCATTTTTATGGGGGGGTCTAACATTTCAGCAGAGTTTTGTGTGCGTTGACAAGACAAACCAATGTCGTAATTTTAATTTTTTTTTAACAATTTCTTTTTATGTTTCTGTGATATGTCTCCTTTTATGATAGCAGGACATGCATCCCCTGAATGTAATATAATTCTGAAAGCATTATTTTAAAACACAAATGTTCAGAAAAAAATATTTTATAAATATCCAGATAATGTATTGACTGTACAGGTTATTTCTTTTTTTTTTTTTTTTCTTTTAATGCAAGAAAACCTTTTCTTATCATCCCACAGTCAATTCAATTTATATCCTCAGTAATGTACAATGGGCATGTAATGCGTCTTTTCAAATACCTAAGTGCATATAACTAACACACTAATCAATACTATAAACAATGTTCATCAGAATTGCTGTTGTTTAGCTATGGTATTACACATGAGTCATGTATACATGAAATGTTCACAGGGCTATGTAGCAAACAAGTCTTTGTATCTTATATAAATTAGGTTCCTTTTTTCTTCCTGGAATATTCTCAGTATAAATTGCTATTGTATTTTGTATAATGTGTTTTTTAATCTGCAATTAAAGTCATTTAAAATGATATGTTGTTGATTTGGATTTCATGTTATTTCTCTGAATTCAAAAATAAATAGAAAATACAGCAGTTTCATTGGGTGGGTGTCTTATCTAAAATATTAACAAAATATCCTTGCTTTTGTTGCCAAAGGCTCTAAACACAGGCCTAAAAACAATACCAGGTCACGATTAATTTTTCTGATATGACACAATTAAATTACATTTTAATTAACAAAATAATGTTCAGTGTAACAAGCCTAAAAAGTATTGAAACAGCATTCTCATACACAGTAATTCTTTAATTATTGTATCTGAGTTGAAATCACAGCTTTCATTTAAGAAACGTCATCGTTGTCAATATGGACATCGGCAGAGCAGTGGTCATCTGAGAGCATGTAGATGCTCTCAGATGTATCAAAACTCAGAATGTCAGAACAATGACTCATTACATACATTTTTTTTTTATTTTTAGTCTCTTCAAAGTAGGCTTAATTTTAATATTTTTTTGTATCATTATTTTAATAAAAAATAATGCTTCAGGTTAATAAAAAAAAAGAAGAATCCTTTGTCACTCAATATTCCTAATATAGAGGGAAACTGAAAACCCGCACTATATTAGCTGTTGAGGGAAATGGAATAAAGCCTTATTGTGATTTTTACATTCATTTAACATCATCTGATGTTTTAACAGTACTTAACCCATGAATAAATCAAAGGATTAAACAGTATTAATAAACTTATATTGATCATGACGTAGAGGGTGGACGTACAAACAATGCTGATCACGTACTGACTTCCGATCCTAATTGCATTAATAAGTCGAGGCACCGTTTATAAATCAATTTCTATTGTGCGCTACTAACATTAACTTTTAGTTAGGACCCGTGTAATGCACCGAGGGACCAAATGAAAATGAATTCTGAGATTGCTGTCAATAATTTCTGTTCAAATCAGGGAATTGTCATTATCCACAGTGCTTGCCAGCTGACCACTCTGCACCGCTCACAGCTTTTTGAAAAGGCAAATAAAGGAAAATAGTGAACAATGCTTGACGGAACAGGGACGCAACAGGGAGGATGTGGGGTCACTTTCACAGTCATGCCTAGGAACCATTAAAGCCCTTATCATGGCTGAAAGGAGCCCCAACATGGACATTCAGAGCACACAGAAAGCGAGTTAAAGGGGCCCAGAAATAGCTATCGGAAAAGGGGCAGAAGTTAATTATACGTGGGTGAAGAACAAGGACTTAATTGGTGCTTTTAATTATTCAGAACATGCTCCCCAGTCTCCTGGATTCATCCGGTTCGCTCTTGCCTGACCACTTGGAATTTTTTCCTTCCGCAAAATTCGCTTTGATTTAACAGTTCCCTCGTCATACGGAAGTGACGAGAACTGGTTTCTCTTCATGCAAACCTTCATGCAGACCCTAACCATGAGTCCTGCGTGCTCAAAGTGGAGGTAAATATAATTTTATTTCATAATTACTTTTGCATCTATGGATACACATTCAGTTCTATCTGGTAGGAAGTACCCTTCACATTTAAGCAGAGTTAAGAGAAATCTTCTTAACGGAGAAGGCAGCTCGATAGATATGTTCAAAATAATCTAAAAATGTTTTACCACCTTAAACAGGGGGATGTAGGTACTGTTTTAGAAATACCTCAACATGAGCTATTCTTGCTGCATGTGCTAAATCTAAATTTGCTTTCTTTAACAGTTTTATTAATATTTTGGATATTTGAGTTTGAATGATATTTACAATCATCACACATTTTTGTGTGTCTTTGTAGTGATGTGATTTTTTTTTTTTCTTTTATTGTTCGGGAGAAAATACAAACAGTTGTTTAAATATAGGATTTCAGATGGAATGTTGCTGTAATATTCTTATGGTAATTACGGTGAATTGTTTATTTTGCTCCAGTAAGAAAACCCTGCTCTATAGCTGGGTCAGTCATTGCAAGTAGTCAAGTATATTAAAACACAGCCCTGTAAGGAACCTTGGACAAAAGTGAAACAAATAAATTGATAATCATGACAGTTATGATCTCTGGAGGTATTTGTGATACATATGAGAAAACTGAAAGTGATCCAGTAACTTACCAGCTGCAAAATGGTAAAAATTTTAAATTTACAAGGGAAATGCTAAAGAATATACATAACGCAGATGGGAGTTTGGAATCTTTGGAAAGATGCATCCTTTACAAATATGTTTTGATGAAAGAAACTCTCCACAGAAATCATTTCAGATTTTATGTATTTTCTTCAGCAAGCACTGTAGTTTCACCAGAATTTTCAAAGTTAAAGTAAGATGGAAACACAGATAGAAAGGCAATACTTTGCTGACTCAAGGCCAAACTTAGACACATGCCTTGAAACAAATATGTGTGTGTCAAAACGTTTCTTTTTCTTGAAAATCAGCTTTATTATTCATCACATCATCTTAAAAACATTCCTTATATCATCTCAAAATAATAAATCTATTTTTAAAAATGACAGGAACAGAAAAATGATGTAGAAATCTTTTGGATGTTATTTCATATTGTACTAGAATTAAAAAAAAAAAAATGTCTATTTTTGGAGCCTTCCAGAGTTTAGAATGATCGTCGTTCTTCAGTTCATGGCATTCTGTCTTGCCCTGGTATCAACCGTCTTCCTCATTGTGGCCACATGGACCGACTGCTGGATGGTGAATGCTGATGATGACTGGGAGGTATGTTCTGCTGCTTCTCTATTTCTGTGATGGAAAATCAAGCTTTGTTGAATATTTTCCAGACGCGAAGTGCATAGCTTCAGCTATAGTAACACATCAATAGAATGTAGGAAAAGCGAAAAAGTGACCACTGCTTTTTCTAAAGGTTTTTACAGAACATTTTACAGTTTTTAAGTACATTACAGTTTCAGTTTGCCTTTTCAAGCAGCAGTCAAACTATAACGTGGAGTCATAAAGATCTGCTAATTTTCTCAAGAGTGGTCACAGTAAGTATTGGTAGTGATTCTTTAAACAACTTAGTAGGGATGGGATGTAATGGGCAGGTGGCATGTAGAGCGCAGTATTCCACAGCTTCTGCACAGTTAGCGAATGCGGAACAGAGCTCTAATACAAACAAACTTGTTAAAGAAATCCATAAAATGTCTGTGACTGATAATGGGTGGATTACTTGCCCTGGGAAAAAAATAGCTCTCAGAAACAGGGTAATTTCGTGAAGACAATATTTCCGAGATGCACTCCTGGGTTTAATGTATGGTTCTGCAAGTGTCAGACCTATCAAACTTGCTGAATTCATTCAGATTACAAGAGAGAACTTTTTTCCTTGAAAGTATCTCTTTTAAAACAATTGTAAATGTTAAGAGTATCAAATCTAAGAGCTCTGTATAATCAACTATGTTTAATAGTGAGTCTGAAAATTAAACAAAGATGTGGACATGGTTCGATTTTTTTTTCTAATGTTTACTCCCTAGGAGGACTCAGATTCTCTAAGACCATTGAAATTTATTTGCAAAAAGGACAGCTGTGGGTCTCTTGTCATGCCGTAAGCTGCAAGGACACACACACACACACACACACACACACACACACACACACTGTCTGAAAGCACTTGCCTCAAGCAGGGGTGGCGGCAAACCGGAGCCTAACCCAGCAACACAGGGCACAAGGCTGGAGGGGGGGGGGGGACACACCCAGGACGGGGCGCCAGTCCATTGCAAGGCAACCCAAGCAGGACTCGAACCCCAGACCCACCAGAGAGTGGGACCCGGCCAAGACCACAGCACTCCCTCTTAAACTGCAGGCTTTCTGTAAAAATATAGTTTTTACTACAGGTTGTATCATTTGTGAAGATCTCAGCTAGGTTTCTGTGAGAAGGCATAGATCAGACATGGTGTTTACAATCACACACTTTAGTAGGTCATGCCTTCTGAAAGATGATCTGTCCTGAATACCATGGGTTAATAAGTTTACCATAGTAATACAGGTAAACTGTAAAAAAAAAACCTTTCAAGGCTTTGACATGGATTGTGCTCTAAGAAGCCAGATAAGTATTCTATTTCAGTGAAACCTTTGTGGATGTTTCAGAACCTATTCTAACCCTAATCCTAACCCTAATTCTATCCCATAATAATAATCGTACAATAATAACCAACTGAAAAATACATCTTTTACTTCTTCCCTTCCCATCACTGTGGAAAAGCAGAGTGATCAGAGAAGCCAAGGAATAACTATTGACTTTTTCTGTGCAGGTCAGTCAGAAGTGCAGAGGACTATGGTGGGAATGTGTCACCAACACGCAAGATGGCATCCGCACTTGTGACCAGTACGAGACCATACTTGCAGAGCATCCATGTAAATACCACCTTTCATGGTGCTGCATCAATCATATTATATAAGAATAAATTAAGATGCTACGTTGTGTACATATGCCGCACTATGTAATGGCGCAGACACAGTTTTGTTATTGTTTGTACAGTAAACCATATTCGATAAGATAAGGAGTTTAAATATGAGAACCTGTTTTCTACTGCTTGATACCAAGCTTCACCATGTCTGGAAAAACATTTGCCTGTAATGAGAGAAGCAGGCATAGCCAGCAAAAATTTCTTGTAAAACTTTTCAGAGAAGCATTTTTATAGTTTCATCATCATGAGTAATACCGTTCTCCCCACAGAAACATATTTAAGGTGAAAACCCGTCTTGCACGCCTTCAAAATACTCTGACTGAATACGAACATGATTGAATCATTTCCTGTAATGATAGCGAACATCTCTTGATGATTAACTCATCAGTAGTAAAAGATGCCTCCTATCAGTATCAAATGAGAGTGGTGAAGAAGTACACTGGCAGGAAATAGGTTTTAACAATATTTTATGATAATTTCACCTTGAAGATGATCTTTGTTTCATTTAATAACATGACTAACATACACCACACTTTTTACACCTTAATAAACAGTGTACAGACACTCCTCACTTAGCGACCGAGTTCCGATCCTACGACTAGGTTGTTGAGCGAATTGGTCGATAAGCGAGGAGCCGCCCCTTACCAATATTTCAAACATACTGTACTGTACTGTGCTGTACTGTGAGTTTGTGTCAACCATCTTTAGATATTGTTTTAATGTCACCTTTGAACCATTTAGAACATTTTTAGTATATTTATAAATGTTTATACAATAGTGTACTGTATACCGTAATAAACAGAATAGAGGAAATCAGCTCTAATATACGTTACTTAGGTTTGCATACTGTGAATACAGGTAATCGTTTTTATTTATTCTGAATAAAGAAAAGGTCTAAAGGAAACTCCAACTTGATAACTTTGTTTTAATTTGCATAACTCTTACATAATACGAAATATGTAGTCTTAGAGATTGCGAATGCTAGTGTAGTGAATACTGACTGACTGTGGGAACGAGACTGAGACTGAGAAAGGGTGATGGGAGATGAGATGCTTGACGCTGAGATGCCGCGCTGCCGTTTCCACGACCAAAGTTCTCGTACAGCGTACAATACCGACTGTTCGAAGAGCTGGTCGTAAGTCCATGCGGTTGTTAAACAGGTAGGTCGTTAAGTGAGGCGTGTCTGTATTTGAAGTTTAGATTAATTTCCATGAAGATATTGTTTAGGGGATAAATAATGAAGTGCTGGTATCTTAGAAGAGTTTAACACACACATCTTTGACAGCTGGCTTACAAAACTAAACCTCCTGCTGTGGGGAATTAAAGTTAAATGGCATCTAAATGAGAATTTAGATGAACGTCCTAAGTAGGTCTAGTTCAGATGTCATCTTTAAATTTGAACCGAAACGAGTTCAAACCACAGTTACTGCTTCCATTTGATATGGGATGTGGCAGGTCACATCCCCATTGAGGATGAAGAAGTCAAGAGGAAGGGTTTTCAACCAGCAGTCAATGTGGAGAAGAAATTATTTCAGGACGAGCTTACTACCCATGAAAAGTGAATTTGTGAGCTTGACATGGCGTCACGGGTATTAATATTAATGTTCTTCCAGCTGAGTGTATGATAGAAAGTTGACTACATGCTGAGGTGGCCCAGATCTTGTCAGACAGTGCAGGTCAGAGAACAGGAGACAGCAAAGCACTAAGGAGGGCTCAGGTGAGCAATGGCAACCTGCAGACAGGCCCGGAGAAGGTCCACTGGGAAGTGACTGCTCTCCACAAGTTGCGTGAGCAAGTAGCCACTGCTGACAGGGAACTTGGGATTCAAAGTAGACACAGGAATGGGCTCTGGCAGGTGATAGAACTTGAGTTCAGATCACAATGACACAGTATGGCAAAACTGACTTTTGATCTTGATCTGACTCGATCTTAATGGAGAGAGAGACAAAGTCTTGCATTTGGACATGGAGAAGAATGGATAGTTAATGATACCAGAAACTTTACAAATGAGAAGATCTCATTCAATCAGCTACAGATTCTGGGTGACAGGAATGGATTGCTGGGTTAAATAATGGGGTAAACTATGGCACGAGACAATTCCTAACAGAGCCGAACAATGCTAAGGGCCTAGCTTGAGGGCTGAGTAAGAAATCCTCATTGGTCTCAGAGAGGAGATGTGGCGCTTTGGTTTCCAGCGCTACATAGAAATGTAAAATACAACTTGCAGGTGCACACATAAATTGTGCTGGAAATGCAATCCAGATGAAGTTTGAAACAGAAGCATATTTTCCTTATACAGAAATGTTGCCTGAGAAACAGACAGGACCTGCAGGAAACAAAATCCTTTCTAATATGTAGGTTAGCTTAGACAATATCAGTTGCAGGGCAAGAAAAATTGATGTAACCCATGCTATCTTGATTGTTTAATGAAATTATGGCCGCATGTTTAATGTGATTGTGTATTGTGAATATAAACATTGCATCGTGTAACTGTTGATTCTAATGCATACCCGGAGAAATGTTAATTAAATGTGATTTGGAACTGTCTGAGGTTGTTCTTAGTGTTTATAAGGTTCCGGCGCTCATTCTTGGGTGATGGTTCAGTTGACAGGCAGGTTGTTGTTTTGGTGCTTTCTTGGAGGGCTGTTGACAGTTTCTTTTGTGAGTAATGGCTGTTGTTCCATTTTTTTTTTTTTTTTAATTATTTTGTGAACTAGACTAAGACATCGTCTGAGGCTATACTTTATATTTCTCCAGTCCCCTTATCCCTGAGAGTCTGTGCTTTCATTTTTGTTTTGTGCTTTGTACCATCACACATACATGTATGCTCACAGAGGTTTTGAATTGTTGCTATCATCGTTTTCTTGCCGACCAACCTTCCTGTCCTAGACCTAATTGCTTAGAGCTGCTGCACCCTGCAAAGAGCTGTAGCCGTATCCAAGCTGACAGATGGTTCCTTGATGATGTAGATATAAAATTTCTTAGGTTTTCACGGAACCTTCAAGGATTCAAAACATTGTACTAACTATAGCTCAAAAAACAATGGAGTGTAGTCTGGGCTCCCAAACAAAAAGATAAACAGAAACTGTAAGTTGCTTAAACACTTTCTCTCCTTGGCGCTCGAATTCTGGGAATTTGACTCATTACCACGAAGGATTCCAGTAAGAAGATGGGGTGCAAGAAAACGCCTTCCCTACCATGCACTCAATCAAGCAAAAGCAATCGGCAGTGTTTGCACACGCCACGGCATGCCTTGACCCTCTCACCGCGTTTCTACCCACTAAATGAAATGTGTACTCCTGGGCTTGCCTCCTGCTGCTCAGAAATTGCAGACGGAACATTTTTGCTTCTGCTCCACCAGCCTGGCACTCCTTCAGAGCCATTACTCGAATGCCATAAATGGAAATATGGGGGTAAAAGTTCTGAAGTGAGCCCACGCATTCAGAAAAACTCCACACATATGACTTCGGCTTGAAGACGTAGGCATAGAACTTGCAGAGAACAACAGCTTGTATGCACTGTTGGGTCCTGGGTAGCGAAATGGTAAAGCTCTTGCTTTAATTGCAGTGCAATGTTATCAGATAAATTTACTGAGTATGATTCATGTGGGGGGAGGGGGGGTGGTGGCGCAGCGGATTTGGCCGGGTCCCACTCTCTGGCAGGTTTGGGGTTTGAGTCCTGCTACGGGGTGCCTTGTGATGGACTGGCATCCCGTCCTGGGTGTGTCCCCTCCCCCTCCAGCCTTATGCCCTGTGTTGCCGGGTCAGGCTCTGGTTTGCCGTGACCCCACTTGGGACAAGTGGCTTCAGCCAGTGTGTGTGTGATTTCCAAACATCCCAAGAAAAAAAAAAAAGCTCCCTAAGCTTAACTATGTATATGTGAGGAAAATAAGAACACTTTAAACTGGAAATATCAGGAAAATATAAAGGCTTTTTTACTTGTTCACTGACTCACTATCTATAACTGCTTCTCCTTTTGCAGGGGTGCAGTGGTTTGGAGCCTGTCCCAGAAGTATAGGGTGCTAGGCTCTGTAGGGTAGACCCTGAGCAGGGCACTATTGTATTGCAGGGTAACCATCCATACTCAAACACTCAAACAATGAGAACTTTTGAGTTACCATTTCGTCTAAAAGACATGTTTCGGCTGCAGGAGGAAACCCACCTGAACACAGAGAGAACATGTAAATTAAATGCCACGCGCACTGAACGGGCATCAAACCCTTGTCCCTGTCTCACAACCAAGATGCTATGAGACCTCTATGCTAGTTGCAGCCAAACCATACTGCCATGGTTAGCTAGTTGTTTTACAAGGAAAATAACAAACTGTTTAGATCTGAAAGTGTCAGAAGATAAAAAAAGAAAATTTAAAAAATGAAAAAAATTATCATCAAGTACCAGATAGATTGTTGTACAATATGCAGCTAAGCGATTTTAGGAAATATCGACAGATATACACCATTAACATGAAATGTCTTAAAATCTTAAGTATTGAATTACTCCAGTAGCACCTCGGACCTTGAAAAAAAGTGTAAAATATGCCAATACTGGAAAATACAGTATTTTTGAGATATTATATAAGATTAAAGAATGAACTCCAATAAAAGCTTTTAAAAGTCACATATTTTACATATTTTTGTTATTTTCCCTTTTGTGGTCTTTTGCAGTGAAAATAGTGCTCAGTCGTGCCCTGATGATCACAGCTGATATCCTGGCCAGCTTTGCACTCATCATCCTTGTACTGGGCTTGGATGTCATCAAACTGCTCAAGGAAGAGCCACACGTCAAACTAAGGATATGTTACTTTGCAGGGTTCATTTTTGGCTTGGGAGGTAAGGTGGGAGAGTGAAATCAGAGTGATCCATTAAATGAGGCAAAGTTACCCGGTATGTTGAAAGCAATTCTTGTGCAGCAGTTTTTCCTTAATTTAGAGAACTTAATTTTTTCCCATAATGGCCATCAAACCTCAGCCATCGGTCACTCTGCTGGTGGATATTAAAACACCGCACCTATTTTTCTGCAATTTTTCACACAGCCAAAAGTATTGAGGGCTTTTTAGAAAAGTCATGGCTTTTAAGTGAACCGGATCAATATGTTTTTATGACCATGTGGCAGAGTGGCCCTTTGACATGGTACTGCACTGCAACACGTTGGGACTTGGGCATCGGAATCTTGAAGGACTGCTTTCTCTGCTGCTGTCTACAGGAATCCCTGGAATGATCGGGTCTGTGTGGTATGCTGTGGATGTGTACGTAGAGAGGGCCACCCTCGTCTTGAAGAACGTCTACTTAGGAATGCACTATGAGTTTGGCTGGTCCTGCTGGCTGGGAATGGCAGGTTCAACAGGATGCTTCCTAACCTCCATTGTGCTGACATGCTGTCTATACATTTTTAGAGGTGAGCAGTGCTGTTCATGGACCAACTACATGAGAGCTTATCATTGTGGGGACATTTTCATGAATTTTAAATTCTGCTATTTTGTAATAAAACATACCTTTGAGAGGCATTTCTATATCTTAACACAGTAAGTAATGGTTTATAGTGTAATGCAAAACTATAGTGGTAACGGGGGGCACCGTGGCATAGCAGGTTTGGCCGTGTCCTGCTCTCTGGTGGGTCTGGGGTTCAAGCGCTGCTTGGGGTGCCTTGTGGTGGACTGGTGTCCTGTCCTGGGTGTGTCCCTTCCCCTCCAGCCTTGTGCACTGTGTTGCCGGATTAGGCTCCAGTTTGTCGTGACCCCCTTGGGACAAGTGCTTTCAGCCAGTGTGTGTGTATAGTGGTCACACAAAGATGAACAAGTCCCAATATTGCTTTACTGTTAGAGTAATACATAGAATGAAGTAATGTAAAGTATTTTGACAGAACATAGTTTTTTTTTGTCAGACAGCACCCCCTATCTAAAAAAAAATCTGCCAACAGCTCACTTTGTGTGTGTTGCGTATTCCTTTTAATACAAGACTTGTTACGCAACAAACGAAAAAGTTTGCAGCAGCATCCCTTGACAAATCTTAGCATATGCTATTTATTTTCAGGATTTCATCTGAATGCTTCTGCTGAAACGGCATAGGTGGTACATTTCCAGGGGACACAGTACATGTCAAACCACTCATGCACTAATTCATGCGATAATTGCCACGTAGCCAGATCTTGTTTTCCGTATGATGTGTTGTGGTGTTGCACCGTGGTGTTGCAGATGGTTCAGCAGAATGTGACATTTCGTATGAACCGCTGACACTGTGGATTTGGATGTCCCGTTGTGAGGAAGGGATTTAGCTGCTTTCGGGATTTAGTTGCAGTCCTTCACAATTTTGTGTCAAGGGCCATCTCAATTGTACCTCCAAGCTGGCTGCACTTCCAAGTTCAATGAGTCAATGTGGAAAATTCACGAAACACTTTTCTCAAGGACCTGCTGACTTCTGCCATTTCGAAAATTTGCTTGAACAAGAGACCATAATTATCAGATATTTCCTCTCTTAGAGTGGAAGGATTTGTCAGAAAACTTTATCGAGTGTTTAAAATTGAAGGTGCAGAGAGTTGTCACTTTCTAAATTCAGGTTCAATATCATTTTCAACTTAACAGAAGCCATCAAAAATGCAGGTATTAAATCTTGTCCAAGAAATATATTTTTAAAACTTTACAGTACTGTTTCATGGTTTGAGAATTATTGAACTTCGAAAATGCCAGCGTAATACTTTTTGCAGGTCACGATAAGGGCTTTTAGGGGGACAGGGTGGTGCAGTGGGTTGGACCGGGTCCTGCTCTCCGGTGGGTCTGGGGTTCAATTCCCACTTGGGTTGCCTTGCGACAGACTGGTGTCCTGTCCTGGGTGTGTCCTCTCCCCCACCAGCCTTACACCCTGTGTTGCTGGGTTAGGCTCTGGCTCCCTGCGACCCCGAATGGGAGAAGCAGTTCAGACTGTGTGTGTGTGTGTGTGTGTGTGAGAGAGAGATAATGGCTTTTCTGTAAAAAAATTAAAAAAAATATATATATATATTTCCGTGTACTTATAGGCATAATAACATAATCAGCTCATAGACATAATTCAGAAAGCACTGATATACCTGGACAGGTAAAATGCTTTCCACTGCCACAGGTAAATAAATCTGCTTCTGTCCCTAGATGCCAGGTCTTCACACTACAACAGGTCAATATACAAGTATGGGAGAACGGCAGCTGGAAAGAAGTATGCCATGGATTCTCGGGTGTAGGGACACTTGCTGTGGGACCAGTAATGAGGAGGAGAGCTCAGAGGAGAATGACCATCGGAAGAGAGTGCCCGCTGACCCGAGATTGTGAATATATATTAAGAAACCAGTCAGCCCGCAAGCACCACCAGATTTCATAACCTGCAGTACCATTATTTCTAACTTTAATGGGCTATAATATACAAGATGGACATTCCTAAACTTTCTTCTGCACAGTTAAAATGTATTTTCAAGGTGTTTGCCAGTCCTTTGCACACATGGCAGAGGATTCATTCATCTGATGCGGGCGACTGTTTCTTAATTTTTCAAATATCTAAGGATTTACTTGTACCCACTTCAAACCAGCCCTAATCAAGAAAGTCTATAGTAAACCTGGGTCTCACTACTTTTTAATGTGCTTTGTTGCTGAACAGTGTAGTTTTTCTCAGTTACAGATATTGTGGTAATGTAGTAACATATGACAAAAGACAAAATAAATAATTTAAATGATTTCATTATTATTTATATTTCTTACGTAAACATTCTCTGAATTGGTGTTTTGTATAAAAAATGAAAAGCATACGTACAAAAAAAAGCATCTGACTAATTGTATTTGTAGTTTTCAGCATGAGCTGGAAAAGCATTAGTATAATTATTTTCATGCTTATCTGTTCTTAAAATATATTAATATTTATTGCACATCATGTAGCAGCATATACAGTGTAGTATAGATATAATGCACATTCATATTATTTTGTAATATGTAAGGAACCTAAACAGTACATTTATTTTCACATATTTGTTTGTATGCAGAGAAATTACGTTTTTCTAATATTGCATATGATACTTTGTATTTACTTGGCACGGTTTCAGTAATTGCAGTAGTTATCTTTAGCATATTTAGTTTCACGTAAAATTCATAAAGGGAACGATTTTCCTTTTATCACGACCCCTGAGGATTGGTTTTGGGATGAACGTAGCTGGCGCCACCCCCAGAGCCACTCAGCCGCACCAAGCACACCTGAACCCAATAAACACTAAAACCCCAGCACAATAAAAGTTTTTGCTGTTCAGCAGTGAAAGAAAAACATCTGGCTGCGGATTCTTGATCAGCTTTACTCCCTTTCTAATGATTACTTAGCGATTCTCGGTCCATGTTTACTCATATGCTTCTGAAGTCCTGCTCGCAGTGTGTTTGTATTCTAGTCCAGCGCTCCAGTCTCGTCCGCATCTGTCTTCCGTGATCTTGTCCCAGTCACATGTTCCTTCCTGGTCTAAGTCATGTTCCTGTGTAATGTTTTCCTTACAAGAACACTCAGCGCATCTCTTTGTTCCACGTTCCTTGTCTCACTGCAGCACTTTCTTTCTTTGCACGGTGCACGTAGACATTTTTACTCTACTTTTGAGAACATTACCCTTTTCGTCCGCATTTGGATGCACAGCAACACAGGCCCCTTTTACCTCTGGATTTAACAGAAGAATCTGCCACAAAACGATAAACTAAGCAGAGTTAAATGCTCTTCAATAGGTGGTGGCCTCCAATGGAGAGCGCCTAGGCACCCATCATTTGCAACTTGTACACATTGCAGAATCGATGGCAATAAAGTGACTCTTCTGAGAGGAAACCCCGTGCGATGCCCTCAGTTTATCCCAACCCAAATTTTCATTGGATGTGACCACCCACGATAGAAGGGGGAAAGTTGAAACCAACCCTGTGTCTTGCAACACAAAAATGAGACTGTTAAACCAATCAAGACGGAGATATATTCTAAGACATCCAGATCCTTCACTGCCTTTTGCAGTCGAGGTGGCTGCATCAGAGGTTCGAGCAAGGGCTGTGTTGTCACAAAGACAAGGAAGTCCGCTAAAAATGCATAGCTGTCTATTCTTTTCTTAAATTATTTCCCTCCAAAAGGAATTATAATGTTGGAAACAGGGAACTTTTGGCAATTAAACTCATCTCGGAAGAATGGAGTGATTGGTTAGAGGGCACTACTCACCCATTTGTGGTTTTGACTGACCACCACAATCTGGTGCACCTACAAGCCAAGAAGCTGAATTCCAGGCAAGCGAGATGGGCCTTCTTCTTGTCCAGGAGCCTGGAGAGGTAAAGCAGATGCTCTTTCCTGACTGTACAACGTGCCCCCAAGTCTGTAACCTGCAGAGCCCGTACTTCCTGCCACACCTTTTGTTGCCCCAATAAGGTGGACCATTTTGGATGACATCTGAAAGATTGAGACAGAGTCTGGCTGTGCACTAGGGATGTCAAACTGCACCTGCCATCAAGAAAACTGTCCCCAAGATACATTGGACCCTTCAAGATTGTGAAGTGAATTAACCCTGCCAAATACCGCTTACAATTACCTGTCCATTATGTTCCATGTCTCCATGCTCAAGCCTGCTTCCATGCCACTTTTACAGCACCGGTTGCTCCACCTCCACCCCTTGAGGTGGATGGTGCCCCAGCTTATACTGTCAGGTGTCTCCTGGACTCCAGATGACGTAGAGGCCGCATGTCCTACCTGTTGGACTGGGAGATGTATGGACCAAAAGAGCAATTCTGGGTCCCGGCAGGTAACATTTGAAACCCAAACCTCACACAGGACCTCTCCCGGGTGCATCCTGATCATCCTGCTCCTCATCCAAGGGGGGCATCCTCCTCTGCATCAGAGAGTGGGACTTTCATGACCCCTAAAGATTGGACTCGGGATGAATGTAGCCAGTGCCACCCCCAGAGCCACTTGGCCGCACCAAGGACACCTGAATCCAATAAACGCTAAACCCCAGCACCATAAGAGGAGTGATGGACAAACATCTGGTTGGGGATTCCTGATCAGCTCTCTACTGCCTTTCCTTGTGATTGTTTAGTGATTCTCAGTCTATGTTTTCTCATATGTTTCTGAAGTCCTGGTCAGTGTTTGTGTTCTAGTCCAGCGCTGCAGTCCCATCTGCGATTGTCCTCCATGCCCTTGCCCTATTCCCCTGTCACTGCCCGGTCTAAGTCATGTTTTTGTACTATTTCCCTTTTGAGAACACTCAGCACATAGATATATTCACTCTGCTTTTGAGAACATTACCCTTTTCGTCCGCATTTGGACACACAGAAACACACGTCCGTGTCCCTTTTACTTCCGGCTGTTACAGCCATATTCCATTGTCATTGTTAGTTTTTTCCCTCTCATTTTGTTTATTGTTTTTCATTTGAACAGTGATGTACATTTTTAACATCTGCCTTTTGTTACGCTTGTGTATATAAGTTTGTTGTGAACTGGGTGAAAATCAAAAGGACAGCAAGAAGTCATAACTGTTTCCATGGATTCCGTGGATTTTTATTACTTTGCATTACTCTTAAATTCATTGAAATGTGGGATTGTTGTCATTTTTCTATTTCTGCTGTCTAAATATAAGAGTAAATTATAATTTATAGCATCTATTTCTATAGTTTTGCTGTTTGGTTTACAACTCAGATTTTTAGAAGTTTTATTTCAAAGTGCTGTTTTTAAAAAATCCAATAAATTATTTTAGGAATAATCTTTGTTACAGCAGTTTATCTGTAAGACTTGAGTTTACATTTTCATGTGTGCATGTGTGTTATAAATGGCTCTGCTTAATTTTTTCAGTTTGATCTTATTGTTATCCAAGCTTCATCACTAAGTAAAACAGCGAGATATGTACATGAAGTAACATAGATCCTTTGGTAAATACATAAAAGTTTCATTAAACTTATTTAAAAATTAGGCTGTTGGGGGAAAATTAAAACATTAAAACTGCTTGTGTTTCAGCTTGCATATACATATATAATCTCCCAGAACAGTAACGATTCATATCTCAGGGTCTTCTGTGTTTATTTTGAACTTAAATAAAAGAAAAGATTATCTGAGTGGTGCAAAATATGTCATATTACACAGATAGAGCGATCATTGCCCACAGACTGTTTTGGCTTCTGGCTGCTCTATAGCTTTCAAGTTCTGTGTACACAGAGTGTATTTCTGAAACAAAAAGATTTGTGCCTGACATAAACATGTCTATTACAGTTTATGAAGTAGTAAAGATTGAATAGAGAGTTTGGTTAATGTAGTTTTGTTAACTGTACCAGTACTTATCTTCTCTTAGCAAGTTATCCTGGGATATAACTTCATTATGTTTCTTTTCACAACAGCTGACAGAAAAGAGATTTATATAAAAGGTAAAAGAACCAGATTTTCACTGGCAAGGACAACACAAAAGGTATTGTGGTGTCAGAAACTCCTAGGGCTGTCAAAGAGTTTTTTCTTCTAGCATTTAGTTTCATAGAAAGAAGTGCTTTTTCTCTTCTTTTTCAAATATTCTGTGTCTGGAGAAAAGCATCACCTACAAACTTTATTAAAAAAAATTAACCTCCTATTACCCTTCACATCAATAGGCCATGCACAGCATGTTTGCCTAATGCTTTGGGGCAGACAGATTTCCATTTAGAAATTATGCTTTGCAGCAAACTCCTGGTCATAAAATCAGAAAGAGCAAATACAACTGAATATGTATTTAAATTACCCCAAAAAAATATTTGTCTTTTCCTTAATTTACAGACCAAAGATTAGATTTTAGGTGGATTAGGGAAATCACCAGGTTATACGTATGTCTTGTCACCCATGGCCCGTTGTGGATGCCCACCTACATGGGCCCGATTGCACCGTATGGTTCTGATGAAATCGCTCTTACGGGTGACATGGTTTGCTGTCAGCAGGGCCATTCCCGATGACAATACACAGGCCACTCCTCCAGCTGCAAACCAGTAAGAGTAGCCCAACTCGTATGTCACTCCAGGAATGCCTAATGCCACCTGAAAGAGATACAGCTTCAATTAACTGTTTATATTAATGCATGACTTAAAGTGCATAAATCCCATAAGCCATGTGTCATGTGTCTATATCTAAAGCTCTTAATCTACTGTGAAATACATATTTTGTGTATCACTTTGGTGAAAAATGCTGACTGAACGAATAAAGGTAAAATCAAAAGGATGTAAATGTTGCAAGCCAGCTATCAAGCCAGGAGAGTATGAATTTTTTATAGTTTCATTACAGGGATACTGGCTTTGCTTTAAATGAATAACAAGTATCAGATCATTTTTGGCTTCTAAAATACATGCCTCCTCTTGGTATTTGATGACAGTTTCAGTTCCATACCAGAGAAGCCCCCCTACTCCGGACAAACCTGTAAGGTGGCAAGGTTTTATTTCATATTTAGTTGGAATGAATTGCAGCCGACTGGGTCAGAAAATGATTAGAAAATGCAGAACTTAGACAAATGTTAAAATTAATTCAAAAGTTTTTGGAAGCAAATTAATTTATTGTGTCATGTAAAACATCCATCGGAGACTCAGAATGCTTCCATCTGAAGATATCAAAATGACAGTCACCTCCAAGTAGGAAGAGGACCCCAGAGGTGCAGATCAGCTTTCCTTTCTGGCTTCTCTCATCACTGACCAGCTTGGTGCACTTCATCCCACAGATCATAAATGGGATTGCCAGAATGCAGATCCCACATGTCATCACAATCAGCACACGAACCACTGTCATGCCAGCTGTGAAGAGGAACCAGAGGATAGAATGAAAAGCTTCAAACCATGGAGCCATATTTATAAGAAGGCTTAATTTTAGTGGCTTGTCTTGGAGGGTTCAACTCGGCAGGTTTTCAAGGTCTCCTAAGAGTTTAAGAAGAGAGTTAAAAGGGTTCAATCAAGGTAAGTCAGACAAGATGTTCACTATCTGGGGTAGAACAAAACCTCCCGGTGAGCAACAAGGACTTCAGTTGAACAGCCCTGTTACACACTGTAGCAAAGTTATTGATTTTTAACCATGCTGTCAGGTTCTACTGGCACAATAACAGTGATTCACATGGAGATGGTTAAATGCTCCTCACCAGGCAGGTCCCCCAGGTAGGAGAGGTGGATGTCGCACGTCCACACATTGGCCATATAGTCAAGGACACATTCACTCCAGAGGCCTCGGCACCTCAAGCTCAACCCCACAGAGGCATACGGGTCTTTAGCGTCGTGCTAAAGAACGAAAACACAGCTAAATGTCCATGTTTTTCCAAACCCACAGACATTTTATGGCCAAGCTTTATAAAAGCAAATAATGTATGCTTATGTGTAAATAGTTCAATTTTGATTTGCTGAGTCTGTAATAATAATAATAATAATAGTAATAATAAAACAGAACAGAATACGTTTGGCTGGGTCCTGCTCTCTGGTGGGTCTGTGGTTCAAGTCCCATTTGGGATGCCTTGTGATGGACTGGTGTCCCGTCCGGGGTGTGTCCCCTCCCCTCCGGCCTTGTGCCCTGTGTTGCCGGGTTAGGCTCCGATTCGCCACGATCCCCGGTTGGGACAAGTTGCTTCAGCAAGTGTGTGTCTGTATCTGTGTGTGTGTATAATTTCATTCCTTACTGAGCACAAATCCCTTTGTATTTCAGCTCTGTGTGCTACTACTCATGTTCAAGTTCAAGGTTTATTGTCATGAGTACAAGTACGGTGTACAAAGTACTATGAAATTCTTGTGATGTAAAGCTATTGCTAATGCTACCTGTTTAAAAATTGTACTTTGTTGTTTTGGTTAAAAGTCTCTGCTCAATGAATAAATAAAATGTAAATGAATGCAAAGTGCTTTCCTCAATCTGTAAAAACTAGTTTGCTTGTACAGTGTATGCGATTTAAGATAGGACTTAGAATTCCATGTTTTTACAGCTAGTTGGTGATAGATGTCTGCACTTTTGGTAGAAAGATTCTTCCTCCGGATTTCTCTGGATCTCGAAACAGTCATATTAAAAGTCTCCATCTGCAGCTTTAGTTTGAATTCCAACACTTTTAGCCATGAATTTGCAGATCTAGATTATTAGGGTGAACCCTATAATGTTTCTGTGTGTGTTGGGTGTAGTATTTACTCTTATGTGCATCTTCTACTTTGTGTTTACTGTTTACATCAGTGTCTGCTTTTGATTTATTCTTTGGTTAGGCTTGGTTCAGAAATATAAAATGAACTTATTTGTATTTTTTTCTAGTAAAATCTTCATTTGTCATTTTTATTTAGCCACCGCTCAAAGTCAGACAAATTAAAGATCTTACCCTCCAGCAGTCAGTCTCATTGGCTAATATTAAGAGCAGAAAACCAATTACTCCAAAAACAAGCCCCAGGATTTCACACACAGTGCTGTCCATTCTCTAATATGCTTTCCGTCAGCGTCAGGTGTCGCAGTATGTGATCTTTCTGCAGCTGATCTAAAATCAGATGTGCAACCATTTCAGCATAACATAACATAACATAACTCTAAATGGTCATTCTGTAGTATTTGTACTTGTTAAAAAGTCATATAATAATAATAATAATAATAATTTGGGGGATATAGTGATGTAAAAGTCATAGAAGACAGAATTTACACTGCTTTTTACAAATTGTTACATGTTCCAGTAACATCTCAAGTCTATTTTTGGAGAACTGTGATATAAAATAGTATTGAAATCCTTACCTTCAGATGCCTACTTCACCAGCTGTTTCAATCTAACATTAACTCATTCTTTAAAGGTGCTGTTGAATAATTCATTGTCTTTTATCACTTATAAAAAAGGAAGGGACCTCTTTGACTGGAGGTGCTGAAAACAATTCGATTGAATGCAAATCATTTTGTAGCTACAGCTCCCGTCGAGGAAGTCTGACAAAGTGCAACAGGGTTCATGGGTTTTGCAGAATTTTCTCTAAAATATTAACCCTTTATGAATTTATCAGATTTTAAAAACAATAACTGTAATTTAAAAAAATTGGATTCTGAGCTCACAGTATTAAAGTTTCTATGCATTCACATATATGCTTCCAGAGAAAAATTGTATAATTTAAATCAGATCTCTTCACTGGAATTCAATCTGAACTGGATTAAAAAAAAAAACAAAAGCTGCATCACTGCTTTCCCAGGATGTATTTCGAAGAACTTTTTTTACAAAAGCAATTATCCAGAACATAACAAAATACATCATTCTCCTGTATTGTCCTGTTTATAACAGCGCTATTTAGCAATGGAAAAACACGCTTACAGTTTAGGCTTTTGTCCTGATCACTTCATTTTTAAAGGTTAATTTAGGGGCAGTGTCTACAAAATGCCACCATTCTCCATATAAAGAATAATAAATTTAAAGTCTGAAGACAGAAACAAAAGTGCCAGAAACTGGTGACTCCCTGGTTAAAAAGTGGTCTGTGAATCTCAGCTTGTGAAATCAAAAGCTTTCCTTGTGTTTATAATCCGGCGCTGACATTTTGGAGTGGTGTGACAAATGGCCTTAGTGTTATCCCTGGAGTTTAACAGGTTGTTTTATGATGAACTACAGAGCTAAAGGAAAACTTCTATTCTGTTCTGTCACTCGTATTAAAAAGTGTATTATAAGGTGACTTCAAGGATCCACACTATGTGGTTAACATAAATTGTATTATAAATTATATATTATATATCCAGCAGTTTAATATTGTTAAATCATTCGGGCTTTTGTGGTGCAATTATTATCTTGTTGGATTCAACCCCTAGTACATATATCAAAAAAGTATGTAAAATAATTTCACTGCGATTTCCAGACCTCCTATTTGTACTGAGGAATGGCCTGACTTCACAGTACATTAATGCAGCAACCAATACAACCAAAAAACACAGACTTCTGGAAGGCTGCTCTTTTACCATACACCGATCAGCCACAACATTAAAACCGACTGCCTAATATTGTGTAGGTCCCCCTTGTGCAGCCAAAACAGTTCTGACCCGTCGAGGCATGGACACCACAATACCTCCGAAGGTGCCCTGAGGCATCTGGCGCCAAGACGTTAGCAGCAGATCCTTTAAGTCCTGTAAGTTGCGAGGTGCGGCCTCCATGAATCGAACTTGTTTTTCCAGCACATCCCACAGATGCTCGATCGAATTGAGAACTGGGGAATTTGGAGGCCAAGGCAACTCCTTGAACTCTTTGTCATGTTCCTCAAACCATTCCTGAACAATTTTTGCGATGTGGCAGGGCACATTATCCTGCTGAAAGAGGCCACTGCCATCATGGAATACCGTTGCCATGACGGAACAACAATCAAAATCCACATGAATGCCAGGACCCAAGTTTCCCAACAAAACATTGCCCAGAGCATCACACTGTATGGGCGCTCTGACCAATCTGTGGCTATGCAGCCTCATGCGTAGCAAGCTGGGATGCACTGTGTGTTCTAATACCTTTCTATCATGGCCAGCATTAAGGTTCTCAGCAATTTTTGCTACATTAGCTTTTCTGTGGGATAGGGCCAGACAGGTTATCCTTCGCTCGCCACGCGTATCAGTGAGCCTTGGGCACCCATGACCCTGTCGCCAGTTCACCGGCTGTCCTTCCTTGGACCACTTTTGGAAGGTACTAACCACTGCATACCCGGAACACCCAACAAGACCTGCCATTTTGGAGATGCTCTGACTCAGTCGTCTAGCCATCACAATTGTGCCCTTGCCAAAGTCGCTCAGATCCTTACGCTTGCCCATTTTTCCTTCTTCCAAACACATCAAATTCAAGAACTGACTGCTCACTTGCTGCTTGATATATCCCACCCCATGATAGGTGCCATTGTAACAAGATAATCAATGTTATTCACTTTACCTGTCAATGATTTAAATGTTGTGTCTCATCAGTGTATGTCCTAAAAGTTATGCTGATGCATGTACAGGTGAATACTGAATAAACTGATATGCTTTTCTCTGCTTTTTAAAAAACTCATGTCTAGTTGTCAAACTGTGTCCTGTAACACAAATATTCAAGTGGCAGCACAGCCTTACTATTTCCATCAATCTCTATCAAGATAAAGAGCTGTAATTATGGAACTATCCCATATAAAACAACTTTTTTAAGGTTTAGAGAATGTGAATTTTAGCATGGCCCACTGAGTGGTATGAAACAACCGAACAATGAAGAGGGTGGCACAATGGCACAGCAGGTAGCCCTTCTGCCTCATGGTACCTGGGCTGTATGTGTGTGGGTTTCAGTCCAGCTCAGTATGTGTGGAGTTTGCGTGTTCTGCGGCTGTGTGGGTTTCCTCTGAGTGCTCTGTTTCCTCCCACAGTCCAAAGGCATGTTTCAGGGAAATTGGTGACTCTGAACTGTCCATAGAGTGTGAATGCGTGTGTGTGTAAGGGTACCCTGCAATGAACTGGCATCCTGTCCAGAGTGTACCCCTCTTAGCCTGGTGGTCAGAGACTCCAGCATGTCCAGAACCCTGACAAGGAAAAGCCAGCAGTCAAAGTGGGAGTGCATGATAGAGACAGCTCAGACACTGCATAAATCCACCAGTAGATGGCTTCCCATCTCTTACTTTCACTGGCACGTTCCCTGGTTGTGCTGGATACATTGGTGCTTGTTATAGGTCAGCCTCCCATATCGTGTGCTGCTCTATCCGGCTCTGAGGACTAAAGAGAAAACTGGCAGTAATTATGACCTTGGCTTCTTTAGGCGAGAAACAAACTGACATTGCCCCAGATAAGGGCTGTAGATAACCTGGATAAAAATCAAATAAAATATATCTTTGGCCTTTCTGTTTTGGAAAAAAAACTGTATGGGGAACATAACTATGCAGAACTGATTTGGCAAGTGGCACAAATTTTACTGAGATGAGCGAGTGATTTGTTTGTCTACTTTTGTTTCCACACAGAGCATTGACTGTAATCCTGCAGATGCTGCCGCTGAACCAGGGCGACTCGGAACTCAAGAAATCCCCCTTATTCGCCGAAGATATCCTGGTGTGGCAGAGAAAAAGGGAAAAACAAACCCTGCGCTTAAATCCGTTTTCATTTAAATGGTTTAATCCTTCGGAGTGAGAAAAGTCACAACTGGCAATAACATTGTTGACATTTTTGAAGGTTGTCTTTAATAATCAATAAGAATTTTCTATGCTAAGGGGCATTTTGAAGAAAGGAAATGTGGTTTTATTTTAATTTAAGACTGATTAAACGATATGCCTAGTGGTTTAACAGAGATGTTTTGGAATTTACTTAATTTGCAAAAAAGAATTAGACATGCACTAATTAAATTAAAAGTATTTAAATGCAAACAGCCTAAGCCATTTAGAAATAACTCACAGTAACTATTTCCTACTGTAGACTTTATCCAATCATTACACAGTTTGTCTGGAACTGCAGATAATAGTATAACTAGCTTTTACTGTTGCCCTGATATTTCCCTTGCTGCCTCCCATGTATTTTGCATTATCATCAAAAGGTATAGAGTACATTAGCTAAAATGCATTCAAAGTGTTTTTGGAAATCCATCTGAAATGTTATAGCTTTTGCAACACAGCTTCAAAAAAGACTTCAAGATCAAAACAAAGCCCATACAGCTACGTGAAATTAATATGCAGCTGTGCATCTTGGTGGGGCTGTGATTTGAAGGCTCATTCCTGAAGACCTGGAGCATGGGAATGAAGCTCTGTGACACTGGGGTTCACTGCCGAGAGGGAAAAGAGGTGGGGGTTAGACTCTGAGTTGTGTCAACTGCACGTGCACTTTAATTTGTTTGTACACTGTATTGATTTGATAAGCCTCTCTAAGTTGTTTCCTTTGGAAAGGCAGAGTTATTCCCAAACAGAGCAGATGTTATTTATTCAGAGCGAGACAGTAGGGCCCTGAAGGACCGATATAGATAGGAACCTTGTACATGATTGGTCCTCAAACAAGCATCTGCCTCTTTTTTCAGTCTCTACTCTGGAAAAATCAGTTTGAATGCAGTTTAAATGAGGGAAAATACTAACTAATTACTATGTATGCATTTGTAGGACACATAATGTTGCGGTGATGGGCAAATATTGATCGCACTGTGGTGGCAATAGACTGGATGAGAAGAATCACCTTTGCAAACCAGGGATTAAAACAAGTTTACATTTTTCTGACACATTTGTGCAAGGCAGCTTACAGTGTTGGGTTTGTATACTAGACTTTGTACAGTTATTTACTCATACAAAGAAACTAACATTCTCGACAAGAGCAATTAAGAGTAAGTACATTGTCTGAAAGTACGGCAGTAGGAATAGGGATTATTTCCAATAATAAGTTAACAGCTCCAACCACTGCACTACTTGCTCCTTGGACACATCTCTAAGTCATGTTTTATCACCTGTAGTAATTTTTGATCTTTAGCTGGGCAATTCAACTTTGGTATTGTACACATGATTACAGTAAGATTTCCTAGTACCATTAGATCATATAAAACAGAAAGGGAGTTACATGTGCTCTGTAAAGACAACAAATCAGTTTTTTCACAGCCTAGCTGGGACAAAAACCTCCTGAAGAGCCATTGATGAATAGTAGAAACATACAATGTATAGAAAACTTGCATAACTGTTCTATGGCGCTGTTAGAGTCATATTGTACAATTATTATTCTTGTCCTTTCACAAGCTGTTCTCTGGGATCTAACAGCTGCCAGCTTTTAATTAATGTGTTTATTCCCATCATTCCACTCCAACCAAGCAAAGCTCAGACCCACCTGCAGCTCAAGCCACAGGTTGATATACCCCTGACTCGAAGCAAAGCCATCAACAACACACATGGCTGATGAAATTAAAGGGAGAGAGTTTATAACAGATGACATTTTTCCTCCTCTGTCCCATTGCTATTTATCCAGGGGGAGCTGCCAGTACTTCAAGTCAAAGGAGAGAATAACAGGTCAGAATTGTAGCTCTTGAGGTGTGTGCTCTGCTTCATGTTTGCAGCTTTGCTGTTCTCCCCATAGAAGGTTGTGATTCACTGTTGTGATCATTCATTCATTTGCTGATATAGGAATTTTAACATAACTCAGATTATTTGCCTGGATATTTGGACAGCCCCAACATATATCACAGAGATGATAATAGAGATCCAATTTTGGATACAGCAATGGAGGAACCAAATGGTTATTGTAACAATATTTCATTTAAGGAATATTTGAATTTAACCATTGTGTTATATTAATCAGTACACTGCATCTGTTATGCTAGCAGTTCCATTTTATATCACCTTATATCAGTAAAAATTAGTATTTTCCATGCTAAAGACTGAATTTTTTGTATTTTACAAAAACACAATTTCCTTCAACAATACAGGTTAATTATTTGCATTTTTGTGTCTTTAAATACATTTTACCAAGGAAAAACCAATTTTTCTCTTAAAAAAATCTACAGTTTTATTATTATTATTATTATTATTATTATTATTATTATTATTATTATTATTATTGCTGCTGCTTTGGATTTAATAGCATTATTATTAGAAATCAAATATGCTAGATAGGTTTAGAAATTTAGAAATTTTTGTGCTGAAGATTTAATATTAGATTTATTAACATTTTTAATGGTTTGGACACAGCCACCACTTAAGCCATATGTATATTTTTGAAAGGTATATTTAAAATCTTGAGAAAGTAATATTCCCACACATTAACTGAAGACTCACACTCATACAGATGTTTCTATGAACTGTTCAAGATGAGGATATAAATCAAGACTGTCTTCCTTATCAAGTGACAATTCATCTTGTTCAGGACTGCACTAGTTTCATCCTCACTTCCCAGCAGTTCTTCCACCATCTCTCTATCATAATCAAATATTTGATCAATAACTGCATGGATAATAAACCACTTAAATGTGGACAGAAGCTACTGCAGAACTAGTGCAGTTCAGAGTGAAGTGAGGATTTGGTTTTGTTGTGTAGACACATCAACCATCCCCTTCAGCTGTTTGGAATATTCTTTCTTACATTCATTCAGGCTCAGAATCTGTTCATCCAGGGCAGAGATTTAGGAAGCCAAGCCTATTCTGGAAACTTTAGGGAAAAAGCAGACCATGTGAGGGTGCACTTAGACATATATCAGTGGGGATTTAAAAAGAACAATGTACCTCATTGGTATGTTTGGACTGTGGGAAGGGACCTCCACACCCAGGGCAAGCTCAAATAGTCAAACTTACAGACAGTCAACACTAAGAATTAAATTATATGACTAGTGTCGTGATAGGAAAAACTAGTGCAGTTTTTGAGGTATTTGGCAATTTGTACATTCAGATTACCTATGTAAAAACTTTGAAAATAATTGGCTTTTTAACAAACACATTCAGTTAATATTACATTTACTTAAGCTGAAATCTCCCTTGCTGAGGATGTCAGCAATTTCACACTGAGAAAAAAAAAATAAAAAAATAAAAACAGAGTGCTGTTAATCATTGAAACAGGTCAATTTGAAGCCAAACATGAGTGGAGGATTAGAAAGGGTTGGGCAGTTTAATTGATTAAATCATATATTTCTATGGTTTCAAAAAAAAAAAAAAAAAAAAAACTGTATAAACAAAAAGAAAAACAAAACATATCCAGGATGCTTTATATTTAGTTGCTGTTAAATTTATTTAGCATGCAAATAGGATTTAAGGATCATTAAGAAACACAGCTTGAGGTGAACCCAGGTGCAAAGTGTTTTTTCGGTAAGTGAAAAATACAGTGATGTATAATGGGCTTGTGTATAAGTGAATCCTTGAGGATCAGGGAGGTGTAGCTTAGAAAACTGAACAGAGGAGACCAGACAAAGCCAAGAAAGACCTCAGGACTGGTCTGGGACTCAGACAGCAAGCACACATTCAACTGAGCAGACCAGCTTTCTCGCTCAAAATTCTGCAGCGTCCGTTTGTGCTGATGTTCGTTTTATCCCGAATCTGACGGTGGCAAACAGGTGCAGGTGGTCAAGTGCAGGCGCAAGGGGTAGGATTTATTGACCTGCTGGGCACACCTCTGTGACAATGATCTCATGAAAGTATTTCCTCGGCCACTGAATCTCAAAGAAACTTCTTTTTTTTTTTTGACTGGTCTTGATCATATTAATCATGATAATAATTACTGACATTGTGCAACTTATTTGGCATGAGGTGGAGTGATGGTAAAATGGCACAATACAGGAATTGGCAGTTTTTTGACATCATGACAATTAATCAGCAGCCCTTTGCCAAATCCAGCACCAGTAATGATGTCCAGCTGCCCCTAACGTGACTGACTGAACCGAGAAGAATAAATTGGCCCAGCTGGGGTGTTTTCATAACTAGCCTGGAGTTTCTGGACAGCTTTGCTTGTAGGGCCCGTTATTATAGTTCCCATAATTTCAGCTGATATAGACTACTGCATAATGTTGATTGATGATAAAGGCAAATCTGTCATTTTTCATTATTAATGTTATTATTAAACTTACTGCACAGAGAGCCTTGTGCAGAATAATTAATATTTTTACCCTGTAAGGCAGGAACAAATTTTAAGGAAAAATCCAGGTTAAACATTTGCACAGTGTTCTTTACCCATTTGGATTTGATCCTGCAGTTTTTTGGTTATAGGATGCCTGTTCTACTTTCCTTTTAGTGTTTGTCATTGACAGAGCAAGATGATCAGCATCAAATGTACAACAAAAAAAGCTCCTTGATGGGCTTCATATGTGGTTATGCATAGCTAAAATGTTTAAACAGCAGAATTACATAAATATATAAATCTTGCTAAAGTCTGAATTACAGGAAAAGGTACCCAAGAAAAGTATCTGCTTTATTAACTGAACTGTCTGCCTGTTTCTCTAAATTCCTTTCAATAACAGCAGCGGACTTTTATATTTTAGCATGACAAATGTACATTCATTTGGCAGTGTTGAACAGTACACACATACAGTACTATGAATTTGTAAAGCATGGCACGGTTTCCATTAGCAATCAACAGTGCAATTCAGAGTGAAACGTATTGGCCTGCTGGAGTTGCAGCTGACAGCTGGAGCGGGGAAGCTGCATATACACCTATCTTGTGCCAGCTGGATCTGGACCTGCCCACCCCCAACAGCTTGACTGAATGCAGTACCCCATCACTGCTATGATCAATACTGAAGTTGAGATGAAGAAAAAAGGAAAACTGCCAGTCAATAATTAGTAGGATTCATCGGGCAGCTCTGCAGGGTGATTCGGTTGTTAGTTTTTAGCCTTTCCTCCAATCTCAGGTTTCCCTGGTCACGCTACAAATATTACAGAGCTCATATCTCGAATAGCACCCAGCCAATAAGAATACGAGAAAAGATATAATTTCCTCGAGTTTCCCCTATACTCCAAATGCAGTGATCAATTTCTGCCATATTTGTGTTGACTTGGCATTGCCCTACTTGGAGCACGTGCAAGTACTAATTGGATTCCTTCCAGCAGCACTCACACGTTTGTTAATAACCTTCAAATCATGCCTCACGTCATTGGAGCTCATTACTGGCAAAGCATCGGTAACATTCCCAGTTTAATTTAATCTCCTTTTCTATTGCAATAATACAGCAACTTAATTGGCTCTGCCAGCCACGCCAGCCAGGTTCCAAATAGCTTCCCCAGTGCTACCTTTACTTTTCTAATTAAGTACAATCAGGCAGAGTGATATTTATCGATTCAATGATCATTGTTTGACAGAAGCTACATTCTCTTCTTGAAAGCAGAAGTAATATTTGCCCAGTGGCCGTCACTAATTTTAGTACCAGTAAAATAATTATGATTGATGCAGGTGCCTTTTTGTTCTTCCAATGTATTAAACTGATAAAACAAATAGGCTGAGAAACTAATTAATCACTGCAGATGTGGAGGGGACAGTAAAATGATTATCACACTTAAATCAGCCCATGTTTAGCCGCTGCAAACCTTTTAATATAGAATTAAATGTTGTAAATGTACGTTTCAGAAGAAGGGCCACCGTACGCTTTCTCAGACTTTGAAGTGGTGGGTGAGCTTTTTTTCACCCCCCTTTTTCTTTAACTTTCACAGGGCCACAACCTTGAATAAGGTATCTGCTCATGACAGAGGCTTGTCAAAAAGCCGACAAACCTGGCAGCTTCCGATGCGCTATTTTCGTAAAAGAAAATTAAGCAATAGCAAAGTGTTTGACCGCAATTTAGAGAATATCAAAAAAGGCATATACTTTGAGCTCACAAAGAGCTATACCCATAAAATGTATAGTACTTTGTAAAGGATTTCTGTCAAAACACAATAGAAAATTACAGCTCTTAGGATATAGAGATGCCTGCTTTGAAATGGTCTGCTTTCAAACTTCGAGCTTGAAACAGTCTGTCCTTGAAGGGTGTTTGAGGGTGAAAGAAAAAAGCATAAGTAGTGTTTGCAGCCTGTGCTTAACTCTTGTATTGATGCATGGCCTCCAAGTCTGAGCTTGGGGCCAAAGAGGCGTGGAGGGAAGGAAGAAGAGATTACTGCAAGTCTTGTGAGGGTCATGGGTGTGTAAATTGTGTGCACAGGCGTGGTGGTGTTCTATACAGAGACTTTAAAAAGTGGCAACATAAACAGTAACCTTGGGTGATGGGTGAAGGAAGCACTGAAGAAGACAGTTTTAAATATCAACAATGTTCATGGTGCTTTCAGTCGAAAAGGAAAAAAAAAAATATATATGTGTATGTTTCTATATACATATAATACTGTGAAAAAGTTTTAGGAACTTAGGGAAAAAGCTGCAAAGTGAGAATGCTTACAAAAATAATGCTCTTAATTAATAAACTTCCTACAAAGCTTAGTAACCATCCACTGTCAACAACCGCATGGCGCAGGAGGCTTGGCTGGGTCCTGCTCTCTGGTGGGTCTGAGGTTCGAGTCCTGCTTGGGGTGCCTTGCGATGGACTGGCGTCCTGTCCTGGGTGTGTCCCCTCCCCCTCCAGCCTTATGCTCTGTGCTGCTGAGTTAGGCTCCGGCTCCCCGTGACCCCCGTGTGGGGCAAGCGGTTCTGAAAATGTGTGTGTGTGTGTATATATTATTATATAAGGGGTCATGGTGGCATCCAGTCTTGCGTCCTGCGTTTCCGGGTTAGGCTCTGGTTTGCTGCGACCCTGCTTGGGATAAGTGATCTCTGAGATCATGTCCTATATATATATATATATTTAAGTAAAATGCTGTTTCTGTGAATATACATATACATACATATATATATATATATATATATATATACATATATACACACAGTATATAAAAACAGCATTTTACTTAAATGAGCAACAGTGTAGACTGTTGTGCTGCAGCATCTGTGACATGAGTATATTTGACCAGATTAGGCCAATGGCAGTTGTGGACTTTATTTTATTAGGTACACAGGACTTGTAAGCACAGTGGCTGCACTGATATCCTGCTTGTTTGTACCTGGGAAATGACAGCATGCACTTTGATTGGTTCTGAGCCCTTAGGCAAATGCTAATATCTCTGTTTTTTATTTTAACCCAGGCCAAGTACTGCCCTTTGTGGTTATACTTATAGCCTTTGGATACAAGAATAAAGTTTTAGATGAATGCTCATGCTCTTAAATTAAGTATGCCCAGGTTTTTTCCGGTGATACAGTACGACACAAATCCAGCCTGAAGTCTTCACAGGAGATGAAGAGCTGATTGACATATCAAACCCATTAGCTGCACAGGGTTCTGACTCCCGTAATATGGCAATTTTCTCTCCCTCCTTCCTGAATACCAATAGACTGTGCAGCCCAGCTGCCCTCCGTGCGAATTGCGGGATAGCTGCAGGAGGAGGCCAGCTCTCCGGGGCTGCCAGATTCACTCTGAGTGGGCGCCCTGCCGAAATGATTACTGTGTCGATTGCCTCTTCAGCTGCCCACAATTGTATGAGCCGCCCCTGCATTTGTCTGGTTGGGACTTGAATTTCTGTGCATGCTGTCAGAAAGAGAACACCTCCAGTCCATTAGTGTTGCAATACAGACACACGTTACTGTAGACATTTTTGGCTTCTTACTTCTTCTTGCTACCTCTATAATGAGTCCTCTCGGTTTTGGGGTCGTACTGATCTCTCATTGCGTAAGTGGACTTAGCTGTCAGTGCTACTTTTTATTTATTTGCACACCTTTACATTGACTGCACAATGGCCCAGCAGGTAGTAATGCCGCTTCAAAAGTGCCAGGATTGTTCAAATGAACGTTTCAATCCAGCTTGGTCTGTTTTATTTCTGTGTTTATTTGAGTTTCTTCCCAGTACCGTGGTTTCCTCCAACAGTCAAAAGACGTGTTTCAGGTTAACTGGTGAATTTAAATTGCCTTTAATGCGTAACTGCGTAAATTAATCAATATTTCTCTCTCTGTTTTGTCTGTCTATACGTCTCTTCAGTTTTGTTGTCGTAATTTTTCCGTGAGTGATATTGCTGGTCTGTCATGTTTAAAGGGACACTTTAATTTCCAGTATTTAGTTTGTTCCGAATGTGCTTTAATTTTTTTATTTTAATTTAAAGAATACTGACTGTTCCATATACATTTCTGTGCAGGTTAGACTTAACTGAAATAGTCACAAGCTCCAGCATTTGACCTGATGACATTAATTAGACAGTCATTCCAAATAGCCGACAGTTACCTTAGCTTGTGGTGTCACAGAAGCAAGTACCGGAAACATGAACAAGAGCATGGAAAGAGGGAGGGGAGTAGAAGCCTGGCCAAAAAGGAAAAGCTATTTACAATAGTAGTCAGCAGAGCCCTGGGAGATAACTGTTATTGACTATTACAGTGTTTTCAGTTTTTTCTTTTAACAAAGTTTAGCTGGATGAAAGTAGCAATAGATAATCAGAGTTTATTGAAAATCACCACATCCTAGAATGAATACACTGATTCTATGGGTTTGTTGTAAAGTGAGTCCAGACATTTTCAGATATCTGAAATATAGTATATTTTGTGCTTCACAGAATGTGGTGTCAAGAGCCATGGTTGTTAATAAGAAGCCATTTATCCAACACACATCCATCCTGAGAGGAGTGGTGAGGACAAAACATAGTTCACACGAACAGAGTTTGAACAATAGCAAGTTGCAATAAAAATGTATTGCTAACCAGCAGTATCTTTTGGAAGCAGCGACAGCTCAACAAGATTCCCTTTCCTTTTTTGTTTTTTGGCTTGATTTGAGGGAAATTTGCTACACGCATACAGCTGATGGACTGAGAGCTATGAGACCACACAATGTCAGCCTCATAGCAGGGAAAAAACTGAAATCTTCAAGGCTGAAGGCTGATGCTCAGTTGCATCACTGGCAAACAATAATTGGCTAGCTGTCATACTAACACCAAAACAAAGCCCTGGCTATTGAGACACCCTGAATAAGTTCTGAGACTTGCCAATGCAAGTATACAACAGAAATGCACTCCCACTGACATTGTGTAGGTGAAAAGGTGAGCTATAACCAGCTGATACCTTTCTTTGAGAATGTCCTCTACAGGATCTCAGGTGACATAGTACTGGAAGAACATAATCCCTTGTTGGTAGTCATTGCGCAGCTGGCATTTCAAAATACCATAAAACTTATTCTGCACATCACTGGTACCATGCTTGCACAATATGTCTTAACCAACTGTTTTACCCAATGAGGATGAGTAAAAATATAGCTGTTTCTAATTTTGTTGGTAAAAGAATGATAGCTGACAATGCCACAGATGAAGGATTTAGTGATGACTTTCATTTGTCTCTGGCAGGGAAAATTAGGTGTCAAATTTTTAAAGAATGAAATGTGTATTAAAATGATTAATGACACTGCCTCCTAAATATAACCAAACTGAAACACAGAGCTGTTTCAATTCCAAGCTAAAAAATTGTGTTTTTTTTTTAAATGAAAAACCTCAGAAATTAACTAATTTTCATATGAAAAAAATTCTACTAAGATATATACATAAGAGGGGGTGCGGTGGCGCAGTGGGTTGAACCACGGTCCTGCTCTCCGGTGGGTCTGGGGTTCAAGTCCCGCTTGGGGTGCCTTGCGACGGACTGGCGTCCCGTCCTGGGTGTGTCCCCTCCCCCTCTGGCCTTACGCCCTGTGTTGCCGGGTAGGCTCCGGTTCCCCCGACCCCGTATGGGACAAGTGGTTCTGAAAGTGTGTGTGTGTGTGTGTATATATACATAAGGGAAAAACAGCAGAGCTTTGGTTGACCTTGATCTATCGGTTTTTCTTAACCACTGAAAAAGTCTCACCAGTATTATTGTTATGTGATTTCCTTGGTGTGGAAGATAATGACATGTACAATTACCCCTAACTTTAATCAGCCTAGTTAACGGGATAATTACAGTGAGTTGTCTGAATAGAAGAGACAGAAGATCTGGTAGGAAAAACTGGAAAGGAGGCAAATACATTTTCACAGTACTGTGTGACCAATACATTCTTTTGCCCATAATGGATTACAAACATCTGCCACAGACCAAAGCCATCTGTTATGTGGGCAGCTGATAGCATAGTGCTTAGCACTGCTACCTTTCTCTCTGAAGGTTGCTGGTTCAGATCTCAGCTGTTCCTGTTGTACCTTTGGGCAAGGTACTTACCCTCAGCTGCTCTAATAAAATTACCCTGCTTTATAACTGGGTAAATAATTGTGAGCTGCTTTGGAGAAAAGTGTCAGCTGACAGAATAAATGTAAACTAACTTGACTGCAAACAGAACATACACTGATTTTCCATCAAGGTGAGGTCAGTTATTCAATTGAGGGGGTTTCTCTGTCATAAGTATAGGCTTTGCTATCAATTGCAATCAATGCATTCAGTGTCACACCGTGTATAGATATACACTAGTTTAATATGACAAAAATAACAGGCCGCTACAAGGTGGGTAAAGTGAATTATTTCAAATATCTCACATTTTGAGCTAAGGAGCAATGCATCCATTTATAGTATGTTATTCTGGAGCCAAACACTTACAGGAATGGTCATCTTTTACATGGGATACAATCTGTAGACCCTGGCTGGACGTTGACAAAGAAGTGGTTAAAGCACTGATGGTAAATATGGGAAAGCATGACTATTGATTAAATCCTAAATCAGTTTTTTTTTTGTGAAATAGATGTGGCAGAGCACCAGGCTCTGAATCTGTCCCTGGTTACCAGTCATGGATAATATCAATAATTTCCTGTGTGCAGTAGAGAAGCATTTGGATAAGCCAGAAGAGCTGACATGTACTTTTTCTTTAGTAACTGATTTTTTTCCTTTTTTTTTTTTGTTTTGCATACGATATTGGAGGGGTGTGCACTACTAAGATGGAATAGGAACATCTGTTGCAGAAGGAGACCTGCCCTTTGGGCTACGCAGTGTTTTACATAACCTAAGGGGCAGTTCTGTTCAAACAGACGCTGTCCTTCTTCAACAGCTGTTGCTATTTCTTCTTGGTAGTGCACAATCCTTCGGAGAATTTCTAAAAAGCTTCCATGATGCCACCATGCATTAAAACCGTTTGATTACGAACAATGCCGTCAGATTTTCATTTATTACTACTTTTTTAACAAACAAAAAAGCCGCACTGAAACATAAACTGCATTCTGATAACTGGGAGTGGCCTTATAATGCAAATAATGCTTTTAACCAAAAAATAAATAACTACTTGCATCGATAAGCCTGGGGAGAACAGAAGTAGGGAGCGGTGGAGGCCACAAAGAAAAGAATTTCTTATCATCTCATTGAAGAGCTAAAAATTCTGCTGTAAAAGGCAAATGTGAAAGCCCTTAGGGGTACCTTGTGAGAGCAACATGCTTTTAAAGACTTTGTATGCCTAAGGATTGTTAGAAACATATTTTTGTAAATAATGGCAACCTCCCAGAGATTCTTACTTGTTAAGCAAAATGTTCCAGTTGTTCAGGCAAGAAAAGTTCCCCAGGCACACTTTCATAAACTGATAGGAGGCAAATCTGTGTTTGTGTTTATTTTTAAATTTACTTTTTTTTTTTTTTTAAATTAGCAGGGCAGCAGTCACCTGAGATGACTGGCTGAAGGTTAAATTGCTGACTTACTGGAGCTGACCCCTTAACCATAGCTCTATAACTTAAACCTGATCTTCTCTATTACGGAAAATGTAGACTTACTGTACTGGATCTTGCAAGACAGATTGATCGCATCAATTTACTGCTAAATGTGTTACAGCAAGCATTCTGATGCAATGCAGTGTCATATCTGTAAGACATGATGTACGCCTTTGCAGAGATTATGCTCTAGAACCTAGTTTGCATAATTTTGAGTTTTAGTGTCTGTTTTCAAAGCTGATGATGGTGAACAACACAGGGATCCTGCTCAGGTGAAAGATGTCATGACATATATAATGTATTCCTAGCGTTTTTCCAAGACAAAAAAAAGGAAAATTAATTGTTGCATGGGGGGCGCGGTGGTGCAGCAGGTTTGCTAAGACCTGCTCTCTGGTGGGTCTGGGGTTTGAGTCCTCCTTGGGGTGCCTTGTGATGGACTGGTGTCCCATCCGGGGTGTGTCCCCTCCCCTCCAGCCTTGCACCTTGTGCTGCCAGGTTAGGCTTCGGCTCGCTGTGACCCCACTCGGGACAAGCACTTTCAGACAATGTGTGCAATTATTGCATTTGATTGGTGTAATTAATTGGAACAGATTTGACACAGTGACCACAATGCCTTCAGAACTATTTTATCAACAAAAGAAACTTAATTTTTTTTACATATTAAACTGCTGCTAGAATGCAGGTCACACTGCTATGGATAGACTTCAGACAGCAAATCATACACACACACACACATACACACACACAGACACACCATTTGAACCACTTGTCCCATATGGGGTCATGGGGAGCCGGAACGTAACCCAGCAACACAGGGCAAGGGGACACACCCAGGATGGGATGCCAGTCCATCGCAAAGCACCCCAGGCAGGACTCGAATCCCAGACCCACCAGAGAGCAGGACCTGGTCCAACCCCCTGCGTCACTGTGCCACTGCTCCCCCCAGACAACAAATAATAAAGAATAATATATGATTATTTACTGATGGACCCCTCAGTGTACTGTGCATTATATTATGAAATACAATATATGCTTGAGGATTAATATAAAACATAAGAATACATTACAATGCTGTTAAGTGTTCAAATAGTAATCATATATAATAACATTAGATGACGTGCAAGTACAGTACTGCAGTCATCACTGCAGTGAAAGAAAAGAAAAGCAGCAGCATCTTAGATTGGGTGACACAGCAAGTAGCGCTTGAGTTGTGTGAAAGAGCATGGGTTTGATTCCCCACTCAGTATGTATGGAGTTTGCATGTTCTCCCTCTGGGTTTCCTCCCACAGTCCAAAGACATGCTATTCAGGTTCACCTGTAGTGTGTGAGTGACAGAGAGAGTGTGTGTATTTCACTGAGGTATGGGTGAGTGACCCATTGTAAGTAGTCTATCTAGCAGTGTAAGTCACCTCGAAGAATAAAGTGCGTGGGCTCATAAGACTACATAGCGTTTGTTGGAAGCTGCTTTGGAGAAAAGCGTCTGCTAAGTAAGTAAATGTAAGTTCAGAATATGTCTTGGAAGTTAATTCTGCAAACTGGTTTTCACATTTTTTTTTTTTTTTTATGAAGAATAAAATAATTCGATGCCAAAAAAAAAAAAAAACCAACGGAGGGATAAAGATATACACCTTTGTAAAACTAATATATTGTGGCATACCGAGAAGCAGTTTGCCACAGCAGTATGAAATTGTGCTCTATGTTTGCGATTAATTGTACAATGGAGAACAGGGGGATTAGTTTGTGGCTTGTTCCTTACTCCTCAGTCAGCTGGCTTCGGATGCCTTCTACCTATAGTAGAGATAACTGAGTTAGTAGTAGTATTAATGTGTGATTTGGATACACACACACTGGCCAGCAAGATTCAACAAATTCCTTTGTTGCAGCTTCTTTTCCCGAATTGAATTAGAACACTGTTCTTACTGAAATTTTATCTGTAGAAATTTAGAATACACGAAGCAAGTCATATCATTCTGAGAACAAAGAGGGTGAATTAGGAAATGGAAAAATTATTTAATTTTCTGATTAGCTCATGCTTGTCTTCTAATGGAGACCTTTGCAGTTCCCATTGTATATTTTATCTATTTGTCCATGCATAGACCTACATGGCTCAAGGATCTTTGTCATACAATTTTTACATATCATGCAGCTTGTGATTTGCAGCAAAATTTAAGAAGCGCCTAATGACTGGTGAATTGGAAGAGTTGTGAAAAACTGTAGGCTTGTACAGTCAACCTCTCCACTAAAAAGAGATTTTATGAGGGGGAAAGTAATATTGGAGCCAGTCTGCTTGAGTGAATCTTGAATAAGTCCACTGAGATGCCCACTGGGACCCTTGAAAGCTATCAGCTTTCCGCTTGAGCCTTGCAAGTTGCCTGGTTTAAGCATTTAAAACCCTCGGGGGCTATAATGCCCTCTCCAGCTTCCATGTCAAGCTGTGTAGTTTAAAAATGCAAATATATGAATAGAATAGAAAGAATAGATGGGACATATAATCAGGTAAGCAATTGCAGTGGGGAACAAACTGCAGAGCTTACAAAGAGTCATGGAATTACAAATACAAAGATATGTGGCCACAGATCTCACCGCACCATTTTTATACAAGTCCAATTCAAACATCAGTCCAAGGACAAATTTAGATCATGTCTGAAGTCAACAGGGAATTGTTATTGTCATGCTGGTAATCTTTCAGCATGGTTCTGTTGTATTATAAGTGATATGTTCTTTTTTACTGAAGCTGAACGTGACGCCTAGTGGATACATAGATTCATAAATATACATACAAGATTTTATATTAGAAGATGCTGTAGGCAATTCCAGAAAGGTACCTCTGATAGCAGTACAGTTGAACACAAAATCCACTCAGTGTGTGGAAGAAGCTTTATGTGGCTGCTTCAAAGACAGATGAGTCTACAATACATAGAGTGTATTGAGTCAAGAGCCATAGAGCAGCCCTTTATCTAGTGCTTGTATGTTTCAAATTAAATTCATGTGTGTAATGGCCATTCAAATTTGAGCACAGAGGAAGATTCACCCAGAAGGAACTGAATGCCCAGTATCCCCAGACTTATATATCACTGTTGGTATCATGACAAGTCCACTGCTTAGAGATTTAGAAGGTCAAAGGTTGTGTCATGAAATAAATTTATCATGATTTTTTAGAGGGTTCCTTATCAGGCAAAAGTGCATAATTTCTTCACAGGCTTTGTAGAAGGAATTTGCACAAACCAACTGAATAAAAGACGTAACAACAGACAGGAGAAAGTTCTCCTTGATGGTATCCTTCACTTCTGCCGAAGGGAGAGCCCCACTCTCTAGGTAGAGATAAGGGAGTCTCCCTGAACAACAAAAACTCATAATTTATAGCAAACATCATGCATGTTCGACACATGATCAGCTCATAGTATACATTCCATTGGCTATAATTTTGGTTACTTATTTCTCATTGGTGCATTTAACTTCCACAGGCAGTAACGGCAATGGGAGGCTTTATTTTCTGAAGGAGTGCTCTTATCTCCTAACCCCGAGGCCCTTTCCCTATCCTGCTAAGCCATTACTCTTCTGGCCTTTGTTATGCAGGCATATATTCTGAGTAACTACACCCTGCCCAGCAGTTATATTTCTCAGCACAATGTTCTGTAGACACACACACTCCTCATACCGCTCCATAGTCAACACATATACACAATTTAATGTTTCCTCTACAACTTATACTTTTAACTATGGTTGCAGCTCGACCAATCAGGCTTGCAAGACAGTGCAAGTCTGGGGTACCTTTATGGAGCGATCATAGACATATGATAACAGAAAATGTGATCGACCAATCCCACTCACAAGTAATCATAAAATTCAGTCCTGATTTCGCTCAACACTGCTGAATCCCTTCCCATGTTAAAGTGTCAAAACTCATCTTTTTAAATTAGTCCATCACCATCTGTTATGTTTATTTAGACATTTTGTTACGTGTATGCCATTTTTACAGGTGGCCACGCAATAGTTTGTGCTACGAAAATATTATCAGTAAAGAAAGCTGCACTTCAATAATTATATGCTTGTATGTAACCCTTTTGTTGTAGAATACAGTCTTGTTTGAGTTCAGCTGTAAGTTATTTTGGAGAAAAATGTATTGATGTGATTGTACACGCAGAGACATTCTTGGTTCAGGAAGTGACCAGGCATAGGAAAAAAGTGACTGGATTTGTGAGAATTTTTATCCTCGCACTTGTGAAACAACCATAAAAACTGAATCAAGTGAAATAAACAAGACTACCCAGCTGAAAAAGAAAGAAAGAAAGAAAGAAAGAAAGAAAGAAAGAACATTTAAGAATCTGGAACAAAAAGTAAAACAATGGCTATTGCAAATGCAACATTCCAGATTCTCAAACTCAGAACTTTTGCATAAATCAGAAATTGAAACCCTCCCAGTCATCCTTCCAAGCTCTCTAAAGATTCTAACTGTGACGCCATTGACCACACTTCAGCTGAACGCACCTGATCTGAATCAGCAGGGTCAAGTATAAAGGGCCCTACACCACCGCCCTCAGGTTTTGGAATCTCAGTGAGACAACTTCACTTCTTCTACTCTTTGTCTCGCATTTTCTACCACTTCACCCTCACCCTGCTTTCCTGTCCCAGCGCCAGACATCCTCAGTTTTGACCACAGCTCTGAACTTTGATGATGAACATGGATTTACCCCAAGTACGACGTTTGCTCCTCGGTTGCTCGATGCATGTCTGACCGACCCTCCCTACGGTTCACGACCCACAATCTTGCACTTGTATCCTACTGCTTGTCTCCTGGCTCAGTGGCCATGACACTGACTTTATGATACTTTGTTCAATTTGCCCTGTTACTCGTTTGTTTTTCAATGACCAATGTACTCATTTAGCTATCAGTATGGGTAGGGGAGTAGGTGTGGTCAGCTCCCCTTGCCGAAAAAAAACCTTTCACTATACAAACACATTCAGAAATCTTAATTCAGAGGCTATACAATTAAGTGATCAGTCATACGGTTATTAACAGGAACTAACATACAAGCAAAATAAGATAGTAATCAAGATTCACATAAGGTAAGGCTCATGTAAGGAGTGAATGTTCATGCACCATAACTTCAGCTGCTACTCCTGCAGTGTACGTAAATGTTTGTTTGTGTACCTTTAAAAAAAAAATAAATTGTAGGAAGGTGATAGGAATCATCTGTTCTGAGTTTTATGCACCTACTCGTGGGATGAATAGTGGAAAGAAATTAAGTTTCCTTAAGAATCACACGTCTGCAACTTTGTCGCTCTTCCTGCTAATGTAATGCCCACATTGTATTTCTCTGAGATGTACGTTGCTTTGGAGGAAAACGTCTACTAAATGAATACATGTAAATGTAAATGTAAGATTCAGAGATGCCTATATTTCAAGTTTACAGTAAGTCAATGTTTAATATGCCCTGGTTTGCAATGGAGTGAGATGGTTAAGATCTAAAATCTCTGTTACAGCCACATAATCCCCAGTGCTCGTTTCTTAGATGACAATTTTTTTATCATAACCTAAGTATGAAGTGCATATGTTTTCTATTTGCCAAAGTGAATGTAGCTCATTGTATCCTTAGATCCAAGTTATTTACCTTTAATCCAAAATCCTACATAGAGGAATAGCTTAAAGAATAACGTCTACTGGCTTTATTTCAAGAATAAGCAGGCATGTGTAATAATCAGTTTGCGTTTTTGACTAAATTACATTGAAATTGATTTGACTGTACTCTATTTGAACAGAACAGAATATAAATTTATGCATTTGTTTAAGATATTCATTTAATGAAAAGTACCTCATGCAAACAGAAGGTTTAATTAGTGCTTTTTTACTTTTTGTGTGTCCATTTTACATTTTCTATTATAATTTTTTTCTGATATTTGAATAACCCTTTTTGTTTGAACCTGTGTCACACTCCAAAGCTGGTGGTATATTATAATAAAATGGCATTATTGACTATTTCTTGCTTTATACTGTTTTCATCCTGAAACATGGCTGTACCAGAAAAAAAAAAAAAAAACACTATTGCATGTTTTCTCCTGTGGTATAACTTTTTTATAACTTTTTTTATAATTGCAATGATGTTTTCCATGCATAATTGAAGTATTTAAAAAAATAAAACTCTTCTTTTGGGAAGGCTCATCTCCTGTTTCTATTTCATCACTTGGGGAATTCAATTTAATTTCTAAACATATTAGTTAATGCCAGTCAACAAGGGCGTTCTTCATGCCATAACATGTCGGGCTGAGGCATTTGTTAGAGAGATAATTTGCTACTGTCAGAACTGGGATGTTGAAGCGCTAATTAAATGTTACACCTTTTAAAACTGAGCGAGACATCAGCAGTGATGCTGATTAGAAGCTTGGGGCTCTGCTGTTTCACATTCTGCTCCTGTGAGGACAAGTGGATGGGTTTGTCTTATTACATTTATACAGCCACCACTTCCAGAGCATCCTTCAAGCAAATTATGACCTTATGAACTATATTTCCTTTTTTTCTTCCAGTACACTGAAATGGAAGCATTTTATTCCACATACCTAAGTCTGAACACACTGGGAAAAGACACTAGATATAATCAGGAAAAGCAGTGAAATGAGATGGTGAGACTTGACAGTTTACCAAAAGGCCTACTGTTCCACCTCATGTAATGCTGGAGATGTGCATGCAGAGCGTGTTGCTGTTACATTCCAGCTTATAATCTTAAAAAAGGTCTGACCATAATTTATGTGATATTTGTCAGGGGATAACAGAGATGTTTTAATCACACTAGTTTGAGGAATTCTCTGGCCTAAACTATAAATACAGCCTTCGCAAAAAATTCCTAATATACAGGAGGTAAACATTTCTGGTTTTACTTTCTGCATAGTATGTAGTCTATCTTGTGGTTAGCAGAAAAAATATTATGTGAATCTATTTGAAAAAATAGGGGGACACAGTGGTGCAGCGGGCTTGGTCTGGTCCTTCTTTCTGGTGGGTCTGGGGTTTGAGTCCTGCTTGGGGTGCCTTGCAATGGACTGGTGTCCTGTCCTGGGTGTGTCCCCTCCCCCTCCAGCCTTGCGCCCTGTGTTACTGGGTTAGGCTCTGGTTGGGATAGGCAGTTGCAGACTGTGTGTGTACATTTGAAAAAAAAAATTCATATATATAAAACATATAAATATATATATTATCTCCTTCTCACTCCCACACAGGGTGCTGTGTGTGTCCTCCTCAAGCTCGGGTCCTCTACTGGAGGTCTTGGAGTTTGAGGGTTCTCTTCTGTGAAGTATCTTAGCTGTTCCTAAGACTGCATTCTTCTGGACAGAGACGTCAGATGTTGCTCCCAGAATCTTCTGGAGCCACTCTTCCAGTTTTGGCGTCACAACCCCAGTGCTCCTATTACCGCTGGGACCACTCTGGATTTCACCTTCCACATCCGTTCCAATTCTTCCTTCAGCCCTTGGTACTTCTGGATCTTCTCACACTCTTTCTTTCTGATATTGCCATCATTTTGGATTGCCACATCTTCTCCTCCTTGTTGACCACCAACTGCTTGTTAGTCTGGCACTTGAAGTCTCACAGGACCTTTAGTTCTGCTGTGTTCAACCACCTTTGCTGGTGTCGTCCATTTGGACTTGGGGACTTCCAGTCCGTATTCTGCACAAATATTCCTGTACACTATCCCAGCCACTTGGTTATGCCTGTCAGTGTACGCTGTCCCAGCTTGCATCTTACACCCACCTACTATGTGCTGGACTGTTTCAGGGGCATCTTTGCACAACCTGCACCTTGGGTCTAGTCTGCTGTGGTAGATTCCAGCCTCTATGTATCTGGTACTTAGAGCCTGTTCTTGTGCTGCTATGATCACAGCCTCTGTGCTGTCCTTCAGAGCAGCCTTTTCCAGCCACTGGTAGGATTTCTTGATGTCAGCCCCTCCCTTTATCTGATGGTAGAGCCCATGGAAGGGCTTGGTCTTCCACAATGTCTCCTTTTCTTCCTCATCACCCTCTGTCTTCTGCTGCCTGAGGTACTCACTTGGCGGTATATACATGTATATATACCACCAAGTAACATATATATATATATATATATATATATGTAGAATCAGAATCAGAACGAGCTTTATTGCCAAGTATGTTCATACATACAAGGAATTTGTTTTGGTGACAAAAACTTCCACAGCACAGACAGAATGACAGTGACAGGATGCAGATGAGAAGATAGAATATGTGAATAAAGGATAAAAAATATATAAAAAAAAATAACGCACACAATATACAAAAATAGTCACTAGACATATGTGTGTACAGGTATGTTGTACACAAATGCAAGGGAATGCGAGTAAGAGATATGATGTGATAAATAGATATAATTATAAATATAAATAGGGTTGTGCACTGCACTGGTTAACTCTATATATATAAAAAAATTATATGTTTATATATAATTATTATATTATATATAATTATATATTTGGCTATATTTTGGTTTTTAGTTAACAGTTATTGTGCACACCAATGTAATTATTAAATCTCTTATAAACACTGTGGCCTGATATATGGTCATGACTCTCAAATAAAAAAATACAGAATTTATGTGACTTTATTTCTATTTTCTTTTCTCACTCAACAAAACTGAGTTAAATAAATCACCAGTCCTACAGTCAGTTTTAATAATACCAAGAGGGAATTGCTTGGCAGTTCATAATACATTGAATGAATATTATCAAAATGATATTGAATTTTTTCATAGCGCACTCAGCAAACATTAATAACCCAGCTAATTCTAAATGGCACATGAAGCCAGATCAGAAAAACAGCAAATATTTGGAGAAAGGCTTGCCGGCAATGGGAAGTGTACTCTCTTTTTCCTGAGAATGAACATGCATTGCCTGAGATTCCTGCAATCTCTCCTTCTTCATTTGACAGCAAACACAGAAATAATGCTTTCTGTACATCAGTCATCAGACATAACTTTCTCACATGCATTTAGCACCACTTCGCATGTAACGTTTGTACATGATTATAGATTTTATAGTAGAACTTACATCAAACGGCTATTTCCTGAAACATTCCTAAAAGAACCGGTGAAGGGTAAGGTGGAACGAAAAGATAGAATGGAGTCAACAGGTGTCAGCTGAAAAGGAAGCACACATTTAAAAGTAACTGCTTATTAAAACTCCTGACTACTGTAATGAATGTTAAACCCAAGTGCTGAACCAGGCCCTGTCAACTCTGATTGCTGTTAAATGACCTCCATTACTGGATGGACCTTGTACTCCCCAGGAAACAAGATGAGCAGCTCTAGAATACCATCATAATGAGAGGAGACTTGTAGTGCCAGTAAAGATAGGAAGCAGATTGGGAAAATAATAAAGACAGCTATTTAATTCAAAATTCAAAAGCACTTTTTAAAATTTGCAATAAGTAATGGTGATGAGCTTCAAGGCGTCCAACTCAGATTATGAAGTTCTCTTTTTCTGTTCGTTTGTTGCGTTTTTCTTCCAGCACAAAGTTCTTATTTAATGAATACAAAAAAAAAAAAATCTTCTCATACAACAATTATTGAAAAAGTTTAATATTGTTTGATACTGCAATTTCTAAATTACAGAACAAAAAGAAGGCTTCATGCTACATTGATCTTTTTGAAGTCATAGCTTTGCTCCGACAGGAAAAAAAGAAAATATGTTGTCTAATTCTATGTTTTTTTCTAAAGAACAAAAGCGCAAAGAGATTACTAAACTTTTCCCTAAGAATGTAAAAGCTCACACAGTGTTGTTCCATTTTTCCTTTTCAATAAAAAAGAAATAAACTGCTATTTCATGGTAATGTGTGAAGCAGGTGAAATAAATTATTTTTGAAATATTAACAGACAGAACAAACAAAGAACTGAACTACTACTAATAATAATGATATTCATAACTAAATTACTCATCCCTGTGTTCAGACTAACCCTCTGCAGCTACTTATCTTTCCTCTTATTTCTAACAATGTTTGTCATGTTGCTCAGGATGTAATTGTGTTGAAAGCATACATCCCTCACCAACAACCACTTGTCCTGAGCAGTGTTGCAGCAAGCTAGAGCCTTACCCAACAACACAGGACCAGGTGCAAGGACCATAACCAGGACAGGATACCAGCCCAGCGTAAGGCACCCCAAAGCAGGGCTCAAATCTCAGACCTGCCACACAGCAGGCACCAGCTTAAGCCACCACACCACCACCACGCTGCTTGTTGAAAGCGTATGTTTGACTAATATGTGTAGTTCTAATAAAAATATTTTATCTTAAAAATACATTTTATTTCTTTCAATGAAAAAAGATGTTCTCAACTTGGGTGCTCAAAGCCAATATGTATGTAAGATTACATTGGAGTTTAGAAAGAAACTGTTTCACTTTTGAGATGGATGTTTTTTTCAGCGGGAAACTTTGGTCAGCGGGATGATGGTGACAAAGACTTCACCTGCAAAACACATGCACTCTCTCATCTTTGCTCTATTTTTTCTTGACACCCCAGACAAAAATGTATAATTTCTACAATACTTTGCTGTTGAATGTATTTATATACCTTCAATTGCATTATCTTGCTTTTGCAAATATCCAACAAATTAATACATCATATCATATCATATCATATCATATCATATCGTGTCATATCATATATCATTTCTTTCTTTCTTTCTTTCTTTCTTTCTTTCTTTCTTTCTTTCTTTCTTTCTTTCTTTCTTAACTTCAGAAACTTGAAATAAATATGTAGCAGTGTGAATCATATAAGGAAGGACTTTGGTGGCTTGTCTGCACAGAAGTGAAATAAGAACAGAATCAGATGTTATTTTCAAGTCCCTCACTTCTGAATGAAGTGCAAAAATCCTGTGGCTCAAAATGCCTTGCAAAGATTAAGGGCCAACTTTAAAGATGTGCCGTTTCCACATTGAACCACACTTTGTCTCTCCATATAGAAACCCAGAGGTTTGTTTGTAAAGCAGGAGAAGCTGTCCTAAAGAGAAAGACTCCCTCGATTCTCCTTTGGGTTAAATAAACAGATCAATTGCCTACTATGATGTAGAAAGGGCACCTTGAAAACTCATATATTTATTTGTTTGAAACGTTCCCTTTTTTGGGGGGTTCTCTTGTTCACACCAGGGATTTCCCATAGATTTTCTCTTCAAAGCAAGACCTTTGACCATCCTGCAGACTGAAGTGGGATGTGACATCTCTTTAATTTTGGCTCTGAACTAGATGCCAAAGAAGAACGCTGGGTTCTGTCTGTCTGTGTCAGCAGTAGGGCCAGACATGCTAAACTTTATCGCCGTGATGTTGCCTAGGCATTTGTTGAATCCTAGTTTAATACAGTTGTGTTTGTTCTACTTTGACATTCATAAAATCTTCAGTACCATCTTTAGAAATGGTCAGCAAGCCCTTTCCATGTTTTCATCTGACTGAGCTCTTAAAAAATAAAAGAAATTAAAAATGTATATATATATATATATAAATCAATATATATTTGAATCAGCCTTGTATGTAAAACCCATTTGCTAATAGCAAGTAATTTGTTTGCTGCTGATGATAACAACTGGGGCAGAGAGACTCCAGTGGAGATGGAATCTGCTGCTCAAACTGTAATGTAATCATTTAAGATGAATTCATTAATAATTTATGAGCGAGCGAAGTTTAGACTTAATCTGGTTATGACTAAGTGCAATATCCCTTTGATTTTCTGTGTGCACAGTTTTCTAAACAACGTGATGACTCTGAGTCTGCAGATGCAGGAAGTAATCTGTAGGGCTATTCACTGAATTAATATGCTGGCTGAAGACAAACAGATGAGAAAAAAGCCTTACGGTCTTAAAATGTAAAGGTATCCAAAAGGGTAATCGCAATATGAAAAGGAACCATTCAAATTTCATTTCACTTCATTTTCATTTTTTATTTTCACCTGGGTTAAACAATACTAGATAGGTAATTTCTTTGCATATAATGAAAACCTCTTTCCTTGCATTTAAGTTAACCCACATTTTTTTTTAAAAATAGTTTTAAAAGAAAAAGTTCTTATTTATTATCTGTTATTGGCTTCGATATAAAATTCATGAAAATCTTTAAAGTGTTAAAAACTTTTTATATAGCATCAAAGAATACATTTCATTTGGAGGAAGTCATGTTCAGGGCAAGTGTGTGACAGTGGGAAAACACTGCTCATGAAATGTAGTTTTAAAAGCGTAGAAATCAAATAGAATAGTGGTTAAATCTCTCACCCAGGTTTGAATCCCATCTCCTGCCTTACTCCCCTGGAGCAAAATACTTACCCTGCATACATGAGTAAATCATTATATGCATTTGTCAGGCAACATTGTAAGTCTCTGTAGAAAATATTCATATAAGTAGGCAAATGTATACACCCCCCTTTTTCAAAAAATGTGATTTTAAAGTCAGTATTTTCCTTCTTTTTCCACTTGGAATTACATCATTAATTAGTTTCTACAAGGTGCTGGGTCATTACCAAGAGTTTTTCAGCTGTTAATATTAATCATTAATGTTTCTGTAAGGTACATAATAGCAAAAAAGCAGCATTATAAATGTTCTCAACAGCAAAACCATAAGACCAAAATTAAAAAAAAAAAAAAAAAAAAAAAAACTTCCATGGTGTTCCTCTTAGCTGGTATGACAAATTAAGCGAATATGCTGGGAAATATTAATAACTTTCCAAATTTTACAGTTTCATGTGTTTTTAATTCTATTCAGCAGTCCAGTTTTCTTGAAGAATAGTTATTTTTCTGAACAGTTTGTAACAATTGTCTGCTGACAATAGGAAAAAGATGATTATGCATAATTAAAAAAGTGGCATTTAAACAGCGTGTAATGTAAGAAGTCCATGAATGAACTTGCAATATAATGCAATACTACAATAAGAATTTAAAAGTTTTGATGAACTCCAGTTAAACCTAGGGGCATCCACCCAACTCCCCAGGCATGTTGGAAACTCATATTAATTAGGTGGCTTCAGAAATGGTATTAATTCTGTTTGTAACCCAACTACAAAGAGGAAGGTGCAGGCCCAGTGGAAGCTTCACAGCTGTGTTCGCCAGCTGCCTCGGGTCTTGCGTTGGCTGAATGCGCACGGCTATTCCCCAGGAAGAAAGGCACTAGGCTCAGAACAATCACACTTTTTCAAAGCTACATTTAATTAAATAGTTCAGAGCTTACATTTACAGTATAAAGACACTTGTCTAATGCAAACTGAATTTATCTCTGAGTTTAACAGCTGAAAAGATGTGCTTTTATGTTTGTGAAAAGAGAATTACATCCAAATGAAACCGAAATCTGCCAATATTGTGTTAAAATCCCCAAATCGTACTTTTTTGACATTTCCAAAGAAGAGAATCTAGCTGTACTTTATCCTTGCATTTTCAGCTTTTTGTGACATACAGAGAACGATTATTATTATTTTTTTCTAGTATTTCTGTATATTTCACATATACTGAGTTAGGGAGTCCCTAAAAATGCAGTTTTCTAAACAAGTAATTCTGGAATTTAAAGGAGCACAGAAGCTGGAGTGAACCTTTCACTAAATAAAATTAAAATATACAATGTTTGTCCATCAGAGGTCAACTTTTAATGCAATAAGAGTACACAGCTGTCTAAAGTGTGTACAAAGATGGTGTTAATATATTTCGTTTTGAAACCTTGTCTTTCAGTTTTTAATTGTGAATGTTTCTAATAATTTTAAAGATTTCTGTGCTTAAATTTCATATAAATATCAGTAAGAGGTATTAAAATAATAACGATTAATAATGGGCTAAATAACTCTCTCAATGACAAGGCAATTACAATGAGATTAACACCTTACCTCTTCCAGAGTTAGCTACATCTTTGACAATTACACTTTAACTAAGACCACTTTCTCTACTCTGCATTATGTATTATACATTACATACAGTTATTTTGAGCACCTAGCTGTCAGCATGCAGGAAATTTCATTGAAATAAACAATGGATCTAGAAGCCAATAGGATTACAGAAACATGCATTTTCCTGGAATTTCTAGGGAATTTCTGGATGTAGCTTTATTTTATGATTTTTTTTGCCATACAGAATGTGTTCACATTGTTTCAGACAATCATTTCAGTCAGAGCAAAATTTTCTCGAAGCAAAAGGATTTTTAAACATGTGTTATAGACAAAAATTGCTTGGACTTGGCAGAGCCAGCATCTGCACTGCCTGTAAAATTTTCCCACCAAATTCTCCCAGCAAAATGTTTGCCTGTTCTGCATAAATGCAATAATTACAACAGAATCACTGAATGCTTTCCCATCTGACTGAGGGAGAAAAAATTCCTATAGAGTATTTAAAGATCACATCTGGTGTTCCTCAGTGCCAGTGCTGCTCATCTGAAAGATATAGAAATATCATTTTGGAGACTCCAGAGACATCAATGTTCCCTTTGTGAAATTACATTTACATTTATTCATTTAGCAGACGCTTTTCTCTAAAGTGATGTACATCTCACAGAAAATACAATTTGTTCATTACATTAGGAGAAAAAGAGACTTAGTTGCAAACATGTGATTCTTAACCACACACACACTTTCTGACCCACTTGTCCCATACGGGGTCATGGAGCCTAACCCGGCAACAGAGGGCATAAGGCTGGAGGGGGAGGGGACACACCCAGGACAGGACTCCAGTCCATTGCAAGGCACCCCAAGCAGGACTCAAACCCCAGACCCACTGGAGAGCAGGACCCCATCCAACCCACTGCGTCACTGCACTACCACACCCCCTGATTCTTAAGTAAAGTTAGTTTATTTCCACCATATAGTAGATTATTAACTGTACAAAGCAGATTATTAACTGTATTTACCTCAAATTGTTTTTCTGTTAGAAAAACAAATATAATAATAATAATTACAACTAACCAACCTGTAGAACTGCTCATTCCAAGCAGGGTCACAGTGAGCCAGAGCCTAACCCGGAAACACAGGGCTGAAGGTGAAAGGGCTCGGGGGGGCTGAACGGGACACCAGTCCATCACAACCCCAGACCCACCACACAGCGGGTACTGGCCAAACTAGTCATGCTGTCATGCCACCGTGCCCCCTTAATAATAATAATAATAATAATATCATCTCACACAAATCATCAGAAACCGCTTGTCCCATGCAGGGTCGTGGGGAGCTGGAGCCTAACTCGGAGGTGGAGGGGACACAAAAAAGGACAGGATGCCTGTCCGTCGGAAGGCACCCCAAGCAGGATTCGAATCTCAGATCCACCAGAGAGCAGGACCCGGTCAAACCCATTGCGCCACTGCACCCCCCCCTTTAATAATAATAATAATACATATTATTACAACAATTTAACAGTAGTCAAGGTTATATTTATGACTTAGTGGCAGTGGTAAACAGAAATTGGAGGCATGTGCTCCTGGGCTAGCTCCAATTCAATATCCTACTTGGGACTGTGAAGGTAACCACCAGAGTTAATCTTAACCCTTTCTGGGCAATAATTTCCTAGAATTTTCCAACAATTCTCAGCTGAGATTGATAGGGAAATCTACACCCAACATCCTACACGGTATGACAGGGAACCCCATACTCCAGGATGATAGTAGCTCAGGACACCCCAAAGATAAGAATGCCGAATAAGACTCTGGAGCAGGTAAGGTGCTACTCCCATTGTACAATAAGTACAGATTTGGAAACATTCAGTCTGAGGTGGCTCAGTGAAATAACTCCTCTCTAGTGCACCTGGCTTTGGAACATCTAGGAGCTCAACAGAAAAACAATCATTACAAGTAAGCTTTACCTGTCATATTTTATGACACCAAATTGTCTCTTATACTGCATGTCAAAACAGAGCAGGACAACAGTGGAAGACTTTGAACAAAGTGAAAAAAAAAACAGTTGTCAGTATTGTCATTAAATTATGAACATCAAAGAAGCACTGATGACTTATGCGGATAACGTGGAAAAATACACAACATTGTAAAATTACTGTTTATTATAAAAACCATGAAAAAAGTTTAAAATCAGTCCAAAGTCTTTTTAAACAATAATCCCCTTCTCCCTAGCTCCCAGGTAAGAGTCACCTAGGAGGGGACCCCACCTGGGACAAATCAATAACCAGCAAACTTGAGTTTTCTCACTTCCACAGGGACGAGAGTCTCCATCCACTGTATCAGGATGCTCTATGTCTCATGGGAGGCAGTGAGTGAAGAAGTACTGCAGATGTGCAGATGAGGATGATAGAAGAATCCCACAGCCCCCCGAGGTAGTCCCATCATCATGGTGCCAAAACCCTACAGTTGTTGATAGGTCTTATCCCAATAGAAATTCCCAGCTCGCTTAGCATATTGGCATTCTGTCAAGAACCAGTCAAAAGCAGTGTATACAGACAGCTGGCAATTTGTTCATATTGAGAATGTGTGATTTTAGAATAATGCATCCTACATTTCATAAAAATATATTTCATACACCCGATTTTCTCAAAATCAGGAAAACTCAAATTTTTTCAACGTTTGACTCGTTGCTTGCGCATTGCATTGCACTGTGCTTTCCAGACTTATTTGTCTTTGTGTTGGCCTTGATTTGTCTGAATTAGTGTGTCAAAATGTTGTCCAAGTGTCCAAGCAAAGGTATATATATCTGGTGCAAGACACCCTAAGTGTCCTAGGAAGGCAGTTTCATCAAAACAAAAGCTGGATGTGGTAGTGAGTTATGAGGGTGCTGAATTAACAGCCTGCATAAAGAAATTGTTGGGTATGAGTGAGAGGATGCTGCGTACAATTTATGATGTATTATCTACTGTATTTGTATTATTGCTGCTACTGTATTGTGTTTGTTCTTGGTGATTTTCTTCTATTTTCTGTTGAAGGCTAAGATTCAATAACACAAACATGGGGTAATTTAGGTGTGCACGGAGCTGCATATGCATTCACACAATACGTCTACGGCGTTAGCCATCATACGCCAGTTTAGTTATGGGGGAAAAAATATTTATTTATTTATTTTGATAGCAGCTTTCAACCTCTGTGCGGAATAGATATACCATTTTTCTTGAAGAATTCTGACAATAACTCTTTTTTTTCTTGAAAACTATTTAGCTCATAAATAAATAAATAATAAAATACATCAATTAACCCTGCACTCTAGCATTTAAATGCTTCTGTTTTTGTTGAAGTAAAGAAGGATGACCTTGGAGAATCTTGGGTCTGTTCCTTTGGTCTTTGTTATTTCTGGGCGGGGCTTCTTCACAGCACCCATCAGTCCTGTGACATGCTGACTGAGTGAAACTGAAAGGTAATTTGACATGGGAGAAAGTCGGCAGGCAAGGCACGGTTGTTGCTTAACTGTTACACTTCGACCTTGGACTCATAATATAACTGGCAGAGGTCACGGGAACTTTCAGTCTTGTGAGTCTCACTAAGCCACCTAACACCATTTATCATGCACCATGATTCAAGCATTTTTCTTTTTAATTATAAGTTGAATCAGATAGCTGCTGAATAAAAGAATGTCACTGACAAAAAAAATAACTATGAGATATCTAATACAGATATACCAGAATAACGGGTCAGGAACTATGAATACTGCACTCTACACAATTTTGTAGGAATAAACTGGAATATCTGCAACCCTCTCCAGGACAAGCAGAAGGACGCCGACTAAACTGAATATGCATGCAGGATACATTTTTATGACAATGTCCTTTTGTGGTTGTCACTATTTGCGGTTTAATCTGCATTTTGTCTAAAAATAGCTAATTAACAAAGATATAAGCATGCTTTTGATACATAGGAAGTTAAAGTTCTTCTGCTGGAGGTGTGGTCCATTGAGTGAAGTATATAGAAGTAATTAATTTTCACAGAACACAATACAAATCCTTGGCAGAAAACTAATTAAATGCTGCCTGAGGGGTGAAAGGGTTTGATGAAAGATCCTGTCTGGTAATGGACATCCAGATTGCATTAATTAAGCATATGTTTGAAATTCATGCCCAGCTGTGGATATGAAGAACAAAATTGGAGTAAAAGGCAAAGGAAGGGGCAAAGAGTTTTTTAATTGCTCAGATTAACGTTTCACATCAACACAAAACACGTACACCATTGGTAACATACAAAACTATTAAAAAGAAAAAAAACATACAAAATCATTAAAAAAAAAAAACAGTTTTAGTGAATTATTTACAACTAGTTGTCATTAGGACGTAAGTGTTACCTGTACCTGTACCTGTAAATCTTATAATGTTTATATATAGGTTTATAAAAGACCAGGTATATGGAATTTTAGCAGTTTCAATAGTTTTTAATAGTGTGTACTGTTGTTTTTGGACTAGTTTGTGTTGCTCTCAGTTTGCTTTCATTTCAGCATTCTCACCATTTTTTTTACTTGAACCTTCATTCATCTGGCAAAGCAAAATAAACCACAATTCTGCTTGTTAAATCAAAGCCAACATCCACACTGGTAATACGTCTAAATCCCAGCAACTGAAAATGCAAGACATCAAGCATCGTAACTTGCGAAAACTTTTGTAAGGCATCTTCAAAAATGCCTGAGGAAAAAAAAAAAAACTTCAGTCTTCAAATGTATCACTTCAGGTGATACATTAAAAATTATCAAAGAAAAAAGAACAGTTAAAAAGTTAAAGGCTAAAAAACTTAAGCTCAAAAGCTAGCTAAAAAAACTATATTTTCATTTTTTGTTTTTATTGTATTTATATAAATAGGGGGTGCGGTGGCGCAGTGGGTTAGACCATAGTCCTGCTTTCCGGTGGGTCTGGGGTTCGAGTCCCGCTTGGGGTGCCTTGCGATGGACTGGCGTCCTGTCCTGGGTGTGTCCCCTCCCCCTCTGGCCTTACGCCCTGTGTTACCGGGTAGGCTCCGGTTCCCCGCGACCCCATATGGGACAAGTGGTTCTGAAAATGTGTGTGTGTGTGTATTTATATATCTATTTATATATCAAGCCAATCTCAATTCACAGGGACCAGTCGCATGGGTCTTATGGCAACTGGGGAATGGAAGTGGTTTGCCATTAGTTTTGTTTTTTTTATATTACCTACTGTTATGGAGTATATAACAAAGACATAAAAATGGAAATAATATTCTCATTTTATGTACACAGTTTCTTTCAGATGGAAATAATTAAATCACATAAAAGTCTAATTTCACTTTGTGAAACTCCCTGTTTTTGTTAAAACAAGGCTGTGGACATAAGAACACATTAGGAAAGCAATTATATCAAGGGCAGAAGGCAAAAAAATGCATTCTATATTCATAGTTCTACTTATTGTTAGGCAATGACATTTTTCTGTACCATAAAGGTCTTTTGATTAATTTAGCGATACCAGTGTCAGCTGCCATTTTAATAACATCCTAAAGAAACTGTCTTGTGTTCTCCCAAATCTTGAGATAAAATCTGCCATCCTTTATATGAGAGATCCAAGAATGTGGCGAGAAGGTTCTGAGATACCTGTACAATGGGACAGTACGAAAGCCCACCCTCACAGAGCAGAGGCATATTTACTTTGTCCTCTTCGATTTAGTGGCTCTATTACGAATCTGCTTTGGGCCTGTGATATTTCCTATGTCTGTGTTCCAAACCTTAAGGGAAGTTCTGCATGTTTTATCAGGGCTGTCTTCTTGACCTCTCTGCGGTTGTTTATCCCACGCCTTTGTTGCTTCTTCTGTCAATTGAAGTGGAGAGGCAAGGGAGTGGGAGAGGGGTGGGGGTGGGTATTGCGTGTCAAGCACTCTCTTGGGCTAAACTATCATTTCTAACTGTTATCACAAAATCCCCAGCTCCCTGGGGCCTCCCCGTCAATCTCAAGCACCACGGGAGTCCGTGCACATTAACCCAGCGAAGCATCCCGTGGATGAAGAAGCGGCTGGCTGGAGTCGCTCCTCCTCATCCGCGTTCGGAGGTCATATGTTTCACATCCAATTACAGCCAGAGATGGACCACTCACCAGCCGGGGAGGAAATGAGCATCTTCTGGTTTGTGCAAATAACCCAGGCCCTGGAGACACATCTTAAGAGCAGATAATGAGTGCTGTTCCAGCCCTGGGAGCTACTGTATAATGCAGTCGCTGAATAAGGCACAGTTTGCATAAAAATACTACAATTCTGTTCTGTGAAGTAATTATTTCAGATGGCAATAAAATTGTTTGTGTACACTAGTCGAAAGTTTGAGTACACGCGCTTGAATCTGCTTTTTCCTGTATTTGTTTTTCTTCTTTTCACATTCTGAATTCAGCTGCCCGATTTGAGAGGGATGCCAGCCGACATTTTCTGCACCGGTTTCCAGAGACGTTGGGCGCTTGTTTGATGTTTGTATTTTCAGCACCGAGCGTTCCTTAATGTATGAAAACGACCCAACACGTTAAAAAAAAAAAAAAAAAAAAAAAAAATGAGAAAAAAACCTTAACTTTGTTGTGAAACATCTTAACAGTTTGTTCACGAAGTCGAGAAGGTGAGAAGTGGGTGGGAAATGGGTGTTTGCCATTGCCTTAGAACAATTAAAACACACCTGCACGCTTCAGATACCACTGGTGTTCCATTTGTGCCACAGAAAATGACAAAACAGATGACGTTCCGACCTTAAAGGTCTTCAGCCAGATTGCTGTTGCCTCACTGCCTCGGGGCTCTTCTTCGCTCTAAGGAGTGTGCAAATAACTGAATTGAAACCCAGTCTGTGCATGTTATCTTCATGCTTATGTGGGTTCCCTCTGGGAATTCCTCTTTCATTCTACATTTGTATGCTTCTCATGTAAATTGGTGACGTCTATTTGTGTTTTATCGTTCGTACTCATAATGCAGTTATTTAGCTTAAAACACTGCTCTGTTTGGACTGAGCAGCAGTAGTACGGTAAACAACTCGCTGCTGTAAATACTGTGAAGTACGTTGTATTTGGTGCTGGCTATTAATGATGAGACAGTGTGCACACATCATTTAATACGTTCCTCAAGGGATCATGCCACCTTGGCTGCTCTCGGGAAGGTCCTTGAAAGAGCGTGCAATGGAGCGCACCCTGACCGAGCGGATTGATTGTGGGTAGCGTGACTTGGGTTCCGTAGAGACCAGAGGGTTGCTCAGCCTAGGCCATTTCTCAAAGAGCTTTATATTTAAGTACACTGACAGATTCACACAATGCCATCATGTTTTTGTCAGAAGCATCCAGTAAGCATCCATCTTGCATGTAAACACTCACTGAAGATCAGAGCACACAACTGCTCTTCTATAAAGTATATATTTCTGTTTTCTCCTTTAAAATATGTATTTCCATTCCTGAATCAAAGAGTATGTACAATATTTCTTTCTCTGGAAATAGAAAACATTTTGAAACAGACATATTGTATTGACAGATGAACTGCTTACATGGCTTAATATTTTAAAATTTAAATTTAAAAATTTAACATTCATATTAATAACAAGAGCCTTTTCATGACTGGTGTTCTGTCCATAGTTTGCTATGTCTGAAATCCTATGTGTCTGGGATAGGCTGTACTGCATTCTCGTGAACAATAAGATATTTTAATGGATGGATGCATTTCTAAAAATTTAGTGCAAACACAAAATTTTTTGTCTGTTTTCACAGTAATTTCCCAGTGCAAATAGGAACAGCATTATAGTGTTATATCTCAGTATTATAATTTGGAATTTACTCTCTCATTCTGCATGTTTGCCATATTGAGACACTTTGAAACACACAATATTGCATACTTCCGCAACTCTCATTCCATTACTTTGTCCCACCTTCCACGATGGTACACATAAATGCTCTCATGAATGAGACATCACAGCCGATGAAAAATGGAGTCGTGCTCCACCCTTTGCCCATTACACACAAATAACTGGTGCATCTAAGATGGACAATCAGTTGAATTCTCCCTGCCCTTTACACATGTAGACAAGAGAGGTAGGAAGGCTGCAAGTGACTGCATCAGGGCCTCAGTGTGCATGTGGCTCATGCGACATCTCAGCAGAAGGTTGTCTCATACAAACAAAGGCAAGGTCACTTGGGAACGCCACAGACCTTTTCCACTTTGAAAACTTTTTTTGAGATAACAGAGCATCATTTAGGACCTCATATGTGGTCTAATTATTGATCTGAGTGAATAAAAGGATGAGAACTGAGGATTTCTGAATCCATGAAATAGACTTTAAACAGTTTGCCTAAAGTCCTTACCACTTTAATGTAGTGATGTAGCTGGCATTTTTTATCCAAAGGGACCTACAATTTTATTTATCTGACAACTGGGTATTTTATTGGAGCACTTAAGGTTAAGTACCTTGTTCATGTGCACTACAACAAAGTCCCCCTTGGAACATCAGCAAGAAACCACTTGGCTATTCCTGCTTTTTGTCATTTCTCTTATTCAATGATTTATCTCTGAACATCACTTTTAGAACGGGAACCCTCAGCTCAGCACTTAGCTCTCATTTTTAGAGACAATACCAACAACTTGCTTTCTCATATACAGATTTAAGTAACATCCTGAGCATAGCAACAATACTTTCAAAACAGCAACCTGGAAATCCAAATAGTTCCACCCTCTTTATCTGTTTCCCCGGCACTGTTTTGTTGTTCTGGGGGCTGAGGTATGGATGGAGGATTATCAGTTGAGCTGCCATGGTTGTGAGACAGAGCCAACTGCCTGTGGGTTTTAAACAACAGCTGTGAATGCACGCAGGTTCAGCCAGCGATCATACCTGTCCCGAGGACACATACAAAGGACTTTACAAGGCTGTCTAAGGAGGTTTGCCTGCAAGCAATGAGTAACATACTCTATGAATAATGCAAGTTTTACAAAGGTAATCTGGTGAAAGTATAATACGTGTGTGTCCCCCCATTATTTTCATAATAATTTGTGTTCATTATCATGCTGAAATACTACGTTTGTTGATATCACGACTGCGCCCGCACCTCAACCAGCAGCACCTGACTCCAGTTAAGCACCCGATTCTAGTTGAAATAATATGAAAACCACCACTCAACCACGTTGCAGTTGGGGAGTCTCATAGAGACAACCGTCCTCCTTGCACTTATGTCCTGGTTTCCTTCATCTCTGGTTCCTTTTCCTTGTTACCTGGCTTCTGACCATTCACCTCGCCCTCTGACTTCGTCTACAGATCGACCGACTCTTCATCCATCTCCGACAACAAAAACTCGCCTGATCCCTCGGTTTCAGACAACCTCTCCTGCACTTGGGTTCAACCTTCCCCACGTCCCCTGTTCCAAGTGACAATTTAGATGCCCCAGCATGCATATTGTTACCTGATCTTTTGAATGTGTGCAGACATTCCGTTTTCTGAATGGCAGCTGTCCCCTGCTAACAGCAGTGCAATTTACAGAACATGACAGTTACACTTGTTAGAAATAACTAACAGACAGCTTTGTCCAAGCCGGCTTATAATGTTACACCTAGCATCAACTCAAGTGACAGGTTTGCCATGTTCCATTTTTAAATTTAGCATTTTTTGTTATTTTGTAAAGTTTCAAATTATACCTTACTTTTTAATTAATTAGTAACGTAAATTAGTTTATCTGTTGCAGAAAGATCTCATGACCCACACACCCTTCAGGAACATAGTAAACAGAACAGGATCTGAAGCTGAAGTAATGGTTGTGCAAATTTTGAGTAGCATCCAGATTTTTCATGAAAATTATGATTACATGTGGAGAGAATTGTGACTGCAGCCTCTCAGAGACCCTCTGAATTAAGGCTGCAAACAATTTTAATTGCATACAGCGAATACTGAAGGCAGCTGTAAACATTCATATTTGTTCCATGTGCTCATACTTAGAAAAAGTATCTTGTAGAAGACATCTGAAAGCAGAAAATCCTTAAATCTGTTGAAGCACCCATGTCTAACGCCATGTATTTTTCAGTTACTCATTCTAGTGATGTGTATTTATGACAGTAAAAAAAAAAAAAAAAAAACAGATGTGGGATCAGTAACATGTCATATCAGCAGCGGTTTTATGTTAGTTGTTTTAGAAACGGAGGCACTGCTGTTACAGTGACTGTTCAGGAAGAGAGCTGATGAAATGTACTGTGGTAACCATGTGTTATAGGTTATGAGCTATGCTTTGTTTGTAGGAACTAATCAGTACAACTTCTTCCATTGTCTTTGGAGAAATCCCTGGCTGTCTGGAGGTTAAAATAATCACCATAAAGATGGATGGGGTTGCCACTGTCAAGGCTTACAAGGAGCTTGACGTTTCTCTGGTCTTTGTTTATTTACATGTGCTTACTTTCTGTTTTGTTGAGAACTGTAAACCTGCAACTGAGAATCTAAAAGAGTCTACAGAACTCTATCAACATGGCTGTGGAAATTATACGGTATATGACTGATCGTAAAAACCTTACCCTGATCCACCCACAGCTGTACTTAGTCTCACACCTACACATGCTTACCCATACAAACACATTTAATTGTATCCTAACCCTAATGCCAATCTACATAACCAAGCACAATCTCACCTCCCCACATGCACTCACAATCTTTCAGCCACCCACTTATTCAACACACAGGCACCTAATTACCCATGCAAGCAACCTACTCTGTTTTATAGTGATAGTTTGTCAAACTGACAACTGCAAATCCAGATACTTCTTGTGCTTTTCAAGAATCATTATTTCCATCTTACCTACATTACACAAGGCACACTATAACCTCCACACACTGACACACAAAACTATACCAATTCTTCATCTAATTGGGTTATTTCATTTCAAGAAATCACCCCATTAGGCAAATTCCCATTGTGAGGAGGTCAAATTAAAAAGTAACCTAAAACTGATTTATAACAGTCTTATAAATACCAGAATAGAAGGTATTTTAATCAAGGATGATAGCAACTACAGATATTTCTAAAAATATTTGTATTTTATTTAATGTTATATTTCATTCATTCATTCATTCATCCATTCATAACCACATGTCCAATTCAGGGAACTGGTAGTCCAAGGTCTATTGTGAAGGCATGAGGTGTCAGACAAGGTGCGCCTTGAATGAAAAAATTTAACTTATCCTCTGGATGTTTATAACACACACACATTTTCAGAACCGCTCGTCCCATACGGTGTCACAGGGAACCGGAGCCTACCCGGCAACACAGGGCGTAAGGCCGGAGGGGGAGGGGACACACCCAGGACGGGACACCAGTCTGCCGCAAGGCACCCCAAGCGGGACTCGAACCCTAGACCCACCGGAAAGCAGGACTGTGGTCCAACCCACTGCACCACCGCACCTCCCGTATGTTTATAACACACACACATTTTCAGAACCGCTTGTCCCATACAGGGTCACGGGGAACCGGAGCCTACCCGGTAACACAGGGTGTAGGGCCGGAGGGGGAGGGGACACACCCAGGACTGGACACCAGTCTGCTGCAAGGCACCCCAAGCAGGACTCGAACCCTAGACCCACCGGAAAGCAGGACTGTGGTCCAACCCACTGCGCCACCGCACCCCCCGTATGTTTATAACACACACACATTTTCAGAACCGCTTGTCCCATACAGGGTCACGGGGAACCGGAGCCTACCCGGTAACACAGGGTGTAGGGCCAGAGGGGGAGGGGACACACCCAGGATGGGACGCCAGTCCATCGCAAGGCACCCCAAGCGGGACTCGAACCCTAGACCCACCGGAGAGCAGGACTGTGGCCCAACCCACTGCGTCACTGCACCCCCTGTTTATAACATAAAACTAAAAAAAAAAATAAAAAATAATAAAAAATCACAGATTGCACCAGTGAAAATTATTCTGCTGCAAAAATGGGTAAAACAAATTGTAAGTAGTTTAATAACACTAATTTGCTTTTTAGAAAAGGGGGGCACGGTGGCGTGGCGTGGCGGGTTTAGCTGGGCCGTGCTCTCTGGTGGGTCTGGGGTTTGAGTCCTTTTTGGGGTGCCCTGTGACAGATTAGGATCCCGTCCTGGGTGTGTCCCCTCCTCCCCCAGCTGCATGCCCCGTGTTGCTGGGTTAGGCTCTGGCTTGCCATGACTCCCATTAGGGGCAGTGTGGGTGCACGCGTGCATGCTTTTTAGAAAAGTTTCAGGTAAATAAATCAATAGTACACACACACAGTCTGAACTGCTTGTCCCATACGGGGTCGCGGAGCCCACCCGGTAACACAAGGTGTAGGGCCAGAGGGGGAGGGGACACACCCAGGACGGGACACCAGTCCATCGCAAGGCACCCCAAGCAGGACTCGAACCCCAGACCCACTAGAGAGCAGGACCTGGTCCAACCCACTGCGCCACCGCGCCACCGCGCCCCCGCGCCCCCGCACCCCCTAAATCAATAGTAGCACTGAATCTAATTTTTCAGTTGTTATTGATTAATGGTTATAATTGGTTGAGATTGTCAGTGTTAGAGGAAACAATTCTATGTCATCATAAGCAAAGTATGATTAGGTTTCTGTTCATAGTTGAACAAATAAATAAAAATACATAAATTACATTAATGAATTTTTTGTGTTCTATAGTTTTCCTAGGGGGATGCGATGGTGCAGCAGGCTTGACCAGGTCCTGTTCTCTGGTGGGTCTGGGGTTTGAGTCCTGCTTAGGGTGCCTTGCGACAGACTGGCATCCCGTCTGGGGTGTGTCCTCTCCCCCTTCAGTCTTGCGCCCTGTGTTGCCGGGTTAGGCTCCAGTTTGCCGCGACCTTGCTCGGGATGAGGGGTTTCAGACAATGTGTATATGTATAGTTTTCGTAAATCTTCCCATAAGCACTTATTCCATGTATACTTAACATGCAGAATGACTGCTCTGAACTGATTTGTGCGATTGACTGTAGGCTCATGTGGTTGTAAAGTATGTTGCCTCTGTCAAGATTGAACGAAAGATGAGAATGAAAGTAGAATGGCTACATAATGGGCAAAAATGCTATTCTTCTCACACCCCTTTAGGATCTGACCCGAATATGACCATCACAAGATGCACCTGGTCACCATTAACATGACATGAATAAAGGAAGGACCACCATCAGGACTCACTGTGGAATCTTGTCAATGCAAACAATACACTCAATCAGAAAGAGATCCAGCCTTATTGTCTTTGCTTTCTCCTTTGTTGAATTTATTCACCCAGCATCTGCCCTTCCTCAGAATGCGTATCCCTGCTCCTTATGCTAATCTGTGTTACCACATTATTTAATCCGTAAATCACAGATTGCTCGCAAGGAACTTAAACTCTGCACCTGCGTTTTACTAAACCACAGTTGCCGAGTAGTACATGAAAGTTGTGCTGAATAAATGGAGCACTTTGAGGAATCCAACAGAGTAAAGAGGACTCACAAGTTCAGATGCACAGGATTTCAACTGGAGAAAGGTCAAATACATTTGGGAAAACTATTTACCATACCCTGCAATGAACTGCTGCCCCATCCAGGGTGTACTAGCCTAGTTCCCTGTGTTTAAAAGATTGCCTCTGGATGACGGATCTTGTCTTTTTCAGTAAGTGAAATTTTTAAAATCACAGGATCAATTTTTAACAAGACAGTTGCAGAAAAGTTCACGTACAAACGGATTTATGTTTTGAGCAATTGATACTGAATAAACAAAAGCACTTCACATATTGCATGGCTGAAGGGCCCACAGCTGTTGGAAGTGGAAAATGTTGCTCAGATGTGGCTGTTTCAAGAACAGGCCATGTATGGGAAGGAGTTGTGTGATGAACCAGATTTTGTACAATGGTTTGTGGCTGGGTTCTTGAGTGTTTGCTTTATGTTATGAAGGAGTGAGATTCAAACAAGATTGTCTTTGTGTTAATTCAGGGAAAGATAATCAACTGGAGAAAGGTATTATGACCGATAAAAAAATCAAATGATGGGAAGACAATGGTAAAACTGACCAGATCTAGTCAGCATTTCTTAGATACACCTTTCCTTACAGTAAAATTTCTACTTAAGGGATTGAGCTGAGTTTGGGGAGAACTGGTATAGGAAAATAGAGAAAACACAAGGAGGTTTGATAAGGTCTAGACTAAGAACATAGATTTTTCAATAAATTTATGATATCTTACAATATTCAAAATTACACTGACATTCGCAGTTCATCAATTTGTTTCTGGATATTGAAGAGCCATGAATGAACCACCCTTACTATTTGCATTACTCACCCACTAGCTTTCATTAATTTTCAATGTTGGTTCAAGTAATGGTTGAGTTGGTCCAGAACCAATCTTGGAAACAGAAGGCACCAGACCAAGAAAGGTCTGCCCTGTACAGGATGCAAGTCCATCCGATGGTAATCACAAATTGGGAAATTTATAATCACCAAGTCACCTGAAACACATCCTTTGATTACAGGCAGAAATTAAAGCACACAGACTGAGTAAACATTGAACCCATGTCTGAGCATGAAACTCAGACCAGTGCTAACATCTATGTCACCATGCCTTGTTTGACCTATTGACCCAATTTAGGGGGGGGACAATGGCAAAAATGAGAATATCTGAACTAGTTGGAATTAGTTGTCAATAAATTTGACACTTCTGGGGATTTTTAGTTTCACGTAAAAAGTCAGATCTTAAGAGTTAAAAAAAAAGTTAAATTTCAGTCAAGTGAAATAGAGGTTTACACAACTATTCCATAAAAAAAAGATTTCACACACACACACACACACACACACACACACACAGTCTGAAAGTACTTGTCCCAAGCAGGGTTGCGGCAAACCAGAGCCTAACCTGGCAACACAAGGCACAAAGCTGGAGGGGGAGGGGACACATCCAGGGCAGAATGCCAGTCTATCACAAGGCACACCAAGCGGGACTTGAACCCCAGACCCACCAGAAAGCAAGACCCGGCCAAGCCCCCTACACCACCGCACCCCCCTACTAAAACAAGATTTTTTTTTTTCGTTTGGATTAGAATAGATTACTAGCCCACCAAGGGTGTCTGGCACCACACACTGTCCAACTCGACAAGTAAAAATTTCTCCATTCATCATTTCCAATGATTAAAATCTTTATTCAATAAATAAATCCTAAAAATGTCATGTCAATAATAAAATCTAAAAACAAACAATAAAGACAAAAAAAAAAACAAACAGGAACAAAAGTCTGATTAAAAAAAAATGCATATGTCACTGAACACTTTTTCTTCATTTTACAGATTCCCTCCCAAAGATACATGGGTTGTGGTAATGGTGGGGGGAAACCTGTTGCTCTCCCAGAATGCATTGCTGCTATTTGAATAGAATAGAATAGAACAGAATAGAATAGACTTTATTGTCCCTTTCCAAGGGGGGTGCGGTGGCGCAGTGGCTCAGTGGGTTGGACCACAGTCCTGCTTTCCAGTGAGTCTAGGGTTCAAGTCCTACGTGGGGTGCCTTGCGGCAGACTGGTGTCCCATCCTGGGTGTGTCCCCTTCCCCCTCCGGCCTTACGCCCTGTGTTGCCGGGTAGGCTCCGGTTCCCCGCGACCACACATATGGGACAAGTGGTTCTGAAAATGTGTGTGTTCCTTTCCAGGGAAATTTGTCTTGGACACCATGACATTGGATTCACATAAAGCAATACATGCCCTAACATACAGTTTAAAAAAATAAATAAAAAACAGTCAAGGTTTAAAAACCTCTATATACCAGTCTAAAGCCTCAGTTTTGGAATTCCCTATTTAACAATTTAGCTCCAGTTGGCACAAACGAATTCTTATAACAATTTGATTTATACATCAAAATTCTAAATCGTCTCCCTGAGAGTAACATGTTAAAGTTCTCATGTAGAATGTGTGTGTCATCAGCCGCAATTTTTTAGCTTGTTTTAAAATAGATGCCTCGTACAACTCCTGTATGGGTCTTTTCTCTTCCCACCCTATAATTTTTAGAGCAGTATGTACTAGTCGTCCAAGTTTCGATTTTAATTGGACAGTCAAGTTTCTGTACCATGCTGTAATACCATACCTTATCAAGCTCTCGAAAACAGACTGGTAAAACAAAAATAGAATCTTCTGGTTTACCCCAAATACTTTTAACCTTCGCAAAAAGTGTAGTCTCTGTTGCAATCTAGAACACAGATTGTTTATGTTAGCAGACCAACATAACACACACACACACACACACACACACACACACACACACACACACACACACACACACACACACACGCTATCAGAACCACTTGTCCCATACGGGGTCGCGGGGAACCGGAGCCTACCCGGCAACACAGGGTGTAAGGCCAGAGAGGGAGGGGACACACCCAGGACAGGACGCCAGTCAATCGCAAGGCACCCCAAGCGGGACTCAAACCCCAGACCCACTGGAGAGAAGGACCTGGTCCAACCCACTACGCCAAGGCATCCCCATACCAATATAGCAGATTATCAATATAAACACCCAAGTATTTCTACGAAGAAACCTGTTCAATAATATTACCATGTATTATTACAGGACTATTATCCCTCACACATCTGGGGTCGAAGATCATTTCAACAGTCTTCATTTCATTTAATCCAGGAATTGTCATCACACCACTCCACTAACCTAGCAACTTCAGAAAAGTACTGCGAAGGTGCGGTGTTTCTGTCAAATAAACTCAATATTGCAGTATCATCAGAAAATTTGATGAAGAAGGTATTATCCTGACTACTAACACACTCATTAGAGTATAATGTAAATAAAATGGGTGAGCTAACATAGCCTTGCGGGACCCCCATATTAGTAGTTTTCACCTCAGAATAGGAATTATTGAGCTTGACTTGTTGCGTTCGATTTGTTAAAAATTAATAAAACCACACACACACACACACACACACACACACACACACACATTTTCAGAACCGCTTGTCCCATACGGGGTCACGGGGGAACCGGAGCCTACCCGGCAACACAGGGCGTAAGGCCGGAGGGGGAGGGGACATACCCAGGACGGGACGCCAGTCCGTCGCAAGGCACCCCAAACGGGACTCGAACCCCAGACCCACCGGAGAGCAGGACTGTGGTCCAACCCACTGCGCCGCCGCACCCCCTCCTTAATAAAACCATTTAATGCAAAAAGGGTTCACTCTTAACTCTGTCAGCTTCCTGATTAGTAGCTGGAGCTGAAGTGTGTTAAAAGCCGAACTAAAATCTATAAAAAGTAGACGTGCATATGCTTGGGTATCTTCTAAATGCCTATTCACTAAATGAGTGTTACAATTAATGGCATCCTCAGTGCCCCGTCCAGCCTTACAAGTGAACTGAAACGGGTCAAGGGAAAATTTAACCTCGTCCTTTTTAACAGTTACTAGAAGTCTTTCAAAACATTTCATTTGTGCAAATAGTTCAATGGTCAACTGGTTTGTTGTGGCATTATGGGGGGGATTTGCTGACCCCAGTGTAGAGAGTTTTGACCAGGTGTGTGCTCTGAGTTCAGGAGTTAAGCTATGTCTTGGTCTGAATTATTGTCGGCCTTGGTAAATCGGATTTGGAGTTTTATTTGCGCAACCACCTTGCAATATTTTGCACTGTTAAAGGAAACTCCTTTTAATGCACATGCAATAAAGCTGATGTGCAAAATTAAAAGTAGTACGTCATCTCTTTTGTCCTGTACAGTGTGGTTAAGGTCTATTGCCCCTACATATTAGAGCTTGGCAGCTGCTTTTTAGCATTGATAGATGGTTTGTTGTAATACTAATTATTTGTAGCTCTTACCCTCAGTTCTTCAAAGGAAGAGATGGGTGACCGTGTTATGACATTTTCAAATGTTTATCAGCAAAGTGGAACAATTGTCCTGAATATGTAATGAAGTTTAGCATTACACATGTTAAAGATAATTATTTTTCTTCGTAAATCTTTTACATTATTTAACGTCAAGAAAAATTGTAGTTGTGTTCATAATTGATTAGTTGTTGACATCTGTATTGTGCTCCTTTGATGCCTGCTAATAAAAGGGAACTTACCTCATACTGAGCCTGAATTTTATGATACGCACCCTGGATGCCCAAGTTTACCCCTGTCTAGACCAGCTGGGTTCTTGCATTGCAAAGCATTTGCTTGACCTTGTTGATCACCAGCCATGTCCAGGCAGCTACTTGCCTTCACTTACACTCAGGCTAAAGCAAAGGTTTCTGACCACACAGAGTGGAAATATGAAGGATGGTAAAAAAAATAAAGCTGTAGCCCTAACTTAATGAAAAAACACACATCAAAACTTACCCACAAACCTTAACCACTATGTTGACATTTCATCTTCATAAGTTAAACAAATTTGACCCTTCTCCCCTTTGCTTTTTTGATGTTGAGGGCCTATTCCAGTTAGTCATTTAGCATATTTATTTATCTAAAACAGAATGAGTGAGTGAGAAACATCTACTACCAATTTATGTGCTATCTCACTTTACATCAAATAGAGGACATAATAAGCTTGAAACTCAAAAATGTTGAAAACCAATTTACAAAAAGAACTTGATTATATGCTCTTAAATTAGGGTGAAAAAGCAGTGTAATCAGATTTTTTTTTTTTTTTTTTTTTAAATTAAACGCTTATATTATATACCATAAGTAAGTAGGGCAAACATTCGGTTATTTAGCATTTTAAGTTTTACAGAAACAACATAACAAGAAAAAGGACACAGAGGAAAATGGTTAATGAGCAACACAATGGAGTATAAAGCCATTTGTCATACCTGCAGTAAAAGTTTAATTCTGCTTGAATGTCATTAAATTTTGCAAATGGTGTAATTCATAGCTGGCAGTATATAATACACCAACAAGGAATAACTGCATTTCAAAAAACCAGAAAAAAATGTCATTTTTAAAAACAGAGAAGATTACAGGAAATTTATATGTTTTAGACAGATGCTAAAGATTTTCAGTGAAAGAGGTTTTATTACTATCCTTACAGCACAAACTTGCACTTTCTTACAGAGCTGTTATCTCTATTATGAAAGAACCTTCTTTGTTCTGAATCTTTATAAACATACAAAAACACTGCTTCCAATTACAGTGGAATGAAGCCATATCTTTCACAGAAATGTTTTTAGGCTTTTAGACAAATTGTAGGAGTAGCACACCAGCTGCACTTTTTTTGAACAGTTAAAGATTATGTGGGGTGTGGCCTAAAGTCTTGACGTAAAATGAAATTACATGCTATATCAACAAAAGAGCATACCATTTGCAGACTTTTTACATGACAGGATAACAATCAGAATTAAAGTAGGGTAATTGTAGTTTTGTTCATAGTTGATTAGTTGTAGACATCTGTATTGTCCTCCTTTGATGCCTGCTTATAATATTTCTCTATCTAACAGAGGGTTAGATTTAGAATAAGGTTTAGTCATGCTTTGGAACTCATCCTCCCTGCTCTTTGCAGTGGCAAAAAATGTGGTGTGTTATATCACGGTATAAGGTACATGAGATACAGTCCTTTGAACAGCTTTCCTCTCCTCATTGAACATTTCTGCTAGCCAAAATGAACAGTCCCTGTCTGAATTAGGTGGATAAGAAATATTGCAAAAATATATAATGGAATGGTAAAGTTGTAAGGGGGTGAATGAATCCAGTTGACTGTCATCACTGCTAGTACCTATCTGTTGCTCTTAAGTGCCTCCTTAAAAATTTCACTTTGCAGTCTCTGAATGTTGCAGAGTAAAAACATGCATTGAGAAGTGATGCTTGTGGAGCCTGCCCAGTTGTACTTTGATGAATTAGCTTTTGCCCAGCATTTGGGACCCTTGTGCCTTGAGGTTAGGGCCTGGCAGGTTGGAACTGCCCTATGTTTTCTCAAATGGATAGGGAACCTAGCATTCTTCCTGCTCTCAGCCTGTAGCTCAAAGATTGAAAAAAAAGCAGTTGGCAATGCGCAAATACAGCAACAGGGTAATTTATCAGACTTGGAAATAAATGCAAAGAAAAAGACGTTCATATTCACATGGAAACAATTGGACCCTGTGCTGCTCAGGGTGTGAGCATCAACAGAATCGTGCAGCTACTATAATAAAAGTATTTGAAAACAGGGACCGGGCCAATCAGGACAGCAGGCTGCTCTTCTTGATCTTGGCCAAAATATATTGAATTTTAAGTGAATCAATCAACTGTCAACATTGCAGTGTAATACTTCAAAATAAAACATTTTTAGAGACCTATTAATTTGCATTCAATTAATGATTTATGTACTAAATTATTATTATTATTATTATTATTATTATTATTATTATTATGCTTTAAAGAAAATTTTAATCAGAAAATTAACATTCATAAATGCTTGATTTCCTAAATTCACCCCTTCAGAAATGCTGTGTTAATCTGTTTTGGCGTGTACATATGGAAGAATTATGTTTTGATTGGGACTATTTGCATCATTATTCAGTGCTCCCTGTCTTCATTCCCCAAAAGCATCATTAAATATGCCCTGCTAAAGCAGGAAAAGCTGGTTTCCCTTTCTTAGTAGCAAAAAAGAATTTGTGCTTTAGTTCTCTCTGGACAGTTAACTGTAACATTTTTCTAAAATTGCACAAAGCTTTAATGAATGCATTTGATTTACATTAACATTTACATGCCTCATTTGATTTGATCTGAAACACCACATTGCAGTACAAAGAAGGTAAACCTGTGCTTGTCAGGTGAATCCAGACACCTAAAAATGCAGACAACTATCATAATGATCTCCATAACGATTTTAGATAATGTACAGCACCACACTCTTCATCATGTTTGCACTGTGACATTGATTTTATCCCTGATAATGGTAAAGCTCCAGAGGCATAAAAAGATACAGTATTTTCCCTGTAACTGACTTTCTCAATATTATTGTCTCAGTTTCAGTGTCTGCTTGAAGTGTTTGGATATAGTTATAAAAATACATCTACAAATCCATGCTCATAAATCTATATCATTTGTGGATTTCTAGTGGATTTCTTTTGATTCCTAGTCTACTGGAACATTCAAACCTATTGTGAGGTGATGGGCTGGCAGGAACTTTTTATTATTATTTACTCTTCTGCTAGATGTTGTTCTCACAATTCTTGCAGCTTGGTTTAGGTTTGCAAGGAAATGTTAATACGTTGTAATGCTCACATTTTGTTTAAAATCAGTTTTCAGTGTTGTCCCTTCTATTAATAGGTTTTTACAAGAAATACTTGCCCTTTCCATTCAGTCTCAGTAACTCCTTGTTCTGAGCAGGGTCACGGTGATGCAGAGCCTATTCCTTGCTTTTGGTGCAAGGCTCAGGGAAGCACACCCTGAATAGGATACCAGTCTATAATTCTTGCTATTTGATTTTTGAAAACAGGACCATCAAGCAAGTGGTTGTATCACTCCAGTTGTTATGTACCCATGGATTCCATCAGAAGTAATTCTGTGCCATTTTGTGCCATCTTTAATCTTCCTTTGGGTAACATTTCATTTTCTGAATGGATTAAATAAACATGGTAAACAATCAAAAATGGTTTGCGTCCAGTAAAACAATGGAGTTCAAAGGACGTACATTGTTACAATCCCAACAGTAGAGTCCCTGATGTCCATCAGCTGTATCATGTTACGTCACTCTAACTACATTGACATATCTCAGTTGACCAATTGACCAGCTCCGACTTGTATACAAAGGCTGATCCTAGGTCATCCTGGGTTTGCACATCATTGATCAGTGCTTTATTATGACTACCGTAGAGATACAAATTCACTGACCTGTTTTCTGAGTTCTCTTCCGGTCCCATGATCTTGTCCTGTCTGTGCCTGTCCTTTGTCATTCTACCCTGATCTCATATCCCAATTGTGTCCATGCCTCACCTCTGTGTATTCGCCTTGTGCACATAAAACCCTTTTCACTTACATTCATGGTGACACAGTGAGTAGTGCTGCGCCTGGGTGGTGTGAGAGGACATGGGTTCGCTCCCCATTCAGCCTGTGTGGAGTTTGCATGCTCTCCCTGTGTCTGCGTGTGTTTCCCCCAGGTGCTCTGGTTTCCTCTCACGGTCCAAATACATGCTGTTCAGGTTCGCCCATAGTGTGTGAGTGACAGAGTGTGTGTGTTCCACTGATGTATGGATGAGTGACCCATTGTAAGTAGTGTATCTAGCAGTGTAAGTCACCGCGGTGAATAAGGTGTGTGGGCTGATAACACTACATAGAGTTCATTGGCAGTTGCTTTGCAGAAAAGCGTCTGCTAAATAAATAAATGTAAATGTCAGAAGACTCCGTGTATCTGTGTTCACTGTGTCACCTTACTTACTTACTTATGCCTACTACCCCTCCTGGGGCATAGGCCGTGGACAAGGGCTCTCCAGACATCTCTGTCCTGGGCCAGTTTTCCCCAGGTGTGGCCCATCTTCTTGGCTTCTGCATCCAGGTGGCGTCGCCATGCGTTTTTTGGCTGGCCTCGTTTCCTCTTGCCTTGGGGGTTCCATGTGAGGGCTCTTCTTGTAGTGTTTGAAGCTGGCTTTCGCAGGGTATGGCCAATCCATCACCAGCGTCTTTGCAGGATATCTTTTTCTACTGGTTATTGTCCTGATCTCTGCTATAGCTCTTGATTGCTGATTATCATGGGCCAGTGGATCCTGAGAATCTGTTGCAAACAGTTGTTGATGAATGTCTGTATCTTTTTCGTGGTGGTGATGGTGGTCCTTCAGGTCTCTGCTCCGTAAAGTAGGACTGACTTTACGTTGGAGTTGAAGATTCGGGTCTTGTCACTGTGTCACCATTGGACTTTATTTCCTAAATTCGCACTGTGCACTTGTATGCACACTCTGCTTTTGAAATCATTGCACCCTACGTCCGTGTCTGGGGGTTACAGTAAAAGATGTCCGTGTCCATTTCACGTCCAGACATTACACACAATGTAGCCCAGATATATCACCATCATGGTCAGAAGACATGCTTCTGATACATTGTACTATTAGACTAGTTAGTGAAATAAGATGCCTTTGTTTTACTTTATATCACACAGACATTGGCTGCTTGACCTGTGCAGGGTTGCGGTGAACTGGAGCCTAACCTGGCAACACAGGGTGTAAGGGGACACACCCAGGACAGGATGCCAGTCTGACACAAGAAACACCAAGCGAGACTTGAACCCCAGGCCAACCAGAGAACAGGCAGAGGGCAAGCCCACTGCACCACTACACTCCCCATCTAAAGGGAATAGTTGGGTTTAATGTAAACAGGTTTTAAAATGTTCTTACCCTGTATGTGAAAATTCTTTGAAATAAGAAATGGCTTGTCTTTATTCTGACAGTTGTTTGATGAAACAATAACTTGTCAAACACCATAATCTTTTGTATTAGAACTGAAGCCTTTCAAAGGGCATTTTCATATACAGCATCAAAACCCTAGACTCCTCAATTTCCTACCCTAGTCACACATTTCTACTGACAGCTGTGAGTTCTCCTTTAAAACTTGTTGTCAGCTCCAGGTCTTAAAAGATAGTAGGAAATGACAACCACTAAGGTCATGACCCCTGGAACAACACAGTACAGTAGTCACGTTAGGTATTTCTTTATTCTAACAGAAGGGAAATAAGCAATATCAGTTATAAAAATCACCGTTGTAGATTACAAGTTGACCTGGACATTTCATTAAAAGTTTAGAACAAAAGAGCAATGAATTAAACATGTTGTTGAAGGGGAAGTAACTCAGCACTGAAAAAAATAATACCTTCAAGGTAAATTGCTGAACTATATTTTTAAGGGAGTAGGGGTGCGGTGGCGCAGTGGGTTGGACCGCAGTCCTGCTCTCTGGTGGGTCTGGGGTTCGAGTCCCGGTTGGGGTGCCTTGCGGCGGACTGGCGTCCCGTCCTGGGTGTGTCCCCTCCCCTTCCGGCCTTACGCCCTGTGTTGCCGGGTAGGCTCCGGTTCCCCGTGACCCCGTAAGGGACAAGCGGTTCTGAAGATGTGTGTGTGTGTGTGTGTGTGTGTGTGTGTGTGTGTGTGTGTGTGTGTATTTTTAAGGGATATTAGAAGTCACAGAAACCCTTTCAGGATACGCTGTAGAACAAATTGTGAAAATAACAAAACATTATTTCCACTTAATGATTTGTGACAATGTCTTGAAATTAATGTGTGAACAAGTGCTTAACACTAATACTGTATATTCATGAAAATACGAGCATAAATAACAAATCTGACAAGTTAAAAAGTAACGCAAGATACTTAAAAACACAAGGAATCAAATTCAGATTAATTTGTAAAAATACATTAATAAAGGGAAATATCGGTACTGAATTTACCAACCAGTATTATCTTACTTTACTCTTTTTTTTTTTTAATCAAGCACATTCAAACAATTCAAACACCACCTTTCACTTTGCTCAGTTTAGCAAGGTTGGCACACATTTCAAGACCAAATTTAAGCTACTGAATTATTTTCTTTGTTCACGTTTTACACTGTCAAAATGGATTTATTTAACTTCTAGTTTTATTTACACAAGAAACAAACTATATATCAGAAGCCTGTTTATTCTTTACATGACTTTGCTTTCTTTTCCTTTCATCTTTTACCTATTCTTTTATTAATTAAATGTCATTTCTTTGTAAGCATTTTTGTATTATTTTCTGAGTATAAACGTCTCTTCTTTTTAAACAATCCCTTCTCTTTTCTTTAGTCTTTTCAGATGTAGTGTTCTTCAGAAAAGGACACACTTTGTTGCCCTTTGAATTTCAGTATCAGGAAAAACATTTTGACTTTAAAGCACAATGTATTGCGGAAACCAAACTGTCTTGTGAACCAGAGTTTACACATGGCAATAGCAACAGTTATTAGGAACTTCATCCTTCAATCGTTATCAAGACATACAGTGAAAATGATATTAGAGAAAAAAAAATAAATAAATAAATCTAATCTGTGAATTAAATGAAAAATTAGAAGAGACTTTTTGTCCCAGCCAACCTGGATTGCCTACATAGCTTTAGAGTATATAATCAAAAGCCCAAGTCAATAGACCTGTCTGCAGCATCCAAACTGTTAACCAGCAGATTCGAGTCTCCACTCTTGCCCAGCTTGGTATCGAAGTACCTTCACTGAAATGGTTTGACTCCTACTTTTCAAAAATATCCGATCAAGTGGTCTGGCGGGGCTCATAATCATCCCCTCAGCCTCGTTCAACTGACATCCTACAGGGCTCAGTACTAGACCCCCCACTCTTCTCAATGTACACTTCTTGCCTTGGCCCTGGAATTCCCTTCCATGGATTCACGTACCACAGCTATGCCAATGACACTCATTTCTTCCTTTCCTACATTAATTTCCTTGCTCATCATCGCTTGCATATCAGACATCACTGCCTGATTACCACCTACAATTCAACCTCTCCAAAACAGAGATTATGTACCTCTCAGCTGGCCCGTCTTCCTGTCGAGAAATCTATCAAACTGGGCGACTAACTCATTTTGCATGACTCCTTGGCTAAGAGTCTGGAAGTAATGATTGACTCAAGTCTGCCTTTCTCTCAATACATCAAAGCCACAGCCTTGGCAAGCTGATACATCCAGTATAACAACAATAGAATCCATCTCTATCTAACAACAGACTCTATGCAATTTCTTGTCCAGGCCATGATGATATCCCCCTTGAAGAACTAAAGCACTCTCCTGTCTGGTCTTTTGACCTCTACCATCCAACCTCTACACCTGATGCAGAACGTTGCTTCACGATTTGTGCTTGACCTGCTGAAGCATTCCCATGTATCACCCCTCCTCGTCTCTCTGCATTGACTTTGTATAATTCAAGGCTCTTGTTCCAGCCTATGAAAGCATCACTGAATTTGCTCCCTGGTATTTACAAGCCCTGATAATTTGCTACACCCTGACCAGACTGCAATGCTCCTCCATCTCTGCCTGCTTGGTGGTCCCATGCACAAAAGATCCAAAAGCACAAAGTTTTGTGTCTCTGGCACCAATGTGGTGGAATGACCTCCACCTCTCACTCAGAACAGCTGAATCTCTCTTTACATTTAAGAAGTAACTTAAAACTCACCTCTTTCAAAGTCAATTCTACCATGATCTCTTCATTACATGATAAAAGTGTAAATGTTTATGTTCAATAATTTTGTGATTGCAACCGTTGAATAATATTGGATAAATATTGTGTAGCTTCTTGTGTGATGTAAGTTGTTTCATGTATTAGAATGTGGCAAGTTTACTGTGCTTCAGAATCACATGTCTCTTTTCATTGATTGATGTTATGCAGTCTGTATTTTGCGCTGAGATGTACAGCGCTTTGGAGAAAACCCTCCGTTAAATTAATAAATGTAAATTTATAGAGTAGTCTGTCTGTCAAATAAATAAATTACAGAAATCTGACATGATAAAATTGTCTGGAAAACAAATCGGCAGGTATAATCATGTTATCAGCCAAGTCTTAAACTGTCAAGAAAGAATGAAAAAAACAGCAAAACAACTGTGAAGTTCAGAAAAAAATCCTTTCCTTAATAGGCCATTCTTCCAAAGCCAGTATGATAATGGCCTAAACATACGGCCTATGCAATCAAAAGAGAGAGCTGGAACATTTTAGATTATCCAAATCAGTCTCCAGATTTAAATTAAATTGAGCATGCATTTTACATGCTGAAGAACAGATTAATCTAAGAACAGCATAAAAAACAAGCCATTACTCTAAACAGTGCCCACAAAATAAATAAATAAATAAAAAAATAAATAGAAATACATTTGCGACACCCTTGCAAATTAACAAAGAGTATACAAAGAGCAGCTGTTTTGCTTCTAAAGGAGTTGTCATGTTAGAGCTTTTACTGTGCTCCCCGAATCATACGTATGTCCCAATGTTTGTCATTGGAGAACACTGTATTCAAGTCATACTGTCTTTACTGTGCTATGATTAAATGCCCGATTAATTTAAGTTAAAATAGAATGCATATTAAATTGTTAATAATTATCACAAACAAAAATTCCTTGATTTTAAAGCATAAGCAACATTTCTGATTTGGTTGTCCTTGTACTGTCCAAAGGGCTGCATAGCAACAATGGATCACTTTTGTGGTTAATGGTATTTCTCTATTTTACTTGCAATCGACTACAAAGACCAAAAAAATGAAATAAACGTATATAAAATATTTTTTGACGAAAGTCTCCTGAGGAAAACTCCTGTTCACGATTGAAGGAATTAGATTAATTCCTTCACATGCAGAAAAAGCCTGTTTATTCAGTATCACTTGTCTTATCCTATATTTTTCTGTTAGGCAGACCATGATTAAACACTTACAAAACACTGGGACTAAGGATATGAAAATTTTTAAGTCATTATCAGAAAACTGACAAACATATAACTCTAAAAATGGGAACTGGAAGGTATATGCAGGGGGTGTGATGACGCAGTGGGTTTGGCCTGTGCCTGCTTTCTGGTGGGTCTGGGGTTCGAGTCCCAGTTGGGGTGCCTTGTGATGAACTGGTGTCCTGCCCTGGGTGTGTCCCCTCCCCCTTCAGCCCTTCACCTGAGTTAGGCTCCGGTTTGCTGTGACCCCTGCTTGAGGCAAGTGATTTCAGTCAGTATGTGTATATTCAGACTAATATTATGTTTTTGGCACATTATATATTTAGGTTTCAATCCCACCTCCTGCTGTAGCGTACTTACCTAAAATTGCCATTGTAAAAAAAAGCATCAACTAAATAAATGTAACATTTTAAAAACGTCATATTATAGAAAGGAATGCAAAAATGTCTGATTTTGATTATTCCATCTTGAGACTTTTAATACTGAAAAAAGACATTAACAATTGGATTACACTCTAATCAGTCATTTTCTCAGCTATTGATCCATTTAATTACCTACTGTGTATATGTCTGGGTAGGATGCGCATTGCAAAAATAATCATATAAATCATTTTCACTTACACAAACAAAACAAAAAAGAACGAGACAAAAGTTAAACTTTTTAAGCTTATTCATTAAGCATCAATTTACTGTTTAGTTGAATCAAAAAAGTCTTATTTATGCGACTCAGAGTTGAACACTCAGCGATAATCAGGGCTGCATTTACATCTGTTAAACCCTGACAGCAAGTGTGGGAATGAGTATAATTACAATCAGGCCCTCAAATGTAGAAAGGCAGGCATTTACAGGCAGAGATACGAACTTCAGAGATTTAATTTTAGATACCCTTCATACTGGCAAAATGAAAAATGATCAAGTGCATCTGTGACACCAGGGGCCATGGGTTCAATGTACACTAATACCCTCAGGCCAATCTGACAATGTCTCACAAGATTTCGTACTTGTAATTAGCTAGTGACACAGCCTGTGTGTCAATTCAGGATAAATATCCCAAGTCCCATGTTCCACGTCAGGCAAACATTGCTTCCCCCTGATCAAGGAGTAAATAAAAGTTCTGAACCTTGTAAAAGTAATGAGTTCTACAAAACTGTGCTACAGATTGCATATGTTCTGCATCAGAACTACTTGCCAAGTTATTAAACTCATCAGCAATTTGATATCTTTACCCTTCTTTATTTCGGACAATAATTCCAACTTCACAAAACAAAATGTTATTTTTAATGTTTTCAGTTTAACACATGTTACTGCACAAAAGGTCAAAATATCACTTAGTGATACTGTATATTGATGAATCTGCTTATTCTCTGTCCACATTTAAAAATGATCTTAAAATTCATCTCTTCCCGACTCATTTTGCCCATGATCTCTTAAGTTCAAGTAATACGTAAATGTTCATGCTGTATAACTTTGAGCTCATACCTGTTAAACAATGGATAAACTTTCACACAGCCTATCCTATAATGTAATGTAAATGTTTACATGGCGGGCACGGTGGCACAGAGAGTAGCTCTGCTGTCTCACACTGCCTGGGTGATGTGAGAGGACGTGGGCTGGATCCCCGCTCAGTCTGCATGGAGTTTGCATGTTCTCCCTGTGTCTGTGTGGGTTTCCTCCGGGTGCTCTGGTTTCCTCCCACAGTCCAAAGACATACTGTTCAGGTTCACCCATAGTATGTGACTGACTGAGAGTGTGTGTGTGTGTTCCACTGATGTATGGATGAGTGACCCATTGTAAGCAGTATATCTAAGGTGTGTGGGCTGATAACACTACATAGAGTTCATTGGAAGTCGCTTTGGAGAAAAGCATCTGCTAAATAAATAAATGTAAATGTAATATATAAACCATTACTAGGAAGGTGATTAGGAACTGCCAATATTCGCATAAAGTTTTATGCAGCTACTTGTGTGATGAACATTGGTTCATTTGGTGGAAAGAAACAAACTAAATGTACTTAAGAATCACGCATCTGCATCTATGTCTCCTTCTGCTAATGTAATGAACACATTGCATTTTCTATGAAATGCATGTCGCTTTGGAGAAAAGCATCTGCTAAATGAATACATGTGAATGTAGTAAGTGGAATGTGTATATCATAATATACACAGTACTGTATGCAGGTGGGATAAGGAGTTAGTCGGAAATGGTATTACAAAAGGTACCAGATGTCACTTGTTCAGTGGGTGGTAAGGGGGCGCAGCGGGTAGCGCAAGTGTCTCACAGCTCCTCCTATGGGTTTTGAAGTTGGGTTCAAACGCAGCTCAGTCTTGTTTCTGCAGTATTATTCTATTCTTGAGTTTCCTCCATGTATCCTAATTTACTCTCACAGTCCAAAGACAAGTGTTTCAAGGGAATTTGTGACTCTTAATTATCCTTGACAAACATCATTTCTATGGGGCATCCTGCCTCATACCTATCGGGGAATGACTTTACACCGCTGTGATCCTGCATCGAAAAAGAGGTCATTGATAATGGCAAGATGGATGAACTGCTTATTCATTTTCTTTGATTATATAACAGTATAACTGAAACACTGAACAAATGTTTCAATAATTAATGCTACATAGTGGGCCTTATATTATTATTATTATTATTATTATTATTATTATTATTATTATTATTACAGTTTTAATAGCCTTTGTTGTCTCTGCCGAGGGGGTGCGGTGGCGCAGTGGGTTGGACTGCAGTCCTGCTCTCCCGTGGGTCTGGGGTTCGAGTCCCGCTTGGGGTGCCTTGCGACGGACTGGCGTCCCGTCCTGGGTTTGTCCCCTTCCCCCTCCGGCCTTATGCCCTGTGTTGCCGGGTAGGCTGCGGTTCCCCGTGACCCCGTAAGGGACAAGTGGTTCTGAAAATGTGTGTGTGTGTGTGTGTGTGTGTGTGTGTGTGTGTGTGTGTGTGTGTGTGTGTGTGTGTGTGTGTGTGTGTGTGTGTGTGTATTATTATTACAGTTTTAATAGCCTTTGTTGTCTCTGCCGAGGGGGTGCGGTGGCGCAGTGGGTTGGACTGCAGTCCTGCTCTCCAGTGGGTCTGGGGTTCGAGTCCCGCTTGGGGTACCTTGCGACGGACTGGCTGTGTCCCCTTCCCCCTCCGGCCTTACGCCCTGTGTTGCCGGGTTGGCTCCGGTTCCCCGTGACCCTGTAAGGGACAAGCGGTTCTGAAAGTGTGTGTGTGCGTGTGTCTGCCGCTAACTGTGTTTTTTTATGTAGCACCACGGTCCAGGAGGAACATTGTTTCTTTTCACTTTATACTGTTGTATATGGTTGAAATGACAATAAAGCTTGACTTTTGACTCTTGAATTCTGTCTGATGTTCTGATAGCAGTCATTGACATGAGAAAGAACTTATGTGCACATTTTTCTGACTCCATAAGTTATGATGAATGCTGTAGATGTTTCAACCTCAAGAAACAAATAAAGGAGGAAGTATGTTTTTGGGAAATGTCCCCATCTATTGGAACCCAGTGGACCAGCTCCCTGAACACCACAGAGCATTCTGCTACTGGCTGCAAGAGACCCGTCATTCATTTTCAAATTTCCTCATCATTGCACCAAGACAAATCCATTTCCATGCATCGGTCGTTCTGACAGACCAGCATTTGTGAAGTTTTACTGCGGATGTAGGTTTTTGAAGGAAAACACGGATCTTTGCCCCTAAACTGAGTGAGAACTGGCTTTTGGTGCCTTTTGTGAAAAACTTTTTTTCTGAAACTGACTAGAAGTCCAGGCTGCACGAGAGAAAATGAGGTGAAACACACACACACACAGGCTGCTCGTGGCGAACCGGAGCTCAACCCGGCAACACAGGGCATAAGGCTGGAGAGGGAGGGGACACACCCAGGGTGGGATGCCAGTCCATCACAAGGCACCCCAAGGTCTAGGCAGGACTCGATCCCCCGACCCACCAGAGAGCAGGATCCAGCCAAGCCCGCTGTGCCACCGTGCCACCTGAGGTGAAACATTGTCAGAGAATTGTTATATGTCACCCCAGGCCTAATTTGAACAAAGCAGCAGTGAATGGAAAGTCCTTTCCAGGGTTAATATTACAGTGCTTGTTTGATCGTCCATGCATCCTGTGAAAAAGTATTTGCCCTTTTCCATTTGTCTGTATTTTTTGCATCTTTTGACATTAAATTTGATCAGATCTTTTTGCCAGTTCTAGTAACATATGAATGGAGCCCAAGAACAAAAAGTGACCCGAGTACTGTTTTTTGAATCAATTTCTTGGTAAGGGAGATGAAATGAGCAGTTATAGGTGCTGGGCAGCATGGTGGTGCAGCAGATAGTGCTGCTGCCTCCTGGTGTCTGGGTGGCTCAAGCTCGGACTCACGCCTGGCTCAGTTTGTGAGGAGATTGCAACAAACAGGGTATGTATGTGTACAAGTTCCAGGTAGTGAAATCCAACTCATGACAACCAATGGTTTCTAGTGTGAGGGAGGAACGGAAGTGTTTTGCTATCACTTTCTTCTGCTTGTACATCTGCAGGTTGCAAATGCAGGGAGAAACACACAAACTTTACACATCCTGAGCTGAACTGCAACTCACACAGCAGCTGAGGACCTGTAAGACACCAGCTTTACCCACTGTGCCAAAGCATCCCTGCACCAAATGTGGCACACTATGCTCACACATGCCTGCAGAGTATCTAGTTTTCCCTAAAATGAATCTTAAATTCTTTTATACTTGTAAAATATGTAACAACAACTATGAAAAAGAGGCAACATATGAATCTGTTCATGGAAAACTGATCAGAAGATGAAGGTTGAAAAGGATGGAAGTTGCCTAATTTGCATTGCTGATTTGTACGCAGGCCAAGAAACAGATGACACATTTGAAAGTATATTATAGGAAATTTAGAAATAAGAAAGTTCGATGTATCAGTTTGTGGTGTGAAAGCAACCCAGCTTCCATCAGCTTTCGAGCGAGCAGTGGTACAAATATTGAGTGCATATTCCAGTTTCTGATTGCTGCTCAGGGTAAGTGCAGCTGCTGTTGAAAGCTGAACTCTGAGAACAAATTTAAAGCCAGTGTTGTGACTTTTTTTGTGATTTCCAAATATATGGTATTTATAGAAACCTTACTGAATCTGGCCGTCAACACGTGGCCAGCGAGCAGGGGTGTGGATATGCTCACCAGCACCTGTGCATAATCAGGTCCAGCTGAGTTGGGCTCCAGGAATGAGACCACAGCCAGCTGTGCCCCCGCTAAAAGCTTGTCATTTCCTGCCGCTGTCACTGGAGCCCGAGGCCGAGAGCCAGGGAGAAACGCTGGCCAAAACCGTGGTTGCCAAGACGGCCTGAAAAGACAGCCTTTGTTTCCCCATCGGGGGTGTTTGTTTGAGTTTGCTCTTTTGTCGTCGCTATTTTAGTCCACCGAGGTCGCCGCCAGCCAGGGAGGCAGTGTTGAGGATTATTTGCACTGTTTGGTCTTTAATCATACTTTATTACAATCCACTTTTAGGCAAACCATTATTCTGAAGGCCGTTTTCTCCACGTTATTTTCCACCGTGCAGAGATTGTACTCTGTAATTCATAAAATTCTTTTCAAATGTTATTTGTTAATAAATGGTGTGCTCATTGGTGTCAAAAAAAAAAAAATATATATATATATATATGTATGTATACTGTATATATGTATATATATATATATATACACACATATATGTATATATATATATATAGATACAGACATGTGTCGCTTAAGAACAGGGATACAGTCTGAGAAATGTGTCGTTAGGCGATTTCGTTGTTGTGCGAACATCACAGAGTGTACTTAGAGTATACAAACCTAGATGGTATAGCCTCGATGCAGTCAAGAGACGCAGTAAACACAAGATTTATGACGCTGCTGCTGGCGTAACACAGCATACTGTTTTACAGTAAAACTTTTTGTAAGAAGAGAGTACTCTAAAATAACGATAAAAAGTACAGTATAATAAATACATAAACCAGTAACACAGGTGTTTATTATTATTTTCAAGTATTATGTATTGTACATAATTGTACAATACATAATACTTGAAAATACTTTCATATGACTGGCAGCGCAATAGGTTTGTTTACATTAGCAGCACCACCACAAACACATAACACGTTGTGCTATGATGTCGCTAGCTGATAAGTTTTCATTCCATTATAATATTATGGGACCGCAGTCATATATGCGGTCAGTTGTTAAGTGAAATGCTGTTAAGTGGCACATGACTGTATATTTATATATGACACAAAAATATCATATATACACACACACACACACACACACACACACACGCACACACACATTTTCTGAACCGCTTGTCCCATACGGGGTCGCGGGGAACCGGAGCCTACCCTGCAACACAGGGCGTAAGGCCGGAGGGGGAGGGGACACACCCAGGACGGGACGCCAGTCCGTCGCAAGGCACCTCAAGCGGGACACGAACCCCAGACCCACAGGAGAGCAGGACCCGGTCCAACCCACTGCGCCACCGCACCCCCCATATATACATACACATATAATATTTTTAAACCCTTTTAAAATATATACAGTATATTAGTCTTTCGTCTTTCAAGAAACACTGAACACAGTGTATCAGTTGTTCTTTTTCTTGCCTTTGAAATAATAATAAAAGTCTGTAATAGAGCCAGAGGTCTGTTTCTAAAACCCATTCTCTACAGCTCTCTACAACTCAGGGCCGGGGTCTTTAAGCTGTCTTTTGGATGCATCTGACCTGTTTATCATTTCAGAGATGTATAACGCAGTCTTATGCACAAGTGCACCATCCAGCTGCACATTTTTTATTTTGCTTCTTCACAGCTTCCGTTTATGGCTCATTTAGGTATGAATTTCAGTTGTCAAAACATTTTTTCTTAAAAGGAGAAACACTGTAAACAAATTAATCCCAACTTGAAATGTTAAAATCAGCATTCATATAAGATCCATTACAAGTTACATAATTAGTTGCTTTAATAGACGTTCTAATAATCTAGTTAAATCTTAATATTTTCTTAACTGTAACATTTCATGTGATTTAAAAAAAAATGTATCTAAGGTTTCAACTTGATACCTTACATACATCCTGTTCACGTATAGAACTTTTTCAATCCATCCTTTCTATGACAGCTTTTTTAAAAAGAGTAGCTTACATTTCAAAGATATACAGATAGAAGACACATATCATATAGATCGGAAATTTAGATCTCCTTTGTCCGTACCATAGTACTGAAACTTCATTAAACGGCATTTCAAACGATACAACATTTTATGCAGGTTGTTCTACTGTACTAATGCCTCCTAAATGGGCTGTAGTCCTAGACGAACTAGTCTGGACCTGTGTTTACACAGTTTCTATTAACAGTGTGTGCAGATTTCTCATAAATGTGCCTTGGACTGGAGATACCATTAATAAATGGTCTAAATACCATAATAAATTAGTTTTTTCTTCATATGTACCACCGCTAATGAAGTTAATAGGAAAGCATGAAGTGAATTTTCATTATTATGCTGATGCAGCACTAACTTATGTATCAGGACCTCCAAATTACTCTGTGTAGATGCAAAACACTATTTTTATAAGATTACAAAGTAGATGAATAAAAAGACTGATCTATGCTTGGAAAGTAAAGATATCTGCTTGCTTGAATAAAACTCGTTTTTTTTTTTTTTTCTAATTATAACTGAATTTGAAGGTTTTAAATTTTCTTTGCAGAATCAAACAGAAATTCAGACCTAATTTTAAACTAGAATCCTTAGTTAAACTGTCAAATCGTTTATCTGGATATGTTATACATGCACCTTCAGTGAATACATTTAAATATAGATTTAAGGTCTTGTATCCTGATTCAGGGGGGTGTGGTGGTGCAGCGGGTTTGCTCGGGTCCCGCTCTCTGGTAGGTCTGGAGTTCGTGTCCTGCTTGGGGTGCCTTGCGTTGGACTGGTGTCCTGTTCTGGGTGTGTGCCCCCCCCCCCCCCCAGCCTTGAGCCCTGTGTTGCCAGGTTAGGCTCCAGTTTGCCGTGATTGTGCTTAGGACAAGCAGTTTCAGACAGTGTGTGTATTCTGATTTAAGGGGCTACTCTATTTTCCAATCTGATTCCTCCAGATGCTGTGCTGTACACTTATGGTCAGCCTTACCAGACTGACACCTGCTAGGTCTTGCAGAGGAACTCCCTGTCCTTGACCCAGAGACAATTTCTGGATGACCGAATGGAATTGAACTGTCAGCACCAATTGTTGGTTTTTTGCAAATGTTATAGTACACTATACCTTTTGTTCAGTTTTTTATTTTTCTGTGTTGTAAAGTCATATTAGGGGAGTGTGGTGATGCAGGGGGTTGGACCGGGTTCTGCTCTCTGGTGGGTCTAGGGTTTGAGTCCCGCTTGGGATGCCTTGTGATGGACTGGTGTCCCGTCCTGGGTGTGTCCCCGCCCCTTCCAGTCTTACGCCCTGTGTTGCTGGGTTTGGCTCCGGCTCCCCGTGATCCCGAATAGGACAAGCAGTTCAGACAGTGTGTGTGTGTGTGTGTGTGTGTGTGTGTGTGTGTGTGTGTGTAAAGTCAGATTAGCCAAAAAAAAAATACACAGAAATGGTACAGTAAAATACTATTATTAAGAAGACATATTCATAGTGCTTCAGAGTTCTTCTGGCTCCAGCTTTATGTTGTTGTGATCCTGTGTTGTTAAAAAACATAATTAGGTAAAGAGAGCCAGGTGAATGTTCAATTATATAAATATAATAAAAAAAAAAAATAAAAAACTGAAATTTGCATTAAAATAATGCAAGGTTAGATGTAATTCTGGGTCTTAACTCATGATTTAAATGTATCCGTATCCATTCTTATTTTCTGGACTTGACTTCAGTTCAGTTTAATTTTCTTTGTTTGTAAGGCAGAAATTTTGCATGTTTTATCAGGTATGATTTATTTTTCCCACTTAAATTAGCTGTATTTGACTTTTTAAAAGAGTTTTCATTTAAAGCAGATTCCCAGGAATGAATTACGCTTGTGCAAGAGAAGCCCATAATGCCTTACCAGTTGTCCCGCCCAGTGTGACGAGTTTATGCTGATATTATGCATTTATTTCAAGAAATGGATGGACAGATGGATTTTCTATTCTCACAGTCCCTACATTTTTTCTCTTTCTCATCTATACCACTAATTCATAATTTTTAATTTTTTTTTTGCCATAAAGTGAATACTATCCTTAGCTCTTAGAGCTGTCAGAAACATAAATCTATCTCCTGCCCCTAAACAGCATTTAAAGGCATGCAGAAAAGCACTGACATCAAAAATATGTGTGCATGGGGAAAAAAAAAAAAAAAACAGTTTATTAAAGAAAAAAAGTCAGCCTTTTTGACAAGCATGTCGGACATGTTAATGTACTTGTCTTGTGTATACAAATCTACAGCTGTAAACCTTTGCAGGGGCAGTTGAACACAACAACATTTTGTTGTTAGAATCCCTTTAGAAATAAGCCCCGTGAAGTTGAAACGCCGGTCAAGCCTCTCTGTGATGAGCTCTACATGATGCCAGGCAAACGGAACCCTTATTTCTCCCTGAATCAGCATCGCTTGATGCTCTTAAGCTGTGTATAAATATCTCTGAAAGTAGGGAGTTCCATTTTCTTCGGTCTCGTATCTCCGGGGCTTAATCATTTGCAAGCTTGGCTGGCATCAGATTCATGCAAATGGGGATCGTTTGTCACAGACTTTGCTTAATAAGATCAAAGCTAAAATATCCCTGTGAATGTGTTTTCAGGGTGCACGGTGAGGACACAAGAGAAGGGGTGACATAAGAATGATATGAATTTACATATATGGAAATGGGGCTCTTATTAAACTACAAACAGCCTACATCATCAGCTTGTGAATTTTAGCCAGAGGGGAAATTTCCTTTCCCACGGGTCACTGTATCAGGTCATGTAGACTGAACGACGTACGCGTCATTATCGCTTCATTACCATGCATCTTTGGATAACACTAGCCTTCTTTTCTTTAACTAGCACATTTTAAAACATTCTCAAGTTTTTTATAATTTGTCTTGGTTTAATTGACCTGGTGGGTGTTGAGAGTGTTAAGCCTAATAAATGAGTGAACACAAATGCATCCTCAAGTTAATGATTTTTAATAAGTGCAACATCCTGACCCTAAAAGAGGTTCAGCAACAATCAGTGTTGTACTGGAGATCTGCTTTTATGTTTTTCAAATGACAGTAAGCAATGGTCAGAAGGAAAAAAAAATATATATTTGTGACAGACAGACTACATTACAATACTTGAGATAACACAAGGAAAGCTCAAAGTCATTTTGCATCTCATAAATATTAATAAATAGACGGAAGAGAAGAAACTACAGAAGAACACTTGCCCATTTCCTGTGTTCTATAAATTATAGGAATAAGAGACAAGCATTCAGTATGGGGTCATTGGTCCAGGCATGTGTTCATGGACAAACTTGCACCTGTATTGTTCTCTGAATGGTTTTCCACCTCAGCAGACAATGACCTGGGAGCTGAAGTTTGGTTTTATTTGGTCTCGGAGTGTGTGCTGTTTGTCCAGCCCTTAATTAACCAGGTTTGGTAAAGGTGTTGTCTTTGCATTTCTGTCAATAATGGTGGGTTGTTCTGTTTCAGGTCTATTTGTACTAATAAAAGAAAATCCCTTTTTATAGTCATCTTAAAAAGTCAGTAAATTATTTTATGAATGGTTATTTAATTGATCTATGTACCTAAACAAAGCTATACCACATAATACTACTTCGATTAAAAATAAATGTTCTTTTTTAAGTTTGCAAAAATTAATCACATTGTTTCACTTTTCATTTAAGAAAAAAATTAAAACACTTTCCTTTTCAACATGTTCTGCAGTTAATATGCAGACACCCCTTGAGTTACACAAATAGACCGTTCTTCAACCCCTTATGTAAGTCAAAAGTTACGTCAGATTCCCCTTCCTCCCCCACCATTCAACATCATCCCGTGCTAAGACGATAATCTTTGTCTATCCTCATATTTCCTTATTATTTTCAATTTCATCTACAAATCGATTGTTGTATGCTTGCGAGACGGTTCTTGTTTTCCTACAAGCGCATGTTTACCACCAGGCATCGTGACTAATGAAATTAGTAAAAATATGCTAAAAAAGCACCACGTTAAGGAGTGGAGATGCATTCAGGACTCAAAACACGTGGGAACCGGGAAGATCCAGCTTCCTGCATTGTCTGGCCATGCTGACTTGCGCTTAACGTATTTCAGATGTTTTGAGTAAATGCTACCCGTAAATAATGTCACGTGAATAATAATTTGTCTGAGTCAAATTTAGGGAAATAGAAATGTGTTTATATACTGAAATCATATATTTTTCATATGCTTTAGTAAATACCCATTCATAATGAGCTCAGCTGGGATGAAAGTCAATATATTGTACAAATCGTTTTGTTTGGGTCAGTTCAGACAAAATACTTCAGAAATACACAAAAGTGATGTGCATCATTTGGTCTGAACTGTTTTCATTCGCTGCATAAAAAATGTGGTTCTTTGTTGGTTCTGAAATAAATTTACTAAGTCAAAGAACAATGCAAAATTTTATGCAATTTAGATCACTTGCAAAATTTCAGCATTGACCTACTAAATGAACAGCAATTTCTTTTAGTTGAGAACAACTAGGTGTCCATTTAGAATGTTTTTCATCTCACAACTTAAAATGTAGTTAACTGGTTCACAAATTATTCTCTGAGTGAATACACACACACACACATTTTCAGAATTGCTTGTCCCATACGGGGTCACGGGGAACCGGAGCCTACCCGGGAACACAGGGGCGTAAGGCCAGAGGGGGGAGGGAACACACCCAGGACGGGACGCCAGTCCGTCGCAAGGCACCCCAAGCAGGACTTGAACCCCAGACCCACCGGACAGCAGGACTGCGGTCCAACCCACTGCGCCACCGCACCCCCTTCTGAGTGAATATTCCTCAGTAATATGTGATAGATTTGATTTTGTCATGGAAATTGAAAAAGAGACCGAGCAGATAGTGTTGCAACCTTACAGCTGTTGTGCTGTAGGTCTGAACAGAGTTGCAGCTCTTGACATATTTTCAGACTGTTCAGATCCGGTCATTCTAGTACCGTCCCAGCATCTGATTATAGATGATGACAACTGTACTGATTTATTGGAACAAGAGGATGCGGAGGACCTTCATCAGGGAGAAGGGATTCAAAACTGTAGGTGGAGATCCATACTCCCAACTGGTATCCTCAGACCTTTTCCTCCTGATTCCAGATGTAGAGTCTGAAAGAAGCTGTCACTGTAAGCAGATGGGGCTTCAATAGCAGAGTTATGGTAAAGCAATGTTAAACAATCATAACCAATGGTGGTCTGACAAGTTAATGTTGCTCATTTGCTGTTCATTAGATGTAACCATGATGGGTTGCCAGGTACAAATGAAGTGTCAAGTCAGAGTGTGTTGGAGTACCACATTGGCATTTCAGGTGATTTGGTGATTATGAATGAATGCATGAGTTTCCTTTATGTGGCTGACACCCATACCAGATTTTACAATACCTCATACTTATCTTTCTCTGTGTATCCTTATACTCTGGACCACAGACACCAAGTATCTACCAAACAAATTTCTTTAAGATATTAGACTGTATAAATAGAAATAAATTCTTCTCCTTTCCTTTGTCAGAAGGAAAGTTCTGGTTGTACAAATGCATACAATTTTTAAAAAAAAATTAATTAATTAATTTCCTCGAAACCTCTAGCATTTGAAATTTATTGCACAAAAATGTTTATTACTAATTTTTTAAAAAGCATATTTTTACTGAAACCCTCCTTTGCCTTTATTGTACATTCATAAACATGGAATTTTGAACACAAAGGTAAAATAAAATCCTAGTCTTGATTACTGTTTGGGTTTTTCGAAATAAGCATCATTTAATTATTCTGTTCTAATTAAAATGTCAAAAAGTGAACACAAGACTGTTTCATTTAGTATATCAAAGGAAATTGAGGAACATATCACAGTGTAATATAGTGATTAGAATAATTAAAATGTGCTAACAAAGATTTCTGGAGGTAATTACACATACAGCAAATGATGTTTGGCATTTTCTGATATTATTTCAACTCTGCCTTATTTCAGGTCTGTGATTGTTTATGGTATAATACTTTGAGAATACTGTCTTCTGATCTATAGAAAGTGACACGGTCTTCTGTAGATTTTATTTTACTTTGTTTTCGTTTCCAAATTTTGTGCTTTATTTAAGATTTCTGTGTTACTATAGACAGGGGGCTGCGGTGGTACAGTTAGTTTGGCTGAGTCATGCTCATCTGTGGGTCTGGGGTTCAAATCCTGCTTGGGGTGCCTTGCAACAGACTGGCATCCCATTCTGGTTGTGTCCCCTCCCCCTCCAGCCTTGCGCCCTCTGTTGCTGGGTTAGAAAATGTGTGTGTGGATTACTATGGCTTCCTATAGGATTCCTGCTTATGATCCTTTAGCCTAGATGACATCCAGCTCTATATGTAGGTGTTGCAGCTGATAGTATTTAAGAGGGATAAGATAATACTTTATTAATACCCACTGAATCTATCCAGCATAGTTGTGATTCCTAATGTAACATCCACAAGACTAACGGTGTTCTGAAGGGCATGTGATACAATGTCATTCGGTGTACTGAACCTATCAGTAACTTGTGGTGCTAGAAAGGACAAGTCCACACCAAGGTGCCTTCTGTATCAAAATGTTAGGCACTGTTAGTGTCTTGCTCCATACAACAAACTCGTCAGTTAAACTAGGGTGTCACAGTGGGATTCTCTGTACAACTATGCTTTGAGTCAATTACCACAACCTTCAAGCAGGAGGTTTTCATTTCTAACTTTGGCTGGAAATTATTTTCCCAGGCCTTTCAGCTTTTCAGCTTGTACACTCTCATATATTTGTCAGACACTGTGTATCTCATGCATAATATATGGTGCATCCACACAATACTATTAACCCTGAAATGTATTATACATGAGATGAAATATAAGTTTATGCATGATGGTAGATGTTAAATGTTTGGAAGCAAAGGTCAAATCAGCATTGTTTCATGTCTTTTGAATGACTTTCTGATCTTCCCATATTCGTTCCTTTGCTGGTTGTGGACATTTCTCATAAAGTGTTGTACATTCACTTCTTTCTTACAAGTGAAAAATGTTTATCATTCTCGTGTATTACAAAACAATTGAACACATGGTCTCAAATTATTAACTAGGGATTCAGAAATAATTTATTACAGTTAATTATTATGCCTTCAGACACACACCATTACTCCCAACCACACACACACACACACACACACACACACACACACACACACACACACACACACACACACAAAAGCCTGTTAGAATACATTTTCTCTTTAACATAAACTACAATTGCTCTCCTCACTCTTATGCATTCTTGCCTAAATACTCTTTTATTCATGGCTGATAGCTCCCAGGTATCAGGGTCAAGAAAATGAGGGCACTCAAATATGAGCACAATTTTCTCTTTGTCTGAGACAATAGATTCTCCTTTTTGGCTGCAAAAGGTCAATTCAAGTGCAACTTTCACAGTTCAAGTGTAGTGCATTTTATATAAGAAACAAACAGTGGAAATATGAATTTCTTTATTGCCTTCCTAACTTGAACATCTCCTGGTATGCAATAAAACCTCATTACTGCCTCATTACTGACTGAACTGAAAAGGGGAACATGACTTTCGCACAGTTAAGAATGATAATGTCAACATTACACACAGAACTGACATTGAAACACATTAAAATATGGTCAGTTTATTTACACTTAGGGGGTGCGGTGGCGCAGTGGGTTGGACTGCGGTCCTACTCTCCGGTGGGTCTGGGGTTCGAGTCCCGCTTGGGGTGCCTTGCGGCGGACTGGCGTCCCGTCCTGGGTGTGTCCTCTTACGCCCTGTGTTGCTGGGTAGGCTCCGGTTCCCTGTGACCCCGTAAGGGACAAGCGGTTCTGAAAGTGTGTGTGTGTGTTTACACTTACATTAATTCATTTTTCAGACTCTTTTCTCCAAATCCGCTTCACATCTCAGAACAACAGTGCATTTTACCAACAGATGCATCAATAACATTCACAATAGCATTTATGTCATGATTTTACATGGAGTACTGACAACGGAAGTGCAGAGATGAGTAATATTAGCATGATCAACCAAGGTGGGTAGGTGAAGAGGCACAGCGCGACTTCAGAGTGTCTGCCACAGAGAACACAGTCCAGGTGGGGTATAGTGGCGTGGGTCCGAATCGTGATCCAGGTCGCGGTCCAAATTTCAAGGGCTGAGTTCTGAAAATCCAGTCAAAGATCGGTGATTGTCATTCGAAGGGGTGTTATCGTTGCTTGGGAAGTGAGGATTGAGAGCCGTAAGGTCCTTGTCCAAAACGCAAGGGGCTTGATCCAGAAGGTTGTGGTCATGGTTCGAGGAACGAGATTCGAAATCCAAAAAGCCCTTATCCAAACAGCAAGGGGCTTGATGCAAATGTTGTGGTACGAAGAGCAAGGGTCTTAATCCGAAAAGCAAGGAGCGACAAGCGAAGTGCAAGGAAGAGTGTCTGGTATCAAAGAGATTCCGCAAGTGGTTGTGGTCGGAGCCTCTGTTTTTAAATTGCTTTTTAAATGCAGCACAGCTGTGTGTAATGAGGTTACATGTGGTCAGCGGTGCACTCCCTGTAGTCTTTCTGGCTATTGCCCCAAGGTCATGACAAGCAAGGCGAAGTTATTGCTTCATACATAGAGTGACAGAGACATATATAATTAATATAAAATACAAAGGCAATTGTGACAAATAATACTATGTAAATTTATGGATTAGACAGGAAAGCCAGAGAAGTGACTTTGAAAGAGATGTTTTGAGACCCTTCTTGAATATTGAGTGGGATTCAGCAGTTCTGAGTGAGAGAGAGGTCATTCTACCACATTGGAGCCAAAATTGAGAAACTTCAGGCTTTTCATTTTGGACTTGTTGCATGTGGGAACACCAAGCAGCCAGAAGTGGAGGAGCATAGCAGTCTGGTTTGGATGTATCAAGCCATCATGTTCTTCAACTGAGTACCATATGTGTTGGTGGTATGGCAGCTCATAACCAGAGTCTTGAACTTGATATGGGCAGCTACAGGCAAGCAATGGAGAGATAGATTAAATTAAAATTTTTCCCTACATTCATTCATTCATTCATTCATTCATTCGTTTCTTTTTGTTCGTTCTTATTACAAAATGTCTTGTTCCATGAACCTCCCCAGATCATAGCAGGATCTTTCTGGAAAAACGTTTGCTTGCTTCATGATCCAATCATGTAAGAAAGATCAACTAGCCAAAAAAATTAACAGTAATCTCAAGCTATATATACCTTCAGCCTTGTGCCCAGTTATTCCGGGTTGGACTCGGGACCTCCGAAACCCTGACCAGGACAAGTAATTACTGAAAACGGACAGATGGATGGATAATATGAACCATCATAACCAGGGGATTGTATACGAGGAATTTTTGCATATGAAACAAGTCATTAATATTTACATATGGCAGAGGAAAACCAGAACTGAAGTATTAAATTGAACTGTGAATCACACCTTTCTAGTGTACAAGTTATGCAGATACTACAGTTAAGGCCTTCTTTACTGCATTATATTGCCTATGTCTTCTTTTAGGGCTGAACAGACTATGAAAGTCTTTATACTCACATTTGTCTCTCTGGAGGATAGTGCGCCAATCTATATTAGTCCAGCCTACACAAGAAAGACTCTACAAAGGAAAAAGTTCAAGAAAAGGAAACAGTCCAGCTAGTGAAGGGAAATAAATGGACAGTGCCAGACTGTCTAATTGGGATGAAAGAATGAACCAGCCAAACACTACACTCACCTCCATTCTGTACCAGTATCATTTCATGAAAGTTTGAGAGTTAGCAACTGCCTATCAACTATGTCCCAAATTTTCTTGCAGTCGAGAAGCATTTGTCATGGCTTGTATAGAGAGACAAGCTCCATGACACAATGGATTGGGGAGTGAATGAGTGCTACTGCTCTGCTGGCATTGTTCCCACTGCTGTGTTGTGCATGGTCTCATCTTGACCAACAAAGGGCCTGATATCCCGATCTGCATCTAGAAACCCCCTCTTCACAAAATGTACAGTCAAAGAAAAGAAATATGAGTTCTTTTTTGAAGTTAACATTTCAGAGATATGTTATCTACAGCTTCAACTGCATTTTGTGGACCTCATGTTTAGCAGTGCTGCATCCTAAAAAAGAGAGTGATAACTAATACAGGTATATCTGTAATACAGAGAGGGGGAATAGCAGTCAGATTATGGCTGTACAGAGTTCTGATTTTGTCTTTATAATATGTCTATTGCTGATAGTCCTGTGGACCAGGTTCTTCACAGCGCAAGGTCACTCAGATATGTTTCCACTGATGTGATCTGATCTGAGAACCAATGATGGAAGGAACTGAGAGGCAAAAATGGGTTTTCTGGAAAATAAGGATTATTCTTTTTTTAAACTGTGTTTATGGCAGTTTTGGCAATTTTGGCAGTCAGGGAGGGGAAAATCAAAAAAGAGAAAAGAAAATCGACACCCCCTGTGGACGTAACAATAATCAAATATTGAAAATGGCTTTTTGAGTTATTTTCATAACTTCAGTCGTAAAATGTTATGTTATTGTCCCTAAAATAATTTTAGTAGAAGTTTCTGCATATTTCTGTTTCTGATTTCTTGTCTGTAATGTATGCAAAATGGTGATCAAAGAAACTTTGTTTTAGCAGCCTTCCTTGGTATTTAATTTTGTTTTACTTTGTACTTTGGTTGATCTGTACCATTGTTTTGCTGGAAAGAGCCCTTTGAGAAGACCGTGATATTATTCTTTCATGCTATTCCAGTTTGCACACAGCCTAGCTTTCCATATGCAGTAGGATGTAAAACAGAAGATAAAACACAAGATCAGTCTGTTTTATCAGCTATTTTCATCCTAACAAACATCATCCACAAGCCTACCAACTGCAAACCCCCTATCATGGGAAGTTCTTCCTCTGTTACATTTGTAAAGATTGATAAACCAGCGAAACATTAGCTTTTGCTTTTTTTGATATACCAATCCGGCATAAGTTCAAAAAACATGCAAAGAGATTATCAATATTCCTCCATAAACTGGCTGTTAGGCATTACCCACTACCTAAATCGCACAAATTGTAATGTGTGCCTCAGTTTTTCCTAAGAGCATTACCGTTATAGGGAGATTGTAGTTAAGCTCTGAAATGATTGTCTTCCAAATTTTCCATGTCTCCAGGCAGCCAGCTGTCTTCCAGAGTCTGAGGTTGGTTCCAAACATTTGGTCTTTTTTTTTTTTTTTTTTTGGTAAACGCATGGAGGCATCATCAAGAGAGAACAGCAATGATAATACTGTAAATTCTGAAAATGTGATTCTTCTACAGACCAAAACTGGACAAAGTCTGAGTACGCTCGCTGGAATCCTTTTTATTCTTCTTACTATTTTTAAAAAAGTTTGAGCAGCTGATATGACAGCTGCACCCAGACACTTATTGTAGGTCTGTTACAGATTCCTTTGTTTTGATTCTTCTGTTCATTTTGTCCCATACAAGTATTGCAAAGGCTGCTCAAGTGCACTCAAAACTTTGACTGGTACTGTATGTTACTGTAAAGTTCTACTGGATTGAGGCTAAAAACTGTTAAAATAGTTTCTTCTCTCTTTAAATGACTTCTAATTTTGCAAATATGTCCTTTCATAAGAATTTCTAATTCTAAAGAGTGGTAAGTAGGTTTGTCAGAAGTTTGAGTGCATCACCTTTATGCAGATTAATCTGCAAGTAAGTGCAAATGTATGCAACTGGTACTTACCACGATCAGCTGTTTACACCAGAAACTCAAAGAATGACAATGACCTACTTTACCAGCAATTACCTGTTGCATTTGATTAATACCATCAGTGGATATTCAAAAAGCAAGCCTGAATTATTCTGAAACACTGTCTGAAATTTAAACTTGCATCTGGTTGACCTATGCCACCCAGGGGAATCATGATCACCAAGGTTACTTGGTTACTAATGATAAATTAGGTAGAATTACAATGTCCTTGAACTGGAAATTATGAAGGTAGTGGATGATGTGTTCAGTACTGTTTATTCCCTTGCTAATTTTCAAACTGTTTAATTTGAGAAGAAGCCCAGGCTTCATACTTTGGCAATAGATACTCTTCTCAGTGGATCAAGAAGGAACTTTACCTAGAATGTGACCTCTATTTATTGAAATGATGATGCAATATCATCATATCGTGGGGAAGTGGTCTTTTTCAAAGAAAGTGCTTCAGAAAATAAACAGTGAACAGAAATGTGATATAAGATGAATTTAAAGTCATTCCTTCTGAAAGGAAGTCATGTTAAATAAAGATCTATGGTGAAAATCCAAGACTCGCACAGACCTAGATGTCTGCAAACAACTCTTGACTACTTTTCACTCTGCTGTCTCCTCAGCTAAAACAACCTTCTTCCACAACAAAATCGTCGGCAACTAAAAAATCACACAAACTCTTTGCCACCTTCTCATCCCTACTGTGTCCTCCACCGCCCCTTCCTTCTTCTCACACTGCTGATGACTTTGCTTTGTTTTTCAGAGACAAAGTCAACAGAATCACGGACAAATTCTAGGCTTATCTTGCCCTGTTAGAGCTGGAATTCCCTGTGAAGTCATGCTCTCCGAATTCAAGCAACTCTCAGAATCCGAAATCTCCAACCTCCTGATATCACACAGAAATCTCCCACCTCCTGATATCACACACCACCACCTGTTTGATTGATCCGATCCCATTGTTACTCTTACAGACCATCTCCCCAGAACTCTCCACCTTCATCTCTAAGAACATCAACTCCTCGTTCTCCTCTGGCTGTTTCCCATCTGCCTTCAAGACTGTCTTCATTTCACCTCTGGTAAAGAAACCCTTTCTGGATCCTAATTCAGTCCAAAACTACAGGCCAGTCTCCCTCCTTTCCTTTCTGTCTAAAACTCTAGATTGAGCAGCCTGTGGTCAACTATCTGAATTCCTCAAATGGAACCATCTCCTTAATGGATATCAATCTGGATTCAAAGTTGGTCATTCCATGGAGACAGTGCTTCTGGCAGTGTCTGATGCTCTCCAGCCAACTAGAGCAGCCTCCCTCTCCTTGGTCCTCATCCTCCTCGACCTGTCGACACTGTCAAGCACCAGATTCTACTCTCCTCTCTTATTCAGCTTGAGATCAAAGGAACAGCACTAAGATGATTTGAGTCCTACCTTTCAAACATATCCTACCATGTGGTCTTTCGGGGGTCCCAATCATCCCCCTCAGCCTCTCTCAACTGGCATCCTACAGGGCTTAGTACTGGACCCCCCCACTATTCTCAATCTACACCTCTCCCTCAGCCCTGTCATTGACTCCCATGGATTCACACATCACTGCATGCCTGTCGGACATGTCTGCATGGATGTCTGATCACCACCTACAGCTCAACCTCTCCAAAACAGAGAACCTACACCTCCCAGCTGGCCTGTCTTCCTGTCATGATCTCTCAATCAAACTGGACAACCCACTCATTTTGCCTGCCTCCTTGGCTAAAAGTCTAGGAGTGATGATTGACTCAAGTCTATTTTTCCCTCAGCACATTGAAGCCACAATCTGGACCTGCAGATACATCCTGCATAACATCCGTAGGATTCATCTTTACCTCACAAGGGACTCTGCCCAACTTATTTGTCCAGGCCATGGTGATACCCGTCTGGACTACTGTAACTCTCTCGTGCGGCCTTCCTGCTACTGCCATCAAACCTCTACAGGTGATACAGAATGCTGCTGCCCAAGTTGTGTCTGACTTGTCGAAGCGTTCCCATGTATCTCCTGTACTCGTTTCTCTGCACTGGCTTCCTATAGCTGCCCAGATCAAATTCAAGACCCTGGTTATGGCCTACAAATGCATCAATAGAACTAGTTTCAGCTATCTACAAGACTTGATCATCTGCTACACCCCAACCAGACTGCTACGCTCTTTCACATCTGCTCACTTGGTGGTCCCATGCATGAAAGGTAAAGCACGGAGGTTCTCGATTCTGGCTCTGTTGTGGTAGAACAACCTCCCCCTCATTCAGAACTGCTGAATCTTTGTCCACATCTAAAAAGGATCTTAAAAATCACTTTTTCCAGACTCACTTTGCCCATGATTCCTTAACTTCATATAAGGTATAAATATTCATGCGCTATAATTTTAAGACAGGGTGTGGTGGCACAGGGGGTTGGACCACAGTCCTGCTATCTGGTGGGTCTGGGGTTCGAGTCCCGCTTGGGGTGCCTTGTGACAGACTGGTGTCCTGCCCTGGGTAGGCTCTGGTTTCCCGTGACCCTGTATGGGACAAGTGGTTCTGAAAGTGTGTGTGTATGTATGTATGTATGTATGTATGTATATATATATATAACTTTAAGATGATGCTTGGCTCAATTGTTTATGCAACTACTCCTGTAATCTCATGTAAATGTTTATATATACACACACACACATTGGCTGAAGCTGCTCATTCCAAGCGGGGTCGCGGTGAGCCGGAGCCTAACCTGGCAACACAGGGCATAAGGCTAAAGGGGGAGGGGGCACACCCAGGACAGGACGCTAGTCCGTCACAAGGCACCCCAAGCAGGACTTGAACCCCAGACCCACCGGAGAGCAGGACCTGGCCAAGCCTGCTGCACCACTCTGCCCCCTTGTTTGTATGTATCTAAAAAAAAAAAAAACTAGGATGGTGATCAGGAATCATCAGTATTCTAATTTATGCACTGACTCAAGGTAAAATGAAAATGTTGTTGCACCATTCTAACACCCCTATGCATTTAGTTACAATTAACATTTGCTAGCCCCAGTTCAGGGTTGTGGTGGTCTGGAGCCTACACTAGAAGCACAGACTCAGTATTATTCACTGCAGACAGGATGTCAGACCATTCCAGGGCCATAGTACCAATACTCAAGATATGTTGTAATTGTCTGTAAGCTTTGTCTCCAATGTCATACATAGTGTAGAGTTACTGTACATTGTCTTTGGTCAGTAGTATTTTCACATTCATTGAAACTGCAGTGCTTTTACAAAACGCTGCATGAGTGTCATAAAATTTAAATATCAGAGAAAAACATGTTTGTTTTCTTTTTTTTTTTTCTTTCTGATTGCAGTAGACAGTTTCGGGGTTTAGCTAAAGCTACTTTTACAAGTTCTAGATCTGTGCCTTATGCAGTATTCTTGAACAATAATTTCATCAGGAATTGGTCTGTCGAAATATCCAGCTGTATGAAAGGGTAACATTGTAATATGCTTTTGATAAAAGCTCCATCTAAAAGAGAAAAGTTCAGTTTTGAAAGACAGTCTACTTGTTAGAACTATTACACTGGAGCAGTGCCTGTAAGAGGATTCTTTGTGTACTAACAGAGTCTGCTGAAGGCCTTGCATCCTGGGGTGCTCAGAAACTTTTCCCCAGGGGGTTCTGTGAGCAGCATGTCCTGGTTTACAGAAGGTGTGTGGGGGTTCATTTTTAACAAGGTGTTTGCTGCTGAGAGTAGAAGGTGGTGAAATACGTACTTCTATAAAGCTTGTACCCCGTCTGCATACATACTTCTTTTATGTAAAAACCGAGTAAAAACAACTTATAAAGTATCTTAGAGTGTTTAAAACATCAGAATGGCATAAACATTCAATATCTCCATTTTATTTGCTTCATCTGGAAATTGTTTTGTTTCTTCCAATGTTACACTTTTTCTTCAAAGCTTTTAATGACTTTTATGAATAAAGACCAAACACAAACAACAGCTGAAAGTCTATACAACCTTATAGCATCATTGATCAAATTAAATTTACGCTGAATCTAGTTTTTGTTTAATCGAGTTCAGTTCCCTTCTTTCATAAAACCCAACAATGGAATGCATTTGTCTTAATATGCAAAATATCTGTTTTTCAGCATTACCGCTGGCAGTGTTCATCATTTTATCATTTTAGCACTATAACATGTATGTTCACTGAGGTATTGCTGTTTCAGATGTACAACAGAAAAAAAAAGCTTTATTTTGTAACTGTTTTAACAGTTAAAGATCAGAACACAACTTGTCCAACACTTTGTTAAGCCTGTTTGTTGATATTGCCAGGAAAAATTTCACACAGATGAACCATTTAGTATCTTCATTGCCATTCTAAACTATTTCAGGATATTAGGTGGGTTGTGCCATTAGTAGGAATTATTAACATAGCTTAAGTAGTTTGGAGGAAAAAAAAAAAAAACTTCAGGAAATGTGCCATACTACCAGGGATCAATTATATTTAAAAAAGACATCAAATATTTTATCTGTGTTGTAGAACTTCATTAAAAATCCCAGGTGATTCTGTGAAGGAACATTCTCATGATTGCACAAGCTTTAGATATGATTTTTAATGGTATTCTAAGGAACACAATATGTATACAATTTAATTTTTACCCCATTATATTAACTACACAGGCATAACAGTGACAAATCACAACTGGTCACAATTCTTGGCTTGTGCGCTGAGCAGTTTCCAACCTGTTCGCATAACAGTCTCTCAGTTCACACATTGTTCAGGGTTTTTGTAATTCAAAGGGCAATAGAATACCTTTTATTCAGTACATCAGAAAATATTTTTTGCCTTTTGGCTTTGCCAGCTTTAATATTTAACATTCCATTATTTTTTTTCTGTAAGAACTTCTATAATGAAGATCTTTAAGATGCCAAGGACTCCATAGTAGCTGCTGATGCTTCAGAGAGTCATCTTGAGAAGGTGTCATTTGGCAATTGTTGCTGTCCCCAGAACTTCTAATGCCACGTGATTTGCTTCTCTGCCTTTTCATTGTCAATATCTATAGCTAATGTCTTTCATAAACTCTGTATAAGGATACAAATTAATATTTCATTCCAAGAGATGGTTAAGGCAGTTTTAGTTCTATTGACATAAACTGCATCAACTCCAGATTTAAAAAAAGAAAACCTCCATGTCGTTTTGAATCTTTTCTTCTCGTAACGAAGAATATTCAAAAAGTAGTCCAATAAACTCCATTTAATTCCACTTGATATATTTTCTTCTACATTTGAAAATATGAGGATTGCAATGGACCTGGCCTTTGATTATACATGCACCGAGGGCACACTTCTGTTGAGCACCTGGACTCGCATCAGCTGCACGCTGGTCATGATCTTCTTCTGGTGGCCCATCAGTGTCACCCCCAGCCTCTGTATGTCCCTATGGTGGCAGGAGACAAGTGGGTCAGGTCCATGCTGCGTGACACGGCAGCTTATATGGGCGTTGCATGTTAATTTTAGTTAGCATGTGTGCAAAATCTGACTACACCAGTGCCGGTTTATAAGTCACAGATGAATTTATAACAGTGAACAATCACAGCCCCAGTTGTTACAAATCTGTTGAAGATGTGTTATACATTAAAGGAGTGCATGTGAAAGTTTTCTAAAAGGCATTGAATTTTGACTCACAGTTAAGGAAATAACTGAAAGCTCATAAGATTCATGCACGACACTCTTATTCTCCTCTGCATTTCCACCACAGTTTAGATGTCTCAGGGCATAGTTCTTTCCTGAGCGATTAAACATGCTGTGAGCTTTCAAACGTCATGAATTATTGGCAGAACCCTGCGCGGCTACTCACTGTTGATTCATCCCCATTACGTGGCCCAGCGTCATGTATCCTCCTGCTGCAAAGTGGTCTTTGTAGCGGCCCATCTTAATGGTATCTAACCACTCGTCCACTGAACGGCAGCTGCTGAAGTCAGGAATGCTCCTGTTCATCAAAGGGCTGTTTAGCCTAAAACGAGAGTGAAAGGAGGCTTTAAAAATGCACTCCCGGCTTTAGGCAGAAAATCGATGGGAGTTAAAATGATAGAAAAAGGGAGGAGGGCTGATTGCAGAGGGGCCAGACAGGCGGGATTAATGCAGGGAGGGACGCCCGCTACCCCGATGCGCTCCAGCAAGCCCTGCCGGGGTCCAGGGACCGAAGCAAGCAATTTGTACAAGTCCAATTGTAAAAGCTTCAGCTTATTTTTAATTCTCAGCAGATCAATGTCGATATTGCGCCAAGGGCTTTTATTTAACAGAGAACACATCTGTGTTAAATGAGCTTATTGGAAAAGGTGCACATATGTCTTGGCTTGGCTGAGGCAGCCTCTTTTCTGTGTCAAGAGACCAGGATGAACTTTCTTGAGGGGTAATTTTTGTGCATCTGACCTTAAAAAAAAAAAAAAAAAAAGAGTTGGTTTTCCGAACCTCCTCAGCTCACCTGCACAGAGTATCCATTGACTTGAGGTTTTCCGGGTTACGGATCAGCTTGTCCAGGACAGTGACAATCTGGCAGAACTTGGGCCTTTCATTGCGGTCCTTCTGCCAGCAGTCCAGCATCAGTGTGTGCATAGCTCCTGGGCATCCCATGGGACATGGCAGCCTGTAGCCCTCCTCCACGGATTTTATCACCTGGAGAGAGGATACAGTACTTCAGACATGTGTCTGTGCAATCCAGCATCAAGGATACATCATTTTTAATTTGCTTTGCTTAGCAGTGATTACATCTGAATTGACTTGTACCTTATCAATTTTACACTATTGCCAGGCACTTCATTTAGCTGGATATGGACTAACAATAAAAACCTCACTAAATAAAATGGGTGAATACCTTTCGAGATTTGACTAGAAATGTAGTATATTCATGATTGAAGCTGCTATTCATTTTCCAGTATGCTGTCATGTGCAGGTTATTGTAAAATCTCTGTTCCAATGAATGCATATGATTTTCTATTATAAGGGTTGGGAACAGGATTTGTATTAGATTGACATTACCTTCACGGCATCCCAAATGTTACAGTGAAATGGGGATCTTCATTTAATGCTTAACCCTTTAAAGCACATATTAAAAATACAGTATGTGTGCAGCGGCCAGCTTTCTAAATTAAGTAGATGAAAAAGCCATGTAAGTAAAAACACTGTATTAAATTCTACATCTGGAATACATTTTAATACACAGCTTCAGAAATGTCACGTGTTTCTGTAAACCCTCCAGATATTTTCTGACATGGATCTCGATCATAATTTTTAATACCAAATTCGAAAAATCGACTTATATACAATAAAATAGCTTTAAGTTCTTAATACAGTTGTAAGAACTTTGTTTGTTATCAATAAAGAAAACTGGAAGCACATTTTTTTCATTTATAAGAGCTTAACTGTGCTGAAATAAGTGACCAGCTTATATCATTCCTCTGGAGCCTCTTGCTTGTACTATTGGCCCTGTTGCTTTACTGTGAAAGATGTTGGTAAATGTACATACATCTCTGTTGGTGAGGTTCCAGTATGGTCTCTCTCCATAAGACATGACCTCCCACATCACCACACCGTAGCTCCACACATCACTGGCTGAGGAGAACTTTCTATATGCAATAGCTTCCGGGGCGGTCCAGCGAATTGGGATCTTTCCACCCTGTGCAAAAATTTGAGAGAAGACTGAAATTACTAACCACAAATAATTGTTTTTTTCTTTAGCTAACTCTTCTTTTTAGCAAGCAGTGACTTGAAGAAACTGCATGCTGCAATATAAAATATGCATCATCACACACAAGTTAATATTTTCACAATTTGTTTTATATCTGTTTTTCTTTCTTACTGTTCATATATGATTTTTTTTGATGATTTAGTTTTTAATTAAGCCTTTTACAGGAAATTTAATATTCCTTTTTAATCGTTATGTCCTACATATCTTTTTTACTGTAAAAGTGCTTTGAAAAGATATTTTTTAAAGTGCTGCAGAAATGTAAGAAGAAAAATAAAATATAACAGTAATAATAACAATGTATTAATAATTTTCAATAAATCATTAAAGTATTGAATGACATTATTATTATTATTATTAAGGTACATGCAGCAGAACTGCCATGGATAAGGACAAGATCTTAGTAATATAATAAGTGCTTTAACATAACATATTAAAATGATGAAATTTTCATTATTTTTCACCATTTTTCAATTACAAAAAAAGGTGTTTTGGAATCCAAGAATGAGTTCATTGTATAATGCCAGGCAATCTGGTGCTACAGAAAGCACCGGTGTCTTGGAATACGTTTGGCAAGAACACATTGGTGTATTTTGTGTGTCCAGTCACTGGCGGGTTTCCCATACATTGTTCACCTATCTAAAAATATAATTAAATGAAGTTAATTGAGAGGGCAGAAACACATACGCTCAAATGAATATGTAGGTCACATAATTTCAAATTTAAATCCAATTGACAATAATGATGTATTTTCTGTAGTTTCTTGATAGATCCAATAGGTTTAATTGTGAAATTATGTTCTTCCTTTGGTGAGTTGGAGCTTGGGGGTAAAACGTAAATTTTATTAAAATAATTATTTGCTGAAAGTTGCTTTAGATGTAGATAACGATAGCTATAGATGCATACTGAAACATATTATTATTCATATTATTATTACTATTAATTCACATGAATATAATAAATGTTAGGATAGTACATCTATTCATTTAGGTGATGCTTTTCCCAAAACTATTTACTATTAAACCATTTATATTGCTGGGTAAGTTTACTGGAGTAAGCTTTGATAAGTACCTTGCTCAAGGGTACCACAGCAGTAAGTGACATTTGAACTAACATCCTTCAGATCCAGAAGCAGCAGCTCTACCCACTACATGATCACCTTTAAATACGTGCTCTCATGTAGAATGAGCACATGTATACTCTGTCACAGTGCACACAATTATTTTATCTGTCATATCACTAATTATTTTTTTTTGTAATTAATATTCTGCTAGATATTTTTACTTTGTAGATCATGAAGGCACACTTTCAGTTTCCTAAATGAGGGGTGATGTTCAAAGACTCAGCTGAGACACTCACAGTGGTGGTATAAGCTGCATCTGGGTCATCCTCCAGTATCCGCGACAGGCCAAAGTCTGACACTTTGCAGACCAGGTTACTGTTGACCAGGATATTACGGGCAGCCAGGTCTCTGTGGATATACCCTAGATCGGAAAGGTACGTCATACCAGCTGCGATCCCTCGTAGAATGCCGACCAGCTGGATGATGGTGAACTGGCCATCATGCCTCTGCGGGGGATATTACAAAGCTAAATGTTAATAAACATGTTGAAGTGGTTTCTGTCCTAGATGTCTGAATATCAGTGCCATGTCAGAAATATTGCAATTGGGTTAAAGGTCAGCAATAGTGGCAATAGGGTGATGTAAGTAGGGCATCAGCTGACAGAGGCTAGGCATAGGTCATGGCAGCAGCTTCTGTCCCTCTAGAGAATTTAATGGCCTCAGCACCTTTCTTCTGTATGCTGGATGCATGCTTTGAGTAGTTTATGCTCATCAGGTAAAGAAACTTGCAAAAGGAAGCAAATTACTGTCAACACTATTGGAGTCATTTCAACAGGGTTAACACAGAACCTGTACCAATGGTGTGTCATCTTTTGCAGTTCTTTCTAATTAACAAATTTGTTATGATATTATGAAAGATATCACTGATATACATGGGCTGTAGGAGTAGTGTGGCACTTCACAGACCCATATGGGAACAGGAATAAACAATAAAGTATTTTGTATTGCTATAACATGCATTTAAGCATCTTTATGTCTGCATATCTATTTATGTCTTACATTTAAATAATTGAATACTTTAGGGTTTTGTGTAAATGGAAAGGAAGTACAATAAGCAAATGGTTACATCCATTTAGATGCTCAGAAATGTTCATGAAAATTGTATTTAATGGCTTCAGTCAATTGCAGTCTAATCTACATTCTTATAATGCTGGACACATCACTGGGATGATTAATAGGTAATAGGTCTGTGTCGCTTGCTTGGAGAAGCAACAATGTCAGATATAAAAACACAAACCCTAAGGAAGGAATCCAAAGATCCGTTCTCCATGTACTCGGTGATGATCATCACAGGTTTACCTGCAAAACACCCACCAACAGTTTTCATTCAGGACACGCACACTGCTGACTCATACAATATGCCATTTATCTACACTTCTTCAATTTCCTTTCAAATATGGAGACTTCAATACGACATTAGTTTTGAACATATTCAGCTAACCGAACATAATGCTCAGCTCAAGTGAGTCACTGAGAATGTGTCTCTTTTTTGACTTCTGTGCTCTGCTGCAACATAAATTAATAAATAGGATCCTGCTTTCAATGGAGAACAGCTATACTTTACCACTGCACATCCAAGCCGCATTGATGTTTTTACAAGTATATGGCTGAAGGTTATGAATTGTCAAGCTATTACCTAGAGGGAGTTTCGTAATAAGAGTCCTATTAGTCTGAATTGGAAAAATGCCTCTAAACATATTCAGACTCTTAGTATTACAAAATAGTTCCAGACTGTGTTCCCTTGATGTAAATCACCACTCTTTTCTCTTCCTTCCTGTCAAGAAGTCTCTGGGGTAAACAGCAGAGCCTGAAACCCATTGATACTGAAGTCTTACTTCTGGTGACAACGCCCTCTAGTCGGATGACATTGGGGTGATCAAATTGGGCCATGATGCTGGCTTCACTAAGGAAATCCCGCCTTTGTTTCTCAGTGTAGCCTGCCTTGAGGGTCTTCAGGGCCACTGGAATGTCCCTCTTCCCTGGCAGCTTCATGCGGCCATAGCAAACCTCCCCAAACTCGCCTGGATGACAGCACATGGCAATGTTACATACAAACATAATCATCATTTATTTAGGTATTTACTTGCAAAAATACATTTGCCAGCTTTTCAAGCTTAGCATGTGGTCACAAAACAATGAAATATGTGGTGTAGCATGTCGGACCAGCCCATAAAATTACCTGAGCCAATGATCTTCTCTATTTTAATTCTTGAAGCCTCAATTTCTCTGGCAAACTCATGCACAGCTTGACATGGATCTTCATATGTATGTGGATCAATGTAAAACCTAGCTTCTGGGAATGTGACTACAAACAAGATCAATATTTGATTAGATGTTTAAAAAAATACACCATTCTATACATAGAAATATTGATCTTTCAAATTTCTGGTACAATATATTTTATATTTCAGCTAATAACAAAAGCTTGGCCATTCAACTAAAATTATTAAAGCATGAGTTAGACACAGCTTACAGACTCTTCTAGACATGAAGTGAGAATAAAAATATTGCAATACACACTATGTCCATTCTGGTAGTGCATCTTCTCTTCTTCTGAATCCTGGAAGGCCTTACTGTAACCACAGTGCCTGCACCACAAAACATAAGAGATCAAATCCTGACAGCTATTCAACACTTTAATTCAACTGACTCAATGCAACCCCCAATGGAGCACTCCCGTTCACTTTTTTCTCTTTGTTTTAATCTATATATAGTAGTCTCTTTGGTTTTTAGAATAGAAGTTAATTAACTCTGAAACTCAGCCCTAATCATCCAAGGATATATTTTACAGAGAAATTTTTGCCGCAGTAAATATGCAACATTCAGTTTGTGTTTTTCTGTTTCAGGTAGAATATCCTGTACACTGCAATGAGAAAATAAAATGACAGAATTTTCATTGTCTGACAGATACACTAAGAAAACATGTACTATTGAAAAAAGTTGTTAGTAACAACTTGGTGAAGTAACAAGGCACAAGGTACTATGTAAGGTACACAGCCACTGTAGAAATGCTCATATATCTGTCTGTATTTGTGTGCGTGCGAGCGTGTGTGGGTGTGTGTAACTGAGGACAACGAAAGGCGATGAAAAGTACTCCTCTTGCCGTTTTCTGCAGATGAGGAGAGTGAGGAAAGCCACCAGACCCGTTACCAGCGCCATGCTGATCCAGATGATTGTCATGGTGTCATAACGCAGAGGCACTGCAAATGTGACGGAATTGATGCAGTGGATACAGATGTTGTTAATAACAAGGAACGATAGCAAAGTGAGACAAAAAGGTTACTAGACAAAAGACATACGTCACCTAAAATTTAATACCTTCAAAGAAGACACCTTTATACATAACAGTCACAACTTTGCCAAATTTCATATTTGAAAATAATTTTTTCTACCTTGTTTTTATATTTTTAGTTTTCATTCATTCATTCATTCATTCATTCATTCATTCACTGTCAATTACCACTTATCCAGTCTATACTAGACTCACGCCATACTAACCAGCGTATGCCCTGGAGACAGAAATTTTGATAATTATCAAACTGTAATTTGAATTGTTAACGATTACAATATTAGAAACGACGTTCACAAGATCACTGTCTGTGTCTTTCACTCTACAGTTGACATTAATACTGTGGCATTATTACGATCTAGATTTCATCACAAGACCATGGCTTTATATATTATCATGTACAAGTATTCATATTATAAAAGAAGTCTGTGGAATTTAAATAACTGAGTTAATAGCCACCTTTATGTACTTAATGTCTTATTTCTAGGACTCCGTAAACCCACATTCAAATTCCACTCCTTTTATAGCACCCTTGAGCAAGGTACTTACTCAGAATTTATCCATTAAAATTACCCAGCTGTGTAAATGGGTAGATTATTGTATGAAGCTTTCTACTGGAAATATCTTCAGAGAAAGGAATCAGCTAAATGAATTAATAACAACAACAGTATGTGATCTGTTATTTCATTTGTGATATTTTGCAGACTGTGGGCTGTGACAGGCTGAGACTGTAATAGGAAGCAGGATGTATTTACAGTAGGTGGTTTTGTTAAGGAAACAGCACAGTGTCAACATCAACATAACTTTGCAGAGTAAAATCTAGTAAAATGACTGCTTAACTGGGCAAAATGCTATTGTCCCGAATAATAGACCCATTATGAAAAGGGTATATACAGTACTTTCATAAGCGATTCTGGAGGTTATTCATTGTCTGTCACTGCATTATTTGAATGCTGAGTGTATCTGCAGTATAAAAACCCCACATATATATATATATATACATATAAAAAGATATTGCTATAGTGACTAAAAATAAATATGGAAAACGTCAATACAATCCATAAAAGATATATATTGCTATGAAATCAATAAAAATACCCGCTCCAGCACTGATTGCGAGTATATTATGCATTATATCTAAGTACAAATACTAACACTACCACATTTTCCTCCATTTCGATATTACCCTTCGTAAAGTTCTGGCTGAGGTGTTAAATTGCTGATTTGAAAATGTGAAGTAACAGGCCTAAAAATAAGCATATGTGTCAGATATAATATCCATTCTACAAAAAAAAAAAAAAAAAAAAATGAGAGCCTAAGTGTCCTTTTCACAAATGACAGCAGGAGTGTTGTTTTTACCAGTGTGAGGAGTTATCTTCTCCCCTCTCCTCTCAAGGGGAAAGGAGACTAACAACTGCGTCAACCTGCAAAATCTCAGGAGGCTCCTCAGTGACCTCCAGGAGCTCCTGCTGTTCCTGTTCAGGGACTCTTCTTATTGGTCTTCCAAACACTGTGACTGATACTGCTGTGACGGTCATAGCACCGCTGAGCACTCAGCCGGACGAGGTCACCCTCACATTGAACACAAATCCAACAGCAGAAGCAGTGCCTCCAAGGCCACCAATCTGTCCTAGCCAGGATTTAATTGACCATAACACTTGAAATAGATTCAAGTTCATCAGAACAGTGTTTTTTCAAAAATGTAAAAGCTGAAAAGTGTTCAGACAAGCCTAATTAATACACAGAGTTAGCTTTAACAACATTTGGAGATACGGAGAGACATAGCCTTTCTCATGTGGGCATTGAGTGTGAGTTCTGGTGTTGCACCAGTATCCTCTGATTCATAATGCCAAACACAGAGATCAGTTTCAAATACATGGGTATTCCACTTGGTGTGGATTTTGGTGTTTGGTCTGACACTCCTCTGACCATTACTTCATCGTTAAATAAACTTTGATAACTTGATACTGATTATAAATATAGTATACATAATGCCTAATAACAGTGGCATGGTGGTGCAGCAGGTAGCACTGCTGCCTCACAGCACCTGGGATGTAGATTTGAATCTAGTTCCTCTGTGTGGAGTTTGCATTTTCTTTCTGTGTCTGTGAGGATTTCTTCTGAGTGCTCTGGTTTCCCCCCACAGTCCAAAGACCTGGATTTCTGATGAACTGATGGAGCCAAATTTACCCATAGCATGTGAATGTATGTCTGGTTATTCTGCTATTAACTGGCGTCCTGTCCAGGGTGTGCCCCTTCTAGCCTAGAATCCAGTGATTCCAGGACAGGCTCTGGACCACTGCAACCTTGACAAGGATAAGCAGTCACCAACAGTAAGTAAGTAATTTCTAATAATAGGTGTAACTACTGGCATATTTCCCCTCATTTGTGTGTTCTGTGCCTCACCTGCTTTGCCAGTCTGTATTTCAACGGTCTGGCTAAAGCGGCCGCAGCCAGCGGAGGTCCGAGCGCGAACCTGGAAGATGTACCGGGTGCCTGGCTTCAGACCTGACACCCTGGCACTGGTACCCTTGGACTTGAGTGTTGAGTAGCTCTGCTGCTCCTTGTCCTGTGGATGGCATGGAGGAGAACATTGGCGGTCACTCATCCTCTTTGCCTCAGGGCTGGAACGGTGGAACATCTCCAGCTGTCATACCGAATCAACAAAACCACCCGGTGTCGGTGCTGTTTATTTTGCTACTATTCTGAATCACAGAATTTTGAAAAGCTGAGGGTGTCAATAGGCTTTATCCAAACATTGTACCAGAATTTACAATGTCTCTGTCCATACAGCATTTTGTACAACAAAGAACAATGGATAAGCATAATAAAAACACTAAGTCTCGTATTTCCCTTTTAAAGGAGTGTGTTAGAGTCTCATTAAAGGGTCCAGGCATTTCTGACAGGGTGTCTAATCAGAACATAATAGCGGTGTCACAAACGATAGTATCGATGGTTTCTGGTTGTGCTGCGATGTTGATAGTATTTGTGATGACACTATCGCAAGGTTCATGTGTTTCGCCATCCTGCAGAAAATTTCTGCACCGAGTTCATGCTGTCCTCTGACTGGGCTGATAAGTTGACAGATGCATTAGAAATGACTTCGTCTATCGAGCTGCCAGGTCGGCTGTTCAAACTGGCGCCTGCCGAAGGGTGGACACACAGCCCCGGGCTGCACCTCGACTCACAGTTAGAGATTGAGATGTGAGTGTGATGGTGGCCGCGGACACTGAGAGGAGTGGCAAGCAAGAAGCACCCCCCCCCACCCCAGGGACTGAGGACCCCATTCTCCCTCCTCAGTCCACTGCACAGGTATTGTTAAACATCTGGGGATTTCAGCAGCCAGAAGACACTCGGCAAATGGAAATTAAATCTTATTCACGTTGCTTCCTCGTTGGACAGCCGCAGTTTGTTTAGTGTCTGGCACACACTTGTATTGCTCTCCCATTAGCCAGCAAAGTTCTGAGTATGACGGTAAGAGCCTTGCTCCAGCATTTTGCCAGGAGCAAGACCTGTCAGGAAATTCTTTTAGAATTTATCCTGCTAACGCCAATGTTTGGAAACCATTTTCCCGTGACTGGAACTCATCTCTTTCACAACATGATGTTTCTTTTTTTTTGCTAATAAAAATTTCATGACCTGAAACACTGCAATCAGCAGCATACCGTATTTTATTCCAGGGCCACGATACAGCCAATCACAGTTAAAAAAATTAACCTTATAACTAGGATACAGTTTGTGTCAGCGCTGTCACTTACAGTTACTGAGAGGCAGAATTTGACTTACCTTTTCGTAATATTTGATGTCGTACTCCAAGATAACACCGTTGGGCTGGTCTGGCTCATGCCATAATAAGGTGACACTGTTCTGACTGGTGTTTTCCTGCCGGATGGCAACCACCTGGGAGGGGGCTGCAGGACAGGTGAGAAACAAACAGCTCATTTTCAAGTGTTCACAGCGCTGACAGATAGAGCAGTGCTGTTACCTGCTTTACCTTTACCTAGATTGTTCTGGTTTTGAACAGCTGTCATGTGAAACCCATTTTAGTTCCCAGGATACAAAGTGTCCTGGTTTTCAACTCTTCGGTATAATCTAGTCAGTATGATATCGGATGTGGGAAATCTCTTTATGGACCCACTGAGGTCTTGTTTGTCAAATAAATGAGAAAATCACTGTTTCTTAAGATTTAAAAGGCTGTGAAAGTGTTGCCTTGCAGAGGCTGCATGTTACTCTGGAAACTGGGTACTCAGAGTTTTACCTCTAGTCTGTCAGCGTTCATTCTGCCTATTACTAAGGTGTCACTCAAGTAAGCCGTTTCCTCAGGTATGTTCATGATACATCATTATCATTATGAATCAATATCATTGTATTGTATTGCATACATTTTTGCAGTTTAAAATGTGTTCAAAGTGCTGCAAGATCACGCTTGTGAAATGTTAACATTTTGACCTTTTTTCCTTTTGTATCAAGTATTTGTAATTTGTCATTGTCCTGCTTCTGTCTCGATGTTGCAGTTACCCATTGCTGTTCACAAAATTTCAAAAATAGATAGCTAGATAGATAGATAGATAGAATATGAAAATATGTAATACATTTCCATAATAAATTTCATCCTAAAATATTAAACAATACATAATATTACCTAATATACAGGCTCTGTAGCCACAAAAAATTAAATCAATGCAACTTTCTAAATCTAGATAAAAACTGTGAATGAGAATATGATATTGAGTCCAATAAATTGAATATCTATATCTAGAATATCACTTCTGCTGCACAATGTGCACATTTTTAATAATGTCTTGCTTTGTGTATCATTTTGTATACTGCCCGCTCTGCTTTTATTTTAAAATTCACTTAGACAGGAGGAGGTTGCAGTGGCGCAGCGGGTTTGACCAGGGCCTGCTTTCAGGTGGGTCTGGAGTTTGAGTCCCACTTGGGGTGCCTTGCAACAAACTGGCGTCCCATCCTGGGTGTGTCCCCTCCCCCCTCAGCCTTACACCCTGTGTGTTGCTGGGTTAGGCTCCAGCTTGCCACAACCCTGCTTGTGTGTGTGCAGACTTAGGCATTAGTTATACTCACTCATAATAACATTTGATGATTGGAGTGATTATAATTAATTTTTATATCTTCTTTAGTTTAAACTGAATGGCTCTACACACTTTGAATTTAATGAATTCTCCTGTTGGAAGTTTCTCTACATGCGTACCTCAATAATGTCTGTGCACAGATTTTTATGGTTTGTAATAAAAAAAGCTAGTTACTACAACATTTCTCTTTTAAGACAATCTTTTTTCTTAAGAAGTGTGCACTTCTACTGTAAAAAAAAAAAAAAAATTCTTTTACCTTTAATGCCTAGTGCAAAACCACTCATATTGGTTTATATTATTGAAGATTAAATAGTTAAAATTATACAGTGTGTTTAAAATGTTCTCCAGTGGTTTCTAAATGGCATTGGTGGGGGATCCCAGCTCAAGGTAGACCTAAGGATCACTAATTTTACTCTTAGTGTTTGGGTTACTATTAGCACGGTTAGCTGCATCCCTACCTGCCTGGTTTGTTGTGATGTTGACGGCAATGTACTGCTGAGTCTCTGGGCTGAGGTGCGACACACCATTGAGCACATGGATGCGGAAGGTGTAGTTCATGTGCGCAACCAGGTTGACCACCGTCACCCAGGGCTCCTTCAGTCCTGCCTGCTGGGGTATGAAGCGTGGAGATGAGGTGCCGGCCCTCTCTGTCGAACCGCCGCTGTTTCCGGACCCCGCGCTGCAATCCTCGCACTGTCCCCAGTCATTAGCACACTTGAGGCACTCCACGTCATACACAAGGTCGCTCCGGCCACCCGAATCCAGCGGTGGGTCCCACTCCAGGCTTACTGAGGTGCCGTTCACGGAGGAGATCACACTGACAGGTGTGGATGGTGGTCCTGCCGTGTGGAAGCAACATGTCTCTCAGGCACATGAGCCACCTTCCATTGCCTCTTCATGGAAGCCATAACAAAACAGTGGCATCTCCAAACACTTCACAGTGAGGTTACTTAATGATTCTAAAGAAAATTTATTAACCCAGATTATTCGATGGCATTAGACATGCAAGGCTGCACATAAATGAATGGCATAAAGCTCCGTTCATTTCCTGTGCGAGTTTTAATAGAGCCGTTTTGCTGAGCCTAAATGCAGAATGGGCCCCTGACTAGATCATACATCATGACCTCTATCTTCCCCATATTCCATAGCCTACTTACTCGTGCAAGGAGCTGCCGGAGGGTCTGCGGGAGAACGGTAGTAGCTTGTGTCGCATGGGCAGAAGAGGGCGGCCCTGGTTTCCGAGTGACTGTGGAGGGGACACTTCCCACAGAGCTGGTCCCCCGCTGATGGCTTGTAGAAGCCCACCTCACAGGCTGTCAGCAAAACAGCACATCAAAGAGACAGTGAGCTTCTACGCCAACACCAGTCCTGTAGTAACAGTCAGCTGCTCTTCTGAGTCATCTTCTCGCAGACATTCCACATCCAAAACCATATGAGTTCATGCGATTAAAGGTTTCTTATACCGTTATGCGTCTTCAATTTAATCAGCTTTTCTTCAGGATCAATGACAATACACAAAATCAGTGGACACTAGGGTGGAGGGTGGAGACACACACACACACACACACAGTAAGCCGGAGCTATCATTAAATTTGCAGAATCCCTCAGAGACAGAGAAAGAAAAAGAAGAAAAAAAAAAACTACTTTCATTATTTATCCTAGATGGTTTATGATCTTATAAATCCTTCCCAAAGTCTAGATTTTTGGTTAAGAAAATCTAAAGTTGAAATACAGGTCCTGATAAGCACATCGAGCTTATCAAGGCATTTGTCTCCCTGCCTTTGAAGCTTTGACAGATTCATCGGAAGCCATGCAACAGCAATTCACAAACCTACAACTGGAGAGGAAAAATGACATGCCCAGTGACTGAACGATGAATACTTTGATGAAAATTACGCAAGATGACCTTTTTTGACGAAAGCCAGCTGAAATAGGAGGTAATGGAAAAAGGTGGAAAGTTTACTCGGGGCTCTACAATCGTGCTACACGTTAATTCCATTTTTATTTTTCCACATAAGCGTCTGGTTTCAGTTGTCAGCGACTGTCAGAGTACTGCTCCTGTTACCGGGGTATTTGCATTACAATGAATTTTAATGAATATTCACTTGTATTGTCTGTTGACCTTCATTTAATTTTTGGCATAAATGGACAAATATAAAGTTATCAAATAATGTAAAGTAAAAAAAGAGAATGGTAAAAACACAGATAATTATTCCCTTGCTATGGCCGTAGAAAAATTGAGAAAAATATGATGCATTCATAAGTGTGAACCGACAAAATAATAGAGTTGTGGTTGAAAAATGGCCACTGCTTATTATCGTTTTCCCACTTCCGACTATTTCTGGCATAAGACACTTTCATACCGTGTCCTCTCCTGCCACAAAGATAATGTACATAAACTACCCGTATAGTTCTGTTGCTTTACCTGGTGTCACATGAACAGGTTGTGTCTATCTTGTTATATATAACTACCAAGCGGTACATTAGTCATTACATTTCAGTGTCTGACTTCAATGTAGCTCAGAAGAGAACACAGCAGTAGTTATGCAACCGTGAAAAGTTATGAAATAGAACTCTGGTTTAAATGCATGAGCTACATTGTGATCGATAATTCATTGCTGAAAACAGAGACAGTGGACCCAAGATCACATTGGCACAGATTGTCCATTCTAGTGTTCTCACCAGGCTGCACCATGGCAAGTCTTTCAGGAAATGGAAAAAGGAGTTTTATAACAGAATTGTTTCTACAGCCAGTCGTTTATCTTCCTGCATTACCTAGCCATTAACTTAGACACACACACACACACACACACACACACGCACACACACACACACACACACACACTCTCTCTCTATCATAGACTCAGGACCCTCTTGTTCTGAGGCCAGGTTGAATCTGCTAATGAACCTGGAGAATTGTCCAAGTGATGAATGATTCCTTCTAAAAAATCATAAACGAAAATGGGGCACTCGATCACACCCAGTCTGCCAATGGCTCCGGTTTCCATCTCATGGTTGGATGCTCTTAGGTATGCATTTACGCTGTTTACAATTCTGTATAACTTAAAAGAGGTCAGCTCTCCGTGAGAATGTATGTCCCGTTGTCATGCCTTATTTTGCAGTGAAAGATGCCAGAGAGAGGCGCTGAGAAAGCAAGGACACCAAGTATGCTACTTCAAGACCTGATTTTGTGCCTATCCACATTTTAAAATAATCATATTGATTGAAAATAAAAGAATGGATAGACATCAGGTCAGCACACAAATCAGTCATTTGACTGGTAACACCTGATACAATATTAAGAAGTGCACATCATCAGAATCCAATTTAAAACTCCAGGCTTAGCTCTAGGGTAAGACTTTTTACTTCAAAATGTTTGCTTTATTGTTTTACCTTTTTGAAAGAACACAGACATGTGTGTAATAACACATCTTATTTATAGAAGAAAAATATATATATATATTTATTTATAGCAGATTTTTTAAAAAAAAAGATTCAGTTTTATGCCAGTTTTGCCCAGTTGTATATTTCTGTTGATCTTCATTGTTCTTAGCTCCCCTTGAACTCATTTTTTCATCTTTCGTTTTTCTTCTCTGACCATCTCATCTGTGTCACTGAATTCCTACTCAGGTTTTCAGAGTTCTAATGGTCTTACATCAGTGCAGTTGCAAGACATTCCACCCCTTTGCTAGCTGAATAATATCACAAAACCAGCAAATATTCCAGTAAATGCAGCATGCAAAAATAATGAAATATTTCAGCTGATATGGAAGTTATATTAACACAGGTACATTTGCAATAATTAACTAGCGTATTTTTGTAGAAGTATTTGTATATTTTCATAAATCTCAACATATCACTGATAGGATATTCAACAACCCTCAAGAAGCAATCATCTAAAGCAACCAGTTTTTACACAAATTAATTCTGTGGCAAGAGGTGATCATGAGGAAATAACTCAATCAATGAGACATATTGTTTACAAAGTCTCTGAAGTTTCTGAAGACAAGAGACACCAAAATTTTTGTCAAAAAAATTATTGTGTGCTGGACATCATGTCTTACAGAAACACCCGAGGGCTGTTTTTTCACATTTTTTTCTGCATGAGTTGACAGCTTGTTACACAAATTTTAGGGTACTAATTACATGCGCTTATAAGTGAAATTCTGGTAATATGAGTGTTCATTACGTGAAAAAAAAGTATGCATTTGAATTAATTTTTCACATAAACAAGAAAAACAACTACACTATTCAGAAGCACAGCATTATTTTTAAAAAATTAATTTCCATTAACATTGCACATAGTGGTATTACTCTCAAATGGGGATTCAGCAATGAGTGAAATAAATAAAAACTAGGACTTCTGGTAACAGCTGACAAAGAAATGTGAAGCTGCATGATGTGGGATTCTTATTTTCCAGAATAGTCTCTGCATTCCAGGATCAAAAATGGGAACACATGATGGGTTGAGTTTGGAGACATTGACTGAAATGACATTATTATCAGTCCCCGTGTAGGTGTGGAGCATAGAGTGGCAGCAGAGCATAAATGGAAGTGGCCAGACTGATGTACCTCAGTTCTTAAAAAAAGTGAAACAAAGCTCCATGGAAGGGGTTATCATAAACTGAATAACTATTGAACAAAAACATTTAAATGCCAAAAACATACACAGTCTCAAATTAACCCGCTGGGCTTTGTCTTATACAATGATTGTTAAAAAAAAAAAAAAAAACAAAAAAACATCTTATCACACAGTGAAATTCACAGATGCACAACCAAGATTTAGCAGACAGATCCAGTCTGCGTAAACATCCTATTACATCTGTACGACTGCTTCTAATTCAGCTGAGGTAGTGCATATCCGAAACACTGCTGAAGCATTGCACTGTACTGGGAATAATCATTGCAGGCAGAAATAAAAAATTCCACATCAGTGAATGAATGGATCTACAGAATCTGCATTACCAACACTACTCTGTACCAGAAAGTACACTACACCTACAAGTACAATTTGTGAAATTATAGTAATGTTATTGAAATTATAATCAAAATTTCACCTTTTAAAATGGATTTAAATTCCAATTTAAATGAATGTATATGGCTAATATTGAGCGATGTTTCCATTCTTATTCTGCAGGTGGAGAAAACAATTTCCAATAGTTGACTATGTCCTTCATTAAATATTCACTACTTCTTAATTGACTGCTTATAGGTTGTTGCCTCTTGATCCCATGAGATTCTGCTTGCCCCAGGTAATATGTCTTACTTTCAGAAGTGCCCTTGCACCAGTCAGGGATCTGGATATAGAAATTAGCAGATTAGTGTCTGAATAAAACTAATTATTATTCTTTTTTTTTTTTTTTTTTTTTTTTTTAAAGCAAAGCCATTTAATTTTCCTTGGGGTATCGCAAACAATATGAAAACAATGCAACAAAAGACACATGCAGATAGCTGTAAGAACATTACTATCTGCCTGGGATTCTGTCAAGCAAACACAATAGTGCAAAAACTGTCAGTCACACTTTGACATGGATGTAAAAGAATTTACAGAACTCATATACTGAGTAAGCTCTAATGCTCTCAATTCAATTTGTAATTTTATTTCAATGCAGAAAAGTTAGCACTTTCACTACGGGGACAAAGAGTAGAATCAGTAATATATGGAACACATGCTGCAAAAAAACACGTGCATAGTTTTAACAAGATTTCATATTAAATGTGATTTAGTCTTGGTCTTTTATCGATGTGTTCCTATGGATACTACTATCAATATGAAGTACAAGAGAAACACTTAGATATAGACGATGGAAATGATGGAAATGGCCTCTGGGACAAGCTTCTGAACAAACCTTTTGTAGAATTAGCTAATGAGACATAGTACTTGTTTCACTATATTCTTAATTACACTAATATAAAGCGATAATCATTTTTTACTAAAGTTACAGGTACTGAAGGTTTTTAAGCAGCCAATTGTGCCTGTTCAGGAGAAATTAATATTGTATGGTATTTAACTTCTTTCGGTGAGAGGCTTCTGAACAGAGTGGTTTGATACAGTAACGGTATGATAACAGCCTAATAACTGTCTCAGATCCAAAACTGAAAAAGCTTGATTTCTGCCTTTTGAGGTTTGAAAGCCAGGTGTACTGAGAATGGTACTGATACGCTGAGATTTCAAATCACATGTGAACTAATTTCTCAGCCTCCAGCTATTTGTGTTTCACGTCAAAGAAGTGCTTTACTAACAACTTCTGAGCATCACAAAACTACTGCAGTGCATGTGGCATTTACCTCAGACGATAACAGCATGATGCCTGCATAAAACAAATAAAAACCCAGGGTGGGACGATAGAATGTCCATGCAGTTGAAGCTGTGTCATGATAGGGGTCAAAAATGGCTGTCTTCTTCTCCAAAAACGTTTAAGTAGCTAATCAAGCCAAGCCAATCAATTCTCAGAAGTGCAAAGCACACTTCTACATCAACTTACAAGCACATTAAGGAGTGGAAGTCTATTCATAACTTGGACTTGTTTGTAAATCTACCCACTACATCACAGTCTATGAATGCTGAATAATACATCTTAATCCTTTGATTTGTGCACTGTTTAAATTCTGTCAGATAAATGAGATTATCAGATAAATTAATAATGAATTAAAAATTCAGTGTAAAACAGTGGAGGGGCATGGTGGCACAGTGGGTTTGGCTGGGGCCTGCTATGTGGTGGGTCTGGGGGTCGAGTTCTGCTTGGGGTGCCTTGTGGTAGACTGGTGTCCTGTGCGGGGTGTTTCCACTCCCCATTCGGCCTTGCACCCTGTGTTGCCGAGCTAGGCTACGGCTCGCCATGACGACCACCCTCCAGGACAAGCAGTTGTAGACATTGTGTGTGTCCACACCCATATATCGTGAGAAATCTGGAGCTATCTTGCTGTGCTACTATGCCACCTGACATCGGAATGTTAATACATAAATTAATGGATAAAAATAAAGGTTGTGGACAAAATAACTGAGACATCTAACAATGTATTATTATCAAGGACATAATAAGTATTGCCACCCTTTTCCTTCAGAACAATTTCAGTCATTCTTGGAATGCTGTCATTGAAGTCCTAAACTGTATGTAGTGGGATATTACACCATTCTTCGAGGAGAAAAGACTGCGGTCTTTTGTGGGATGAAGAACATGGAAGTAGTGTTCCAGAAGTTCCCAAAAAGGTTCAATGGTGCTTAGAGCTGGTGACTGCAGAAGCTATGGAAGGCTGATAATTTATTTTGCAGTGTGTATGGGGGGCATTATCATTCTGGAATATGGGAAAATCAGAAGGACATCGTGTCATAGTGGGACATAGGACACAGTGTCATAGGGTGCAGCTTGTCCTGTAAAATGGCCTTTTATTCTTTGAGTGTTACACTGCCATGCAGAGCAATCATTGGACCTAATGACTGCCAGGGGATGGCTGCCCATGCCATTACAAATCCCACACCATGTTTAACAACTGGAAACAGTCACTGTGGGTTAAAGGCATCCTTTGGCTTTGTACAGATGTAAACCTCTCCAAATGTAGAAATAATGTGAAAAATGCCTCGTTAGCTAATATTTCTTTTTTCCACTAGTCAGAGATCAAGGTTTTGGGGTCCTCAGACCAGGTTATGTGTCTTAGCACTGGGTTTCAATACAAGCTGTTTTGAAATAGAGGCCCTGAAATAAGTTCCATCTTTGCGAATTTTATAGTGCACGGTTTTTGTTGGCAATGGGTCATAGAGGTGTTAATTCAATTCTGAAATTTTTGAAGCTGTACTATTGTGGCATTTAGCAACTATCTGTATGGATAAGCTTCAAATTGAAACCACTGTTCCTCTTCGCCGATGCAGTTTGGTCAAACACAAAATAACTAAACTAAATAGACTAAATAAACTAAATAATTAATCTTTATGCTATCTTTATTATTAAAATTTTTCTCATTGACACGTTACAGAATTTTTGCAGCTTTTGTGATCGATTTTACTGCAATTTGGACACTGACTATTTGGCCTCTTTGCAACTTCGTTAGTTGCCTTTCGCTTTGAAAACTCACATATTGTACCAACTCACGTTACTGGGAGTTTGAGTGGGAAAATTGGTTTATTGTAAATGGTTGAATTGTGGGTGAAATGGGATTGTATTCAAATGCTGTGGGGAATATAAGGGGGTGAGTGAAAGCCAGAGGGGCACTAAGCAGGCTGGAAAGGCTGGCTTGCTTCAGGTGCAGGTCCTTGAGGGAAAGGGGTCCTCAGACCGAGACTGAGATTAATATTTCCTTGTAGTCATGCCTATACCTCTCGCTGTGTGCCGGTGTTCCAATAAATGTCTTTAACGAATGCTGTCTGTGCATCCTTCTTCGGCCCATCCGAATTCGGAGCGCAGCACATGACAGTATCAAAGTATCAACTGTCAGAACTCTTCAATAGCTGTCACATAATGCCAATAGACAATCAACATAATATGACTCAACTTAATAACTGTAATTGTGATTTTGCTCGTTCAGAGTAAAACTCCTTTTTCATGTGTTTTCATAGTCTTTATCACCCCTTACATTAATATTCTACTGGAGTGTGCATCAGATTTTCCATTCATTTTCACTGTAATAATTAAACATTAAGTAAATTAAAGAACACAGTTCCATATTCTAATAGAGGAAACTCATAGTGCAACTTTTTACATGCATAATAAATAATATTAACCATATTGATCAAACATAAAAGAGCTCTGTAATGAACTACGGACAAACACCTTCACAGCTCTTGTTGTTGCGAGTTCATGATCATAGATTCAAGGATGGGTAAAAAACAAAAGCTAAGTTTTTTTTTTTTTTTTTTTTCAGTATGTGGGCAGATACTGTAGCATGTAGTAGTGAACTCTTTGTGGAAGGACACAGCCCTAATAGTGCTAAAGAAGTTTGCACAGTAGAAAAGCTCTCTGGTAGCTGGCTGGAACAGCAACAGTCTATTAGTCAGGCCAGTACTTTTTTGTCATTTTACTGCTCTCTTGCTACTAAACTAATAAAGCAGTTTAATCTACCTGAATGCATCCTTGGGGGCCACATTTTAATTAGGCTATTAAACATCTCCTTCTATCACTAATCGGCAAAGGGGGAGTGGGCCGTCTTCCTAATTAGTCTATCAAAAGCACAGGCTTGTTGGGAGAAAAGTGACATGGCCACTTAAATTAAAGACCGCTGAGGGCATTTACTCCCAGAATATATGAGTGTCTGTCCAAATGCACACATTCCTTTTCAGGAAAAAGACTAATTGCATCCTGGAACTGGATTCTTTTTTTTCTCCCTTACAATAAGTATTTGCTTTTCAGACTGCATCTTTGAGGTCCACAATTTCATGTCGGTACCTTTTTGTGTGGCTGCATATTCACAGAAGGAAAATACATTTCTGTCTGGAACATTGATGTATTACACACATTTTATAATGCACCTGGATGCACTTCGTCTGTGATGTTACCTGGGGTCATGGGGTGTTTTCTATCGTTCAACATTATACACCCTGTCCTAGGCAACCCAGCCAGAGCTGATCACACCCCAGCCTGCATTCAGGTAGTAATACTTTGAACCCACTGCTCATCTCTCCTGATCCACTGTGGTCCAGATGCCCTCTCCACAGCCTAAGTACTTTGATGCATTTCCTTTTTTGGTCACCTGTGAAACCCTATGCACCAAAGGCCCTATGGAGTAATTTTCCTGCAAAGCCTCTGCAACCTACTACATTGGGCACACACTTTGCCCTTCAGCCATCTCAGTGGTACTACTCCACCAGTTCCATACACTCCTCATAGTACACTCTCATACACTATGGGGAACCTGAACAGCATGTCTTTGGACTGTGGGAGGAAACCAGAGCACCCAGGGGAAACCCACGCAGACATGAGGGGAATATGCAAACTCCACACACACTGAGTGGGGATCAAACCCACATCCTCTCACAGCACCCGGGTGCTGTGAGAGAACAGCGCTACTCGCTGTGCCACCTGTTCTCTGTGTTCTTCCCATTGGACCGTAACCTTCAACAAGATGACTTTGAAAAGGCAAGGCAGTCTTCAACACTTCAGAAGCTTCACTGCAGGACAATATCTGGTCTTTGAGATAACTCTGTCATGGTGACTAAAGTGAAATCTAAGTCAACCATCAACAGTGGTTTTGTGCCATCAGCCCAAGTTGGGTGACTATTTTACTCTTTCTATTTCTCTGACAAGTGCTATAGACTGCCTTGCTGACTGGCAGGTCCTACTGTGTACTATCCCCATACTGATACATTCTGTCATTATCATGGTGCCACCAACAGTGGCTCTCACTTAGCACTCTTGTACTGATGCTGAGCATAAGCTCCAATGTCCCTCTGTCTGACATGAGAGTGGTGGAGACTCAACTGCCTCAGTCAAGAACTTGATAAAACAAATGTCTGCTCCTCTAAGCTCTGCACAAGAGACCTAATGTTCCAGGGTTTGTTCCCACCTAGTCCATGCTTCCTGGGGATGCATTATTACTATCCTAGTCATCCATTCTCACCTTCTCATGAATCACCTTGTGCTTGGCTAAACCAACCCTTCCAAATGCAACTGTGTCCACCTCCATGCTGTGCTTGAATTGAGACTTTACCTGTCATACAGCAGACAGAACATTCATTCACTATCTTCCTGTCCTCAATTCGATGCCTGCTCGAGCCTTGAGGTGCACCAAGCCACCACTGGGAATAACATCTCTTCTCAGGAGCTTCAACTCTTGATACAGAGCTTTTAAATACCAAAAAGGGGCTAGATAATTTATGGTAGGATGCCATGCTGATATACCTATGATTTGAAACTACATGTCTGAAGTCTTGATTTGTCCACTGGTCATAAAAAACCTTCCAACTCCTGGTAAGTTGCATTGCTACTGTGTCCCTCAAGATGCTGCCAAAGAACTTACCGAAGCTTTTTACTGGCTTCTCCAAGATGTATGGATTCACTGTACTTCCTACCCTGAAGCAGAACCAATCATTGAGGCTTACTTTCATCTAGACTTTCATGACTTGAAACTCATCTTATCCCATGTGATTAGCTTTTCAAGCACCTGCAAAATTCACGTACATCCTTGGGTGAACACAGCAGTCACCGTCAAGTCATCCATAAAGGCTATGATAAGTGGCTGCCTTACACCAAACTTGGTCCATGGGCCTCTATATTCTATCTCTGCTAACTTCACAAGCATATTCATGGCCAAAGAAAATAATAGAGTACAGGCTGTAATTACCTCCTTCTGTAGCCTATAGCACTCCTCTTATTGTAACCCACATGTTGAAATCTATGTAGTAATCTACAATGAAAAACTTGATCTTACTTAAACCATAGCAGCACATTAATCTAGTGTCTGCCAGCTTCGGTGATATCTGCCATAAGTCCTGGTGAGATTTAACCACAGTACTGCTAAGTCTCCCTTGCTATCACATACGTCACTAATCAATTGTGTCTCCAGATCCACCGTGGTATCCTGAGTATTCCTCTTGTTTGCACTGATTACAAATGCATTTTATACTATTAGTATATGCATTCATGAGAAAGAATGCTGTTAAATTCTGAGCAACAATCATAAATCATGGTCTCTGGAATGTGACTGCAGTCTTTGAGTCAGAAGTGTGGTTTCTTTACTTGTGATCCTCACTAACAAACTCATCATACACATGCAAGATTATACAACTTTATACTCTATGTTACTGCTAATTTTTTATTATAAACAGGGACATTTAAATTGCATGCATCTAGAAAGGAAACACTTTAAAGAGTCATATTCCACAATAAGCATAGTGAAAGAAACACAGCTGTAAAATGACAATGGCTGAAACACTACCACTGTATTAGTAATGTTAAAGTTAATTTTGAATTAAAAACAAATAGTTTTGAATGTATTTGTGAAGTTTTATCCTATTTTAAAGACAATATACATTCCGGCATATCTTAGGGCTTTGGGGTCGAGGGAACACTTAATTTCCATCCTCTCTTTACCCTGAGTCCATTCAAATCATTACTATGACCATCTAACAAACAAGTAAGCAGACAAGTACTGTTAAACTGGAATGTCTTTTTTCCATTTTGAATATAAAATTAGTGTGCCAATTAAGATGGAGTGAGGACAAACAACAAAGGAGGATTAGGATTTCTGTGAGATTTAAATAGTTTTAATAAGATTATTTTTATGACAGCATCCAGTTAGGTGCCAGATTGCAGGCATTTTTTATTCTAGCAGTCAGAAAAACTGCGGTTGAAGTATCCGGACTTCTCTATATGATTTACAATGCTTTGCATTAAAAGTAACCAGTTCTGAGCTTATGCTTTTCTTACAGGAGAATACATTGTTCGCCAAATTAATTTGTCCTTTATGATTTGTTTATGTTGTGTCAAAACACCCTGTTTTTGTTTTGGTGAACTATTTAAACTAACAGGGAGCATTTGATGTAGCACATCACTCCGTTCACTTATGCCTGAAAGCACAATGCCATTTCAGCTTCATATATGCAAATTAATAATATAAATAAAACCGCGAAGCGCAACATAGATCTAAATGTGTTTTCCTTTCCAAATATCCTGTAATTATAAATCAAATAAGACAAATGCATCTCACTTAATAAGCATTAAATGGCTGTTAATTATTCAATTGAATTGCTGTCACCTATCAAAGCATGTCTAATTGATCTGTGTTGAAAGAACAAAAATAGCTCATTGAAATGCCTTTCACACCAAAGGATGAAATTGCATGGATCTAAAAAATCATTAGTTAAATAAAAAGCATCTTCTTTTGTTTTTTTTTAAGTATAGAGGATGTCTCTGTTCACTCTCCTCACAACCTGCTGAGTGCCAAGCACCCAAACATGTGTCCAGTCTGCACACATAGTGTTATTAACAATCCTTCAATCATTATTAATTCCAAATTCACAAATACATGTGCTCTGTATACTGTAATCTCAACAAAAACAGAATTATTAATAATTGAGGAATGGGACGTGGAGAAGGTCTCTGGGTTTTGTCTGCTCAGGCCTGATTAGGTGGTCCATTCTGCAGTACCTGGTGTAGAGCAATAAGAGGGAGACGGACTGATGCAGCACGGTGCCGTCTGGGTGAGATACCATTCATTTCTTTATCGTATCCCCACTTTCCCAGTCCAGTTGGCTGGCAAGAATGCTGCTTTTCTCAAATAGTTGTGTGAGGCAGCTTTAATAATGCCTAAGGGATGCTTCAGCATTTTTTTTAATCTGTAAAAAAAAAAATCCCCACAATCAGAATGGAGCTATGATACAAAGAACAATAATTACCCCTACCCCTCCCAACACAGACACACCTCACTTCTTTGCACTGGAGAAATCGGCTTTGGTTATATCCTCTGTGAATATTATTGTTTTTATTTGGCAACTCAGTTTTGTAAATAGAGGACTGTGTACTTTTTGTCTTTCAGTGAGTAGAGAAATTGTCCGAAGATGATGCAGGCTTACAACAAGACATTGAATTAAACTTCAGCTGTGGGTGATTATTCTTGCTAAAGCAAGCCCAAATTTCTTCAAATTTAAAATCCTTATAAGAGGTTTTTTTTTTTTTTTAAGCCTTATTGGAATATACCTTATAGCTGCAAAGAAAACAAAAGTCCTTCTTTTTAATAGCAAGTAAAAATAATTACTTGATGCCAGAGGCAGATTTCCACTAGAAGAAATATAATTTTAAGAATGAAATAGTGAAACATTTTCTACATGTTCTTATTTTTACATAATACTTTATAACAATGATTTTACATTAATAACTATATAACAACAAACAGCTCATTCTGCAATTGCACCTGCCCATTATTCCTCATTAGTATTACAATATGTAACACTGTTCTATTCATGTTTGAAAAGTGCAGGGAGAACATCTGAGACTACTATATTTATTTCCTGGTGTACTGAAGCCCATGCATGCATTTACTCAGTGAGGTAAACCTGTTCTCCAAAGCAACTTACAATTATTCTCCCATTTATACAGCTGGGCAATTTAGGGTAAGTGCTATGCTGCAGTACAACAGAGCTAGAAGTGGGATTCACTTCTAGCTTTCAATTTTTAAGGTAGCACTTCTAACCCCTATGCTACCGGCTGCCCTACTGGGGCTGAGGCTTATTTGGTGCACCCAACAGCACCCAAAAGAGATAATCTGTCAACAGAATTTGACATTTACCCTTCCAACAATGAACCCCTTCAAACAGAATCCCTTCTTTGGAGGTTGTGCTGAAAAATCTTAACAAATCTAACTGCTTTTCCATTACTTATCTGTATTTGAATACCTGTATTTTAAAATGCCCATTTGTATGGGAAATAAATGACAACTAAAATTTGTATTGTATCAGTGTACTGTGGCATGATGGATGAACTTTATGGATATTAATAGTTTTAGTAAACAAAACATTTATAAGTATTGCATTTTAGTTGAGGGTATGTGTTGGCACAGGAGGTTTGGCCGAGGCCTGCACTCTGGGGGGTCTGGGGATTGAGTCCTGCTTAGGGTGCCTTGCAATGGGTTGGTGCCCTGTCCTAAGTGTGTCCCCTCCATCCTTGTGTCCTGGGTTAGGCTCTGGATTGCTGCAATCCTGCTTGGGACAAATGGTTTCAGACTGAGTGTGACTTTAGTAATTATAAAACCAAGTTATGATGTTCATTGTTATATTTCAGGTTTTGTACATCCAGATTGACAGGATTTGTTACTGGTTTAAGTGGGGGGCGTGGTGGCACAGCGGGCTTGGCCTGTGCCTGCTCTTTGGTGGGTCTGGGGTTCAAGTCCTGCTTGCGGTGCCTTGCAACGGACTGGTGTCCCATCCTGGGTGTGTCTCCGGCCCCATGCTCTGTGTTGCTGGGCTAGGCTCTGGTTTGTCATGACCCTGCTGGGGATAAGTGGTTTCAGAAAGTAAGTGTGTGTGTGTGTGTTTACACACTAGTTAAGAGATGTTAAGTTTACTGATCTTTTCCCTTGTATGGATGTATTGGTGGTAAGTGTGGTGACAGCAATGGGGTACGTGTTCACCTTCACTGAAATATTGCATGTAAATTAGAAGGAATTACACATTTTTTAAAATGTTTTCTTAAAAAGTTTCAGACCGGTAAAAATGGAATTATGCTGTTTGTCAATTTTCTGCACTCATAGCTAAATTCTATCTAGGGACACAGGTATATGGTGAGTAAAACACCTGGGCATTCAATGGAATAATATTTTTTTTGCTAAAGACCAATTAATTTGCATTATGGGAGTGCGTGCCCAGAATGACCACATACCTGTACCACAGGACCACAGTCTACAAAGGGCTAAAAGGAGCACTGGCACAGACAACCACTGTGGAATCTCAGATGAGATTTCATACACATTGATAATCATTCCCAAGCCTCCAGCCTCCAGTCCTGACCCAAGTCCCTGTTCTCATGTCCATTATATTTATATATGTACATAATTTATGTACACATATATGTCCATCTACATGTCCCAATCTTCACACATCATGAACTCCATAGATCTTTTCTAAATAAGCTCTGCACTTGGATTTCCAACAATCTTTGTGTGTTCCATACAGTTTCAATTGATGATTTCTATGTTTTGTGTTCATGTCAAGATAGTTCTAAGAGCATGATTGCAATACTGTTATACAACAATACACCACACACACAAACACAAACCACTTGCCGTGAGCAGGGTCACAGCAAACCGGAGCCTAACCCAGCAACACAGGGCCAACATAGGGCACAAGGCAATAGAGCAATATAACGAGTTTAAAAATATGCAGTTCTTTTTCTCTTTGTTTTAGTAATAAGTAATAATAAAACAATGCAGATGTCATGGAAGCAAGAAATGAATACAATACTTCAGTCATTCCAGTCACGGTTGAGCCGAAGTAGTTATAGAAGATGTGCTTGAGAAAGGGCTTCCCACAGACATCCGTTAACACAACCAATGCAGATGGTGTCTCCAAACAAGTGTACACAAAAAAGGTTCAGGCATGAAAAATTCATCACTTTCCAAGGTTCGTGCTGTGAGCATTCCCTCCTCTCATTTTGTGAGTATAGTATGAAAATGATGACACTCACTTCATGTTTGGTAATTAAAGAAATCAGAAAATTAGTTTACATCCTTTTAAAATAAGGTGAAAAAAACTCGGAAGAATCCTTTATTTTACCATATACTGTATATATTATTATTTATTTTCAGTGAATATTTTTATGTTTAACTTCAGTTGCCTGGTGGATGGAAAGAAAATTGCATGAAAATGAAATTAGCAATGAAGGGGGTGCGGTGGCGCAGTGGGTTGGACCGCAGTCCTGCTCTTCGGTGGGTCTGGGGTTCAAGTCCCGCTTGGGGTGCCTTGCGACGGACTGGCGTCCCGTCCTGGGTGTGTCCCCTCCCCCTCCAGCCTTACGCTCTGAGTTGCCGGGTTAGGCTCCGGTTCCCCGTGACCCCGTATGGGACAAGTGGTTCTGAAAATGTGTGTGTGTGTGTGTGTGTGTGTGTGAAATTAGCAATAAGCTCTGAATTTCATTAAAACTCTCATTTTTACATTTTCTCATAGAAAAAGCAACAGAAGAGCTGGCATAGTGGTTAAGGCAGCACCTTGATGGTTAGGCATTGACAGTTTAAACTGCTGCTCTCCACCATGTACTACAAAACACGGAAAAAACTGAACATTTTACAAACAAAAGCTTATTTTATAGTTGCCTTATTACAGTGCATTTTGACCAAAAGTCATTCAAAAAGGAGAAAAATAAAAAACCCTTCAGGTCACCTGTGAACGTGTAACAGCAAGAAAGCACATGGCATGACATTTACTGGCTCACTGGGAAGATGACTTGTTAGTGCAGCAGTACCCTAGAACAATTACTCTATTAGAGTAGATCAGAGAATTCAATAATTCAGCATACAGCTGAATAAAAGAGTGAATTCCACAGCAAAAGGCTAACAACAACAGCGACAATAACAATAATAATCAGTTATCGATAGTAGTATAGCTATAATAAATGGAAACAGTTGTGACTCAAAAACGATCTTGGTGTTCAAGAGCAGAAGTACCAACAAGAATCAGGTGTTTCCTGGGCTCTGGATGTGATCTCTCCTTAATTCTATTATCCAGAGGTATTTAAATCTCTTCCTGACTTCAAAGCTGGCAGGACCTAATCAAAGGGCGAAATGTTTCTCTCAGCACTGTTTATATCGCCTGTGGAACGATGTCCCAGATTTACAGTGGCAAAAGCCAGAGCAATATTCCTTGCACAAAAAACCTGCCATCTTTTGTGAAATAGATTACTGGGGTAAAACAGTGGTAGACTGGTTAGTGGAGAGATACGAAATTTTTTTTATTGAGCTCAATATCTAACTACCATGTCTGCAAATTTTTGCAAAAGTTAAATAGGGAGCTTATAAAAAATGTATTTTCCCTTGTCAGATTATGGAGTAACTGTTTCTGCTTTGTCAACATATGTGCCCCTGAGACTGTATTCTGATATTCTGGAATGACTTTTGTTGTCATATTTTAAGATAAACTTGCTCCACTGAACATGGAACAATGTTTTGTAGTGACAATAACTTTTCGCTTAGAAAGCTTGCTATAATTTCATCGTCACCATTTATCACCAACAAGGAAGACATTTTTAACCCCTAATTGCTCTTACACCTCGGTAGCCCAATAGCAACTGTATGAATTTGTTTTTGAAGAAACAGAAAAAGAACTGAGAGCAAGAAATTTATTAAAATGGAAGAAGCAATACTTTGTAGGTTCTGCAACCCTATGGATTTCTGGGATTTCAAAATAAAACCAGCCTAATCAACTAAGAATGAAATGTCCCTAGATCACAACATTATATAAGAAAACAAACCCAGCTGATTTTATACTGGGTATTATTTTCACAGTACAGTGCTGCATTTTATTGTGTTTTATGACAGAACAGGTGTTCACAGAGAGCAGATTAAGATTTGAATAAAAATATGCAACGAAAGAGCTGAATATTATGTCCTTCCCTTATTTCATCATACTATTTCAAATCTCCTGTTTTCACACATTTTAGTCAAACCAACAGCTTTGCATTTAGCAAAATGAAAAATTAATGAGTGGAAAAATCAAGCTGATGGATCTCAACCCGTATCTTGACCGAACAGGTACCTATGCAATTTATCATTTATGTCTTGAATCTGTTACACGTTTATAACTTTTTAATTACTCTTGACAGCTTGTCTTTTAAATATTTCACTTTCTCTTGCAATTTCTATTAGCTGTCAGGACATGCATAATTTTTATCCTTGTTTTTATGCTTGTTAATAAATTACAATAGTAAACATGGCAAAAAAATAAAAATAAAAAAAAAAAACTACCCCAGTCATGAAATAATGTAGATTAACAGCAAGCAAAAAGGAGACAAACCACATGTGCATTATACACATAAAGCTGAACACTTTCTGGAACCTTTAGTATATTATTATTATTATTGTTATTATTATTATTATTATTATTATTATTATTATTATTATTATTATCATGGGCATGATGGGACTTTTAATAGGTACATTTACATTTCCAAAGCAACTACCAATGAACCAATGTAGTGTTATCAGCCCACACACCTTATTCACCAAGGTGACTTACATTGTCAATATACAGTAAGATACAGTAACATCAGGTTCATGTTATAAACTCTGCATGTATGAACACACACACACACACACACACACACACACACACACACACACACACACGCACACAGGAACTCACATTGTTTAAGTTTGTCCAACATGAGGGTCACTGAGGCATCCAAGTCCTTGAGCCTGTCTAAACGTTTGCCCCTCACTGTCTCACATGCTGTCAGCCCCCCTTGACTGACATTTCAGCGACACGAACAATATTGTCATACTTTGAAAGGACAGTGGAAATGAAAGGATCCCTCCAGGGCAACCCGCTTTTGTGTTAAAAAGGATGTGTCAAATAAGGGGGCTTTCCACCCGCTGGAGCACTGTCAGATGATAATCACATTATCTGCGAATGACAGAGGCAAACCTCTTGCGCATTTCCCGCAAGCATTAGCTGATCGGCAGGCTTTGAGGAATTGACAAGGCCAGGCCACAGTGTTACAGAAATGGGCGGGAAATCCAGCTGTCAAAGTCGGAGCTGTTTAGAATAACCGATAACAGTTGTCTTCTTAAGAAAGATGACAAGGTACAAGCACCACCAGACACGAGTGCACAGCAGACGACTGTTGCAACACAACACTGAGGAGACTTAATCAAACTTTAAGAACAAATCCTCCATCACTTTTATAAATTTTTCCATTACTCTTATAAATAATGGAAAAAATACAGATAATGATTTAAAATTATTTTCCTACAGCAAAGAATAAATCATTTCACAATATGTTTTATATATTTTCAGTACGTTTCATTGAGTGTTTCCACTTTCCAGACTGCAAGAGAGTTTCTTCTAAGAAAGCATAAAGCATATTCAGCAAAGAAAACATATCCCTTCTGTGGAGTGATGTTGTGAAATGGCTATATGTAACATCATTTAGTTTCATTGTTGGTATTTCCATTATGTGAAATCACTTCACTCTGGATTGTTGGCAGGGCTGCTGGCAAAGGTTAAAATTACAATGCAAGTACATACACTGGTGAACCACAACAATAAAACCACTGTCATATGAAGTGAATAACATTAATTATCTTGTTACAGTGGTACCTATCAAGGGGTGGGATATGGTAAGCAGCAAGTGAACAGTCAGTTCTTGAATTTGATGTGTTGGAAGCAGAAAAAATGGGCAAGCGTAAGGATCTGAGAAACTTTGACTTGCGCCAAATTGTGATAACTAGATGACTGAATCAGAGCATCTCTTGCATATGGGGCTGCATAGCTGCAGACTGGTCAGAGTTCCCATGCTGATCCCCATCCACTGCTGACAAGCTCCTACAATGGGCACTTGAGCAACAGAACTAGACCATGGAGCAATGGAAGAAGTTTGCCTGGTCTGATGAATCACATTTTGTTTTAGATCATGTGGGCAGCCAGGTGCGTGTGCATTGTTTACCTGTGGAAGAGATGGCAGCAGGATGCATTATGTGAAGAAGGCAAGCTGGTGGAGGCAGTGTGATGCTCTGGCTAATGTTCTGCTAGGAAACCTTGGGTCCTGGCATTCATGTGGATGTTACTTTGATACATACCACCTATCTAAAGATTGTTGCAGACCACGTTTACCTTTTCATGAGAACGGTCTTCCCTGATGGCAGTCGCCCTGCCACTCTGCAAGAAATTGTTCAGGAATGGCTTCAGGAACATGATAAAGAGTTCAAGGTGTTGACCTGGCCTCCAAATTCCCTAGATCTCAATCCAACTGAGCATCTGTGGGATGTTCTGGAAAAACAAATTCAATCCATGGAGGCCCCACCTCGCAACTTACAGGACTTAAAGGATCTGCTGCTAATGTCTTGGTGCCATATACCACAGGACACCTTCAGAGGTCTTGTGAAGTCTATGCCTCAATAGGTCAGAGCTGTTCTGGTGGCACGAGGAGGACCTACACAATATTAGGCAGGTGGTTTTAATGTTGTGGTTGATTGGTGTATAGGAAACATGCTAAGATCTGATCTGAAGCTGAAGTCAACTCACAGTGACCACTTCCATTGTTTCCAAGGCGAGGAAGATGGATGTTATTTATCGTTGTTTTGGCGCTTTGGAAGGAAACCCACACAAAGATGGAAGAACATGCAAGCACTGAACAGGTTGAGCAGTTAAGTGGGGATAAAACACCAGGCAATGTGAGGCATGCACTTTGCCAACATTAATTTTTTTGTCTAGTCGGTGTCTACATGGTAGCAGCTTCTAAAAGGGTGCAGGTATTGTGGTGGTTAAGGATAAATACTTGTGACTTTAAGTTTGCTGGAGCATATGCTACAATTAGCTCTACAAACACTAGTTACAGTTCTTACATTACAGGTCTTTACATTAGATTTATTTGTTTGACTGATTCATTTCTTCAGAGTGACTTGCCATGTTAAGCTACTTAGAATTACCAGTTTATACAGCTGGGTAAGTATAAGTACCTTGCTCAATGGTAATAGAGCTGGAGGTTGGGTTCGAACTTTGTTCTCTTGAATGCAAAATGAAATCTAAGTTCTCACAAAAAGGTTGCGATGGACTGAGTGGTCTAGTTTACCAATTAATTATTATAAATACCCATTTTGATTTTTAAAACCTCTTTGAAGTTTGCTGTGACCAGATCTAAAAGATATAAGAAAATTTTGTTCCAGTTAGATTGGATTTTAACATAACACGTAGTATGTGGTATAATACTGTTTATCCAAGTGATTCTCTTATCTTACTTTTCATGAAAAACAGCTGAGGATGAGGATTCCTGAGAAGATGATACCAAACCACATTCAACTCTTTTCTTTTAATCCCTTTAACAATCTCTACCTTTCTCTACATGAGACTACATTTAACTTAACATTTAATGACATTTTAATTTCTCACTTACAATAACAAGCAGCACCTTTACTAAAAAGGAGGTTCATTGTCTTCATTTTGCTTTTTAATCTTTTTAGTTTTTTTTTTTTTTCTAGATAGCAATTTTATTTTGCTGGGCAACTTTCTGAACTGGTTCATTTAACATGCCACTCACTGAGAAAAGAGGCAAAACTTGACTTTATTTTTAGCGCAAATATGTTTTTTCCCACTTGGAAATAATGATAGCATGTTACAGAAAAAAGGAATGTCACACAGAGGTACAGCTTGCATGATGCTGGGCAACTCAGCATACTGAGGAAGGCCAAGAATTTGATCTAATGTGGCTTGACACTAACGATATCATATTTTTCTTTTAAACACACAGCTTAATGCATGCATATAAGTCAAAGGTTATCAAGGAAAATCAGCTCATTGCAACGAGGTGTCGTTCCCTGTGTTTCCATTTATTTTATATCTTATCCTAATGTATAAATAGCAACAATGTTTTTACAGCTGTTAATGATAAGTGTAGTCAGGGTCTCCCAGCTGATCTTTGGAAAACAGGGACAACTCTTTAATAGCTTCTCATACAGAACCACCAAAAAGAGCCATTACTAACGTTCTTGATCTGCAAAGTTGTCAGAATTGGGTTTGAAATTGGGAGTATGTCCATGTAAATTGAGATATTTATGCAAAGTATTGTCTTCAACTCTTCATTTGAGCCATTTTTCAGAAACAAATCATTCTTGACTTGTCTTTTCCCATATGTTAGTTTTTTTTTATCACACGGTGGAAGTTGATGGATGTAATTTGTTACTACTAACAGAAAGAAAATCCAGAAAATCTCACAGAACCTTGAGAGAAGAAAGACCTTATGTTAAATATTTCATAGACTACACAAACTGCGGAAAACATTCAACGCATCGGCATTTTGCATTTTGTAATACAAACTCCAGAAATGCGTATTAGTCTTACATTAAGTCTAAAATTCCAGAGTTGAGAAAATGCTGATGGAATTCATTTGCCTGGCTTCATAAATCTTTTCATGGCAAATGAAGAGAAGGATGTATTATCTCCTCCCTCTTCTGGCTGTGCGAAAGGCCCTTGAGCCACACCAGAGACATACAGAGTCGAAAGCGCTGGCACACCGAATGAGGGCCACGCTTTGATCAGCACTTTAAAGTATACCGAACCCTTAGTCCTGCCCTATTGAGAAACGCTCTTGGGAGAGCCCAGAGGGGTGCTCACCGATGGGGTTTATGGCCACTTCCAGCTATAGCCTCCCTGCTTCCTCACAGACACATTTTGGAGCATAAGTCCAATGGACTTGTTGATTTTTTTTGGGAATCATTTTATTTTGGACACTCATTTTCCAGGCACAAGAGGTGTTTAAGGATTCTTTAACAAGTGATATTTCTTGGAGTTGTGTGAGTAGACAAGGAAAAGACCTTTTCAAAGATAAATTGCCACATTTCCTTCTTCCTTAATTGTACGTTTCCTTTTGAAGAGCCAAAACACAGTCCAGCCTCAGTGTTTGGGGCTATTGAAGAAGAAAAAGGTTTGAGTGACCCAATTTTACAAATTACCCGAATCTTTTTTGTGTCTTCTTTTGACTGTAACTCTCTAATGTGAACTTGTAATACCAAAATAGAGCATACAAAGCAAAACAGAATTGTCATAATAATATACCATAGTCATACAGGTTGAGAAAAATAAAAAATAAAGCTGATAAGCCTACTGCGCACTGATAGAGCAACGCGGAATAAATAAAGAATAAAGAATAAAGCTGATAAAGTATTTGTATCAAGTCTTGCTATATGAAACCTCTTAACTTCTGGAAAAGTATGACAGTTATCATTATTCACCATATTCCACTGCACACTTGATGCTCTCAAGTTCTCCATTCTAGTTTTTTCTCTAACTGATTTTTTTTTTCGTCAGTTGACAAATGAAAACCTTTTCTCAACCTTTTACCGTAAATTGTTAAAATTTTGATTTTGAAATGGAAACTGGATTCTTTTGTTCATCTTATCTTGGCTCATCTCTCATCTTATCTTAAAAGAAAAATTATACATGATATTACTCTGAGACTGACTGGTGTCTGTTTGAGCATGACATGAACACGGAGGTATTTTATTGTAACGTCCAGACACAGACAGAAGTAGTGGGAATTCAAATGCAGAGTGTAAATAAAGGTGCACAAAGCAGATTAACAAGTGCATGAGTGATACAATAAACATGGGTCCAAGACACACATAGTGTTCTTATGTGGGCAATTGAATTGAACATCTATAGCTAGAATATCACTTCTGCTGCACAATATCTACACATTTTTAATAATGTCTTGCTTTGTGTATCATTTTGTATACTGCCCACTCCACTTTTATTTTAAAATTCACTTAAACACTAAAGGGTTGCAGTGGCACAGTGGGTTGGACTGGGTCTTGCTCTCCCGTAGGTCTGGGGTTTGAGTCCCGCTTGGGGTGCTTTGTGACAGACTGGTGTCCTGTCCTGGGTGTGTCCCCCTCCCCCTGTGTTGCTGGGTTGGGCTCCGGCTCCCCGCAACCCCGAGTAGGGTAAGCGGTTTGGAAAGTGAGTGGAACAGTCATATGAGACCAGAGCAGGTACACAGAGAAGATGGAGACAGGGCTGGAATATGGGACAAGGACAGGGGCATGAAGGGCTGGTGCAGACAGGACATATACAGAAATGCATTGAGAATGAGACTCAACAAAAACAAGTACATAATCAACAATCTTTTCCTCACAAAAGGCAATGTAATTCTAATTATTAAGCCGGAACCTGATAGTACTGCTTCACCCCTTTTATAGGGCTGGTCAGTAATTTTGGATCAGGTGCACTGCTGGGGCTGGGTGGAGCTGGAGAGGTGTACCTTGTAATCATTCAAATTGTTCTCTGAGTCGCGCTATTCTGTGATAGGATCCATACCATGACAGTTCTTCCTTGGACAAGTGGATAGCGAGAGTAAGTGAGGGTGAGTATATCTGATATAAAATATGTCAAAAGATTCAAAACAGTAAGAATGGTTTGTCCTTTAAGGAGTCTGTGAAGTCTAAAGCAATCATTTGAATTTTTCAAGATATGCTGGAAATCTGTTGTCTTACATTATGTGTCCAGAATAACTTAATGTATCTTTTGAGTGCCTCCGATTTTAGTGATTGAGCTGTAATCTTTCACCTTTGCTTGGTGTTCTAAGCATAGATGTTGTGTCTACTTGAGAATTTTTAGATGCAGTTTGCAAATGATAGTGACATAATGGCGATTAACACAGGGCTCCACTTAAATATTAGATTCTACAGCAGCATTCTCCAGTTAGCTGTCAAAATAACTTTTATTCTTTGGATTGCTTTTTTTCCTCTTCTCATCTTTCTTTTCTTCTTGACAGACTGGTACACTAATAATTTGGACATATGTTGGACTTATCCTTTCATAACTCTCCCCCGGTGCTGGATGAATGACTGTTTGCACCCATTGCTGGATGTTTCATTAGCCACTTTTCATGATTAATTGCGAGAAAATCCAGGTACTTACCCACACAAGTATCCCTGTGCTCCTCAAAGCCTGCACTGCACACACACCGACCGATGGGCACAAGCCACTCTCCTTCAGCGCTGCAGTACATTTTCGGCGTGTCCCTCTCCTCAGCATGGTCCACACACTGCCCCCGCACCTCAACCAGGGAGGAGGAGTCAGCGCCTGTCACAACATCTGTGAACATGGCCAAATTACGGGCCATGGCTGAACATTTCTTGTAGTACACTCGGACTGACACAATGGCGATGCAGGCGCCAATGTCCTGGAAGGCCAGATAAAAGCCCCTCTTGCTGAGGGGGCCCACGCCCCGCACCTCAGTGTTCAGCTTAAGCCGCCGCACACCCAAGTCTACGCTGGTGAAGCTTTCGTCCGCGGCTATGGTGTCAATCTTGGAAAACTGGTTTTCCCAGATGTTGGTCCCAATGTCACGATCTATCTCATAATAGTAGAGGTTAAAAGTCTCCTTGCAAGTTCCTAACACGCCGGGCATGCTGTTGCAGTCTCGCAGAGTGAATTTGACCTCGATGTAGATGCGCCGGGCACCATCCCGCTGGATCCAATTGGTACGCAGCCAGTTGTTTTGATTGGGACTCATGACATTGCACACCTGGTATGTGTGGATTGGGCTGAAGTATTCGTCCATTTCATTGATGGCATCCCACTGGGACAGAAGAAGAGGAAAAAAGCAAAGTTGTGATATGGAAAATGAGAGAAACATTCTAATGTGTGTCTATATTGCTTGCCAAAAATGCAAAATACGCAATATAAATAATTTATAAATATAAAATAAGACATGAAGTCAAGTGAAAATAAGAGCGAAGTCAAATTCTTCACTATTGCATTACTATCACATCGATGAACTGTGTATGAAAGTATAACTATTTCGAGTTGAAGGTTATGCCTAAATCATTACTGTACAGTACTGGGTGTTTAGTGCAGGGGGTGTGGCGGCGCAGTGGCGCATTGGGTTGGACCAGGTCCTGTTCTCCGGTAGGTTTGGGCATCGAGTCCTGCTTAGGGTGCCTTGCTGGGTGTGTACCCACCCTGCAGCCTTATGCCCCATGTTGCCGGGTTAGGCTCCGGTTCCCCGTGACCCCGTATGGGACAAACAGGTCACAAAGTGTGTGTGTCTGTGTATGTGTACTGGGTGTTTATGAACAATGAAAAGTATAACTTACATTGTTTAAAGGTAAAACAATAAGAATCTAAGAGGAAGAGTTGTGTTTTCCCAATTTTTTCCCCATACTCAAGACACAGCTCTTCTTATTCTTATTTAATATTTATTACTTATTAATATTTATTACTTACTTATTACTTACTTAATCATGTCTTACTTAATTACCATGAGACATTGCAAGCATCCCAGGTTCCTCAGCTGTTTTTCTTGTTTCCAGTTAAATCAATACACAGCTTTCAGCAATGTTCTGAATGTATGTGGTATAAAGTATGCATCATACACATTTTCTAATCTACTTCATGCCTCACAGTACACCCTGTGGCAGACCTGGTGGGAACTGCTAGTATTCGTGGTAAACGCTGACCTGGATAAACCTTTACCTTACCGCCTTGCACCTTGGGAAGAGCCCCATTTGAACAGAGCAATGTGGTGCAAGATTCTTTCCAGGAGAAGATCTGATAGTGCTGCCCGCAAAACTGAGTTGGCTGCTGCCAATTAACTTGTCTGACTTGTCCTGACCATGAAATAATAAAGAGCATTGGCGGGGGGCAGGCTGCACTCTGGAAGACCCCGCAATCGAGCCCCCATAGGACAGACCCAGCCTGAGCAGTCCAGAAACCAGACTTTCATCTCGCACTGATCGCAGCTCAGAGCTTGAAGCTGAGGCTGAAAGTCTGGCACTGCTGCACAGAGCAAGAGGCATATGAAATACCCCATAATGATGTGGGGACATTTCTGAGGTAATTAAATACTGGGGGACCTGGTTATGTGACAGTAGGCTCTTGGGTAATCAGTCTCTTCACAGGAAAAATAATTCTCAGAAGAAATATGACCTGACAGCTTACTCTCTCATGACAGAAGTCTGCTGTTCTCATCACTTCAGGTTAGACTTACGCTGTTGTTTGTTGTGGTCACTAAGTAAAATCCCCAAAAGGAATTTCATGCAATATGTTTCAATGTGGTGGCACTGGGGTGTGGTCTGTGGTGCTGCGGCCTCACAGTGCCCGGATGATGCAAGAGAACAATTTTTAAGTAGCTGCTCATGACATTTGCATGTTCTCATTGTTTCTGCGTGGGATTCTTCCCAGTGCTCTGGTTTCCTCGCCAATCCAAAGACATGCCATTTAGGTGAGTCAGTGACTCTCAAAAAGCCCTTTGTGTGTGAATGAGTGAATGAGTGTATATGTGTGGTTACCCTGTAATGGAGTGGTGTACATCCCCCAGCCTTGCTCCGAATGCTTCTGGAATAGGTTCTGGCTCACTGTGACCCTCATCAGGACAATTGGTTATTGAAATTGGATGAAGGTTTCAAAATGCAGCACCATTTTCAAAAAACATGTTAAATTAGAAACAGTAATGGCAAGACTTTATTGTTCATATGCTTTGCTGCCAGTGAAACAAATAATAATAATAATAATAATAATAATAATAATACACTTATTTCTTTAACAGACGCTTTTCTCCAAAGCGACTTCCAATGAACTCTATGTAGCGCTATCACCCACACACCTTATTCACCAAGGTGACTTACATTGCTAGATACACTACTTACAATGGGTCACTCATGCATACATCAGTGAAACACACTGTCTCTGTCACTCACACACTAAGGGTGAACCTGAACAGCATGTCTTCGGACTGTTGGAGGAAACCAGAGCACCCAGAGGAAACCCATGCAGACATGGGAAAAAATGCAAACTCCACACAGACTGAGCGGGGATTGAAACCACATCCTCTCACACCACCCAGGTGCTGTGAGACAGCAGCGCTTCTTGCTGTGCCACTGTGCAATAAAAATAATAATAACAACAACAACAATAATAATAAGAAGAAGAATAGCAGCGGTCCTTACAGTTCACTGAGATTGTGCGGTCCATTTTTACTCTGAACACCTGATATTCTGTTTTCCACAAAATACTTCTCTAGAGCGACAGTACACTTGAGGGTGTTGTCACACTTGACTCATTTCAGGTGGTTTTTCCCAGCTCACTGTGCTTTGTTGGCTTTGCTCTCCAGTCAGCTATCCAAAATAGCGCAGACCTCTTCAAATTTCACAGAAAGTGAATTGAATTGAGACCCTCTTGTGACCCTCTGTGCAGTTCCTCTTTTCTGTGCAATGTTAATGTAACACTGTGTGGATTGGTCTGCCAGCATCTAACCACCTACCTTGCATTGTGTAATATTTAAGAGTGAAAGGTTACCTTCTGCTCAGCAGTGAATTGCAAATACAAGTGACTGTCTGGCTGAAAAACCAAAACAGGTTCCTTAGGTGTAGCCAAGATTGGACAAAAACTTAAGAGGTAATTTTTAGCATACAGATGCTTTTTGTGAAGCTTAGGATTTTGAGTTTCAATCTAGCCTCAGCTCTGTTTTTGTGTGTCCTGCATGTTTTCTATGTATTCAGAGTTTCTTTATTTCATAATAAATTCTTTCAGTATAAATTGGTAACTCTAAACATCCATTTGTCCCCAAAATGTTCTTAAGAAGGTGTATCTTAATTTACACCCAGGAATTCTGAGGTTACTCTTGGAGAATTGTGACACTGATAGGAAAAGTTGACACTGAAAAGAAATTAAAAGTGAACAGCTGAGAGTGGAACTGAAGTAGACATTCAGTGAATACAGCACCGAGCTACGCATTAAGGGAAACATTTCATACCTTGAAACTTACATTCTAATTGTAGAAGTAACTCAGGAAAAATGGTTCTTTGAGGGATATACATTTGTCTTACCCTGTCTTACCCTGTACTGGTCTATTTAAAAGCCTTACTGATTTCATAAATTATTGATAATATTCAGTTCTCCTAAAGAAAGTTACAGGTTATGAAGGACTGCCCTGTCTAGCAAGTATAGGTTTCCAGCATTTAGCAAGTGTAATTATTTCTGAAGATCTGCTTTTAAAGTATACTCTTGTAAAAAAGAACTCTTCAGTACCCTTAAGTCTGAAAACAGTTCACCTGCATCTGGGTTGTGCAGCTGCTTTTGTGTGTCGCAGCAAAAATGTGTGACGCAAGGAATGGGAAAGTATAGGTCATGTAGTTTATGATACTGCAATTAAAATTAATGCCCCAGTTCATACTAGAATCACCGGTACTTATGTACCAAATGATACTTGCACACACTTTCACATCAAGTATACAAAATGCTTGCCTTAGCTCTTAAACACAAAGTAAATCTGGTTTAGGCTGCTCTTGAGATTTTTAAAACCAATCCCTTCTATGTACTTGAACATCACACTTATGTTATATTACCTTATATTCAGTCTTATATTATTTTATCTTGCCTTCCCTACCTTGTCTTATGTTGTCTTAAAACCCTCATTGTCACAAACACTGAAGCAGGGACTGCAGTGGGTTCAAGCTCAGAGTTTATTTATATGAACACATTTATATTATTTTATATGAAGCATTCCCAGGTATCTTCTCTACTCGTTTCTCTGCATTGGCTTCCTATAGCTGTCCAGATCTAAGTTAAGACCCCGGTTATGGCCTACAAATGCATCAATAGAACTGCTCCCAGTTATCTACAAGACTTGATGAACCGCTCTCCGAATCTAAAATCTCCGACCTCCTGATATCACACAGAGCCACCACCTGCTCGCTTGATCCGATCCCATCGTCACTTCTGCAGAACATTTCCCCGCAACTCTCCACCTTCATCTCTAAGATCATCAACTCCTAGCTCTCCTCTGACTGTTTCTCAGCTGCCTTCAAAACTGTTCTCATTTTACCTCTGTTAAAGAAACCCTCCCTGGATCCCAGTCCAAAACTACAGATCAGTCTCCCTCATCTCTTTCCTGTCTAAAACTAGAGCGGGCGGCCTGTGATCAGCTATCTGAATTCCTCACCCAGAACCATCTCCTCGATGGATATCTGTCTGGTTTCAAAGTTGGTCGCTCCACTGAGACGGCGCTTCTGGCGCTGTCTGATGCTCTCCAGTCTGCTAGAGCCGCCTCCATCTCCTCGGTCCGCATCCTCTTCGATCCGTCTGCAGCATTCAACACCGTCAACCACCGGATTCTACTCTCTTCTCTTAGTCAGCTTGGGATCAAAGGAGCGGCACTAAGATGGTTTGAGTCCTACCTATCTGACAGATCCTATCAAGTGGTCTGGCGGAGCTCTCGTTCTTCTCCTCTGCCTCTCTCAACCGGTGTCCTGCAGGGCTCGGTACTGGGTCCTCTTCTCGATCTACACCTCCTACACCATTTGGTGGTCCCATGCAAGAAAGGTAAAGCACGAATGTTCTTGCTTCTGGCTCTGTTGTGGTGGAACGACCTTTCTCTCTAATTCAGAACTGCTGAATCTCTATCCACATTTAGAAATGGTCTTGAAACTCACTTCTTCCAGATTAACTTCGCCCTTAATTTTTTAAGTTCATGTAATATCTAAATGTTCATGCATTATAACTTTAAGATGATGCCGGGATAAACCTTTACGCAACTACTCCTCTAATGTAACGTAAATGTTTATATGTATCTTTAAAATAAATTACTAGGAAGGTGATCAGGAATCATTGATATTCAGATAAAGTTTTATGCAGCTACTCGTGTGATGAACATTGATTCACATGGTGGAAAGAAACTAATTAACTGTACTTAAGAATCACACATCTGCAACCATGTCTCTCTTTCAGCTAATGTAGTGAACACATTGTGTTTTAGTTGAGATGTATGTCGTTTTGGAGAGAAGCGTCTGCTAAATGAATAAATGTAAATGTATGAACACGAGAGGGGGGTGCGGTGGCGCAGTGGGTTGGACCGGGTCCTGCTCTCCGGTGGGTCTGGGGTTCGAGTCCCGCTTGGGGTGCCTTGTGACGGACTGGCGTCCCGTCCTGGGTGTGTCCCCTTCCCCCTCCGGCCTTACGCCCTGTGTTGCCGGGTAGGCTCCGGTTCCCCGTGACCCCGTATGGGACAAGCGGTTCTGAAAATGTGTGTGTGTGTGTGTGTGTATGAACACGAAACCGAGGGAAGAAATAGCTGAGGCTAGGAAACACAAGAGAGCCAAATCAGAGCAGTGAGGTCAGTGACATTCAGCAATAAGCATCACCATCTCCTAGCTTCTATGGCAGATGTTAAGATGGTGTGACTGGCCAATTAGTCTGTCATACACATATTCAGAATTAAGTGAGTATAACAAAATTACTTCTGCTTGTTAATTCAGTGCAGTGGGCCTTCCATAGTTTCTGGTCTGCAAGTCTGAAGTTCAGTTTCGACTGCTGCAAAGTGTTTTGAGAAGCTTCTTTTAAAAGGTAAATGAAAACTAAAAAATAATAAGAAGAAGATGATGATGATGATGATGATGATGATTATTATTATTATTATTATTATTATTATTATTATTAGAGGGGTCTGTGGTGGCACAGCAGGTTTGGCCTGTGACTGCTCTTTGGTGGGTCTGGGGTTCAAGTCCCACTTGGAGTGCCTTGCGATGGAGTGGTGTCCTGTCCTGGGTGTGTCCCCTACCCTTCCAGCCTTATGCCTGGGTTAGGCTCCAGCTTGCTGCGACCCCATATGGGACAAGCGGGTTCAGCGTGTGTGTGTGTGTGTGTGTGTGTGTGTGTGTATTATTATTATTCTTAACACTACCTCTATTATTATGTAGGAAATTTTGAAATTGCCATAGAAACTTGTAACATGCATAATCCTTCTCTCCTGAGCTATTCATTAAGGTATAATTAGTGAAAAAATTGTAAGTCAAATCACACAAAGTTAAAAGTATTGGTAATCTCTTTCAAGAGATTTCTATATGTTTTAATGCTTCAGTACTTATTTTTTTGCACTCCTTCACCAGAGAAACCTTGCATAGTAGGAGGAGCACAGAATCACCTGGTGTGACATCACCAAGGCATGTGTTTTGAATTGAAATGTCTGTTCACATAAGGTATGTCTCGTAAGTCAGAACTGAGAGGTGGTTAAGCAAATTTTTGGGGACAAATTACTTTCACTCTAAACTCAGAACTCTCATAGAAGGAGCATTTGTTGAAATATGGAAACCTGTGTAGACACTTTTTTAAAATTGTTTTATTCATTATTATTTCTAAACCAAAACATTTGGTTTTGGTTATTAGAAAAAGCCAGTATGCATTAGAGAACCAATTCTTCAACTCTACACTCACCTCCCTCTTTCCCCTGGAGGCACTAAACTCTTTAACTATAGACTGCTTTAAATTTCATTGCAATCATGCACAGCAGGTGTCCATGCTCTCCTGCCTAAAGTTTTTCTCAAAACTGCCTGCCATATGCAACAAGTTCCAAGTGTCCACACAGACTTACATCACAGAGGTCCATTTGGGTTGTAGGTGCAATAAGAGGGCTTTCATTGAGAAGACAATAACACAGAGAGCAACTCCATGAGGCATTCACCTCAATTTGAAAGTGACTGGTCATTTACTGTAAGCCTTCCTTATTGTAACCTTATGTATTTCAAATTGTCACATCCAGCAGTAACACGGACATGGACGTGTATTAATGTAACATCCAAATATGGACGACAAGGGTGATATTATGAAGTGCACAGTATATATATATATGTGTGTATATGTAGGGGGTGTGGTGGCGCAGTGGGTTGGACCTTGTCCTGCTCTCCAGTGGGGCTGGGGTTTGATTCCTGCTTGGGGTGCTTTGTGATGGACTGGCGTCCCGTCCTGGGTGTGTCCCCACCCCTCTAGCCCTACGCCCTGTGTTGCTGGGTAAGGCTCCAGCTCCCTGCGACCCTGTATGAGACAAGTGGTTCAGATGGTGTGTGTGTGTGTATGTATGTATGTATGTACACATTTGAACAGCTGGTAGTGTAGTAGTTAGTGCTGCTGCTTTTGCACCCAAAAGTCCCAGGTTTGATCCTCACCTCTGGCTGTAGTATCCTTCAGCAAGGTACTTACCCTAAATTGCTCCAGTAAAATTACCCAGCTGTATAAATGGGTAAATGATTGTAAGCATTAATTAACTGTGACCTTTACATTGTAAGTTCCTTTGGAGAAAAGCAACAGCTGAGTGCAGTGTAAAATTTTGCACACTGCAAAGTAAGGAATGAAGTGCTATGAAGAACATGGAACAAAGACACAGTGTTCTCACAAGGACTGTCAGTGCTACTGAACTAGTGCACAGAAACATGACTTATACAGGGCTGGTACATGAGACCTGGACAGGAGCATGGAGGACTGACACAAACAAGACTGGAGCTTGGTACTGGAACATATTCACACTGTGAATGGAATTTTGGAAGCTGGCAAGGGAACAAGGATAGCTATGGGACTGCAGGCGGAGAGCTGATCAAGAATCCACAACTAGATTTATCTCCTTTGCTCTTCTTATAATATTAGGAATCTGGTGTTCATTGAATTCAAGTGTGCTGAATCGTCTGAATAGATGGCACACTGTATGGTCATCTTGATTATGGTTCTCAGGGATCATAACAGTTGCAGCCAACTATGCAAAGAATTCTGAAGACAATCCTTTTATTATTCAAGAAACAGAAAAAAAAAAATGTACAGAAAACTAAGAAATCAAAGGGACACATATACTACAGCAGAAAACAGGGTCTGGACCTAAACTTGCAAACAGAGTTAGGAGACTGAGTATTGAGCTATGCTGTGCAAGCTATTTGCTGCAGAAAACCAACTGACCTCTACCAAACATCTAGTGAACTCTTGGGACCAAAAACAAATGTGACCACAGCTGGCTTTGACCAGACAGTGGATTCAATAAGTCTACAAGCCTCCTTCTTGCTGTGTTCCTGTGGCTATAAGCTGGATAATGCATGGAGAGCAGCAAAAGGTCCAGTGACAACAAAGAAAACAGTAGTCTAAGTTACAGGGATTCTTGTGATGTATATGCATGGGAAGCTTACAAATGGCATAGAGCACACTGACCAAAGTATAAAAGGGCCCTAGATTATGCTCTAATGTTCCAGGCCTAAAATAGAGGTGTCAGGGAAGATGGATTCTGGAATGAAGGTAATGACTGACATGACCGACTGTCAAGATATTTTGCTGAGACTTATTCCTTCTGATTGCTGTAACAAGGCTAAGATGACATTGTGACTCAGAACCTTGTAAAGAGGACTGCCCGGCTTGCCTAAGGAGACTTGATACATGTGGTAGTTTGGATGTAAGCCAGGTTCTTGTGATCTGTCCATGCTGAAAATGAATCAGTGGCCCTCAGCTGTTACTGATGTCGCTATACCAATGTTAGTTTCACTACCGGCAATGACCTCTGAGTCTTTGGTAAAGCTCATGAGCAGAACAGTGAAAGACATGAAGTTCTGCAAAACATGGCTAAAAAAACTTGCAAAACTCTGAAACAGGAGCACTTGTTTTAATTTAAAGAGTTTTGGCTAATCCAGGATTACCTGGACCTTAAATCAATCCATCTGCATCCTTTCAAAATGAAACTCAGATATCAAGTGAGATGTGTTTCACGTTTTAATTACAGGAATACGGTTGCTCATAAAACTTTCAAATATCAGAGGTGTTAAAAAAATCATCCGGGCAGGTATCGACAAATCTGTTGAGCTTGCATCAGAGGACACTGCTGACAAGCACTAGTGGTACAAGCAAGGGCAAAGGCCATAATGAGATATTCATAATGCCTACTTGAGGTCTTGAAGACAGTCTTACATTCATCTTCCTGCACGGTAGCTTACCTGCACAGAAGAGTACAGTAGGACCACAGACAGTGAATATTTTGTGCCTCTAAGACTCTAGTAGCCTACAAGATACTTGAAGTGTTATGACAGTTATTAATATCCATAAATAACCTCTTATAGATATCCACTTAGGCAATAGCATCACCTGCTACTCTCAAGGTGTGAGTTGAGTTGGTTTCCCTTACTGTAGGTTTAGGGCTAGAGTGAATATAGCTAAGAGGGTTACTGGCAAGAGGTTATGTAGTGGATGATTGTTGTGGATGTGAATAAATTACCATTTTCCCAATGCTTTCTCAGTTAACAGGTATAAAAATCCTGGAAAACAAGGCTACTGTACAAAGAGGCATCTACAAAAACAGCAGAGGTCTCCAAGAAATCTACGGACTATATGGAGAACAGGACTTTCTTACAAAATAATGGTAATAGATCAGTTCAAGAAAGTGTCAAAAACTTGCTGACTCCACATCACACTGTATTCACATTGCTATAGGTAAACCTCACGATACAACAGCCCCCTCTTCTTTCTTAAGTTTATAGAAGAGGTTTTTCTGTATACACATTCCTTATTTTGAGTACTCTGAATAAGTAATTTAAAGCAACTGATCTCCGAGGAGCTTGTTTCTCTGGAATTCATTATGTAAACGGCTGACTTAATTGAAAGGGAAAGATTTGACCTCAGAAGGGCCTCAGGTTCAGCTGTATTGAACTTGGCCTCTGCTAAGGGTTTCCATTGAGGCAGTAGACCCCTGAGACCCATAGAAAGTTGAATGTAGTAATTAAGATCTGCAAGTGTACTGCCAGCAACAACCGCTACCTTAAATCTTTATCTGGTAAATTAAATATGTCCTTGAACAACAGAAGACCCTTAATGAAGGCCAAGCTACGTTGCTAAAAATAGCTATTTCAGCTTTCCACCGCTTCTTCTTCGGTAGTTTAAGGCGGTATTCTTCAAAGCTAGAAGTGGACAGAACACGTCAAGATCTGTTTTTCGGCTGAAGTTTCTAAAGGGGAAAATTTACTACACCCTGTGGCTTTTAAAACATTTTTATTAGTTTTACTTATCTGTCTTGGTAAATGGTAAGTTTACTGCTCACTACTGATGCTTTATGTTCACCTTATAATACCCTGGGGTGAAATCAGGAGGACAATGCAAGAATTCAAGTATGCAACTGAAACACTGCCTCTGTAAATTCTGTTTTGACAAAACAGTTTTGCACCAGATTTATACTTTAGGGGTACAGTCATCCCTTGCATAATATCCTAGATACGTTCTGAGAAATTGGACTTCGTACGATTTGGACATTGTTCAAACAACCCTTTTGTTGTTGTTGTTGTTGTTGTTGTATGGCGGGTGGGGCAGTGCAGTGGTGCTGTGGGTTTGGCTGGGACCTGCTCTGTGAGAGGTTTGGGATTCGAGCCCTAGTTGGGGTGCCCTGTGATGGACCGGCAGCCTGTCCAAGGCGTCTCCCCCTCCCCCGCAGCCCCCTGCCCTGCGCTGCCAGGCTAGGCTCTGGCTCACTATGACCCTGCGCAAGACAAGCAGTTGTAGATATTGTTTGTGTATGTGTGTTTGTGTTCTCCTCAGAGTCTTCAACTTGCAAAACTTTACCTTGACTGATATGAACAACTCAATATGACAAAACTTTCCTGTACATCCAGATTCTTGAAGTTATTAATAGTCATAAATTCAACCATGTCAATGTAGATTACACTCACCACATTCCAAGCTTCCCTAGAATTCAGCTGCTGTCCCATTACCATTGCAGTTTCTTTCTTTGTGCTATTGTTTGTTTACTAATAAAATGCAATACATATGGAACACTAACATAGCAGGGTGAAAAAGGTGCTTTATTTCTCCAGGAAGAAATGCAGGAATAATAAAAGATGCCCAGAAGTGTTGCTTGTGCTTTCCACATAAAGGACCTGAGTGCACAAATTATTCACAGATTTTACATTAATTTTTTCTTTTCAAATAAGAACCAAATTCAACATGAAGAAACTGACTTGTGAACAAACAACATCTTAACAGGGACAGCTGGTAGCACAGTGGATGTAGTTGCTGCTTCTGACTCTGAGGGTTGAAGGTTTCATTGAACCCTTGAGCAAGGCACTTACCCTAAATTTCTTCTGTAAAATCATGCAGCTCTATCAATGGGTACATATTTATAAGCTTGTAACTTTAATAATTGTAACCTTAATATTGTAAGTTGCTTTGGAGAAAAGCATCAGCTTAATGAATAAATATAACATCATTTGTTAACTGAAGGCTTGCAGTTGTTTACTCTTGTAATACATAGCTGAAAACTGCTCATAAATCAAATTCTATTAAACTGTCAATTAATTTAAAAGAAATGGGATCTTCAAAATCTGCTAAATTTCCATGTGATTACGTTAAAATGGAAAGCTTAATTGAATTCTTTCTGCTGTTACCATACAGCCCACAAGGGTGTTCTTTTAGTTTGAGTACCTTGTAATTCTTGTACTAGTACTATTAGAAACTATCATTAGAGACTGTTCATGTAAAATTTTCATTAAAAAAACATAATGTGTTGCTAAAAATTCTATTAAACATCAGACACAGAAAGGAAATGCACTACAAAAATCCCTCAGTTAAGGGAAGGCTTATCCTAAGCTCCATGACTACTCAAAAACTGAGACTGCAGCAGGAGGTGGTGGTGTAATCTTCCAGATTTGAAGAAATGTGATTCTGAAGTTATAATTTTTGCCCATAAAGTATTTCTCGTAACTGCAGAATTAGTAGCTCTAAAGCTGAATGTGAAAATCATATTTGTACACCAGGATAAAGGTTAAAACACCAAGTTATTGGAAGCATGACCTAAGTTGATCTTCAAAGAAATGGTCATAGAACTCTCACACACACACACATTTTCAGAACCGCTTGTCCCATACAGGGTCATGGGGAACCAGAGCCTACCCGGCAACACAGGGCATAAGGCCAGGGGGGAGGGGACACACCCAGGATGGGACGCTAGTCCGTCGCAAGGCACCCCAAGCAGGACTTGAACCCCAGACCCACTGGCAAGCAGGACCTGGTCTAACCCACTGCTCCACCGCACCCCCTGTGGTTGTAGAACTCATTTTGTTTAAAGACTTCTATAAAGTGGTTCAATTTCAATATAATTTTTTGCTAATATAGTGAAGGTTAATTTTTTCAGCAACATTAAGGTTTACAAGTAAAAAAAATAGGGAGCTGATTTTATAATAGTAATTTACATAAATCAAAGCCTGTTTGATAGCAAGCAGCTATATGCTATTGTGGTACACACACACACACACACACACACACACTGGCTGAAGCTGCTTGTCCTGAACAGGGTCACAGCAATGTGATGTGCCCCCCCCAGGACAGGATGCCAGCCCATCACAAGGCACCCCAAGCAGGACTCAAACCTTAGACCTGCCCGAGAGCAGGACCTGGCCAAACCTGCAGCACCACCACATCCTCTTTGCTGTCATGGTAAATATTCAAAAATAGTTATGACTTCCATTCGTTTTCTGCTTGTCGTCCATCATCAATAAGTTTGTTTCTATTTTATAACAAACATTAAATGCTAGTGGATTATCTTTGTTTTCTTAAAACAGTGTGCAACATATTATCAGCACACTAACAGAGGATCTCTAAGATAAACATGGACACCAAAAGGGTTAAAGTAATTTAGAAAATTAATTGAGTGCTAAATTGCACATCTGTTTCCTGTCTGTTTGCTAGTAGTGCTCCATTGAAATAAATTCTACCTGGCAGGCCCAAACAACACACACACGTACGCACGCACACACACATACACACACTCTTTCCACTAACATCCTTAGGTATTTTTATGAAGATTAGTCCTATTGACATATGTAGGATAAGTAGCAGTGATCATTTTGTTTCCACAATATCAACAGTGCTTCCGCTTGATGAGTTATGATCTGCCCATCCAATGCAAGGGCTTCTATGGGATATGAAATCTACACTACATACTCCACATCCAGAAACCTTTCTGAACAAATCGCTTGGAAACAATTTTCTTTTGTAAACTGTGTTCTTAAATTAATCAACTTGTCCAAAATGATTAATGAAATGAGTATAACTATGGATACTTAATGCGTGTGCAAAATGACTTGAAAATGTTAAAATATATATTTTTTAATAGACAATAAATGACTTTTTTTAGCAAGTTTACAAGATTAAATAACAGCATTACATTTACATGTACTTGATAAAATACGTAATTTCTTATATGATTAGATTATGGAAGATGAGGTTAATATTTTTGATTCACATACTGTGAAGCCATATTTAAAATATCTTAAATGAAAATAAAATACCTCTGGATGAGATATTTAAAATAGCTAAAATGAAAATAAAATATTTCTGGAAATGGAACGTACAACATGATCACACAGCCTTGATTTGTTTGACTTTGCTTCAGCTCTGTGAAGATCCCACTTCACAGCTGTCCGGGAGACAGAATTACTACATCTGTTTTAGTCGAGATAAGTGACAGCGCATAGATTCATCTGCGGCTGGAATGGGAGGCGTCCATCTTCAGCTCGTCACCATCACAACTGCAACAGTAGTGCTGAGAGGCATGTTCACCTTCCTTGCAGAAGTACTGGGTGTGACAGTGATATAACCTTTCTGAAATCTGACAGTTAATTTTAGAGCCCTGGCTCCAGCTTGATCTATTCCCATCTTGAAAACCTCAGTAAGAGACATAACACAATATTCAGCTGTAATTACTTTCCATTCCTTCGACTGCTCTGTGCAGAGGTCTGGTCTTTCAGGCTTAAAGAACTGCTACAAAGACTGTCAAAGTACAACAACAACTGTATATCAGTCCTATTAATTAAAACGCCCCTGGTTATATATTTATGATACTTTAATCTGTCATAATGTTAATAGTCCCTGGTTATTCATTTATGATACTTCAATCTGTCATAATGTTTCCAACGATGCTCATTTATTGAAACGTCTAATGAAATCTTCCACTATCCGAGACTCACTGTACCTGAATAATCCGTTTACAGTGCAGGCCTTCTGCATTAACATCTGTTGTTGTATCATCTACTTTGACATCTGTTACTTTATCACCTTGCTCAATTTCTCAAAAAAGGAGCACATATAAAAGGCAGGTAAATTGTTCTTCAACAGAGAGCCTTGACAAGACAAGACCATTTTGCTTTTCTGATAAGGCTGAACAAAAAGAATTAGTTTGTGTACGTAATAGTTTTAGGTTTACAAAAGGGTACGCTGGTCTTTATACAACAGACTAAATCTGACATTTGTCCCAGAGGCCAGTTTTGCTCCCTTTAAGGCTATTGAATTATCAACAGCTGAACAAGCTGCAACTGTAACATGCCATTACTAATGAAATAAAAGTGGTGAAATAGAGGGCTAATTTGTTTCAGTAAATATTTGCACCGCAGTTTCTCAAGGAGTTAGCAAACAGTGAAGTGGTCTCTAAACCCTCTTGGTGGAAGGGGTTGAAAGCAAAATGAATTAATCAAGAGACAAGAGCACCACAGACTCATGGTGGGAAAGTCAGTAAAATTTATTATACCCAAAATAATTGAAGCATCTTATATTCAGTTGCATATGTTCTGATTTGATTGGATATTTTCCCCAGCTAAAAAACAAAAAAGATTACTTATCTTTAAAAATTATTATTTGGAGCTCTCTTTCAAATCCAGCAAGGGACAAAGTGACATAGTGCAGTGGGTAGGGCTGTTATTTCACAGCTCCAGCATGTGCCCTGCTTCAAGCGCTGTGTTTCCAGGATTAGCTCCAAAGCACCATGACTTAAACTGAGCAAGTGGATATTGATAATGAATGAAGGACGAATGAATGTAACAAATACACTAATTTTGGGTATACTCCTAATAATGACATAAACAATTGAGCAAAATATTACATTAAAATAATTTTGTTTCTCTGAAACCATTTGTTTTGAATCAATATTATTGTTGCTAAAGGCATCATCCTGAATTTGGTCAAAAAATACAAAAAAAACAAGTACTACACTGTAAAGCAAAGCATAAAATATAACACTAATTCAGCGTTGCCTTATTGTCACTGCTAGATTCATTTGATGAGCATTGCAAAATAATCTATGTTATTGTAACAGCAGATGCATCAGTAGCTTGCTCCCCTCTCTTCCATCCCTCTATCCATCTAATGCCCCCGGAAATCAATTCCACACAGGCATGGTTCTGCGAGCCGGAGCCAGACGATGTCACCAGTTTGTCAGCGCTGTTTTCAGCATTACCCCCCTCACCCCCCACAGTCTCCATCAGTCATAGCAAGGCGGTGGGGATGGTGACTACGACAGAGCACCTGTTCATCTCTGCAGGCTATTTTTGTGGAGGGGCACGTAAGGAATCAGTGGTGCCTTGTCTGGATTGCCACATCGTCTTTTTTCTCCTTCTTTCTTTTTTCCTGGGCTTCGTCTGTCTGCGTTCCTGCCTGTTTTGTCAGCCACATCGATCGGGCTTTCTGAATGAACCTGTCGCCACAAGCAGAAGGCAGCACGGGAAAATAATGAAGTGTTCAGAAAAGGGGGGGCTGGGGGGAACATTGGTTTGGGCCAGACATACTCGGTCTGACCAGCAGTTCATAGAAAGCTACACTCTGTGGGAGTTTTCATCAGCTGGCCAACACCACTGACAACCCTATGACACCCACAGTCTGGTTATTGTCATTAGCTGAAGCCATCACTGCAATACAAGAGACTTGGTGTCATCTGAAAGGAGAAGCATACAGTACCTCTACGTCTATGAAGTGCATGGAGTTAATGTGCTCTTACTTATATTTCCATTTATTCATTTAGCAGACGCTTTTCTCCAAAGCGACATGCATCTCAGAGAACAGTACCAAAATTACCTTACACCAAAAAAAAAAAACAAGGACAGTGATAGTTATGACTGTTTTGAAATTATCCTTCAGCTTTATTTAGTTGTGTAAACAAATTTTGCAAGGTTATGTTCAGACATGTCAGAGTTAAACGTAACAAAGGTGAAGTAAGATTGGGTAGAGCCGCACAAATTGGGCCAAAAAGGAGGAAAAACATATTTGTCTGTTTCTTGACATGTTTCAGTTTTTCCGCAACATGTCTTGCTTTTCTCCATCCATTGGATTTGTGGCCCAAGCTCAACAAATTTAAAGCAGTTTATATTTGTTAGGGTGTCCAAGATTAAGTTGCCAAAGCACAATATGGAGACAATCTCATTTCACTCCCCTCAAATCAAGCACTGCCTGAGGAAGGTGAAATGAAAGCTTTTCCCAAGCTGCCAGTCTGCAGCTAGAGCAGAAAATCCCTGAACGCTAGCCTGGTTTCTGGTTTCTGCTGGTTCTTTATCTATGGAGCCAGGTCTAACACCATATGCTAGTGATCATTTCTTTGGATGCCCCCTTGTCATTTGTGTCTGCATGAATTTACTATGAGCTGAAAATGTCATTATGTCAGTTTACATTCTCTCACAGGCTGTAGCATTCAGACATGTGCCAGACACATTTAATTTGCATAACACACTTCAGTACGTTTCACAAAAAAACATTTCAAAACTGAACAGAACTGGCACACCATTGTATTTTTTTTCTATAAGCAATATGTGCATTTTACAAGCACAAATAGAGTATTTCTCTCAGCATTGAGTACCATATTATTTTAATCAATGCCTTACATAGTTAGGCCTGCAGAACTAAGCTACATGCCATTATTACCCATCTGTCTATATTTCTTTTTACATTTATTCATTTCAGCTGATGCTTTTCTCGAAAGTAACTTAAAATTACTTACCTGTTTTTACAGCTGAGTAATTTTTACTGGAGCAATTCATGGTAAGTGCCTTACTGAAGGGTACTAGAGCAAAACATGGAATTCAGACCTGGGTTTTCTGAGTCAAACGGCAACAGCTCTAACTATTATACCAACTGCTTTTACTTGAGTATTTCAGCGTAGGTACATTGCTCAAGAATACTAAAATCCCTTAACAGAAGAGATGGCCTGACATAGATTTCATCTGCTTAGGCAGCCCTGTTACTTGTCCTGGCTTCCTGTTTAGCATGTACAGGTTTATTGCATTTACAGTTTCCTTGTGTGATTTGCTCACAGTTCAAAACTGCAGGCAGCACTCAAAGGAAACCCCAATTTGATGGGACAGCAAAACAGGAATTTCCTTATAAAAGTGTCCACACAGCAAAACTTCTAAGGTGCTTTTCCTGACGAGAGCATAAAAAGGGCTGAAGACCTTTAATCTGTTAACTCTTGTGAAGGGTGAAACAGAGTAAACAGAGTAAAATGCTTGTTAGCTGATGCTCTTTTTCCACTTATGGATAAATAATTCTGTTGCCATTGGTGACACTGATGACCATGAAATGCTTAACATCCAGTTGAATGTTGCTCGATAAACATGTACAGTACGTGTTTGTTTTGTTTAATAATGTTTAATAATTTCTCTAATAATGGAAAACCCTATATATAGCTACTCGTGTAATGTATTACTGGTTTATATTGTGGTATGAGACTGTTTGATGACTGTACTCAACAATCACGCTTTCGTATCCAAGTCTCTCTTTCTGTTGAAGTAATGCACTCCTTGCATTTCTTTCTGAGAGGTACTTCACTTTGGGAAAAAGTATCTGGTAAATGAATAAATGAAAATGTACAAGTAAATGTGAATGAAGGAAGACCACCATCATAATAAAGATTCATTTTATTCTAATAAACACATAAAATTGTTAATCAGAGCTAAATATCTTTTTACATCTGAACACTCAAAATTAAGTTTGGAAGGATTGTTACACCTTTCCTTCTCTTTTGTGCTGGTGAATAATAGTTGCCTTGCAGGAGAGTTTCTCAAGTTGAGGAAGAACACCAGTGCGTTGTGGTTTGACAGCTACTCGTTGCTAATCGCAAAAATTTAGCGTCTAGATCGCTTCACGTGCCACTAATTCAATACCCCGTGTGTCACTTTCTCTATTAGAATATGTAAATTCCTGACATCAAAACAGACATCCCGTCTCTTCCTCCTCACACAATAGAAAAAGTTGAATAATGTGCTGAAGCAACATGAGAGACAGAAAGGAAGAAAAATGATGCGACGAAACACATTCAAGGAAGCGTGACATTCTAGACATCTGAACACATTTTACGGTAAAAGCCATTTTTATCATTTTTTTAAATAAAAATTATATTTTCAGTTCAGATATGCCTACAGGTAGATGTCAGGATTCAGATTTTTTTTTTCTTAACAGTAAGACTAACACAGGACATTTATATGATGCAGAAATAATATATTCATCTTCTGAACAATGAGAAAATTTATTTTTGAAAGGCAGCTTCGTGGTCTTTGAGGATATCCATCAATTTTCAGTAACAACTTGTCCAAATCAGGGCCACGGTGATCCAAAGCCTATCCCAGAAGCACTGGGTGCAAGGCTGGGGGGGGTACGTCCTGGATGGAATGCCAGTCCATTGCAGGGTAGCCACACAGATAGCCACTAATCCATTCACACATTGTGAGCAATTGAGAATCACCACTCCATCTGAATTGCATGTCTTTGGACTGTGAGAATAAACCCAGTCAGACATTAGGAAAACAAACAAACTCCACACAGACTAAGCAGGGATCAAACCCACATTCCCTCGCACCACCCAGGTGTTCTGAAGTGACAGCTCTACTCACTGTGTCATCGTGCCACCCTGAGTATTCTGTTTGTAAACAAATATACACAGGTTAACATTTACTTCCAAATCAACATTCACAGAGTAGTGCAAGCTGCTCACTTGTTCTAGTCTTAAGCACAACGGGATGCAGACAGAGTCCACTTACCCCATGTGACGGATATGTCAGCCACCCCCAGTCACCCGATATCGAAGATGTGTCAAGGAGATTCACTGCAAAACAGAAAGGACTGTGAGATCCCATTTGTTCACAGATTCCTCTGATATATGTGTACTGCAACGCCAGCAGCAGTAATATCCACCCACCCTTGACCTGGATAGCAAATCATTTTCAAGATAAAAAGTGGATGCCTCTCCAAAACTGGTCATCAGACTGGGTATCTCCAGCAAACCCTTAGATGTATCGTGTTGTATGTCAACTTGGGTCCATCGGCTCGGCACTTACAACATGATCTACAGGGAGTACAAAGGCTCTGCCCTGCTCCTTTACCTTTAATAAAGTGCTCTTGTTGGCCAGAAGAAATTTGCACCCACACTTCTGATGTGAAAAGTTCTGATTTTAAGAAAGTAAGACTTGACGAGCCAAAGATCTGCACTTTTGAAATCAGTGATACTTTTTCCAAACGTTGGAAATGCACACTTTTTCCATGAATCTGCAGTTCAATCTGTGAATATCTCATAATTGCAACTTAGTCTCATTTACTGACTTCTTGGAGGGTATTCTATTATGAGTTAAAAGTCTACGGTTTTTAATGAAGTTATATTGGATTTTTATGTTATTAATTAAATTTAAGTGCTGCAAGCACCTCTTCAGCAAAAGAAATGTGGCATATAGCCTTTGTTTTCCTGAAGAGAAAGTTTCTTTGTTTATTTTATGAAATCATTTTGTTTTAAAAAAATCTATTTAACATACACTAAACCCTTCATGTTCACACTTTATGAAAATGAAATATCCGTGAATGGATATTGTTATCCTGCCCTGCCATCATTGTAACAAATCATTAATTTCTATATTTATTTATAATAATAAGAAAGATGTGAAACATAATTAAAAAAAAATAAAAATTCCCCACTCGCCCCCTTTTTTGCGGGCGGTCTTACTCCTTCAAGCTCGGGTCCTCTACTAGAGGCCTGGGAGCTTGAGGGTTCTGCGCAGTATCTTAGCTGTTCCTAGGACTGCGCTCTTCTGGACAGAGATCTCGGATGTTCTTCCCGGGATCTGCCGGAGCCACTCTCCCAGCTTAGGGGTCACAGCCCCAAGTGTTCCGATTACCACGGGGACCACTGTTGCCTTCACCTTTCACATCTTTTATAGCTCCTCTCTCAGTCCTTGGTATTTCTCAAGCTTCTCATGTTCTTTCTTTCTGATGTTGCCATCGCTTGGGATGGTGACATCTATCACTACGGCTTTCTTCCTCTGTTTGTCCACCACTACTATGTCCGGTTGGTTAGCCATTACCAGTTTGTCAGTCTGGATCTGGAAGTCCCACAGGATCTTGGCTTGGTCATTCTCGACCACCCTTGGGGGTGTATCCCACTTTGATCCTGGGACTTCCAGCCCATACTCGGCACAGATGTTCCTGTACACTATGCCAGCCACTTGGTTATGGCGTTCCATGTATGCCCTGCCCGCTAGCATCTTACACCCTGCTGTTATGTGCTGGATTGCCTCAGGGGTATCTTTGCACAGCCTGCACCTGGGGTCCTGCCTGGTGTGGTAGACCCCGACCTCTATTGATCTTGTACTTAGAGTTTGTTCCTGTGCTGCTATGATTAGTGCCTCTGTGCTGTTTTTCAGTCCAGCTTTGTCCAGCCACTGGTATAATTTTTCAATATCAGCCACTTCTTCAATATATGTAAATATATATATACGCACACACACACACACACACACACATACACACACACACACACATTTTCAGAACCGCTTGTCCCATACGAAGTCACGGGGAACCGGAGCCTACCCGTATATATATATATATATATATATATATTTTACCTCCATTCCAAATGTAGACTGGACAAAAATACATGTCATTATCCAGTTTTGAGATATTCAGTTTGTTTTATTATGGTGTACATTATGGTATTAAAAAAAAATCTCCCTCTCACCCCCACATGGGGTGCTGTGTGTGTCCTCCTCAAGCTTGGGTCCTCTACCAGATGTCTTGGAGTTTGAGGGTTCTGCATGGTATCTTAACTGTTCCTAGGACTGTACTCTTCTGGACAGAGACTTCAGATGTTGCTCCTAGAATCTGGTGGAGTCACTCTCCCATTTTGGGGGTCACAACCCCAGTGCTCCTATTACTACTGGGACCGCTCTGGACTTCACCTTCCACATCCGTTCAAATTCTTCCTTCAGTCCTTGGTACTTCTGGATCTTCTCACACTCTTTCTTTCTGATATTGCCATCATTTTGGATTGCCACATCTTCTCCTCCTTGTCGACCACCAACTGCTTGTTAGTCTGGCACTTGAAGTCCCACAGGACCTTAGTTCTGCTGTGTTCAACCACCTCTGGTGGTGTCACCATTTGGACTTGGGGACTTCCAGTCCATATTCTGCACAAATATTCCTGTACACTATCCCAGCCACTTGGTTATGCCTGTCAGTGTACACTGTCCCAGCTTACATCTTACACCCTGCTACTATGTGCTGGACTGTTTCAGGAGCACCTTTGCACAGCCTTGGGTCCAGTCTGCTATGGTAGACTCCAGCCTCTATGGATCTGTTACTTAGAGCATGTTCTTGTGCTGCCATGATCACAGCCTCTGAGCTGTCCTTCAGACCAGACAATTTATATATTTATATATACATATATATACACACACACACACACACACACACACACACACACACACACACACACACACACACACACAAACACACACAAACACACGGTCTGAACCGCTTATCCCATTCAGGGTTGCGGGTAACCAGAGCCTAACCCGGCAACACAGGGCATAAGGCTGGAGGAGGAGGGAACACACCCAGGATGGAACACCAGTCCATTGTAAGACACCCTAAGAGGGACTTGAACCCCAGACCCATGGGAGAGCAGGACTTGGTCCAACCCACTGTGCCACTGTACCCCCAATTTATATATAACTTTTTGTATAAACAATAGAGATAAATAAATACATACATACATATATAAGGTATAAAATTCACACACACCCACATATATATACACATATAGTATACGGCTGGTAGTATAGTGGTTAGAGCTGGTGAAAGCAAAGTTTCCAGTTTTAAATCCTACCTCCAGCTGCCATACCCTTCAATATGGGACCTAGCCTAAATCACTATAGTAAGATGTCCCTGCTCTATAAACATGTAAATAACCGTAATTACAATTATATAATTGTAACTGTAGCTTAACATTGTAAGTTGCTTTAGAGAGAAGTTTGTATGTGTGTGTGATTATGTATAGATGTATTATGGGAATATATACACACACACGCACACACATTTACTGAACCGCTTGTCCCATACGGGGTCACGGGGAACCGGAGCCTACCCGGCAACACAGGGCATAAGGTCAGAGGGGGAGGGGACACACCCAGGACGGGACGCCAGTCCGTCGCAAGGCACCCCAAGCGGGACTCGAACCCCAGACCCACTGGAGAGCAGGACCCGGTCCAACCCACTGCACCACCGCACCACCACACCACCACACCCCCTATGGGAATATATAATATGTGTATTATGGGAAACATTCATGAAGACTCACCACTCTGTAACTCATCCACTGTGCCGGTTGTTAGCTAGTTTCTGGTAACAGTAGATGTATATTTGCACGTTTGTGTCTGTATGTGCGACTCTTTCAGTGAGTCACTGTATATTTATGAATCCTTTGCTTTCACTGCCAGTCTAAGGTCTCATTCTCTGGTGAAATTGATGCTGATGGGAATCTAATTGCTTGTGATTGATCAGCTTTCAAAGCCTCTGCAGCTTTGAAGGCCTTGATTTGAAGATCAATAACTTAATTAGCTCTAAAGTACAACAGAGATACAGATCACCAGCCACTGCAAGAGGTAGTGGTTTTGCAGGTCGGCAACCTTCAGTCTGACAAGTTAAACGCGATGAAAAGCTCCGAACCTAAAAATTTCAGCTTCTTTTCTTACCCCGCCTCCTTCATTTAATTTATCAATAATGTGTGACTTATCCTGGAAAGCGCCAAGGTGACTTAGCAGTGAAGCCTGTGTAGTGGAGGGGCTAAGTGATTTATCGCCACGTTGTCACTGAGGCTCAGCCCATGTCATGCTGAGTTCCCTTAATGGATCAATTCCAGCCCGTCGTTTCCCCCACCTTTATCCAAGACAGCCGTTTCCCACTCTCCCCTCCGTCTGCGGCCGGCGCTGATGCCTGACAGGACGGGACCGGTGACAGATGAGTGTCTTCTCCACCTGGCCGGCTAAGCTAGATTCCAGCAGAACGGCATGTCACTCGCCTCAATGAGGCGCATTAACCTGACCCACTTTCCCAGACCTTGGTATGGGGGGAGCTCTTTTAAATTCATTGCAGGACATTCAACAGAAAAATGACTAACTTGGGATAACAGACACAAAAAGGCGGGACTGTGAAAAACGAAGGGCCGCTGAGACACTGCGGGACCTCTGTGGGGCGTGGACTGAACGGTACGTTTGATTACCATATAAACCCAGACGCTGCATGGCTCGCCATCCTCGAACTGAAGAAAGGCAGCTTTCGCAAACATTTTTTGCCAAACATAATGATGGATGAAGGTGTGATCTTGTAGATAAAGTGTCTTATGGTATTCCCATCCAGACAAGCACTTCAAACTCAGATCATTTATACACTTAACGTTAGTGATACACACACACCATCTGAAACCACTTGTCCCATACGGGGTCGCAGCAAGCCAGAGCCTAACCCGGCAACACAGGGCATGAGGCTGGAGGGGGAGGTGACACACCCAGGACGGGATGCCAGTCCGTCACAAGGCACCCCAAGCAGGACTCGAACCCCAGACCTACCAGAGAGCAGGACTCAGCCAAACCCACTGCACCACTGCACCACCCACACATTAGTGATAGATCATCTGAAAACATCTACCTTGTTTTTGTCACTGTATGTACATACTGTATGTACATATGTTATATTTTTGCATGTATACTGTCTATTGTATGTTGCTGGATCCATGTGGAATTTCCCTGTGGGATTAATAAAGTTTCAACCATTTGTTCAATTGCTGAAAACCTTCATCCCAGGCTTAATCACTTTAGTATGTCTGACTTAATTACTGGAGACCAAAAATTTAGAGGAAAAAAGTTTGCAACATTCACATTAGCTCTGTAGAGTAGAGTGATCTTACAATAGCCCAGTTCACAAAGTAAAAATGACTGGGGGAAGTGCTATATCAACGCTAAGGAATCATTCTGAACGTCTTGTCAGGAAGACCACTTGTCCAAAAGGGTTCTTTGTTCCTTAGCTGGGCTGTCACTTCAACCTGAGTCTGTTCGACCTCTAGGACTTGTCTTGTCATACTAATTTGGGATGGAGTGCAAGTACAGGTGAGGGCAGAGGGTCACGGAGCAGGGACAGATGACAGCACCCACTCTCCCCCGACTGTCACACTGCTCTCCCAAGCTCTTCCCTCTGGGGCGTAATTCCTCCTACTGCTTCGGAACGAGAAAGAGGGACCTTGCACTCGATCAAGGTTAAGTACAAAGATTTGGTTACAATAGATTCAAAACAACCATTTTAAAGGTATACTATGTAGTTTTGTAAATAAAACATTTTATGGCAGTTCGTGAAGTCCTAGGAAAATAATTACGTTGGGAAAAATAAGGCCTATATGAAATCCTTACTGCTCCATTTTAATTTCTTAAACCATGTCTAAATTTGTTTCACTATGTTCATGTTTGCTATTAAATAACCTATAATTTGAAATATTTAAATTAAGCATTATAGTGTATTTATCTTCCTTTCTACATACTTGTCATCCTTAACCTGTCTCCAAGGAACCTTAAAACTAAAGACAAATACAAAATCTTTTTTTTTCCTCAGGACATGGGATCCTAATTTCCTTTAATGTGATAAAATGTACTGGAATGGCCATGTCTCAAATACAATTTGCATGTCTCAGTTTCCACCGGTTTTGCCTAATGTGCTGTGAAAAGATTGATGCATTAAAGACAGTCGTACCTTCATAATTAATTGTGTCTGATTGGTGTTTCAGAGGCCCCCTGTGGAACAGACCTGGGGGCTATTTATTGGCTGTGACACTTGCACATCCTACACACACACACACACACACACACACACACACACACACACACAGAGCAATTTCTTTATTTCCTTTCAGCATAGCTAATTCTGTTTTTTTCTCCCCCTTTTTCTTTTAACTGACACTATTTTCCTTTCACTAGTCAGTCTTAGCATCCACAGACAGATCATTTGCATTTGTTTAAATAATGTGTTTAGTATAGGTTACAAAAGAAAATGTGTTTAGTGTTTGTGTAAAATGTAAGATATCTCTGAAAATGGGAATTAACATTTTCTTTAAAGAAATGAGGAAGAGTATTGAAAGAAATTTATTAAAATTACTCAGATATATTCTTATATTGTTTGTCTGTTTTTTTAACAAAATACTGTTTATGATATGAACTTAGATATGTACTATATACTGAACAAGATGTATATGTCCAATGTACAGTACAGGAACTATATAGAGACAATGAAACAGAATTTAAAATAATAATTCCTCTGGTTACAAATTAATACTTACTGAAACAACGCTAATAATTTCATTTATTTGGAGAAGAAATGACAAAAAAAAATCACAAATATTGAATATATCCATATATCTCTTTAATTTGGAATACAATAGGTGTGGTATACCAAAGGGCATCTGCCTGGTGACAGCAACAGATAATTGAATAATTTGATTTTAACAGCACAATTTTCTGGATCATATGAAAAAAGGTGTCATAGACTTTTCCTAATACAATTTATTAACTGGGCTTAAGCTTGATCTGATGCCATGTTGCCTACAGGAAGATTTTTAAAATATCTGCAGTATTCCCAGGTGGGTGACAACACGCTGCAGCAATGAATTTGTTAGTAGTTGTCTTATAAGACTGAAGAATATTTTGACTTTGAAAAAATCGTACACAATCATTCTGGATTATTTCTGGCATTATATTAAGACTTATTAGTTCAGTTTTTTTGTCTTTTTTTTGTGAAATAACAAGGCATTCATTTTTTTTCTCATTAAGCTGTGTTATGGCTGTCAATATTTGCCTGAATAGATCTATATAACAATGCATTAACAATTACAAGTTTACTTTACTCAGTAATCATTACACAAATATCCATTATTACACTGTGGAAATCATAATAACAATAAGTGGGAACAGCTAGATATGGTGAATAGCAACTCTAATTTTGGGTATGAGATATCGTACAGCACATGAAAAACAACAAAAGAAAATTCTTTATTTTTCCAAACATGTTTGTCCTTGAGAATGTCAACATGAGTCACTTAATCAAATACCCCCCCCCCCCAGTCACCCATATTTGGTCTCTATACATAAATTTATACGATAAAATGAAGTAGTCACCACACATGTGCACTATGTATGTGTCTAAAATTGTTAGCAGTGTTTAGTCCCATGGGGAGTTGTTACAGTATTTTAAACAATGCTGACAAATACTTTATGTAAAATTTGTGTTCCTATGTAATCCTTGGGGACGAGGTAACCTAGAAATTTGTCCAGGGGATCTTGAAAAGGACAGAAAATTATTCAATGTTCTGCTGTCTCTGAATTGTCCTTGCAAGCTCTAAGAAAATGGGCACAGAGTGGTTCAGATAGGATGACCTGCAAAGTCCTGAGATTTGAAAAACCATCCCAAGGTAATGACAGTGCTCACTTCTCACCTACTGTTGTTGTGGTAGACAAGGTTATGAACTCTGTAAATCTCTTTTAGTTTAATCAAGATGATCAAATAAAATATGAATTAAGAATTAGATAATAAAATGTCAGTGTCACTAATTTTGCATTAAATGAGAAGATATGAGTGATTAATATCAGTCTAGAGACACTGAAATTCTAAAGGTCAGACTTCAGATGTTGAATATACTAATTAAAAGGGTTTTACGTGTTTTCATTTCATATAACTGACTACTTGTAATTTTAAGAATAATGGAAATATAGAGCACCTTACAAGATAAGATGTAATGTATTATTTTCTATTTTTCTTGGAGATCTGTGTTGCATTGGGGAAAAGCATCTGCTGAATGAATGAATGTAAATTCAAATTGTAAGAGCAAAACTATTAGTAGCACTTTAATATGTAAAACCCCCATAACTTGAAATGATTATTTTTAAGTGTTAGCATTTATTTTTCACAAAGAGTGTTATCAAAAAAAAGAGACCATTTAAAAGAGCAGTTAAAAACAAACCAGTGAATTTATGTTCATAGGCAAAGATCCCATTTTCAGGAAATTACTTTCATTGTCCAATCCTACCAATAATTTATATCAATAACCTAGGTCACAGGCTGCGCAATGACAAACTTTCTCTGTTGCCAATGATATCGGCATTGATTCATGTGCTGCCAGAATGGATCAGGCTTTCAAAAACCTGCAATTAGCCTTTGATTCTATGCAGGTTAATCTTTGTCATTTATAACTTGTTGCTGACAATATGCAGAAAGTGATAAATTAATGTTACTTCCAAGGTCAAGTTACCAAATATAAAAAATGTGCTAGAAAGGCTTCTCAACAAAAATTAAGTTTTGTCATTTGGTAATTTGTATCCTGCTATATTTTCGTATTGTTTCATTTTGTCTTGAAAATAATGTCCATTAGCACTTCCCTTTTGTTATCTAAATTCAACTAAACTAAAGTGACTAATACACAAAAAGTACTCCAGTAAAATTTGCTTCCCATAAGCAAGTATGATACCCTCACGAAACTTTTTTTTATTATTTATTTATTTATTTATTTTTTACAATGATGAGATGTAAATCACTTCATCTTTTCTGTGATTTGGCTGCCATCCACTAGCCTTTCTGAAATGGAGTTTAGATTAAATATCTGATTATTATATCTGAAATATGTACTTCAAATGCAGGAAACTTATTAACATTATTTTTTTCATATGCATTATTGGATATTTCATTACATTTTCGCTTTTATGATATTTTGAAATCATTATTAAAAACAACAAGTTCATAAGAAAAAACATTGTTGTCTCAAACTTCCCTGATACTGATCTACCACAAAGTTCTGCCTACAATATCATTTTATTACATTTTGAAATGATCATATTCATATTTTCTTTATTCTATCTGACAATTTTTACAGGATTAATCACTATCAAAGAATCAGTGCAGCACATAAGTCATTCATAAAAATGGAAAAGAATGACATCATTCATTTCTTTCAATGGAAAATTCTGAATTTATTCAGATTTTCTATGTGATCTGCTCACTTTTAATGTCTCATTTACATGCTTTGATTCTTCCAACTTTTTTGCTTTATAATATCTTTTCCAACATAGTCATAGAAGCTTCTGTGATTTTTGTATTCTACTGGAGCAGATACCATTATTGTACTAGCAAGTGCAAGATTAAAATTATTGTATATTTTATTATTTCAAGAGTTATTGCAAATTACTAGCAAGCGAGCGGTTCTGTTACAATTTTTATATGTTGTAGCACAAATACCACCTGTTGTAAAACAGACCTCTTTTTCTACAGTATCTTCTTAGATTACAGTTTAAAGTATATAAGTGGGCATGTGTTTAATTTTTAATAGCTGTTAGTTTATACTTTATAGTTAATACTACCATGGTGTCATCATTAAATGTGACCATAACTTTTGGTAGTTTCCCACTGCTTTCATAAAGTACAAAAAGTATATTTCTGCAAGACAGTAAATACAAATAACAGTACTTTGTTGCATAAATAGTGGCCCACTGAGGATGAGGGATTTGTGAAGTGGTGGCCAGGTGGTTCACAGGGCTAATACTTCAGATGAAGTTCATGCCACAGTAACTGGCCATGATGTCAGTCATGGCTTTTCCATGGCAGAGCTTGTCAACAAATGCAGACCAATTTCAATAGCTTACCTGTGGCATTAATACTAATTATATTCAATAATAAGGTTATATTCTTTAATGTACTTTTTGTAAAACAGTACAGTTTACAGTAAAATGTACAACAAAAATGTACCAAAAAAAAAAACAACCAATAGCCTTAATATGACCATCAAAATGTGACATTTTGTACTTATTTACCCTGCTTCGCAAGGTTCCAATACAATCTCATGTGGGTGACAGAGGAAAGCTGCCATAACCAATATGGTTTTTAACAATAATTCAGTGAGTGCAAGAAAGCATAACAGCAGTCAAAACTGTTAACTGGTTGAACTTGCCCATTCTTGATCTGGTCCTTACTGTAAATGAAACAACACTGCAAGGCAAAAAGTGAAAGAGTAAGGGAGATTTATGTATGGAAAAGGGTTGTCACTGTAATCCCTCTTTTTATAGTAAAATATCACATAGCTTATTAATGAACAATTTAACAGCACTTTCACTTTGTATTATGTCTACAGAAACATTTGTTTATTCTGTTTTTTTCTCAGATGGTAATGGAGATTGGAGGAAGCACACCGTCCTATACATTCATTTATGTGGCTGAGACAAGTAAGAAACAAGGAAGAAACGTCATAGGTCACTGTTAATGAGTAATTGTAAGCAGCTTAGTGTATCTACTATTGTAAGTCAGTCCGGACAAAGGTAAATCCTGAAGTGAAATGTCCATGGCCAATGAATGCTAAATGAATAAATGCAAATTCATTTGTGATTCAGTAAAATTCAAGAATTTGTCAAGGTCTATTTTTTAAGACACTACAAATGGAGGTTGGGATAGGATATATACACCATAATGTCTCGAGCGCAGGAAGTCACCTTGGACAAAGGCTTCAGCTAAAATAGTAGTTAATAAATATGAGAAAAGTACTAGAGGAAAGGATGCAAACATTATCACATTTGCTACCACTGTTTGCTTTTCAAACTCAGTGTTTGAAATGTTTGACATATTGCTAGGATTGGCCTTTACAGTGAAGATGCATGGAAGTGTAATCAAGTCAAGTTTGTCTGATATCAACCACATAACATGGTGTCCAAGGCAAGGGAAGAAAAAAGACAGATATATAGAATAGATAGTATAGATAGAAGTAGTTTGCCAGTGCCTTTTGCCATGCATGCCCAGAGAGTGCAAAAAAGGGAGAGACATACAAAGTCTACACAACCCCAACTGGACTCAAACCCTCAGCCCCCTGTGCAGCTCAACAATTTTGAGACACCAGCCTTACCCATTGCACCACCATGTCCCCCATACAGTTAATTGCTTTTTACCAAATTTCTCAACATGCTGCTGTAGCGCATGGAACATCAACCTGAGAGGACCAATGAGGCCTACTATGTGTCACTTGTTCATCACATAGAACAATGTTGCTTTCCACCTCTCCTGACTGGTTACTAAATTATTTGAAGTCAAGTGAAAAATGATGATACAAGTTCTCCCTCTCCTTTTTTCTGTCCAGTCGAGGATTTCTTCCCCGGAGGTGCTGGAGAGTTTATGATTACTGTCCACATGACCAGATGTCCCTCTTAGGCTGTAATAAATACTGATTGTCTGACAGGCACTGCAGAGGATTGCCAGGCATAGGTGTTCAGTGTGAGGAGATACTTCCTTCTTGTTTTGCAAGGGACATACAGCTCGAACTTGATAAGAATGTTTGGCATGGTCACAAAGAACAAGTTAACCAAATGCAGTTACCTGACAATGACTTTATTTCACAATGCATGACATTCCTTTGATTTTACGATGAAGTGTAAGTATTGTATATTTAAGCTTTATTCCCATTGTATTAAGCACTATAAATTTCTGAAAACTTGATTAGGTAAAATAAAGTAATAATGTACATGTTCAAGGTCTTGAGTAGGGGTTGCTCTTCAAGGGTCAGGTTTGATTAATTTAATTAATGTCAAATGCAATCAATTTTTAAAATTCAAATCTGTTCTGACAAGTGCAAATCATTCTGCAATACATCTTAACATTATAACATGCATGATATGGTACATATGCTTAACAACAGATATGTTACATTCAATGTATTTTGTATATAGAACAGTTTATATGTACCTTATAATATACATCCTTAATACAATTTCAGAAAATGGCACAGACACAGGCTTATATAACACTAGTGTAAATCAGGTTACGTTACATGGGTGGCACAGCAACAAGCTCTGCTGTCTCACAGCGCCTGGCTGGTGTGAGAGGACATGGGTTTGATCCCCGGTCAGTCTATGTGGAGTTTGTGTGTTTTCCCCATGTCTGCATGGGTTTTCTCTGGGTACTCTGGTTTCCTCCCACAGTCCAAAGACATGGTGTTCAGGTTCACCCATAGTGTGTGAGTGACAGAGAGAGTGTGTTTCACTGATGTATGAATGAGTGAACCATTGTAAGTAGTGTATCTAGCAGTGTAAGTCACCTTGGTGAATAAGGTGTGTGGGCTGACAACACTACAAAGAGTTCAGTGGAAGTCACTTTGGAGAAAAGCGTCTGCTAAATAAGTAAATATTAGAACTTAATTTCACTAGCTAACAATTTGTACGTTTTGATGTAAGTTGTTGATTTTTCTATATTTAACGTGTTTGAGCCGGAATGTGTCACTTGCAACACACCTTCAGTGGAATATGTCATTTCGGTGAACATGTTTCAGTCTGGAGCTGCATGTTAATTGTTTTGAAAACTTTAATTTGTTTGGACTAATCTGCTCCAGCAACTGAGGGAAACTGCGAGAGAAACAGCTTGAATTAAAAGATGATTAATACAATAAACTCAATCCCAGCATTACTATGCCTGATAAATACATAGCATTCATTCAAGGAAGTTGATGTTTTAAAAATAGACCTTTCCATTTTTATAATTCTGAAGCTACAGCATATTTCAGAAAACACACAAATGAACCAAACAGGTATATAAAAATGACTCACTGAAAACGCAGAAAAGTACATACGTGAAATAGGTGACTGAAACGAGTTTAAGGTTAAAAAAATTGTGTAAAAATACACAAAATGAAGGATAGAGGTTATTAATGTAGAGAAAAGACCCAGAAAGAGATTCATCTTAGAGACCTTTTTGCAGCACAATTCCATATGTCAGAAAATAGCACAAAAAGTCCAAGAAAGCTAATAATTGAGCTTAGCTGGAAGTTTCATCCTTCTAAAATACCCATCCAAAGTTACAAATGACTACAGAAATGGTCTATGCATCATAATTGTAGGACACCACAGTATGACTTTTTCACCCAGTTCCTACCTCCACAGCATGCAGATGTTAGATGCAAGATTAAGGTTGAGCGTGACGTTGAATACAGGACAGCAATAAATTCTCCTCCTTCTAGTAACAATCTCTATCTTAATGGGTTTCCTGCACCAGTCCAGATATATATTAAAACTCGAATGACTGGCAGAATGGAGAATAAGAGGCATGACCAGCTGAAAAAAAAATAATAAAGGGAAAATAAATATCAATAATAATCATCTGGAGCTGCCAGTGTTTGTTTTTAATATTCTGTTGTTTCTTACGACCCCGCCTTCACCACAATATCAGAATCATGTGCTCTTGAAACTGCAATGAGGTCTTTCTTTTTTTTTTATTTATTTATTTTTTTTTTATTAACGATATCTGGTGCCAAACACAGTACCAGTAAGGCAATTTCCCCTGTATGCAAGAGAGCTTTACATCATAAAGCACAGGGACACATTTGCCAACAGATATTTTTCAAACTTAGATATGGTGCTCCAGGACAAAACAGTTCTGCATTAGAAAAAATGTGAAGGCACTGACGACATAGCAGAGGTGTGTGCGTGTAGTGATGACAGGACCGTGGCTGGATTGCTGTTGTCTGAGGTGGGGTGTTGCAGCCGAACTCAACCTTGGTGTATTTGACTTTCTGTGGAATTTTCTCAGGGGTTTTTGAGGGAATATGAGTGGTGCCAGAGAAAACAGAGCCTGGCTTCCCCCGAGGAGGCGGGCAGAGCCGGGCAAACTGCCCCAGAGAGGAGCCGCACAGGAGCGCTCTCACAGCTTTGCGCCGGAGGGAAGCTTCGGCACGCAAAGCTATTTATAGTGCAGGCAAAAGCAGAGGTGATGTCGAGTGGCAATCCATTGACCCAACCCAGCAGGCCAGCCACTAGCTTATTTGCATATTCTGCTTCATTTGCATATGTTGTCCTTTCAAGCACCAAACAGGAAAACATGTCTAAATAACAGCTGCCAACTGGGGAATAACCATTACTGAATGAAGCCATTACAGGTGATGGGCATCTATGAAACAAGGACTGTATTTATATAACTGCTGTGCTCCTGTATGAAATTGTGGAGATGATGGTACTTAGACAGAGTTGTTTAGTGCACATTTGAGGACTCTCGACCAGAGGGCGTGAGTCCCTCTTCTAATCACTGATGGCACTGATGGCACTGATGGCACACAGCTGCCACACCTTAAGAGTCCCTTCATAGCTACCAAGCCAGGCAGTGACTGCACAGAAATAGACCTAGGCTATAAATCACCAAATGAACAAATAATTGTCAGAGATAAAAAAGAAATATCACGGAAAGGTACTATGTAACACAATACAAGTGGGAAATCATTTTACAAATGCTTGACTTGGATGTTTTGGAATAAAAGATGCTGGATTTTTTCTCCCTGTGTTCAAGAGAAAATTCAATCAATAATAAAAGTAATGAAGGAGAATATTTTGGTAGAGTCTGTAACTTTAATTTTCCTTTAGGTTTTTGTTTATAGAGTAAATTTCACAGCAAAGGGCATGTTTTGTGATTCATTTCCATCTCTCTATGCATTTGTTGTCTCTTTACATTTTTCATTTAGCTGGTTCTTTTCTCTAAGTGACTGACAGTATTAGTGTACCTATGGTTAATTACCCATTTAAGCAGCTGGATAATGTTACAAAAACAGTTTAGGGTAGGTTCCTTATCTAGGGGTGTGCGCCACCCTAAGGAGGGAACCAAACTTGTGACCTTTGGATACAAGGGCAAAAGCACTCACCACTACCCTACCAGCCATCCCCTGCTGGCTCTGCTCAGTTAAGCACTGAGATATGAGCAGGTAAACGAACAAGTAACAGATCTCCCTTTCCTCACCAACAGATTTCACCTCCTCCTGAGAAGTTCCAAGATTTTTCCATTTTTGAAAAGTAATGTCTTTCCAGCAGATCATTGGTTGACCTCTTGGTACTTGTCTCTTTTCAAGACTGTGTTCAGGGGTGAATTATAGTGGGAACCCAATACCAGTGTGCAATCCCTCACCCTTAGATTCTTCAGAATAGTGTTGACAGCTCTACCATATGGAAAATGCAATGGTAAGATGGCAATGGCACCTTCCTCATAACACTGAAGAAATCAGAGCATCCTGACTATGTGCCACAGTTCAAACATCTGGAAAACACCATGTAGCACCTTGATTAGACATACTTAAGAAGCCATGGTGGACTACAGCACCACCTGCTGTGACATGGAAGCACATCTGCCAGTCTAAGGAGCATATGTGCTCCTGGGATCTCCTTGAGGAGTTATGAATAAACCATGTGAAAGCCTTATAAGCTCAAAACGCCTTGGAAGCTGTATAATACAAAGACCTCACTGGATTCCCTTTACTTAGTGAAATTTCAGTTTCATCCATCACACCGTTTGGTTTTCCTTGCGTTCTTCAACCAGACAGCCCCACCATAACTTCACTGCATGTTTTGGTCTCCAAGACCAAATCATCTATTATATTATCACTGGCTGAAAGGTTGGACCCTGACCTGATTTAACCTGAAGATAGTACATAAACCAACGCATCCTGTAAGTATAACTCCTGTAAGAGGACACTACTGGAGCAGGGATCAGTGCCACCATTCTTTGTAGGAAGCCCTCTGAGGGTAGACCCATCATGGTGAGGTCAGGGGATTGCACCTTTTCAAGCACCACACCACAAAAAGATTCTATCTGTTCAGCAGTTACTCACAGACAACAGTCACACGTTTTCAACTATAAATCCTTATATCTTGTCTAGTAGAAAAAAACTCCATCTTTTCAGCATCCATCAAAGACATGTGTATCTCAAATTCACCTGGGACTGCACACCATGGTTTCACAATAAAGCTGCTGAGAGGCCATTCTTTTATTTCTTTTCCCATTTTTGTCCAATGTTAGACATGAAGAAATTGCAGCATTTCTCAGATTCATTATTGCTGTCTTTTATAATTGATAAATCAGGTAGACTATTTTTGCACACTGCAGACCAATATATAAATTACATGACAATTAGAGCTTTTTGTAAGTACTTTTCAAAGCTGTATTTCTGCAGTTTGCTAGTTGTCTTCAGAAATTGTTTTAAGGATCCACTAACAGCAGCTGGAACCTTGTGGTTAATTTGAAAACATGGAGGTATTTACTGGATACAGGAAAATGAGACAAAATGAGAGGGGTCTATGCGCTGTGTCCAAATTGGTGCTTATGTTTTCTTCTTTCCTGTCTTGGCAATGGGGGAGCAGACTTTGTCACGTCTGGTTAGACAAACAGATGCATGCGATACAGAAAACCACGTAAAGTACTCTGGATCTTATGACACATTATCTCTGCCTTGCAGCATGTGGCATGATAACTCGTGTTGAGTTTTAGGGGGAAAAACAGACAAGCTTGCTTTGAATTTTTAACTTTAAAGCTTAGAGTGACTCTGCTTGGCTGAGAAAAACAAATTTTCATACTGTTATCAATCATCAGGACATTAATGTTAGAAAATTTATATACAGGATTAATAAAGGATTTCTCCACAGGTTTGGCATGTGTGGAAGACATTGCGAGAGTGTTAGGTTGATCTTCTGAAGCAGTATTCCAGCACGGAGTAGTTTCAGCAAATATTTAATATGGAATGCTCTACTGAGCAGTGAATTCCAAGCCCAGTGGTCCATTCACTTTCTGCCGATCTACACCCTATGTGATTAGCAGCAGTTTCTTGAATGACACATGCCACTGGCCAAATCACTGGGTATAAGCTGATGTAATAGCCTGTAATAATCTACATAAAAATGTTGCACTTTTATTTTTCTTTCCTCTGTGATAGTTTCCTGCCAATGCATTAAAACATAAGGACTTTTATCTTTGAACTGAATGAGAGATTGTCCCCCACACTGATATTATTGTAGTGTGTCTGAGACAGTGTAATTTGCTTGTTTCACAAGTCATTCATGATATATTCAGCACATGACAACCAAATTTGAGTTGACTGAAACGTTTCTGGTTATTTATTTTGCTTGACAGCAGAAATAAAGAGAAATAGAAACAAAGAATATTTATATCTTGGTACCTCTATTATTAAGTTATGTCATGGTATTTATTATTATTATTATTAATATTATTATTATACCCACATTGTCGGAAATCGCTTGTCCCAAACGGGATCATGGCAAACCGGAGTCTAACCCAGCAACACAGAGCGCAAAGCTGGAGGGGGAGGGGACACACCCAGGATGGGACACCAGGCCATTGCAAGGCACCCCAAGTAGGACTCGAACCCCAGACCCACCAGAGAGCAGGCCCCAGTCAAACTTACTGCGTCACCATGCCCCCCATTCTTATTATTATTATTATTATTGCTGTTGTTGTTGCATTAAAGCATTAGACACTTATATTGTTTTTAATATTGAAACCACATGCCCACAGTGCACACTCTGTAAAGTTAATGATTACTTCAGCAACACATTACCATTTGTAATGATATCAGTGTACACCATCTGAGAAATAAGAGGCATTGTAATGGCCTGAGTAAAGCTATTCCATTGTGCAGAAGTGATGATGAACTCTCCTGGCACCCAGGATGGAGAGAGGCAGTTTTTGCTACTCGTTGATGCCTATGTCATTATGATGCAGGAAACTTCCCAGTGGATATGGTGTTCGCAGTCATATTCTTTTTGTCAAAATACTGTGGGCTGTATATTTTCCACTGACCCACTCACCTCAGAAGTTTACTTTCCTCTCCATTCTGCTTTCCTCCTCAATAAGCTCTTCCCATTGACAATTGTTCATCTTCCCTACTCTTCAATCCATCCTCTTCCCCAGTCTACCATCCACCCAAATACATTTTCCTCTGTGATCTGCTCTTCTCCCACGTTAACTTTACTTCCAGATCTACTCTCTTTCCCCATCCTCTGTGACTAATTCTCTTCCCCAGACTGCTCTCCACCCCAGTCCATTCCTCTGATTGAATCTCATCCCATTTCTTCTTTTTTCCAATTCACTCTACACCTTGATCTGCTCTCCTTCTTAATTTGCTGTCTTCCTTGATCCACTTTCCTGTTGACATTTCTTGCAAGGTTTGCCCTGTAAACCACATGCAACAGGCCTCCTCTGGGGTTCAGCCCAGGGAACTGAAAATCATATGTCAATTGTGAAAAATTCTAAAGCACTTTTTTTTGTATTCTGAAGCTGATGAAGTACAAGAGGCAGCAGGTACCAGTGGTTAAAAATGCTGCCATGTACCTTAAAGGTTGGCATTTAAACTGCTACTTTTGCCAGTTCTCTAAACCCTTAAGCAAGGTATTCACCCTGAACTGCTCCTGCAAAAAACCCAGCTATATAAATGGGTACACTGTGCTGAATTTGTGCTGATGAAGGGAAGCAGCTAGTACAGTGGTCACTTATTTCTACTAGAGGTTGTCAACTCATGTCCCATTCCCAGAGACCCAGCAATCACACCCTTGAAAAAAAGTGCTTTGTGTGCCAGTTTGGCATACCGCTTTTCTAAGAAAACAAAAGAAATAGACTCACCCATCCCTCAAATAACATAGTTAATTCATTCTGTGAAACCAACCCATGAAGCAAATTACCATTGTGAAGGAGTTTATTATTTCTTAAGGAAAAATCATAGATGAAAACATTTGACCAGAAAAAAAAAAATTGGGAAAGAAATTAAGCTTCTTGATCTCGACTCTTGAAGATTCATGGTGACAATGCTGAAGGTTGTTCTCTGTGGTTTCATGGTGAGGTTGGAGGTGTATAATGAATGTATAAAAGCAAAATTAAAAAGTGTTTTAAGTTGATTACATCAACATATTTTATTATATATAAGAATACAATAATAATTTCTACTATCTGTTTTTAACTTTTTTAACTTTTGCTCTCATTCTCAATTCATTCGCATCAGTAACCAATATTCACTTGTCCAGTGAATGGTCAGAATGGTTCTGAATCTGTCCAAGAAGCATATTGTGTGAGAGAGTGCATACTCTGAACAAACAGATTTTGATGAATTGACTAATGGATGTTTATGATACAAAGAAATGAGGATCACTGTTATATCGTTGACTCTGCAAAGCACATAAACTCTGCACTATCAAATGATCTTCACTAAATCACAAAAATTAATTTCCACTAATGTAAGTGCATTCATGTCACAAAAACTGTTTATGTGATTTAAATAACAGCGTAATATTTGAAGATTCATTTTTTTATAGAAAATATATTTCTAGTATCCTTGAGGTACTTATCCTGAACCACTCCAGTAAAAATTATGTGGCTGTATAAATTAGTTAATCATTGTAAGTTACATAGTAATAATAATAATAATAATAATAATGATGATGATGAATCTGTGATTTCAGTTGTTTTATATTTACATTGTTGAAAGATGGAAGATTACACTGTTGGACAGGATGAAGAAGACTCAGGGAAGGTGATTTTGCTTTTATTGTGGAATTTCTGTGTACACTTGGACTTGCGCGGACAGGTGGCCCTGGGGACATGGCTGGCTGAGACAAAGGTGCGTGGGGTTGGCAGTACAGGCACAGGGAGTCATGTGGGGTTGGCTTTTTTCTCTCTCACTGTCTCTCCTACTAAGTCAGGAGAATATTAAATAGACAGTTACCAATGGGTTTATTGTTCATCACTGCCTTTGGAGGATCCTGCACTTCCCACAGTGCTGTGCCATACTGGTTGTGGTTGTGATTGGTTCAGATTATCAGTGTGACAGTAACTCTCCAATGTTTCCTTGTGCTAAATAAAATTAAGTTTCTGTACATAGCTGAAATCATTTATTGAGTTTTGGTTGCACTTGATAGTTTAATGGTTAGAGCAGCTCCTTTGGCCCCAAAGGTTGCAAGCTCCATTCCCACCTCCAGCTGTAGATCCTTTGAGCAAGGTACTTATCCTTACGCCGGTAAAAATTACCCTGCTGTGTAAATGGGTAAATAATTGTAAGTACCCTAACATTATATGAGCTTTGGAGGAAATCATCAGCTAAACAAGTATTCTGTAACTTTTCAAAATGCTCCAGTGAGTATTTACTATGTGTTTACTTTGTTCTTATGTTGAATGACTGTTGTGAACTGATAACCTGAGATTTGAGTTGTGCTGTTGGGGCCACCTATGTGAGCTTGAGGGCATGCATGTGTGGTTGTACTGTCTGAAGCATCTTTGTCAAGATGGTAAGGAGGGCATGTATGAAGTAGAATGGCTGCATATTGGAATGAACCCATCATATTAAACACAATTTATGTCCTCATAAGAGATTTTTCATTGCGTGGGATCGCATTACATGAGTGCTGAGTATATTTACAATTATTTAATTCAAGAGAATTGTTTTGACTGAAACATTATGAGATTTAGGAAAGAACAAGAGCCAAAAGTTTATGAATTTACTCCCATATCCAAAAATTTAAGTGTAGATCATTATATGAAAATGGAAAACAGTGCCTTTATAAACATTCGTAGAAGTACTATGGCTTATAAACTTTTAGGATTATTGGCAATGGTTAGGTAGGAATTTCAGAATCATCGCTCCACAGGGGAGTTGCACTTTTATAATAATTTGAAAATAATATTCAATCCATGGCCAGTTAGAAAATTTAATGGATTTAGTTTCATTGTAAGCATTAATTTCCAAAGTAACTAACATATCTAATACAGTGAGATGAGTCATCTTAGGCTAAAGAGCTTGTTCAGGAGAACAGAAACACTTCTGGGACCTGAACATTCAGTCTTCCCATTGGAAGTTTTATTTCTTAGCCATTGCCTACAGACTGAAACCGCTAACTGAGACTGACACAGATCACATGTGTATTGTTTTACTCAGTAATCATCTACATCTCCCAGTGGGATATCATCCCCCTCTAGTTTACAGTGTGTACTGTGTCACTTGGTCTTGTATGACCTCAAAATTCAAAATTTTCCATTTTCAAACTTTGTGGGATTAAGATGAATCCAGAGGGCTCTCCTACAGAAGTACAGTTTGCAGAGTCAAGATCTGAAATAATGTTTCCAGTCAAATGAAGGGAGTTCTGCATCTTGTTGGATCAAAAGAAGCTAATATGTAATGTGAGGTGGCGAGCAATGTGCTGTGCCGACAGGGGTAGAATTCAGTTTTATCATCAGACTGAGACACTGCTCACTGACTGTCGGCACCATGCTTGTGGCTTCTTTGATTGACCAAAAGCCAGCTGGGCTGACTCATTAAAAGATGCTCAATTATTTTTCATCTTCTCTACTTGCCTTGTGTGCTTCCCGCTCCTGTCCATTCCTGATAGGATCTAAACAAGATTATTTTTATATCAGAATAAGGAAATCATAATAAACAACCAAATAAATAAATAAAAATCTCAAATAAGGCTTATTGCTGTTCCATGCCAACAGAAAATTATATAGTTTATTTGTTTCCACCAACTGCTATAAACTTGTTCCTTTTACTGAAGCTGAGAGCATCCTGGAATTTTTTTGATATATCACTCTGGGCTCTATCTTATTCTCGCTCTCACTCACACACACACACATACACACACTGACTAAAATCGCTTGTCCCAAGCAGGGTCGCGGTGAGCCGGAGCCTAACCCAGCAGAAGAAGGCATAAGGCAGGAGGGGGAGGGGACACACCGAGGATGGGACGCCAGTCCGTCACAAGGCACCCCAAGCAGGACTCGAACCACAGACCGACCAGAGAGTGGGAGCCGGCCAAACCCGCTGCACCAGTGCACCCCGTTGTCTTATTCAGTGGTAAAAAAAAATTACTATTAAACATACAATTAGAAGTAAATTGCTTCATACTGCAGCACATCTGTCATTCAGTGCAACAGAAAAATATGACTCTTGCTCAGGTTACTTTGTGATAGTAACAGGAAGTCTTTCTAAATTCAACCCAAAACTAGCCACTGCCCACTGCTAAGGTGCCTTGTGGGTGTCCACAGCTTTAATGACAGGCTATCTTGTACCTACCTGCCACTCAACAGTGAGGTGCAAGCTGCCTATATTGATTTGGCACATCTTATTCCACCAGTCTCCCAAGTAACAAGATTGCTCTCCCAATAAGAACTGACTCAAGGGCGAAGCACTGCTGATATAGATACCGGACCACAGTGACACTAAGGTCCAGTCAGGATGCAAAAAGTGATTTATCTTGTAGAGATATTTGCCAAACACTAAAAGGCAAAGTACAACATAATGCAACATTCTAATTTTTTTAAAAACACTCTTTGCACCAATCAGCCACAATATTAAAACCACCTGCCTAATATTGTGTAAGTTCCCGTCATGCTGCCAAAACAGCTCTGACCCATCGAGGCATGGACTCCACAATACCTCCGAAGGTGCCCTGTGGTATCTGGCGCCAAGACGTTAGCAGCAGATCCTTTAAGTCCTGTGAACTGCGAGGTGGAGCCTCCATGGATCAAACTTGTTTTTCCAGCACATTCCACAGATTCTGAATCGGATTGAGATCTGGGGAATTTGGAGACCAATTCAACTCCTTGAACTTTTGTCATGTTCCTCAAACCATTCCTGAACAATTTCTGTAGTATGGCAGGGCTCATTATCCTGCTTAAAGAGGCCACTGTCATCAAGGACTACCATTGCCATGAAGGGGTGTGCGTGGTCTTCAGCAATCTTTAGGGTGGTACGTGTCAAAGTAACATCCATATGAATGCCAGGACCCAAGGTTTCCCAGCAGAACATTGCCCAGAGCATCACACTGCCTCCACCGGCTTGCCTTCTTCCCATAGTGCATCCTGCTGCCATCTCTTCCAATTACATTTACATTTATTCATTTAGCAGACACTTTTCTCCAAAGGGACGTACATCTCATAGAAAATACAATGTGTGCATTTCATTGGCAGAAAGAGAGACATAGATGCAGACAAGTGATCCTTAAGTGCAGTTAGTTTGTTTCTTTCTACCAAATGAACCAATGTTCATCACACGAGTGGTTGCATAAAACTTTATCCAAATAGCCACGATTCCAAATCACCTTTCTAGTTTGGTCTTTTTTGAGATATACTGTAAATAAACATTTCCATTACATTCTCCTTACCTTTCCCCAGGTAAATGACACACACACCTGGCCGGCCACATGATCTAAAAGAAAACGTGATTCATCAGATCAGACCTCCTTCTTCCATTGCTCCATGGTCCAGTTCTGATGCTCACGTGCCCATTATAGGTGCTTACAGCAGGGGACAGGGGTCAGCATGGGAGCTCTGACCAGTCTGCAGCTATGCATCCCTATACACAGCAAGCTGCAATGCACTGTGTGTTCTCACATATTTATATCATGGCCAGTATTAAGGTTTTCAGCAATTTGTGCTACAGTAGCTCTTCTGTGGGATCGGACCAGATGGGTTAGCCTTCGCTCCCCACGCACATCAGTGAGCCTTGGGCACCCATGACCCTGTCGCTGGTTCACCGGTTATCCTTCCTTTGATCACTTTTGGTAGGATCTTTGGGTCGACGACTGGGTCAGAGCATCTCCAAAATGGTAAGACCTGCCATTTTGGAGATGCTCTGACCCAGTCGTCTAACCATCACAATCTGGCCATTGTCAAAGTCGTTCAGATCCTTACGCTTGCCCGTTTCCTGCTTTCAACACATCAAATTCAAGAAATGACTGTTCACTTGCTGCCTAATATTCCCCACCCCTTGACAGGTGCCATTGTAACAAGATAATCAATGTTATTCACTTCACCTGTCAGTGGTTTTAATGTTTTGGCTGATCCACATATATGGTCTACCCTTTCACCTGCATCTTTCCAGGTTACATGGTTTGCACACAAACTTGGTCACGCACCTTGTTTCAGCTGCATTAGATTTATAATTTCTGTTAAGTAAATAGTTTTACATCGTATCATTTATTTGTCTCTTATATTTTAATAATATACATTATTAGCCTCCATGTCTTTAGTTTGCTTAAGCTCCATGTCTTTAGGAGCTTAAGTACTGCATGTACCAAAATGACAGTTTTAAATATCTGTGAAAGTAAATATGTCACTGTAACTAACAGGACACAGCTGATGTTATACTCACACACCATCTGAACCGCTTGTCCTATAGGGGGTCATGGCGAGCCAGAGCCTAACCCGGCAACACAGGGCATAAGGCCGGAGGGGGAGGAGACACACCCAGGATGGGACGCCAGTCTGTCACAAGGCACCCCAAGCAGGACTTGAACCCCAGACCCACCGGAGAGCAGGACCCGGTCCAACCCACCACGCCACCACGTCCCCCCGTTGCTGTTATACTGTCTCATTTTTTTTTAACTAACATATACAATGTTGCCATTTGCATATGGTCTATGCCAAAAACCAGACTGCCCCAAAACAGAGTATTTCTGCATGATAAGTGCATAGATAGTGACAGTGCAATAAAGAATTCACCAAAGTTAAACAGAAGATTGACTACTGACAATGATGTCCCATGTCTATGCAGAATTGAAAGCATAAAACACAATAATGAAAAAATGAAAACAGACATAGATTGCATGTATTACTTTTCTAATGCCATGCCCTGAATTTATATAGGATGTACACACACATACTCTGTTATAATTATTTTTTTTCTCCATTAAATTTTGCTGTCCATAATAGTATTAGTAGTAGTATATCTTTTGTCGGTGAACAGAGATTCATATGGACTTCAGTAATCCACAGCGGTAGCACACAAAATTGTTTACAAGCTTCATTTCATTTCAGTTCTTCAAAGAGATAATCACATTCTCACACATATCTCTACATGTGCATTGTGAGCAACCTTTTTTTAAATCAGATAAACAGTCAGTTCTTTGCAGATTGCCCCACAGCCAGGAGAAACAGTGAAATACCAGCAGACGTGAGGCTTGCTATGATCAAGAAGACCGAGGAAATTGCTCCTAACCCTCCTTGAACTCTGGGCGGCGGAGCCCAATTACCAGGCGATCCCAGCCTGTTCCCCTGCACTGCTGGGAAGACCTCCTCTCACACGTCAAGGATATTATACAATCATGCACTTGAATTATTTCCTCTCTCTGGGGAAAGTGACTATTTGGGCTGTGTGGCTGTGTTTTTTTTTTTTTTTCCCCCAGTGTTTCTGAGAAAACCTCAAAGGCAGGTATTTCTGGGCATATAAATATTTTGATATACAGACATCGTGTATATATAGTCTTCTCACTCTGCCAAACGATAAGATAAAAACAGAATTGCCAAGATGTTTTTGAAATTATATTTGAATTGTCCCTATGCTTGTTTTGACCTCGTACAAATACTGACTCATAGAACCAAAGAAAAAAGGTGATTTGTGCTTTCCTGTTTTTACCTTTTTATTTTCAGTAGATATAAACAGCAATAGTCCTTATAAATACATGCTAAAAAAATGAAAAACATTTGAAAATTGTACAGAATGTATAAAATATTAGAATAGAAATAATACTATTCAGATTTTTTTTTTTTTAAATAGCTCAAGTATGACAGAAGAACTTTGTGACATAATTTGTTAGAGCGAATGATACAACTACGAAGCATTTATTGAAAAAGCACTAGCGATCCTGTTCAGGAGCAATTAAATTTTATGAAATTATTATTTTTATAGGTCATATTGGTTACTTGAGGCAGTAGGTAGTGCAATGTAGCTATGGACATTGGTTTGTAACCTAAAGGTTGTTTATTCTGTTCCCTACCTCTTCACTGTCACAGCCACCCTTGAGCAAAGCACTTATCCTTAACTGCTCCAGTTAAATACCAAGCTTTGCAAAAAGGTTATTAAATTATTATTTTATTAGTTTATTTTATTAATTTAAAAACTGATAACCGTTAAAGAGTAATGACATAGACCAAATGACCCTACCTGTTGAATTCACAGCCAGAACCCTACCTTGTTTATTCTGTTTAGTGAAGGTCCGAAAAGAAATTAACTATGCGGGTGCAGCGAATCAGTACTATCTCCAGTTATCTCCCTTCATTATTTAAAATTGCAAAGTTTACATATTAAACATACAATAGAAATTCTTTAATTAGCCTGCAGGTGACCGTTTATTAATTGTCAATGTGAGTAAAAAATGAACGGAAATAACCTGGACTTGAGGACTGGACTGAATGCCCTTATTTGGTTTTGCAATTACCCTTTGAAAGCCACCATCTCCTGTGTGGCTGAATCTGTATCAGGTGCATAATTGCTCTCCTTCTCTACTGTTAAATGAAATTGTCTTAAAACCCTCATAGCCACACCATATAATCTCGAGCAGTGTCATTTGGATTTTGGAAACATCATACGACAAGTCAACCAATATATTAAACACATTTTAAAAAATATTTCATTAAGTATTTCAATAACCATTAAAATATGTTTATTTAAAACTTTTTAATTCCAACCTCTGAGCTATCTTGTAAACTGGTACATAATTTGCAGCTGAGCTACGACCTTTTTTTGATTCTGAAATTCATTTAAAGATACAAAATTCAGCTGCAGCATAGTGCACATCCCTCAATTATTCATACTTATTGATGAAAAAGTGACAGTTAATTAAAATATATCACATAAGTGATAATTTCACACAGAAACTGATTAATCTCTTCAGTTGTCATAACTTCATTTCAATGTATGTCTTTTCACTGAAATATTTGTATTTTTGTGTACTAACATTGAACATTTAAAATGCCTTATTTCAGCTAAACATACAGAGTTATCTAGCATGAATTTCAATACACAAGATAAAAGCAATTTATTATGTAAATTATATGCATTATGTCATTTTTGTTATTAATGGATTCTTGTTAGACAATAACGGTCTTTTCCGAAAAGAAAGCAAAAATGATTCTCATCGCAGATATGTTCTTAATAAAGAAACAATACAATTCTATATTCATATTTCAGAATGTCTTCAGATAACAGCATCAGCAATTGCTCAAATTGGATCCATTTAAATCAAACTAATGTTTTTAAAGAGAAATATTTCAGTTTAGTTAAAATGATGAAAACAGCAATATTTTGTTTGTAATTAAACACTGTTGCCAGTTCAAAGTTTTAATTCATATTAAATATCATGACGATAATATTTTCCTTTGATTCTTATAATCTGAACTGAGAGGTTCAAATATTTTGCAGTTCAGTTGAGAATGATCATTTTCCCATATTAACAATCATGGCACATCAGCTCAGCAAACAGCTCCTTTTCTTAAGCTGTTAACAGTAAAACCTCACTTCGTTCTGTTATTTTTAGCTCTGAAGAATGGAAATAAGCACACTCAAACACAGGTATTTTTAATATGAACACTACATTCAAAGAGGAAACTATGTTAATGGATACAATATCTTTTATATGAAATAATATAGTTTAGTTTATTTTACAATATTTTACTTTGTGCAAATTCAGCTCGGTAACGTAAATCTTTTATTATATGTTCAGTTGTGCTGTGTTTATTGTTCATGTGTGCTACAGTTTTAGTACTAGTGCTATCTTTAATACCATGAATGAGGATACTTTGCAGCAATGAGTGGTTTTTTTTTTTTTTTTTTTTTGATCCTGGTGTGCAGGATGAGCATTGCTGCTATGGTGTTACAGTCAGAATGTTCTGACACTGGTGAGTCCGGGGAAGACGGCTAAGGAGCCAGTGGTCGTTCAGTTTGGCGAATGAGTTCAAGCAGATATGCACAGTGATCCCAGTGCCCACGGTAGTGTGAAACATCCCTTGTTAGTCTGCAGTAATCAGCAAGGTGTGAAACAGAGAGTGTACCTGACTTGACAGTGAAACAACTGAATTATTATTACTTTGATGCTTAGGTTATGCTTTCTGCCCAAAACAGGTATACCATTCACACCAGAGGGATACTGAAGTGGGTCAATACAGGTTAAGTGCTTTTCTGACGTTGACAAGAGCAGGACCCCTCCTGGTGCATGAACCCCAGCCATCAGGTAACAAGCCTGTGCCTTGAACCCTCGCACTCCTGGCTCTGCCGATCTGCTGAACACTTCAGAAGAAGGTGTTTTTTGGGTAATCGCATTCACCCACCACACTTTTTCACATGCCGAAAGGCTTGACCATTTGGATGCCCCAGAATGCAAATGAAGGATGAGTCTAGTACGTGCCCATTAGTCACCCCGACCTTGTGCTGGATGTGCACGCCCCCCCCCCCCCCGCCCCCCCGCACCCCCAGTCCCCCCACCCGCAGCAGACCTCTCTCTGAACCCCGGCTGACAGCAGGCGCCGCCCTTTGACAGGCACACCGGCGGGCTGCTCCACAGCTGCAGAACACCGTTTGATGTCTTACAGCAGGAGATCTGAGAGAGAGACTCCTCTCAGTTACCCAGTAGACAGTCATCTCTGAGCTCGCAGGTTTAAAAGTTTAAAGACCGTGTGTACAAATACATCCCATCTATGAAAATAGACAGCACCTTCTTAGCTCATAGTAGCGGCTCATGAACATGCCTCCGGCTTATGCAGCACACCAAGTTCACTTTCGATACCTGCATGCTCTTCGAATTTTCCGATGTGCTCATTTCACGGAGACCTCATGGACAAATGTCCACAGCACAGTTGCTGGCAAAATAACGAGACAACAAGCAACAGTATAATGACAACATCGGCAACTTTTTACGGACTGACATCCCTGTTGTGGGTTCCACACCGATGCAAGTGACAAACTTGCAAAAAATAGGGCATGTTTGGAAAGCGTGTGAAGTGCTTCCATCTTCCTCTGTCAGGTGTGGGTCGGATGCCCGTCTACACACACAGACACGCGCACACACAGACGCACACGCACGCACACGCACAGACATACACACATTCATGTGCAAACCGATGCTGCTTGCTTAGATTGCCTCCAGTAATGACATTCCAGGTTGAATAGATGTGAGACGCTATATTTCACGTCTCAAGCTCACTGTCTTGCTTCAACAACACAAGCCTTGTGGCTTTCGGCACCCCCACGCCTGACGCTTAATCATCCCCCTGGAGTTACCGGCTGCCACCTAGGGAACTTTGGCACCCGTAGCATCCAGCAGGGCTGAAGTTTGCCTCCCTGAGGGAGCTGCAGCTCCAGCACAGCCGACACAGCCAGTTAGCGGAGGGGGCTTTGCTCCACTCCTGCATCCTTCCCGCACACACCAATCCATGCTGGAGGCACGGCAGGGGAGCGTGTGCCTGGCCTTACCTTCATTGCTGGTGCCTCTGGAGCAGCATGCCTGGAAGGAAATAGTCCACAGGAGGAGAGGTAGGAAGTCCAGAGCTCGTGCCATTGTGGCAGCGAACCCCCTGCACGCCGGGTCTCTCTCCCTCTCCCTCACCCGGGCTCCCTCCTCTCTCCCTCGCTCGCCTGCTTGCCCGCACTCTCTCTCCCTCCCTCGCTCTCCCTGTATACAAACAGAGGCAGCTCTATTAGGAACTCCGGGCACATTTGGCGGAGTTGAAACTGCCTGCACTTAGACACATGCACGCTGCCAGGCACAGCACAGGGGAGTGGACGGCCTGTCCATCACATATCGGCAACCAATCAGAACAAAGGCTTTGCACCTCTATAAAGCAAACACAGTGTGACTCTCTATATGTGCCCCCCCCGCCCTAGTGCTCTTTTTTTTTTACATATATTTTTCACCAGTAAAATAGCTCATCATTTTAACTCTGGGAGTGACAGATGAACTGAGAATATTCAATGCATATATGATGCTGGACACAGCTCAAATACAAGTATTGTTCATATTATGCTGTTTTGAAGTATATAGTATGCATGAATTTTATGTTTTATTTGTATGAAACAGTGAGCACATATTAGCACTACAGTGATAGGGTATTTATTGATTTATATTTTAGTAATTAAGAATTAATTTGTAAGTACTGGTGTAGAAAGCTTTCATATATACATATATATATATATATATATGTGTGTGTGTGTGTATGCATGTATATATAGATATTTAAATGCCTCCTGTCCATGTATTTGAACCTTTACTTGAAACTTCATATGTAATCATATGTAAGCTTACTACAAAATTGTAGCCAGAAAAAAACATATTTAAAATAATCTGATCTTTTTCATTTATTTATTTGTTTACTTTACCTGTAAAGATTTTGATAATTTTGCTTTAATAATTTCTATAATCAATGTCACTTCAATGACATTCAAAGTCATAAATATTGACACCAATGAGTGGACCTGTCTCACTACAATATTTTAGTCTTTATTGTTTGTCAAATCACTACTGGATAAGCTTTTTAAAAGATAGGCCACATTTCTGTGACATCTGTATCCGAACCTTTCCGTGTGAAGTTTTATTGGAATGATCTTGTTTACATTTTTTTCTTTTAAATTTATAATCAAGCATATTGAATGTTGATTACTGGGTTTTAAAATATACATAGATGATTAAAAGAAAGATTGTAAGAAATGCTTTTCAGAATATAAAAATATTAATTAGTCTAGACATCCATTACTTATAAATGTTTTTCCAATGGAGGACCACAGTGAGCTAGCCTTCATTGGAAGCAGAGGGCATGAAGTAGGGTATACCTTGGATGGGTCCATTTAGAGAAAATTTCATACTCTCATTCACTCACATTACATGCAACTTAAGCCATCAGTTCCTCTGAAACACATTTATAGACTATGGAAGAAAATCAGGGTGTCTGGGGGAAATTCACGTGAACATGGTGAAAACATACAAACGCTGCACTGACTGAGCCAGATTTTAACCCAATTTTCTTTCTGAATGCACAGCCTAGGTGCTGCGAGGCAACAGCACAACCTGCTGCACTACCTTGGTGCGCTAAACTAATAATTGTGAATGAACAAGTAGCTTCTAGTTCTGATGACTGGGGAAGTGATGGAGAGCCTTGCCAGCTGATAAAGCTAGGTGATTTCAGGTCCATTAAGAGGACCTAATGAGCATTAAAACTTCATGGGCAGAAAAAAATGCAAAAAAATAAGACTGTTGGTCCAGCACAATGATTAAGAAACTGGCCTGAACAATGCAACATATTTTAAGCAAACCCAAAACCGTGTGCCCTTGCAATCACATACAGCTATGAAACAGAGAAATGTGACATATTTCTGATGTAACATCTTGGTAAAAGCAATTGATGAGATGCTCTCCGTTTGCATGTGTGCCTGTGTCCCAGACTCTGCATTGCTCCATCTAGGATGCAAGGGGCAGCAAACAGCGCATAAATATAGTAGTGAAAAGGAAAGATGGGGGCATCCCAAGCCACCGCCCTCCACACATTAAAAAATACACAGGCCTCACACTGGGCTTTCTGAGTGTACATCCATGACACTTTTTTCCAATAGGGTGCAACCATGTGTTTATACACTCGGGGCTTTATAATACATCCTCTAAGTTGAATCAACCCTGGACACAGGCTACAGTTACATATCCAACATACAGAATGGTACAGATTACACCCTGCTGTGCTTCCTTTCAGTGCTGCACTTTTGCGATCCTGTTGTGAGTCAATGTTGCAGCCAGTACTGTAAGTCAGATAACGTGAAGAAATTTACTCCATCTGTATTTTTCACAGCCACAGTGAAAGCCAGAGTAAATTGATTCTCTATTGTCCTGCCACTAGGCTGCACTGCTTGTCTGTTTCGTTGGTGAAACAACGGCTTCTATATTAAAAATGTCATGCATTCACAAACTCATAATCGATGGCCCTCTTTGTTCACCTGGGGAAAAAAATAAAGCCAGAAAACTTCTGTCTGAGATCCCTCAAAGTGTAAGGGTACCACTCACTTGAGAAGTTTGTATTTTGTGCTTGTTAGCTTGAGATTAAAAATACAATATGGAAAAAACATACCTAAGGAAGATGTTCATATAAGAGGATATCAAGTGTGTCTGATTACTGTGTCTTTGTCTGATCAGAAATGTATTAGGCAGCTGTGTCTGTACTGAAAACACTAGGTGTGCTTGCTACTGGTGGGGGTGCGGTGGTGCAGTGGGTTGGACCACAGTCCTGCTCTCCGGTGGGTCTGGGGTTCAAGTCCCGCTTGGGGTGCCTTGCGACGGACTGGCGTCCCATCCCGGATGTGTCCCCTCCCCCTCCAGCCTTGCGCCCTGTGTTGCCAGGTAGGCTCCAGTTCCCCGTGCCCCCGTATGGGACAAGCGGTTCTGAAAATGTGTGTGTGTGTGTGTGTGTTTGCTACTGTTTGGAAGATGGTGGTAGAATGCTACCATAGATGTTTCAGTCACAGAAGGTGTGAGTGCTGGGAGGAGGTGGGTAAAACACAGTTTGAGATAGAAATTGTTGGGAGATCATAACTGTTGTAATTCTAATCCCAAATAATTTATAAGAATAATTTTAAAAATTCCACATTTGAAATGTAACCCAATCTCAGGACTAAGCCTTGTTCCTTTGCTGAATCGTAAAAGTTGTAATGTTAATAAGCAGAGCATAGTATCGCACTTTCAAGTTTTAGATTTATGATTTGTAGCAAATTTGAAAATAAAAGGCATTGATGGTTTTGTCCTTCTTGCTTCATTGCAGGGAAAAAATAATAGCATTTGTCAGTGAAATAAATAAGTTACTGCTTGTATAACAGTAAAAGTGTGTGAGTCTCATTTAAAATTCACGGAACAGTAATTCATGTGTGATATAAGAATTGTCAGTCAAAACTAAACTTTCCCATTAAAACCTGAATATACTGTTAGGTATGTAATTAATTCACAGTGGGCACCTGCTGTAAGACGTGTGAGGACAGTAAGGTTTCCCATTAGCTGTGAGCAAATCTGATTCCTACACCTTTATGCTTGTTTTCAGTTTCCAGAGTTTTGGTGTGGTTTTGATTTGGTTTATAATTTGTTTTATCCCTAGAACTGGCGAAGGCTGTGCTCAATATCCTCATTTTGAAAAACGTAAATGACACTGAAAGACGAGATCAGATGGGCAGTATTGAGTAGCACAGTGTGTTTCTTCCACTTCCTAGTCCTTCAGCTATGGACTTCCAGTAGCAAGTGGCCTTTCCCTACCAAAGCTCATCCTGGCAGGACAATACCTCAGGAAATGGGTACCACAACAGATCAACATTAGGCTAGAGCTGCAGCGGCAAATGGAATCCAGGGACAGTTGCACGGTCCAGCAGGCATGATGGGAACAGCAGAAAAGAACCAGTTGGTGCAGGGTAACCTTGAATTACCCACTCAGCCGCCCCTACTGCTCGCCATTTTGGGTCGCAGTGTGAGAAGCAGCTGGTAGGGTCACTACATGCAGCTTGGACATTGTGTGCCTGCTATATATAGACCTATGACAGCTCAGCACACTGTTGCATTGCTGTTCTGCCAGTGTCAAAAGTAGCAGCCAGCAAACCTGTAATCCATGATTGTGAATCAAGCCTCATCAGATGTCTTTGTTGACTGGTAGCTCATTTATCTCTCCTGTCTTTTTTCTACTAACATTGGTGCTTAAATGGTTAGAAGACATGTGCTTGTAATTGGATAGTTGCTTATTCAAGTCTGAGTGCTAAAAGTTAGTACTTTTGAGTAAAGTACCCGGATTTCTCTAGGTTTATAAATGTGCTAAAATGTGACTTTGGACAGTAGAACTTTCTAGCAAACAAAGAAAATAATAATAAATAGAACAAACATCAAATCTAATAATGACGAGAGAGTAAAGTAGCAAGAGGTGGGATAAGTAATAAGGCAATATTGACTGTAATTTCAGTATTAACTTGATAAATGTTTGAGCTTCCAGGTTGATTGTCTTGTCTCTCAGTGGGAATTCTGAATTCTGCTCCAACCTTGCCCAGATGGAGCAGTGATATTTGCAGGAGGTGGAAGAACTTACCAGGGTTCCACACCTGACCTACTGAATTTCTGACCAAAACTGCTATCTCAGACAAAGTTTATGCTGAATGGTATCCTGGAAGACTAGAAAGATACAAAGATGAAGGATAGACACCCAGCCCCATCTCTGTTTCCTGCTAGCCCTTTAAATGAATTCAATTAATCCTTTTCTAAAAAAAAAAAAAAAAAAAAGAGTGGGTTGTGGAAGTAATTAAAGCACAAATTAGTCACTTGTCTAAGGCAGAACATATGTATCCTCCCCTTATCTCTGTTGGCTGCATGGAAATATCTTACACCATGCTAATTGTGCTCTAGACTTGCCTCTTATCCATTGTGCTCAATGTGACATTCAAAGTCCTTCAGAAATCAAAGGCTTCCCCTGCTGTCGCAGCGGTCTGCTCGTAAGCAGATTATGGCACCTGGCTGCCACGGGCAGGGACTCCTGCATGCCAGGCTTGCTTGAATGTGGCACTGAGGTCCAATTACCCTGTTATCGGAGCAGGGTGCAGCTTAATGGACTGCTGGGTCAGGGGTGAGCTGTCTTACAACACCTGCTAACACACTTCTGACAACCTAGCTCAAGACACATGGGTACATATCAACACACCTGCATTACAGGAGCAGGAAGTCACCGTGTGTGTGTTTTCTGTGCTGCCTCTTACCAACTTAATTCTTCCTTATCAGGCTATGAGTTCAATTTCATATCTCAATACATCTTCCTAGCTTTCCATGGTCAGGTCAATGGGAGGACCTGTAACAGCTGTAAACATTGCCTCATTTTCTCACATTAGTCTGGAAGAGTTCTGTAAATGACAGCCACTGCTGCCGTAAGAGTTTGCAGAGGATTCTATCCTGAAAGAGAATATTTGCAACTTACAGTATCTGTAGTTGTCACGATAGCTGAAGTCATTACAAGTTGAAAGGAGATTCAGCAACAGCGTAATTGATCCCAAACACGGGCAAGATTTGATGAATAATGGATGGTTCACTTTACTGGTATATGCGGGCTGTCTAATAGCTTGATTGGATTAAACCAAGGGTGACCAAACCCCTAACACCCCCCCTCTTCCTACTCCCAATTCTTATTTTCTCCTAGACTCTCAGTCTTCTGCCATTGCTGCCGGTAAAGAATTGCTTATCTCTTTCAAAGGGAAGGTAGCAGCCTTGCATGAAAGTCTGACTCCTCAAAATTCGAAGGTGTGATTTATGTGTTCTCTTTACTGAACACTTTTAAATGAACTCCAAACTGAATGAATAGAAGATTGGGTGTGCAGTCGGAGACCATACCAACCGTCAGTATGCCATAAAATTAAGCTTGCGTTTGTGATGAAGATTCATTGAAAAATGGTCATGTACAGAATCTCCCTGTCACAAGACTAATACCAGGCTCTCTCAGCTGAATTTTTGAGCCCACTGACCAGGTCAAGAGAAAAGAAAATCAGAGCCATATCCTGTCCAAGGTTTAGGCAAGAAGTGGCAAGATTTTTTTTAAAAATGTTTAAAAAATGTCTTCATCTTAAAATGTGTAATCTCATTAAATGAAATTCTTGAGTAACAAGAGAGCACTAGTGTTCTTCTAGTGCACTTCTGTCTGGTGGTAGTCAGTCTCAACAACCCTGTATTGCACTAAAACCCTAGATTGGACTGTAACAACTAATGAGCAGGGCATTTTCTTTATTATGGATATTTGGAGGGATATCACCACTACTATTATCTAATTAACCTTAAGCCTTTCTGTAGCAGTACAAAATTATGGCACAACCATGATTTGTAGATTAAGATATAATTTTTTTTTTTTACTTTCTGTTGCTTCAAAATGGCCACATCCTTAGTGTTGCCAACCCACTTTCTTGGCTTGTCAAAAATAATAAGTTCAATTAGAAAGAAATATAATTGCAAGTAAGTGCATGTTAGCATTTATCATTTCTTACATATCTGGTACATATCATAAAGAATCTTTTGGACTTTGCAAAACTTAGTAAGATGAATATGAAGTATATTTAAGCTTCTTTAAACTTAAACTATACAATTTGGAATTCTTTCAACAAAAATGTCATGCCCTCCACCTTGGCAACGAGGAACACCTGCGTCTGATCAGGGTCCGGGTGCATAAAAGGACAGCCTGGAGTACAGGAAGATGCGGAACCACGTTCAGCCTTACTCATCACTCATCGTTTTTGTATAGTGTTGTTTGCCTTTTTCCTGACCTCCTTGTCCTTGCTCCTGTTCCCCGACCCTCCTCGTCCTGACTCTCCTCACCCTCTTAGTCTCCCGCGCCCCATTACCTGATCTTCGACTCATGGTTATTGGATTCTCCTTGTAACAAAGTCCGCTCCTTGGTGACCTTCACTAGTTTCCTGACAATGACTTTCGGATTGTCCCCTAGCCTGTGTGCCTCTGCGCTGCACTTGGGTCTGATGTCTCACTTCCCAGTCAGAAACATGACAAGAAGTGTCACTTGATTGCTTTTAAAACTGAATATAAAGTACTAGCATTTGATTGCTGTTACAGTAAATGTGCTGAAGAACAGTCCAGTGCGACAAGCCCAAGTCAAAAGAAACAAGACAATATTTGGTGATTGCTTGTGGGAAGTGTCAAAAGATTGGCCTTGCAAGCACAACTCCAATTTTTGTCATATTCCAGGCATGTTAATGTAATTTATTTGTTGAATAAACTAAAAATACCACTAAAGTTGGTACATGAAGTACTGATTAATTGATAATATTTTTAAAACTCAGCATAACAAGCACATTTTATCAAAAGTATACACTTACAAAAATAAATAAAAATCAAAATTTTGACTCTGATCATTTATGGTCACACTGAGAATCCACAATGTTATGTTTTCCTGTAATAAGAACTGAGTGTATTTTGTTTTCCACAGTCAATTTCCCCACCCTTCCCCCTTTCTGGTTTAAATTACCATGTAGTGTCTGAAGTAAAATGGATATGGCTTTTTCAAAAGACTTTAATGTTTGAATGTATTAATCAGTGATTACACAAAAATTACAACTTCCAAAAAACTGTGATATTGTTGAAGTGGTTACACATAATTACATAGGACTGTCTCTTGCTCCATTTTAGTTTCCTTCCCATATGTATAGGACAACTGATTTCCTCTCGGTAGCAAGGGCGATCATATCATCTTATGTGAGTCCTCTTTGCAGTTAAATGATTAAGATAAATGTTGCCACCTACAGCTGGAGAATACAGCCCCATCACAGCGTGCTGAGCGAAAGCCCCATCAACTAGGGTGATCCTGCCGTGATAACAGCCCATTAGTGGTAGAGGGAAGCCTGTGAGCAGCTCCTGTTGGCCACCTCCCCACCGCCAAAGGTGATTTATTTCTCCCCTCGTTAGTGTCTCCTCCTCAGCTGTGAGGCAGCACTCTTGCCTCCCCCATTCTTGTCCTTGCAGGAGGCACCCACTGACTATGGGGCAGTGACGAGTCAACGGATCGATGCCACTGTGTTCCCAGGAGTGCCTTTCACCCAGAATCTGGCCCAGAGTGCAGCTCTGAGCTGAGTGATTATGGGAAGTAATTATGGGGACCTGGGTATAGTTCTAATGAAACTAAAGGGGCAGCATGTGGTACAGCATTTAGGGAAGTTCATGTAGGACCAGAAGTTTCATGTCCATATCTGGTCATGTGGGAGGAGGATTCTGTTAAGTAAGATGCTTTATTTTATTTACAAGAGAAATAATCAACTACATAAATGTGTAAAGTTACAAGCCTTTACCATCTGATTTGGTTACCTCTTAATTAGGATAAAATTATAAAATGTGATATTTTAAACAATATTAGTAGATAAAACATCATACTTAGATACACAGTATACAACAGAAGTGAGTACACCCATGTACGGTATTACTTAAATGTCAAATGATTCAAAATGTATCATCTTACAGTAATTGCGTTACTTCTAAGTTGTGCAGACACTGCACTCCACCTACCACTGCGTAGGTTTGAAGGGCATGCCCACATCTACAATCAGCATCATCATCAAACCCTGCAGCAATGGGAAAGGGGCAAAGCGGCAGGTGGCAGATGATACTGGAAGCCGCAGTTCCAATCCTGCATACAGGTGGTCCAGGTGTAAGGGTCATCTGATGTTGAACCTGGAGACGATGACATCATTCGGCAGCACCCTGAATGACTAAGCAGCCTTCTCTAGGGGCAGCACTGCTTGCTCCACATGGAGAGGGGCCTAGAAAAGGTGGCCTAACCGAAGCTTGTTTCCATTTTCCCCAGTTGGCTAGCTGCGGTCAACAGGCATCTTCAAATGTGGTCAAACGGCAACAAAGAAGAAAAGGCACACACCTACCTTACAAGGTGTGCTAAGACTAAAGCTCGCTTGCCGGAACATCAGAACCATGCTTTATACAGCAGACAGTGGTCTCCTAGAATGACGCTCTGCTGTAGTTGCCCATGAACTTCCAAGGCTGAGTGTCAATATTGCTGCTCTCAGTGAACTCCACTTCCCAGATGAAGGCAGCTTTCAAGAACATGGAGCAGGCTATACCTTCACCTGGTCAGGCAAGCCAGAGACTAAGAGACGTCGTTCTGGTGTTCGCTTTATGGTCAGGAACTCCATTGCCGCCAAACTTGAAAACCTGCCAACGGGTCACTCAGACCGCATCATCTCCATGTGCCTCCCACTTTATAACAAGCATCATGGCACACTCTTCAACATGTATGCCCCAACTCTTCAAGCAAATCATGCTGTAATGGACAAGTTTTACACTGATCTGCACAACCTCATACAGAACACCCCTGCAGACAACAAGGTCATCATCCTTGGCGACTTCAATGCAAGAGTAGGCAAAGATTCAGAAGTCTGGAAAGGAGTACTTGGCAAACATGATGTTGGAAACTGCAATGACAACAGGCAACTCCTGTTAGAGTTCTGCGCAGAGCAGCAACTTGCCATAACCGAGATCATTTTCCAGCACAGAGACAGTCTAAAGACAACCTGGATGCATCCTTGGTCTAAGCATTAGCACCTCATAGGCCACACCAGATAGACCTTTGAGATGTTTTACTCACCCGAGTAATGCCCAGCGCAGTATGTCAGACAGACCATCCTCTTGTGCTCTGTAAACTTTATTTCCACTTCAAACCCAAGCCAAAGAGGGGAGGCATTACAAGGAAGAAGTTTCAGGTTGGCAACCTACAGTCAACTGAAGTGAAGGCTGACTTCCAGGCAAACCTTCAATCGAGGCTTGAGGATCCCAGTTGCCTCACAGACCCCTCTTCAGAAACACTTTGGAACACCTAAATACCACCATTCTGCAGACCTCTGAAGAAGTCCTAGGGTTTTCCACAAAAAAGAACAAAGATTGTTTTCATCGAAACAATCAGGAGGTCCAAGAATTGCTGGCGAAGAAGAAATCACCATGCGCACCTTGCTCAGCCACCCTGTCCTGATAAGAAAGTAGCCTTCCACCTTGTATGCAGCAACCTCCAGCTCAATTTTCGAGAGCTTCAGAATGAGTGGTGGAACAGCCTCACAGACAGAACTCAGCTTTACGCAGACATCAGTGACTACAGAGGCTTTTATGAAGCCCTGAAGGCAGTGTGCAGCCCTTCACATCAAGTCCAAAGTTCCTTGCGCAGTGCAGATTGTCAAATACTCTTCAGAGACAAGGCATCCATCCTGAACATTTCCAGACTCTCTTCAATTCCAACCACATGGTCCAAGACTCAGCAATCCATTGCATCCCACAAGAACCAGAAAAAACAGAACTAGGTGAAATCCCTAGCCTAGAACAGACACCTCGAACAGACTGTCAAGGCCTTTAAGCGACTGAAAAGTTACAAGGCAGCAGGAGTTGATGGAATCTCACCTGAGATTTGAAAGCATGGGAGCCCAGCACTACACACCATACTCTATGAGTTCTTTGTCTGCTGCTGGGAACAAGGCAAACTATCTCAGGACCTCCTTGACACAGTCATTGTCACCCTGTACAAGAACAAGGGAGAAAGTCAGACTACTCCAATTATCCTGGGATAACTCTGCTCTCTGTCGCAGGGAAAATCCTTGCAAGAGTATTCCTGAACAGACTGATACCCACCATTGCACAAGAACACCTTCCAGAGAGCCAGTGTGACTTCAGAGCTAACAGGAGCACCACTGACATGGTATTTGTTCTCAGACAGCTCCAAGAGAAATGTAGGGAACAGAACAAGGGACTGCACGTGACGTTTGTTGACCTTAGAAAAGCATTCCACACTGAGCAGAAAAGGTCTGTGGCAAATCACGGAATGGCTAGGATGTCGTCGTCCCCACACACACACACACAGAGTCTGAAAACACTTGTCCCAAGCAGGGTTGCAGCAATCTGGAGCAAAACCCGCAACACAGGGCGCAAGGCTAGAGGGCGAGGGTCACACCCAGGACAGGACGCCAGTCCAACGCAAGGCACCCCAAGCAGGGCTCGAACCCTAGACCCACCAGAGAGCAGGACCAGGTCAAATCCACTGCGCCGCTGCGTTGCCACATCCCCCGGATATCCCCCAGAGTTCCTCAATATGATCATCCAGCTACATGAAGACCAGCGTGGTCAAGTCAGACACAGCAATAACCTTTCAGAACCCTTCACAATAAGCAATGGTGTAAAGCAAGGCTGCATCTTCGCTCCGACTCTCTTCATGATCTTCTTCAGCATGATGCTCCAAAGGTCCACAGTAGACCTTGATGATGAGGATGGTGTCTACATCCGATACCACATTGATGGCAGCCTGTTCAGTCTGAGGCGACTACAGGCCCACACCAAGACAGTGGAGAATCTCATCTGAGAGCTACTCTTTGCTGACGATGCTGACCTTGTTGCCCACACAGTTACAGCTCTGTAGCATTTAACATCCCACTTTGCAGAGGCTGCCAAGCTCTTTGGACTAGAAGTCAGCTTGAAGAAGAAGTTCTCCACCAGTCCGCACCTCAGGAGTATTACCACCATCTCCACATCACCATTGGCAAGCCAGAGCTGAAGACAGTCCACCAGTTCAGCTATCTAGGGTGTATCATCTCCTCGGATGCCAAGGTCGACAAAAAGATTGATAACAGACTGGAAAAGGCAAACAGTGCATTCGGCAGACTGTACAAAAGAGTCGGGAACAACAAGTATCTGAAGCAAGGCACAAAGATCAGCGTGCAAAGAGCTGCTGTACTGACTACCCTCCTGTATGGCTCTGAGTCGTGGATCACCTACTGTCACCACCTACGACCCCTTGAGAGCTTCCACCAGTGCTGTCTCAGCACCATCCTCAACATCTACCGGAATGACTTCATCACCAACACTGAAGTCCTCGAACAGGTGGAGGTCACCAGCATCGAGGCCATGCTGTTGAAGGCGTAGCTGCACTGGGCAGGGCATATCTCCAGATGGAGGATCATTGCCTGCCCAAAATTGTGCTGTATAGCGAACTCACCACTGGCCACCACAACAGAGGGGCACCGAAGAAGAGGTACAAGGACTCCCTGATGAAATCCCTTGGTGTCTGTTACATTGACAACTGCCAGCTCTAGCCTCCAACCACGAGGCCTGTAGACACATCATTCGCCAAGCTTTCTCCTCCTTCAAGAACACACGCAGGTCTGGTCTTGAGGACAAAAGGAGATGGCGGAAGAAACATGACACTGCAGCACCAAACTCAGAACAGACTTTCCCTTGCAACCACTGCGGCCAGATGTGCCTGTCCCACATTGGTCTCACCAGCCACCAGCGAGCTTGCAGCTGATGTGGGCACCCCCTTCCTAAATTTGAGTTCGCGAAGCCAAGCCATGAATTAAAAACTTCTAAGTTGAAAGTTGTCCAGGTCATAGTGACATCCCATCTGGACTACTGCAACTCTCTCTTGTCTGGCCTTCCTGCTACTGCCATCAGACCTCTACAGCTGATACAGAATGCTGCTGCCCGAGTTGTGTATGACTTGCTGAAGAGTTCACATGTATCTCCTCTACTTGTTTCTCTGCACTGGCTTCCCATAGCTGCCCAGATCAAATTTCAGATCCTGGTTATGGCCTATAAATGCATCAGTAGAACTGCTCCCAGCTTTCTACAAGACTTGACCATTCACTACACCCCAACCAGACTGCTATGCTCTTGCACATCTGCCCGCTTGATGGTCCCACACACAAAAGGTAAAGCACGGACGTTCTGTTTCTGTTGTGGTGGAACAACCTCCCCCTCTCATTCAGAACTGCTGAATCTTTGTCCAAAATTTAAAAAGGTCTTAAAACTCATCTCTTACAGACCGACTTTGCCCATGATCTCTTAAGCTCATTTAAGGTATAAAAGCTCATACCTGTAAGGTATTGTGGCGCACGGCGCTGTGGGTTTGGATGGGGCGAAGAAGGACGGAGAAGTAGCGTTCAATCAACATTTTTTTGAACACCGGCACACAGGGAAATAACGCTCTCGGTCTGAGGACCCCGTTTCCTCCAGGACCTGTGCGTCTCAAACCAGCTTTCCCAGCCTGCTTAGCGCCCCCAGGCTCTCTTCTCTTTCTCCCCCTGGCAGACACAATCACCCCGTTATATTCCCCATATGTCATCAAATGCTAACCAATTACAATAAACACATTTCCCGCTCAAAACAGTAATGCGGGTCGTTACAGTATAAATGTTCATGATCATGCTCGGATCAATCCTTTACACAGCTACTCCTGCAATGTAACGTAAATGTTTATATGTATCTCCAAAAAAAAAAAAATAAACTACTAGGAAGGTAATTAGGACTCATCAATATTCTGGTAAAGTTTTATGTAGCTATTTGTGTGATGAATATCGGTGCATATAATGAAAGAAAGATTAACTGTACTTAAGAATCACACATCTGCAGCTATGTCTCTTTCTCCTAATGTAATGCACAAATTGTATTTTCTATGAGATGTACATCGCTTTGGAGAAAAGCATCTGCTAAATGAATGAATGTAAATGTAAGTTGAACAGTAGGGTATTTGCTCTTATGTAAAAGTAAAAGCTAACAGTTTAGATTTACTACATTAAAAATAAAGGCCCCACAGCAGGAAGTCAATGCAACTAAAGTCAGTACACCTTTCATTACTGAGTGTTACGTCCACACCCGTACCTCAACCAGCAGCAACCTGCTCTGATTAAGCACCTGATGATAATCAGAGCATTTGGCTTTAAAAGACACTCCTCAGCCCCTTCTCAGTTGTGGAATTTCATTGAGACAACTGTACCCTCTGTGCCTATGTTACTCACTGTATTTCATGTCCTGTTCCCCTTAATCCTCATCTCCTGTACCTCATACCTTGGCTTCTGACCATTTGCCTTACCTCTTGACTTCGACAACAGATTTTCGCTCTCATCTCGACCGCCTATTGACCGACTCTTCGCCCGTCCCCAACAATGAGAACACATCTGATATCTTAGTATGAAATAAATGATCCCGCACTTGGGTCCAGCCTTCCCTGTGTCCTTTGTTCACCATGACACTGAGACTCAAATCTTTTCATGTTTTCAATACTTTGTATGTCCAACTTTATTTCTAATTAGACTCAATTTTCCTCGGCATGGAGAATATCAGTGTTGCACACATTTCTGGAGAGATGTTCCAAAATCCTTCAAAGACAATTTTTTTCAGTTGCTCTTTGTTGAAGGGTTGTGTTGCTCTACCTTTCTCTTTAAAATACCCCAATGGTGTTCTATTGGATTCAAGTGAGGTGACATACTTGGCCAGGTCATAGTTCTTACTTTTTTCTTCTCTAGAAGCTCTTGCTTGATTTTGGCAGTGTGCCTTGGATCATTATCGTTCTTGAATATTCCTCTTCTGCTAAGCTGCTGGAGACTAGGAGTAATCTTGTTAGCCAGTATTTTGGTATATCCACAGGCAATCATGGTGCCATCTATAAATGTCATCTTCCCAACACCTTTTGTACTCATGCAGCCCCATATCATCACACTCCCACCTCTGTGCTTTACTGTCAGGACTATGCATTTACTGTGATAGTCCTGGCCAGGTTCACGTCAAACATGCTGGACCACATCTGAGTCGAACAAATTTATCATTGTCTCATCTGCCCAAAGAATGTGCTCCCAATATTTATCAGGCATCTTCTCATGTTCTTTAGCAAAATTTAATGTTGCAGTTGCCGAAGAGCAAGCAAGGGTTTTTTTTCTTGGACGCTGTCCATAGAGGTTGATGTTAAGCAATGTCCTTTGCACTGTCTGAGCTGTCACAGAAACTCAGATTTCCATTGACAGCCGCTGTGCCAAGTCTGAAGCATCTGCCCATCTGTTTTTCAGACCTAGATTATGCAAGTAGCACACTGTCCGCAGCGTCATTTTAGGAGGACGGCCACTACAGCTTTGATTAGTGGTACTATGGCTCGTTCTATACCTTACTGGTTACTGCTGCAACTGTGTCCAAACTGATTTTTAGTTGGTCACCAATCTTCCTGTACACTTTTCCATCTTTGTGAAGTCTCACAACCAGATTTTTCAATTTCTCTGGCAAAAGGAGCCATGATGCAGACATGCAGATAGATACAGCCCATAGATCCAAAATTAAAAAACGTTCTGGTGTTTTACAGGAGACGAGTACTGAATCTGTCATCAAGGAATAAAGGTGAACAAACGAAGTACTGAAAAACTGAAAAATTTGATTTTCAGTAATGAAAGGTGGACTGACTTCTGTTGCATTGAGGTCCTACTGTGGGGCCTGTATTTTTAATATAGTAAATATAAACTGTTAAGCTTTCATTTTACATAAGAGCAAATACTCTACTTGTCAACTTCTAAATAATGCAATTATTGAGAGGTGATACAATTTTGAATCATTTGACATTTAAGTGATATTGCACAAGGGTGTACTCACTTATGTTGTATAATGTATTAAAATCACAATAGTTTACAAAAATTCTGCAGATGTGCTCCTGAAAAACCCTTTTTAAGGTAAATTCTTGATTTCTCATAACTATTACAGTATGATTGCCATTAGTTTCAATAGCACATTTACTTTATGCTTTTCTCCAAAGCAATTTACAATGTTAAGCTACTTAACAATTATTAACCTATTTGTAAAATTATACTGCAAGGTAATATTTACTGGAGCAATTTTAGGGTAAATACCTCATGAGTACTACAGTCGGAGATGAGAGTCGAACCTGTGACTTTAGGACCAAAAGCAGCAGCTCTAGCATCTAGACTCCTACCTATCCAATAATAAAACTGCTATGTGTTTATGAACCCCAACACTGACAGTCATGCAAAATTATCACCAAACCTATTAAAATGGACACAGTTACCTCAGTAGTTGTCATACACTTTATCATAACACAAAATAACAAGAGAGTTTCCCTTCATGAATTACTTTACAATATCATATGGCAATCTACCTGCATTCGTTCAGCTCTTTTGTACCTTTCAAATACTGTACCCTTAAAAAACGCATGGGTTTTCTCTGAGTCCTCTGGTTTCCTCCCTTGGTCCATTTCCATTTACATTTATTCATGTAGCAGACGCTTTTGTCCAAAGCGACGTACATCTCAGCAAAAGTACAATTTGTGCATTACATTATGAGAAAGAGACATGGATGCAGACATATGACTTTCAAGTAAACCTAGTTTGTTACCTTCCATTTGCTGTACCTATGTTCATCATTCAAGTAGGTGCTTAAAATACAAGACAGACAAATCCTGATACCCTCCTACCAAATTTTTTTTTTTTAATATTATAAGATACACAAACAATCGCATACAATGCTGGAGTAGCGGCTGAATGAAGGCTTATCTGGGGATGCTCATGAAGTTACGGTACATGAACATTTACACTGTACATGAGCTGGAGAGATCTTGGGCAAAATGGGTCTGGAAAAGGTGAGTTTTCAGACCCTTCTTGAATGTAGACAGAGTTTCCGCAGTTCTGAGTGAGAGGGGAAGGTCATTCCAACACAATAGAGCCAGAACCTGGAACCTCTGTGCTTTACCATTCGTGCGAGGAACCACCAAGCAAGCAGAAGTAGACAAGCGAAGGGGTCTGGCTGGGGTGTAGTGGTTGATCAAGTCCTGTAAATAGCTGGGAGCAGTTCTATTGATGCATTTGTAGACAACCAGGGTCTTGAATTTGATTCAGGCAGCTATAGGAAGCCAGTGCAGAGAAATGAGTAGAGGAGATATGTGGGAACGCTTTGGCAAATCAAACACAACTCGTGCAGCAGCATTCTGTAAAAGCTGCAGAGGTTTGATGACAGTAGCAGGAAGGCCACACAGGAAAGAGTTGCAGTAGTCCAGACGGGAAGTCACCATGGCCTGGACAAGTAGTCAGGTGGAGTCAGTAGTGAGGTAGGGACGGATGCTACAAATATTATGCACGATGTATCTGCAGGACCTGTTGTGGCTTCTATGTGCTGAGAGAAAGACAGACTCGTGTCAATCGTTACTCCCAGACCCTTAGCCAAGGAGGTAGGCGAAATGAGTGAGTTGTCCAGTTTGATCGATAGATCATGACAGGAGGACAGGCTAGCTGGAAGGTGAAGAATCTCTGTTTTGGAGAGGTTGAGTTGGAGGTGGTGATCAGACACCCATGAAGAAATGTTCGACAGGCAGGCAGCAATGTGTGCGGAGATGTCTGATGCAGCAGGTGGAAAGAAAAGGAAGAGCTGGGTATCATCACCATAGCAGTGGTATTTGAATCCATGGGAGGCTATGACCAGACTGTGGGAGGAGGTGTAGATCGAGAAAAGAAGAGGACCCAGTATCGAGCCCTGCAGGACACCGGTTGAGAGAGGCAAAGGAGAGGATCAAGAGCTCCACCAGACCACTTGATAGGATCTGTCAGATAGGTAGGACTCAAACCATCTTAGTGTCGCTCCTTTGATCCCAAGCTGACTGAGAGAGAAGAGTAGAATCCAGTGGCTGACTATGTCGAATGCTGCAGAGAGATCGAGGAGGATGAGGCCCGAGGAGAGGGAGGCAGCTCTAGCGGCTTAGAAAGCATCGGATACTACCAGAAGGGCCGTCTCAGTAGAGTGACCAACTTTGAAACCAGACTGATAACCATCAAGGAGATGGTCCCGGGTGAGGAAATCAGACAGTTGACCACAGGCCGCTGGCTCTAGGGTTTTAGATAGGAAGGAGAGGAGAGAGACCGATCTGTAGTTTTCAACCAGATTGGGAATCAGGGAGGGTTTCTTTAACAGAGGTGAAATCAGAGCGGTTTTGAAGGCAGCTGGGAAACAGCCAGAGGAGAACGAGAAGTTGATGATCTTAGAGATGAAGGTAGAGAGTTGAAGGGAAATGTTTCGTAGGAGTAACGATGGGATCGGATCAAGTGAGCAGGTGGTGGTTCTGTGCAATATCAGGAGGTCAGAGATTTCAGATTCGGAGAGCAGCTTGAATTTAGAGAGGATAGCTTCGTAGGGAGGTCCAGCCAAACCAGGCAGGTTGATGCTGAGAACTTGTTAGTCATTGCTTTGACTTTGTCTCTGAAAAACAAAGTCAAGTCGTCAGCAATGAGAAAATAGGGAGGAGGAGGTGGCAGGGGACACAGAAGGGATGAGAAGGTGGCAAAGATTCTGTGTTGTTTTTTGGATGGACTGTATTTTGTTGTGGAAGAAGGAAGTTTTAGCTGAAGAGACAGCAGAGTGAAAAGCAGCTTAAAGTGACTGGTAGGCATCCAGGTCCGATGGAGTTTTGAATTTACGCCATCTTCGCTCTGCAGCCCACAGTTTGTTCCTGTTAGCTCGTAACATATCAGACAGCCACGGGGTAATAAGGGGGCATGCTGGTCTAGAAGACAGTGAACAGAGAGAGTCAAGGGAGAAAGATAAGGCAGAGAGGAAAATGTTAGTGGCATCATCTGTTGATACATCCGAGAATTGTGCAGTAGAAGGGAGAGCAGACAACGTAGCAGAGGCAAAGCAGGAAGGTGAGAGAGATTTTAAGTTGCGGCAAAAGGTGACAACCGATGCAGAAAGAGATGAGGAATTAGTGGTGAGGCAGGGTTGAAAGGAAATGAAGAAGTGGTCAGAGACATGCAGTGGAGTGACAGAGAGGACAGGACAGACACAGTTGCCAGAAAATACAAGATCAAGACAGTTGCCCACTTTGTGAGTAGCAGAGGATTGGGACAGGGAGAGATCAAAGGACTGTAGGAGCAACAGAAGGCCCCTTGCATGAATGTCATCGACATGCAGGTTGAAGTCACCCAGGAGAATCAACAGAGTGTTGTCCCCTGGCAGAGAGCTCAACAAGATGTCAAGGTCATCCAAGAAGCAGCCGAGAGGGCCAGGAGAGCAATAAAGAACAACCACAATAGGAGTGATTGCGGCAGTGATAGAGACAGCATGCCATTCAAATGAGGACAGATGATGCAGGTGAAAAGGAAAAATAGACTATTCCCACATGGGACAGATGAGCAGGCCTGTGCCTCCACCTCTGCCGGAGAAACGAGAGGTGTGAGAGAAGGAGTAGTTAGTGGAGAGTGCTGCACGTGTAGCTGAGTTATCTGGGGTGATCTAGGTTTCAGTTACAACCAGGAGGTCCAGTGAGAGATGGGAGGCGTAGGCTGGTAGGAAGTCAGCCTTTCTCAGAGCAGACTGGCAGTTCCAGAGTCCCATGGAGAAATTAAAGCAAGATGGAGGGTTTTACAGGTGAGGATAGACCAGGTTACTGTAGCAGTGAGAGCGCCCAGGTCTCTGGTGGTGGCGAAGTCGCACAACTCGCTTACCGTAGAGGACTTTGATAGTCAACATGTTGGATGTATGATCCTTTGCGGACAACTGTACCGGTGGCCTTCCTCAGTGAACTCCCACAGGTAGACTCTCTTATCTTTGCACCCCGAGTCTTCGCAACAAGGGGCTGCCGCAACCGCTGCTGCTAAGGATCGCCAGCCGCTATTTAAACCGGGCTAAATGCCTACCAGCTGAGATTCCTAATCAAAATCGAAACTACTTCAACAAGGCAACCAGAACAAACAACCAAACAGACGCAATTAATCAATCTACAGAGTCACGCCTACTCCACGCTAGGGGACACAGAAATGTTCCGGAGAACGTGCGTCCTAACAAATCACTGAATACTATTTAACAAACAAATTAAACTGCCACACACCACTACACCAGCACACAACCGATTGTATCTGTCAATCCGCACAGCTACACGACAGGAATGCACATCGGGAAAAAGCGGTAGCAAAACAGCTACACTTATTTGAAACACCACGAACAGCAGCGACGGACCTCCAACACAAAATATAGTGCACAATGAACAGGGTTGACGGCTTCTATGCAAGTTAAGGAATCGGAGAGTCCTAATCGAAACTACTCCAACAATGGCAACCAAAACAAACAACCAAACAGAAGTAGTTAATCGATCCATGGAGTCACGCCAACTCCACACTACAGGACACAGAAATGTTCCGTTTACATTCACACTTACATTTATTCATCTTGCAGATGCTTTTCTCCAAAGTGACACATATCTTAGGAAATAGTACAAAAAGTGCCTTACATCAACAGAAGGAAGGAAGGTACAAAGATGTGATTTTCAGTTGAATCAAAAACCCTAATTTGCTCATAGTATGTGTTACATTACCACCCGTGAAGCCAGAAATCATGTCTTACCCATCACCACATAAACGTTACAGGAACTGCCACAATGAGCTTGTAATTGTTTTGATTATAATTATGTGTAAAAAATACACCTTAAAAACACTAATATATACTCGAAAAATTTACAGATGAATACCCCCCATGTCTTTCTGTCATTATATGACTATCCTCTGACTATTCTGGTTTGCACTCACAGTCCAATGACTTTTGTTTCAGGTGAACTGGTGACTCCAAATTGTCCTTTTGTGTGTTTGTAGATATGTACTACATAAATGCTCTGTGCAAACAGACACAAAATGGAAAGCCAACCTGAGATACTGGACCAGTCTCATCTGTCCCCAAAAGACGCATGTCCAAAAGGCAGCAGCTCAGCCTGACATCTCACATGCCTACAGGGACGATTATTTAGTGATTACCTTCAATTTCCTTTGAAATGTTTGCTGTTGCAGTTCCACAGCAAACCAATTATTCACTGCTGGGCCTTGTACAACTTCTATCAGTAGGGATGGTAATTTGCAGAATATGTGAATATGCTTTTAATCTTTGATTATTTTTCCCACTCTCTACAGACCTGAATTAGTGGCTCCAACAGATGTTCCCATACAACTCTGTGGATGAAAATTATGTGTGAAATCCACAGTCGAGATAACTGCCTGCCAAAAGCAGATTCAAATGGCATCTTTTTTTCTAAGGGTGCACTCAAAGTTCACTCGAGTATATCAGCAAAGCATCTACTTGATCCTGGCACTCCTAAAGATCGTGAGAGGATCTTAACCGAAGGACTCATCAATAGTAAGGTCTTGGTAATTAAAACCTGTTACAGAAAAGCGTGGCTGTTTTTCTAAAGTAGCATGTCAGGGAATTGACTGCTGCAGGTACTCAGTCTGCTACTCTCAGTAAATGCTCTGTATTGTGTGATCAGCTGGTGCCAAAAACATGGTAAGAATTTTTGAATAGCTTTTATTAAAATCATTGTCCAAGGTACTTTTGAATTTTTGACTGACGGATGCTTGTTTATTTATTTCCTCAAATTTTAGTAGGTGAGGCCAGTGCTGGAGGAAGCATTACAGCAGAGATGTACTGTAGAATGTAGCATTACAGCCTTACAGTTCAGTTTGATTCCAGGCTGTTGTGTTTTCTGAGGTGCCTTTTCTTTCCCTGTTTGGACATATTGCTTCCTAAAGATACACAAATTATGTATGTGTCCTTGCCATGGTACATTTTTCATGGTCTGCGTTGTACCATACACTTGATGATACCACCATAGACTCCAAGAACTCTGTGCTGCAGAATTGCATAACACTGGGAAATAAATTAATCTCCTATTATTCTGCATCGCAATTTTTTTTTTTCAAAGTAGCTTCACCCTTCCCGAGGTAAAACAGGGACAAAATATACTGTGAGATTTCACCAGGATGAAAACCCTGTGTCATCTAAATGTAGGAAGTATGATATCCAATGGAATCAATATCAGCAGAAGTGAGACAGTGAGGTATGCCAATGGGGTAATGTGGTCAACTTTCAGCACTCACATCAGCCCAGCGGTAAATGACATCAGCCAAGACATCATGACTAGGTTGATGTCCTTCTGAAGCCTGCCCACACATGAAGCAGAGACGGACAAGAGGATGAGCTAAAATGGAAATCTTGTGTCCTTGGCTACTGTCATTATTGGTCCAACATCTATCTATGATTACACCACGGCTACAACCAACACAAGCTATTTTTCCAGGTGAACCCAAGGATTGCTCAGAGATTTATCCCTTATTTGCTTTTTCTCAGCTGTCGGAAGAAATCTTCTGAGAACATTGTTTGCCAGTTGGATGATTTATAATGGTCTGAAAGAGCTGCTGGACAAAGCCTGAATATTAGATATAAACAACTGCTGAGCGGCTGATGACAGTGACACTCTCGCGAATATCCCCCTTGGGCAGTGCTCATTGTGGAATGTCATCCTGAGTGCAATGAATTTTGCAAAAACAGAAAAAAGGGCAAAGTTCCTTACCTTAAAGCGTAATATCAGGAAGGACGAAAATGACACTCATAAACTGCTGACTTCCTTTTTTGTCTTACAATTCCATCAAGGTAGAGAGACAAAGCGTACATATTTTTATTTGTGCCCCGAAGGGGAAATAATTGCATGCGTTTCTTTGACAGCAGACAAAGAGGATTTTCACTCAAGAGACGTTTTTGCCCGGCTGACTGAAGAGCCGCCTGTCTCAGTGCACTGAGAAACTTTTTACTCCATTTTTTCCCTGTTTTCACGGCAGCCACAGCTTGAGGGGCGATAGGGAGGGGAGGCGGGGGTTGAGGGGGAGCGGCTGTCATATCAGAGCCCTTTGTCATCTTCAAATCTGCTGCAAGTGCGCGCGCTGTGAGAGAGCGGCAGACAGGGTGACAGAGAGTTCATTGCAGAGCTAGTCGCATAGAAGCTGCTCTAATGCCATGGATGCAGTCGGGGGTGGGGGTGCATTGCAACCCGGCAACGAACCACTCTGGTGCAGTAGTCACCCCTCGAATCCTAATCTATATCAGCACACCCGTCTGCTTTTTATTTATTTCTCTATTTATTTGGGGCTGCCAAGAGTGCAGAGCAAATCACTTTAGTGGCAAAGAACAGTGAAAAACATGCTGCCAGCTGGGCCATTCAATACCAGCCATATTAATGCAGCCAGAAGTCTCTAAACCTAAAGGATGAATAATTTGTCAGAATATTTGATAAAATCCCCAATATCTCAGTAGTATTTCATACTTTGTTTTAAAAAACCTCTTAACTCTGAAGAAAACATTTCAGATCATTTATATTTAATATACCATTCGGTTCATTTGCATCATAATTTCGGATGTTCAGGAATGTATAGGAATGCATAGGAATGGTAACACAGTGTTAATTTTTCAGCCATTTAAAAATTAAAAGTGATAAAAAAACAGTTAATTTCTAATTAAAACTGCTGTAGAACAACAACTTTGGTTTAATGAAGGATCTAAAAGATTGTCTAAGGTATGCTGATATCACAAACTAATGACAATTTCCCCTATCTGTCATTCATTATTGATGCATTCCACCAGTCTACAACTGATAAAATAAAACCAAAGCCCATTTCAAATGTATTAATATTTCCCACTGTGAGATATGTTCCTTTTATCTTTCCATTTTTTTGACTGCAAACAGTTTTGTGATGCATCTTTAATAGCTTGTTTTGATTTCTCTTGAGTTCATTGAAGGGGCAATTTCTCTAGAGCAGAATCCAAAGTTAGTAGCTGATAAGAGAGCCAGCTCAGAGCTGGACCGTTTTGAGTTCCAGCCGGACTCTGTGAAAGGGGACTAGGCCGCGCTCAGCGAGCCAGATAGAGGAGTAATGTTCCTCTGTGCACAGCTGCTAACTGACAACAAAAGCCTTGTCAAGATGATAAATGGCAGAGAAGCTTTCCTTTGTTTCCGATACAGTACACTACCGTGTTAAAGGCTATTAAAGTAAAAGGGGTGGGGGTACAGGTGGTGAGATGGGCAGGGAAACTTCTGAAAATCAATACGAAACGAAAGTGTGTGCAACATAGTGTGGTAAAATTCATAGCAGTAAAAAGACATGGTTGTGTGACAAGGATAGGGAATTCATTTATAATGCTTCTCATTGTAATAAATTACTGTCAGGTATTCCATTTTGACATTTCACAAAAAAATGGAAATACAGTCCACACTCCTATGAAGAAGTTAATAAGAAGTGAGCCTTGGGGGTTTTTTAAATTCATTTTTTATTCATTTTTATTCAAATATTCAAAAAAACAAAGTTTCATCATTTTCAGAAGTGTTCACAACACGGAGATCTGAATTTTTGTTCTATAGCTCTGGAATAAGACGTAAAACCCTTTATATATTTTATGAAGCACAGAGCACAGCTTCCACCATTCATTTCCACACTGACAAAAATGTGGTAGCCTGGGGACACCTCATTGCCAGGACACACAACAACTGCACTGGGCTTATTCCAGTGTTTCTAATGGCTCTAAAGAACACTGAGAGGGACATACTGAGGCAGTAATGTCTATGTGTACAGATTAACTCATCGGGACAACCAAAGACACTTGATGGAAAATTAAATTCAGTATGTGTACATGGTCAAATGTCAGCCAATCAGTAAACAAAGCATTCAGTTAAATGATGAAATTTTGTTTGTTGATCCAAACCCTTCAATTGCTGAAATTAAGGTCATCTCAGGAATCACTGCCTGGAAAAAGATGTACAAACTCTGGTCAGTGGAAAAAGTTGTGGACAGTAATCCTCCCACGCAGAGCACGTCCACTTGAACTGCAGCATCAAGGAGCACCAGGGCTCCACGTATTGCCCTGAGGGCTGTCTTTTTGACGGGGTGATAACAAGAAGCTGAAAGGTACTTAATCTGGCTCCAAATGCAAACAGTCAGGGACCTGCAGACGACTGAGCTGAGCAGCAGGGCAAGGGCAATGAGTCAGAGCTTTTTGTTAGAACTTCACATAAAGACTATACTAAACAGTTAAATTTATGCATATGTATGTATAGACTGATTTGATGCTGATATTGATGTTATAAGATTGCAAATTCCCAGAAAATGTTCTTTCTTTTAAGGGGGGGTGCGGTGGTGCAGTGGCGCAGTGGGTTGGACCAGGTCCTGCTCTCCAGTGGGTCTGGGGTTCAAGTCCTGCTTGGGGTGCCTTGTGACGGATTGGCGTCCCATCCTGGGTGTGTTCCCTCCCCCTCCAGCCTTACGCCCTGAGTTACTGGGTGGGCTCCGGTTCCCCGCAACCCCATATAGGACAAGCAGTTCAGAAAGTGTGTGTGTGTGTGTGTGTGTGTGTGTCTTTTCTTTAAAAGAGCAGAAGGTCTTTGTTTGTCTGTCTTTGTATTTGTTTGTGTTGTACTGCCACAGCATCATTTTCATTTGAATCTATTTACTGTGGTGTTGTACCCTCAGATTGTAAATAATTTCTGTTTGTGATCAAATGGCAGCTTTAGAATTCTGACTCTTTAACACAAATGCCAAAAAATGGTGAGTGATTTAATAGCATCTATTAAGACTCATTGGTGACATGCAAATTCTTCATAAAAAAATATCATGAAGGCAACTGATGTGCTCTTAAAAAACACAAAAGTGCCTTGAATTCCACATTCACTATTTTAGTAAATGCTTCTTAGAGGGGACTTTTCAAATGTGGCAGAACACCTGCAGGTTTATGCTCAGGACTGAATATCATACCGATCTGATTCCTGTGAAGATGGTCTACATTACTGCAGCTGACCCAAAAGGACATGATGGAATGTCCACCGGGGTGTTTGCCTGATAGTAGCTCATCTCACTAGCCCTTCATCCCCTTCCCTGTCTATACACAAAGACACACTTAATAATCTGTGTGCAGATTCCTTCTGTGTCATCGCTCAGTATCCCCCGATTGCCTTTTTCTGTCCGTCCATATTCACAATGATTTTATATTTGGTTTTGTACAATGTCTTTCAGAAAAGCAAAAATACAAAGAGCACCAAGAAGTGCATTGCACTCTGCCTTTATACATGGTCTTGACACATAAACCCACCCTCAAGGGCTACATACCACCAGTCTGAGCCTACCGTGTACAGAAGGATGACACACATCTAAAATACTCTAGTTTACCACAGAGGTAGCACAAAGTGTCATTATGTTGTGCCAAAAATGGCAATATGTCTTTCATGAAATTAACACCATGTGTATTCTACTCTTAACAAATTATTTGTTTCAATTACATGCAAATGAATGGAAAATGACATGCAATCATTAATCTGATTTTTTAAACCATCTGCTACTGTTTCTTTATATTTTAACAAAATAAAATGCATAACTGAAGATGTGTAGTTATAATTATGAGTGCATTAGTATGCAATAACTTGCTAGTTTAGCCTTTTTCCCCAGATATAAAGCATCATCTAAATAAAATTTCATGTTTACTGGCAAACAAACAAAAATAAAAATACCTGACAACTTTTTAAAGTGATTTCATTAGATAACTATTGAATAAACTGCTTTTACATTTAACAGATGACGTGCCACTTACAAATGCTTCATGCACATAATAAATTTTACTTTATTGCATCATTCATCACATCTTATACATCATTTCTATGATTTTTGTTGTTCAAAACAAATTCTTTTATTGTCTCCTCTGTAGACACTGATAGCTTTCTTAGGAGAATGTGCCTGGCAGCTGAAGTGCTCACAATAAATTATATAAAGTCGAAGTATATATGAAAATATTTCGTTCCGAAAAAACATTCTGTTCAAGCCATGTAAATGAAATTGCACCTCTCCAGGCTGCCCTGTACCTATCTCCACTCAGACATAATGTGAAATGCTGTTTGACAGGTATTGAAAATCACAGTTAGACATAAATGTCCTTTGCCACACCAGTTCTCGGTCTTTTTGCAGTTGAGGAACATACTGTTCTACTTTAGAGGGATACACAGTAGGTGTGACTATATATGGTGGCATGCTGATGTGTTGGACATATTGTAGCACAACTCAAGGGGACGTGACTTCGGTCTTTTCCTCTGTGAAAGTGGGAATGCTATCCCACAAGGAACCAAAAAATGTGTGGCTGAGTAATTTCAAATACCAGAAAGTTGAATAACAACTCATAAAATTTAAAAAGTGTTCATCTGCAAGCTTTCAGTTTGTATTAGCATTGTCTCACATCTCAGATTTCTAGTAGGATATTTATTCAGTTAGATGGTGCTTTTGTCCAAAGTAACTTAAAATGTTAAGATCACAATTATTATCCTGTAGTTACAAGCTTACAATTATTCACACGATTATACAGCTGGGTAAGTTTCACTGAGTAAATTTTTAGAGTAAGTATCTTGCTCAAGGGTACTACAGCCAGCGGTGGAGATCAAACCTGCAACCTTCAGATCCAAAGGCAGCAACTCTTCAAATTCAAATTCAAATTCAAATTTATTTGTCACATACACAACCATACTTAGAACGACGTGCAGTGAAATGCTTTTCCGACTGTGTGTAATACAGACTAAAAGTGGAGATAATAAAAATGAGGCAATACAAATAAAGTAGAAATTAGAAACATAATACAGAAGTATGAAGTATATAATGATAAAAATAGGATAAAGTAAATAAAGTAACATAAAAATATAGTGGTAAAATAAAAATACAGTGAGCTAAAAATGTGGAATAACACACACACACACACACACTGTTTGAACCGCTGATCCCATAAGGGGTCGCAGGGAACCGGAGCCTACCTGGCAACACGGCGTAAGGCCGGAGGGGGAGGGGACACACCCTGGACGGGACGCCAGTCCATCACAAGGCACCTCAAGCAGGACTCGAACCCCAAACCCCCCGGACAGCAGGACCTGGTCCAACCCACTTCGCCACCGCGCCCCCTGCTATGTAGAATAACATAAATATAATAAAAATGTATTAGAAATTGGGGGTGCGGTGGCGCAGTGGGTTGGACCGCAGTCCTGCTCTCCGGTGGGTCTGGGGTTCAAGTCCCGCTTGGGGTGCCTTGCGGCGGACTGGCGTCCCGTCCATGGGTGTGTCCCCTCCCCCTCCGGCCTTACGCCCTGTGTTGCCGGGTAGGCTCCGGTTCCCCGTGACCCCCTATGGGACAAGCGGTTCAGAAAGTGTGTGTGTGTGTGTGTGTGTGTATTAGAAATTGTCACGCCTGCTGCCGCACCTGCAAGCATGCAAGGCACGCGAGTATAAAGGGCGCAACCAGACCAGGGCTGATTGCGGAACCCCATACGAGCCACTGCTGTCATTGCCTTGCGCTCTGTGCTTACCTTGCTGTGCTTCCCCCGCTTCCTTATTCTGGTCTAGCCTTGGATCCGAGGCTGATGACCAGCGCAAAAACTAGCCTGGAACTCCACCTCACTCCTGGCTAGTTTTTGTGCTGGTCATCAGCCTCGGATCCAAGTCGAATTCGCTTATTGAGGGGAGGACTGGGGCTTGGATCGCTTCATTGAGAACATGATTGTGGTCGACAACCTGGGCCGAGAACACTCTCCGCATCTTGGGCCAATTCCTCCTTTTCCGAAGCCAACCACAGACCACCCAGAAACGATGCAGTTGGGCAGGGGCCGACACACACTGGAGGAGAGAAGACACAGTCTGCGGGAGGGCCTGTGCATGTACTGTGGAACCAGTGGACATTACAGACAGGACTGTCCACAATGGTCCACTCCTGAACCATGCCCGTAGTCCCAGGTGAGTGTTGCCTGTCGCTCTCGATCTCAGTTAAACCTAGGGTGACACTCACCTGGGAGGGAAGTCTGGTACAGGTAATTTCAATGGTGGATTCCAGAGTTGAGGGTTGCTTCATGGATGAGGGGTTTGCACATTGCTTAGGCATCCCCATGAAGGCCTGTGACATATCATTAAGGATCAGCACCCTAGATCGCCGGCCATTGGGTTCCGGAGTAGTGGACTATATCACTGAGGTGTTAAAGTTAACTGTCGGGGTGTGCCATCAAGAGGGAATGTCCTTTTACATTATCCAGTCCCCTGACACCCCAGTGCTTTTGGGTTTCTCATGACTCATCCGGCACGACCCCATTTTTTGATGGAGTTCCGTGGAGCTGGTCTCCTGGGGACGCTAGTGTGACCAAACCTAACTCTCCCCTGTTGTGCTACCTTTGTGGAAGATTTGGACAAGGCAATCCCAGGAGTCATTCCCAGGAATACCGTGACTTCATTGAGGGCTTCAGTACAGCCGGGGCAGCAGCACTTCCCCTACACCCTAGCTGAGACTGCTCAATCGCCCTCCTTCCAGGCACAACTCCCCCTCAGGGTCAGGTTTACTCCCTGTCCTTACCTGAACAGAAAGCCATGGAAACTTACATCACGGAAGCCCTGGAGGGGGCGCGTCATCCAACCATCTATGTTGCCAGTCTCTGCAGGATTGTTCTTTGTTGGAAAGGACAGGGGGCTGCAGCCGTGTATCGATTATAAGGGTTTGAATGCAATCACCGTGAGTTGCCCGAGCCCCCAGCCCTTGATCTCAACAGCACTTAAGCAGGTTCATGGCTCCTCCTAGTTTACCAAACTTGACCTTAGACACGCTTACAACCTCATCAGGATACAGGAGGGGGATGAGCGGAAGACCGCCTTCAGCACCACCCTAGGGCATTACGAGGACCTTGTCATGCCTTGTGGTATGTCACTTTTCTGGACACAGCCGGCCCCTCTGGTACCGGTAGATGGTGGCCCCGCATACGCGGTGAGAGCCCTCATCGACTCCCATCGTCGGCAAGGGGGCTTGCAGTACCTTGTGGACATACAGGCCGAAGGAACAATGCTGGGTTCCTCTGTGTTTACTTCGCTGTGATTCCCCCGCTCCCTTATCCTGGTTTCCCTCGTTGACATCTCCCTCAGCTTCCTGACCTGTGTTTCTGTCCTCGACCTTGCTTCTTGAACACTCCTCCTGTACGACGATTATGGATTGAACGAACCCCGACTGTTATTGACTATTCTTGTGGATCTCCCTACAATAAAGCACCTGCAACTGAGTCCGCTGCGTATGTCTCCTGTGTTCACATGGCAGAAATATACAGCAAAATAGAATGTATCTGAGGAGAAAAATGCAATACGGTACAGATTCAAGTGTATGAATGGAATACATGTAAAGTACAATATTAAAGCTTAAAACAGAAAAAAGTGCAATGTGTACATTGTTGTGCAAAAAAAAAAAAAAAACTCTAACCACTACTTTACAACAAGCTGTACCTATGGAGGGTGGTTACCTATGGAGGTTGTACTTTTGTTGAGATGTATGTCGCTTTGGGCAAAAGCATCTGTTAAATGAATAAATGTAAATGTAAATGTTAAATGCATGTTTTCTAGGTTCAGAGCACTGTTGTAATGTTTACTGCAGTGACAAAAGTCATTATGTTTTACTTATTCCCTTACTCTATATTGCTCTGATACTTCCAGACCTTACTATATAGCTTTGCCTGTGAAGACATTTGATGCTTTAAATATCTACCATTCATTGACAAGGCTTCATCCGCTCTGAAAATGGTTTACACCTTCTGGCTCAGTAACTGAACAATTGATACGGCAGTCAAGGCTGAGTTGTGGTGATGTGCCTTGGCTGAGCATGTTAAAGCTGCCACTTTACTTGAAAAGCAAAAAGGAACATTGCTATGAATGTGTTACCTATAAGTAACATGAAGCCTGGGTGCTGCTGTTTGCACCCCTACAAAATGCATTCCCCTTTTTTCTTCACTCACTTCTTCACTCTCATTTTGACGCTTCTATCACATTCCCCCAACAGTTAATGCTCAATGGGGCATTTTGATAGATACATCTAAACAAGATGTATGGGACTTATAGGAAAAGAAGAAGGAGCTTGCATGAATATACAGTACTGGCCAGTTCATTTTTCCAAATAAATTTAAATAACACCTCTTGATCATTTTAAATAATGGAAGTTATGTTAAATTTATTTTCAATTTCTGTTATCTAATTTTGGTTGGAGTTGGTTGGCATAATATTTCGTTTGTGAAATATCTAAGTGCCTGCAAAAAGACAGAACGACACACAGAAACTGCTTTTCCCGAGTGGGGTCCTGGTGAGCTGGAGCCTAAACTGGCCATGCAGGGCGCAAGGCTGGAGGGGACACACCCAGGACAGGACCCCAGTCCATCACAAGGCACCCCAAGCAGGACTCGAACCCCAGACCCACCAGAGAGCAGGCCCAGGCCAAGCCTGCTGTGCCGCTGTGCCACTGCATCCCCCCACATGCTGTCTGAAGCCACTTGTCCCAAGCAGGGTCACGGTGAGCTGGAGCCTAACCTGGCGACACAGGGTACAACCACAAAAAGATCCTGAAGAAATTAATTATACACAATCAGCCACAAACATTTCTATTTGTACTGGCTTATCAGATATGCTGTCAGATCAAGTCACATACTGTACACCTTAGTATTACAGTCATTTCCATCCCAATGGATGGACAAACAGCTTTTGTAGAACAAATATTTAGTCCATTTCTGCTATTCAGACCATGTTGTTTCATACCATAACATCAGTGTCATTTGAACATGTATGTCAATGTATGTATGGCTAGAAGTCAGTTGTACCCTTGAAAGATGTGTTCATTGTTGTGCTGAAGTTAGTGCATCTAACTGTGATTCCACTCAGGCTCATTTCACTGCAAACCAGTATCTTATTAGCATTCATCATGGAGACATTTGCTGGCTAACAGTTGGAGAGATGACCAAAGGCCATCTGTCACTCCATTCTGGTGACAAACTTAGGTTTTGTTGCCTTTGTTGAATCACCCCATAAAACTGCCTGAAATGTTATGTTTGCTGTGCTGTCATAATGTCTATTTTGAAATATAAGAATAATGTTTTGTTATAGCATAATAGTCCTTCAAACAAAACTCCCTGTAACTTATTAATTTTTTCACCTTCTCATCTGCTTTTAAAACTCCCCTTATCTCATCAATGTTAAAGAAGCCCTCTCTGGATCATTGTTATGTCCCTCTACAGGTTTCCGGTGTGTTTTGTTATTCTTTTCTGTGTTTGGGTATATTTGGCTTCCTGTAGAGGTCTGTTGGGTACCGTTGTCATCCCTGTCCATTATCCTTATTCCTGTTTTCAGTTCCTCCAGTTTGGACCAATCACCTCCAGGCTCTGCCATCTTCAAAAGTCCACCATGTAATAAGAAATGTGTCTGGATTATTTACTCTAGTATTGTTTTGTATGTTTAGTCATTCTTTCTTTGGCTTATTGTTATTATTAGTTGTCTATTGACTTTGTGTTTTTGTTTTGTGGAAAAAGCAGATAGGTAAGCACATCACGTAACCTACATCTCCAACATGTAGGTTTCAGCAGCCCGTCTGGATACATTAGGAAGGAGGTGGGTGCCACCCCGTAATTTCTGTTTTTGGTGAGTAGAGTAGGTTTGTTACAGTAATGTAGATACTGAAGACCCTTTTGTTTAGGTTTGTTTTGTTTTTGTTTTGTTTCATTTTGTTTCATAGCTAATGCACTCTACCAACTTCAGACGCCTTAGTTCAGTTTTCTTAAGTTGTTTTCTTTGGCACCGTCTTAGTTCTTTTTTCCCCTGGAAAGTGTCTATATGTTATGTAAATATTGTAAGTAGTCACTGGAATATTTACACCAATTAGCACAGTAAAAAGAACTTGCACTTAAGCACTTCCTTATTGTATGTGTGATTTTGTTGGCCTTTTGTTACCACTCGTCACCACTCACCTGATTTTATGCCCTAGTCACCCCTGGATACCTGGGGTCATAACAATCAAGACTCAGTTCAGAACTATAGGATTACCTTTATTTTCCCTTTTCTGTCAAAAACTCAGCCTTCTGCACTCCTCACACAAATTGACCTACTTGATGGTTATCAATACGGATTTAAAGTCCGCCACACCACTGAAGCTGCCCTCCTTGCAGTAACAGATGCTTTCCAGTCAGCTAGCGCAGCCTCCCTTTCCTTGGTCCTCATCCTTCTCGACATGCCTGTAGCATGTCAATCACCACATTCTAGTCTCTTCTCTTGGATAGCTTGGCATCAAAGGAACATTGAAATGGTTTAAGTCCTACTTATCAGGTAAATCTTACCAAGTGGTCTCACATGGCTCCAGTTCATCCTTTCGGCCTGTGCCAACTGGTGTTCCACAAGGCTTGTTGCTGGGCCCCTACCCTTCTCTGTCTACATTACTTCTTTTGGTTTTGTCATTGGCATCATTTTGCTATCACTGTTATGCCATCAGGGGGTGTGGTGGCGCAGTGGGTTGGACCGCAGTCCTGCTCTTCGGTGGGTCTGGGGTTCAAGTCCCGCTTGGGGTGCCTTGCGGCGGACTGGCGTCCCGTCCTGGGTGTGTCCCCTTCCCCCTCCGGCCTTACGCCCTGTGTTGCCGGGTAGGCTCCGGTTCCCCGTGACCCCGTAAGGGACAAGCGGTTCTGAAAATGTGTGTGTGTGTGTTATGCCATCAGTACCCAAGTCTTCCACTCTTTCCCTTGGGGCAATAGACATTTCCTCAAGTATCACAACTTCTGTCTCGAACATCTCTACCTGGATGTCTGATCACCACCTGCAACTCAACCTCTCCAAAACAGAGATATTTATTCATTTAGCAGACGCTTTTCTCCAAAGCGACACACTCATAGAGAATACAATTTGTGCATTACCTTAGGAGAGACCGACATTGCTGCAGATGTGTGATTCTTAAGTACAGTTAGTTTGTTTCCTTCACCACATGCATCGACGTTTTCTCCTCTCAGCTGGTCTGTGATACTGTGTAGAACTTGCTATAAAACTGGACAATTCACTCATTTCTTGTATTTCTTTGGCTAAGAGCCAGAGAAGTAATGATACACTCAAATAAGTCCTTCTTTCAACATATCGAAACCACAACCAATCCTGCAGATATATCCGCAGGACCTACCCTTATTTCACAGCAAACTCTATTCAACTTCTGATCCAGCCCATGGTCTTGTCTACACTACTCCAGTTCTCTCCAGTCTGGTCTACTAGCCTCTGCCTTCAAACATCTACAACTGATACAAAATGCTGCTGAGTAAATTGTGTTTGATCTGTCAAAGCGTTCCCATCTATCTCCCCTCCTCATCTCTCACGTCTGGATTCCTATATCTGCCCACATGTAGTTCAAGACTCTGGTGATGGCCTACAAGACCATCAGCATTGCTCCCTGATACCAAGAAGACCTGATTGCTCACTACTCTCCAGCCAGACTGCTACACTCCTCTATCTCAACACTTTTTGGAGTCTCCTATGTGTACTACATAATGTGTTTAAACAAAAAAATAAATATATAAACTACATACAGCTACTTGTGTAATGTGTATTACAAATTGACTGTATTCAAAAATTACATGTGCATATAGGTCTTTCTGCTGGTGTAATGCAATTTTGAATTGTTTTCTTTTATGTATGTTGCTTTGGAGAAAAGTGTCTGTTAAATGAGTAAAGGTAGATATAAACTCAAACAGGATTTTCTTGATGCCATTCTGAATGACAGTATAATGATGGTCTCATATTTAATTTTACCAGGATATAAGGATATCTTTGAGTGTCATAGTTACTGATAAATTTGTTTGTAGTATTTCGGTTTTCAACGAAATGTGAAAGAATGTGTAGAAAAATTTTCAGAACGTTTTAACGCATAAGCTTGATTTTCTAATTCTTATGTATATATGTATTAAACTGCCATTGTCTAGAGATATTTGGTGAGAAAAGGCATTTGTATTACAGAGACAAGTGACTTGTTAACCTGTCAAATATAGAGAGATGCTTTGTTTAACTTCCCAGCATTCCTATATTACGAATTCTAGCTGTAAACCCCAGACTTTGAGTGCTCTGCTATGACAGTATTAAGTTTCAATCTGAAAAAAGGGAGAAAAGTACTGAAAAGTGCATGTTCAAATTATTCATATGACTAATAAAGTCAGCAAATTAGTATGGATATGCATGAGAAATCAAGGAATTATTTCATTTTCCATTTCAATTACTTATTTAAGGAGTCTGAGCAATATGTTTTTTTTTTCTTTTTCAAAATTCAGATTATCATTATCAACACACACACACACACATTTTCTGAACCGCTTGTCCCATACGGGGTCACGGGGAACCGGAGCCTAACCCAGCAACTCAGGGCGTAAGGCTGGAGGGGGAGGGGACACACCCAGGATGGGACGCCGGTCCGCCGCAAGGCATCCCAAGTGGGACTCGAACCCCAGACCCACCGGAGAGCAGGACCCGGACCAACCCACTGCGCCACTACGCCCCCCTCATTATCAACAATTTCATACAAAAAAAATAATGAACAGATCCTTAAACAATGAAAAGGAACTGAATAAATTTCACACAAACTATTTTTAAAATAGCCATTTGAAGTTATATTTCAGTGTAGTGAATCTGGTGCCAATAACACAGAATGTTTGTCACACAAGTATTTCTGGAAATTACTTAATCGTATTCTAGAAAAACTGCAATTTACCAAAGCCTTAAATGCCCAGTTGTCTGGCAGTTTTCCAAATTGTACGAACTTTTAAAAATAGTTGTAATCTACAAGCACTGCATATACAGTATGGTTAACCTTGAGGTGTTGCAGGTGGCATAGAAATTAAGAAAGAAAATGTTGCATTTAAAAGTTTAGGGGCAGCGAGGAAGGATTACCTTTGGACAGAAAAGATACAAGTTCAGATTCAGCTTTTTGTTGTAGTAAATGGAGAGTACTTAACATTTACTGTCAATATACTAATTAAACATAGCACAACTTGAATATGTACATGGGGGCATGGTGGTGCAGTGGGTTTGGTTGGTGTCCGCTGTGTGGCAGGTCTCGGCTTCGAGCCCTGCTTGAAGTGCCTGGCGATGGACTGGCGTGTGTCCCGTCCTGGGTGTGTCCCCTTGACCTTGTGCCCTGTGTTGCTGGGTAGGCTCTGGCTCGCCGCAACCCCGCTTGGGACGAGCAATTGTTGACATTGGTTTGTTTGGTTGGAATGTATACATTATAATGGGCAACATGTAAAGCAATACATTGCAGCAGACAGTAACATAACAAGGTGTTATTTGGTCTGGCTATTTGACTGCTGACACCTAAGTGTTTACAAAACCCAGACAAAACTTGAAACGTAAACTCTTCTGAGAAACAATGTCCTCTTCTAAAAATGCTCTGGAAAATACCTCTGCCATAGCAGAGAGAAATCCTTTGACAGGAATTAACATCCCAGAACTTGGAAAATTAAGACAGTGATGACCATGCTATTTGGGTAAGCATTTCACAAGGGTAAAACTGTAAGGAAATTAATAAAGATGTGCAAAAGGGGTTGAAAAAAATATGGTAAGGGATTCAATCAATCTACTTAGTTATTGAAAACAGATTTTGAGCACCAACAGGGAAATAATATATATCCAATATATACACACATACACATTTTCTGAACCACTTGCCCCATACGGGGTCGCGGGGAACCGGAGCCTAACCCGGCAACTCAGGGCATAAGGCCGGAGGGGGAGGGGACACACCCAGGACAGGACGCCAGTCCATCGCAAGGCACCCCAAGCAGGACTCGAACCCCAGACCCACCAGAGAGCAGGACCCGGTCCAACCTACTGCACCACCACGCCCCCCTCCAATATATACACACACACACACACACACACACACACACACACACACATTTTCAGAACCGCTTATCCCATACAGGGTCACGGGGAACCGGAGCCTAACCCGGCAACTCAGGGCGTAAGGCTGGAGGGGGAGGGGACACACCCAGGACGGGACGCCAGTCCGTCGCAAGGCACCCCAAGCGGGACTCGAACCCCAGACCCACCGGAGAGCAGGACTGTGGTCCAACCCACTGCGCCACTACACCCCCCTTCCAATATATACATGTGCATCCAAATTTTCAGCAGTTTAATGGTCCATGTCACACATGGATATAAAATACTGAGACATTTACAGACCACTCTTAATTGGTCTATTGCTGGATCCAGTGTCAGTTTCCTGAGCAGCAAGTAAAGTGTCCACGGTATTCCACCAAATTAGTGCAACAAATCTATGCCAGTACTTTCTCAGAAAGGAACACAATTTGAGGTGATCACATTAGAACCTCTATTATGAATAGCTGAAAACGATTCAGATGTCGAAGAACGAGAGGAACGGTGAATCTATTCTTGACTTCCTCAAAATCCTGGATTACTGCTTGTGTCCAAGTGAGTCTTTTGGGTGCTCCCTTGATAATTACTGACAATGGTGTTGCCACTGAACTAAAGTCACAAAAAAAACTTTGAAAAAAGTTTGCAAAACGATACAAGAGTTGCATTTGTATTTACTGATACCAATACAATAGAAAACATTCTGTATCTTTTTTGTCATCCATTTTTACCTTTTTTAGTCTTAGGATATAAGCCTGGAAGGAAACATGATTTATGGAAAAGGCACTGTAACATGCCGAGGCAGCCCGGGAAGGGGGCAGAGACGGGGGCAAAGCAGCCACAGGTGGGGCTAATTACCTTCTCTATTTCTTCCCCTGCATTCAGCAGTAGGGGGAGAGACACGACTGAGCGGCAGCAGAGCATACAAGAGCAAGCGCGACTCTGAGCACAACCCCGATCCCGAGCCTATGGACGACGCCATCAGGACCGAGTCAAAACTCCTGCCTACCCCTTTCCGGTTCCCCCTTTCCCCTCCCTTGCCTTCTCTCCAATGGGGGAGTTAAATAAATCCATCGTCACAGACGAGCACTGCACCTGTGTTGTCCCGCCTCGTCTGTTGCAGGCACTTTGAACTTAAAAATAAAGATCTTTGTGCTGTACAAGCTGTATAACCTCTTCAGTACATAACACATGAGGTGGACTTACATCTGGAATATTCCATTGAAAACCAAATGTCAATTATACAGAGGGTGAAGAAAGTATCTGCATCACCCAGACTACTACCACATTTTGTTGTGTTACAACACATTGGAATTGTTTTGTGTTGTATATATTTATTTATTTGTATTTTAAAACATTTTGGTTATAGCCTCTATCCAATTTAATCCAGTTCAATTGTTTTGTAACTGAGGCAGGCTTGCTCTGCTGGAGGGAGGAGGAAGGACTGACACAAAGCTGCTCCTAATCACTTACCCTATTTAACTTATTTTCCTGACAGCAAGGGGGGTGGACAACCCAACCCCAGAGCGAGAGCAAGAGAAAGAAACAAGCTCCAGCTCAAACAGTCCATAGTCATTCCTTTCCCTGAGCACAAGAATGTACATTCCATCACCGGTCCTTTCCTTCAACACCAAGCACTTGTAAAATAAAATAAAGCAGCACACGTTTGCACTCCCTCTAGGTCTCCAGAGAGATTCGTGCCACAGTAACTTTTGGTTGTAGCACAGTAAAATACAGTACGGCAGCAGTTGTCAGGCCCACGTCCTCAACACAAGAACCTGGTCACAATCAACGCAGCTAGGTATAAAGGACACCCGTCCACCGATCCCCAGCTGTGGAATCTCATCGAAACAACCATCCCCCTGCGTTCATACCTTGCCTGTCCTGTTCTTTACATTTCCCTTCCTTGTTCTTTCTTGCTTGCCTTCCTGTCTCCGACAGCCACGATCGTCGTTAGTCTGCCTGACCATGTCTCTGGATTATCCTTGGAATAACGTTCCCTCCTCGGTTCAGACCATTTGCCTGTCCTAATGACAATCTTCATTTCGCCCCAAGAACTGCCACCAGAACGATCCCACATCTGGGTCCACTCTCCCGCTCCCCGATGCACTGGCATCACAGAAGATTCCGCCATCACAAATCGACCCAGCAGAGATTGAGTTGCTTTGAGAAGCCGTCTCCATGCAGGAAATGCTGCTTGGCTCCCCTGAACAGTCCCTGCCACAGCTCTCCGAATCCTTGCAAGATCTCCTGCGGAATCTCTAGCGAAGGAGGACCACTCAAACATTACGGATCAGTGTGCTCAACGGACAATTGCTGGGTACAGGGGTGGTGGAGTACTGCCTTGAGCCACTTGGGCTCCAAATAGGGGTCTGCCATGAGGAAGATATATCTTTCTTCCTCATTAGGTCCCAAGATAACCCCATCATTTTGGGATATACATGGTTGGCTAGTCACGATCCAGTTTTTTCCTGGAGCACTGGGAAACTAGTGTCTTGGGGGTCGCTATGTGCCACATCCTGCCTGTCACTCCCATGTAGGGCTACCTCCATAGAGAGCCCAGAGACAGCTCAGCCTGTCGAGGTGCCTGAGGTCTATTGGGACTCATGGAGGTATTCAGTAAGACCTGAGCATCGGCTCTACCCCAACACAGGCTCTGGGACTGTTCAACAGATCTCCTCCCATGGACCTCTCCCCTTGGGGTACGGTGTATCCCTTGTCCCTCCTGGAATAAAAGGCTATGGAGGAATATATAACCGAGATGCTGGCTTCCAGCATAATCGGGCCCTCTACCTCTCCAGCATTAGCTGGGTTCTTTTTTGTCTGGAAAAAGCATGGGGGGTTGCAGCCATGCATGGATTACTGTGGGCTCAATGAGATCAAAAGGTCAAAAACCCTTATCCCTTGCCACTCATTGCTGCACTGTTGGAGCAGGTCCATGGGGCCAACGTATTCACAAAATTGGATATGCAAAACGCATACAACCTGGTCTGGATCATGGAGAGGGATGAATGGAAGACTGTGTTTAGCACCGCCCTGGGAACTACAGATATCTGCTCATGCCGTTCAGGCATGCCCTTTCTGTTCCAGGCACTCGTCAACCACATATTGGGGCATCTAGGTAACAAATACGTGCTAGTCTACCTGGACAACATTTTGATTTTGTCCAACTCGATGGAGGAAGGTGCAACATATGCTTCAGGTGCTGCAGAGGTTGCTTTACAACAGCTTCCTTTTAAAGCAGGAGAGGTGTTTTTTATTATTATTATTTACTAGGAATGCATCACCTTCCTGGGGTTTATCTTGAGTCCGGACAGGGTAGTCATGGACCTGAGGAAGGTTTAGGCTGTGCTGGAATTGACTAGGTCAACATTGGTGAAGCCACTACAGAGGTTTCTGGGGTGTCTGAACTTCTACCGCCGTTTCATTAGGGGATATAGTTCCATTGCGGCTCTGCTCACCTCACTGCTTTGAAGCAAGGGGGCATGGATAACCTGGACCTCAGTGGTTGTACACACATTCCGAGAGATAACAACACAGTTCACAATGGTCCTGGTGCTCCAGCGGTATAAGCAGCAGGCGGACAAGCCCCATCGCACCTAGTTTTTCCATCCCAGACAACGGGTATGGCTGTCAACCCAAGACATTAAGCTGAAACTGCTGTCCAAGAAACTCAGTCCCTGGTTCATTGGTCCCTTTAAGGTAAGCCAACGTGTCACTCCGGTCTCATACAGGTTCCAACTACCCCTTCATCTTCACATATGCCCCACACTCCATGTGTCCTTGCTCAAGCCTTACAAGACCTCGCTTCTCCAGGCCACTCAAGGAACTCCAGCTTCTCCTCCTATGGACACCGTTTGCTCCCTCCTGGACTCTAAGTGCCAACATGAGGGGTTTTAATACCTGGTGGACTGGGAAGAGTATGGGCCTGAGGAATGTAGCTGGGTGCCTGCAAAGGACATCCTCAATCTATTGCTCATATCCAACTTCCACAGGACCCATCCGAATTGGCCGGTACTGTGTCCCAGGGGTTGTTACCCTTCCAGGGGGCTGCCCATAGGGAGGGGGTTACTCTCACGCCCATGTCCTCATCACACGTGCAAGCACCTGGTCACAATCAATGCAGCTGGGAATAAAGAGCACCAGTCCACCACTCCCTGGTTGTGGAATCTCATCGAGACAACCATCCCTACTGTGTTCATACCTTGACTGTCCTGTTCTCTACATTTCCCTTCCTTGTTCTTCTTTGCCCCCCTCCCTGTCTTTGTATCCTGTCTCCCATAGCCACAGTCATTGCTAGTCCGCCTGACCATGTCTCTGGATCATCATTGGAACAATGTTCGCCCTTTGGTTCTCACCTTTTGCCTGTCCCAACTATGATCTTCACTTCGCCCCAAAAACTGCCACCTGAACAATCCTGTATCTGGGTCCACTCTCCCGCTCCTGTAGGGTTAACCGAGAGTACCACAGAACTAAGACATTACAGGGAGTCCACGAGACAGAACACAAGAGTTTCAACATGAAAAAACCCACCCAGCATTTTGTTGAACTCAAGACACCCAAAGCTAAGTGTTCATCCATCCAGTGCAGAAACTTTGCAAAGCATACCTATGGCTTATTCTAAGCTTTTCAGTTGTGTCAATTGTGTCAGTCCTTTTGTTGATGTAATGCAGTCTTTGTATTTCTTGTTCTGCTTTGAACAAAAAGTGTGTGCTAAATGAAGTAATAGAAATGTAAATGTAAATTGCCAGATCAACTGGAATCTATAAATTTGTCACATCCAGGCCCACATCACCATCAACAGCACCTGACACAAATCAAGCACTGGACACCAATCAGTACATGCGCCCTTAAAGGACTCTCCTCTGCTTCCATTCCCTTGTGGAATCTCACTGAGACAACCGTCCTTCTGCACCATCTCCTGCTCTTTCTCACCCCTTACTTCCTGTATCCGTTCTCCGACTTTTGACCCTTCGCATCGTCCCCTGACCACATCCATGGATCCACGCTCTCACTCTGACCACCGATCGACCGACTCTTTGCCCGTCCCCAACTACGAGAACTCGCTTGACCCCTTGGTTCCTGACGAACGATTCTGCACTTGGGTCCAGCCTCCCCCGCATCCTCGGTTCCGCGTGACAGAAGATTCCACCTTACACATGGACCCAGCAGCAATCAAACATCTGAGAAATGCTCTGAACACGCTCCAGCGTACATCGCACCTGGAAGCAAAACCAACACCCGAAAAGATGCAAACCTTCCTGCTATACCCTGGATTGCCACCAGAGGTGGTCCACGCTCCACCAACGGATTCTCCGGCCGCCTCACAAGCCAAAGCCCAGTGGTTGGATCAATACATACAGCAAGCGATCGCCCTGGACAATCTGGCCCACGGACATTTGCTATAGCCCCAGCTGGCCACCAGAGAGGCCCCAACACCCTTGCAGGTTGGACGAGGACATCTGACTCCCATAGAAAGACAAAGACACTTCCTAGAGGGCCTTTGTCTCTACTGTGGTGGTGCCAGCCATTACATAACAGCCTGCCCGGAGAAGCCTGTCACAGGAGGACCCCAAGCTAGACAGTCCAAGGTGAGTAACCCCCTCCAGGCAGTCCCTCAGCTCACCGTTCCCATAGTCCTAAAGTGAGGTAGGGAGGCCCGCTGGTTGGTTACACACACATTTATAGATTCAGGAACGGCTAGCAGCTTCATGGATACCACTTTTCCAGAGGCACACAGCATTTCCACGCACCGCTGTAAGGTCATGTTACAGGTGAAAGCGCTCAATGTGCAATCACTAGGGACAGGGGTGGTGGAGTCCCAAATGGTGGAGATCGGCCTGTAGAGCCACATCAGTCAAAGGTCCTGACTCCACACAGCCTGTGACGGTGCCAGAGGACTATGCAGACCTTGCCGAGGTCTTTAGTAAATCACGTGCATCTGCCCTAACTCCGCACTGCCCATGGGACTGTACCATTGACCTCCTGCCCAGAACCACGCCTCCAAGGGGCTGAGTTTACCTGCTGTCTCTACTCGAACAGAAGGCCATGGAGGCATACATGACAGAGGCCCTATCCCTGGGTATTATTAGGCCATGCACCTCACCAGCCTCCACAGGCTTTTTTTTGTGGAGAAAAAGCACGATGGCCTCCGCCCTGCATTGATTAGAGAGGTCTCAACGAGATCACCATTAAATACCCACATCCCCTGCCATGATAGCTGCACTTGAACAGGTCCATAGTGCATGGGCCTTTACCAAATTGGACCTCCACAGTGCATATAACATCATCCAGATAAGAAAAGGGAATGAGTGGAAAACTGCATTCAGCACCACCCTAGGTCACTACGAGTACCTGGATATGCTGTTCGGGTTAGCCAGCACCCGCTCTGTGTTCCCTGCTTTCATTAATCAAGTGCTGGGTGATTTGGTGAATAAATGCGTACTTGTGTACTTAGATGATATCCTGGTGTTCTCACTTTCGATGGCTGAGTATGTAACCCACGTGAGGCAAGTGCTCGGTCGCCTCCTACATAATGGCTTCTTCGTCAAGAGGGAAAAATGTCTGTTTCACCAGGAGCGGGTTTCTTTCCTGCATTTCATCTTTGGTCCAGATGGGGTGGTAATGGACCCGGCTAAGGTCCAGGTAGTGCTGGATTAGCCCCATCCAACCTCGGTGAAGGCCCTACAATGCTTTTTGGGGTTTGCAAACTTTAACTGGCGGTTTGTTTGCAGATTCAGTAGCCTCGCTGCACCCTCACCTCTCTCCTCAAGAGCAAACAGTCCCAGCTCTCCTTGCTGACAGAGACCTGGGAGGCTTTCCAGGATCTCAAATGACAGGTTACAACCTCCCCGATCCTTAAGCACCCTGATCCATTGCTACCTCTTGTTGTCGAGGAAGACACCTCAACTGTGGGGATCGGGGCAGTTTTGTCACAGAGACAGGGAACTTCAGCCAAGCTCCCCCCGTGCGCATATTTGTCCTGTAAGTTGTGGCCCGCCAAAAGTAATGATGACATTGGTAACAGGGAACTGTTAGCAGTCAAACTGGCACAGGAGGAGTGGAAACAGTGGTTGGAGGGGGCTGCTCACCAATTTTTAGTCCTTACAGACCACCAAAACTTGGAGTTCCTTAAAACTGGCTGTCAGCTAAACCCTCAAGAAGTCCGTTGGGCCCTTTTTTTTATTACCAGGTTCAGGTTCACAGTCTCTTACCTCCCTGGTTCCAAGAATACTAAGGCGGACGCCCTGTCCCAGCTGTATGACAAGGTCCCAAATCCAGACGTACCCAGGCCCATCCTGCCCAGCACCTGTTTTGTGGCCCCCATTCTTCGGCAGTTTGCGCAGGACCTCCAGAGGGCCCAAACAGAGGAACCCAGTCCAGCTGACACTCCCAAAGGCAAGGAGTATGTTCCTCCCAGGATGAGGCCCCAACTACTCCACTGGGCACACGACACCCTGGCCGCAGGTCACCCAGGGTGTCGATGAACTCTGGCCCTGCTCGACAAAAAGAACTGGTTGCCCTCCCTTTGGGGAGATGTCCAGGAGTTTGTGGAGGTTTGTGAGGTATGTGTTCATGCCAGGACCTCGAACCAAAACCTGCAGAGCATTTGGAGCCCCTACCGGTTCCAGCCAGACCTTGGTCTGACGTAGCGGTAGGCTTTCTACCCACTTACCGCTCTCCGAGGGGAATACAGCGATCCTAGTGGTGTTAGACCGGTTTTCTAAGTCCGGTCGTCTGCTTCCCTTACCTCAACTCCCCACTGCCCTGGCCACAGCCAAGCTTCTCTTTCAGCATGTGTTCCAGATCTTCGGGTTACCCGAGGACATTGTCTCAGACAGAGGTCCTCAATTCGTGTCCCCAATATGGAGAGTGTTCTGGCAGAGACTTGGAGTGTCTGTTAGCCTTACTTCCGGGTACCATCCTCAGGCTAACGGACAAGTGGAGTGACTGAATCAAGACCCCAGTTGGTTTCTGAGAAGTTATTGCAGACAAGACCATACCCAGTGGGCACAGTTCCTCTCCTGGGCCAAATACACCGATAACTCCTTGTCCCATTCCTCCACAGGCTTGTCCCCTTTCCAGTGTGCCCTTGGTTACCAGCCTCCCTTGTTCCCCTGGCACCCCGGTTCCTCTGAGGTCCCCACTTTTGGATAACTGATTCCTGAACAGCAAGGCAGCTTGGCAAGCAGTACGGGACCATCTACAACAAAGCGTACACCGGTACAAGCAACAGGCCGACCGACACCGCCGCACCTTGCTTTTCCAGTCTGGGCAATGGGTATGGCTTTCCGCAAGGGACATTCACCTGAAATTGCCCTCCAAAAAGCTCAGCCCCTGGTTTATAGGTCCATACAAGATCCTCTGCTGAATCGCCCCAGTCACGTACTGGCTGCAGTTACCTCCTCACTTGCGTATCTGTCCCATGTTACACGTCTCCCTTCTTAAGCCCTACAGTACTTCCCTACTCCAAGCCATCCCAGTGGGAGTGGATGGGGAAGCGGCCTACATCGTCCACGCCCTCCTCGACTCCAAATGCAGGTGCGGGGGCCTGTATTACCACGTGGACTGGGAGGGGTATGGCCATAAGGAACACAGCTGGGTGCCGGGATATCCTTGATCCATCCCTCATCTCCGATTTCCATCGGGACAATCCGCATAAGCCAGCTCCGCGTCCCAGAGGCCGCCCCCCTTCCAGGCATCACAGGTTGGCTGGAGTCACCCATAGGGAGCACTGGACACCAATCAGTACACGCACTCTTAAAAGACTCTCCTCTGCTCCCATTCCCTTGCAGAATCTCACTGAGACAGCCATCCTTCTGTGCTATGTCCTGCTCTTCCTCATCCCTTACTTCCTGTATTCGTTCTCTGGTTTTCGACCCTTCGCATCATACCCTGACCACATACATAGATCCTCACATTCACTCGACCGCCTATTGACTGACTCTTTGCCTGTCACTTACTACGAGAACTCGCCTGACCCCTTTGTTCCTGACGAACGATCCTGCACTTGGGTCCAGCTGCCCCAGCATCTTCAGTTTCGCATGACAAAATCCTGCAAACCGGCAAAGTTAATGATAGAAGCCATAATTGTTTGATCAGAAGCACAACTATCAGACTGCAACAATCCATAAAGTCTAGCTAAAGGTCATGTCCTTTTGTACACAGGGAAATTGGAGATTATTCTGCCAGTTAGCTGCAGGAGTTCAAGTACCTCCATATTCTGGAGAGAGTGTCCTCTAGTCGTTACTTGTGGTTGTGTAGGCTGGAGATATAAGAGCAGTACAGTGGTTACAGTCATTGCCATGGAATCAGAATGTCCAGGTTTTGAATCACCCTCCTGGCATTATACATTTGAGAAAAGTATTTATCCTGAATTGATACAGTAAGTATACTCTGCTATATAAACGGGTTAATCGTTGTAAGCAGCTTAGCATGTGAACCTAACATCATAAGTCACATTGAACAAGGGTGTCAGTTTTATGCTAGTCCCCATTTATGCTAGTAAAATTGTGGTATTAAGCAAGCAAGACATACATTAATAATGAGTTGTTTGCATCTGAAACACTTTGTTTTAGGAGAACAGTGTCACGCCCACGAGCTCGACAACATGCAACACTGGCGGCTGATCAGGCTTCGGGCATATAAAAGGGCAGCCCGGACCTTAGGAAGCTGTGGAACTTTGTTCAGCCTCCTTACTCACTCGTGCTCCTAGGAATTGCTCCTTGCCATCGACCTCCTGATTTGCCTCGACTCCTTGCCAGTCTTTGAATTACGTTTCTTGGATTCTCCCTTCGGATTACTTGCGCACATCGGTTACTCTTGCCTGCCTCCTCGACCATGTCTTCAGGATCGCCTCTTGAACAAGCTTCCTCTCCTCCGTGCTTGGGTTTGACGCACTCGCCCTGGGGAAACATTGTAACAGAATGTTCCGCCATAACTGTGTACCCCACGGCGCTGAACCAAGCATTGGCGGTATTAGACGCTCGTGAGGCACGTCTGTAGAGGATGGAACGAACGCTCACCGACCTAATAACCGCCTACAATGGAGTGGTAAGCACCCTGGAACCATTGTTGACGTCTTCGCACCGTGTGCAACCGCTCCTGCAGCACCTAACCTCCCAAACACAACCCCATCAATACAGCACAACACTCACCTGACCCCCCCGAACCGCTTTGACGGTACACCTGCTCTTTGTGCAGGCTTTTTGTTGCAGTGTGAACTCATGTTTTCTAGTGTGCCCCACGTCTACCATTCGGATCTAAGTCGCATTGTTTACATAATTTCGCTCCTGTCCGGCCGAGCCCTGGACTGGGTCACTGTCAAATGGGGACGCTGTTCCCTACTTAAACATGAGGAGTTCAAAGACCTTTTTTAGGCAGTGTTCGGGCTTCCCTGCACAGACCTGATGGCCAGCGACCGCCTCATAGATCTAATCCAGGGTGATTATCCCGCACCAGACTATGGGGTGGACTTCAGGATCCTTGCGGAGAAGAGTAAGTGCGATCAAAATGCCTTGTGTGCTTGCTTTTGACGGGGGCTGAACCCCGGGCTGCGCAAAGAACTGGTATTCCGAGGTGAGACATGGACCCTTGACCAGTACATCACGGCAGCTGTCGCGCTTGACAAACAAGCCAGGGATAGAGAGGGCCAGATGCAACCCATACCAGATAACCACCACCCTCCGAGGAAGTGGATTAACTCCCTACACCTATGCAAAGGCTGCCTCACCACCAGCAAAAGACAGCGCCGCTTACAGGGTTGACTCTGCCTCTGCTGTGGAGAACCAGGACATCTCCGGGCCAAATGCCCGATCCGATCTGACCCACCGGTGAGTGGTACCCTCCGCTGCAACCGCCTTTCCGTACCTGTGGTCATTTCCTGGGGACAACATTCAGTTGAGACCTCAGCTTTGGTTGACTCGGGGGCGGCCGGCTGCTTTATGGATCTTGGCTTTGCTAAATCTCACTGTTTTCCCTGTTCCCCATGGAAAAGCCGGATGAAAGTAATTGCTCTTGATGGACAGCCTTTGGGGAGGAGTTAAGTCAACTCCCAGTTTTCAAGTGGAGCACGGGGGACCTGGTGTCCTGGGGCCCACAATGTGGGAAGGCCTGTTTATGTGTCCCCTGCAGAGCTACGTCTGTCGAATGTGCTGACCCTCTCCAACAGGTACACATTCCTCCTGAGTATCGAGACCTGGTGGAGGTGTTCAGCAAAGATCAGGCTGCTATCCTCCCTCCAAGTCGGCCCTGGGAATACACCGTAGACCTCCTCCCAGGAACAACACCGCCTCGGTGCTGGGTCTACCCGCTCTCCATTCCGGAGCAACAGGCCATGCAACAATACATCTCCGAGGCCCTCACAGCTGGGATCATCCGGCCTTTCACTTCCCCCACTGCGGCGGGGTTCTTCTTCATCGAGAAGAAGGACGGGGGCCTCTGCCCATTTATCGATTATCATGGCCTCAACGGTATCACCGTCAAGGACCCTCATTCCCTGCCGCTGATTACCGCGGCACTGAGCAGGTCTACCGTGCCTAGTGGTTCACGAAATTGGACCTGCGCAATGCCTACAACCTGGTCAGGATACATGAGGGGGATGAATGGAAGACAGCTTTCAGCACCACCCTTGGACACTATGAATACTTGGTAATGCCTTTCAGTTTAGCTAATGCTCCCAGTGTCTTCCAGGCTTTTGTAAATCACGTTCTCGGGGATCTCATTAACCAAGGAATCCTGGTGTATCCAGATGATATTCTGATTTCTTCCTCTTCCATGGAAGAACATGTGGCCCTGGTTCGTCAGGTCCTCCAGAGACTGCTGCAGAACCGACTTTTCATCAAAAGTGAGAAGTGCAGTTTCCACCAAAAATAGATCGCCTTTTTTAGGTTTCATTTTCAGCCGAGAAGGGGTGGCCATGGACCCCGAAAAGGTAAGGGCAGTACTCCAGTGGCCTTTTACCAGACCCACTATGGTAAAAGCCTTACAACGGTTCCTAGGTTTTGCTAATTTCTATCGCCATTTTATCCAGGGCTTTAGTACTCTTGCCGTTCCTCTGACGAGCCTCACCTTTTCGAAAACAACCAGACTCACCTGGACAGATGATGCACAACGCGCCTCCGACATCCTGAAGGGAAGGTTCACGACAGCACCCATCCTCCACCATCCCGATCCTGAGGTCCCATTTGTGGTGGAGGTGGATGCTTCGGAAACTGGGGTAGGAGCCGTGCTTTCCCAATGCCAGGGAGATCCCCCTAAACTGTATCCATGTGCCTTCTTCTGAAGGGAGATGTCCCCGGCCTAGAGGAATTATGACATTGGAAACCGAGAGCTCCTGGCAGTCAAGATGGCTCTCAAAGAGTGGAGGTACTGGCTGGAAATGGCTCACCACCCATTTGTTGTCCTTTCAGACCACAAGAACCTGGAATATCTGCAAAAGGCGAAGTGCCTCAACCCCCGGCAAGCCAGGTGGGCTCTCTTCTTCACCAGATTTAACTTTACTGTCTCCTATCGGCCAGGTAGCAAGAACACCAAGGCAGATGCCCTCTCCCGCATGTATGACCGGGAGCCACAAGAACGGGGACCTGAATACATCTTGCCTCGGTCTTGTATTGTCTTGTATTGTATTGAGAGTCTGGTTATCCACCCGGGGTCTCCGGGGGTCTTACCTCTCCAAGAAGCTCAGCCCACGGTACATTGGTCCGTTTAAGGTTCTCAGACATATCTCCCCGGTTTCCTACCGTCTCCAGCTGCCTGCTCACCTAAGGGTCCACCCGACCTTTCACACCTCATTCCTGAAACCCTGGGCTGTGTCCTTACACCAACCTCAGTTGTCTTATCCTCCTCCAATTCTCCTACAGGACGGCGGTGCCCCTGCTTACTCCGTGCAGGCCTTGCTGGATTCCCGTCGATGTCCGGGAGTCCTGCATTACCTCGTCGAATGGGAAGGCTATGGGCCAGAAGAGTGCTGCTAGGTGGCTGCTAAGGACATCTTGGACCCAGACCTGATCACAGCCTTCCACGGAAACCATCCTGACCATCCAGCACCCAGGCCTAGGGGGCATCCCCCGGCTCGCCGTCAAGCGGCAAGAGCCGCTCGTGGAGGGGGGGGGTACTGTCACGCCCACGAACTTGGCAACAAGCAACACCTGCGGCTGATCAGGCTCTGGCACATAAAAGGGCAGCCTGGACCTTAGGAAGCTGCAGAACCTTGTTAAGTCTTGTTACTCACTTGTGCTCCTAGGAATTTCTCCTCACCCTGCTCCTCGACCTGCTCCTTGCCCTGCTCTTCATGATCGATTTCCTGGTTTGCCTCGACTCCTTGCCAGTCTTTGAATCCGTTTCTCGGATTCTCCCTTCGGATTACTTGCTCACATTGGTTACTCTTGCCTGCCTCCTCGACCATGTCTTCCGGATCGCCTCTTGAACAAGCTTCTTCTGCTCCACGCTTGGGTTCGACGCACTCGCCCTGGGGAAACACCGTGACAAAAAGCATCTCTATATGCATAAATGTGAAGGTAAATTGCTTAAATTACAACAAACTTGAATTTGTCACTTGTTCCAGAGAGTATTTGCAAATTTAAAATTCATTCCTGTGTCTTTAGAATTCTGATTCTCCCCCCCCCCCCCCAAAAAAAATATTGCATAATACATTTCATTTTATAATACAGAATTGTAATATAGGAATCTTGGAGGGAGGGAAATTACTGGCAAATCTGACAAAGAAGTATTGTATCTTGAAGAACAGTGCCTAAAAAAAAGCTGCCTAGTTCTAGAGTGTTCCTTGTACTGTAATTTATTCAGGCAGTAGACTCGTAATATTGTAAACCAAAAATGCTCACAGTCTGGTGCAGACATTTAGAAATGTTAAAATTGCAACTGGGAAACAGGGACCTTGATACATCAGTCACTGGAAATAAGGAAATGAAAAATAATCATACTACTTCAAAGCTGGGTATTCCTAATCTTTCCCAATGCTGCACTGCTCTGATGATCTCTTCATTTCGTAAAGGCTTATCTCTTGTGCTTGTTCTAATTCAACAGATAGACCCTGGCAGCTTTCACTAAGGCCAAGTACATGGAATTGAGAAATTCAGAGGCAAAATAAATAAAGATTAAATTCATGCAGCATTATACAGCATACAAAATCTTAACTGTAAAGGTGAAGAAACAAATTGAAAAATATAATTTGATCACGAGTTACTTTATAAATGATATCTATGTATTTAATGAATGCTAAATAAAAAAACTACCATTGTAGAGCCATCGCAGATTTACCACCTGAGTTACAAAGAGAATTTGTATTTCATTCAGTATTTTGACATTTTCTGTCAAAATATGCATATTTATATTTGTCACAATCTGACAAGGTTAAATGGCAGGAGACACTTGTTAAATTGTTGTATTTTTTTATATTAGTGAAAATTAATATATTTCTATTAACTCATTTTACCACTAGGATGAGAAGAAAGTGAATATACAGCACAGAGATAAATGTTAGCTTGCTTAGAGGAGACTGGACAAAAAGGTGAGTGAATTCAACAGCAGTTTGTTTACGTGAAGTATTTGAAAAGTGCGGAAACAAAGCTTTGTTACCCTGATCAAAAAAATGTCAGAAGAATCCTTAGAAGAAGGATTGTAGAGATCGAGAAGTAAAGTAATAAAATGTTACAGTAGCATTTGTAAAACCCTGGGTGGTCATCAGTCCACAGTAAGGCAAATTGTTTTCACATACAGCAAATTCAGTACAGCTGCTACTCTCCTGAGAAGTGGACATCCTGCAAAGATCACTGCAAGAGTGCCACATGCAGTGCTGAAGGAGTTGGAAAAAGAAACCTAGAATACAAAGAGGCAAAGGACCTGCAAAAGTCTTGAACCTGACAATCATGTCTGTTCTTGTGTCTACTATAAGAAAATCATTTAACAAGAACGGTGTTAATGGAAGGACACCACAGAAGAAACCACGGCCCTCCAAGAAAAAACATTGGAAGTTGAGAGTTTTGACTTAATTTAAAGGAAGTTAACCCCTTACATTATCATTTTGTTGAAATTGTCAAGACAGTTTTGTTGAAACAATACAAAACCACAAAACTATACATCAGAAAGGCCATTAAATTATACTTAGTACACACTTGTTCCTTTTCTGAAGTATATATTTTAAGCAAATATTTTAAGTAATTTTTGTGGAAAGTAAATATAAAGTATGGTGCCAGTTCAGTCATATGAAGTATCTAGTTCAGTCAAATCCCTTTCTGTTAGTGAGACACAGAACTTGTGCACACTCTTGAAGGCATACCGTACCACATGTCCAGTGTCTAATTGGGCCCTGTGGGAAATATAAGAGAAAAATGTGTTTCAAAGAAAATAATCATATAATTAAACTTAAAATATCCTGTGCTTTGTCTGATTAGCAAAGTTAAACATCACAGAAAGTCTTTCACAACCCATTCTCTGCATCTCTGGTTCCTTGACAGCTTCTAGATGAATACTTTGTCATAATATTGTAATATACTGGCAGAATATTTCTATGCAATGTCATAAAAATAATTATCACATGGAGCATTTATGTTTTTATTAAAAAAGTGCATCCTTACAAAAAAGTCCCGTATTCTTTCACAGCATGGTCAATCATTTCACCTCATGGAAAAGAGAGTTTAAAAAAATTTCACTGATTTTATCCGGGTGGATTAAAAAGCATCAATCAGTCTTTATTTAAAATGTCTTCATAAGGAGCTTGCCTGAACAGAGGTGTAAGTCCCTATTTATTTGCACACATACCGCATCTTTGTATGCGTATGACTTATAGAGCTCTGGAGCAATTAAAATGACTGGCTTTTGTGAAAAGAAAAGAAACCCACTGAAGCTTGCAGGTGACCACTGACCATCAAGCCTGATCAGGAAGTATGTGTTTATTCAGAAGCAACTATGATGCCAAATGACAAACAGTGCCTCACAACGAGACAGAGAATTAGTAAAATTAGGGTGAAATGTGGGGCATGAGCAACTTAAGTAAAGTTGCAGGGTAAGCTATGTATTTAGGTGACATTTGTGGGACAAACTGGCACTGATAAAGGCTGAGAAACATCCAATAATTAGGATTTTTTTTAAAAATGCTATGGTTTACAAAAAAAATTTAATCTTTCACCAATATTGCTTCTTGTCACGTGGACCTGAGGGAGCCGGAATGGCTGGACCCAAGTGCAGGGTCATACGTCTGGACTCAAGGGCTCAAGCAAGTTCTCGGTGTCGGGGACAGGCTAGGAGTCGGTCGATCGGCGGTCAGAGTCAGAACGAGTATCCATGGGCGTGGTCGGAGAACAAAGCGAGGAGTCAAAAACCGGAGGATGGAAACTGGGAATAAGGGTTGCGTGTGGACTGGACATCACGAAAGAGGACGGTTGTCTCTGACGAGATTCCACAAAGGTATGGGAGCTGAGGAGGGTCTTTTAAAGGGTAAGCAGTTATTCAGGTGCTTGACTGGAGTCAGGTGCTGTCGACTGAGTTGTGGGCATGAACGTGACACTTCTGACTTATTTCCTAATGGTGTAACAAATTAAGTACTGTATATCCATTGTTATGCTTTGTGATCTATTCAGTCAACATTTCAATTTGTTTTTCAACACAGACAAAAGAACATGTTCATGTTGGGGAAAAAAAAATCCGAGATGCATACTGCTTTACTATGCTGCATGTCTTAACGTAGAACTACGTGTGGTACGCCCCGACCCACTCAACGAAATATCAGGTCGGTCGCTGCTGCATTCATGTATATGGGGTCGTGCTGCACGGCAATGTCAGGTGTGCGAGAAGTCAATGGTTGAGGCTCCGAGGCCGCCTGAGGCAATTGTGCAGCCTCCCGCGCACATTGCTCATGCTTTCGCTGAGCCGGTGTCTTGGCTGGTGCCTGTTGTTTTCCTGCCGGTGCAATACGTGTCTGATAGCACGGCTCTCTAGTGACGAGCTGACGTGCTGACGTCAACGCTATGGCGTGGTTCGAACGTGATGACATGTTTCGCAACGTACGGCAACTCCATAACAAGCCAAATGAGGGACATTTTCACAATGTTACCAGCAAGCCAAATGTGGGACATTTTCCCAACGGTGTCAGCTCGCGTTCATATCTCGTTTGATGCGGTGTTACTTCCTCTGTCCAACGGTATATGCACTGTCTCTCTGTGTCTCAAGTTACCCCCCCTACATATTGAGGAGAAAGACATAGAACACTACAGTTCTACGTCAAAACAGCCCTGGGTTCGAACTCTGAGGGCAGTGTTTTATACTATGGACTTACATACAGAAGCAGCAGTAAGTCAATCTTACTCTTGTAATATATCAGCAAGACTTCAAATGCTTCAAATGTCCAAGTTCACGTTGTCTTGCCCTTTGCTTGTACAACACAGCTACTTTCAACCAGCTTGAGAAACCTTATGATGCCTTGTTCCTATAATAGATTAAAAATGTCTAATCTTCATTATATTAGTTTTTAATCTCAGTTCTCTCCCACCTTTCTCCAGTGTGTTCCTCAGACTCTCCTATACATATACCTTGTAAGTTTAGAGCTCAAACTTACTCACAAGGCCTTGCTGCCCTTCCCTTAGTTCTGCCTCAGACCTGCAAACAGAAGCATGTGCAAATCTTGACCTCATTCTGAACACCACACCAACAGAAATGCTGCTCAGGACTTTCTGCTCTCCTACATTGCTAACATCAGCTCTTCTCTTCCCACAAGTTCCCTTCTCCCTCTTTGTACCTGTATTTTTCCGCTAATTATCCTCCTCTTCACGAACTCACTCCCACGGCTATAACCAGCCAGAGGTACTTTTAGCTATCCAACTGCCCATGTCTCAGCTGCTTGCCCACCTGCGGGAAAAAAAAAAAAACAAAAAAAAACAAAAAAAAAAACAAATTTTCAGCTCCTTACAGTAACTTTGAGGAGAAAGACAACCATTATTACATCAAAGCATTGTTCTGTAAGAACAAAGTTAAGAACAATGCAGTCTCCCTCTTCAGGAACAAAATTTGTTTCCATTTTGTTAATGAAAATGTAATATCAGAATTACATGAATTTAAATTCATGTATATTAGTGAAATGTGTCTTTTCAAAAATTGTTTCTGGTGTTACAGCAATTTAATAACCTTAAATAAAATTATATAAATTACAAACTTGCTTCTACAGCAAATAATTTTAAAGAATGTTAAGTTTTTATTCATTGATTCTTGTTCTGGTCCTCAAGGTTGCAGTGGTAAGAAAGCCATCTCTGGTCATCTCTGTTAATTCTGATTTTGAATGACAGTTGTGACCATAATATATTGCAGTATAAATTCACATGGGAGGTCAGCCAGTGGTTTAAAAGAATCAATGTGATCTGACACATACTGTCATTAAACTCAGACATGTGAGCTACACAGAAGTTAGGCAATGGTGGCACAACAGTGACCAGAACAAATGGTACAATTTGTGCAGAGCAGCCAGTGGTCTGGAATTTTCTGCTTTCACAGGTCTGATCAGCAGAATGGTGTCGCATATCAGTTGTCCCCAGTGGCAAGAGCCCTTCACATGCCAGCAGATGACCTAGAGGTTAGTTCTCTTATGTTGCAATCTGATGATTCCTGGCTTGAATTCCTCTCCTGCTGTAGTACCCTGGAGCAAGACACTTACCCTGAATTGTTACTGTAAAAGCCCTGCTGTGTAAAAGGGTAAATCACTGCAAGTAGCCTTGGACAGAGGTGTCAACTAAATAACTAAAGTTAGTAATAACTGTTTCTGAGACATAAATCACAGCAGCTCACAGCCTGGAGACGACTAGATTAATATGATTTCCGTTTACCTTGTACGAGACATCATGAATAAATCTCAGTCAATAATGTCTAAATCAACACTGATCTGCTGTTCTTTCCTACAGTTTGGCAAAGATGAGAGTTTACTGCTTTGTTTAAGACAGTAGTAAGCTGCAGTTGTTTCACCGGAAAAATATGCAGTACTAAAATGTAAAAATGTTTTCAGCATAGAAGTACCAGTTTTAAAGGTCTGAATCCCAGTATCTGGAGATTATAACTGCAGAATGTTTATTTGTTTGCTCCAGGTGTTGAAATCCTCCAGTGCCTGAGAAGGCCTATGTGGTTTATTTAAATGGACGAGATTGAGAGTGAGGTGAGTCGAAGGCTCAGTGCAGGGTGGCCTCAGTCCTGCCATGCCTGCTTTTCTGTGCAACCCCAGGACTGCAGCAGTGCCAGGCATGAGGCGGAAGAATTAACCACAGGCAATGATTAAATAAATCCCCTAATTAAATGTCTCTGAGTGTTGTTTAGATCTGTAGCCCTCCAGGGGTTGGGGGTTGTTTACCCCCACATATGAGAAATAGAGGACAATGTTTTTTTTTTTTGGTGGGGAAGTAGATGCTCAATGTTCAGCGACATTTTTTTAAAAATGAGAAGCATGACTATGAAAACTCAACAGTGATGCTTCTAAGGCACTCAAAATGGCAGAGCCCAAAAAAGAGAATTCCAACCACTTACTGAGTGCATTCTCTCACTTTCAATGCCATTCTTCACAGTTCATTAGTTCAGATTACATAACTATGCAGATGAGTAAATGGTTTTATTGCTCTAATTAGACCTCAGGGGGTAATGGAACAAAAAAAATTATATAACTAGAGTGAACCAGAGTTGAACATCTGCTCCGTGAAATAATTAACCCACAAGCCCCAATTCAGGATCAACACTCGGCACGTACCTTGGGGAAGTGGGAAGGGCTTCACCCTGGAAAGTACCAGAATCTTAGTCCATGCTGCTAACTGATTTTATGTTGTTTTGTGCTGTTTCCTCTTCACCTATCTCTGACTTTATGACAGTAAACATTTCAATGCATGAACAGAATTTTTATTTGTGGCCCTATCAAAGAAGTGCCACATTTAATTTTTTTTTTTTTTATATCTCTTGCAGGTTCACAGAGGGAAATTAGTTGTCAGCCAGCCATAAGGTTGCTTTTCATGTCAAGAGTTCATACACAACCTCTGGTGGTTCAGCCTCTCTTCATATCAGTGCAGAAGTTAATGCTGAAGGAAACCTCACATCAATTACAGTTCAATGAATATTTAAGTGGTTTTGTGCAGTTTAGAAAAAAATGAGTGTTCCACCTGCCTCTGTTTTCTTAATTTTTAAAGAAGAATTCAGTGTTTTAATGTGGACTGAATTTAAGACTAGACAAAGGTATTTTTGCATGCCAGTTGACACTAAGCACTATAAGTGATTAACTGCCACTTTCATGGTTTAATCAGTATACCTGCAGTAAAATTTTGGTTTTCAAAACAAACAATAAATTATAAAACTGTTAGCCTCTTGTGAAACAAAACTGAATATTTCTTTAGATGACACAGTGCAGCACCGATCTTTCTTATGCTTTATTATGCACCCAAATAGCTTTTTTATTCTGAAAAATGATTAAAGCCCGCTTGCATTTGTTGTCACAATTGGGTGGCACAGTGTTACAGTTTATTTACAGATGCTCCTCGACTTGCGATCGTTAGACTTACTATTTTTTGACTTTACAATGGTGAGCTCGCGATAGACATTCAGTAGAAACTGTACTTCAAATTTAGAATTTTGATTTTTTCCTGGGCAAGCGATATGCGCTGCGATACTCTCTTGCAATGCTGGGTAGCAGCAGCTATCCACATCTCCCAGTCTGTCACACGGTCACTACACAGATACCGACCTTGAATCTGTGTTGTGTTTTGTGGATCCATAATGTCACAGAAACGCACATCTGTGTCTCCTGCTACTGATGGGAAGAAGAAGAGGAGGGTAATTACTCTTGAGAAACTCAAGATTATTGTCCAGCATGCCCGTAATGGCCATCACACGTATGCTAGGCTATGATGTTTGGTAGGTTAGATCTATTAAATGCATTTTTGGCTTACATTTACTCATTTAGCTGATGCTTTTCTCTAAAGCAACTTACAATGTTAAGGTCACAATTACTACATGCTTACAATCACACACACACACATATTTTCAGAACTGCTTGTCCCATACAGGGTCACAGGGAACCAGAGCCTACCCGGTAACACAGGGCGTAAGGCCAGAGGGGGAGGGGACACACCCAGGATGGGATGCCAGTCCGTCACAAGGCACCCCAAGCAGGACTCAAACCCCAGACCCACCAGAGAGCAGGACTGTGGTCCAACCCACTGCACCACCACACTCCTTGTGCTTACAATCATTTACCCATTTATACAGCAGGGTAATTTTACTGTAGCAATTTAGGGTAAGTACCTTGCTCAAGGGTACTACAGCCAGAGGTGGGGATCAAAGCTGGAACCTTTGGGTCCAAAGGCTGCAGCACTAACCATTACACTAGCAGCTGTCCCCAGACATCAAAGCGAAGCAATTTACATTTATTAATTTAGTTGATGTCTTTCTCCAAAGCAAATTACAATGTTAAGCTACTCCACAATTATTTACTCACTTATACAGCTGGGTAATTTTACAGGAGCAACTTACGGCAGATACCTCCCTCAGGAGTACTACAGCTAGAGGTGAGATTTGAGCCTGTGACCTTTGGGTGCAAAAGCAGCTTCCCCCACCCCTTCCCCCTTACGATAGGTTTCACGGAACATAACCCCATTGCCAGTCAGGGACATGGCTGAATAATTAAGACCTCAGTGGGAAGGACAACTTGCATACACTGGAGCTGGTGAGAATGAGGTCTGCCATCCCTTGTAGCTTCCGTCCACATTCCAAAGACATGTCACTCATGTGGTTACTCTACATTGAGCATGAGAGGATGCACTCACTTATAATGGACATCCTTTTCAGGGTGCTCCCTGCTTCATTCCATTCAATTCCTTCTATTCTGTATGGATAATAACCACTCTAATTAAATGGCTTATCAATAAACCCTATAGGTATTGGTCTGAGATGTTATACTGAATATAGAGATTAAATACACTGGTATTCTTACACTGAAAAAACTCATAACTGGCTATTATTATGAGGTATCATTATGTTTTGCAAGGTTTTATATTATTAACTACGTTTATGTTTGAAATTTCTTTGAGCAGCTGGCAAATGCAAATTTATGATGGTGTTTTATTTTCCTGCTTGACATTTAAAAGTACAGTGTGTTCCTGAGATGCCGAAAACCAACCATTACTGCCTGCAATTGCATTACATTTCCTATTGCCAAGAATTTATTCATTACATACCTGAAAGAGGAATGACACCAGCTCATTCTGGAAATCTTCCATTTTCTCTGGAGAGAAACACAGCCTAGTCATAATGCTCAAATAAAGGTGTTCATTTGGGTGGGGGGGTAAAGCGAGACAGGGAGCGAGCTGATTGATTTTTATACAATGCAAAAGTGCTGTAGCAAAAGTTCTTTTACACACTGGTGTTGTTGTGTATTTTAGCTTGAGAATCAAGATATACCATAGACTCAGCGGAGGATTCCCAAGCTGAAAAATGTCTTTTATGAGTCTATGTCCCTTAGAAATAAAGTATTATGAGTTATACTTATTCTTGCTATGCATATTTTAATTTCTAAAACAAGCAAAAACAACAACTAATTTCAAGAGTACGTGCAATAACATCATCAACAAACCACTTATCCCAAGTAGGGTCACTGCAAGCCAGAGCCTACCCAGCAACACAGGGCACAAGGCCAAAGGGTGGGGACACACCCTAGATGGGATGCTAGTCCACTGCAAGGTACCCCAAGCAGGGCTTAAACCCCAGGCCCACCTCACAGCCAGCACTGGCCAAACCTGCTGCACCACCACACCCCTGCAATAGCATGTCATTCCCAAAAAACAGCTATCAATAATGAATATGTACATATTATTTGTTTTTGGTTGTGCATGTAACTTGGGGTTGTTATGAAACAAATTATGTTCTTATAAAATATCCATTACCTTTGCATTTGAAGCATAAATTTAAATTCTTCATGGGTAATTTTTTTTCATGAAGTCAAAGAATTTGTTTGAGAGGATGTGGGTTTGATCCCCACTCAGTCTGAGTGGAGTTTGCATGTTTTCCCCATGTCTGTTTCCTCCTACGGTTTGAAGAGATGCTCTTTAGGTTCACCTATAGTGAGTGACCCGTTGTAAGTAGTGTATTTAGCATTGTAAGTCACTTTGGTGAGTAAGGTGTGTGGGCTGATAACACTACATACAGTTCATTGCAAGTTGCTTTGGAGAAAATGTCAGCTAGATTATCTTATTAAAGAATATTTTGATTTGTTGTGTATTTTATGGCTCACTCATGCTACTAAAGAGTCAACAATCCAGCAGTCCCTGTGCATTTAAATCCTCTATATAGTGCTTTAGAATCAGTTTCCGTGACAAATATATTTGTTTTATATTGGTTAAGACATGATTTAAAAACCTGTGGTTTAATTACTGTATCACATGCATCTGTTTTAGCTTTGTCAATGGTAAAAAAGTGGTCTTCAGATTTTTTTATTTATGAAAGGTGAGATTAAAATAGCCATTCAATTTAAAATAATCTGTGAAACTCTATGAAACTGTTGTTGTCCTAGTTCGAACAACATTAATATTCCATTAGGATTTGAAGTTTATTTTATTAGATATTTTGATTTTAAAAAATCTGCCCGTCATAACCAGCTATAACTTTCTGAAATGACTGTATTGCATAGGGATTTTGTGAAACCTGAGGCCTAATTTCACATTTGTGTGAATTAACTTGGCCTGTTGAGGTTCTCTGTATAATTTGTCCTTTACTGTTGAACTCATTATGTATATAAGAGCAAGGGTCAAACGTTCACACAAGGAGAGTGGCTCACTGAGGCCTGAAGCCCAAACAGACACCAAAACTTGCTGAACTCCTTTGCTCTTTTCTGTAATTTCTCCCACTACCTCATGTCTACAGAGCGCAGCAAAAGACAAGGGTTAAAGTAATTGAGGGAAAGGTTAAAACCACTGGTAAACCCTTAGCTGACACTTTTCTGCAAAGATTAAAATTATTTACCCGTTTATAGAGTTGGGTAATTTTTCAGGATAAGTACATTGCTAACAGGCACTACACCCACAAACAAGATTCAAACCTGCACCCTTTGGGTCTAAATGCAACACCACTAACCACTACACTACCAGCTCTCCAATGCATGTACAGATTATAATTGAAAAATACTATAATTTTAGCCTACCCACTACATTGCTCATATTATGTGTATGAGTGTCTGTGTTTTACATTGCCCTATTGTATTGATGGGTGAATAACTATGGAATTTAGGTGAGTGTATTTAGCACTGTATGTCTCCTTGGAAAAAGGTATTAACTAAATCCTAGTTAATGTATTAAATACTAGTGAATGGAGAAACCCATTTGCTAAACGAAAAAAATGCAAAAATCAATTAGGAATTATGCAACGTGAGAGAATTGGTTGAGGGCCTAAATACATTTGAAAGACATTGTAGTTGGAGGCGAGAACTGAGGATAAATACACCACACATACATGCCGTCTGAAACCACTTGTCCCAAGCAGGGGCACAGCAAACCGGAGCCTAACCCAGCAACACGGAGCGCAAGGCTGGAGGGGGAGGGGACACACCCAGGGCGGGATGCCAGTCCGTTGCAAGGCACCCCAAGCAGGACTCAAGCCCCAGACCCACCAGATAGTGGGACTCGGCCATGCCCACTGCACCACTGCATCCCCCTTCTATACACCACACTTCCATTACAAATTGAGAATTTAAACAGAAACTATGCTATGTAAAACAATTTGAAACCTGGTTGATGCATGTTTTATAGCTCAAGAGAAAGTATTAGACTTTAATATCATGTATCATTAGCTTGAATTGTGCAATTATCATTGGAAATGTTAACAGAATATTAATACAGTACATCTCAATATTTTTAGGGTCACGGACATATGAAGCGTGTTAGAACACAAGATGGCACATAAAACTTGGGACCAGAAAATATATTTTTTGACAAGAGCAAAATGAAAATGGATTTATTTTAAGCATTAAAATGTTTTATAGCTTCTTTTATTATTAACACATCACTCAGTCACATTTCTGTCCATTATAAATTCATCAGCCTTTGACAGTAGCTGTAGTATATTTTAAGGAGATGAATTTAAAGCTATGAAGGCATTAAATATTTTTATTAAGGGCCAGCAGTTTGAAGAAGAAGTGATGGTGCTGAGGTGCATAGATGTGAGTCTATCTGGGTGTCTGTGCGGGGGGGATGGGATATGATCGACAGTCTGCTGCACAGGGCCCTCTGCTATCCAAACTCGCCTCTTTAAGTAGGCTGAGATAATTGACAGCAGATTTTTTGGGCTTGGAAAGGAATCCTCCGGTGGAATAAAAGGGCCTATTAAACATGCCCAGTGGGACCGCTTGTTATCTACCAACAAGATGTCTTAACTGAGGCTGGAAAGCAGGAGCAGGCTCCATTTGGGGGGGTGTACTTGGAAACATTAAGATGTCTAACTGAAGTGCTCTGAGAAGCCTGCCCTTCTCCCCTCTCACAACCACAATGGGTTTGTACCTCTGTATTGGACTCTCTCAGCTTCTATGGATTCAGTAAGGCATTCGTAGGCCTCAATAATTATAATAAGCATTTGTCTGGCAGCAAAAACAAAATGTATTTCTGTACACACACACATAATATATATCACATGTTGATTTCCATTTAAATGTCCCTTTTGCTGCAATATTTTTAAACAAAAAAAGATAATTACCTGAAAAAGTGTCACTTATGACATTTCAAAAACTTAAAGTATGTAAAAGTTAAGTTTATCTAGGCAAAAATCTGCTGTTTATGATAAACGATGGGACAGAGAGGTGGTAAAAGCAGGTTATTCTTCCTGAAAGGAAACACTTGCAACTTCTCATAAGCATAAATGAAGGCGTTTCTTTGGAGCCTTTTGCTGTTATATGCACAATGAGTGACTTTCCAAGTCAGTATTTCCCATAGGGAGTGTGAACAAGGAGCTCATGATGCGCATTATAAATACAAGAGTTTGCAGTTATTTTAGATTAATTCAACTCATGTTTCATAGTTAAGGGGATGCGGTGGCGCGGTGGGTTGGACCAGGTCCTGCTTTCCAGTGGGTCTGGGGTTTAAATCCCACTTAGGGTGCCTTGTGACAGGCTAGCGCCCTGTCCGGGGTGTGTCCCCTCCCCTTCCAGCCTTGTGCCCTGAGTTGCCGGGTTAGGCTCTGTGACCCCATATGGGACTAGTGGTTCAGAAAGTGTGTGTTTCATAGTTTCCAATTACAGTTTTAGCTTGCCTACACATATACTAGTAAAGTGAAACTACAGCTATTACAAACACAAAACTGTACTATTTGCTTACACTGAAAATATTAAATATTTTTTTCTGCATGGGGGGGGCAGTGGCGCAGCAGGTTTGGCCGGGTCCTACTCTCTGGCGGTCTGGGGTTCGAGTCCCGCTTGGGGTGCCTTGCGACGGAGTGGCGCTTGGTTCAGGGTGTGTTCCCTCCCTCTCCAGCCTTGCACCTGGTGTTGCCAGGTTAGGCTCTGATTCACCTCAGGACAAGCAGCTTTAGACACTGTGTGTGTTTTCTGCAAGATTTTGACATCCCTTATACGTGTACTGTGCAATTTAAAAATGTTCACCCCCCAAATATTGCTCTAGCTTGTTTGTTTATTAACTAAAATGCAGTATGTATTAATAATGTTTTTATGACATTTAGACATATACACACTGGCTGAAGCCACTGCTCCCAAGCAGGGTCACAGCTAGCTGGAGCCTAACTTGGCAATACAGGGCATAAGGCTGGAGGGGGAGGGGACACACCCAGGACAGGACGCCCCTGTTAGACAAGGAAGACATACACAATACACCTGCAGCTGGTTATTAGGCCTCTCTGACATGCATTTGGTACTGTCACAGTACCATCTTAAGTGAATTTCTCTGTGGGGATTAATAAAGTGATTACTATTATCATTAAAAAAAATATTCTATTCATAATGAGCAAGGGCAGACTGACTTGGAAACTCAAAGACAGCTGCCAGAATCTGTAGGTCCAAACTTTGAGTCGCTGGTCTCCAAAAGCACATTCTAATCCTGTGTTCTTGCAAATCTGCCATGGTTTCGTCCGGAAAAGAGAAGGCGGACTCAATTGTAGAGTGCACAGGAGTTTATTCAGGGGCTGGACAGGAACCGTAGTCAGGGACAGGCTTGGGTCTTCAGACTGCAAAGGTCGTTTATCAGGAAATCCAGAATAGAGGTCGGTGAACACAGGCAATAGGTCAAACACGAGAACACTGATCAGATCACAGGAAGGGAAGAGGTTTCGGGGGACGGACTTGGGCGGTGGGACTAGGAGCAAGGAGCAAGGAGCAAGGAGCAAGGAGCAAGGAGCAAGGAGCAAGGAGCAAGGAGCAAGGAGCAAGGAGAGATAGGTAGGCTGACTCAGAACAAGCGAGCTGTCGGCAAACAAGGTTCCACATCCTTCTACATTTGCTTCCGCCTTATATCCTGCCGGGTGCCAGGTTTGTCTGATTATGCCGATGGTGTGGGTGTGGCAAAATCAGTTCTGCAACTGAATTCAACAAACTTGAATCCAAACATCATCCTGTGACAAGAATGAGGGAATATGTAAATTTTTCTCCTAAAATATAATTAATTTGAAATTTAGATTTTTTTTAAAGATATATATAGAAGTAAAATCTTATAATAAATAGTTTAAATGACTTCTTTCTTCCCTGCATATTAACAAAAACTGGGCAAGCTGATTTCATATTTCTTGGATGATCACATTAACATTTAATCAAGGTTCATTTGTGCTGATATTGAATCCACCTGTGATCAATTACATGCGAGAACAATAAATATGATTGGGAGTGCTTCACTGAATCAACAGAGCAGATTATATTATTATGAAGAGGATAGGTCTATATCTCAAACTTTTAAATGAAGGTGTTAGGAGGTAATAGAAAGTGAATAGTGCTGTAAAAAAATAAGCAAGGGTTTGACGTGTGACCACAGTTACAGTCACTGTAACAGAATGGAAGAACATGCCACAACTCAGATTTTACGACCACGGGAAGATTACACCAGGGGACAACAGGAGAAGGTCATCAGAGCTAATTCCACATACATGACAAAAACCTGCACCTGATTAAAACACTTTTAAAGAAGACCACCTACCTACAGTATTTGTGGAATTTCATTAAGAAACTTTGTGTGGGACTCCTTGTTGAATGGTCTTTGGACCACGATTATGATTTTAGACTACAATGTCCACATTTGAATCCTGAGTCTTTGGATAACTACCCTTGCTCTTAAAAAACCACAATCACGTCTTCTCTTCCATGATCTTTGTCTTTGAACCCCAGCTCTTCAGCCCATGATCCTCGCTTCTCAGACAACGACACTTCGGACAATGATCTCTGTGCGGGCGTTCTGACTGACATCTCTCAAGAATCATAACATTGGCCATGCAACCACGCTAAGCAGCTTTGAAGGACTGTTGCCAGTTAACAAAATACAAACTAATTTAACTTTTCTGTAAAAGGAGAAAATATAATTACCATTGAATCAAATTTTAAGATGCTTTCTAAAGGCACTGCATTTATAAATATAGCACAGTGGTTGTCTGTGCATGTGATTATATGTGCTATGCCTCTGCAGTGATTACATAGTGATTTGTGTATGTATTATTGGTATATTTACTGACGCACAACATGGTATAGAAATCATAGAATTGTATACCATTTCTGCTGATGAGGCATGATGAGTCTGAGGAAGTGACAGCCTTTAAGTAAACCTTGTCAGTGCCAGGTTTGCTACATCCTAAATGACAAACAAATGCCTACATGTATTGTGAAAAAGAATGTAAAGTGCTGTAATTTCAATAAATGTCCCATTACAAAGAAGCATCTATGAGAGCCATGTTCAAATTGTATAATATGCATTTACCTAAAACTTTTCTCCAAAGCAACTTGGTACATCTTGGTAATTCTTGCTCAAGGGTATGATAGTTGGAGGTGGAAACCAAACTTGCAACTGTTGGGTGTAAAGACACCCACTCTAACCACTATGCTACCAAAAGTGCCCAGTATGATGTATGTTTGCAATGCAGCTGACTTCTGAAACAGTTTTTCAGCTTATTAAGATCAAGGTATACTGAAAACTGATTAGCCATTGTGTTGTAAAGCTTCATGAATCACTCATAAGAACCACTCGAGTGGCTTATCAAAGCAAAAGTAATCAGTACATTTTCTCATTTGACATTTAGCCCTTCAGTGCTCACATATCATATGTTTATGACAAGAAATGCTGAGATGTTCATAAAATGTTGTGCCTTTATTAGCAAGAAATCTGTTTAAACCACTCAATGGGTACATCATGCCATTTTAGCTGATGTACCTTAGTGAAGTAAAAAGAAATTCTTTTAGCAGATGCAGTAACAAATATCCTTAATGAAGGCCAAGTACTCTGGTACCCTCATTGTCGTACTCAGTAACGGAGCACCAACATAAATTAATATTACAGTCATGAATTTCTTCTTTACTGTACTGTTTGACTCTCAGCCTTATAGGTACATTGCAGCTTCCACAGGACAGGGTCAGGGGAAGACTGAAAGTGGGGTGCAAATCAATCCCTTCAGTGTGCACTTTTGGACAGTGTTTAAAGTTTTTCCGAGTGTTGATAGTGAATGTGCAGAATAGACACATGGAGCAAACAGGCTATGGTGGACAAAATTTCACGGTCATGGACTTGAGCTTGCAACCTGGAATTCTCTGTGTGTCACATCCACACCCTCACCTCGAACATCAGCACCTGACTCCAATTAAAGCACCTGGCAGCAATCGGAGCACTCACCTTCAAAAGACACTCCCCAGCCTGCTCTCACAAGTGGAATCTCGTTGAGACAACTGTCCCCTCTGTGACCATGGTTTTCACCATGACCCATGTCTTGGTTCCCTTCATCCCTACCTCCAGTTCTTTGCTTTCTGGCTTCTGACCCCTCCCCTCGTCTTCTGACTTCATCCACAGATCTTTGCTGACACCCTGACCGCCGCTTGACAGACTTATTACCTGTCCCCGACAACAAGAACTCTTCCCTGATCCCTCAGCTGTGATTAAACAATCTTGTACTTGGGTCCATCCTTTGGGTTACTGGAAGATATTGTGTCCAACTGAAGGCTGCAGTTTGTGTCCAGGGTGTGGAGGGCATTCTGGCAGAATCTTGATATCTCAGTCAGCCTCACCTCTGGGTATCCCCCTCAGGTCAATGGACAGGTTGAACGGCTGAACCAAGACCTCAGCCACTTCCTCTGAAGTTACTGTAGCCAGATTCCTGCCATGGGCCAAATATGCCCATAATTCTCTTTCACACTCCTCAACAGAGCTCTCTCAAGTCTCTCTTCTCAGGCCTTACAGTACTTCGCTCCTCCAGGGATCCCAAGGAGATCTACCGCCCTTTCCCATGGAGATGGATGGGACCCTGGTTTATGCTGTCTGCTCTCACCTGGACTCTAGGCGCTGGCGTGGTGGCCTGTACTACCTTGTAAACTGGGAGGGGTACGGCCCAGAGGAACGCAGCTGGGTGCTGGCGCATGACATCCTCAACCCATCTCTCATTGCTGACTTCCATGGGGACCATCCGGATAGGCCAACTCCTTATCCCAGGGGGCACCGTTCTTCCGGGCATTGCAGGGTGGCTAGAGCTTCCCATGAGGAGAAGGGTACTGTCACATCCACGCCCACACCTCGAACATCAGCACCTGCCTCAGATTAACGCACCTCACTTTCAAAAGACATTCCCCAGCCCGCTCTCACTCGCGGAGTCTCATTGAGACAACTGCCCCCTCTGCACCTATGTTCTTCACCACATCCCATGACCTGTTCCCCTTTGCCCCCATCTCTGGTTCTTTGTTCTTTGGCTTCTGACCCCTCGCTTCGTCTCCTGACTTTGTCTGTGGATCTTCACTCCCACTCTGGCTGCCGAATCACCGACTCATCAACAGTCCCCAACAACAACAGTTTGTCTTATTCCTCAGCTCTGAATGAACGATCCTGCACTTAGGTCCAGCCTTCCCCCGTCCCCCCACTCCATATGACACTGTGCTACTGAAAAGGGATTTACATAAAGTATCAGTTATTAGGGGATAGGACACCAGTGTGATTTAGCTGCCCGACTCTTCCCACACCACATAGTGATATTGGAGAAAGTGCACTTTGGTAATCATGTGTCTTCACCAAATACTCTTCACCTATTGTGGAGCACACTTTTGTACACCCTGAGCTGCTGTTGCTTTAGAGAAATGTAAATAAGTAAATGGATTTATTTGCTTAAGAGGCAAAAAATCCAAAGTATCACAGTCTTGTAATTCATCACTTCACCTTACATGTGCAGCTAGGCCTTTAATAACAGTTGTTGTGTTCGCTGTTGTTGAAAATTTCCAAAACAGTTTGCATCTTTTTGTGTGAGTACAATATATGTACAGTGTTTCTGAAAAATAATAAAATCCAGTGGGTTTGATGTTATTGTTGCAATATTTGAAATTATTTGTATTTATTTACACAACAAAAAATTATATTTCTTTTAATTCTTTGGAGATTCCAATTATATTGTATATTGACTGAACTGAATATTGACCTTGTCCTGCTCTCCGGTGGGTCTGGGGTTCAAGTCCTGCTTGGGGTGCCTTGCGACGGACCGGCGTCCCGTCCTGTGTGTCCACCCTCCCCCTCCAGCCTCGCACCCTGTGTTGCCGAGTTGGGCTCCAGCTCCCCGCGGCCCCGTATGGTACAAGCGGTTCAGACGATGTGTGTGTGTGTGTGTGTGTGTGTGTGTGTGTGTGTGTGTGTGTGTGTGTGTGTGTGTGTTTTATATTTTTGTCTAAAGAGCTCAGGAAATAACACTATAATTTTGTTGTATTGCACAGTAGTACAATGACAATAAAGTGTTTAATTCAGTTCAACAAACATACAGTAGTTTCCATGGGCGGTATGAGAGGACAAGGGTTCGATTCCTGCTCCCCCTGTCTGTGGGGGTTTTCTCTGCATGCTCTGGTTTCCTCCGACAGTCCAAAGATATGTTGCTCAGGTTCCCCTATGGTGAGTGGCAGAATGTGTTCCACAGAATACATTGTCAACATTTTAAAAACTAGTGCTGAGCTGACTTTTTAAAAGGGGGATGCAATGGTGCAGGCTTGGCTGGTACCTGTTGTGTGGCAGGTCTGGGGTTCAAGTCCCACTTGGGGTGCCTTGCAGTGGACTGATGTCCTGTCTGGAGTGTGTCCCCTAACCCTCCTCTGTTAAACTTTGCTTTTCCTTTGGGGACAAGCGGTTTCATACACTCTGCATCTTTTTAAAAACATCTTAAAGTTTTTTGTCAAATTTATCTGTATAAATCTCAAAGCAGTTAAAACACAAGTTTGTCACTGAGAAATATTCACTGAAATTAATTAAACTTATTTGTGTTTGTAGTTATTTGTTAGTTTCTTTTATCTTTATTTACAAGGTGTTCTGTTGGCAGTATTTGTACAGAGAAATTCCCTACTTCAAGTCCAATAGTTGTCTCATATTTTAAAGCAGTACCACCAATGCCATATTATCTGCACACGTTGTCAACCACAGATCAAATTTGAAAGTCAGTGAAATTTTAGTATGTTCTCAGTTTCATACGATGGGTTTTAAGGTTTTAAGGTTTAACATGTTAGTATAGTAGCTAACCATGGTTATTGAACTTTTGTCACGTTAAGGTGGTCATATTTAGCATTTTAAAGACATAGATTATTAATGTGTTCATTTTATGGGGATAAAAAGAAAGGAGTTAAAGTGTCTCAAAGACTGAGACGTAGAAATAAGTTTATATTTTAGTCTACTGCAAATGTTTCAAATCTGTTTGTTGTGGTTTGTGTAGATATGGAAAGGGAAGACTCAAATAATAAGATAACAAAAAGGAGCTCATACTCAACTGAAATAATTGTTATTCTTAAGCTCCAGCCCCCAATGTCATCACAGCACTTACAAAGACATAATGAGAATCTGTGCTTGGGCCTGTGAATTGTTAAACACACGCTAATTCCCCCCTTCAACAATGGGCTGTACATGGAAAGATAAAAGGATTAAGGAAACTTGCGGGTAAACAGAGGGACGTGCTAGTGGGCCTGGGGGTGTTTCCCTGGAGAGCACTACATACGGGCAGCAGCCGTCAGATTTTTGGTCCAGCTAGGGCACTGGAGTGTGCGAGAGACGGTTCGCACATTGGAGGGGCTGGCGTGAGTAGGGACCTGGATTCCCGTGCTCGGCAGCTCTTTCCGTGACTAGTTGAGAGAGCTCCCCTGCTGTGATGGGAGCGGGCACCCCCCTTCCCTCCCCCTGAAGCATTAAAATAGATGAGCTACGCTTGGCGAGGCCGGGTTGTACATTGGTGGAGTATTCTTCTTCTTAAGTGGTGCATAAGCGTATACTTAAGTGCGCTCATACTCTGTCTCAGTGCTGCCCCAAACTTTGATCGCTCATTTTTTCTCTTGACAGTAACAACATCATTTAAAACTCGACGTGCCACCCTTGTTCCATGTACCTCTTTTTTGCTGTCAGAGGGGCAGACGTGCATCCTGACGGAGAAAATCTCAGAACAACTTCGTTTCAGCATTTTCACTTTTCTGTCAAGAAAAGTACACCAGCTGATCGTATTGATTTTTGGGGCAAAATTCTTTTTTCACTTTAATTTAGTTGGTCTTACAAAGTTTAATTTAACAGAGGGGCTTTCCTGAGGCAAATTCTGAAGGGGAAAATTGGTTTTTATATTCTAAGAAACTAGTTTGTCTAGGAATGTCAGTATAGTTTTCACTACTTATAGTTGTCATAGTGTCAAATTTGATATTTTGTAGAGGAACTGCCCCTAATCATAATTACAGTTACATTTAACCATTGATGCTTTTCTCCAAAGCAACTTATAATGTTATGTTGCTTGCAATTATTTACCCATTTATACAGCTGGGTAATTTTACTGGAGCCATTTAGGGTAAGTAGCTTGCTCAAGGCTACTGCAGCTGAAGATTCAAACCTATAGGTTCAAAGGCAGCAGCTGGAACCACTAGGCTAGCAGCTGTCCCATAAAGGAATTCTTCCCTCTACTGACTGCAGTTGTATTCACACCCTTTGAAAATCCAGGCACTGGTTCAATGTGTCTATTATAAGCATAACTGATTCCAAAACTGCATGACCTGAAATCCCAAATCAGCAACCGCCAGTAATCTTTTGGTCACGTATGCACCGGTAGCTAGGCGACAGCTGTGCGTGTGGAGCGAGGGGCTGTGTCTGTGCAGCAGGAAGTCAAAGCTTTTGCGTGAGCTGTCTCTGTTAGACTGGCTTGCTCCGCGGGCCTCTCGTTTGTGCACGCACTCGGCTGAGTGTAACAGCCACCAAAGGGGAAAGGCTCTCACATTGTTACACCACAGTGCCCCACGCAACATGCTGGCAAGTTTCTATTTCGGTCCCTGACCTGATTTCTCAAGCGTTTCTACAAGCATCAGTCTAATCGACAGTCCCCGCTGCACGTCTTGTTTGTGTTTATGGTTCCTCTCTCCATTGAGGGTAGAGAGAAGCACAACTGATTTACAGATTTGCCAACTTTATGTATACATTGTTTTATTTTATGATGCACCAGTTATTCAATGTATACTGCAGGTTTGTCTGCACAAATTCATTTACCTCATAATTTAATCTTATTGAATAGCAGAAAGTCATCTCAGTGTACTGCAAATCAATTTTATTCCCTGCAGGCATAGCATGCGTGAAGCAGAGGATCACAAGAAACACCCTTATACTGCTGGATAATATTAGATATATCTGTAGTTTATATAATATCTGACAATCTGCTGGAAATGAAAATTTCAAACTGATCACGTTACGTAAAATATTCATATATACTGATTTGACTGACAAACCCAGTAGTTCACTGCTAACTATCAGTTGCCTGTTGTGATTGTAAAAAGCAATGTCTGACTTGAAGGCATAAAAGAGGAGAGGAAAATACGGGAAGCTTTCTAAAAAGGAATGAAACTTGAAACAGTGCTCAGAATATCACTTGACACACCTGAATTTAGTGAAAAAATAATGTGATATGAAGAGTTGTGCAACACATACCAGCAGTAAAATAGATCATAACAGATTCCTAACATGTAAGTTTATGCCACTGACCAGGTGAAAATGAATTCGCTCAACAGAACACTATATTCAGTCTTAGTATTTTCCACTGTAGTATTTTGTGTATGCTGCTGGGCACTTTTGCATGATCTACTGTTAAAATTTTACAGATGGCTATAATGTTAATTTTTCTTGATGGCAGCATTGTAGCCCTTAAAACACATACTTTTTTATTGCCAATCATAAATCTCCAACCAGAAATGACCTGCCAAGGTAATGGAAAAGTGGGCACTAGTAGAGGGCAAATTCAGAGAAGGAAACTGAAATAGGAAAAGGGAACACAAACATTAATTTCCATATACCAGTAAGATAAATTCCTTGCAAAATAAACCGTACAATATTATAAAACTGGCAAAGGATTATGTAAGGAATTACCTTCAAGACAACAGGTGACAGAACTCCAGGACATTAGAGGACACAGTTCGAACTGAAAGGTTGTTTAAAATTTTAATACCATTTCAAAAGTACAAAGAACAAGGATTTGGTCTGGAAAAAAAGGGTTGAAGGGCTGGATTTCTTTAATAAGCATTTTTCTCAAAGACATTTGATTTTTCTCACTTTGGAATGGCTTTCCAATTCTGTTTTAAGGTTCCTCTTTTCAGGCTGCTGTTGTATAACCTACAATCTGCACTATCTGTTGGACTTATACTGGGCCTTAATTGTTGAAAAGTTTGCCTACTGTCCAAGAACACATTAATTATTTGATAGTTCCCTGCATCACCAGATAGTTTGTTTGTTTTTCTTCCCTCCAAAACATATCACTCTGTCTTCCCTTTAACAAAGTTTTTTTTTTCTTTTGCATTCTTTGACATTTAGGTCGTGTCCACTTGTAGACGGTATACATATTGTTAAAGTTTAAATTTATGTCCGTTTTCATCAGATTACAGTTTTTTAGCTGCTTTCTTCAAAACTTGAGATAAAGGCCAAGCTGAGACTATTACCTGTACTGCATGAAGTTACTCAAACTATCATCCTTCCTCAAACAGCATCAGCAAATGGGTGGTGGGGAACATGGGATTGTGGTGCACTGGAAGGGTCTGGGGGGTGTGGTGGCACAGTAGGTTGGACCAGGTCCTGCTCTCCGGTGGGTCTGGGGTTTGACCCCCACTTGGGGTGCCTTGCGACAGACTGACATCCTGTCCTGGGTGTGTCCCCTCCCCTTCCAGCCTTATGCCCTGTGTTGCTGGGTTAGGCTCCGGTTCTCTGCAACCCCCTAGGGGACAAGCAGGTCAGAAAGTGTGTGTGGAAGGGTCTGCTTCAGAACCACTGACTGACATGAGCATGTCATACACCAGTGCAGAGGTATGTTTTCCAAGACAAAGGGTCCACAAGGATGGCCTCAGCTGAACCCTGTGATTTAATTTCCATTCACTGACATGAAATGCTACATGGCACGGAAGGCTCTGCTATGACTGAAAGAATGAGCTCATTTCATTCTCTGAGTTTTCCCTTTCAATATCTGGACAAACCACAATAAACAAATTTAAATTTACATTTATTCATCAGCAGATGCTCCTCGCCAAAGTTACAATCATTAATAACTAGTATTTCGCTGTCCGAGACAAATTACAATGCTGGATTCACTAGTCCCTACAATTGTTTCACGCACACTCACATGTAGACACACATACACACAAAGCTCAGTTTATGATCACAAATTGACCTGCAACATATCTTTACACTGTAACAGGAAACTTGCGCACATGTAGGAAACCCACACAAACATGGCGAGAACATGCAATCTCCAGACACAGATTTTAACTCACCTTGGAAATTTATTGCAGACTATTTACACAGCCCTTCTTTTGCACTTTGCACATTTTTTAGGATAAAGACACATCATTGTTTAATAGGAATTACATTTCTTTCTTTTTTCTCAAGAATTTATTTCTAAATATTTTATCTATGATGCATTATATGTGAATACAGGGCTGTGCGGCAGCAGTAGGGAATTACACTTGACCAGAGGATATCAGGCTGGAATCTCGTGATGGACCCAGCATGTGCGTGTTTCACCACACGCAGCACTGTCGCCACTCATGAAAATGTATTCCATGCAAACACTCGCCCCAGGGATCAACAGTCCACTTACGATTTGAGCAGGGCTATAGGGAAGGGGGGGTTGATGTGGGGTAGTGAAGCTCTTTCAATGATGTACAATGTTTTGCCCTCCTGTTCCACTTAGAACCTTTTCCCTTCCTCCAGCTTCATCTCCCTCCTCTTACTGGGCCACGGGCCACAGTTCCTCAGCTTACCCTTGACTTGACAGCAGTAGAGGCCACAAACAGGTCAACAGCCATACCCCCCAGCTAGTCTCACACCCCATCTGGACAGGTACTCACTTGAAAAGAATATGAAATAGATGCAAGACCAATGCACCAACTGACTGAAGTTCGCGCTTGAATTTTTGTTTTTTTTTTTTCTGTGGTAATTAATTTTAATCGTATGGTTCATTTATTAAAAAAAAAATAAATTGGCTTTGTTTCAAATCTGTTTTCAGAAAGATGTGATCTATTTTTTTTCATGTTTTACCTCTTATGACTGCTGATCGAAGTTGGTGCAGTTGTTTTTTAAATTAACTTCAAGCTTAATTAGACTGAAGAAAGTTTTTGTTTCTTCCTTCTTTACATTGTCTTGAAACTTGTTCTTTATCTAAGCCATTTAAACTTTTATAGTGCCAATAATTACATGATGTATTACCTCCACACGTCAGATAAAAGAGATGAAACTAATTAATAAACCATAAAGTAGTGTAGTGCAGGGCCTACAAGTGCAATTATGTTGGCATAATGACCTGTAGCAAGTAGTGTTCTGGAAATGCTCTTCAGGAGCACACCATTGTTGCTCCACAAGGAAGTCCTTCCAAAGCACAATTTCTTAGATAATCCCAAAGGCCTGTCATACACAGGTGAAAATTCTTCACAGGATTGGACACTAGCAATCTGGACCATTTTATCACTGAGTCTTTTGAACCATTTTAAGAACAACATGCCCCCTGTGGAAAAGATCATTGTTGTCCACTTTGGCTTCATTCTTGGCATGACTGCTCTGTGCATTCATCTGAACTCCAAATGGAATGAGTGGACATAGGCCAGGTTCGCAAAAAGTGTGCTCAAATCATTGCTGGATTGCTGGAACCATTTTCTTTCAGAAGCAAGCACCAAGGGACCATTTCTTTTTTCCTTTTGCTACTTTGCTATTATGCTTTTGGTGCCAAAGATGGTAATCTTTCCACATGCATCCACTTAGACAGTCCCTTTTACAAACTCCCCACACTGTGGTCAGTTGGTACTGTACTCTATTATTCACTTACTCACTGGCAAGTCACTTGCAAAGTGATTTTAAATCAATCAGGTGTGTTGTCTGAAACAATAAAAAAATGAAGTTTTAATCAATAATTTTTATTTACGCTGTCTATGGCTCATACAGTGCTTCATATTTTTTGGTGTTTCCTTCTGTTTCTGCTCTAACATAGCTGTCACCAGTCTCTGGACTTTATGACTTTTTTGTTTCTTGAATACGTTATCGCCCTTCTTTGACAGGGCAGGATGGTAACTGATTGTAAACCACAGATTATAAAAAGGAGCTATTTCAGAGCATCTGAGAGTCTTCATGAAATGCATAGTGATTCCTGTGAGGAAAACCATCGGGCCTCACACAAAGCTTAGCAGCAAGTCTAGTAAATTTCACACATATGAATGAGCAAATGCTTAGGAAAAATTACAGGACCTTAGGAAACATTTAACTGCAGTTTCAATACACTGATTCCCTTACACCTTCTGCAAGAATTTTGCATATTTTCACATTTCTGCCCCCTACCACTCCAGACTGAAGTTAATTTTTTTCTTGTATGATTTGTTGCTTTTGGACAACTATAGATTCATTAATATCTTACCACAACTGGCTTACACACAAGTATGGAAATGTAAATGTAAGTTGATATAAATGTAACAAATGAATTTGTATGTGTATACTTTTTGTGTTGCTTGGATCAAGTGTGCAATTGTTAGTTATAATATCTATAGCAAATTTCACTGTGGTGAATTAGGCTTAAGACCAATCCAGACCTGTACACATATCAATGACAGTGAGGGATAGACAGATAGGAATAAACTGGAAAAAATGTAAAAGCCACTTTCAGACTTTCTGTGAAATTCCTATATCTTTGGTTAATTATGTCAAATTACAAATTTTTAGCACGCAAATACCCTACTTTTGTTAATATATTTTAAAAATTAAGTCATGCATTGATTTTGTTAAATCATAATTCCATGTGTATAATTAATATTTGTTCAGCTGACACCTTTCTCCAAAGCAGCTTACCATATTAAGCTACTTACAGCAATTCACAAGTTGATATAGCTGGGTAATCTTTACTGAAGCAAAATTAGGGGAAGAGATGAACCTGAGTTATTTAAGTACAAGAAGGAAGCTCTAACAGTCTACTGATCTGAGACTTTACTTTTTGGACTCAAAATTAAAAAATGATTCAAGTTCAAGGTTAAGACAAATTCAGCATGGGTGGATTAAATAAAATATGTCTGAATGGATACTAAGCACAAACTGAAGTGCTTCTGACCGCTTCATGATGTTCGATGAAACAATGGCACATGAATTTATAGTCTGCAAAGCTGTGGGAATATTGGTTCATTAAATATCAGTAATATTTTTAAGCTTAAAATTACAGAAAGTGGTATGTTTATATTTTGTATTTGTAATTGTCAATCCTGATATTTAGAGAACTTTTTTTTAAATAGAGATGAACCTACAGTACACAATGCAATAAATGTATTATTATAATCAACAGGTGACATCAATACATCCATCAGAATTTTTGTTTCAATCGCCGCATCAGTGCTCCTGTGGTGCAGTTTAAAAATTTAAGGTCAATTTGTTGACCTTATTAACTTCTCCAACAAATTTACATTTCCTCATTTCACTGACACTTTCTCCAAAATGACTTGCAATGTTAAGACATTTACAATTTACCCATTTATACAGCTGGGTAATTTTATTGGAGTAATTTCAGACTAAGTACCTTGCTCAAGGGTACTACAGCAAGAGGTGGGAACTGAACCAAGGGGTCCAAAGGCAGTAGTTCTAAGCATTATGCTATCAGCTGTTTGTTAGTGTTACTGTGTCTCTTTTTTACTGTTTGTACTTTCAGAAGAACATTCATGTGCAACAGCTCTTTGCTCCCCTGCTCATCATACTGGTGATGTGCTGCACTGGAAGAGAGCATAGTTGTGACAGTGACACAGGGAATCAGATTTGACATTGTAGGTGGTTACTTGTAACCTGAAGTTTACTGGTTTATGCCTCACCAGGGACTTTGTTGTATCACCTTTCATCAACGTACTTAACAAAAATTGCTCCGGTAAAATATTATCCAGCTGTGTAAGTGTGCAAACTAAAAATCTGGATTAAAATGGAAAGTGGATAAAAATCAGACATGTAATAATTTCTAGACAGACATATTATAATCTCTGATGTTTGTGACTAAATAAGTAAAATTCGGAGAGCTTTACATTTTAATTACTTCAATAAGAGAAATACAAGACGTTAATTGTAAAATATATAATCACTATTTCTTCTTAAAAAATAATTTTTACAGTGATTTTAAAACTAAGATAACATTTAAAGGACTGAATTTCCATTTTAAGAACTAAGCGTTTGCATTTAAACTCTAAATAATCCAACTATTATAAGCATCATCCAGTATGTATGGGAGAAGCCAAAAGTAATTAGGCAATAAAAATGTAAATGAATCAGAAGGAATTCGTTAATAGCTGATCCGGGGGCAATTGGTATAATCTTCAATGGCAGGTTTAGTGGTTTGCTAATTGGGTACGTAAAGACTCTTCTAAGTGCCATGAGACTGCTTTTCTGTCATTTTTACTGATTGCAGTAAAAAACTCAATTTTAGGGCAAACACCAAGCAGATGGTACTAACATGGCAAAAGGTTGAATGGCAGGTGGTAGTTGTCCCAGCAAACACATTTATCATTTTCACACAGACAAAACAATTTGCACCACCATTTAGAATGAAAAATCTTATCTTTTAAATGAAAAGATTAGTCCTAAAATATTGGAATTAAATTCTGTACCCTTTTTAATATTTATTGGTGTCTGTTTATAATTTTCCTGTTGGTACTTCCATTGTGGTGTTAATAAAAATAAGAACCACATTGTATCTGTGTATTTAGGTCCTCATATGAGGTTCAAAATGATGATTTATTGCTTTATTGATGTGCATGTACACACTTTTTATCTAGCCCACATAGTTTTAACAATTGGATTGAAACATTTTTAGAGTTCATTGAATATTAAATTAACTGTTTTAATTATTTATTAATTTATTGTGAACTTTAGCAAGTTTCTTCTGTAGCTAGATTATTCCACATCTTTATTCACCCTCTCCACAGCAACCTGACTAGGGCTGATCAGATCTCAGCCTTCACCTAGAGAGCACTCCCTTGAACCCACAGCGTATATCTGCTGATCCACAGGCATCCAGATACCCTCTCGAGAGCCTCAGTTCAAGCTTTGATTGTGTCTCCTCTCTGATGAACTGTAATACCCAGTACAATGTAACCCCTATGCAGTCAGTTTTTCTGCAAAGCCTCTGAAACTAACTTCAATGGTCAGACACCTTGCCCTCCAGCCTTTCGAGCAGCATTGCTCTACGAGTTCCTCATATTTCACGTTTTTCTTCTCACTGGCCTTTTCCAAGCATACTTCCCATGGAAGTTGACTTGTCTGAAAGCTTCATCTATGTTTGGTCTTAGAGACATCTCTGCAATGGTGACTGGAAGGCTATATCACCCTTCTAAGACATCCATCAGCTGCCAGTCTTGTGCTGTGTGCTCTGTCTGCTCCTTTGCCGTCCCTGAAAAATGCTATGGCGTGTTTTGCTGACTGGCAGGTTCCACTGTGAGCCATCCCCACTCCGAAAGGTCATGGTGCCAGAAACAGTGACGCTAACTTGGTGCTCTCGTACAGCTGCTGAAGATGTGCTCCAGTGCCCCTCTCTTTGGGCATAGTGAGTATGAGAGTCAACGTTTCTCCAACTCGGCAGAGGCCGAAATCCAAGGTCTGTCCTGAGTTCCATTTTACCTTTTTTTGTTCTAAACTAAAATGTTTTTGTTGATGCATCTCTGCTGTCCTGTGCCTTAATCCTGCCCTGTGGCTGCCTCTACCACACGACTGGCCACAATACATACACACATACATATTGTACACTGACTGACACTCTTTTGTGTGTGGACAATACCCATGTATTATACTTAACTGCACTGAAGTTACTGGTCATTTGAATTTTTGCAAAAAAATATGAAACATGAAATTTCCTTTTTTAATTTTATAAAAAAAACATCTGCGTATTTCTTATTGATTTTTCCTTTTGATTCAGTGGTCCGGGGTGCCCTAGTATTGCCAAAGCAGACCCCTTCAGGAGCTTTTTCAAGGATCAAAGTCCAGGCATCATTTTTGTGAGCAATGAAACCTATTCTTGTTCTGAAATGTTACTTCGGCTTCCAAGGTATCCAAGGAATACTTGGTCTGAGTTTGTCACCTAAAAGGGCAGTTGGGATCTACAGGTACCTGGTGAATTATCTAATTATTAATTGACTGTATTATTTCATTATCTCAGGTGGTTTCATCCAAGTAATTTACCATGTTACCAATATTTACAGCTCTATACTGCACCTGAAACAGACAAAGTCTTTCCCAGGATCTCTCCCAGCAACTTTTAAAGGAGAAGTCTAATGGGAACATTTGTTTAGCAGTTTAGTTAGTCAGAAATAGAGGTCTTTACAACAACTGGATTGCCTTTGTACTTCATTGCAACTGCCATTGTTTCATGGTATTGATAATTTCTGATGCCTTTTGCCAGTGTGAGCTTGTGGAAGGTGAGATTCTGTCATCAAATTTAATCACTGATGCTCAGCTGGTTTGTTTTTTGAAGGGCATTGAAGAGTAAACATAACAGGACTGCCTCAAGACTTGAGACAGAGAGGAGATCAGGAGAACCAACTCCTTAGGAGTTTCTTACAAAGGAACAAATCGTTACCCATGAGAAGCAGAAGAGCATTCTCATGGTTACCATTATTGTTTCATTTCCTGAATAAAAGTCTCACTTTCTACACTTTCTACCAAATTGTCCTGATGTGTCAGTCTGATGCTGTGCAGAAATTATTTCCATACACCTTGTCATACTTGTGGCTGCATTTGAAGGGTGTAGAGGTGTTACTATAGTGTGTCAGTTTTGTTTCACTTGATTTGATTGGTAACCTTACAATAGCACATAAATTTTCAGTATAACAGTTTCCTTATTATTTGTGGCACGGTGGTGCAGCAACTAGTGCTGCCACCTCATAGCACCTGGATGATACAAGAGAACATGGGTTTGATCCCCACTCAGTCTGTGTAGAGTTTGCATTTTCACCACATATCTGTGTGGGTTTCTCCCGGGTTCCTTTCTACAGTCCAAACACATTCAGTTGAGGTAGACTGGCGATGCTTTTTTGCCCTTGCTGTGTGAATGGGTGCATGACTGTTTGTGTCCCGTCACCCCATGATGGGTATAATAATAAACCAAGGTACTCACTGATAAGAAATGTCAGCTCATAAATACAACCCTAAAATAATTGATATTTCTGGAGTTGTGGAATACCCCTCAAGTGTTCATATGGACAGTAGAATCTTCTCATATATGAATCACCATGCAAGAACAGTTCACTACATAGAAGAGAGAGAGACTAGATAGTCTAGATATAGCAGTCAAGATAGTCTAGTCTAGTCTTCACTAAATAGTTAGAGAGAGTGTGTTCCACTGATGTACAGATGAGCGACCCATTGTAAGTAGTGTATCTAGTAGTGTAAGTCACCTTGGCGAATAAGGTGTATGGGCTGATAACATTACATAGTGTTCATTGGAAGTTGCGTTGGAGAAACATGTCTGCTGGATGAATAAATGTAAATGTAGAAGAGAAAAATCAAGAGGTGCACACTGAAAAAACACAGATGTATTTCTAAGGGTTTGCACGTAATACTAGCATATTTATATCACATTAAGTGAACATCTTAAGATAACTGTTCCTAAAATTTGAAGTACTCATTGATGCCCTTTTGAACTGCTTTGTGGAAAGTAGTATAGAGGAGGATCTGTAGCACTGCAGCTTATTTTATTTTTCAGTCTGCTCAAACGAAGCTTGATGTGAAATTTGTGTAAAAAACCGAATAATTATGTGACCGCAGGCTGGGTTTGAACTGAACTGGTCTTCATCTATATAAACAGGCCCCTTATCTCTGATTTAATGAGAGAAAGATATTTTTCTCTCTCTACCGTTTCTCCTCGTCAATGATTGTGCCTTACGTGTTTGTAGTACTTTGCCTAGTATTACAATTGTTCGTGGAAGAGCTTTGTCCCTTGCTTTGACATCTATGACACTGGGCTCTCGAGAAGATTAATCAAGTTTCCAAGAAATATTTTCTCTGATGTTACTCAAAATAAAAAGGGCATATCTCAAAGTAATTTTCAGTCTGAAGAGGTCATACCTTAGTGTATTCTTATTGAAAAAATAAGCATATCTAACACCTGGAAAGTCTGCACGACAAGATGAGTCATTTTCATGCCATAAAGTTGACTTTTTTCACCTTCCTTGCCGACAGATACTCCCCACACCCAATACACTTTTGTGTCCTTGGTACAACTCAGAATGTGCTCTCAACCCCCATCTGCAGCACTTCACTTGAACTCCAGCGAAACGCACCTCTAATCATCATTCCCTCCCCGTCTGGCTGAATGCAGCTGGGAACCAAAATGTGAAACTGGGCCTCCTGCAATTAATGTATAAAAGATAATAGTGAATGAATAACAAGCTGGAAGATGCTTTATATCATTAGAGGGATCTTTGAAACGCGAGGTCAATTTGGTCATCTTTTCCAACGGGTTCATATAATAAATATATATTGATTGGAGTGAAAGAATTACCATATTAGAAGGGAAGTGCAGGATCTTTGTTGTTCCAGCATACTGAAACTATGTTGGCACAGGCAAGAAGAGCTTTTAAAAGAGCTCTATTAGGCAAAATGTGACAGGCTGAGATTCAAATGAAATGTTTTTACCCTCTGCCTTCAGTAGTCCTGTTTCCTTGTCAGCTGCAGACCTAAGCATTTGTGGGGCACTATGCTGCCCAATCAGCTTTTCAGAAGTCAATCTATGCACTGTGATTTCTCCGTCAGCGTAGCTCAGCTACTTAATTAGTGGGTTTGCACGTCGGCCTTTTTGATATTTCAGTGAGATATCTCTGTCATCTCTGTGATGGATGGGGTGTGAAAATGTATTACAGACGGCTCCAATGAAGCACAGATACAGCTGTGATCTTGATGGAGAATAGTTTGAAGCTGATATTTCTTTTGGCACCTTTGTTCGTTTGCTACACTCACTACATGAAAACTGATGTTCATTTGTCTACTCTAACATGCACAAAAAGACTACGGTATATTAAAAAATAAACTATTCTCTGTAAAATATTTATTGTTTTATGGCATTCTACAAATTGATGCACTAGTTATACCGTGCATTATGCTGTTATTCCTGTGGGAGATCGATTTAAATGTCACTCCTGGGAGTACTGCAGCATTTGGAAGAAGAGATTGTCATCTCAGCATCGTACCGTTATTTATAAACACTCTATAAATGTCTCTTTAATGATCCTGGCAGCCTTTTCATCATACTGAAACTTTGAACTATGCCATAATATTTGTTGTGTTTGAAAGTATATAAATTGCTTCTGAAGTCACACTGAGACATAAATCGAAGGAATCTGAGCTCCTGACTTAGTTTGCAAAAAAATTCATTTCATCGTTTTGTATATTCTTTGTAATTGTTCTTCTGTGCTCGCGTATTTTCAGACATTGTGGATCTGAGTCCAGCAAACTCCCACATTCATTCTTCGCGCAAGCAGAACTGATGCGGAGCCTCGACTGGAGACGGTGAATGGCATCATGCAACCTTTTTTCCACTCTGCTATTGTGTTCGACTGCATGCTGCACGTGTTAGGAGAGGGCTTGCCTCTCTGAAGCCTCTTTATTTCACACTATGTCTCGGACATTTCTCACTTGTTTCAGTGGCATGCAGAAGACATGAAAAAGTGATGTGTTTCATCCTCTGTCTGTGACAAGGGAGAATGGTAGAGTACCCCCGTGTCAAAACCGTTCAGTGGTGATGGGAAAGAAAGCCGTATGAGGGGGGTGGAAGGGGGGTGCAGCTTCGTGGCTCGGTGCCGTGAGAGAGCTGGCTTGGTCTGCTCGCACGCCTCCTCGCACAATCAGTGCTCCTCCTGGACGTGGGGCACGGAAGGGCCCGCTGTACCAGCCCTGGAGGCCCCCTGGTGTGATATGCATAGATTAGTGAGCTGGACCATGCTCACAAGCTAAAGGAGGAGTCTCTGAATCTCTGAGTGTAAAGAGGCTGTGCAGCCAAGGCCAAGCGCCACAGGGTATCTTTAACAATAGCCAATCAAATGACACAGCAGCACAGCACAGGCCACCTGCTATGGGCTATCTTTAACACTACCCAATCAAATGGCAGAGCAATGCAACCTGGGCAAACCACCACAGGATGTTTTTGATGGCAGCCAACCAAATGGCACAGCAGCGTGATAAAGAGACGCTGACACACACGGATGCGTGAGTTGTAATGCATACAAATAAGATGGGGTTGGAAGTGCATTTAGGAGTTGTTTGTCTAGGAGGTGATCCATCTACCTGCACCTTCATGAAAATGTAGGCAGAATAGGCAGAGCTGACCTTAAGACCAGAAGCCTTCAGGTTTACTTCCCACAAATAATAATGCATCTTTGATAAAGGTGAAGTGAGGAGCCCATTAGATAAATGTCCAGTAATATGAATTTATAAATACGTTTTTAGAAGTATTCATAGTCCTTTCATAAAATGTTCTTTTTTTCTGTGCTGCATTGAAGAAGTCTTTTATTTTGCCAGAAAAATGCTGCTGAGATTAAACATTCACTTTCATAATGAGTCCCGGTCAAGAAAGCAGCCAAAGCTGCCCAGGCTGTTATACGCAGCTTGAGAAAAACATGATACATCACAACAAAAGTATACATCAAGTATACCTCTGGGCCTCAGGAAAAAAAAAATCACATTTAATATATTTTCCTAGGTGTAAATTATATTCTGAGAGTACACAACATGTCATATGGCACTCCTGAAAGGGAGTATTTTAAAACCAAGAAGTTCTGTGAACAAAAATGACTATTCTAGTACTATTTCTATTCTAGTTCAACTTTACTTATTTTAAAGAGGATAGTCTAAAATGCCCCACTGTTTCTCTTACTATAATTATCATTGTTATAGTAATTTATCTGACAGCTGCTGTCACCCAGGACAGAAAGCAGGGAGTGCACAAAGTATTACTTTAGAAAGATGAGTAACAACAGTTATGAGGAGGTAGAACCATTGCAGCAAAGGGAGTAGTACAATTTGCTACCGCTTTTTCCCGACGCGCAATCGTCTCGTGTAGTTGTGCGGATAGATAGAAACAGTCGGTTGTGTATTTGTGTAGCTGTCGGTGGTATTTTTATTAATTTGTTTGTTCAATTGTATTTGCTTTTTGTTAAGGCGGATGTAAAGCAAAACAATTTCTCCCCTGTGTGGCCTTCCCCCTACTGCCATCAAACCTCTACAGGTGATACAGAATGCTGCTGCACAAGTTGTGTTTGACTTGCTAAAGCTTTCCCATGTATTTCCTCTACTTGTCTCTCTGCACTGGCTTCCTATAGCTGCCCGGATCAAAATTAAGTCCCTGGTTATAGCCTACAGTTGCATCAGTAGAACTGCTCCCAGCTATCTACAAGACTTGATCAACTGCTACACCACAACCAGATCCCTTCACTCATCTACTTCTGCTCGCTTGGTGGTCTTGCTCACAAAAGGTAAAGCGCAGAGTTTCCCAGTTCTAGCTCCATTGTGGTGGAATGAGCTCCCCCTCTCACTCAGAACTCCTGAAACTCTGTCCACACTCAAGAAGGGTCTGAAAGCTCAACTTTTCTGGACTGATTTTGCCCAAGATCTCTCCAGCTCATGTATGGTGCAAATGCTCATGCACAGTAATTTTATGATTATCCCCAGATAAGCCTTTACACAGCTGCTACTCCTGCATTATCTGTAAATATTTGTGTACCTTAAAAAAAAATTGTAGGAAGGTGAACAGGAATTGTCTAAGTTTTATACACCTACTTGTGCAATGAACATCGGTGCATAAAGTGGCAAGAAACAAGCTTAGTTTACTTAACAATCACATGTCTGCAACTGTCTCTCTTTCTCTTAATGTAATGCACAAATTGTATTTCTCTGAGGGGGGTGTGGTGGCGCAGTGGTGCAGCAAGCTTGGCCGGATCCTACTCTCTGGTGGGTCTGGGGTTTGAGTCCAGCTTGGGGTGCCTTCCGATGGACTAGTGTCCCACCCTGGGTGTGTCCCCTCCCCTTCCAGCCTTGCGCCCTGAGTTGCCAGGTTAGGCTCCAGTTTGCCGCAACCTCGCTTGGGACAAGTGGTTTTAGACAGTGTGTGTATGTATTTCTCTGAGATGTACGTTGCTTTGGAGAAAATTGTCTGCTAAATGAATAAATGTAAATGTAATGCATTTCCAACTCCCTATGGACGTACAGATTCTCTGCTTGCATGCAAACATTACCTTTGCAGATGAAATTAGTAATTAGCATGTCTGGGCAGTACATTGTAGTGCATGGTGACCAAAGAAGTCCCAACAATAGTGTATCAATTAAATTACTAATGTAATCATTGTTTGTGTTGAGGTCATTACTGTATATCATCAGTTAGTGATCTTTCAAAGTCTCAAGAGAATCTGTTGGTTCAATTGCAGTGATGGACAACTCCGCTGCTGATAGGCAATCCTAAGGTCCACACATTTGGGAAACATGTAGTCCAGAAGTGACCCTATAACTCAATATTGAAAAAAAGGAGCTTGACTGAGATTGTATTTTTGGATCCCTTTTTCATGCCCTGAGCTGCTTGAGTCTGGATGGAACTGACTGTGCTTTGAATGACGAGAGAAGACAAAGTGGTTCTCCAGGGATCAAACGACCAGATCGGCAAAACCACTTTTTATCTGGTTGGCTGCTGTAAACCGAAGTCCAACACACCACCCTGGTGTCTTAGTTCCTTCACTTCTTTATTTTTTTTATCATTCTGTTCATCTTGTAAGAATTGAGGTGGTTGCAATGGCACTTTGATTGCAGTTCTCTTTTATCGCTGCCGGCTGCGCAGGAGAGCGGGGGAAACTAGATTCCTGCATTCTGAAACAAGCATAATTGTGCCTTTTTAATAAGAGGAAACTGACCTGTTTTGACACATAACTTAAGAATTTGTTGAAATGATGCGTGTTGGAACTATTCCTGGCGGATAAGCCTAGCAGATAATTGATGCTGTATGGACTTTTTATGTCTATTGCTCCTTAATATCGCCCTTCAGTTTCTGTTACCATCATTTTTTCTATTGATTCAATTGTGTCTCCCTTTTGCTGTCATAAAGACAATTCAGCTCCTATGGAAGTATGAAACAAAAAAAAAGTGTATGGTCCCTCCTTATCAGCGACAGACAGTGGTTTTTTTTCAGCACCAGTGAGCATTCAGTATATGGCTGAGAAGATATAAGGAAATGTTGAAGAAATTCTGCATTGGTGCATTTTCAATCCAATATTTTCACACAGCACCATACATTGCGCTGGTCTTGTTCGACCTCTCTGACTGGCATGCTGTGATTTGGTAAGCAAGTGTCCATTTGCAGAGATGAGAAGTAACCACATACGGTGGGATTTGTCCCCACCCACCATACCAACTTTCCATTCACATAGATCTAGGGTGACGCTCTTTAACCAGACCTTTAAAAGCCTCTCGACAGTCTCTTTGAACCGCTCCTCCCAGCAGCCAAACAGGTAACTGTACAATGTTTTCTTTGTATTGAGCAACTGGACTCTGAATCCTGGGAGGCTTATTTTTTTCCTCTTTGGAGACAGGTCATGCATTTCTGCATGGAAAATAATCCCTGTACAGTTCAAACAGAAGTCTACAGACTCTATTGTTTTAACATCTTTTTATTTGTGAGAGTTCTTGGACGCAAAAAAAGTTCTTCTATTGCGCAGTGGGAGTATAAACTCACAACAATGGAAGCAAAAAATTTTACATTTCTTCAAGAGCTGTTTGGCATCATGCATACATGCATGGAATTGTTCATTGTCTGTGTTTTGTATTTGATCCTATGAGAAAAATACCAAAATGTGGAACACTAAGGCTCTATTACCAGTTATGCAGGACAGAAAAAGGGTTATTTTCACAGAGCAAAACACCTCAAGTAGGGTTCTGCACTATCAATAAAGTGGATAATCGTTAAATTGTGTTACAGATTTGGAATTTACTCAGCTTGCCATGGTAAATTTCAGTTCCACTTCCCTTATGTGATAATAAAAAGAATGTAATGCTATGAGTTTTCCCCATAATCCTGCTATATGTTTGCAGTTAAACTGTACAGAGCAGATTTTGGTGTTCAGGCGTATGGCAATATGAGAGTCTCATACACTTCTGCTGAATTAACCCCATCACAAGACTGGGATTAAATAAGAATAATGATTAAATACGGACAAAATCAATCCATTTTATCTTTCGTCCCGTCTATACCTCAGCAGTTGAAGTTTAAGGCCATTTCCCTTATTTTATTAGACTGAAGTAAATTTCCCACAGCCAAGCATTTCAGAACACCCAGCCAATGACCTACAACCTTTGATCAATGTTCTAATTTCAAATGCTTGTGGTTTCTTTTTACAAGTATATTCAAGTAAGTTATAGCTGGAAAGCACCTTGCTTATTTGTGTCATGATTCATCAGTATGTCCTTAAATTTATTCATTCCTTACTGGGGCAGTTTAGGGTAAGTACCTCCATCAAGGGTCCTACAGCTGGTGGTGGGATTCCAACCTGCAATTTTCAGGTTCACAGGCAGCAGCTCTAGCCACTACGATACCAGCTGCCCCTTCCTTTTCAGGTCACTACTATGCTTTTCCTAGAAATAATAACTGTCCAGCATTCCCTGCTAGTAACTCAGCTACCGTATGCTTCACTGTTTTTTTTTTGTCCTGTTCTCCCAATTAATTTAGATAAGGAAGCGAGAGCGACCTCTCATTACAGACTGAGTTAGGGCACAAGGTTTCCTCACCATAGCGCTGTCAATGTTATAAATAACTGTAATCAATTCCTCAGCCAGTTTTGTCAAGAACTGCCCTTCTCTCTAATTGCTTTAAGTGCTTAAAATAAACTTAGGAAATCAGTGTTTTGGTGTTGAACAGTCCCTGCATGCCTGCATGTGTGTCTGGCTGTCTCAGAGTGTTTGTGAATGTGTGAAAAAGCCCTCTGTGTCTTAGCAGCTGTAGCATCTTCAGCTGGATACAAATAATATTTGGTATGGTGTCTCTTAACAAATACAGAGCGGCATATTAACTCTCACATACACACACACACACACATATTTTCAGAACCGCTTGTCCCATACGGGGTCACGGGGAACCGGAGCCTACCCGGCAACACAGGGCGTAAGGCCGGAGAGGGAAGGGGACACACCCAGGACGGGACGCCAGTCCGCCGCAAGGCACCCCAAGCAGGACTTGAACCCCAGACCCACCGGAGAGCAGGACTGCAGTCCAACCCACTGCGCCACCGCACCCCCCTCTCACATACAACATTGGTCAAAGATTAGCGCCAACGAATCAATGTGGTCAAAATGTGTCTTTTTCCACCGGTGAAATTTGGCTTTGTGCAGTATTTGCTGTTTGAGCCGATACTATCTGTTTACTCATGTTTACCTTCCTGTTTATAACACGTTTGTTTGAAGCGCAGAAGACCTGTGGTTAGTGCCGCCTGCTTTATCGCAGCATTGCAGAAACAATCTTTACTAGGCCCATATATGCTTGCATATAAAAAGCTCTGAAAAAATTGCATGTGGGAAGCCAAAATTCTGAATTGTTGTTTCAACCAGGATAAATTTATAATTTTACCCACCTCTCATATAAGAGCATTATCATTCCCTGATCACTCACTCAAAAATTATTGATAACCATTAATCTAAGGCAGGTTTGGGGTGGTTTGGAGCCTATCCCGGAAATGTAGGACACCAAGCACAGCAGGGTGCATCTTATATAGGACAGCAGTTCTGTGGAGACCAGCCACACACAAACACAAACATACACACTCAAACACAAAATTACTCACGCTATGGGCAATTTACACACACAGGCTGAAACCACTTATCTCAAGCAGGGTCACAGCGAGCCAGAGCCTAACCCAGCAACACATGGCGTAAGGCAGGAGGGGGAGGGGACACACCCAGGACAGGACGCCAGTCCATCACAAGGCACCCCAAGGGGGACTGGAACCCCAGACTCACCAGAAAGCAGGACCTGGCTCAACCCACTACACCACCGCGACAGACAATTTAGAGTAATCAATTCACTGAAACCCATGTCTTTGGACTGCAGGTGGGAACCAGAGCACCTGGACAGAAGTAAACCCACATAAGCGTGGGGGGATCGTAGAAACTCCACACACACACTGAAGAGAGAGTGCATTCAATCGTTTCCTGATCTTCGACCGTAACAGACGGTGGAACACATCAGTATCAACAGCCACTCACTTCCATCTTCCCATGGCCTTGTCGGAGCTTCTCCTTTTGAAGCGGGATCTTCAGGTTGGTCACCCAGCTACCCAAAGGCCTGTATGCAACACAGATTCTGCAGAGAGACTGGGACTCTCCTATCCTTTGGGCAATATTTTTATGTTATATTCAATATTACCATGTCCTGCCTCCCCCTCAAGGTTAAGGTTCTTTACTTCTGTATATTTATGGGTTTGTCTCAATACAGACACATGCACAGCCCTTGTTTCTGAAGTACAAACACATTTTATGTGCTTGTGAGTGAAGAAGGTCTCTTCCTACAGCCCAGCTGAACAAGCTAATGGACAGTGCAGGTGTGTGTGCATGGTATGTCTAGGAATCATACTCTATAAGTTGCCAGCAGGCCTTTTACGAGCCCAAATAGCTTAACAGCCAACATGAGACAGATTATATCACTGTATTGTTTTATGTTCTTTCCACGCTCCTCATTCTAACAAAAAGTTACAGCTCAGACAAATTCTGTTCAGGGTCCTAAAGCTGACACATGGTCCTAAATTTGATCTGTACTGGTTATCACCAAAATATTGCAGCGCACGAATGGTACAAGCCTCACCTCCCATTCAGTTCCCCACAGTTAAGATACTTATATTGGTGGACTTTACTGTACATGGAGGCATCTTCGTTGTCTCAATATTAAAAGTCCCCTAGGAAATACATCCATCTTTCCTGGTAGGCCTACACGTACCAGTGGAAGATGGGGCACAGGGCTGCAATAAAAAATGATGTATGAAGCGTCAGTCTGGAAACAGTCCTATGCATCACTATCAAGCTGTCGCCTTCATTGCTTTCCTTTAATGAAGTGTGCAGAGGGGTCATGTCCAGCTTTAGTAAGTTTGCTGGAGAAATGAACATATCTCCTCTTTCCACGATATGAAACAAGGCCTCTTGTTTATTACAGTAGAGTAAGTGCAATTTTATCCCCTCCAGAAAGCTATTAAAGCAGAGAAGCCCGCTGCCCTTTCGATATTGCCACAGTCAAACACAGGAACATAACTTAGTTGCAGGAATGAGCTAAATTCACAAACGCCTTTGCTGTGATTTATAATTTCTTACTGTTGGGTGTTACTTCACTCTACCAGGATTCAGTATCGCTGCTACAGTGTAGTTACTCTTTAGCATCGTGAAACACGTAATGCAGGTAATCCATGTCGACTTCCCCCTATTCTACTGCCCCTTGTGAATGCCCCTTTCTCGAGACCGAGGCTTCTCTGATGTAACCTGCAGAGCTCCACAGAGAGCCCCCAGGTCGAAGGCACTGGAAATGTGCCTCATCCCTGCTCACCTGACACTGACAAATGTGCTGCAGCACCTGGATTCACCTCCCTGCCCATCCCCACCCCCACTCGGGATGATCCGGCTTTCTGATAAACACCGCATTGTCCAGAATACCTCCTTCATTCACATACAGCAATAAGGCTGATGTAAGACTGTGATGGGATATTCAGCAATGATCTCCGGGAAAACAGCAGTGTATTCTGTGAAATGCTAATGTGTCGCTCTGAAAGCAAATAATAGTTCATTTCAGCTGCATCTATTCCTACCAAACCTTGTACCTCACTTTTTGCTTATTAGCATTTATTTTCTTTTACCGTTCCATGGACCACAGTGTCTGTCTCAGATATGAGATGCAATCGTTTGCATAGCGGTGATGGTGATGCTGTTCTGGTGCAGGTGATTTAACGTGCCAAAAGCCCTGGTATTTTTGATGCAGAAGTTGAGAAACAGAAGTACGAGGGTGAGGAGGATTTGGTTGAAATTTAAGGTGTTTTGGGGGAAATGAGGAACAGCAGTTCTACCATACAAATGCAAAAATGCACTTTTTGCTATTTTAAATGCAAGTCACTGTGACAGAGGGTCAGTGTGTGCGGTGGCAGTGTCATTGGGTGACTCCCCCCCCCCCCCCCCCAACACTGTCTTGAAATTCCAAGGCTTTCATATTCCTCTTTCATCACTGCGTGTTGTCACATCTAGTCACCACAACCCCTCCCTTCCCTCCACACACCAAGAGCTGCACCTAAAACCTATTAAAAATAATGAAAAACTTAATATCTCAGTGAACCTGGCAGCTTGTACTCCCTGTTAAACTGTACTCTGCATTACCCTTTAGGAATAAAACCCTGGATAAAAATAAGGTATAGAGGGCACAACTCAGATTCAAAAAATAAAAACAGCCATAATAACTTTTAGAGCTACATATTTAAGTGCTCCAGGGAGGCAAGAATGTTATAAACAAAAAATGTCACTATTCTTTAATGCAGTGTTTTTGCTATAACACAGCAGCAAAATAAGCTAAAACAGAAGTCACCTGCAATGGAACATAACGAGATTTTATTTCAGAAAAGGAGACGTAATGACAGCTTAATTGCATGTATGAAGACCTAAAAATTTAAAATGCAGAGTGACACATATTTTAAATGAGTCAACCTGTTAGACCTGACACTGATTGCCGCACTGGCTTGTCCAACTAGAAAAGCAATTAACTGAGAGGGCAACGTTATCGTCTGCAGGCTTGTTTGTTTATCTGAAGCTGCGGTCGGAGTCCTGGTGGGTGGGGAAGTAATGGGAGTGGGGGGGGGGGGTTACAGCATGTCATGCGTTGGTGGCTGATTTCCTTCTCCATTTAACCTTCACCATCCTGACCTGGCACAACTGGCACCACAATGATTACTTCTGGAGGAGGAAAACACTGATAATTATTAACACTGTGAGTTCTTTTGGAATGAGAGCTTGGCTTTAGCCCATTTCACTGAATGGTCCTCACAGCTTGTTATACAGGTGAAGAAGCAATTGAATGTATAACATATCTACAGTATGTCATATGTCTGCATAATTCATCCAACTCAAAATAACATTCATATATAGTATAGCACAACAGCAGCATACTTCATTCCCAGATGTCATTAATAGTGCGGTACTGTTTATCAAAAGTAATGACAAACTTTCAGTTGTTTTTATTAAATATGGGTTGTTAGTCTGGCATCCACAGATCTTTAGGAGGTCAGTGGACGAGCTCCAGAGGGTCCACCAGACCACGTTCATGTGATCTTCTTTCTTTTAAAAAGTACCTAATGTTAAAGAGGCCGATGAATCATTTTTGGGTAGTTATGCAAGTTTGAAGTCACAGAACACCACATTATCTCTCAACCATTTGCATAAAAGGTTTTAAAATTTTAATATAAAAAAATGAAAATACAAATGAAGAAAGAGCCTGTAAAAATGCATATTCTGTGCTACAGGGCTGCTATCAGTTAAAAGACATTACTTACAGAAAAAAATTTAAAAAAAAGAAGATAGCTAACTCAGAAATGAAACCCTAAAATATGATGTGATTTCTGAGAGTCAGATTTGGTGGATTTCTTGGACAATTTACCTTTCAGACACCAAAGGCAAATCTCCAAAGCAATAATAACCTTACAGTGAGGTGACACCTAGTGGCTAAGCTACATGATCTTGACTATGGATGTTGCCATAGATCAGTGGACCTCTGTGACTAATTCAATATAGGTTTATGCGGGGCGAATATCGCTCTACTCTCTGTATCATCTCCCGATACTTTAGATCCCAGCTGGTGTAATCTGCAGCAGACTTTTTAAGCAGATTCGTAGTTTTAATATATTAAAATACTAGAAACAAGGAAGGATGTGCACCTTGAGAAGGTGGAAGAGGCAGCAGTGTTTGAAACCTTCCCTTTTCTTTCCACTTTACGCAACATATTCAGAGCTCATTGCACATTTGTTACGTTGTGTCATGTAGGAAAAGGCTAAGCCCATAAACAATAACCTGACTATATACCATATTTTCCTGCTGCTGTCTGATCCATAATGAACAACTTACAGTGCAGACAGAAAACTCTATGAGCATCCTTGCATTTATAGCTCTCTTAATTTGCAAATACATGAAAAAATGAAAGGCTTAAAACATGGTAAAGAAATGCAAGAGGATTCCATCCGTTCCCATTTTGGGGTTAAGATCAGATGTAATAAAGTACAAAAAAGTGCTTATGATGTTAGCATGCAAACATTACTCAAGGAGGACACAGAGAGGAGGGCTTTCCTGTCAGGGGAGACAAGGAGAGGACTTGGAGGAGTAAGGCGTGCAGCCAGGGGATGGACAAGCCATGCAGGTAAGCTTGTTAGTTACACCACTCACTGTCACATGCCCGACTAGCCAGGCACAGGAAAAATCAATCTTTGTATTTTCCCAGAAAGTAAAAGTTTGGGTGGGACCAAAGTGCTGAAGTAGCCCCTTTCTCCTAGAATCATCTCATTGGCAATGACCCGATAATTTCAGACATATTACCTCTGCATCTGTAGCTGCATAGGAAGAGCCCTTGGTGCGCATGCACCTAGTACCTGTCCAGTAAATACCAGTCATTCCCTTTTCGAGCTCTGGTCTACAGAAGTACTCATTCATAAAATATATATATTTTATATAATACACACACATTTTCAGAACCGCTTGTCCCTTACGGGGTCACGGGGAACCGGAGCCTACCCGGCAACACAGGGCGTAAGGCCGGAGGGGGAGGGGACACACCCAGGACGGGACGCCAGTCCGTCGCAAGGCACCCCAAGCGGGACTCGAACCCCAGACCCACCGGAGAGCAGGACTGTGGTCCAACCCACTGCGCCACCGCACCCCCCTCTTATATAATACAGTTTATATATATATACATAATACTGTTTGAAAGTATGTGAATCCTGTAGGGATGGTCATCATTATCGTATAAAATATTAAAATAAAATTACAAAACCTAAATCTTACATCTTAAACGTATAAAATGAACAAATGGTGATTTACACACATAATTGTACTTACCTGTTTGGTTTAACCAATGGAACATGGGGTTCACTTATTGTTGCATATGCACTGCTTCCATTTTTCTACTACACACATGATTTCCTCTAAAGCAACACATGAATTTGTCATTATATATGTGTCCCGCCCTCCACCTCGGTAACGAGCAGCACCTGCAGCTGAACAGGGTCCGGGCACATAAAAGGACAGCCTGGACCACAGGAGGTTGCAGAACCTTGTTCAGCCTTGCTGCTCGCTTGCGTTATTCCTGCTCGCCTTTGTTCTCCTGACCTCTGAGTTTCCCAGTACCTGCTCCTTGTCCTGCTCCTCATTTACGACTTCCCGGTTTGCCACGACTGCTCGCCTGTTTCCTGGACAACGACTCTCGGATTTGCCCTTCGGATTCTGTTCAGGGATCGTGACCATTTTGCCTGTTTCCCTGACCATGTCTGTTGGATCGCCCCTTGACTTCACTTCCTGTGCTCTGCACTTGGGTCCGACGCATCTGTGCCGGGGGGACACCATGGCAGAAGGTTCCGCCTGCACCACGGACCCAGTGGAGCTGAACCGTCTACTAGCGGTAGTGGACGCCCGCGAAGCGCACCTGAGAAGGATGGAACAAACGATGTACAAACTCATCTCCTCCTACAACGAACTGGCAAGCGCGCTAGACACACCAGGAATGCTCTCTCTGCCCACCGCAATACGCGTATCCATTTCTGCAACACCTAACCCGCCGAACACAACCCCGTCCCAACCGCACGATCTCCATTTGTCTCCCCCGGCCCGTTTTGACGGTACTCATGCCCTCTGTGCCGGCTTCCTTTTGCAGTGTGAACTCATGTTCTCCAGTTTGCCCCATGTTTATCAGACAGACCTGAGCCAAGTAACTTACCTGATGTCCCTCCTGACTGGATGGGCGCTAGAGTGGGCCACTGCCGCTTGGGGGCGCTGTTCCCAATACACCTATGAGGACTTCAAGGCCCATGTCCAGGCCGTCTTTGGACTCCCTCACGTGGACCAGGCCGCCACTGAACGCCTTTTTAACCTGGAACAAGGTGAACGCTCTGTGGCTGAGTACATGCTTGAGTTCCGGATCCTGGCCGACCGTAGAGGATGGGACACTAAGGCCCAGCTGGCCTGCTTTCAGCATGGACTGCACCCCAGGCTCAGAAGAGAGCTCTTGCTCCGGGGCAAGAGGTGGATGCTAGACCGGTTCATCAAGACCGCCATTGCCCTTGACAACCTCGCCTGCGAAGGGGAGCCTGCCATGAGCCCAGCCCAGAAACCACAAGTAAAACCCCTACAAGGAACTGAATCCATGCCCCTCATGCAGGGTTGTCTCGCCCCAGCCTGAGTCAGCAAGGGTGATGAGTGGAAGAACGCCTTTAGTACCTCCCTTGTCCACTATGAATACCTAGTCATGCCTTTTGGTCTCGCTAATGCACCCAGTGTTTTCCAGGCTTTTGTTAACCATGTCCTCTGGGACCTCATCAATCATAGTGTCCTAGTCTACCTGGATGACATTCTTATCTACTCCTCTTCGCTGGAAGAGCATGTGGCCTTAGTTCGACGAGTCCTATGGCGGTTGTTGCAAAATCATCTCTTCGTTAAAGGGAAGAAGTGCCAGTTCCACCAGAGACAGATCTCATTCTTGGACTTCATCCTAAGCAGGGAGGGAATGGCTAAGGACCCAGATAAGGTAAGGGCGATTCTCCAATGGTCGCAACCCACCACGGTCAAGGCTCTCCAGCGATTCCTGGGCTTTGAGAACTTTTAACACAGGTTTATCCAGGATTTCAGTACTCTCGCCGCTCCTCTGATGTCCCTAACCTCCCCCCAGAAAGCCCAGTTGCCTTGGACAGAGGAGGCACAACATGCTTTCGATGCCCTAAAGGAAAGGTTCACCACCACGCCCATCCTCCGCCGCCCAGACGCCTCCAAAACAGGGGTAGGGGCCCTCTTGTCTCAACGCCAGGGGGATCCACCTAAACTGTACCCTTGTACCTGTTTTTCAAGGAATTTGTCACAGGCAGAAAAGAACTACGACACTGGGAATTGCGAATTACTCACAGTGAAACTGGTCTTAGAGGAATGGAGGCACTGGCTCGAGGGGACCAAGCACCCTTTCGTTGTCCTCACGGACCACAAGAACTTGGAATATCTGCAGACGGCGAGATGCCTTAACTCCCAACAAGCCAGGTGGGCCCTCTTTTTTACCCGTTTTAATTTCACGGTCACCTATCATCCCGGCAGTAAGAACACCAACGCAGATGCCCTCTCCCGCATGTATGAATGGGAACCCCTCAAGCAAGACCCAGTATATATCCTGCCTCAGACCTGCTTCGTGGCCCTGGTACAATGGGATTTCTGCCAGGACCTCGTCCATGCCCAGGCCACAGAACCAGAACCACCGGGTAAATCTGAAAGTAAACAATGTGTCCCCCCCAGACTGCAGGCCACGATCCTACAGTGGACCCACGATTATCCCGCCTCCGACCACCTAGGATATACTAAGACCCAAGCCCTCCTTCAGAAGCACTTCTGGTGGCCGTCACTGATTGAGGACACATGGGACTACGTCCGGGCCTGTCGGGTGTGCGCTCAGGTAAAGTCCTCCACCCAGAAGCCAGCAGGGCTCCTGGAGCCCTTACCAGTACCCAATCGCCCTTGGTCCCATATTGCCCTAGATTTCCTGGTAGACCTTCCCATCTCAGACAAAAAGACTGTTGTAATGATTGTTGTGGATCGTTTCTCCAAGGCCTGCCGTTTGGTGCCCCTATCCAAGCTCTCAACTGCACTTAAAACCGCTGAGGTCTTGTTTCTCCACGTTTCGACTTTTTCGCCTGCCAGAGGACATAGTGTGAGACCAGGGATTGCAGTTCACCTCACGCCTGTGGAAAGCCTTCTGGCGGAAGCTTGGAGTGTCCATCAGCTTGACTTCGGGACACCATCCGCAGGCAAACGGACAAGTGGAAAGGCTCCAACAAGATATCAGCTGATTCCTGCGCAGCTACTGCATGGAGCAGCCCCGGCAGTGGGTAAGATATTTGCCATGGGCCAAATACGCGCACAACACCCTGCCACATGGATCCACTGGCTGCTCCCCCCTTCAGTGCGTTCTAGGATACCAGCCCCCCTTATTTCCATGGCACCCGGCCTCCAGTGACGTACCAGCGGTGGATGCCTGGTATCAGAATAGTGCAGCTGTCTGGTGGACCGTACAGCAGCACCTCCAAAACAGTCAGATCCTGACCAAACGATAGGCTGATCGCCATAGGTATCCTCTCTCCTTTGTGCCCGGGCAGAGGGTCTGGCTGTCCACAAGGGGGCTCCAGGGGGCCTACTTCTCTAAGAAGCTAAGCCCCCAGTACATCGGGCCGTACAAGGTCCTCCGCTGTATTACTCTGGTCTCCTACCGTCTCCAGTTGCCTCTGTACCTGACGATCCGCCCGACATTCCACGTGTCCTTTCTTCGACCCTGTGCCACTTCCTTACATCAGCAACCTCTGGACTTACTGCCTCCGCTGCCCTTGCCGGACGAGGAAGGCCCTGCATACAGGGTGCGGGCCCTGCTGGACTCCCATCGGCGGGGTGGCGTCTTACAGTACTTAGTCGACTGGGAGGGCTATGGGCCAGAGGAACAGTGCTGGGTGGCTGATCGAGATGTCCTGGACCCTGAGCTGATCGCGGAGTTCCACTGGAACCACCCTGATCGTCCCGCGCCGCGGCCCCGAGGGTGCCCACCAGGCTGTCACAGAGCGGCAAGGGCCGCTTGTGGAGGGGGGTCCTGTCACGCCCTCCACCTCAGTAACGAGCAACACCTGCAGCTGAACAGGATCTGGGCACATAAAAGGACAGCCCAGACCACAGGAGGCCGCAGAACCTTGTTCAGCCTCGCTGCTCACTTGTGTTACTCCTGCTCGCCATTGTTCTCCTGACCTCCCAGTTTCCCAGTACCTGCTCCTTGTCCTGCTCCTCGTCCTGCTCCTCGTTTAGGACTTCCTGGTTTGCCATGACTGCTCGCCTGTTTCCTGGACAACGACTCTCAGACTTGCCCTTTGGATTCTGTTCAGGGATCGGTGACCATTTTGCCTGTTTCCCTGACCATGACTTCACTTGACCCTTGACTTCACTTCCTGTGCTCTGCACTTGGGTCTGACGCATCCGCGCCAGGGGGACACCGTGACAATACGTATTATGTCATATGAGACAGAGCTAAATAGCTATTTGTGGTAAAATTAAGGAGTAGAAGGGCTTCACATACTTTCAAGAAGCATTGTCATTATGTGTATATATAAGTGGTTTAGAATATGTGTGTGTGTATATATATATATATACACACACACACACACACATATTCTAAACCGCTTATCCCATACGGGGTCGCGGGGAGCCGGAGCCTAACCCGGCAACTCAGGGCGTAAGGCTGGATGGAGAGGGGACACACCCAGGACGGGACGCCAGGCCGTCGCAAGGCACCCCAAGGGGGACTTGAACCCCAGACCTACCGGAGAGCAGGACCTGGTCCAACCCACTACGCCAAGGCGTCCCCCGTATATATATAATTGCAGTTTTATTGTTGTTTTATCCTCTGAGCCTGGAAACCAATATGCTACCTGCTCCCCCAGCTTTTAAGCCATCCCAATATCATGTGTGTTTTCTCCATGAACTCATGTTTCTTTCCATATCTGAAAACCATGTTTCACGATACTAGCCAATGTAAACTACCTAACCCTTTTAGTGTGTCTGTGTGAATCAATGAGTGCATGCGATTTCCCAGGGTTCAGCTGGCATCCCATCCAGGGTATACCCTGTCTTGCCCTCTGTTCCACCTAGGAAATGTTTTGGATCACCCTTACCCTGACTGAACAAGTGGCTGCTGAAAAGAAATATAGATTAATAAGTCATAAAAAAGGTATGACTGCTCTGTGAAATAAGGACAGGGTGGAACATATGCATAAAAATGTTTTTAGAAATTTGAAATCTGGGATTTGTAAATAAAGTAACATGGGATCAGTAAATGCCACATATTCAGATGATTTGATTGAAGGAATGCTTTGGTGAAACCAGGCTGTTCTTTCATATTCATACCCAAGGAATCTGTTTGTCTATATATATATTTGACGCAAGCCTTCATCAAATGAAATTGCAGGAAAAAACCTCCCCGAACCTCAGTGCAAGTGGGTTACCCCGCTCTCTGAGTTTCAGCGTCCTCTCGTTCAACCCGAGTCTCGCCACATCCTCCCCCTCTTCCTGTTTCATCCTCCTCCACAGACGCGGGGAGAAGATGACAGCTCCTCCATGACCAAGCGGCGCACAGGGAGAGAAAGGCAGAAAAAAGTGGGGGGTGGGACTTTTGAAATTCTTAGCAGCGAGTGTCATCGCGACATCAAACAGCCTGAGCCGGGTTAGAGTTTCTCATCCAGCAAAACGTTCAGATCGTGAGCCTCTGCCGCGGTCCTTCACTGGCTGTGGGGTGATGGGTGGTGGGGGGGACTAGATGACACAGATAAACTTTTGCAAAAGGAAAAAAGGGGAATTAAGGGACTGGACAAAGGCAAGGGGGTATTATTACAATAAAGTGCTGTTCTGTCTCAGGTGTCGCTGTGGTTGAGGAACATGTTTCTGAGACTGCTGTCCCATGCCATCCTGCTCACACTCCGCAGGCAAACACATTGCTAACGTGCACAGCAATAATCTAATTTGACAAACTAGAGTCAGAAAACAAGATCAGTCTAGAAATGTCATTAGGCAGCAACATGCCCGTACGGTTGGGGTGCAGGCTTTGAATAATTACACCTCAGTAAGCGCCCTCTTCATTTTGTGTTTAATTTGTTTTTTGTGGGCTGACAGCAACGAGGGATGTGGAAACCGTTACAAAGTGGGACACGCACCGTGTAAATGGATGCGTGTTACAATGAGTCAGAAAACATCTTTTTCTCTCGTACGCTGGTGTCCTGGAGCAGACTGGTGCATTAAGCAGCTCCTGGGAGTGTGCCTATGGGTGAGTCACAGGAGAAGCGGTGGAGGAGGAAAGGGACCCCCCACCCCCCCTCCTCAAAGGAACAGGAGGAAGCCAATGGGGAAAGGAACAATGCTGACCGCATCCAGTGGAGAAACTTGTCCCACAACTGAACCCATAATATGCACTCCACACCCCACTTCTGGGAATTTGCTTAAATTACCCTGAATCCTATGAAGTACAAACACACACAGACAGAAGCACACACACGATGATAAGCCTTTTAGTGGAATTACTTCTGATTTCAACTAGAATTGTCTGTTTCCTTCTCTTCCTCAATTCACATTTACTTATCACATGTTTGGGGTAAATAAGCAAAACATTTTACATTGAGATATTCACATTGTTTGAAAATAATAACAATAATTAATAATAATTCTTCCTGTCATGATCTCTCAATCAAACTGGACAAGTAACTCATTTTGTCTACCTCCTCAGCTAAGAGTCTGGGAGCGATGATTGACTCAATCTGTATTTCTCTCAGCACGTCGAAGCCACAACCTGGACCTGCAGATACATCCTACATAACATCCGCAGGATCTGTTCTTACCTCACAATTGACTCTGCCCAACTACTTGCCCAGGCCATGGTGACATCCAGTCTACATACTGCAACCCTCTCTTGTCTGGCCATCCTCCTGCTGCCATCAAACCTCTACAGCTGATACAGAGCACTGCTGCACGAGTTGTGTTTGACTTGCCAAAGCATTCCCATGTATCTCCTCTACTTGTTTCTTTGCACTGGCTTCCTATAGCTGCCCGGATCAAATTCAAGACCTTGGTTATTGCCTACAAATGCATCAATAGAACTGCTCCCAGCTATCTACAAGACTTGATCATCCGCTACACGCCAGCCAGACCACTACACTTTTCCGTGCACGAAAGGGATAGCACAAAGGTTCTCAGTTCTGGCTCCGTTGTGGTGGAACGACCTCCCCCTCTCACTCAGAACTGCTGCAGCTCTGTCCACATTTAAAAAGGGTCTGAAAACTCATTTCTTCCAGACTCACTTTGCCCATGATGTCTTAAATTCATGTAAGGTGTAAATGTTCATGCACTATAACTTTAAGATAGTGCCCGGAACAAACCCATACGCAGCTACTCCTGTACACACACACACACACACTTTCAGAACCGCTTGTCCCCTACGGGGTCACGGAGCCTACCCGGCAACACAGGGCATAAGGCCGGAGGGGGAGGGGACACACCCAGGACGGGACGCCAGTCCGTCGCAAGGCACCCCAAGCGGGACTCAAACCCTAGACTCACTGGAGAGCAGGACCGCGGTTCAACCCACTGCGCCACCACACCCTACTCCTCTAATATAGCATAAATGTTTATAGGTATCTCGCCAAAAAAAAAAAAAAAATTACTAGAAAGGTGATCAGGAATAATTGATATTCTGGTAAAGTTTTATGCAGCTACTCGTGTGATGAATATTGGTTCATATGGTGGAAAGAAACTGACTGTTCTTAAGTATAACACATCTGCAGCTATGTCTTTCTTTCTTGTAATCTAATGAACAGATTGTATTTTCTATGAGATGTATGTCACTTTGGAGAAAAGCGTCTGCAAAATGAATAAATGTAAATGTAACTGTAATTCTATGTGGCTCAGGTGAACTCAAATGACCTCAGAAGTCCTGCCTTCTTTCTTTTCACAGTGAATTTGAAAAAAGTTATCCTGTATGACACGAGTTTCCTTTTTTTTCCCTGCCATGTGGCCCAACATACAAAAAACCCCAACCAAGGTAGTCATTGTTATTGCACCAGTGAGTATTTTTTTTCAAAGATTTGATGTGAATCAGTTTTGCCTTCTTATAAAATCCATGCATGTAACTCTGAACCATGTCATACGAAGCGACACTGCACCAGGTGCCTGACTAGTGCAAGGTAGGAACTTCAGAACATGTTGACTGTGCTCCTGCCAGGCTTGGGAACTCTCCCAGTACCTCTGGCAGCCTTGGGGTTTGGCTGCCCCTGCAAGTCACCCCAGGGAGGTTTATCACTGCTATTACATGCCATTTCACCCCTTGATGTTAAGAAAATCAAAGAGACACCTACAGCAAGGAACCACAGGGTTGAGCTAACAGTTACATTGTCTGCTTTGCTTTTCTGTCCTTAGGCAGCTGTGTGTTTCTCTAGCTGAGATTTAAAATTGAATGGTACAAAGTGATGTGACAGCAACAATGGGAATACGCAGAGCCGCTGGAACGTAAATATTGTCTGAACATTTGTGCCAGGTTCATTGTCAGCTGTCACAGGAAAAAAATCCTACAACACAAAATAAGGCAGCTTCAGATCCTGCTTCTTGATTATTCTATGTCCTAAAGGTATGTTTCTTTAAAACTAATGCTGTTTTTTTTTTTTTAACTCCCTGGACAAAACAAGATTTGAAGGTGAGGTGGACTGAAACATTTTATATTGTGTAGTCAATCGCAGGTTACCACTGTTTGACTGAATAACACTTATTGTTGGTAGGTTGATTGGACCTCATTTGCATGTATAGAAAGTGATTACAAAAGAGAAGCACTGGTGCACACAGGCTATATAATATGTATGTGGAGTAAGTATGCCGACACATACACTGTACGTGTCTGGCATTTCCAGAGACCTTCTCAGCAGGGCTCCTGTCCTCTGTGTCTAAGTAGGCAGCAAGAGCTGACTGTGAGTCCAGAAATATGAATAGTGAACAGGAGTGCAGCTTGACTGTTCTTCCGTGCATGGCTGGTACCTGTTGATGTCTCTGAACATGACCACTGGGACAAAAGAAGGACATCACGAAGGCAGCAAAGACAGGTTCGTAGGAGAAAAATAACGGATTGGACTGACGTGTCCAGGAATTAGTCTGGATTGCATCCCCAAACTCAGACAGGAAACGTTATTAGTTTGATGTGTGCTATGAGCACCCCAGATTAACAAAAATGCATGAGAAATTTGAAAGGCATGCTGCAGAATTTAGTTGGCTGTGCGTGAACCATTAATAATGTCAACATGTATGGGTAGAGTGCCATCGAGGATGAGTCATAAGGGGATGTGAGCATTTGGAGACAGTCCTGGAAGGTCCATATCAGGGTCCTGGCATTGACAGGATAGTGTCAGAGGTGTTTTCTTGACATGCCCTGAGTTTGGTCATCCCATTAGATGAAGTTCATACAGTGCAATAATGTGAGGAATTTCTTGTGTGATGATGACACCCGATTCCTCCAGAAAGGTAATGGACTCTTACTGATTTTGTGTTAACAACACTGAGCTTGGGCAGCAGCCAAACAGACTAATGAGAGCAACTTCTTTAGACAGCTTGTCCATCACATGGAGTTTGTTTTGTGAGGAGGGAGGTTGAAGGTGAGAAACAGTTACTCTGGGTCTGGCTTGAATAGACAAAGTGCTTTACAGTTGCAGCCTTGTGTCAAATATCCCATTAATGACAACCCCATTCCCTCTAACTGGCACGGCAGGGGTACACAGGGCTCAGGTGGTAGTGTAGTGCTTAGTGCCGCTGCCTTCAGACCCCCAGGTTGCAGGTTTGAATCTTACTACTTCCAGCTGTAGTACCCTTTAGCATGGTACTTATCCTAAATTGCTCCAGTAAAAAATTACCCAGCTGTGTAAATGGGTAAATGATTGTAAGTTGCTTTGGAGAAAAGCACTGGCTAAATAAATAAATGTAAATGGTTTAAGAAGCAGCTGCTAAGAAGGTTGTAACGATTAATGGAAGAATGAATGTATCTTGGCATAAAGACTGTTTCCTATTTGCTGCCGGTTTACCTTCTGATTGTTGGTTTATCTCTTAAAGACATGGTCCCCCCCCCCCCCCCCTTCTGTTATCATGAGTAAATGACTGTTTATTCAGGAAACCCCTGCTGCCCAGTGTCTGTCCTGCCTGTGACTGCCTGCATACCACAAATACCCAGCTGCTGGTTCCTTTTGTAAGCAATGGGTGCCCAGAGTCCCACTCCAAGTATTTCATTTGTATGGTTCAAATAACTGAAATAGCTGAAAGAAAGTAAAGTGTTTCTTATAAGACCTAATTACATTTACTCTATAGTATTGTATTTAGTCCCATACTATAAAAAACACTGTGTTTAGTAATAGAACTGCACATAGTTTAGGTTGGAAAATCATCCTAAACACTTTTCTCCAAATCAGCTCCCGGTGTGAAGATCCATACAATGACTCACCCATTGATACAGCAGGATTACTTTTACTGCAGCAGTTTAGGCCAGGCACACTGATCAGATGTACTACAGCAGGGGTGGGGTTTGAATCTGCAACCACCAAGCCCAAGGGTGGTAGTTGTAACCACCACGTTGTATGCTGTCACATCATCTGATGACATTTCTTCATAAACTCGATTGTCTGACTTGAGACATTTTAATAGATTTTCGGCAGTGGAGCCCAGCCCATGTTTTTTCAGTGGAGATGGTATTGAGATGGTAACATGTTGGCCTTCCCAACACTGACCTTTGGGAAATGGCTCCACACATGTGGGCTTTCCGGTGCTACCAATGCGCCTTGCATTTGAAAGCTTACAGAGTGCAACGAGCTGGTTCACGTGTGCATGTACCCGCTGGCACACAGGCAGCCGGCTCCAGATGGCTCGCAGCACGACTCGAAACACACAGGAAGGAGGGAAGTGGCTTTTATAATGGAAGTCCAGTCAGCTACTGTAGTGCCCGGAGGCCATTCATTTAGATTACAGCCGAGCTGTCCTGGGACGGAGGGCTTCTTTGCCGGAAAGTCATTAAATAGTTTCAAGGTAATTCGCTTATCCTTGAGGTGAGGTTCCTTGCAATCCAAAAATAAAAGAAAAGCAAGGTCATAACAGAAAGCATCGAGCCAATATGAGCACCTTTGCTCCGACATAATGTGTGCGACACTTTTTTTGCAGCACAATTTCATCCCTGCCTGCTTCAGGTAGCCCTTGAGAGTCACCTCATGCTGTATAGCTTCCTCTGCAGAAATGCAAGTTACACGGTAGTTGCAGAATATCTCTGATGAAAAGTAGGCTCGAATCCCACAACCACAACAGAACACATTAGCCAGGTACTCAGTTGCAGCTATTATATTGTATTCAGTATGTTAACACACTCATGATACAAAAAACACCAAATGCTAAAAATATAACATCCATAGGATATACGGTATTGTGCAAAAGTTTTGGGCACTTAGATGTTTCACAAAAATATTTGTTTTAGACGGTTATTTAATGTCTTCTGCATTAGTGTCAATGGGAAAGAGCACACACACACACACATTTTCAGAACCGCTCGCCCCATACGGGGTCGCGGGGAACCGGAGTCTACCCGGCAACACAGGGCGCAAGGCCGGAGGGGGAGGGGACACACCCAGGACGGGACGCCAGTCCGTCGCAAGGCACCCCAAGCGGGATTCGAACCCCCGACCCACCAGAGAGCAGGACCTGGTGCAACCCACTGCACCACCGCACCCCCCGGGAAAGAGCATATTTTAGTTTTCCAAGCATTCCTTTTGCAAAAAGTTACAGTATTACAGTAAGGGTTTTGTATGTCATTAAAGAAAGAAAGTATACACACACATTGTCTGAAACCACTTATCCCAAGCAGGGTTGTGGCAAACCAGAGTCTAACCCTGCAACACAGGGCGCAAGGCTGGAGGGGGGCAGACACACCCAGGACGGGACACCAGTCCATTGCAAGGCACCCCAACCAGGACTCGAACCCCAGACCCATCAGAGGGCAGGACCTGGTCAACCCCACCACGCCAAGTGGTTGGTGACAATGGGTGGTTACTAAGCTTTGTAGGAAGTTTATTAATTAAGAGCATTATTTTTGGAAGCGTTCTCACTTTACAGTTTTTTTTTTCCCCCAGGTGCCTAAATCTTTTGAACAATACTGTATAATATACTGCTGTGGGTTAAAATAATTATCTAAGTTCAAACAACTGTTTTGTGAATTTTTAATAAGAATTATTTACTCCCCAGGTGCAGTGGGTTGGACCGCAGTCCTGCCCTCCGGTGGGTCTGGGGTTCGAGTCCCGCTTGGGGTGCCTTGCGACGGACTGGCATCCCGTCCTGGGTGTGTCCCCTCCCCCTCCGGCCTTACGCCCTGAGTTGCCGGGTAGGCTCCGGTTCCCCGCGACCCTGTATGGGACAAGCGGTTCAGAAAATGTGTGTGTGTGTATTTACTCCCCTGTATGGCAGAAGTGGATATTATATCATAAGATGTGTATTTCACTGGACTGCAGGCCAGGTCTTTTTTTCTTGAGAAACTTTCCTTGCAATCACAAGTATTCTGCTGCTCTCTTGTGGTCCCATTGAGTAAAAACATTGGTTGGAACCAATAAACCATTTAGACTTTATATCTATGCCACAGGTGTTGCAGAAATGAGTTTGCAAGATAAATTAAAGAGAAAAACTGCACAGGCACAGCATTTTCTGGCAGTTCATAAGGTATGCTATCGTATCCTTGCTTAACAGTAACAAACTACAGAATTTAGCCAGACGTGCAGCTAAGAACTATGGCACACAAGAAAGTCGTGTCCATGTGTATTTATGAAGCAAAGGCACTTTGTGGAATAACACAGAAATAATATGATTGTGATGATTGGATCATACTTTAATGATGATAAATGAACAATATTATAGCAAGTCCTCCATCAGCTATATTAAGTGTTGTCAGTGTTATTAACAACCAAGAACTGTCCCAGAAGCATGAGGGATCTGCTCTACCACCATGCAGGAGTAGCAAACAAGATATAAAAAATAATAATAATGACTTAAAACCTGGAAAACTCTTCTTCTTTACATTCTAAATTACAAATACATGAGCTCCCTAAAAAAAAATTAAAAAAAAAATTTTTTTTTTAAATTATCTCCAGTACTTCTGAAGTGTCTGGCACCTGGAAATGAGCAGTGTTTAATCCTAAAAGAGTGAAACGCTCCCTACAATGATCAGCTAAGTGTCTTCTGCTTTTCCCAAAGCAGACCTTGGTACACTTCTGACAAGATGTACAGCAAACAATTCCCCAGCGAACTGTGGTTGATTTCAGCAAATTATGCTTGGTCTTTAATTTCCTTGGTTGCACTAATAAATTTACATGTTCCACATCTTAATGAGTTTTGTGGAGATATCTCTGTGGGGTGGGTCTTCATATAATGAATTTCACAAAAATAACATTTAAATTTACATTTATTCATTTAGCTGACATTTTTGTCCAAAGCGATGTACATCTCAGAGAATAATACAAAACGTACACCAACGAATGAGAGATTTGGGTGCAGACACATTATTCTTGAGTACAGTCCATTTGTCACAGACCGCTGTGTAAACCAGCATACAATACACGTTGTATAGGGTTTTCTGTATAGGGATTGTATAGGGTTTTTTAAAATTAATTCATTTATTAAGACATCTTCACAGTCAGTCTACATGTATGCATGAGCCTTGACAAATACAAATAAGCATTCAAATTTTTTGCACTTTTTTCATGTGAATACCTACAGTATATATATGTATTATATGTGATCAGGAATAGCTGACATTCTGATAAAGTTTTATCCAGCTACTCGGGTGATGAACGTTGGTGCATATGGTGAAGAAAACAAATTAACTGTACTTAAGAATCACACGCCTGCATCTATGTCTCTCTTTCTGCTGATGTAATGAACACATTGTATTTTCTATGAGACGTACATCGCTTTGGAGAAAAGCACCTGCTAAATGAATACATGTAACTGTAAATGTATTTAAAGAGGAGTCTAATGACAAGACTGTTTAACACACTTTTACAATTATTAATTTAGTTGATACCTTTGTCCAGGGCAACTTATAATGTTAGCTTTGTGTACTAAGTTCACAAAGATTTACTCATTTATACAGCTTAGTCATTTTTACAGGAGCAATTTAGTGAGAGTAACTACCATATGGCAGGAGAAAGTATTCAAACCCTGTTCCAACTGCAAGTCAGCAGCTCAAACAGTTGCATTACCCACTGCCAATTACTTACATTTACATTTATTTATTTACATTTATATTTACAATTATAATTATCAGTCTGACCCATTTACCAAAGCACACTTTTAGTGTTAGTGTCTACACTATGAGACACACCATTGTTTGCTCATTTATACAGAAAGGTCATTGTCTTTGCTGTACCTTGCTGAACTGGGAGATGAAGCTACCACACAGCAACAATCCCACTATTACTTATTAAACTGGCTTAGAAGTCTTATTTAATCTAGAATGCCCAGGAGGGGTGGGCAGCCACTGGCCCTTGGTTTTTTTCTCCCTTGATTTTCAGTTGGGAGTTTTGTTCCTTTCCTCCATGGCCAGTAGGCATACTTATAACTTCATAAAAGCATTGATAATGTATTACAGTAGTCTGTAGTCAACTGTTTTCATTGTTTCTGTGTTCTGATGTACTTGTTTTTCTTGCCTTATGCCTGTGTTAAACCGCTCTGGGTCGCTGCATGAGAAGAGCGCTCTATGAAAATAAATTGAATTGTCATTTTCAACAACCGTTGGTCCCGAGCAAGGTTGCGGTGAGCCGGAGTCTACCCAGCAACATAGGGCGCAAGGCTTGAGGGGGAGGGGACACACCCAGGACGGGACACCAGTCCATCACAAGGCACCCTAAGCAGGACTTGAACCCCAGACCCACCAGAGAGTAGGAGCTGGCGAAGCCCGCTGCACCACCGCCCTGCCCCCGAAATTCATATAAATTTCACAAAAAAGAGCCCATACAGTTGCTGGGACTTTACATGTGACAACTAAACTGGCCAGTTACTGACTGGGAACAAGGGGAATGAATCAATTCCCTTCACCGGCACCTGACCAGAGCTACAACTAGAGACTGTGAGAGAAAACGTTGACTATACTGAAGGAGTCGGTAACAAGATGGCACAGTGAGGTGGCAATAGTGCAGTAACCAACAGCTGTCCACAGGGGGCAGTAGCACAACTTGCAGACACTGAAATTCTGATGTCTGCATATGGTGAAGCTCCAACAGTTAGGAAGGAATCCAAAAGTGGTTTGAAGAGGTCAAGTTTTAGACAAAAATGCAGAAGTATGTTAACTTTTGACCATTTGTTCACAGTGTTGCATAGTCTGTCTCTTGAGGAGACATCTGGTTATCAGTGGCCTTGATTGTGTTGCTGTATATGACATCTGTATGGGTAACATCACTGGCATCTGATTTTTGCATCTGAATTTGGACGTTTGCATACGTGCAATCTGATTCATCTTCTGTTCTCCTGGACGTCTGTGAAACAAATGGTAAATCCTTGTAACTGAGCCAATCTAGGACAAAAAGTCAGCACTTCTTTATAAATGTGTATTTTTCATAAAACAGTGCAGGAATCAAGGAACTGAAGGAGTGGTTCCGAAAGAGCCCTGCTGTTGTTATGTTCGCATAGGTACTTAACCAGAATGTCTTTGGTGAAATTACCCAGCTGAACGGCAAAAGTCCAATAGCAGAAAAGTGTTTGCTATATATGTAAATAAGGAACTTCCCCAAAAACTTCTGTCCACATTGACATGAAGTCTTGAATGAAGGAATATCCCTTTAAATTTTTTTCTAGGTGATGCTTTTCTCTAAAGCAGCTTACAAAGCTAAGCTACTTACCATGATTTACCCATTGAAGTCAGAGCCCTGTAGCTGGGTAATTCTTACTGGAGAAGTTTAGGATAAGTATCTTGCTGAAGAGTACTACAGCAGCAGGTAGGATTCAAACCCTGCTCCTTTGACTATATACCTACCTCTCTGTATTGTCAAACATTGGTATTTTGAAATATCACAAGATGGCATACCTACCTTTGCATTTTCTTCACTGGTATTTAGGTCATCATTTTGTGTCCTCGTAGCTAGAAATATTTAGAAGAGATATATACATAAAGAGTATAATGAAAGGATATTATAAGTATGACCTGCCCTCTTATGGCTGCTGAGAATACTGTATGTAATGTCAAAAGAGTGATTCATATAATACTTACTTGCGGTCCTCCGTTTCTTCTTATAAATGGAAAATGAAACCACTATTATTGTAATAACCACCACAACACCTGCTACTGCCAGCAGCCCTTGTACCAGTTTTCTTCAAGATAAACAACAGAAAGATCAGAAGATGAGTATGAGAAAGGCCTTTCAAGATATAACAAGAAGAATTGAATGTATAGAGAACATATTTATAAGGATAAATTATTCACCAAATAAAATTCCATCAAATTAAAATCAAATACATATTTTGTTTGTTTGCTTGTTTGCTTGCTTGCTTATGTATCTTGTTAATATGGACCACTACCTAATGAAAGGATTTCCAGTAGGTGTAGATGGTGTTGTCCATAAACTTGTTGGTGGTGGTAGTGGTGGTGGTGTTGTTGTTGCTGCTGCTGCTGTTGTTGTGGTCCTTGCTGTTGCTGAGAAACATAAACAACACTCTGAGTACAGAGGTCATAAATGTTATGAAAAGACAATCTATACAGGGATCCTGAATCAAAGACCAGGAAAAATGTCAATCCTGCAATACTTAATACCATACAGGAGAATGCAGTATTGTACTATATATAATTATTATTAATTATATACTATATATAATTCATGTTTCCACAGGATGGACAAGAATTTCATCATTTTTGTACACATACAGTATATTGGCAAGTGAACTGTTTGTACCAATACTTCTTTCAAACAGGAACATAAATGTTATTACTTTGTGGCAACACAAAGGTCTCTGAAGAAACCATTCTGTGTTTTAATGGACCGGAGTCCTAATATAACTAAGTAGGTTACTGAAGTTACAAAAAAGGTTAATAAAATCTGTAGATTAACATCACTGTGATTATAATGAACTAATTTTGTGCACTGACATTTCTTGTACCTTTCTTAGAATATTTTTGTTATTGGTGGGGCATTTTGATTATCAAAAACATAACCATAATCATACAAGCCCATCTCCATAACCCATTAAGCTGTGTTGGGGTGTATTCCAATGTGCACTCTTTACAAAGCTGATTCATCGTAAAATAGTTCATTTTTCAGAGTTCAAGGCTTTTTTTTCAATTTTTACATTTGTAGGTTCCTAAAAGCATACTGAAGTGAATCTAATAGGAGAATAAATCTTCATCAAGTTTTTACATTTTTACATTTTCAGTGTATTTTTTCTGTCATGTACAATAATAATATAATACTTTGGTCTATAGTGTTTATTTTAACTAGCAGCAGCTCTCATATAATAAATCATAATAAATATATAAAAATAAATAAATTATATAACATATCATATAACAAGGATATTGTGACATAGAATGGAGCTTGAACTGACAATCTTTACAACTTCATGTCCATAGCCTCTCATTATATGCTCCCATTTCATTCTGCTGTTTGAATCACGTTTAATTGTCTGATTTCTATGCCATTTATGTTTTACTTACTTTTATCGCCTGTGTTTCCCATTCCTTTGCGTTACCTGTTAAATTATCTGTAACATATTGAAACATCACTGTCAAAGTTGCTTCTTAAACATTTATCATTCATAGGCAATCTGAATCATCAGCATACCGAAACATTAATTGTTACAATAGTTGATGTCACCTTTACCTTAAAAATGTCAAAATATGTAATTCAAAAAGTACTTTCATTTTTAAACAGTTCTTAAACAATACATATGTACAAGTATAAAAAAGTTTAATACATGATACATGAAATACATGATAAGTTCTTTATCCTGCAAATCCGTACACAAACAGTCCACATTACCATGTTTTGTTATTGTGGCACAATACAGTATTGTGTAGTTTTAGTACTATTGCAATTATTGTTTGTGTTTTGGTAGCAAAATCAGAAGCAGAACTTTATTTGTACTTTAAATAGATTTATATATATTGTAAAAGTAGTCATTTTTATAGAATCCCTATATTTTCCATTGTAACTGGCAAGGACATTAAAATCCATTCCATGTATTTTACATTGAAGACTTTCACTTGTTTAACGTAACATACTTTATTCACTGAAAGTAGTAACAATCGTTTTTTTTAAGTTCCCTATTAGTTGTAAGATGGCCCTACCTTCTGTGTTGACTGAAGTCCAGCGGTGCAAGGAACCGAACCAAACTGTTTAATTGAATTTTTGAGCCTCAGAAGAAGCCACTTCTTATCTTGCTTAAAAAAGTACGGTATTACCAAATAATGGTGCATCTGAACTTCTCTATGCACACTGGAAGTAACAAGAGGAAATTTCTGTTGTTGCATAACGACATATGGCGTACAAACTTGCTCACCATGTAATGCATGATCACTCATTCTTTTTCTTTAATGACTTTTCCAGGATCAGCGTGGTCGGGAGCCCATGTCGGAAATATAGGGCACAAGGGCAAGCAGAGTACACCATAGTTGGGATGCCAGCCCATCACAGGGAAGCCGTACGCACAGTCATTCACTCACATACATATAGAACAGGCTATCTGGAGTCACCAGTTAACCTAAAACATGTGCGTTTGTACAGTGGGAGGAAAACCAACTCAATCACAGGGACAACATACAAACTCAGCACAGATTGAGTTGGATTCAAACCTCATTCCACACAGTCCACTCATCAAGGCAGTGGTGTTACCAACTGAGCCACCCTTCAGCATGGTAAGACTATTTTCAGGACCTTTTTTCATAAGACAGTCACTTACTGAATCCTGTTGGGTTTGTATTTTTAAAAATCTATCTGTGACAAAGCAAGAGATTTTAAACTTTTAATGATATACAGACATTTTAGAAAATACTATATGCATCATTTTTTGCGAAATTTCATATATTTTGCTGATCTTGTTGCTGTTCAGTTATGCCCGTTAAGTGGTCCTAATTTGCTCTTCAGAGTGGACTGTGTATTGACAAATCAGAATGATGTTGTTCACTCTATTCTTTATTTCATTATTGTACTTGGGAAAATTTTCCAATTCATCCCAAGTCTGAGTAAAGTTCACCCCAAAGTCTCCCTAAGAGATACTTTATGTGAAAAGGAAAAAGCAGTCCAACCCTTTAAAAGAGAATGAATAATATTGTAAGTAACGACATGATTTCTTGCTCTATGCTGTCAACAAAGCTTATTTTGACTTCACAAAGTAAGGTTACCCTGACAGTATGTGCAGACTGGCTTGCGTTTAACTGAATCAACAATAAGAAAATCAAAGCACAGTGCTTTTTATGGTATGTCATACACAACTGCGTGGCACAATTTTCAAAGATGGTCTGAGCTTATCACACCGGACTGAATGTCCTGAGCCCTGACCGCATGAACTGAGGAAGAGTTCAGTCACAGACCAGATATGTGACAATCTGAGCAGATATGTCACACCCACCGGTGCATCAGCACCACCTGCAGCTCATCAGGAGAACACAGGATAAAAGGATGCCCCAGAAGTTCTTCTATGTGGGACCTCTTCCCAGAGCAATTGGTGCACTCCGGTCCTGCTTTGTGCTCCACTCTCTCTGTGTTAGTCTTTCTGGTTCGCTGATCTCTCGCCTAGCTTTACCGATAACAATTCTGGGTACTCCTTTTGATGCCATTTGCTCCTTGCCTGACCCTTGTCTGTCCTTTGACTACTCTTTTGCCTAACTCCTTCGAGCACTGTACTTGAGTCCATCGCTCTTTCCCATCCGGCAACATGACAGAAGGGCCTGCCTCACCTATGGACTCAGCAGATCTCACCCAGCTGCACCGCGACCGCACGTCGCAGGGTGCCGTGCTGGGAGCCCATCATCAGACAATAGGGGAACTGGAGGAAGGGCCACTGGGAGACGCCCTTCCAGCGCTCTCAAGCACCCTGCTTCCGGGACCCCGCCTTGCCATCCCTGAAAGGTACAATGGGTTGCCGGAGCAGCGTCAAGGATTATTGATGCAATGTGAGCTGGTGTTCTCCAGCTCCCCCACCCGTATCGGACCAATTAGGCCAAGATCACCTATCTGGTGGCGCTACTGACTGGTCCAGCATGCACCTGGGTGACGCCATGGTGGCACAAGCACCTGAAGATTACCTATGCTAACATCCGTAAGAAATTCGAAGTGGTATTTGGTCACTCACTCTCCGCCCACACTGTCTGTGATCATTTCCTGCGCATACGATAGGGCTGGCAGATGGTGGCTAAGTACGTGATGGAATTCCGGACTCTGGCAGAACAGAAAGGATGGAACACAGCCCCCCTCATGGCCTGCTTCCGGAATAGGCTCCAGCCTATGGGGGGGAGGAGTGGACATTCAATCGCTTTGTAGGGATGCCAGTGGCCCTGGACCACCTGGCTCAGAATTAGATGCCCGCGCCAGTCCTCACATCCCCGGATAAGGACCCGGAACCTAGGCAGCCCGGGCAGGGGAGGCCAGACCCCAAGGGAGGTGACGCTGCTTCCAGGATGGCCTGTGTCTCTACTGCGGTGCGCAGGCCACTTCCACTCCGACTGTCTGCTTCAGACTCCACGCAGTCCCCACACAGGACCGCAGGTGAGCCTCAGGTGCAGGTCAGGGCAGCTCACAGTGCCTATACACATAGCCTGGGGAGGGAACCAGCTGGATACTTGAGCCATAGTTGACTTGGGGGCAGCCAGCTGCTTCATGGACATAGGCCCAGGCCGGTGCTGTGACCTCAAGCTCTAGATTAGCGCCCTGCATAGCCAACCCCTGGGGTGGTGGACTTATGCACAGTGCCCTCTGGGTCGCAATCGGGGTCTGCCACCATGAGGACCTGGTGTTCTACCTGATACAGGTTCCGACACAGCAGTTATCCTTGGCTTCCCCTGGTTGGTCAGGCATGACCCAGTGTTCCGATGGAGCACAGGGAACTGGTGTCTTGGAGTGACCGATGCGCACACTTCTGTTTGTGGCTCCCATGTCGCGCCATGTCCGTGGAGGGGGTGGCCAGTCTCCCCCCAGGTGGAGGTACCCCAGGAGTACTGGAACCTCCGGGAAGTCTTCAGCAAGGCCCGGGCTGTGGAGCTCTCCCCTCACTGGCCGTGAGACTGTGCGATTGACCTCCTGCCCAGGACCACGCCTCCCAGGGGCCACATGTACCCCTTGTCCGTGCTTGAACAGAAGGCCACACAGGAGTACATCACAAATGCCCTGAACGTGAGGATCATCAGGCCCTTCACATCACCCGCCTCTGCCGGGTTCTTCTTTATCAGTAAGACTTTATGGTCTGCGCCCTTGCATCGACTACCAGGGGCTGAACGCCATCACCGACATATACCCTCACCCATTACCGCTCATCACTGCTGCCTTGGAGCAGATCCATGGGGCTACTGTTTTCACCAAATTAGATCTGCGGAGTGTGTATAACCTCATCCAGATCCCCCAGGGAGATGAGTGGAAGGCCACGTTTAGCACCTCCCTGGGCCGTTACAAATATTGGGTGATGCCGTTTGTCTGTCTAATGCTCCCTCAGTCTTCCAGGTGTTTGTGAATCTTTAAAAGTTTGTTAAATGCATTAATATTCAGGGTTGTTTATCTAATGCAATCTAAACCTAAAGTATCCTACATGTTGTAAATGTTTGTTTCTACATATTCATTAATAAAGTCTCACTAAAACATGTATAGATAAAAATGTATTTAAATTAGTACGGTTAACTATTTATAATATTCAACTACAACCTTTTAAACACAAGTCTGATTCCCTGGACACTCTGTAATCACGTTTCTTCACAACCAACATGTAAGAATGATTAGAAGCCATTCAATCTTTCAACACTTTCTATTGTATAATATTTTGTACAAAAGCAACCAGCTTTTTTCCTGCTTCCAGTGGCATTGGGAGTTGCTGTGCATAAAAATCAGAAGATGTAGATAAAAGAATAAGGTAAAAATATCAAAGTCCTATTAAATTTTAACAGCCTTAGGGTGTGATTTTATGAAGCACTCACCTAAAATGATGCTGAAATCGGTCCAGGTGACCTTCTGAAACTCTCACACAGGTGCACACAATGTGTGTTCTCAAAGGTACTGCCTCTGCTTCTCTGTGGCATCCCTCTGTTCCTTATGATTTGTTCTGTTTAAACAACCCCAACTCCTACAGCTGGTCCCGTACTGCATCTGTGTCCTGAACTTTAACCTTCACTCTGCTCGTTTTGCATTCAGCGTTGGACATTTGTCTTTTATGATTATGCTTTGCATTTATGAAAAGTCTCTGAACAAACCAGGGTACATCTGGTACATGTCTCTTTCTGCACAACTGTTCCATTATCCTCTTGAGGGATCTGACTAGACTAATAGTGGGCAATGTTACACAAATTCGGTGAATGTGGGATGGGTGCTCTTTACATTATTTCCATGGGAATTGGGTTAAGACCTCATCATATTTTGAATGGATCATTGAAACAAAGCTTTGTTTGTCAACTGTGCAGGAGAGCTGTCAGACAGAGACTGTGTTCCATTATCACGTTATCTAGATTGTTACTGCTAAGCAAGAGGATGGTTAATGTGTGATGAATGCAAAAAAAAAAAATGCAGAGGAAATATTATGCTACATGATTCCTCTTACATTTTGTGGTATGATAATATGTCACTGTAATGCAAATAATTATTCAAACTCCCTTATCAAAAAAGGTCTGAATAGTCTAAACTTGTGTTCTCTTACACTTCCAGGGTTACTCTGTGTTGTTACCATGTTCTGTGCATTGCTGTGTTGTCCAGTGCTGCTGTTATTGCAATAATAATTAGAAGAAGAAGAAGAAGAAGAATGATAATAATAATAATTTTCAAAATCACAAATGCATAGATTGTCATACTTGGTTAAAAGTTTTGCAGTTTGTGGTCAAGAAAATTACCTCACCAAAGGAAAAAAAACTGTTGGTGATGTACTACGAACATGCGCCAAACTCTTGTGGTCACAAAATTCTTGTAACGTAAACCATGTCAGATCCTGTCAGTTGCACAATGAATTGCACCAAGTTTTGTTGTTTTTTTTTCCCAGTAAATGTAAAACATTACAATCTCCCGGTCACCAGAAACAAGGTACAGCGTAGAGCTTTTTGTGTTGCGAGTGATCAAATCAATTAATTCTTGCAGATATGAACGTTTCTGATTTATGTATTTATTTTCAATTTCAGTTTCTCCTGTGATCTATTTTCTAAAAATTTCAGTTTGTTGTAGAATGAAAAAACATAATATATAACACAGGCTAATATCTTCAGCTGACTAAGCTGTTTACAGATCACACCACAGAAACTGGATTAATACCTCCTGAGGAATAGATATGAACAATCCCACTTGAGCATATTTAGTCTAACCATTTGCCCTTAGGTGTGGTGGTCATTATTTTATTGAAAGCTATTTTCCTCCTGCTGTTTCTTATTCTGATTCACTATAGCTCTCTGCTCTTATTAGTTCATAATATCCTCCTTCACAGATACATCTCCATCAGTTGTAGCAGTCTGCAATAAAAAAAATATGTAAATTATACTACATATGGTAGCTATACAAAATTCAAATATATAACACACAGTGGAGAAGGAAATCAGAATCTTTATTTTTAAACTATAATAAAACATATTTTTCCTTTATTGTCAATACATTGTTTTTCTGAATACTATTTGCAAATGTTATGTTATTTTCTTAAAAAACATTTATAGCTCAGTTTCTCAATGTAATCTGCAGTCTACCTCCAAGACAAGAGGCCTAAACTCCTTATCCCAGAGAGCAGCAACAAGTGCATGTCTTTGAACTCTCACAGGTGAACAGGTGGAGTAGAGAGAACACGAGCAGCTATGCAATACTTAAAAATTTTTTTAATTGCATTAAATGCCCCTGTGCTGAAGTAGAATGGAAACTTGTGCACACTGACCTTCCAGGATGAGGGGTGACCTAGGTACCTGGTTATTTTCTCAATCTGCTCCTAGTCATGCAGTACTGTTGAGGAGTACACTTGCTGAAAACTAATTTCTTCATGTTTCAAAATTTTTTATTTTTTCAACTGACATTTTATGCTCAGATTGTTAAATTGAGTTGTACTCCACTCTCCTTTTTTAATAAATAGTCCTCACACAATTTTGTGTTGTGTTTTGTCTGATAGCCTTTTTGAAGAAAAATGGCCTTTCTAACTAGCCATAGTCCTGATGGAACTGCATGCCTCTGAAGGATGCTATAATAGTCACACTGGTTGAGATTACCATGGATTTGGTAAAGATCATGATCTTTGTCACCAGCAGAGCAACCCCAGGCCATGACACCAATTCCTCCATGCTTGGCAGGGAGAACCCCATGCAACTCATAACTCGTGTGCTTACCCTGTCACAAATACTAGGCAGTTGGACCTAAATATTTCAAATTTTGATTTACTGGCTCGAGCCTATCTTCCACTTCTCACACATACAGCTTTGGAGTTTTTGGTCTCAGGCATATTCAGACTGGTCCTGTATTTATTATTCCAATCTCTCTTCCCCTACAGTGATGGTCTTATTCCCCCTGCACCTCTGTCACTGATATATCGCTTGCTGTCATTCCATCAACATCCTGGTTTATCCACCTCTGCTTCAACATTTGTATGCAGTCATAGAGTTTCAGTTGGACCTCTTCCAATCTTCTCATCCTATGATTGGCCTCCTACTGTGTTCTCATTACCCTTACTGCGTACTACCTAACTGCCATATTATTACCTTTGTCAATTTTCTCTCCGCTGCCACCTGTTTTGAATCAATTAAATTTTATTAATCTCAGAAGAAAGTTGGATGGTTGGTATGCTTGGCTGCATACAATACACAGCAAATGCACTCACAAACGTCTGTACATACAGTACTGTGCAAAAGTTTGAGGCACTTGGGAAAACGCTGTAAAGTGAGACTGCTTCCAAAAATAATGCTCTTAATTAATAAACGTCTTACAAAGCTTAGTAACCATCCATCGTCAACAACCGACTGGTGCAGTAGGCATGGCTGGGTCCCGCTCTCTAGCTGGTCTGGGGTTCGAGTCCTGCTTGGGGTGCTTTGCAATGGACTGGTGTCCTGTCCTGAGTGTATCCCCTCCCTCTCCAGCCTTGCGACCTGTATTGCTGGGTTAGGCTCCGGTTCGCAGCAACCCCACTTGGGACAAGTGGTTTCAGACTGTGTGTGTGTACTTTCTTTCTTTAATGACATACAAAACCCTTACTGTAAAACTGTAACTTTTTGCAAAAGAAATCCTTGGAAATCTAAAATATACTCTTTCCCAATTGACACTAATACAGAAGACATTAAATAACCATATAAAAAATATTTTGTGAAACATCTAAGTGCCTAAGACTTTTGTACTTTTTCACAGTACATAAAGCAAAGTATCAGCGATAAAAAAGTACATAAATAAGTTGGGTGAAATAAGCAAGTGTATTTACAGAAGAGATGGATGAGTGAAGTGAGGTGGTGCTAGGTGTATTGCGATGGCACAGAGCAGCTCAGCAGCATGCAGTCATTGAGAGGTCATTTCCTCAACAGCATAAGAACTCGTTTACATTTATTCATTTAGCAGACACTTTTCTCAGAGGAAGCTTCAAATGATCACTATGTAGTGTTATCAGCCCACACACCTTATTCACCAAGGTGTCTTATACTGCTATATACACTGCTTACAAAGTCATTTATCCACACCAGTAAAACGCTCTCTCAGTCACTCACACGCTATGGGCGACTTAGAGTCACCAATCCACCTGAACAACATGTCTTCGACCTGTGGAAGAAACCATGCAGATATAGGGAGAACATGCAAGCTCCACAGAGACTGAGCAGGGATTGAACCCACATCCTCTCGTACTACCCAGACACTGTGAGACAGCAGCATTAGTTGTTGTGCCACCATGAATATTGTTTTTGAGATTTGTCATCATCCTTTAAAATATTCTGCTTCCATATCAACCAGGTCTTTTGGATCATACACTTATACACTTTGCAGCCAAAGTAAGTACAGCAAAGGTAGGAAGATGTCACCATCAACCCACCCACTTTCTCAAGTTTCAAGTTTATTGTCATAGATACAGTACCATGTACATGTATCATGAAATTCTTCCTGAATGCTTCTCCACAGACCATGGACAAGGACAGAGACAATAGAAATACTGCGCAAACAAAACAGTGACAATGACAGTGAGTAGTGCAACAGCAATAGCAATAAATAATGGTAACAGTAGTAACAATAATACCAGCTGACAGCCAGAGAACTCAGAACGAGAGAATGAGAATAAGAATGCTTAAAGCCACAGTGTAATTTACCAATGTGCTTGGGTGGAGCAGTCCAACTCTAGTTACTAAGGGTGGCACATTGGTTAGTGTTGTATATTCTTAGAGCAGTGAGGTAAAAGCTGTTCCTGTATCTAGCAGTGTGGGTTCGAATAGACCTGAGCCGCTTTGCAGATGGCAGAGAAGAGAAAAGTGCCCGTGCGGGGTGACTATGATCTCTCAAGATGCGCATCGTCTTTCTGAGGCAGTATGTGGTGTAGGTATCCTGGACTGCTGTTAGCTGTGTGCCGATGATTCCCTGAGCTGTTTTGATAGAGCTTTCCTGTCCTGTATGGAGCAGCTGCCACCCCAGGATGTAATACACCCTGTGAGGATGGACTCCACAGCACACCTGTAGAAAGTGGTGAGGACTGTAGTGGACATCCTGGCTTTCTTCAGACGCCTGAGGAAGTGGAGACGTTGATGGGCCTTTTTGATGGTGGTTGCTGTCTGCTCAGTCCATGTGAGTTTGGCAGTGAGGGTGACCCCTAGGAATCTGAAGTTGTTGACTCTCTCTACAATGTCCCCCCCATGTAGATGGGTGCATGAACCATATCTTGTTTCCTGAAGTCAATCACCAGCTCCTTAGTTTTACTGACATTGAGAGACAGGTTATTGTCCTGGCACCACTCTCCCAGGAGCCTCACCTTCTCTTTGCAGGCCGTCTCATCGTTGTTGGTCATCAGACACACAATGGCGGTATTGTCAGCAAACTTTATGATGGTGTTGGAGCTGAGCCTGGCCACAGAGTCATGTGTGAATAAGAAATATTGCACCGGGCTCAGGACGCTTCCCTGTGGAGTGCCAGTGTTGAGGGTCAGTGGGGAGGAGGTATTACTGCCAATCTGCACACACTAATATGATTTATTTATTTGTTTAGCTGAGACTTTAGTCTAAAGTGACTTACAATACTACCTTACTCAAATAAGATTGCCTTCTTCCTGAATCTCAGTTTCACAATTAAAGCCTGTTGATATTTATCTAGGGAGGCTCAAGATTAACCAGGGAAAATGATGTACTATGTGTGTAAACATAACACACACATAACATCTAACCTAATTCTGGTGAAAATTAGAGCACCATCCAGACAGCAGCCATATAATCATAAACTGGAGGCTGCACAGTGTTGCTTGAAAGTATGTGAAGTCCTTGTGTCCTTTGGCTTTACCATAAAATGGTTATTTAATGAGAAGCAGTCTTTCCCCTCTGACATTACAGGTGTGTAATTGACAATTCATATCTTTCTTTAGCGGAAGTCTACTACTTTGAACTCTTCTCAGTCAGTCCATCTGACTTTTTATATTTATTTTTACATTGCATTCTTTACATCCTTTTCATACATTTTTTTTATTTCAGATTTATTACAGGTATTTTGGAATACATTTTACTTTTTTATCATAAAAAGTATAATTTTTCTGTCACAACCACACCCACACCTCAACTAGTAGCACCTGGCTCCAGTAAAGTACCTGATTTCAGTTGGAACACTGGGCTATAAAAACCACTACTCAGCCACATTGAGACAACTGCCCCCTCTGTGCTCATACCATGAACCATGTCCTGCTCCCCTTTGACCCCGCTCATGTTCTTTGCCCTCTGGCTCCCGACCATTTGCCTCGTTTCTCAACGTCGTCCACGTATCTTTCCTTTCACCCTGATCACCAGTCGTCCGACCATTCGCCCTTCCCCGACAACGAAAAAAAGCCTATCCCCTTGGCCTTGAATGAATGATCCTGCACTCGGGTCCTGACTTCCCTGTGTCTTCTGCTCCACATGACATTTTTCAAGTATGCATGAATAATACTACTAATACTAAAATATAATAATAAAAATCAATACTGCTAATAATACTACTATGCATCTAGAGTAAACACAGAAGTAGTGGAATTGCAAAAATAAGTGAACCCCAAATTTCACTGGTTAGACTAAGCAGGTCAATAGAATCAGATGAGTATTTCAGATCCATTTTATAACTTTACTTTAAGATTTCGATTTTATTTTCGGGGGCGTGGTGGCACAGTTGGTTACTTTGAGTCCTGCTCTCTGGTTGGTCTGGGGTTTGAGTCCCGCTTGAGGTGCCTTGCGACGGACTGGCGTCCCGTCCTGGGTGTGTCCCCTCCCCCTCCAGCCTTATGCCCTGTGTTGCCGGGTTAGGCTCCAGCTCTCCACGACCCTGTATGGGACAAGCAGTTCAGGCAGTGTGTGTGTTTTTTTGTGCAATATAAGTCATTAATGACCATCCCTATAAGTTTCACATATTTTCAGACAGCATTCTATATAATTATGATACTCTTTCTCTGGCTGCTACCAGAAATCAGTACAAAGAGACATCCGTTACGATAACCTAAAAAATTTCAAAACTGGAATTTATAGCCAAAAAACAGAGACCATAGTGTGGTCACCAGTTTTAAAATCTTACACCTGGAGAACCTGCCACCTTCACTGAGAAGTAGTCTAAAATATTCTCTAGTATTTGCTCATTGGGTGAAAAAAGTTGTTCTGATACATTGCATAAAATTGATTTATAAGACACATCTCTTTTTTACTTGCTGAAACTAGGCTTACCAATTTCATCCATTTATAGGTTACATCGGACAAATACATGTAATTGTTTCCACATATGACATACATTTAGCCTCGGAGGCAGAGTTCTTTGTGACAACAAACTATACGTAACCAAACAGAAATCTAGATAATGCTACATCTTTTGAGGTTTTTTCAATGGATGCTAATTCCAAACTTAACATAATATTACTAATTTATCAACCTTCTGGGCCTAATTTCTTATTCCTTGACACATTTAGCCATTGTCAAGCCAATTTAGCTGTCAGCTATGATGCAGAAGTCTTAATGGGTTATACTGATATTTTTATTATATAGATGAGGAGTCAGACACTCTCAGCAAAAGTTTTTGTCTTTGCTAAATTCTGCAGGATTAATATAATTTGACAAAGATCCAACACACTCAACTATCCTCTGTGTATTACTCATGGTGTAGATATAAACAATTCAATATCAATCCACTTAATGAAACTTTCAGATTATCTAACTGCCTGCATTTGCCATTTATTATACAGTACAGAATGAGAATAACTGGTCATCCTGATGTTAATAGTACTTCAAAATTTATTCTAAGGCTCCGCCCAGGATAAAACTAATTAAAGCTACAAGGAACTTATCATGCTTCAGTAATTTTACACCTGTTCTTAAATTAAAAACTCAAAAATTAAAACATAAATGGAGACCCACTAAAAATGTTTCATGTTGTATCAACAATGTGTTTAAAATACAGAAGAAAGGTACTCTATAAAACTCTATAGGCTTATTTCCTCTGAATTTGCATCAGTCTGGGCTTTCCTTTCCTTTCCTCAGTTGCTGACTGGTCACGTCTTCATTTCATTATCGTAAGGCACATAATTTCTTATATTTACTGAAGAATTTACCGATTTGAGTATTTGCTTTTGTCGTTATTTTAGAGAGGGTGTGGTGGTGCAGTGGTGCAGTGGGTTTGACCGGGTCCTCCTCTCTGGTGGGTCTGGGGTTCAAGTCCTGATTGGGGTGCCTTGCGACAGACTGGTGTCCTGTCCAGGGTGCGTCCCCTCCCCCTCCAGCCTTACGCCCTGTGTTGCCGAGTTAGGCTCCAGTTTGCCACAACCCTGCTTAGGACAGGCGGTTGTGGACTGTGTGCGTGCATTATTTTAGTTGTACTTCTTACTTCAATACAAAGTATACTCTCTCTTGATAATACATGTTAGATGTGAAGGCCCGATATTTTTTTTATTCGTCATATGCTTGTGAATGAACTGTAAATGAGTCTGTCTTCAAGATAGAGTTCTATATAGCAGCAAATTGTATGATACTGTGTCGTGACAGTGGAGAAGAACACTGATAACTCAAATTAATCTTTGACTCATTTCCGTCACATTTGTCTTGTTTTTAGCTGATGATGTGTTTGTCAGAGTGCCTGCATATGATGGGATCAGGTTGTCATGGTTTTGATGTCTTCAAATGAGGGAGGTGCCTCCAAAGGTTGCCAGGCTGTGTTGTGCAAGGAGTCTACACATGAGAAAGAAAGCCACATCTTCTCACCATTTGAAATTTATTGGGTTACAGGGGATACACATAGTTTGAGTCCAACAACTGCAGGTAGTGTACTGGTTAAAGTTACTGCCTTTAGACTGGCCTGAATCCTACTTTCTGCTCTAATACCCTAGAGCACTTTCTTACATAAATCAGTTAATCACTGTAGGTACCTTAAAATTGTAAAATGAATATACAGTCACATAAATAAAAAAGAGATATAAACCTCTAGCTTTCTTGAAGAACCTCCTTTATCTAACTTCTTTATACCTTTCTTAACTTAATAATAACTTTGAAAGAACTACACAGGAAATAAAATCCAAAACAGAAAACTAACCTTCATCACAACAGCAAATTAGTTGCCCAGCAAAAAGTGTTGCTGTCTCACGGCACCAGGGTGGTGCCAGAGAACCTGGGTTTGATCCCTGCTCACTCTATGTGGATTTTGCATGTTCTCCCTGTGTCTGCATGGTCTTTCTCTGGTTTCCTCCTACAGTTCAAAGTCATGCTGTTTAGGTGGACTGATGGATCTAAAATCACTCGTAGTGTGCAAGTGATGGGCAGAAAGTGTAAGTAGTGTATCTAGCATTATGTCACCTTGGGTGAATAAAGCCCGGGATGATAATACTACACAGTGCTCATTGGAGAAAAGTGTCTGCTAAATGAATAAATGTATATGAGGGCCTGGACAATCCTCCCCACTGATGCATCAGTAAATCACATACCTTGGACAGATCAAAGTCTGAATCCATACTCTGCCACTATAGCTGTCTGTGGTGCAAAGGGCCTAAGAACACAGGTTAGTCTGTTTTCATAAAGTAGGTATGTTGGATTTCAAGCAGAACCAGCACATAGCATCACTCAGTCAACTCCTTCACTAAAATGAAATATACTGTAATGACTCGTGTTACTCTGTGTTTGAGCAGGAAAATGTTTATTGTAAATAGTTGCATTGGGGTAAAATGTGATTTAGATGTTCAACCACCAGGGTGACTTACAGGGAAAATAATGGGGTAACTGTGGTTGCCAGCGGGAAAGGAAGAAAGCCTGTGTGTTAAGAAGACTGGGAAGGCTGGCTTGAGGCGCAGGTCCTTGAGAAAATGGGTCCTTGAAGGGAGCACATTGTTTCCCTGTGTGCTAGTGTTTTAATAAAACACTCATTATGAATGCTTTCTGTGCATCTTTCTTCGCCCCATCCAAACTCAGATTGCTGCATGCCCCAATAGTGTAGTCAACATCACAGCATTGGTTTACTTTTCAGTAGGGCAAGAAAATTTTTCAGGATGAAGATATAGATAAAGTACAGTACATAGAACTGCTAGAGAAAGAACCTGTTTCCTCCTGCTGAAGATGTAAATCTGTGCAAAAATTCACCTTTCTATAGGAAAATGATCCCACGCACAAGGCCAAAGCTACACAGCAATGTCTTTAGAGAGGGCATGTCCTTGAGTGGCCCAATGAAAGTCATCACAGAAAATGGCCATCCATGCAATTTAAAAGCAGAATTTAAGCAAGCCTGTTTCTAAAAATGAAAAATGTAGTACTACATCACACTAGTGCACAAAAACTACACTGCAGTTGAAATGCTTTTACTAAACAGAGCTTTTGCTAGCATGAACTGCAACTTATCTCACCCTCAGGAGTCTTTACTATGAGCATTCAGATCTGAATAATTTATGAAATTAAAAATATGTATCCAAAATCTTCAAAGCAAAGTCTTCCATGCTTCGAGTTACTGAATTGTTATTCATTGGTCTATTAGTGACACAACACCTGGCTGTTGTGAACTAATGTTTGAATCTTTCTATAGCCTCATATCTCCAAGGATGTTCCTACAGTTTTTGTTGATTGGCTCTTACAATATTAACTCAGTTTAAACCACTAGGCAACAATAACTGGAGAGGTCAAGTGCCCTATGCATAGTAAGCATGGTACTTTTCCTTTCTAGTTCCAATAAAATGGACAGGGGCATAAAAAGACAAACACACACACTTTCAGAACCGCTTGTCCCATACAGGGTCACGGAGCCTTCCCGGTAACACAGGGCATAAGGCTGGAAGGGGAGGGGACACACCCAGGACAGGACGCCAGTCCGTCGCAAGGCACCCCAAGCAGGACTCGAACCCCAGACCCACTAGAGAGCAGGACTGTGGTCCAACCCACTGCGCCACCGCACTCCCTCCCCAACATAAAAAGACAAAATTCAAAAATTACTTTGGACAAATACGTCTCCTAAGCAACAAAATAATAAGTAGCACAATAGGCAACAAGGTGAAGTAACATGCCCTCACATTGCACAAAATATAGTATACAGCACCGATTCTACAAAGGATTGCTGTGTAAGTTTAATATCATACTTTGCCAGAAGGCCTGTACATTTGGTCTGAACTCTCAGGTGGAAAATTAATAAGGTTTATGAATAACTGCTAAGAAGAGCTTGAGTGGTCCAGAAGGAGCGAAAATAAACATGCTCTCTCCAAAAAGTTTTCCTTCATACTTGCCCTTTACGCAGTCAAGTATTCCCTAAGCAAAGTGCACTGCAGAGCTTAAACATTTTGACCTAAAGATCAGCGCATCAAAGAACACTCAGAAGTTATCTGTGAAAAGAAGTGTACTGCATTTCATTTACACATCATTTTTACTCATCATACAAAGCAATTCTGCGGCAGGATAAGAAATGCAGTAAGTAGTAACAAAATAGCCGCCATCAGCCTGTAATTCTTTTAAATAAATAAAGTAATAAATCTAAATAAATCTGGTTGAACTGCAGAATTTCTCTTTTCTTCATCTAATAAGTTAAACTAAAAGACACTGAAAGATAATAAAACATGCTTATGCAAATTCCACAAATATTTTTGTTTTAAGTCTGTTCTAGGACTAGAAACATTTTATAGTACTATTTATTGTGATGTAATACAGAATTTATATTACGTGTAGGCCATTCTGAAGTCTCTTCTAGCTGACTTCCATTTAAATATTTAGGCTTTTTGAGATATAAAAAACTTGCAGTTAGAAGCACCATATTTAGTTAACTACCTTAACATCCGTTTTTTCAGAAGAAAATATAAGTGGTCTTAAATTCAGGTTTTTGGAAGTTAAACTTGTTCACTGAAATTTAATGAAATACACTTATAGAAAGGGGGTGCGGTGGCACAGTGGGTTGGACCGGGTCCTGCTCTCCAGTGGGTCTGGGGTTCGAGTCCTGCTTAGGGTGCCTTGCGATGGACTGGCGTCCTGTCCTGGGTGTGTCCCCTCCCTCTCTGGCCTTACGCCCTGTGTTGCCGGGTAGGCTCCGGTTCCCCGCGACCCCTTATGGGACAAGCGGTTCCGAAAATGTGTGTGTGTGTGTGTGTGTACACTTATAGATGTATGCACCAAATGATACTGTTTTATACAATTCATGTTGTAGGTATTCCTGAAATGAAAATTACTAACAAAATAGAACTAGATTTAAAATTATTGTGATAATTTTAAATCTACCTACACAGTCCAATAATGTGGTGGAAAGTGTTGTTCCCTTAAGGATCCTGGGTTGTAGGTTCAAACTTGCCTCTGTATAGTGTTTGCATGTTCTCCCTATGTTCACGTGGGTTTCCTTTAGCCCAAAAAAAATATTTCTGAAGTGAACTGATGACACTGAATTGCCCAGAGTGCATGTACAGTTATCTTGCAATGCAGTGGTACCCCCAGCCTGTGCTTCTGGAGCACTCTCTGGACCATTACATTTACATTTACATTTATTTATTTAGTAGACCTTTTTTTCTAAAGCAACCTTCAATGAACCCTATGTAGTGTCATCAGCCCACACACCTTATTCACCAAGGTAACTTACACTGCTAGATACAGTACTTACGATTGGTCACTCATACATACATCAGTGAAGAACTTAAAAACGTGAGTATAAATACAGTTTATTTCTAGACTAAACATAAATCACTCATTTAATGAAAGCAAATCCAGTACTGTTTCCTACTAATTTTGTTGGTTAAACTGTATAATCTGTTTATGTCTGTGCGCTAGAAGTAGTGAGTTGCAACAGTAACTTTTTTATTAAATTTCATAAAACAAAGTTTAATTATTGCAGCCAATTGCAGACTGCATTTTATTGATCAATTTCATTGTACTTGACTTTGAGATAAGCAATATATTGCATTTAGTTTATTTACTATTACAATTGCCATTTAAGACATAAATTAAACCATATTTACTGCCTTTTAAAACATTTAGTTTGATACTTACATGTATTGTTCTTCTTAAAAATATTATGAACACTGCAATGATTTAAATGCTCAAGGTTACATTAATGTTTTGGAAGTGCAAATTCACACCATTTGTTCTGTTTTATGAAACACCCTGCTTTTGGCACATCAAATTTTTTTTGTGAAAATATAGCCCACACAGATCATTACAAAATGTCACTTTAAACACTCTGTCCTTTTTCATAACTTCTCATCCATATTAGGAAATATTAATCTAAAGCTAATCTCAAAAATACAAAAAAAAAAAACTGCATAACATAAAATACTCTGTCCATCGCAAGAAAGATCCCATCCTTGAAATGTGGTACAAAACAACAAGACGAGAACCCACAAACTCACACAGAATCAGGGGTGTGTTTGAAAAGTTGTGAGATGATAGGAACAGTTACCGGTAGCCATGCTACAATTAATTGGCTTTTCTGTGGGGATTTATGTTTCTAGAAATGAGACTTTAACTCTCGGTAGTAGTTATACCTGTGAAGGAAGTATCTTAATGCATTAAAGACACAGTTAAGGGGATCAGTCACACACGTTACCTTCTCAGACACTGGTGAGAAACCAAGAGTGTTATTCACATCAAATGGTAACAAAGTCTACTATCCAACATAGCGATGAAACATTGTTATGTCGCTGTGTTTTCACAAGCAAATATATTTAATGTATTCTGCACTTATTTGTGCCAAATCATCGGCCTCATGTGGTGATGTAATGCAAATGGTAAAACGCACCCAAATCTATTATAGTCAGCCTCGAAAGATCAATCAGTTCATCAAAATTAGTTTTAGCCTTGTTGTCATGACAACTGACTTTTGCCTTCTTCCTTAGACTTAAATCCTGAAATAAGACGCATTTGTTTTTAGTTTAATTGAATTGAGTGTATTGCTGGGAATTCCTAAGAGATGCATTCAATGATCTCACAGGCAGTAAGCAAACGTTTTTGAGAGAAATCCGTGAAAGACTTCAATAACGAGTTGTTTGATCAACAGGTTGTATTTGTTATTTTTGCATTGCTAGATAAAACACACTTGACTTGCCAAGTAAGCCAATTTCTCAGAACAGAATGAAGTACCGGTTTCCAGACATATTTTGAGTTAAATGTGGAAAATATATTTGTGTGTTACACAATATTTACCAAAAAGAGTTTTGGCTGCAGCACAAAATGCTTCTTACCTGTCCCAGGTGGATAACACATTATGTATGTCTGTATGTACCCAGCTACCTAGCTAACTGACTAAAATATTGCTCAATTTGTTCCCTTTGTAGAAAGAAATTTATTTGAATGCCTATTTTTAGATTAAAAAGAATGTTATATTAATTTCATTCCATGTTAATCATAGCTTCTCAAAGGAAGTCTATTTTCGACACAAATAACAAATATGGCAATTCCCTAATTGTCATTTAAGCTATCCATCTAATGAGACGAATGCAGAGAAGAATGTAAAATAAATGATGCTCCATAACCTGATACAAAACAAATTGTCCTTTTAAATGTAGAAAACAGATTCAATAAAGTGCCCTCTCATTTTAGGCAAAGCACTTTGTTACACTGTCCATTTACACAGTGTATGCAGTTCTTGTTGAAGTGTCAGCTTCATATGGGCTAAGTGGCAGTGTGTGAGCTCTTGTCAGATCCAGCTATGACACGGTTCAAAGCACATTGAGAGTTCACATTATTTCTCTTAGAGCAAACAACAAAACTTGTATCTGACCTGACAGTGCAAGCGCAATTTTATATATAAATGTCAACTGACCTTTTAAAGGCCATTTAGCAAAAAGTGAAGCCTGTTCCACAATTCTAAATAATATTGTGGCCTTGCAGAGCAATTTGCTAAACTTTTGCACATTTACTATATCTAATTTATTTCTATTATAGTCTTAACCTCAGAGGCCCCAATTCGATCATCACAATATGTTGGATCGAGGCAAGAGGCTTTTGGTTGCTACTGTTTGTAAAGATTAACGGAGATGGGAGTGTCACAATTCTGCAGATAGCACTTTTACTTCACAGGTCCAAGGTGTCTAGTTAAAATGGAGCCCAAGCTCTAGCTTACGGAGCTTGTATTTTCTATCTGTGAGCTTCCCCCGAAATTCCAACGACATGCTTTTCAGGTGAATTGTGTTCCTGCAATGGACTGGCTAACTACTCAGTGGATGCGTACCCTGGCTATTTACCTATGCTTTCTGGGACAAACTCTGGACTGTGGTAATGCTCACCAATGAGCGGTTACTAAAAATGGATGGCTGGTATGCATTTATACCACTATAAGATTTCAACACCTGCCATTCCGTAGAATGTTGTCAAAGTACGTAGCAATTCTCATTTAACATAGTGAAATATAATGCTGCAAGACTGCAGTTGTTATTCTGAAATGACAGGAAAAAATCGTTATGTAAAGTTGCTGCTATGGAAAATTTTCGCCATTGGACTATTGCCTTGTATTCGATTCTGTTATTATACTCGGCATCATCCAATCTATCAAAGGTTATTTATAATCAACAGGGTAATATAATGGTTTTGGTAAAATTTTACGGTAAGTTTCTTGTCAGTGTGTTTTGTTTATGTTACACAATTCAATTTAAAGATCATTGCCTGCATGTGGAGTAACTCTGAAAATTTTATATATATGCAAAATCATTATTTAGACATAAGGTTGAGACTCAAAAATTTACATATTACACCAAGGAGACATTTTACATTTTTTCACACTATTTCATTCAATAAAAATAATAAACTTTTTTCTCTGAATTAAGGAGTCACACAAAAAAATGCAGCAGATCAAATGAATGAATGAATGAATGAATGAATGATTTGATGTGATTTTCCACTTCTCTCAAACATTTCATGCCCAAGGTACTGAACACCCCAAAACTGGGTAACTTAGATATGAAATTAATTTTATCATCAGATAGATACATACATACATGGGACAAGTAAGAAGCATTTTGTGCTGCAGCCAAAATTATCTTTTAAATTAAAAAGTGAAAAGGACCTTTAGCATTTTATGAAAGAGAGAACATTTTACAATAAACAGACTTGGGATCAACTGCACAGATATTTATATTCAATTAGAAAATTGTTTTAAATAATTGATACATAAACAAACATCCTAAGAAACAAAAATAACAGCAGCAAAACAATGAACAAAACTTTATTTTCATTTCTTTTGTTTATCTCTTACATGATTTTGCTTTCCCAGATCACTCAAAAAACTCCTAGGTTATTGCTGTCTTTGGGGCAAAGCACCACCTCCTCCTAGGCTTAATGTGTATGGACTGTATCTGAAAAGAAAATTAATGCATATTCACTGGATCCCTGCCAAGCTGGCATGTATGGCAATATTTCATATGTAGCGCACTCTCAGACTAATATTTTATTCATTTAAACACACATTTGCCAGCTATCTTGCATCCAACATGGGCCTCTTATTGTTTTCTTAGCAGTGTTACCTCAACCTATCCGAGAGGGGGGAGGGTAACCTTGGGTGGGACAGTAATTCTGAAGAACAAGCCGTTCTTCCAATTGGATGCCGAATGATGATTCGAACTATCCAATCGCAGAACCGATGACTCGTCACTCTCCAGTTGGAAGCGACGGTGGGCGGTCTTTTCAACCAAGTATCCGCCTTGTGCTAAGCGCTAGGTTGCGTAAAACCTGCAGTTTCAGTTTGTTTTATTCACCATTTTGTGTAGCCGAAGGTAAAATTAAACTGAAATCCCTTCTAAAAATACATCTTTTTCATTTTTTTTTGTTTTAAACGTGGACCTGGTGATACTTTGGGAGCATTTCATTGCCTCCCCAGAGTTACAAACCTGAGACGTTTTAACATCTTTTTTTCCTTGGGATTTTTCTCTTCTTACATTTAACCTCCACTGCACAGTATTTCTGCAAAATGTCAAGACCGGTGAGGTACGTGCGTTGCTTTTTTTTCGCGGTACTTGCGTCTGTCGCGTGCATGTTACAGGGGCGGGAAGGCGCGCGTTATTGTTACTCGCGCCGCGCCGTTTGGTCACATTTAGTAGTGTTTGAGGCTGCAGTTTTTATGCTGTTTCTCCTGATCCCGTTTGCTAAGCGCTCGCTCCTTTGCTTTGCACGGTGAGGAGGGATAGCCTAGCCTAGCCTAGCTTAGCTGGCTCGCGCGTGCTTGGTTTCTGCGCGGGCTTAGCCTAAGCTAAGGTGAGCGCGCGTTCCAGCAGGAGGCGAGCTACCGCGCCTGACCCGCGTTACTGGTCGCAGCCGAACATTACTTCCACGCCACACGCCCGAAATGGCTTCTTTCTCGCGGAGAGAGAGTGCTGGACTTGGGGAAATGGGGCAGCCACGGTGGAGAGGTGAGGAGCGGGGAGCCCACGCTGTGGTGGTGATCATGATGGCGGCGCTGCAGCGAACGCTTCCGAACCTGCTCCCTCGGCCCACCTTCCATCCCCTGAATGCCGCCGAGGCGACCTCCATTCCCAGAGTGGCTGTCGCGAGCCCCGCGCCGTGGCGGGCCGCGCGTGTCCAGCTCGCGGCAACGCTCGGCCGCAGAGGCGCCGCTGTGTATGAGACTCGGGGGCGGGGGGGGGGTTGGTCCCCGTTCACGCACCACACCTCCCTCCCTGCTTCACTGTGCGGAGCACAACTCTGCCGCCGTGTACCTCTTTTTACTCATATTTGTGCTAGAAAAGACCCTAATACAAATCTTTAACCTAACTGCGGCCGCAGATATTCCAACTAGCTAAACAGCAGGCTGTCCTGTTTAGCCTGGTGTGTAATAATAATAATAATAATAATAATACTCCCTCGCCTCGGTCTCACGCGATACACGACACACGGTCCCTCCGCCTTCACTCGGAGTTGCCAGCTTCTTGTAGAGTAGGATGCTCTCCCAATGCCATGGCTGTTGGGATCAATCGTGTTATTTATGATTTCACAAAAGTTAAGCGAACTGGACCCTTTCACTCAGGAGTTGAGTGGCGTCTGTGGAACAGGAGTGAGAGGCGCGAATGTCCCGTTATTTCTTTTACACCGTCACGCGGTACTTTACTTACAAACACAGCCGGCGAGGGCCGAAACTCTAAAGGCACTTGACTTGTATCCCGTCCGTCATTAAAGGATTCATATAGAATTTCCTTGTTTCGTTCGCAGGTTAGGTTTCATACAAACTTTACATATATAGTATAGAAATGGGAAAATTGCAGCTTGGTCTCTTTTTTTATCTACGTTAAAATGACTAACGCTCATCATCTTGTCGGCACTTGTATGTTATCTCCACTTTGGTCTAGGTTGTAATAGTGCAGTTTGTTGTAGTGCCACTGTTAGAATTATCAGAATTAATAGAGCCCAGCTGTTAACACTGGAAAGGGAGTTGAATTAAGGTGGTAGTTGGTTTGTGTGTGCTCTACTGCCATCTACCGGCTAAGCAGGTAAACACAAATTGCTCTTCCATTTCCACAAATTAATTTTAGGGAATGTAGTGAAGAAAATGGTACAATTAAAACATTTAGGAAAAAAAAGGTGTGTCTTTGGAGATTCGTAACTGTCATTCCTAACTTGTGGAGTCAGTGTACTGAACTTTATTTTGGTGGGAAATTTGTTGTTTATTTGATGCTTTTCTCCAATGCGCCTTCCAGTGGATACTATGTAGTGTTACCAGCCCACACACCTTATTCACGAAGGTAACTTGCACTGCTAGATACGCTACTTACAATGGGTCATGTATCGGTGGAACATACACTCTATCTCTCTCACACACTATGGGTGAACCTGAACAGCTTGTCTTTGGACTGTGGGAAGAAACCAGAGCACCTGGAGGGAACTCACACAGACATGGGGAGAACGTGCAGACTCCACACAGGTTGAGTGGGGATTGGACCCACATCCTCTTGTACCACCAAGACACTGTGATACAGCAGTGCTACTCGCTGTGCCAGATTCTTATGTGTATTAGAATTCCACCTAAATACTTTGCATTCTGTTAATAGCATCATATCTTCCTCAGACCTTGAAATGTAAACTGATTCTTGCTGCAAATGGCTTTGATTCACATGTTTGTTTTCTAGTTGACAAGGTAATTGAGTGCATGCTGTGTAAACATCTATTGTGTGATTGTATGCTTAAAATTCTGGTAACTTTCAGGTGAAGCTAGTTAGTTTTTGAATGTTCTCATTTTCCTGTGATGGTTGCTGCTTATTTTATTGAATAGACAGCACTTTCAGGTTGAGGAAAAATGGTCAAATATTAACATAGACATTTTTTCTCTCTTTTAGTAGTATTTTACAGGTTGTTACTTTACTAAACTATTGTATTTCATTAAGTTGATTAAATGTATTATTGATATTTTGTTTATTAAATGTTTGTCTGTAACCTTTTATTGATGCATGGATTTAATGTTATGAGTTATTACGGAATAGTAGTTTTTGCACCTTCCTTTCACAAGGATGTTTCAAGAGTTCTGAAGATTATTCTTGAATTGCAAACAAAATATTTTTTTAACCAGTATTTATTGAATGGAAGGCTCTTTGTTAATCCCAGAGGGGAATTGTTTGGTTACAGTGGCATACAATGTACAACATATATACATGCAAACACATGTACAGACATACATTGAAGACATAGGATTAAATAGGTAGGTTTTGGGTGGGGGGTAAATTTCTGGTCTGTCAGCTCAACCACAATCTGTTCACTTCTGGCACTGAAGTGGATTGTGAATAATAAAAGTGTGTATTATTTCCCAAGAAGTGACAGCTCAATAGTTTTATCATAATTAGCAGCTGGCTGCTGTTAGTTTTCTTATGCTAAGACTAGCTTCTTAACTAAATTACTATTATTTGAAATAATTGTAGTATCATTGAAAGAATATTTGTGCATGAACTTACATTTACATTTATTCATTTAGCAGACGCTTTTGTCCAAAGCGACGTACATCTCAGCAAAAAGTACAATTTATGCATTACATTGAGAGAAGCAGACATGAAAGTCTCAAGCAAACCTAGTTTGTTCCCTACCACTTGCTGCACCGAGGTTCATCGTTCGAGTAGGTGCATAAGACACAGCATAGACAAATCCTGATACCCTCCTACCATTTTTTTCTTTTTTTTCTTTTAATGAATATTATAAGATACACAAATGAGCAATACAATAACAGAGTAATGGCTGAATAAAGGTTGTATCAGGGGATGCTTATGGAGTTACGATGCGTGAACAGTTACACCATAGATGAGCTGGAGAGGTCTTGGGCGAAGTGGATCTGGAAAAGGTGGGTTTTCAGACCCTTCTTGAAAATAGACAGAGTTTCTGCAGTTCTGAATGACAGGGGAAGGTCATTCCACCACAACAGACCCAGAACCGAGAACCTCCGAGCTTTGCCTTTTGTGCGCAGGACCACCAAGTGAGCAGAAGTAGATGAGCGAAGGGGCCTGCCTGGGGTGTACCGGTTGATCAAGTCCTGTGAATAGGCGGGAGCAGTTCTATTGATGCATTTGTACACATTAACCAGGGTTTTGAATTTGATTTGGGCAGCTATAGGAAGCCAGTGCACAGAGATGAGTAGAGGAGATACATGAGAGCGCTTTGGCAAATCAAACACAACTTGTGCAGCAGCATTCTGTATCAGCTGCAGAGTTTTGATGGCATTAGTAGGAAGGCCACACAGAAGAGAGTTGCAGTAGTCCAGGCGGGATATCACCATGGCCTAGACAAGTAGTTGGGCAGAGTCAGTTGTGAGGTAAGGACGGATCCTGTGGATATTATGCAGGATGGATCTGCAGGAACAGGTTGTGGCTTCGATATGTTGAGAGACTGACAGACTCTTAGCAAAGGAGCTAGGCAAAATGAGTGAATTGTCCAGTTTGATCGAAAGGTCATGACAGGAGGATAGGCCAGCTGGGAGGTAAAGAATCTCTGTTTTGGAGAGGTTGAGTTGGAGGTGATGATCATACATCCATGAAGAGATGTCCGACAGGCAGGCAGCAATGCGTGTGGAGATGTCTGATGCACCAGGTGGAAAGTAGAGGAAGATCTGGGTATCATCAGCATGGCAATGGTATTTGAATCCATGGGAGGCTATGACTGGACCAAGGGAGGAGGTGTAGATGGAGAAAAGAAGAGGACCCAATACTGAGCCCTGCGGAACACCGGTTGAGAGAGGCAGAGGAGAAGAACGAGAGCTCCGCCAGACCACTTGATAGGATCTGTCAGAGAGGTAGGACTCGAACCATCTTAGTGCCGCACCTTTGATCCCAAGCTTGTTAGGAGAGTAGAATCCGGTGATTTACAGTGTCGAATGCTGCAGACAGATCGAGGAGGATGAGGACCAAGGAGAGGGAGGCAGCTCTAGCAGCTTGGAGAGAATCAGATACCGCCAGAAGGGCGGTCTCAGTGGAGTGACCAACTTTGAAACCAGGCTGATAACCATCAAGGAGATGGTTCCGGGTGAAGAAATTGGACAGTTGATCACAGGCTGCCTGCTCGAGGGTTTTGGACAAGAAGGAGAGGAGAGAGACTGGTCTGTAATTTTCAACCAGATTGGGGTCCAGGGAGGATTTTTTTTTTTTTTTTTTTTTTTTTTTTAACAGAGGTGAAATTAGAGCAGTTTTGAAGGCAGCTGGGAAGCAGCCAGAGGAGAGTGAGGACTTGATGATGGAAGAGATGAAGGAGGAGAGTTGCGGGGAAATGTTCTGAAGGAGTGATGATGGGATCGGTTCAAGCGAGCAGGTTGTGGCTCTGCGCAATATCAGGAGGTCAGCAACTTCAGATTCAGAGAGCGGCTTGAAGTTGGAGAGGATAGCTTTGCAGGGAGGTTCAGCGCGAACCAGACAGGTTGATGGTGAGAATTTCAGTGATCGCTTTGACTTTGTCTCTGAAAAACAAAGCAAAGTCTTCAGTAGTGAGAGAAGAGGGAGGAGGAGGTGGCCGGGGACACAGAAGCGATGAGAAGGTGGCAAAGAGTCTGTGTGGTTTTTTTGGATGCAGACTGTATTTTGTTGTGGAAGGAGGAGGTTTTAGCTGAAGAAACAGCAGACTGAAAAGCAGCTAAGAGTGACTGGTAAGCATCCAGGTCCGATGGAGTTTTGGATTTATGCCATCTTCGCTCTGCAGCTTGCAGTTTGCTCCTGTTAGCACATAACATATCAGACAGCATGGGGTAGCAATGGGGTGTGCTGGTCTAGAAGACAGAGAACAGAGAGAGTCAAGGGTAAAAGATAGGGCAGAGAGGACAGTGTTAGTGGCATCATCTGTAGATAGATCTGAGAATTGTGGAGCAGAAGGGAGAGCGGCTAGAGTAGCAGAGACAAAGCAGAAAGGTGAGAGAGATTTTAAGTTGCGGCAAAACGGGTGCAGGAAGCGACAAAGAGTTAGTGGTGAGGGAGGGTTGAAAGGAAATGAAGAAGTGGTCAGAGACATGCAGTGGAGTGACAGAGAGAACGGGACAGCCACAGTTGCGGGAAAATACAAGGTCAAGACAGTTGCCCGCTTTGTGAGTAGCAGGGGGTTGGGACGGAGAGATCAAAGGACTGTAGGAGCAACAGAAGGCGGCTTGCATGAATGTCATCGACATGCAGGTTGAAGTCACCCAGGAGAATCAGCGGAGAGTTGTCCCCTGGCAGAGAGCTCAACAACATGTCAAGGTCATCCAGGAAGCGGCCAAGAGAGCGATAAAGAACAACCACAACAAGAGTGATTGGGGCAGTGATGGAGACAGCATGCCATTCAATGGAGGACAGATCATGCAAGTGAAGAGGAATAATAGAGTATTCCTACTGGGGAGAAATGAGCAGGCCTGTGCCTCCACCTCTGCCAGAGGAACGAGAGGTGTGAGAGGAGTAGTAGTTAGTAGAGAGTGCTGCAGGTGTGGCTGAGTTGTCTGGGGTGATCCAGGTTTCAGTTAGGGCCAGGAGGTCCAGTGAGAGATGGGAGGCATAGGCTGGTATGAAGTCAGGTTTTCTCACAGCAGACTGGCAGTTCTACAGTCTCATAGAGAAAGTAAAGCAAGATGGAAGGTTTGACAGGTGAGGATAAACCAGATTGCTGTAGCAGCGAGAGTGCCCAGGTCTCCGGCAGTGGCGAAATGGCACGGCTCGCTTACGTGGAAGACTTCGCTGACCAACATGCTGGACGCATGTTCCCTTGAGGACAACTGTAACGGTGGCCTCCCTCGGTGGACTCCCGCAGGTAGACTCTCTTGTCTTTGCACCAAGAGGCTGCCGTTGTGGGTCACCAGCTCCTATTCAAACTGGGCTACTGCCTATCAGCTGACTTCCTGATCGAAACCAAAATTACACCAACAATGGCAACCAAAACAACCAACCAGACGCAATTAATCGAACTCAGGGAGTTGCGCTCACTCCCGCTACGGTACACAGAAATGATCCGGAGAACAGTCGTCACAACAAACCACTAAATACTACTTAACAAACTAAATAATTACAGTGCCACGCAACGCTACACAAACACACAACCGATTGTATCTATCAACCTGCACAGCTACATGACATGAATGTGCGACGGGAAAAAGCGGTAGCAAAACAACAACACTTACCAGAAACACCAGGAACAGCAGCGATGCACCTCCAATGCAAAATATAATGCACAATGCATTACAAACTTACAAACAGATTTGGCACCAGAAGTGATTGTCATTCAAAAGTGTTTGTAAGACCAGTCACTACATCGCAGTCGATACTAGTTTAATAATACAGCTTAATCCCTTGAATTATTCACAGGTCAGTTTCTGTTAAATACGTCAAATAAAGCTAGTATGAATTTAAAAACTTATCTGTAAGACTTTATTCAGTTTTTATGAACAGCTCATACAATAGTCTCACTGTTATTTATACTGGAAGCATGGGGCAGGATATAACATGGATGGGCAGCCAGTTTATTATTGTTTGTTAAGCATTTGTGAAGGAACATTGAAGAATATCTTAAAATGACTGAAAGTACATCTAATACCACCCACAATTTAGTCTGTTGTGTTTCTCCAGCACTTTAGGCACTGCAGAAGATTGAAAATGGCATGGAGGTATGAGAGCGAGTTGAGGATTGCATTAATAAAATGTTTCACCTTAAAACCCAACAGTATTCGCTGGTGAAAGGGATGGGTCTGATTCATCACATAACATTTGCCAGCATCTAGACACCTTACCTTATCCATCAAAAAGTGTAACAGTAGATTTGTGCCTTTATTCACTGATTGGTTTCTGTAAAAGTATGTAGCTGTATGTAGGATGTAACTTTAATAAATTAAAATACACACTGGTTGAAATTGTTTCTAAGTGCATTTTCCTGCCTTCTGTTTGCTGCAAGCGGAAAGTCATGCTGTTGTCATGCTGAGAAATTTTAGAAATTATGGACGGGGAAAAAAATGCTATTAAAAATACACATGGGGTATGTTTGCATCTTCAAAAAAAGTCGACTGTTGCCGACACAAGGTACAAGCTCAGAACTTTGTCGGTTATAACATTGTAAAAAGGTTTAATGTCTACCAAGTGTCACTGCACTACAAGGTCTAAAGGTAGACTTCATAGTTGAATATGACTGGATTCTTGACTAGCCTCTTTAATAGTCAGTCTCTTTAAAGCATTTCACTGCACATTGTACTAAGTATGGTTGTTTATCTGACAAATAAAAAATTTGAACTTGAACTAATATAGTGATTTATGGCATTATTGTATATCTTTGCTTATTAGGGCAGCTTTCATGCAAGGTAAGCTTCCAGGTTACAAATTTGGATAGGCCACAACCACAGTTTTGCTAATCCCAGAGCTATGCTCTCCTAGTTCCCAAAGCTTTCCTTCTCTAAACTCCCCTGTTGCTGTATTTACAAATAGCTTGATCTTTAATTGCATTCCATGGTAGTACCTATAATCCCATTAGGTCTGCTTTGGTTGCTGTCACATTGGCTTTTATAACAGCTCAAATTCACCATAGATCAGGATTTTGTTACCGAAGGAAAAATTGCTTAAACACACAAGCATTTTTAATAAAGATGGTTGTTTCAGGAAATATCATAATTCAGTTGTTTCGCGCAGCAGTACAATGAGAGTCTTCGATTCAGCTGTTTGCAAGATACTGTAATACAGTGAAACATATAAATCACCCCTCTTGGCCCTATTTGACTTGTTTTTTGCACATTTACTTTCTGGCAAACATATTACAGTTGAATTAAAGAATTCCACAAATTAATGGTTCTTGTTACAGGCATTTCAGCATTTCTAACCCACTTGCACTGTATGGCGGTTGGCTGAGTTTGTAAACTTTGCCAGCTTTTGAATATTTCAATGTATTCTCACGTTCCGGAAAGAGCAAAAAAGGGTCCTTTGAAACATCACATTTTATCCAAATTTGCAGTACATCAGGGTGCATTAAATCGGGGTTTTACTGTAGTTATCAGGTTGATAGGTTGAGTGCTGCTAATGGCATATGTATGTAGCATCTCCAGTCTCGCACACCATTCATCAAACCAGGTGGTCCGGTGTCTGTTCTAGAACAAAAATCTAGCAATACTGCAGCCCTCGAGTCTCAAATGGGGTGACAGTGATCCCATCTGTGGACTTTATTTACTATGTTTACAGTAGGATATTTTAATAGAGCCAGTCACACCAGCTTATCCTCAGACCACTTCAGAAGGTGGCCTGGTTCTTGACAGGATTAGTGCAAATCAGATCTGGGCAGTGCAGTTTTATGGCCATGCTTTTGAATGGATGACCAAGGCAGGTCATACTGTAGATTGCAAAGCTGAAGTTTTATCAAGTCTTTTCAAAGACAACTTTGTTCATTGTGGATAGAGGGAGAGAGATTTCCTGGCAATAACTGGTTTGTGTTTTCACAGGAACAGGAAGGTGGTAAACTACTCACAGTTCCAGGAATCGGATGATGCAGGTGAGCGTCTGATGGGCTAACCGACACTACTTCTGCCACGAATAGTGTAGAGGGCTAACTGACAAAAGCCCCCTCAATAAAGCCTAATTCTCCTCAATTGCTTAATTTAACTTAAAACATGATGTCGTTCGTAGCAATAGATTGAGATGCAGTTGAAGATGGCAGTCATGATATGCCTGCCCAGATCCTAATGCTTAATGTGCCTATGGTGTGATGCAGAACAGAGATAAAAGACGGGTGGTCTCCTATTTACGATGGGGTTACATTCCCCAAAACCCATCATATGTCGAAACAATCTAAGTCGAAAATGCATTTTATGCACCTAATACATGACAGACTGGGAGATGCTGATTGCTGTCATTGCCCAGCATCGTAAGAGAGTATCTTGCCGCGTGTCGCTTGCCTGGGGTGGGGGGAATCAAAATTCCCAATTTGAAGTACGGTTTCTACTGAACGTCTATTGCTAATTCGCCTTCGTAAAGTCAAAAAATCGCAAGTCAAACCATCGTAAATCGGGGACCACCTCTGTTTGTTACAAATTGTACGGCATAGTGTCCGCATGCTTTGTAGTGTGGCGGATGTAGGCAGTGATTGTGTGCACTTATTCCTTTATATCATAGACATCCCTGAGCCAAATTATTAAAATGTCTCAATCTGGCTAGTACTCTGTTTCACTCCCCGTGCTTTCTAGATACTCTTTACCTCCACAACACTGCATTGCACAACCAGTTACTATCTACTAATAATGATTTGATGAAAACGAAACATTACAAGACAAGCTGGAAATAATCATATTAGTTACACATATTATAAATTTGTTGGTGTCATAATTGCCACGCGTTAAAGTAAGTTTTCTGTTGGTATTTTAATTTTAGGTGACAATTCTCATCCACGGATCTTTTCTTCCTATAAGAAATAATTTGTCCCCTTCATAATGGAAACGTGTGTAACATTGTGATTTCATTGGACCAATTGGTGTTGTCATTCAGTTGCATTTTGTTTTCCTGAGCATTTATTGTCACTGTTCATATTCTCAAATTTGACTGGTTATTTATTTACTGCATTTAGACCATTAGGCTTGAAGATTTCAGAAGACCCTTGTTCTCTTTGTAAGGGTCACCACAAAACCACTACTTTCTCGTGGAGCTGTTGAGCTCATTGTTATTTTGAAGGGTCTTATGTCTGCTTTACTTTGGTTCAGATGAGGAATATGGGAGAGACGCGGAGAGGCCCAAGAAGATGCGTGCCACCCCCCGGGACATGAAACACAAGAAGAGGTGGGGCAAGAACTTGCAGGGAGACAGGTGGCGCGGTTAGCCAAAGCATAGAAAGTCACCGCTTTTGTAAATGAAATGTTGATTTTAATAATTTCAGATGAAAGAAAAGATCTACTGTTGTACTGAAAATCCCTAATGAGTTTGTATGCCAGAAACTCAACTAAAAAAAAAACACTTTTTCCTGAAGGAAGTTCACATGCCCGGTTGAAACTTCATATTGTTGTTACATTATTAATTTGCTTAGGAGAAACTTATCCATACTGAACAGGGCAGCATGACTTACAGTCTAACTAATTTATTGTGCAAAGAATTTTGCTTTAGTGGGTTTTTCTAGCTGTGCAGCCATTAAGGATGAAGCTGATTCTGAATTCAAGTACCTGAATGAGTAGGTTATGAATTCAGAGCAGATTAAAGTTTAATTTTGCAAACAGGTACAGGAGCTATATGCATGTTTGTTATAGAGCTGCTTGAATTTGTGTGTATGTTAATGATTTGCTGTGTTGTGTGTTTATACAGTTAGCAGCTAGTTTGAGAATAAATGTAAATGAGGAGGTCTGTTGTGCCAAGCATAGGGCACTTTCTTAGACACCGAGCACCGCCGCTTACTGTGACAGCCTCAGCACCGCATGATGGAGAACAGGTGTTCGTGTTTAATTCTTACGAACTCGGTTATCCTTAATCACCGGTGTTGATCAGTCTTCCCTGTTTATAAAATTTTGTTGTGTATTATTCCCCTGCAATATCTGTTTTATAACTCGGGTAAGAACACAAACATTTATGAAGATCAGGTACCATGATGGTGTGAGGTTGACTTATTTAATGATGAATGTTAAGAACTATACAAATACATCGGGGTCTAAATCAGATGTCTTCTGTCGTCCTTCACCTTTAGTGTCTAAACTTGTTTATAATATTTAAAAATTGATGTTCAGATAGGGAAAGACATTAATCTTGATGTAGTATTTTCCTTTTTTTTAAAAAAAAAAAAGAAAAGAAAGAAAAAACCCACCCATTCTTCTTTTTATTCTTCAGTGATGATTCTGATGATAAGGATTCAAAATCAAAAAGTGATTCAGCAGGTGAGACTTTCTCCTGTAACCCTTCTTACAGTTAAACATGATTAAATGGTCTGAGAACTTGTCCTTGGTCCTTTCTTTCATGACACATGGGAACGAGAGACTTGATTCATGGTAACAAGTATGGTTAAGAAACCATAGGTTTTATTATTATTATTATTATTATTTTAACTATATTAAATAGATCAGGATGAAAATTGGTTGAATTCTTTGGAATAGAGACAGGGTTCCACACGTTACATCTTCACTGGTGTTTTATGGGATTTGGGTCGTGGGGAATGCTTGCTTTCCTCCGATTGTAGATGATTTTGGGAGCGATGAAGACAACGATTTTGGGGAGGAAGATGACGATGAAGGTGGCAGCGATTATGACACAAAAAAGAATAAAAAGGGAAAGAAAGGAAAGGTGGAGAAGGGGAGCAAACGAACACCGAAGAGGAAACGCACTGCAGGTATGGTTTGCCTTCCTGGCGCTGAGTCTTGTGCTGCACCGTACAGCGCATACTGCTGAGAATTACATGCTTTTCACTCTACCATTGCCCCTGCTAAGAATTGTGTAGGTACTGTATGTATACCATGCCTGTGTGTTCCTGACTTTCTGGAGATATTTTTAGCAATCTGTTTCCACAAGGACATTACATTCTTAAAAATGTCTTGTTTGGGTTTACATACAAGTTTTGATATTAAAAAAAGGTCAGTGTGCCTACAGTTCATACTGCTAGTAAATTGACTGGGTGGTATATCAGTTAATCTTCTGGGTATTGTCAGATCATGCACTTGCCTTTTCAGCATCTCAGGTCGCACTCTTGTAACTGTGTCTGTGTGTATTGCATTTATATTTTGTTAGAACACCTTTTATACAACAAGGCAAATGATCATGCATACCGTGAGTTAAGTGATTAAAGACTAACAATGGTCAAGTATTATTGCTGAATAGGTTTGACTTACTATATTAATTAACACAAAATATTTTTGATATTTTTATTTTTCCAAATGAAAGAGAGTTGGTTCAAAACAGTTTGTGAGTCAGAATTTAAGAAGTCATTCAGAGCAAAACTCAGGATGCTCTGTAGTTTCCAGATATTTGCATTTATGTATTTGGCACAGTCTTTCTTTGCAAGCAATATGCTGCTTTGACTGAAATGTATTCCACAACAAAGAGCTGTGCTGCCACAAAAATATCAAACCACAGCTTACTTAAATCCAAAAATTTGCTTGTACGCAGTCAGGTAGCTGCATATTAGTGGCACATAAATAGCAGATACGTAGGAAACAGTAGCAGCATACTTGACTGTGTATGTTTTTTTTAATTATTATTATTATTGTGTGTGTGTGTGTGTGTGTGTGTGTATTATTATTATTATTATTATTATTATTATTATTATTATGGTCTCCCCCATAAAACATGAGCATTGATCTGCATAACAGATTGAAGGAATTCTGGAGTGTCTGGATACTATTCTTGTACTCCGTAGATAGTGTTATGTGATCACACCTGTCAGTGAAAACAGTAGCATGTGGTGATGGGCTGCTTTATGATTCTTTCATCGGATGGAGAGAGGAATCAATATCTTATTCTTAGTATCACATTATCTTTCAGTCACTGTTGACTTTGCGTGTTCCACTAGATGACAGCGATGATGATATGGAGGTGAGCAAGAAGGTGCGACAAGTGCGGCAGGCAGCATCCAAGGCAGCGTCTAAACAGAGAGAGATGCTGCTAGGAGACGGAGGCAGTGAGGATGAGGACCGCGATGACGACGAACAGGCCTACGTGGACCGTGAGTATGAGACAACCTTCACCTGTTCTGTGGGCTGTTTTAAGGGGAAGTTTACCGTATTTTAAAGCACACTGGTTCTTTGGGCATGTCTTGATACCTCATACAGCTTTTACTTGCATTTAGCATGTTTCTTTTTTTTTTTTTTTTTTTTTTTTTAGCTTTTAATCAAAATTCTTGCTTCTAAATTACCTGAAAGACTCTTGAAACGGTATGTACTTTAGAACAATTAGTCTCAGCATTAATAAATGCTCCTTACACTCCAAATATTAAGTGAATTCAGCAAGTTCAGAGCAATTTTTACTTTGAATGCAACATATTAGAATTTTTTGGTTTCACGCATCTTCTATGTATCTGCTCATAGTATGATAGAGGAGCAATACAACGTGGTAAATGTCAAAAGTTCCCCCCCCCCGGTTTTCCATGTCATCACTGCCCTTGTGTCGTACTTGCAGCAGACAAGACAAGACAACACAGCATCTTTTACTTTTGGGGCCACGAGTAGCTTAGAAGACAACAGCCCTAACTGCTAATATAGAGCTTTATGGATCGAATCCCACAATTCAGTTACTCTGAATTTCTCTAGTAAAAAGAAATTGCAGTTTTATAAGTGAGTAAATACATATGCAGGAAGTTACTAATAATATTCAACCCACTAGCGTATAGTAGTCAGTAGATGTAGGTACTTGTTTTCAGTATTGGGAAAAATGAGTCTGCAAACCTGAGCTTTTGTAGCCTGTTGGAGTAAGTCCCACTTAGATATTTGTGCATTTCCACTTTTCCATCCCGTGATGGTTCTTTGCGTAAGATATCACTCTTCATTTTTATAAATTGGTTTCAAAACAAGTATTAACAAAAAAAAATTAAATATTTCACTGCTAAAATAACCACAAAAATTGTACTGAGATTGTCAATGCGAGAACTGCTATGGGAAGCAACGGGGTTTGGTGGAAAGGGTAAAATAATACAATAACAGATGTTCTTCCGCTTATTAACATGCTGTATAATAAAATAAGAAATTGAATAATCTAGCACTTCCATCCATCCATTTTTTATCGATAACCACTTGTGAAGTGTGGGCTTGCAGCGGTCTGCTTTATTCCAGAAGCAGACTTCATAGGGAAGGATGAAGGTTCCCGAACATGATCCCACTCTATCGCTACACTTTAACTTCAGATTATATTAAAACTAAATCTTGTTTAATTTAACAAAAACGACACATTCGGTGCTGTTGGCTCATTTGTTCCCTTAAAGTGCTACTTGTCACTTTTGACTATCGTCTGTACAACGAACAAAACAGGTGTTCCTGATTTAAGTTTTTCAGGTGTTGTAAAGATCTTTGATGTAGCTATATAAAAAATACTCTGAAAGACTTGTTTTATATCAAAATCAAAACAAATTTAAAATGATTAAAAATACATGCTCTAAAGAAACCCTGATTATGCACCATTTGTTGGCTGACTCCTACAAACTTGCAAGTGCGCTCATCTTGTTTTTGATCACTGGAATATCAGATGCCCCCTGTAAACACAACAAACTTTGTGGAATGGTATAAGGGCACCAGTCTATCTCTTGGTGTCGACAAGACCAAGGAAATAATTGTTGACTTCAGAAGGAGTTTAGCCATCCACAGTCTTCTGTGTATTGATGGTTTGGTGGTGGAATTAATTAAGTTTCTGGGAGTGCTGAAAACCTGCTGAAGATCACCGAAGACCTCCCTCGGACACTCAATACAACGCACTTAGTGAAAAAGGCACGATGTCATCTCTATTTGTAAAGGAGAGCGAACATCCTTGCCAGCTTCTTCGGATGCACCGTGAAGACCATCCAGACATGCTCCATCACTCTCTGGAATGGGAGCTGCGCTGTCTCTGATCAGAGAGCTGTGCAGCATGTGCTGAAGACAGCACTGTCCATCACCAGGATTTCACTTCCCACCATCCAGGGCATCTACAACAAGCCGTGTCTCCAAAGAGCATGCATCATCATCGGAGGCTTCTCTCACCCTTTCCTCAATCTGTTCACACCCGTGCTGTCTAGAAGGCAGTATCACAGTCTGTGGTCCAACACCACCATGCTCAAGAACAGCCTCTCCTCCACAGGCTGTTAGATCGCTGAATTGTAGATGGCACATGGACTGAATACCAGCCACTGACCACCCACCCACTACTGCCCAGTTACAACCTTCACACTCTGTCTGTCTTGGTAATTTTATGTCCCAGTGTTTGCATTGTCTTGTCCCTACTCCTGTACCTGGGACTAAATTATCCTAATGTTTTTTGCACATCATCTGACCTACTGTGTAGATCTATACATTTACTGTATATCTTTATTTATACGTAGATATACCCGAACCACCGCAGTGTAAGGTCACACAGCTGTTGACTGACTGGCTGACTATTTGTGATGGAGATTTCACAAAGTGCATATAAAGCAGTGGGATTTTCTCAATTTTTCCATTTCAACCCTGTCGCAGAGGAGTCGGGCAGTGATGAGGACTTCATGGTGGATGACGATGATGACAGTGACTATGGCAGCTCCAAGAAGAGAAGCAAAAAGGTGATCAGGAGAAGCAGAACAGAGCGGAAGGAAAAGAAATCACCGAAGCCCAGGCTAAAGGCCACAGGTACCATGTGTTAGGGGTCATATTGCTGCCAGTGTCTTGTCATTAAACTGGGATTTGATTGTATTTATTTTGCACACGCACACACACACACACACACACACACACACACACACACACACACCCACCCTTTCCTTTTAACAGCTAAGCGTTAAAACATTGCTCACAAATACAGGAGTTTCAACAGCTTTTAATATTAAAATTTCAAACATTGGCCATTTGCTTCTTTTTCTTTTTAAAACACTTTATCCGGGTGCTTCAGTTGCACGCACATGAAATATTCCAAAAATGCAGTCTTCATGGGGTTTTCCTTATTTACAGTTACTCCCAGTCCCATGAAGGGCAAGGGTAAAGGCCGTCCCAGCGGGCCAAAGGCCACAGAGAAGTCCTCGCCCAAGGAGGAGGAGGGGGACCCAGAGAGCCCACCTGAAGAGGAGGAAGAGGAGGAGCTTGAGAAGAAAGATTCCCCACCCCCCAAGAAGACTGAGGAAGCACCAGACGAGGAGGAGGATGCATCGGAAGAGGAAGCTCAATCTGGGGAAGACTAGCTTGGTTACCATGATGGCCCTCCCCTCAGTTTTAACTTCCCCTTCTGTGTCTTTCTTTTTTCTTTCTTAAAGGATTTCAGTTTTCTTGTTGGCCTGGCTCAAGGGTTTGGATATTTTTGCCTTTAAATACTATGTCTGAGGACTTGTGGTTTGCATGAAAACACATGCGAGTGTGACAGTCTGCATTGGGCCTACTTCAGCAGTGTGGGTGCAGCTTTCCTCAATCACTGTGGCCACAACCCCCAAAAAATGGATTTTAAGGCTCGTTTTAATGTGAAAAGAATTTACTGAGGGGATAATAGGGGGAAGGTGTCAGTTAGACTTGCTAGATTGAGTCTTAAGACTAACGTCTACACCCCAAATCAGCTCTGATACAGGACTTGCTGAAATCACATTGATAACACTGCTACTCTTGAAAACAAAGATTTGCTGAAAAAAATGTTGAACACTGGAGTTTCATGAATACACTCATCAATTTGATCACACAAGAATAAAAAGATTGAGGTACAAGATCTGTTGTGTGTGACACGCTTCTCCATCATGCAGCACACCTCACTGTACGCCTACACACACTTACTCTTCACTGCCTAATGTTTAGTAAGGTACACACAGTAGTGCGGTGTGATATAGGTGTGTGTAATGTCTGTTACAGCATTTTGCATGTATGTATTTTTCATGATTTCTGACCTGTGTAGATCAGTTAGTTTCCTTTATGAATGGAGCTTGGTGATCTCTGTATGTGGCATTTTCTGTAGACAGTGCTGAATTTGGGGTTGACATGTTCAACAGTTATCTGTAAGGAAGTGCTTTCAGGGCTCTTGCTTAGATTTTCCGTTTTTTTGTGCGCGTCTGTATGCCTGAGCTGGCTCTTGATGGTTTGTCCGGGAGACAGTGTTGCTGTCCCCAATACAAGTGCGTTCGACCCAGGCTGTCATATTAGGCGTTCCTCACAGTTCAATCCTTTGTGCCAGGCATACTCCCCCAAACCCCCATTAACATCCAGATTTTTTTTTTTTTTTTTTTTCCCCCCCTTCCTCTCCCCTCTCTGGATTTTTTTGTATTTTTTTTAAAGAAAAAATAAAATGTATCTTGATTTTAAAGAAAGACAAAATGCTATCTATCTTTTGACTGAAGTGTGTAGAAGAAGGGTGAGCAGGCCAGCAGGAGGAGGCTATGATGTGGACCCCCACCCAAAGTTGTTTTTCCTCTGAGTCTTATTTTCTAGTGTCCCTGTTCAGACTGAAACAAGGCTCAAAGCATTTATCAGGAGGTTTCCATTCCTCCTGCTGTATTGTGAAATCTAGAGTTATCTCTTCATTTGTTTTTAATTTTCAGTACCACAGCAGTTCTTCAAAGGTTTTGTGAAACACAGTTACTGTTTCAGGTGAATAAATGTTTGTTGACATCTTTTGCGGTGTAAAGACATTAGTTTAAATCTAATGCCGAAGGACAGCTTCTGGTAATAATTGTTTTAATTTTGTTGTCGATGCCTTAATTTGTCTGCACAGACCATGACGCAAATAGTAATGTTAGCCGGCGGTGGATGATGGCAAACTCAGTGCAAATGCTGGTAGGCTATCTGTGGAGTGTGTAGGGCTTTTGTGGCTCCTACGTGGTGTATTATAGAGGCAGTTTTGAGAACTCTTTTGAAAAGATGAATTTAATGCATCTCACTCTGTTGAACTTTTCCCTCTGGTTTCAGTTACAGGTTTTTTTTTTCTCTGTGCTTTGATATTTTTTTATTGAATGGCACAGCATCATTAAGGCGGCTGTATAAGAAGCAGGAGGGAAGGCTTATGTTATATTTTTTCCTCTCAAACACAGCAGCTACTTTAACCACAATGCTATCAAATGATATGCCCATTAATGAATCAGAGCTACTGCTTTTCTGTGAAGAAAACATTTGATCCCCTCTTGACAACTGGCAGGTGATTGTTGTTCTTCATTGTTTCCACACCAAGAGCAAGCAAGCAGGGAACCGGTACAAACAAGGAGCCTTGTTTTTGCGGGGGGGCCAAACTGGCATTAATAAATACTGTGCTCTTAGCGGACAAGCCTTGTGTGTATTTTAACTTCAGGTTCACCTGTGCAATTTGTATTCGACTCATGTTAGCTGTACCCCCTTGACTTTGTGTCAGGTGCTGTAGAAGAACTCTACAGATCTGTTGTAAAGTGTTCTTTGTTTTCTACTTTTACAAGCTGTTTTATCCCCACTTTTCCTAAATACAAGCCATGGACAGTTTCGCTCTCCAGCAGAATAACTGAGTATGATCTGCCAAAAGCCGTTTCCTTGATGACATGGTAAAATGTCACTAGCTGCTGTGCACACGTCTCATTTCTTGGGAAGAGTCTATGGTTTATAGTTCAAGTGGTGTTGGCCCAGGTTATACAAGAACACCACGGTATAGTTGTCAGAGTCAAGACCACAGTGCTAAGTTTAAAGTTTCATTATTACCAGTTTATAAGTTAAATACAACTGGGGGAAAAATCAAATATCTTTCTAAAGCAAGACTCGGATGCCACAAATTAATCAACTTTGAGGTACAAATAAACCTTCAAACTGCTGATTGTGAGTCCTGGTGTTCTGTAAAATACAGTGTAGGAACTAGAGATGTGACTAATTCAGTCCCAGGATTTTTTACAGTTAATAAATGGACAGTGCATAAACATTTTGGGCTTTCCCTCATGTCTTGTTAGCCCTGGTGGTAATCAAGATTTTCACCAAGACTCTTTTTAAAATTGGCATAACCACAACCTTTGCATTTACCCTTTTTGTTTGAAGGGTAAACTAAGTGTTACTAATGTTTAAAATTTTGTTTCCTTGTACAAAAAAAATCCTGGGGAAAGCCTGCATTTTAATGTATGTGGGTGTGGTGTTTTTTCAAACCATACCAAACTGAGTAAGGAAAGGGGTATTTCCTTTATGTACATTCTTTTGTATAAAAGCTAACCTTTTGATTATTGCCCAAGGAAAAACAACACTACATATATATACAGGAGAATCATTTTTGACATTGAATGCATTGTGTCAGCATATGATTTGAGTCTGGAGACAGACAAAACTTTTTATATGGCTTATAAAAGACACAAATATTGTGCTTTTGCAACTTATGTTTTTTCAGCTAGCCAACTTTTTCAAACTGTCATCTTCAGTTTAAAAAAGAAATGGCAAAAAAAAACCTTTTTGTGTGTTGCCAGTGTACATGTAAGCAAATTGTGAGTCCTGCTGGTAAGGGTGCAGACATTTTTGTCAACATTGTCAACAGAGAATTAAGTATTCTGCATGTTCTGGGGAGTTGGTGTGGGGATGACAATACTGTGGTTTTCAGTATCCATGGCAACTGTTGATTATTATTGGTTTCCCAGCTTCTAATAAAAGCAACCTACTTTTTATACTGCTCAAACTACCAGTTCTGTGGTTTTGAGGTGTGCATCTCTTGTCGGTTTTCTGTTCTGTGGTGTGTTGCAAAAAAATTAAACTATTTGTTCACACCTGGTTTGTGCAAGAGACCCTGACAGTGAGACCCTGCTGGTATCTTGAGGTGCTTGTAGGAGATGAGCTCCAAGAAGAGACACTGCTTTGCTAATATCACACCACACGGTGTCACTGCTTGTGAAGAAAATAGCCTGAATTTGCAGAACAAGACACGCACATTGGCATTAAGTTCATTAAATTATCAAGTATTTGGTCTGTATGGATAACAAGAGATGTCCCGTGTAGCTAAGGTCTGATGCCGCAATAAATGAAAAACAGGGACCTTTGGATGGACGTACCATTGTGTGTATGTATTTATATATTCTATTTACATATATATTAGACCTACACTTAATACCTATGTACTACATATATATGAGTGGCACAGCAAGTAGTGCTGCTGTTTTACAGCACCTGGGTGGCGCGAGAGGACATGGGTTCGATCCCTGCTCAGTCTGTGTACAGTTTGCATGTTCTTCCCCGTGTCTGTGGGGGTTTCCTCCCACAGTCAAAAGACATGCTGTTCAGGTTCCCCCATAGTATGTTGGTGACAGAGTGTGTTTCACTGATGTATGGATGAGTGACTCACTGTAAGTAGTGTATCTAGCACTGATTTTTTTCACAGTATTATGACTGCACTTTACATTTAAGGCTCTAGTTGCTGACTACACATTACTCAGGACAACTTCCTAAGAAGGCTTCACATCCCACTACTTCACAGTAAGTATTAAAGTTCTTTTTACTGATTTTACTGGCATTTATTGAATACAATAATATGCCATACGGGGAAAAAGGAATTTATCGTATAAAACGCATATATATATTTTTTTTTACCACATTTACACCAATTTATAACATTTACCAGTAATACCACATTTCCTGAACATGGCATCTTGGAAATTTCATACAGCTATTTTCCACATTGAAACTAGTGTGTTCAGATGTGAAGTAATGATATGTTGTTAATATTTATTAATTTATGTAAATAGTATAGTTTTATATATATATATATATATATATATATATATATATATATAAATAATTTATGCCAGTTAATGTTTTCAGTGTTCAAGAACACCAGTCTGAGAAGTGGAGCTCCAAAAGGCTGTGTGGGATTTGTCTTACTCACTTTTTCCAAACCTCTGCTAAGGTGCCCTTACCTTTTTTACTATTGTTCATTATTATGAAACTTTATTTAACTGGCACTGTTATCGAATATGACTTAAATTGTCAGACAACTCTACAATTATTTGCTGTTCAAGGTTGTTCTTACCACATAAATTCATTGTACTTACCCTGATCTAGGGTACTATGGTAGCAGTGGAGTGGGGACAGCCTTAACCCCTACGCTATCTAAATTTTGTAGCAAATGTTATACAACACCTTAAATGATGAGGAGTTTTTGCACAGGATTTTTTAAAATCTGTAGTATCTCCTGTCGGCATGTGGATGACTTATTTTTCGATTTTTCATCAGTATTCCCTGACGCTCCCAGGAGGATCTAGCACTGCAACTATTTAATATACCATTCCACGTGTAATTGTAATATATTTCCATTACACACAATAAATTTACTTCTTAATAATATGCCACTCGCAGTGGGTTGGACCACAGTCCTCCTCTCCAGTGGGTCTGGGGTTCGAATCCCGCTTGGGGTGCCTTGCGGCGGACTGGCGTCCCGTCCTGGGTGTGTCTCCTTCCCCCTCTGGCCTTACGCCCTATGTTGCCGGGTAGGCTCCGGTTCCCCGTGACCCCGTAAGGGACAAGCGGTTCTGAAAATGTGTGTGTGTGTGTGTGTGTAATATGCCACTGTAATAAACAGTTTTTTTTTTTTTTAAATTTACATTTTTCGACATGTGTTAGTGGTGGTTGTGTTGTGTTAATGATGCGTTGCCATGGTTACCCAGCTTCCACAGGTGTTCTGCCTGGATGTTTTATTACAGTGAACACTGTACTGAGCAGTCATTAATGTCACAGAGTTTCTCAGAAATCAGTTCACCTCGCCACCCACAAGAGTTGTATTCACCAATTCTACATTCTGGAAGCACTTTAGAAAGAAGAACTATAACCGAGAGGTTGTGTGCATGCATATAAATCATACAAAAATATCTGAGCAATCAGAAAACACAGGAAACCAAACAGACGTACAATGTTTGGTCAATACTGTGAATAAGTTTCATCACTATGAAAAGCACTGTACATATATATGTTAAATCAATTCAGTTTATTTTTATAGAGCACTCTTTTCACACAGTACAGCGCAGATGTCGCTGGCGTCCGCATGCCTGACAACACGACACCACGCAACACCATGACGCAACAACACAACCACTGCGTCCCCCTCCCTTGACAACCCCAGGACACAGTATAAAGCACCAGCTCTGACGCACCTGGCCACAGAACTTCCAACTGAAAGATGTTCTCCTCACCTGTCTTCCGAGGCTGACTGTTCTGCTCTGTGCTTTGGGTGCAATTCCGTGTGATACAAATAAAGTGATAGAATACACACACACACACATTTTCAGAACCGCTTGTCCCATACGGGGTCACGGGGAACCAGAGCCTACCCAGCAACACAGGGCATAAGGCTGGAGGGGGAGGGAACACACCCAGGACAGGACACCAGTCTATCACAAGGCACCCCAAGCAGGACTTGAACCCCAGACCCACCGGAGAGCAGGACTGTGGTCCAACCCACTGCGCCACCACACCCCCAGTGATAGAATAAGCATCAGCAATTGAGTCTGCTCTCCTAATCCTCCACATTCGTCATGACAGAAAGTTCTGCCTCATATGCGGACTCAGCAATGCTCAACCAGCTGCATCATGCCGTCTCCTCGCATGGCACCCTGCTAGGCTCGCATGAGCGGTCCCTGCGCCAGATCGAGGGGACCCTCCAAGAGATGGCGCAAGTGTTTCAGGCTAGCGGGTTTGGCCAATCCGCCAGACCCCCACGGCCACCGCGGCACCACAGCAATGCAAGTCGTCGGACTCGACACTGATAGGGCCCTCAACTGGGACACCCCAGCTTGCAAACCCGGACAAGTACGACGGGGAACTCGACCACTGTCAGGGCTTCCTAATGCAATATGAGGAAGACCCGCACCCCCTCCACCTATGAAGCCTTCAAGAGGCGCTTCGAACCGGTGTTTGATCATCTGCTCTCCGCTCCAGCCGCCAGCAACCGTCTAATGAAAATCTGACAAGGCAACCGTTGCAGTGGCCAAGTACTCCCTGGAATTCTGGACCCTGGCTGAACAGAGTGGGTGGAACTCCGCCTCCCTCCTAGCCAGCTTCTGGAACGGGCTCCAGCCCTGGATCCGGGCGGAGCTTGCCTACAGCGGGAGGAATGGTTGTTCGACTGCTTTGTGGAGACGGTGATAGCCATCAACAATCTTGTCCGAGAGAGAACCCCCCGCCCGTAGCTGATGCTGCCGGGTCACCACTCCGCCAAGCAGGTTCCTGAACTGATGCAGATTGGCCACGGCTGGCTGGACCCCGATGAATGGCATCGCCTCCACAACAACCTGTGCCTCTACTGCAAAATCCCCGGTCATTTCCGTACGACCTGCCCAGCTCACCCACCGCAACCCAACGTTAAAATTAGTAAACTGAAACTAACTAGTAAACCGCAACTAACTGTATTCGTGACTCTGGAGTGGGAGGGGAACAGAGCGAAGACGCACATGCTGGTAGATTCCGGTGCGGTGAGCTGTTTTATGGACGCCAGTTTTGCTCTCACACACAGCATACCCAGGCAGGTTTGCGACATACACTTGCGTGTCGTTGGCCTCGACGCCCAACCGATAGAGACCAAATTAGTGGACTCACGCATCGAATTCCTGCCTATGTCGATCGGGCTTGCCACCGCAAAGAACTTGTTTTTTACCCGGTCACATCGCCGGACACACCGATCGTCCTGGGCTTCACTTGCCAGCACTGCACGGCCCGGTGTTCCACAGGAGCACTGGGGACCTGGTTTCTTGGGGACCACAGTGTGAACGCTCCTGCCTGTCGCTTCGGTGTTGGGTCACCTCTGTTGAAACTGTTGTGGATACACCAGCAGTAGTGATACTGTCTGAATATCAGGACCTAAGCAAGGTGTGCTGTAAAGTGCAAGCGGTGGTGCTGCTCCCGCAACGGCCATGGGACTGTGCCATCGACCTTCTTCTGGGAACCACACCCCCCCCCCGGAAAGGTGTATACCTTGTCTCTCCCTGAGCAAAAAGCCAAGCAGGAATATATCACTGATGCTCTGAACGCGAGCTACATTTGACCAGCCACGTCACCAGCCTCCGCAGGTTTCTTTTTTGTGGGGAAGAAGGACAGAGGTCTGCACCCCTGTATTGACTATTGTGGGTTGAATGCTATTACAGTATGATACCCACACCCCCTGCCTTTGATCACGGCAGCATTAGAATGAGTACATGGTGCAACAATTTTCACGAAACTGGACCTTCACAGTGCCTACAACCAGATCCGGGTCAGGGAAGAGGATGAGTGAAAAACCATCTTTAGCACCACCCTGGGCCACTATGAGTATTTGGTCATGCTTTTCGGTCTGTCTAATGTACCCTCAGTGTTCCAGGCTTTTGTCAATCACGTACTAGGGGACCTGGTGGATGACTGTGTCCTGCTGTACCTGGACAACATTCTGATCTTCTCCAAGTCCCGAGACCAACATGTCCGCCAGGTAAGGACTGTGTTGCAGTGGTGTTGCAGTGGTTCCTGCAAAATCAACTCTATGTCATGGGGGAGAAATGTCTGTTCCACCAGTTGAGGGTGCCATTCCTGAGCTACATCCTGAGTGATGTGGGCGTGGCCAAGGATCCACAGAAAGTCAGAGCAGTGATCAACTGGCCACGACCGACTTACCTCCAACAGAGTGCCCGCCGCCACAAGCACCAGGCGGACAGCCACTGACACGCCCTCGCCTTCCAGCTGGGGCAGAGAGTATGGCTGTCTACCTGGGATCTGCACTTGCATCTCCTTTCCAGGAAGCTCAGCCCCCACTTCATCGGCCCCTTTGAGTTTCTTCGTCAGGTCACGCCTGTCTCCTACAGGCTCCGGTTGCCCCCACACATGCGGGTCCACCCCACCTTCCGCATTTCCCTTCTCAGGCCCTGTGGGACCTCTGTCCTCTAGGCGCCTGATGTTGTCACGCCTGCTCCACCGGCCGAGTTGCCTGTGGTGGAGGGGGAACGGGTCTATGCCGTCCAGGCGCTCCTGTATTCCTGTAGGGGGGGTCCTGCAATACCTGGTGGACTGGGAGGGTTATGGCCCAGAGGAACAGCATTGGGTGTCCGCGAGCAACGTTCTTGACCCTATTCTGATTGCTGATTTCCACAGGAGGTGTCCGGACCGGCCCGTGCCCAGGGGCCATCCTCCCTCATGTCCTAGGGTGGCAGGCGCCTCCCCTCAGAGGGGGGGTTCTGTCACTGGCATCCACGTGCTTGACAACACCACGATGCAACAACATGACTACCGTGACACCCTCCCTTGACAACCTCGGGAGGCAGTATAAAGCACCAGCTCTGACGCACCTGGCCGCGGAAGTTCCAACTGAGAGACATTCTCCTCACCTATCTTCTGAGGTTGACTGTTCTGCTTTGTGCTTTGGGTGCAATTCCATGTGATACAAATAAAATGACAGAATAAGCATCAGCAACTGATTCTGCTCTCTTAATCCTCTTCACTCGTCATGACAGCAGAACAAAGGCATAAGACAAACAGATAGTTGGTTCTAAATTAAATTACTACAGCAATCAAAATGTTATTTTGCTTCTTGTTTTACAAACGTTTACACTTAAACTCAGTATGTGAATAACACACACATAAGTTCATATCGTCTCTCATGGATTCAATTGCCACTGCTATGCCAATGATACCCAGTTCTTTTTCTCATTTCCACCTGGAGCATCAGACATTTCCTCATGCATCTCCACCTGGATGTCTGATCACCACCTCCAACTCAGCCTCTCCAAAAAAGAGACTCTTCACCTCCCAGCTGGCCTGTCCTCCTGTCGCGATCTCTTGATCAAACTGGACAACTCACTCATTTTGCCTACTTCCTCTGAGTCTGGGAGTGATAATTGACTCAAGTCTATATTTCTCTCTCAGTACATCGAAGCCACAACCCAGACCTGCAGATACATCCTGCATAATATCTGCAGGATCTGTCCTTACCTCACAACTAACTCTGCACAACTACTTGTCCAGGCCATGATGACATCCCATTTGGACTACTGCAACTCTCTTGTGTGGTCTTCCTGCTTCTGCCATCAAACCTCTACACCATCTCTGATACAGAACGCTGCTACCTGAGCTGAAGCCAGGCCTAGGGGTAGTGTTTCTAGGCGAGTGCCTGATGGCCTGGCAGCCCACATAACCCTCCCTGGCTCAGCCTGAAAAGGCAACATGGGGAGGCCATGTGGGCCCACTACCTGCAAGGTCCAACATGGGGGTTGGGTGCAATGTGTATCAGGTGGCAGGAGTGGGCAGGGTGGCGCATGGCGTCGCGGCCCCTCGCGACAGAAACTGGCTCTTGGCACGTGGAATGTAACCTCACTGGGGGTGAAGGAGCTGGAACTGGTGCAGAAGGTTGAGAGATACCAACTAGATACAGTTGGGCTCACCTCCACTCACAGTGTTGGCTCTGGAACCAAACTCCTTGATAGGGGGTGGTCTCTCTCCTACTCAGGAGTTGCACAGGGTGAAAGGTGCTGGGCAGGTGTGGGGATGCTCACAAGCCCCCGGCTGGTTGCCATGCAGTTGGAGTTTATCCCAGTGGACAAGAGGGTCGCAGAGAGGAAAACTGATTGACTGTTGTGAATGCTTATGCACCAAACAGCAGTTCAGAGTATTCAACCTTCTTGGAGAGGGTAGCTGGGGTTCTGGACAGAGCCCCACCTACAGACTCCATAGTACTACCGGGGGACTTCAACACTCACGTTGGTAATAACTGGGAAATCTGGAGTTGGGTGATTGGGAAGAACGGCTTGCCCGATCTGAACTCGAATGGTGAAATGTTATTGGACTTCTGTGCTAGTCATGGTTTGTCTGTAACAAACACCGTGTTCGAACACAAGGATGCTCATAAGTGTACTTGGTACTAGAACTCCTTGGGTCAAAGGTCAATGATTGACTTTGTAGTCGTTTCATCTGCTTGAGGCCACATGTTCTGGACACTCGGGTGAAGAGAGGTGCTGAGCTGTCAACCGATCACCATCTGGTGGTGAGTTGGATCAGATGGTGGGAAAAACTGATGCACAAACCCGGTAGACCCAAGTGTACAGTGAGGGTGTGCTGGGAACGACTGTCAGAGGACCCTGTCTGGAATGATTTTAACTCGCACCTCCGAGAGAGCTTCTCCCATGTCCTGGAGGAGTTAGGGGACATGGAGTTTGAATGGACCCTGTTCAAAATCTCCATTGTGGAAGCAGCTAAGCACAGCTGTGGCCAAAAGCTTGTTGGTGCCAGTTATGGCAGCAACCCATGAATCTGCTGGTGGACACCAGTGGTGAGGGAAGCCACCAAGCTGAAGAAGGAGGCCTTTAGGGCCTGGTTAGCTCTGGGGACTCCTGACTCAGCAGACAGATACTGGCAGGCAAAAAAGGCAGCAGAGGCTGCGGTTGCAGAAGCAAAATCCAGAGCATGGGAGGAGTTTGTAGAGGCTATGGAAAATGATGGCCTCAAAGAGGTTCTGGGGAACCATCCGGCGGCTCAGGAGGGGTCAGAGGAGCTTCGCTTAAGCTGTGCTCAGCAGGGGTGGAGAAACTCTGAACTTCAATGAAGACATTATTAGGAGGTGGAAGGAGCACTTTGAGGAACACTTAAACTTGAGAGATGTGCCTCCCTTAAGGAGTCAAGGCCAGAGGCTTCTGGGATGTCTGAGTCCACTTCCCTAGTCACTGAGGTAGTTGGTAAGCTCCACAGTGGCAAAGCACCGGAGGTGGATGAGATTCGCCCGAAATTGCTTAAGGCCCTGGGTGTTGTAGGGCTGTCATGGTTGATACGTCTCTGCAATAATGCATGGACCTCGGACACAGTGCCTTTGGATTGTCAAACTGGGATGGTGGTCCCTATCATTAAGAAAGGGGACCGGAGAGTGTGTGCCAGCTATCAGGGTATCAGACTTCTCAGCCTCCCTGGGAAAGCCTATGCCAGGTGCTGGAAAGGAGGCTCTGGCTGCTACTGAGGGCCATTTGGTCCTTGTACACACAGAGCTAGAGCTATGTCCACATACTCGGCATTAAGTCAAGCCTGTACAATGTGGGTGTTGGATTCTGCCAAGGTTGTGCCTTGTCTCCACTCCTGTTTGTGGTATTCATGGACAGGATATCAAGGTGCCGTCGAGGTCAGGAGGGCATTCTGTGCAGGAGTCGGAAGGTGACGTCTCTGCTTTTTGGGGATGATGTTGTCCTTTTGGCACCGTCACACAGATGCCTCCAACAGGCACTGGAACTGTCTGCATCTGAGTGTGAAGCAGTTGGGATGAGGATCAGCACCTCAAAGTCTGATTCCATGGTTCTTTCACGGAAAAGGATGGTATGCTCCCTCCAGGTAAGGGGAGAGAATTTGCCCCAAGTGGAGGAGTTTAAGTATCTTGGGGTCTTGTTCACAAATGAGGGGAGAAGGGAGTGTGAGATCGGCTGTAGACTGGGAGCAGCGGCAGTAGTAATGGGGTTGCTGTACCAGGCTGTAATGGTGAAGGGGGAGCTGAGCCATAAGGGAAAGCTGTCCACTCACCGGTCGATTTACATCCCTACCCTGACCTATGGTCATGAACTTTGAGTAATGACGGAAAGAATAAGATCGCGGATACAAGCGGCTGAAATGAGTTTTCTCCGCAGGGTGTTGGGAATCACTGTCCGTGACAGGGTGAGGAGTTTGGACATCCGGGAGGAACTCAGGGTAGAGCTGCTTCTCCTCCACATTGAGAGGAGCCAGTTGAGGTGGTTCGGGCATCTGATAAGGATGCCCCCCCCGGGCACCTTCTTTTGGAGGTATACCAGGCATAGCCAACTGAGATGACGCCCCAAGGTCGGCCCAGGACCCACTGGAAGGATTACATCTTCCAGTTGGCCTGGGAACGGCTGGGATCCCCCAGGCTGAGCAGGAGGTAGCTGCGGGGGGCAGGGTCTGCTGGGCCTCTCTGCTCTCCCTGTTGCCACCGCGACCCTACTAGAACAAGGGAGAAAGAAAATGAATGGATGGATGTCACCTCACTGGTGGGGAAGGAGCCTGAGCTGGTGCGGGAAGTTGAGAGATACCGTCTAGATATAGTCGGGCTCACTTCCACTCACAGCTTGGGTTCTGGAACCACTCTCCTCGATCGAGGGTGGACTCTCCACTATTCTGGCGTTGCCCAAGGTGAGAGGCGGCGGGCGGGTGTGGGCTTATTAATAGCCCCCCAGTTCAGCCGCCATGTGTTGGAGTCTACCCTGGTGAATGAGAGGGTTGTTTCCCTATGCCTTCGGGTCAGGGAACGGCCTCTCACTGTCGTTTGTGCTTATGCGCCTAGCGGCAGTGTAGAGTACCCGGCCTTTTTAGAGTCCCTGGGGGGCGTGCTGGAAAGCGCTCCCACTGGGGACTCTGTCGTTCTACTGGGGGACTTTAACACCCACGTGGGCAGCGACAGCGACACCTGGAGGGGCGTGATTGGGAGGAACGGCCTCCCTGATCTGAACCCGAGCGGTGAGTTGTTATTGGATTTCTGTGCTAGTCACGGTTTATCCATAACGAACACCATGTTCATGCATAAGGGTGTCCATCAGTGCACTTGGCACCAGGACACCCTAGGTCGGAGGTCAATGATCGACTTTGTAGTCGTTTCTTCTGACCTTTGGCCATATGTCTTGGACACTCGGGTGAAGAGAGGGGCTGAGCTGTCAACTGATCACCACCTGGTGGTGAGTTGGATTCGATGGCAGGGGAAAAAGCTGGACAGACCTGGCAGGCCCAAACGCATAGTGAGGGTTTGTTGGGAACGTTTGGCGGAGGCCCCTGTCAGAGAGGTTTTCAACTCCCACCTCCGACAGAGCTTCAGCCAGGTCCCGAGGGAGGTGGGGGACATTGAGTCTGAATGGACTATGTTCCGCGCCACCATTGTCGGGGCGGCGGTTCGGAGCTGCGGCCATAAGGTCTCCGGCGCCTGTCGCGGCGGCAATCCCCGAACACGGTGGTGGACACCGGAAGTAAGGGCTGCCGTCAAGCTGAAGAAGGCGTTCTATCGGGCCTGGCTGGCTCATGGGACTCCTGAAGCAGGTGACAGGTACCGATGGGCCAAACGGAGCGTGGCTCTGGCAGTCGCCGCGGCAAAAACTCGGGCTTGGGAGGAGTTCGGTGAGGCCATGGAGGAAACTTTCGGTCGGCCTCAAAGAGATTCTGGCAAAACGTCCGGCGACTCAGAGGGGGGAAGCGGTGTTCCACGAACACTGTTTACAGTGGAAGTGCTGCGCTGCTGACCTCAGCTGAGGATGTTCTCGGGCGGTGGAAGGAGTACTTTGAGGATCTCCTCAATCCCTCCGACACGCCTTCCGTAGAGGAAGCTGAGGCTGGGGACTCGGAGGGGGACTCGTCCATTACCCTGGCTGAAGTTGCTGAGGTAGTCAAAAAACTCCTCGGTGGCAAGGCTCCAGGGGTGGATGAGATCCGCCCCGAGTTTCTCAAGTCTCTGGATGTTGTGGGGCTGTCTTGGCCGACACGCCTCTGCAGCATCGCGTGGAGTTCGGGAACGGTGCCTCTGGACTGGCAGACCGGGGTGGTGGTCCCTCTTTTTAAGAAGGGGGACCGGAGATTGTGTTCCAACTACAGGGGGATCACACTCCTTAGCCTCCCTGGGAAAGTCTATGCCGGGGTACTGGAAAGGAGAATCCGACCGATAGTCGAACCTCGGATTCAGGAGGAGCAATGCGGTTTTCGCCCTGGCCGTGGAACACTGGACCAGCTCTATACCCTCACTAGGGTGCTGGAGGGTTCGTGGGAGTTTGCCCAACCAGTCCATATGTGTTTTGTGGACCTGGAGAAGGCATTCGACCGTGTCCCTCGTGGCATCCTGTGGGGGGTGCTTCGGGATTATGGGGTTCGGGGCTCGTTGCTACGGGCTGTTCGTTCCCTGTATGACCGGAGCAGGAGCTTGGTTCGCATTGCCGGCAGTAAGTCAGACCTGTTCCCGGTGCATGTTGGACTCCACCAGGGCTGCCCTTTGTCACCGATTCTGTTCATTATCTTCATGGACAGAATTTCTAGGCGCAGCCAGGGAACGGAGGGCGTCTGTTTTGGTGGCCGCGAGATCTCGTCTCTGCTTTTTGCGGACGATGTGGTCCTGTTGGCTTCATCAAGTCAAGACTTTCAGCATGCACTGGGGAGGTTTGCAGCCGAGTGCGAAGCGGCGGGGATGAGAATCAGCACCTCCAAATCCGAGGCCATGGTTCTCAGTCGGAAAAAGGTGGATTGCCCCCTCCGGGTTAGGGGGGAGTTGCTCCCTCAAGTGGAGGAGTTTAAGTATCTCGGGGTCTTGTTCACGAGTGAGGGAAAAATGGAGCGGCAGGTTGACGGACGGATCGGTGCGGCCACCGCAGTAATGCGGTCATTGTACCGGTCTGTTGTGGTGAAGAGGGAGCTGAGTCGTAAGGCGAAGCTCTCAATTTACCGGTCGATCTACGTTCCTACCCTCACCTATGGTCATGAACTCTGGATCATGACCGAAAGAATGAGATCGCGGATACAAGTGGCAGAAATGAGTTTCCTCCGCAGAGTGGCTGGGCGCACCCTTAGGGATACGGTGAGGAGCTCAGTCACCCGGGAGGAGCTCGGAGTAGAGCCGCTGCTCCTCCGCATCGAGAGGAGCCAATTGAGGTGGCTCGGGCATCTGTTCCGGATGCCTCCTGGACGCCTCCCTGGGGAGGTGTTCCGGGCTTGTCCCACTGGGAGGAGGCCTCGGGGCAGACCCAGGACACGTTGGAGAGACTATGTCTCCCGGCTGGCCTGGAAACGCCTTGGGGTTCCCCCAGAGGAACTGGAGGAGGTGTGCGGGGAGAGGGAAGTCTGGAGGACTCTGCTCGGACTGCTGCCCCCGCGACCCGGCCCGGATAAAAGCGGAGGAAGATGGATGGATGGATGGATGGATGGATGGATGGATTGATCAAAACTCACCTCTTCCAGATTCACTTCGCCCATGTTCTGTTAAGTTCATGTGATGTGTAAATGTTCATGCTCTATACCTTTGAAATTATAACTGTTGAACAATGAGTAAACCTTCACACAGCTACTCATGTAATGTGTGGAAAGCAACAAACTAACTATACTTCAGAACCACGCATCTGCATCCAAGTGTTTTTTTCTGCTGATGTAATGAACACATTGCATTTTCTATGAGATGTACGTCACTTTGGAGAAAAGCGTCTGCTAGATGAATAAATATAAGTGTAAGCTGGTTTAAATGGTGACATGAGACAAAGAGAGTGTAATTTGAAAGTCACGTGTCTGCATCCATCTCTCCGCCTGCTGGTGAACTTCAGCTTTCGCTGAGTCGTATGCTACTTTGGGAAAAGCGTCTGCTAAGTCGATAAATGTAAATGTAATTGTAAGTCATCTCAGTGTCAATGCCGAAGTGTAGGGCTTAATGAGATGAGTATACTGTATGTATGTGTAATGTCGGGTACTGGCTTGTGTTATGCTTGGAGTTGTTCCCTTGCAAGTTAAAGGTTCCTGGTTCAAATCACCCTTATGCTGTGGTGCTCTTCACAAGGAGCAAACCCCTGTATGTCAGTTAGTCTATGAGCCTGTATATAAGATAACACTGTAAATCACCTAGTTGCTATTACAGTGCTTAGAGCTGCTCCAAAGTTTGCTGTATCAAATTTTACCCACCGGTGTAATATCCTTCAGTAAGGTACTCACCCCAAAATTACTCCTGATGAGTTACCTAGCTGTATAAATGGGTAAATAATTGTACGGTGAGGCAGTGTTTTATTAAGTTCTGCTTCTGGATCACAGGAGATGGGCTTTGGTTGGGGGCCATAAAAGTAACCTTCAGCCCCAGTTTTGGGCTGGAGGAGAGCTGCCACTTCCCACAGCACCAAGCCATTTCCTTGCAATCAAGACACTTCCTGCTAATTTCGTTTACTGTGCTGATTGCCCGTCGAAGCATTCTGCGTGCACTTGCTGTTTTCTACTCCTTTACGGCAAGTGTTGACAGAGCAGCGCCTTTACATTTCTCATGGCTTTTATCTCTGCTTTAACAGTTTCCCCTTGTCTCCAGGATGTGTAGTCCATTGTTTTCTGTGGAGACCACTGTCTCAGCAAATCGCTGCTCATCCAGAGCGCTTCTGGTACTTCAACGTGTGCTTGATCAACCATGCCCGGAACATGGTGTTCCTTCATATATGTTATTACACATTTCCTAGAACAAATATTGCATCATCACAGAAACTGTCATTTTTAATTGGAAGTGGGATTCAAACTTGCAACATTTGAGTCCAGCACTAACCACTATGCTGCCAGCTATGCCTAAAGTTGTACCCTTGAGCAAGGTACTTATCCTAAATTTCTATAGTAAAATGACCTAGCTGTATAAATGCGTAAATAATTCTAAGTTGCTTTGGAGAAAAGTATCAGATAAAGAAATAAAGGTAACTGTTGTAGACTTTCATATGGATGGTATAATTTATAAATTTTACCACACTGACATTTACTGTAGTTACATTAAATAATTAATTTTTATTCTTTTTTTTCAGGTTTAAAGTCAGAGGAACAAAGGGAAACTCCATGAGACAGGAAAAAACTAGATTTAATGTAAGAAAAGGGGCCAAAATACACATACACACTTTCTGAACCACTTGTCCCATACAGGGTCCCAGGGACCCGGAGTCTAACCCGGCAACTGAGGGCGTAAGGTCGGAGGGGGAGGGGACACACCCAGGACAGGACACCAGTCTGTCGCAAGGCACCCCAAGCAGGACTTGAACCCCAGACCCACGGGAGAGAAGGACCCAGTCTAACCCACCGCGCCCCCTATGGGGCCAAAATAGCCACAGGTTATTCTAATACAGGGTGTAGACACAATTCTGCTTTGCAGAATCTTCCATATTTAACTAGTCCTGCTGAGTGTTTTTACAAAGTAGGAGCTGGAGATGGAAAGAATTGATTACATGAGTCTGATCCATAGGTGCTTTAGGACTTTAAGATGAGAATGGTGTCTTCTAAAGCCTTCGGAAATTTGCTTTCAGTTGCTTTAATTGTTGTCACAAACTGAACGTTGAATAATTTCTGCAGTTTGTAACACAATATGTCCTTTACCTGGTTATAATCTATAATGACATATTGTTTGTCTCAAGTTGCAGTACAAGTTTGAGTTGTGTAACCAGACATCTTTATCATTACAGCAGTGATTGAACTGAAGGTGAACCGCAAAACTATGGAACAGAGGACGATCCCATTCCCAGCAGAATGTCACCTAAAGTACAAGAGCACTGGCTGAATAACTCTAGAAGCTATGACAGCACGTGAACCGTGACAAGGCACGTGACAATAGATGAGGAAGATGACACATAACACACTGAACTCCGTGCACCGAAATTCTCGGAACTCATACCTATTCATGCTGCTCACATCCCTGCCCTACAAACAGGCTTGATCTCAATCAGCTAAATAATTTTCTAATGAATCATCAATTTATGAGTAAAATGTATATATAATTAATTAATAATCCATCATAGCAAGAATATCTGTTAATCACAATGTAAGTAACAGTCAGACTAGGAGAGTTTTCTTTCAAAGCATTTTTTCACTAAATCTTGCAATGATACGGGGAAAAATAATCAGAGGTAGTCTTAATAGTAATTGAAGAAAGCGGCATGACTTTTCTAATGAATTTCAGCACTTTTCTTCAGTATTGAAGAAGTTCAACTGTCAGCCAGCTGAGTAGTTTAAAGAGAATGGTCGTACAGTGAGGGCGATCGCCTGCCACACGACCTTTCGGTTCACAGCCCAGGAAAAGATTTTTCCTACAGCCAAGCAGCACACCCCCGTGTTTCATTTGCAGCCCTCGCTGAAATCTTTTAAATCTCTTTCTGAGCTTTCAGTAGCATGAGAAGAGCTGGTGAACCGGTTGGGCTTAGCCTTTCAGGGATCTCACTGGGTGGAATTAGCAGAGTAAAAGCATAACTCGAAACTGTGGTTTCGTGAATAGAAAAAGGCGTGAATAAGCAGGAAATCCTGAGTTCTGCACTTCAGCCAAATTATGTCCAGGGGCTTGAAAGTATTCTCGCTATCAACGTGAAAAAGCAGTAAAGGGATTGCAAAGGCCAAACACTTGTGTGCTTCCTGCATGTCGACATAGTGTGCCGTCAGCAGCCTTACCTGTCCCACTCAGTTGGGCTGGGAATGTAGAAAATCGGGTTCCTAACCTGAGCTAGCTCTTCGACAGCCCTCTGACATTCATCCTGTTCCCAAATCTGAGTTGTCAGGTGGCTCGCTGCTTTGCTCCACCTCCCCAGTCTGTTCTCACAGAGGAGGAACGCCTCCTTCTGCTTTCAGCCGAGGAGCCGATTCACTCCTTTAACAAGGCTGATTCGCCGACTCACCACAGACAAGACCGCCTGTTGAGGACCACCACGTGAGCGGCTGGAGGTCAGGATGTCTCTATATTTGTAGTTCATTTAAGTGAAAAAGTGCATGTTCCAGATTCCATCTTCCTACTTAAACTGACAGCTTGAGGAGAAAATATAAAAGTGAGACACATTGAATGTTATTTACAAAATTTTATTGAAGTCTCTGTGCTAATGGGGAAGATCATGAACATGTTCAAATTTTTCAATTATTGAGTGAACACACTGAGAAAAGTAACTGTGGAAATAATTATTTTGATTGATCATGTAGTATCCTACAGTGTAAATGATACCTTACATGACAGTAACCCTAACCCTGAAAATGTGAAAACTCAGTTTTATATAGTGTATTATTTTATCGTATCTCTTGGTAAACACGATAAATTGTCATATGTTTCAGTGCCCGGGTTCAGTTGTGCTGTCACCCTGTCAGCATATTACATATTTAATACCACACTGCTGAGCGACTGCCTTATAACAGTGCTGTCTAAATTTTTGTCAGAGTCTCTGGATAAACAGTATTTCATTGTGAAAATATCTTCAGATACACATTATGTGAACTCTGTTTATATGAGAACATGTAAAAAAGTAGCAGTACGGCACTGGAGAATGTTAAAGTAGTGGGAGCACAAAAGATATAGACATGTCATAGTCTGATGATTGTCCTATGCTTATGTGTTTATTTCGCCACTGGTTTTTGCTTTTTACATATACGTGAGATGTTAAATATTATTTGCTGATGAACAGAGAGGCCCGTTTGATATTTTGCTTTGTCAGCTGAAGTGTTTTTTTTTTTTTTTTTTCTCCCATTATAAATAAAACTCTAGTAAACTGTAACACGCCAGGGATGTTGCAACTTTTCAAGTATTGAGCTGGACCAAAGATGTTGAGTATTTAACAGTGAGGCTTATAGAGGAAGCTTGCTTAAACAGTGGGAGGACAACCCCCCTTTTTTTCACCCCTACACACACACTTGGTTGTCACATATTAGCAAGAAGAAAAATGTTCAACATTTTCTCAGAAGTGTTTCAGCTGGAAATACTTAACATCATAAATTACTCTTAATGCAACTCGCTTATATTCGTTCCATGGAAACAACATTACTGGGCTCAATTGTTCAGTTACCGTAAATTACACAGTATGGCTCTTTTAACTGTATTTCATGTTTGTTTAGTTTGCTTTGTTCATTCATGTAGAGTTACACTAAGTCTCTAAAAATAGAAAAGCAGAAGAAAGAGACAAAGTGATGACTGAAGTGTCCACTTTGTACAATATTGCCCGCATGTTCTCTGTCCTGGGGAGTCTTTGTCTTGCGGAATCTTTTCTGAACTGCGTAGTGATCCAAGGCTCCTGTTGACTGCTGGAGAGAAACTTAGAACAAAAATAATTACATATCAATAAGGTTTGATACCCAAGATACACTCAATATGCACCATATATGTGATTAAACTCAAATAAGTGATTATGAGTCACTCTAATATTTCATATATCAATAAGGCACAGTTTAACTGCTTTTTTATTTGCATATGGGTGCCAGGTAGCATAGCAGTTACACCGAAAAAGACCAAAGTTTGAACATACCCTGGAGCAAGGTACTTATTCTGAATTGCTCCGGTAAAAAATTGCCAAGCTCTACCAAGGGGTAAATCAATACAAGTACCTTAATACTGTAAGATGTCTTGGAGAAAAGCATAAGCTAAATAACGAGATGTAAAACTCTCAGAGTGAAATTATGTACCATGAAATATCATGCCATGATTGGATAGTGTGTTAAAGGCATGCTGGGTAAAGTTTTGGGAAAATATTCAGTTCATCTACTGCATAATGAAAAAGTGACCTTTCACAAAAAAGAAATGTGTGAATAATTCTCTTTGTTGCCTGGCAACCTGAAGCAGAGCGGGAGACACGCCCACAATAGAGGGGAAGTTTAATCACAGGATGTTGTGAAACCGTGGTACAGCTCTGTTTTCCAGCAGCTACTCTATTTTTGAGGAGTACTATACCTGCTTTCCTCTCATTCTGACCGGGGGAAGAAAGCAGTTCCACATTTCACATCTGGGTCTAATGCTGTGTAAATGTACACTCAGTACTGCTTTCTGGAGTACACAGCCTGTGCACAATCAGCCACTGTGAAGAACACTGTAAACTTACCTCCATCGCTACTGAGAGACATTAATACGATAAATGTGCTTTTAGGCAAACAGAGTCATTCTGTCAAGCTGACAGGCTTTTGGGGCATTTTTTTTCAGCTGCCACTTTTATTTCAGATTGCATCTATGTGTATGATCCACTTGAGATTTGAAAATCTTATTTTTCTTTATTTGACAAATTACCTAGATGACTTGAAGTGAACCTGTGCTCTTGAAAAAACATGAGTTTTGCTCGGCCGCATCAGTGGAACAGGTTCCAGGATGTGACATGTGACCGTTGTTCCCTTTTTCAATGCGGGTGATGTTTCCTCTCACGTGTGGTTAATGTTTAACTGACTGGTGTCTGCACGCTTACAAAAGGCTGAAAGCTCCAGACAAGCTCTGCATTCCGCCATGAATTCATCTCATTCAAGAATCTTATGCTTCATTGCCAGACAAGAGCAGAACTGGTTTTGTATCATTTTTGTGGAAAGTTTGTGCTTCAGCTCATTTCTCCGAAATACAGATGACCTGCAACAGGTACACCGAGGCATTTGGTGAGTTATTAAGATTAGGGTAATTACAATGCAGTCGTTTCACCAATGTCTGTCTTGCAGTCTTCTGTAGATTTTTTATTAAAACACCTCTTTTCTTATCTGACACATTTCATCAGAGAAACTTACAGTGTTAAGGTACCTAAAATTATCCACCCATTTCCATAGGGCAAATTTACAGGAGCTATTTAGGGTGTGATAGTTGGAGGTGGGATTTGAACCAACAACTTTTGGGTCTAGAAATAAGAATGCTAACCACTACACTGCTGGCTTTGACTGCCGTGCTTCCAGCTATCCAGTTTTTGTTCCACACATCACCATAAATTAAGAAACTTAAAAGGCATAAATATTAAATTCAGCTTCAGTCCCAACTTCCAAACAGTCCATAAAGTTAAATGATGGTATCCTTGTGCCTGCTGTGATGCAGTGGGTTTGGCCAGGGCCTGCTTTCTAGTGGGTGTCGGGTCTGAGTCCCGCTTGGGGTTCCTTGTAATGGACTGATGTCCTGTCCTGCTGGGTTAGGCTCCGGTTTGCTGTTATCCTACTTGGGGTGAGTGGTTTCAGTCAATGTGTGAGATCCCTCTCCCTTGAAACAAAATAATATCTCTTCTAAAATACAACAAGTTTTGAGATACAGACACTTCATAATTTCTATGAGGTTATGGCAAGTGTATGGAACTAAATCATATTTAACGATAAAAACATTCCTGTCTTGGAAATGTTTAAATCTGTAAAAGTGATTAATAAAATGATCTCTCTCAATGCTCTTGTTAAAGGTGGCTGCAGTGCTGGGAACCCTGTCATGTGTGACGTGCTCAACGTGCATACAAGTAATTCTGTAGACAGCAGCTAAACACTCAATCAGGGGCATCAGTTCCGGGTCACTAAATTAGATGATGTAGATTTCCTATCATTATTCTTCCGTGATTCATTTAAGAAACAACATAGCTGTGAACAGGAAACAAAAAAAAATAATTGGGTTTTAGCAAATATTTGCTAACTACACAACCAATTGAACGAGTAAGCTATTCTAAAGACATAATTATCAATAACTGAACTTTTGTCACTGCACCCTTTTGTTGTGGTAAGACTGTTAAAGAGTAAATCAAGTTTCCATTGAGTTCATTTCGAAGAAATGTAACCTTCTTTAATGTCAACAATGACAAGTACCCCTATCAAATCTGATGGTTCAGTACAGAGGAGCTGAAACTGCATATAGTGTTAGCTCTAAAAGACCCTTCTGAGGGCAGCTGTTTTAGAAGATGCAATATCTAAGATGTCTTTATCCACCCATAATGGTGTTTTGATTGTAAATGTAATCAAAGGCTCCTTTAACATAATTAAAGGTGTGGGTGGGACTTCCCCTCCACCATTTATAAAAACAGATCATCACCATTGGTGGGCTGTTACGGGTCAAAATAGCTGCCCATTTACATTTTAAATTGCAAACCCAAGAAGTTTTCTTCTTTTGTAAGAATCCGGCCAAATAAGGTGTGAATATTTTGTAATCCGTAAGTCGATACTGTATGCGTAAAACCAATATTTGAGATAGTTTTGTTTTTACAGTTGCAGTCATGGATAACTATTATCCCTTAAGTCTGTTGGAGAACCAAGAAAAGATTTTTATCACAATTTTCAGATGTTCATAAGGAGCACATTTCAATAACAAAAATGTGACACCTGAATACAACTGAACTCATTTATGTGCTGTGTTCAAAATGTGCTTTTTGTTGCTTTCCTCTTTCAGTCAGTTTAAAGCATCAGTGTTTGCACTGATGACAAACAAAAGGATCCCACAACGGAGATAAACCAGCTGGACAAGGAACTGCTAAAACAAATAGAACAAACAGAAAGAAGTTATATCAGAGGGCGAGATGAAGAAGGCCACATTGTTTTTGCTAAACACTGTATCGCCATATGGTAGCGACTGGGAGATCCTTTGCTGACAAAGACCATGGGATACCAAAATCCAGGTTTGTCGAGTCTCTGTTGCTTGCACCCACATGTGAAAGGTACGATAGGTACAATAAAGCAAAGGACTCATCTGTGCACTGTGGGTGTTTGAGCACCTCATCTCGAGGAGCGTCCTTTGGCCATGCCAAGCAGGTTGACCGAGCTACTCCTGGTCAATGCCCTGCCCTGTGGGTTGGAGATCTGCATGGCCACAGGGACCACCTACATCCCTCCCCTGCTGCTGGAGGCTGGGCTGGAGGAGCAGTTCATGACTATGGTGCTGGGTAAGTGGAATGCAGTTAACCCCCCCCCCCACACACACACACACACACACACACACACACACACACACACACACGCACACATACACGAATGACTGGGGTTAGGGTTAGGGTTAGGGTTAGGTATGTAAAACAGACTCTTTACCGCACTGGTTAGGAGGCAGGCCCTAGACATGCAAGGAAAACTCAACTTCCGCATCCAGTCTCCACATATACTCCATTTATTTAGCTGTGATGACGTTTGTTAGATACGAATGAGGTCAGATAGTTTGCTGCATAGCTGATGCATGTATGCAAAGTTACTTATACTGTTGCAATAACAGGTACAGTAGGGTACACAATCAAGAGTTCAACAGGAGTAGCAGGCCTTGAGCCAGTATCCTTTATATTTTAAACCCATGTCCTTCCTTTTGACTCATAGAGTAGAACAGCACAGTCATGTTTGCACTTTCCTTCACTGGAGGAGGAGATTATGTCTGTTGGGACTAAAAACATCTTAGATGATACACACACACACTGGCTGAAGCCACTTGTCCTAAGCAGGGTCACAGCAAGCCAGAGCCGAACCCGGCAATACAGGGCATAAGGCTGGAGGAGGATGGGACACACTGAGGACGGGACGCCAGTCCATCACAAGGCACCCCAAGCAGGACTCGAACCCCAGACCCCCCAGAGAGCAGGACCCAGCTAAACCAGCTGCACCACCACAACCCCTGTCATCTTAGATCAAAACATCTTAAATTGCTGACATCTGCATATTTTTGGTTGATCCCCACGGATTCACCAGCTGTTTTGATGTGTGAACTGTGTCACCACATAAATGTAATGTCCTCTGGCTTTACAGCTACAGCCAGCACAGTAAATGCAGGCACATGTTGAGGCTGTGTGGAAAAACTGCTTATTATCACTGTTTCAAACACCAGGGAGACAATGGCAGATGATGTAGTGTTACAGGTGTTTTTTTTCTCCTTCGCTAGGTGTGGGCCCTGTGCTGGGGCTGATATTCGTGCCCCTGATTGGCTCGGCCAGCGACAGGTGGAGTGGACCATTTGGCCGCCGCCGGCCCTTCATCTGGCCTCTGTGCTTGGGCGTGTTGCTGAGTCTGCTGCTCATCCCACGGACCTCGCACCTGGCTGGTCTGGTGGCAAAGCACCCCCGATGGCTGGAGGTGCTCCTTTTGGTGCTCTGCATCTGCCTTCTGGAGTTCTGTGGCCAGGCCTGCTTCACGCCGCTGGAGGCCTTGGTGTCCGACCTTTTCCCTGGGGAGGAGGACAACCGTCGGGCCTTCTCCATCTACTCGCTGATGATCAGCATAGGGGGTTGCGTAGGCTACCTGCTGCCTGTGGTGGACTGGCATGCCGAAACCTTGACGTCCGTGCTGGGTGGTCAGGAGACCTTCATCTACACCCTGCTCACTGTCATCTTCCTACTCTGCCTGCTGAGCACTGTCTTCATCTCTGAAAGGCATGGAGTAGTGGGGCCCACCCCCAAGCAAGACCTGACCCCTGACTTTGGTCCCACCTCCAAAGTTAGACAGTGCTGTCCCAGGTTCTTCCTGCCCGCCCCCCAGTACATGTTCTCATCCCTAAAAGGCTATTTGTCGCTTCTACCTCGGCTGCACCAGCTGTGCCTGCGCACGCCCCTGGTCATCCGTCGCCTCTTTGTGGCTGAACTATGCAGCTGGATGGCCCTCATGACCTTCATGCTCTTCTACACGGATTTCGTCGGAGAGGGCCTGTACCATGGGGTGCCCACCGCTCAGCCTGGCACTCAGGAGAGGCTGCGGTACGATGATGGTACGACCAAGTCTCTGTAATTGCCGATTCTCATACTGTAAAATATGCAAAGCACTGATAGCGCATCACATGATTACCATGTTTGTTGTTTTTTCAGTCTGGTGGTACAAGAGACTTGTAAAAGCTTGTGAGGCTGGAGGTAGAGCTCAGTGCTACATTTGATTTGAGGTCACAAGAACCCAGCTTCAAATTCTGGTGCTCACTAAGAAAATGTGTTTGGATCTAATGTGTGTAATAATCCATCTTTAAAAATGGTTCTTCAGCAGAGCCCTTCTGGCATTAGAACCTGATACCCCACCCGGAGAGAAATTCAGTTACTGTACTGAGGGCGGGGGTGCGGGGTCGCGAGGGTGCGGTGGGTTGGACTGGGTCCTGCTCTCCAGTGGGTCTGGGGTTTGAGTCCTGCTTGGGGTGCCTTGCGATGGACTGGCATTCCGTCCTGGGTGTGTCCCCTCCCCCTCCGGCCTTACGCCCTGTGTTGCCGGGTAGGCTCCGGTTCCCCGCGACCCCGTATGGGACAAGCGGTTCAGAAAATGTGTGTGTGTGTGTGTACTGATGGCAAATCACTCGATGTCATGGTGGTAACGATGACTACAATGTAATAAGCATCGCTCACAATGATGTAAAAAAATAACTGCGGAAACAATTCTGAGTCAGTGAACGCAGCAGGCCTGTGTAAATGTCTCTCTCTGATCTTTGGTTCCAGGGGTGCGAATGGGCAGTCTGGGTCTCTTCTTGCAGTGTGTCGCATCGGTTATCTTCTCCCTGCTGATGGACAGACTGGTGGCCAGGATGGGCACGAGGGCTGTGTACCTTAGCAGTATAGTCGTGCTGACATCATCTACTCTGGTCATGAGTGTCTCCAGCAACATCTTCCTGGTCACCTTCATGGCTATGATCACCGGATATACTTTCTGCACTTTGCAAGTCCTCCCTTACACTCTCACCTGCCTCTACCACACGGAAAAGTCGGTAAGTTCTGTTACAACAGATGAGACCCTTTCAAGTGTGGTGGCTGAGTTCCAGTTTAAAAATGATATCATACACTGCATGATCATACCTCTGATGCACTGTAACCATTTGAGTTCTATATGTGGGGACATGTTTGCAGTTTCTCTCTGTACTGTCACTGCGTATGTGTCGCTGTGACCCTGTGATGTTTCTAAAACGAATTTATCAATGAATAAATATAAATTAATAGATATAAATTTGTTTGCATTGTGGGGGTGCAGTGGTGTAGCGGGCTTGGCTGGGTCCTGCTTGTCAGTGGGTCTGGGGTTCAAGTCCTGCTTGGGGTGCCTTGTCATGGCCTAGTGTCCTGTCCTGGGTGTGTCCACTCCCCCTCCAGCCTTGCACCCTGCATTGCTGGGTTAGGCTCCAGCTTGCTGCAACCCTGTTCAGGACAAGTGGCTTCAGCTACTTTGTGTGTGTCATTTGTATTGTCAATATAGGGATGATGATGCAAAGAACACACATTCCAGTTGCTTACTAGGGCTCTCTATTCGTATTACTCGTAACACGTGAAACATATTTGCTGGTGAAATTGACTGCTGCTTATAGGAAAGCACTTCCAAGCCCCATCTCACGCTTTTCTGTACTTCATAGCTTTCTAGGACAGGTGCCTATTTCTTTGTATTAATGCTATTAAAATTGATTTTTGCATATTGCTTTTAGAACAGGGCACAGACTTATATTTATTCTTCTAGTTGATGCTTTTCTCCCAAGTAGCTTTCAGTGTTACAATATTTACAATTGTCTAGACATCCTTACAGGTCCTATTCTCTGGTGGGTCTGGGGTTCGAGTCCTGCTTGGGTGCCTTGCGACGGACCGATATCTTGTACTGGGTGTCCCGTGCCCCCCCTGCCTTGCGCCCTATGTTGCCGGTTTAGGCTCCGGTTTGCCACAACCCCACTTGGGACAAGCGGTTTCAGACAGTGTGTGTAGCCATCCTTACAACTGGGTATTTTTACTGGAACAATTTAACATAAGTACATTCTTTAAGGGTACTGCAGCCAGAGAGGGGAATCAAACCTGCAAGCTTTGGGTCCAATGGCAGCAACTCTAAACACTAGGCTACCAGCTGTCACATGACAATACTTTTGATTCTAACTGTATGATTGCTGATAAAAGCACAAACTTCTGAGTAATACATAAATATGTCTGCATTTAAAAAAATATCAGAAATGTGGAATATTTCCAGCTTTGTTAGTGGTTTTCAAAAGGTGGTTGTAGGCATTTTCGGTTTTTTATGACTTGTGGAGTTTACTAGACCAGTGTGGCTCGTGTTAAGGGCCGACAATGGAATGGGTTCATTAAAAACCATTCAGCTGTATAAATGGGTGGACCTTGGTATAATAAACAATGTCAGATACCTTGTATAAGAATTCACCAAGCAAATAACATACTGTTCAAAGCATCCAAAAACAGGTAAAAGATCATTGTCTTATATGGAGATGCTGGCTTTAAACCCAAAGGTGGCAAGTTTGAATCCCATATCTGGCTATAGTATCTGCGAGCAAGGTATTTACCCTAAATTCCTCCAGTAAAATCACCCAGCTGTGTAACCGTAAGTTGCCGTGGAGAAAAGTGTCAGCTGAACAAATAAATGCATTTTGAGGGCAAAATGCAACATTCACATGGGAATAATAGGGTTAGGGGTGAATATTGCTTGTAGAAAGGTGCCCAGTTAATTTTCTTTGCTTGAACCTGGTTGTGATGTAAATCGTGTACACATGCGGCTCACACAGCAAACAACTGTCTCTTTCCTAGGTGTTCTTTCCAAGCTCCAAGTCAAGAGACCCATCGGATGATGGCAAAACCATGGTTTTACAGATGAATCCTCCCCCCAGCCCTGATTATCAGCACTACAGCACAGGGCATCCTGGGGGTATGCCAGGCCTGGGCCTCGCTCAGCTGGACCATGTTGCAGCATCCCCTGGTGGCCTTTACGCTCCCTTTCCCCCAGAGGCCGGCCCTCTCCTCCCACTTCCCTCAGCACCTCGGGGCCTCTGTCTGGATATGGCCATCCTAGACAGCGCCTACCTGCTCTCCCAGGTGGTGCCCTCACTCTTCATGGGGTTTATTGTGCGACTCACCCGCAGTGTCACTGCCTATATGGCCTGCGCTTCTGGCTTTGGCCTGCTGGCCATGTATTTCTCCAGAAGGGTCGTGTTCGACCGGTCCGACCTGGAATGACAGCCTTATAAACTGTGATCCACCCATGTCACCCTTTTCCACTAAACCGGTCTGGAAGGTGAACATGTAAGCAATGCACTAGACATTCAGCTACTGCTGCAGATTTTTTTCCAGGCAGCTGTGCCCACACTTGGGCTTTAGGTGTAGCTGCATACCGCCTGAATACCTCCACGGGAGCCAGCTTACTGTCTCCCATGATTTCCTGAGTACCGCGCTCCTTTTGAACTGCAGCTCAACTTCCTGCCTTCTTTATCCCACTCATGACAGACATTTTAATATTCTCAGCAAGTTTTCAAATGCAAGTAATACGTTAAATTTAGAAACTACCTTTTTTTTTTACAAAGCACATTATTTTTTATGTGATTTACCAGTTTTTTTTTAAATTGAAGTCACTGTGAATCTGTACAGCTCTGTACATATACACAGGTATCCCCGCTGTGGGGACACGGTGGCGCAGCGGGGTAAAGCAGGAGCCTCACAGCTCCCGAGCTGCTTGGTGGGTGTGGGTTTTGTGTGTTTCTCCCTGCATTTGCACCCTCCGGACACACACGGAAGAACGTGCGGACAAACCCCCGCTGTTCCTCCCTCGTCCTGGAAAGCGCGCTATGCGTCGACTTGGTTGCACATCCATCCCTCCTCTGCTTCATGAAAATTATTCCATTTACAAAGCAGCTTATGCATATTTTTCAAATGCTGCATTTTTATTTTAATGCAGAAAAAAGCTCTGAATTCAAACACATGCTATGAAGAGAACTGTTTCTGCGCAGTGCTGCAACGCTTATCTGAACACTGCAGGATAGAGGGAAATGTCCTGAATGTCCTGTCTGTTCTTGAATAGTATCACTATATGGTTTCATGGCACTGTTACCTCAAAGTGTCCTACATTACGGCAATCTCAGGTACATCGGAATAAGCACTTTTGAGTACCAGAACTATTACCCAGCTCTGTATTGTAACATATATGGAAATGTTAGGATTAGGGTTAGGGTGAGGGTTCATTTTACCATTTTTTGTGTGCCATTTTGTCATCTTCATGCGTGGGTGTAAGAGCTTCTCAGGTTTTGAGGGCAAACTGTCGAAAACAGCACTCAGCGAGGTTATGAACGAATACTGGATGATAAATCAGGCTTTCTTGAGCACTTGAGGGACATATCCCCACCTGCCTGCTTCTGCATCTGCCTTGTCATTGTTTCACTCGCTATTAATTCACTTGCTATGAACAGAAAGTATTATATGTTCATGGAATGAAAGTAAGATGTGTAACAGATGTGTCAAACACATCAGATACCAGCAAGGGGGTTTAGTGCTTATAGGAGAAATATATATATATATATACATATATATATATATATCTTTGTCAATGTTAGATAGAAGAACTCTAAATAATGTTGAGTTTTATGAAGGGGTAGCAGTTTTGCCTGGTGTGAAACTGTTTTTGACCCGTAACCATTGATTATTTTCTCAGAAAACATAAGGTGTTTATGTAGAAACAAAAACCAGTGATGGAGTTTAAATATATATTTATGTTTTTAAAAGCTATACTTCATGTTCTACAATAATTCTCATTTTGTCTATCCACACATGTTTTGAGGACCTTATTAATTATTATTAATTAATTTTCGAGGTAGGCTGCTCTTTTTTATGCAACGGCCTTTATATGTTGATGTTTTTGTTTTTCTTCTTACAAAATACTTTATTGAAAAGAAACTGAGTTTTTTGCACTTGGGAAACTGCAATAGAAAAGGAATTGAAGGATATAGAATGGTTAATTGCAGGAAATTATTTTTTTTTCAGGGATTTAAGGAATCTGGAAGCTTTTTCACATTCTAATTTTTAATTTGTTTTGTTTAAAGTGTAACGTGTTTTACTACTTTGTCGTGTTTCAGTATATTTAAATATTTAGTTTTTATTGTATTATTTTGGTGGAGCGGTGGCACGGTGGGTTGGACCAGGTCCTGCTCTCTGGTGGGTCTGGGGTTTGAGTCCCGCTTGGGGTGCTTTGCAATGGACTAGTGTCCCGTCCTGGGTGTGTCCCCTCCCCCTCTGGCCTTACGCCCTGTGTTGCTGGGTTAGGCTCCGGTTCCCTGTGACCCCGTAGGGGACAAGCGACTCAGAAAATGTGTGTGTTTGTGTGTATATATATATTATTTTGGGTGAATAATTTCAGTATGGGGAAAGGGAAGAAACAATTTGCCAAGTCCGTTTGAATTCAGCAGAATGTACCAGGTTTTTCACTGTGTTTGCTCAATAACCATTATTCCTTCAAAAAGTGTAGTTCTCATGAGTGAAACATGGCAAAATTGCTTTGATATCACATAAATTTCATATACCTTGTCACCAGGAGGCGCTCATCAATTATTTTGTAACACAGGAGGAATATTTATATTCATCACCAGACAGACAATTATCTTGCTAGGTGTTATAGAACCACAAATATGAGTGAAATACTTTCTTAAGTTATAAATGTCAAATAAGATGCTATGACAAACACTTCATATAAGCACAGAAATCTGCAAAATTCTGAAACAAGAGCCATAAATAAAACACTATATACAAACTCCATTTCTGGAAAAGCTGGGATGTATTCTAAAATGCAATGAAAACAAGAATCTGTGATTTTTTAATTCTCTTGACCCTTTATTTAACTGACAAAAGTAAAAAGATTTTCAATGTTTTCATGGACCAGCTTAAATGTATTTTGCATATATAAACAGTTTTAGAGTTTGATGCTTGCAACACACTCAGAAAAAGTTGGGACAGCGGCATGTTTACCACCATGTTACATCACCTTTCCTTTTAAGGACACTTCTCAGTCATTTGGGAACTGAGGATACTAATTGTTGCGGTTTTGCAAGTGGAATTATTGCCCATTCTTGCTCGATACAAGACTTCAGCTGCTCAACAGTCCGTGGTCACTGTTGTCTGATTCCCCTCTTCATTATGCATGATAAATTTTCAATAGGAAATAGATCTGGACTGCTGGCAGGCTAGTCAAGCACATGCACTCAATGTCTACGAAGCCATGTTGTAGCACATGCAGAATGAGGCCTGGCCTTGGCTTGCTGAACCATAACCATGGACTTCCTGGGAAAAGACGTTGCCTTGATGGCAGTATATGTCTCTGTAAAATCCCAATATACACCTCCACGTCAATGGTACCTTCACACATATGCAAGTCACCCATGCCGTGGGCACTGATGCACCCCCCATACCATCACAGATGCTGGCTTTTGCACCTTTCGCTGATAACAGTCTGGATGGTCCTTTTCGTCTTTGGCACGGAGAACTCGACAACCATTTTTCCTGAAAACACACTGAAAAGTAGACTTGTCTGACCACAGCACACGTTTACACTGCCTTTTGGTTCATCTAAGATGAACTCAGGCTCAAAGAACTCGGCAGTGTTTCTGCATAGAATTGATGTATCGCTTCCTCCTTGTGTAATAGAGTTTCAGGTTGTATTTCTGGATGCAGCGGCGAACTGTGTTAAATGACAACGGTTTTCCGAAGTACTCTCGAGCCCATGTGGCTATATTTATCACAGTAGCATGACGGTTTCTCACGGAATGCCATCTGATGGGTCGAAGGTCACACACATTCATTAGTGGTTTCCACCCTTGCCCTTTACGTGCTGAGATTTCTCCGGATTCCCTGAATCTTTTCAAAATATTATGTACCCTAGATAGTGAAAGACCTAAATTCTTTGCACTCTTGCGTTGAGAAATTTTCTTTTTGGACTGATTGACAATTCCCTCACAAAGTTTGGCACAAAGTGGAGAGTCACAATCCATCCTTGTTTCCAAAGACTGCCTTTGGTGGATGCTCCTTTTATACCCTATTAGACCTTTTATACTTACAAAATCCAATAAAGCTGGTCAGCCAAAACATTAAAAGTAATTTCTTCATACCTTTGTCAGGGAAATAAAGGTTCAAGAAAATTTACAAATTACAGATTTTTGTTTTTATTGCATTTTAGAAAATATTCCAACTTTTCCAGAAATGGGGTTTGTATATTTGTACCAACCATAGAGCAGGTTAGAGTGATTCTAAATAACAGATCATTGTGATGTTAAGAGGATCTGTACATCTTACCAAGCCAAGGCCATCCAAAGTGGGTTATGAACAGAAGCCAGAGTTGATTTGTCAGGCTATCTGCAGTACCCCAGTATCTGCGGAGAGAAGATAGGCTCTGCTTCTCCCTGACATGCATGGACGTGGCTCTCTTTTCTGCACCTTCCAAGACATCCAGCGGTTACAGGTCAGCCAGATGCTGAGCTGCACCTCTCTCAAGAATGGCAGGAATGTGGCGCTGGCTGCCAGCCTTGGTTTGAGTTCTCTGGGAGACAAAGGAGATTCTTATCTGTGTCTTGCTTTAGAAAGCAGAGAAAGACTGACATGCCCATTAAACTATACATTATAATCCGTAAAAAATGATAATTATTAAAGCTTTGTCTTTGTGTTGAATTTGTTCAAAATTGTCTAATTTGGAAAATCTCAATTTCAAATGCACAGCAGGGATACATTAGGAACATATCAGTAACCAGTACAGATTCATTACTGAAGTGAACTGCTGCATTGCAAAAGCAATTTACAAAGAAGCATCATTTGACACAACGTCTGTTACATTTATTTATCAGACACTTTTCTCCAAAGCAACTTCTAACTGATATTATGTAGTGCTATCATCCCATACACACCTTATTCACCAAGGTGACACACTGCTAGATAGACTACTTACAATGGGTCACTCATTCATACATCAGTGAAACACACTCTCTCTGTCACTCACACACTATGGGTGAACCTGAACAGCATGTCTTTGGACTGTGGGAGGAAACCAGAGCACCCAGAGGAAACCCACACAGACACGGCGAGAACACGCAAACTCCACACGGACTGAGCGAGGATCAAATCCACATCCTCTTGCACCACCCAGGCATTCTAAGACAGCAGCATTACTCACTGTGCCACTATTAGTAATGAAAGGAAAATCCAAACCCAAACTTCATAGTTTCTTAAAGTATTCAGCTGCTAAACATGTCCAAACATACAGTATATGTCCACTGAATTAAACAACTTCTGAAATTTAACATTACAGTTCCACTTGTTTACAGTTACACTACCTAAATTTCATCAAGTGACTCCACAATAAAAATTTATAAAGGGAAATTCATGCAAGAGTTTCAGGAAATAATAATTCTTTTACACTCATCTGTAAAAAACTAAGGAATACAGCATACATCAAATAAGTCAGTGAAAGCAACTGTTCTGTCTGATCTAGTTCTCAGCACATAATGCCCATATTGATTACATATGCAAAACAGTTTTAAAAAGGAAATTAATATTTTGAATGTGCCAAAATGAAACTGAATAATGGATGAAATGGACACTTTGGGGAACCACATGAGGATATATTTTTTTCACGTGGACTGAGTGTCTGAAAGCATAAACATATAATAATCTTATGCTGTTGTCTAAGAAACCAGAACAATTTACCATGAATGCACCTGTGGGTCTAATAATTGTGACCTGCAACATCTTCTATGACATCATTCAGGAATGAATTCGACATGTTTAGCAGCTGAATTCAGGAATGATGTCATAGAAGATGTTGCAGGTCACAATTATAATTATACACATCACACACACACATTTTCAGAACCGCTTGTCCCATACAGGGTCACGGGGAACCGGAGCCTACCCGGCAACACAGGGCGTAAGGCCAGAGGGGGAGGGGACACACCCAGGACGGGACGCCAGTCCGTCGCAAGGCACCCCAAGCGGGACTCGAACCCCAGACCCACCGGAGAGCAGGACTGTGGTCCAACCCACTGCGCCACCGCCCCCCTTAAATATTGTTCCGTGTGCGAGGACCGCATCAACCACGAAGGGACTCGAACCCTCAATCTTCTGATCCGAAGTCAGACGCCTTATCCATTAGGCGACGTGGTCCAGCATTATAATTATAAATAAGTTATTTTATAACGCAATGAAGGTATTAGTTTCAAACGCAGTTAGATGAAAAGTTATGCTCATAAACTGAAGTTCAGATTTAGTGCCTCCTCAAGCATTCGAAGGCAAACGCTTTTCAGACGAGTGTGTGCAGCACGCGCGTGGAAAGAGCGCGGAACAGGTGACGTCTTCCCACTCCGTAATTACGTCGCTGTAGACATCGACCAATACGAGTGCACGTTTAGGACCGAGCCTCCCCCTTTCTAGCCAATCATAGCTCCCGAAGTGGATCCTGGCCCCTTGTTTCGGAGGGCAGCAGTCATGTGACGGGCTTGGTGCGCTGTGATGGAATGCCAAGATGGAACTATAACAAGGACAATATTTTCTTTTTTATTACCCAAAACAGCCTCTTCTTCATATCGATCCAGTTTTGAGCACCCGATTAGTATGAAGAACCTCGACGGATCTAAATTTTAGAAGCTTAGAACTCAGAAGACAGGCGATATTTTAAGGTATGTAAATTACCTCTTCCTCAAATAAATTAGTTCACTTTTTTACTTTGCCTGATCATGTGCTTGTTACAGAAACGAAGACTCATAACCTCTCGATTCTGACTTTTGTAAAAGAATAATGTAGCTACTAGTACACACGAAGAGCCGTCCTGAACTGAAGCCCGTAGAAATATATTATTATTATTATTATTATTATTATTATTAATGCTTCCGTAACGATACGCCCTCAAATATATTGAGTTCACGTTCCTGTGTATATTTTGGCTCTCTTTTAGTTGTATAGGCTACCACGTTGATGAAGTGTTTTATACATACAGCCGTGGCGTGTGTGCTACAGTTTTTACTGTGTCTGGTGCAGAAAACCTTCAAAAGATTCGTAAAGATAGTTGATATTTCGAATCTGGAGTTTAAGCTTTATTTAACTGGTAGAATAGGTGCCAGGCCTGAAGTGGGACTATGTTGAGTCTTCGATCACTTTAATTTGCTTTTAACCAAATTATTTCAGAGTAAAATTGTACATTTTGTCGACTAGCAGGAGTTATTGAAGGACAAAATTCAAAACCAATAAAATTGTTCCAGATTTGTCCGGAATCGGAAACTTGACCAATGACGCGAGAGAGGGGGCGGGGCCACGTCCACCCATGGCCCGCTGTCACGTTGCAGTGATGTCTGTGTTTCCACGTGGACCGCGAGTAGTGACGGGTCGCGCTGAAAACTCGCGGTTTTGCCCTCATTGCAGAAGTTTCACCGGCATAAATTTCCAATTTTCCGATAAGATTTATTATTTCAGTTACTTTTATATGGTCTTTTTATAAATTTGATTTTACATCCATTGTCATAATGAATATGTGCCCTTTGGATGCACTAAAATGTGTATTCTGGCTTTTAGTGTTTGCAGATATATTCTCCATTGAATAAATAATGTGTCTGCCCTTCAGTTTCTTTTTGTGGTTTCTAGATTTGTTTGTGCTGAGTTGTGCTTTATCTTCATACAGGTGAACGGTGTATATCATTCCCTATTTGACAGCATTTCGGATTCACCTGCCTTGAGATAGTGGATTCCTCCAACTGGATGTAAACAAATGGTCTCAGTAAATGAGAAAGAAGTGCTAACTGTTGGTAATGACTCATTAAGGGCTTCGGAAGGGGCGTCTCAGGCCAACACCTACAAGAGGGTTGCTCGGATTCTTGGGGACGGTGACCTTGTGACAGCAGGTGCAAGAAGCGAGATCAGCAAGGGCTCCAGGTCGACTTCCAGCTCTAGTCCAGTATCACATGATGTGGAGGAGCAGAAAAGGTCGCTACACCTCCGTGTCACCTCTGCGGTGGTTGCAGAGGATAGGTCCGGTGAAGACCCGACACCCTCCCTACCAGACTTTGTGTCCAGGCTCCCCAGTAACTTCTCTCCAACCCTGGAAGAGATAGAGGAGTTTCTGAAGGAGAAGATGGAGCTGGCCAAGGATGGCCTCTTAGATGCAAACAATCAGGAAGAGATCTGCCCCCCTGAGGAATTGCCCTCCCCCAGCAGTCTGGATTCTGCCCCAGCTGTACCTCCTTTGAATGCCATGGGCACGAGCACAAGCACTACCTCACCTCCAGTACTCATGGGGACCCCCTTTGTTCTTCAGCTTCATACCCTGCAACTTGCCCACCAACCTTTCCAGCATACCCCTGACAGTGGGGCCCTCAGGGTGGCCCACCTGGTTCTTGGTGTCCATGGCAGCCCGAATATCACCCTGCTGCCACAGGTTTCACCCACAGCACTTGTGCCTGTGGTGAGTGAGGCAAGCGGCCAGGACCAAAAGTACGTAAAGATTGCCCCCCTTCCCATCTCCATCAGGACAGTGGGGGTTACGACAGGTGGCCTTGTCAAAGCCATCCCCCCACAGGCAGCCAAAGGTGCTCCAGAGATGCTGCGTGTGCACAAGTGCTCACACCCAGGCTGTGAGAAGATGTACACCAAGAGCAGCCACCTGAAGGCACATTTCCGCAGGCATACTGGAGAGAAGCCTTACACGTGTAGCTGGCCGGACTGTGGCTGGAAGTGAGTAGTTCGTACATGAATCTTAGTCAGTAAAAGTGAATGGTTTGTATATTTAGCTCGGTCAGTGGAAAGAAAGCAGTAAATGAACCTGAATCAGCCATAAATCTGTTACTGGAAGTGTGAGGTTGGTACACAAGCAGCAGTGTCCTTAAAGGAGGCATTATAGCAGCATTATGAAAGATATGCACCTCAGGAATCAAATTCTTGCAAATTTGGGGCTCTATGGCCATAAAAAATAAATGGTAACTATTTAATTGGAGTCCTTAGCCAAAAAATTAAGAATACATGAAGGTTCCTACAGCTTGGTTATCTAAGCTGTTAAAGTAAAATGGTAAATAAATACACACACACACTTTCTGAACCGCTTGTCCTATACGGGGTCGCGGGGAACCGGAGCCTACCCGGCAACACAGGGCGTAAGGCCAGAGGGGGACACACCCAGGACAGGACGCCAGTCCATCACAAGGCACCCCGAGTAGGTCCCGGTCCAACCCACTGCACCACCGCGCCCCCTGCTGTAAACACACACACACACACACACACACACACACACACACACACACACACTTTCAGAACCGCTTGTCCCATACGGGGTCGCGGGGAACCGGAGCCTACCCGGCAACACAGGGCGTAAGGCCAGAGGGGGACACACCCAGGACGGGACGCCAGTCCATCACAAGGCACCCCAAGCAGGACTCGAACCCCAGACCCACCAGAAAGCAGGACTGTGGTCCAACCCACTGCGCCACCGCACCCCCTAAATAAATATCACATCAGTTTTTTTTTAGACACATACTGTAGGTTCATTTGAACTGCAGAGTTCTGATCCGAACCAAATTTACAGAAAATGTTTATATTTTTATTCACAGGCAGGTGTTACTGCATTGATGTCATGCAACATATGGAGAAACTTTTGGGTTCGAAAGCAGTCTAATAAATTTCAAAGTAGTACAATGGAAATGGAACAGAAGAGAGAAAATGGTTCAGTTGGCAAAGCACCGAAGTACATAGCTAACCTGCAAGAGCCTCTGATATTAACTTTTTCTTATTATAATGCAGAAAAACATGACAGGAATACCAGGAAATGCTTTTTAAGTCAAAAAATTCACTGAATACAGCATCCTTCAGAGGCCATTATTGTTACACAGTTTGTTCTCCCTTCATTACAGTTTTACTGTAATGGTTTGTGTAATGAGATAGTTGCAGTCCATTGTGTTCCCTGTAGTACAGTCTACACGCCAGTGCCATGTCTCAAACCGTTGCACTGACAGTGGTGTCGATCATGCACCGGAATCGCTACTCCCCTAAGGAGGAGCAAATCACACGTCTTCCTTAAAATCCCAGGATCACTTCTCAATTTCCTTCTCTCTGCATACATAATCTTGGGGAGCCAAGGGTAGAAGAACTGGAATTCTAACTAAAGTGTTGCCACATTGCAGTGGGTTGGACCGGGTCCTGCTCTCCAGTGGGTCTGGGGTTCGAGTCCTGCTTGGGGTGCCTTGCGACGGACTGGCGTCCCGTCCTGGGTGTGTCCCCTCCCCCTCCGGCCTTATGCCCTGTGTTGCCGGGTAGGCTCCGGTTCCCCGCGACCCTGTATGGGACAAGCGGTTCCGATAATGTGTGTGTGTGTTGCCACATTGAAAGTAAGGGTGAAATTCTTTAGAATTCTGAGTAAAACATTAAAAAAAGGCTTAATTTGAGAAGAATTAAATAGGTAAATGCGTAAAGCTGATGTAAATGTGGACACCTGTGCTACATCTATATTTTAATGCAGAATGTCTTTTTTTGAGCGATAAGAGTTTTGTTCGCAGTAGTCCACAGTGTGGTAGGTGAAAGGCAGTAAGAAATACAAGGGAATAGGGAAAGCAAATCACAAGAAGAGGTAGTTGTGGAGCTCTTTTTGTCTCAAAAGCTGAAAAGCCTCTGCCCTCCTTCTCTTCGTCCCCTCGACAGGTTCTCTCGATCGGACGAGCTGTCCCGCCACCGTCGCTCCCACTCAGGCGTAAAGCCCTACAAGTGCCTGCTCTGTGACAAGAAGTTTGCCCGCAGCGATCACCTTTCCAAGCACACTAAGGTGCATCGCAGTCCAAGAGCTGGCCGCCTTATTCGAGCCACATGCTGACCCACCTCACCCCAACGAGTGGTGAAACGGTGGTGCTTGGAGAAACACCAGCACAGTTTTTCTCACAGCATTTCTCCCACTCTTAATTTACCCCATGGGTTGGCTTTCCTTGGCACCTTAACACAGTTGCTGTCAACCATTTCCTGTTGGAGCAGCCGGTGTAACAGTAACAGATCCCCTTTCTGTCCTCTCAGGTGATAGATGCAGAAAAGCTATTGTACACTTTGTTTTCAGTTGTTGATGTTGATGTGGTGGTGTCTGAAATGAAAGTAGCGCCGACTGCTTGAGTGGTACAAAGAATAATGGCCACAATAGTGCCTTCGCATTAGTTTAGAAGAAGTGACAGTATGAGAATGTTGTTCTTTCACATATTCCATTGTTTCCATACAATGCTGCAACAACAGTATTTAATGATTGTAAATTGGTAATGATTGAAAAGGTAAGGTATCATTTCTGTTGACATAAAGCTACCTAGATTATTTAACTGAGTATAAATTTGAGCAAGTAAAGCCTTACTGTCTCAGAAGTACTGTGTATAGGTCAAACCTGAGAATGTTTCATAAAGGGAAAATGCATATACATACATAATAACTTTCACACGATCACTGTTACTCTGCATTTTCAAGAAGAATATAATGAGCTTTCTGTACTGCTGGAATTTTGAAATTAACCTGTTGGCATGAGGTTTTTGTCAAAGCAATGTAGGGCATGTTTGTTAAAGTGCAGTGCTCCCTGGCTGAATTGTATTGCAGATGACAAAATGTTACAGAGAGTCTTGAGATCTGTGAAGGAATGGTGCAGACCACCATCATAAATAATCACACCTGTATTATTGTATAATATATTACAGTATATGGTATGCATGGTTAAAAGCCATAAGTAATCATCTTATATAGCAGTAGGATCACATGGAGGGTATTGTAGCGGTTGGGGCTGTTGTCTAGCAGTTTGAAGGTCTCAGGTTTGAATCGCCACCCTTGATCCTTTAGTACTAATGCACTCCTAAAACAATGACAACATACTTTTGGCTCAGTTTCGTCCTGTCCTGTTCTCCTCTCATCCAAAACTATGTTGGCCCAATTGAATTACACAAAACCAAATTTGTGATTAAAAAAATGTTGAGACGAATGCAGAGACCTCTATGTGCTGCCACTCTGGGGTGAGATTCAGCCAACAGCAGTGGTAAAATTGTGCCAGGTCAAATGATCAAGTAATTGTGAAGCCATTATTTTGAGAGCCGTTGTGATCCTGCATGTCAGCATGCTGGAAAAACAAACCATTTCTGTTTATCAGCCGGAATCGATGCAGCACATACAGAGAAGAGAAGGTATAGGTTACTCAAGTCACTTTGATGGTCCTTATTATCCTGAGGGCAATCTAGGAAACTATTGCTCTGGAAAAGATCTATGTGAAGATCCAAAATCATTTGGTCATAACCCTTGAAACAGCCCAGAGCATAGCTTTAAGAGCCGTCCTCTTTCAGGTGACACTCCATTGCAACATCCCAATTTTGTAAATATTTATTGGTGCCTTTTCAAAAACCAAGAGGTTCAGCCGCCCAGAAGAGCAGCGTGACTTTGTGTTAGTAAAATATAGGTTATGTGTTTTGAAATAACAGAAAAAACAGGAAAAAAACACTATTTTCCTGTGTGTATGGGACATTACAATAAAAACAATGCAACACTGAAAAGAAGTCTGTGGTTTTTCATGAGCGGACGAACAATGTTTAAATGCTTCATTTCAGATTAACATCCATCCATCCATTTTCTTGCCCACTTGTCCTTCTAGGGTCGCGGTGGCAACAGGGAGAGCTGAAAGGCCCAGCCGCCCCTGGCCCCTGCAAATTCCTCCCGCTCAGCCCGGGGGATCCCCAGCCATTCCCAGGCCAACTGGGAGATATAATCCCTCCAGTGGGTCCTGGGCCGACCTCGGGGCTTCATCCCAGTTGACCATGCCTCGTATACCTTGAAAGGGAGGGCGCGAAGGAGGCATCCTTATCAGATGCCCAAACCACTTCAACTGGCTCCTCTCAATGTGGAGGAGTAGCGACTCTACTCTGAGTTCCTCCCGGATGTCCAAACTCCTCACCCTGTCACAGAGAGTGAGTCCCAACATCCTGCGGAGAAACCTCATTTCAGTCGCTTGTATCCGCGATCTTATTCTTTCAGTCATTACCCAGAGTTCATGACCATAGTTGAGGATAGGGACGTAGACGACCGGTAAATAGAGAGCTTTGCCTTATGGCTCAGCTCTCCCTTCACCATTACAGTCTGGTACAGCGACCGCATTACTGCTGCCGCTGCTTCCAGTCTGCATTCGATCTCACGCTCCCTTCTCCCGTCATTTGTGAACAAGACCCCAAGATACTTTAACTCCTCCATCAGGGGCAAATTCTCTCCCCTTGTCTGGAGGGAGCATGCTGTTCTTTTCCGCAAGAGAACCATGGACTCAGACTTGGAGGTGCTGATCCTCATACCAACCGCTTCACACTTGACTGCAAACCATTCCAGTGCGTGTTGGAGGCAACCACGTAACAGTGCCAAAAGGACAACATCATCCACAAAAAGCAGAGACATCATCTTCTGACACCCACGTAGAATGCCCTCCTGACCTCGGCTGTGCATTGATATCCTGTCCATGACAACCACAAATAGGAGCAGGGACAAAGCACGATCTTGGCAGAGTCCAACACCCACATTGAACGGGCTTGACTTAATGGCAAGTATGTGGACACAGCGCTTGCTCTATGTGTACAGAGACCGAATGGCCCGCAGCAATGGTTCCAGCACCCTATACTCCCTAAGCAACTCCCACAGACTTTCTTGGGGAACACAGTCATAGGCCTTCTCCAAGTCCACAAAACACATGTAGACTGGATTAGGGAACTCCCATGCCCCCTCAATTATCTGTGAGAGGGTAAAAAGCTCGTCCACTGTTCCACAGCCAGGACAGAATCCGCACTGTTACTCTTCAATCCGAGGTTCAACTATCAACCGGAGCCTCCTTTCCAGCACCCTGGCATAGACTTTTCCAGGGAGGCTGAGAAGTGTGCATACACTGTCCAGTCCCCTTTCTTAAAGATAGGGACCACCACCCAAGTCTGCCAATCCAAAGGCACTGTCCCCGAGGTCCATGCAACATTGCAGAGGCACTTCAGCCATGACAGCAATACAACATCCAGGGCCTTAAGCAGTGCTCGGCGAATCTCATCCACCTCCGGTGCTTTGCCACTGTGGAGCTTTCCAAGTACCTCAGTGACTTCCATCAGGGAAATGGGCTCTGATACCTTGGAAGCCTCTAGGCTTGACTCCTGTAAAGGAGACATATCTCTTGGGTTTAAGAGTTCCTCAAAATGCTCCTTCCACCTCCTGAAAATGTCCTCATTTGAGGTTAGAGTTTCTCCACCCTTACTGAACACAGCTTGAGTGAAGCCCCTTTGATCCTTCCTGAGCCGTCGGATAGTTCCCCAGAACCTCTTTGAGGCCGACCGATAGTCATTTTCCGTAGCCTCTCTAAACTCCTCCCATGCTCTTGATTTTGCTTCTGCAACCGCAGCCGCTGCCACCTTTTTTGCTTGCCAGTATCTATCTGCTGAGTTAGGAGTCCCCAGAGCCAACCAGGCCCTAAAGGCCTCCTTCTTCAGCTTGACAACTTCCCTCACCACCGGTGTTCACCAGCGGGTTCTTGGGTTGCTGCTGTGACTAGAACCAACAAGCTTTTGGCCACAGCTCTGCCTGGCTGCTTCCACAATGGAGGTTTTGAACAGGGTCCATTCAGTCTCCATATCTCCTGCCTCCTCCAGTACATGGGAGAAGCTCACCCGGCGGTGTGAGTTAAAATCATTCCAGACAGGGTCGTCTGACAGTCGTTCCCAGCACACCCTCACTATACGCTTGGGTCTACGGGGTCTGTCCATCAGTTTTTCCCACCATCTGATCCAACTCACCACCAAATGGTGATCGGTTGACAATTCAGCACCTCTCTTCACCCGAGTGTCCAGAACATGTGGCCTCAAGTCAAATGAAATGACTACAAAGTCGATCATTGACCTTTGGCCTAAGGAGGTCTGGTACCAAGTACACTTATGAGCATCCTGGTGTTCGAACATGGTGTTTGTTATGGACAAACCATGACTAGCACAGAAGTCCAATAACATTTCACCATTCGGGTTCAGATCGGGCAAGCCGTTCTTCCCAATTACCCCACTCCAGATTTCCCAGTTATTGCCAACGTGAGTGTTGAAGTCCCGCAGCAGGACTATGGAGTCTGTAGGTCCTGTCCAGAACCCCAGCTACTCTCTCCAAGAAGGTTGAATACTCTGAACTGCTGTTTGGTGCATAAGCACACACAACAGTCAAAGTTTTCCTCTCTGTGACCTTAAATTGCATTGAAATAAACCTCTCGTCCACTGGGATAAACTCCAACTGTATATCAGCCAGCCGGGGGCTTGTGAGTATCCCCACACCCGCCCGGCACCTCTCGCCCTGTGTAATTCCTGAGTAGGAGAGAGACCACCCCCTATCAAGGAGTTTGGTTCCAGAGCCAACACTGTGAGTGGAGGTGAACCCAACTATATCTAGTTGGTATCCCTCCACCTCCCGCACCAGTTCTGGCTCCGTGAGGTTACATTCCACGTGCCAAGAGCCAGTTTCTGCCGCGAGGGGCTGCAGCGCCACACGCCACCCTGTTCCCTCCTGCTGCCTGAAAAGCATCGCACCCAACCCCCATGTTTGACCTTGTGGGTGGTGGCCCCTCCACGTTGCCTTTTGGTTTATAAGTGTGCAGCTATATTTTCTTGTACAGATTTCATAAGAACTGTGTTATGAACAGTAATGCAGCTTGTTGGTGAAGGACTCGAAAGCAAGTGCAGAGCTCTATTCCTGCACCAGGCAACAGAGAAGCAGGCCGGAGGAGGCTGATACAGTACGTCAACCTCGTGGGAAGAATTTTTGGCACTAAATGCGTCTAGGAAGGAAGCTGGTGGGTTTGTGTGTGGACAGCGCTGCCAAATGAGAAGTCTCAATCTGCTGTTGCGAGGTTACATTTTAAAGTGTACAAGCATAACAATGCTGCTAGGAGAAACATTTGTAGTCACTGGCTGATTCTATGCCAGGCCCTGTGCACAAGATGAGTGCCTTATTTTGCACTCTTTAAATACTTCCTGGATGGATCAAAGAGGAAAAAAGCTCAGCTGTGTCTGACATTATTGTCAGTTGGGGGCTACTGCACGTCACCCTGCTGCCATTTTGTCAGCCTTTAACTCCTCTATGAACATTATGAGCAAACTCTTCTCTCCTCGCTACGAAATAATAACAGTTGTGTTTTTTGTATTTCCTGTAGCTAAATTGCATGTTTTTGTGTATTTATGTAAAGGTAATAAATGGATGCTGTCGGATGTGGTAATTTAGTCTATGCGGTAGTTCAGTTATTTGCTTAGGAAATGCAGTGTGCCACATATTTGTTTTGCTAATTTATAAAGACACGTATGAAACAAGCTTTCAAGGCCTTCTTGGTGTTGTAGTGGGTCAAGGTACTTAGTCATGTCTTCAGTGATGATGACAGAACCCCTAGTGATGAGGGAAATGGACTTTACAGACATAAATAAGTTCAGATTTTATATGAAATGTAATAAATTCGGGGGGCACGGTGGCGCAGTGGGTTGGACTGGGTCCTGCTCTCCAGTGGGTCTGGGGTTCAAGTCCCACTTGGGGTGCCTTGCGACGGACTGGCGTCCCGTCCTGGGTGTGTCTCCGGCCTTCCGCCCTGTGTTGCCGGGTAGGCTCCGGTTCCCCGCAACCTTGTATGGGGCATGCGGTCCAGAAAATGTGTGTGTGTGTGTAATAAATCCAATTGCCAAATTGCAGATTTCTGAATTTGACTTATAATAGTGTTTTACAATCAATAGTCCTGTCTTCAGTTTGAGATGATTACATTTATTTCATAATTAGTGTAGGATTCCAATGATAATCTGATTTTCTCTTTTATTATGTTTTACATTTATTTATTGAGCAGACATATTTGTCCAAAGCGACTTCCAATGAACTCCATGTAGTGTACTTACACTGCTAGATACACTACTTAGAATGGGTCATTGATCCATACATTAGTGGAACACACTCTCTCTGTCACTCACACACTATGGGTGAACCTGAACAGCATGTCTTTGTACTGTGGGAGGAAACCAAAGCACCCAGAGGAAACCCACGCAAACACGGGGAGAACATGCAAACTCCACACAGGCTGAGCGGGGATCGGACCCACGTCCTCTTGCACCACCCAGGCGCTGTGAGACAGCAGCGCTCCTCGCTGTGTCACCATACCGTTTTAAAGAAAACACATCCCTACCCTTGGGCTGAAAGGTCCCCATACCAGTCATGCAGTAATTCAATCTAGCCTGACTGCTCTATTAATAACTGCACTTCTCGGATCGCTTCCCTCACAGAATCATAAGCAACCAGGAAAAAACTTCCCTGCAACTATCACAAATTTCCCTTGGAAACTACTCTTTGGACCCTCACTTGCTGCTCTTGGTGAAAATGGACGGTATGGCCTGTAGTTTAATGGAAACGTACTGAAAATATGACTTCAAATTGATGGCATTCATTGCAAATTTGGAACTCAACTGAAATTTCACATAATTCTCCCATGGAAAATCAAATCTGATCAAGAGCAACTTCTACCTTTGTATTTTTCCCACTGATGAAATACAGTGCTGCTTGAAAGTGTTTGAACTCCTTATATCCTTTAGTTTTATCATGAAGTGGTTATTTAATGAGAAGCATTCTATCTCGTCTGACATAATAGGTGTTTTAATTACCAATTCATATTTTGCTTTAGTAGAAGTTGTGTGTAGTATAAAAACAGAATTATCGCAGGTGAAAAAATAAGTGAACCCCAAGTTGCGTTGGCTAAACCAAGTAGGTAAGCAGAAAGAACCGGGTATGTAAATCATAATCATTTATTCACTGTATCATTTTATTTTCAGATTGAAATTTCATAAAGTTAATATTTTATAGAATAATGAATAATGACCATCCCTAAAAGATTCATATACTTTCAGGCAACACTATAAATAGATCCAGTGTTATGTAACGACACACAATTTCTTCACGATACAAAATATACATGAGTTATTTTCATATGGACTTTAAATGCTGCAAACATCTTAACGGATTGTCTACATGTATCACCACCAAATGTTGGAGTAATTCAGTCCTTTTCGTCATCTATCAGCTGTGTGAAAACAGGTCTCGAGTCCTGTATGGAAAAAAAAACCTTAACAGTAGTAATGTTGCAGGGGAATTTATGCAGTGTGATCGGCTCAGGTGAGTGATGTGCATTTCTGAGGCCACGACAGGTCAGAAATAAGACTGGAGAGAGATTAAGTAGCAAAACTGAAAAGAAGCAATAAATTTAAAGAACGAGATCCAGAAACACAAACCACAATTCCATCGGAAGCTGCAGTTAATGTATAGAAATATAGTACTACTGCACCCTGCAATGGACTGGCTTAATGTGCAGGGTGTGATCCTCCCTCAGTCTTTCTCCCAGTGACTCCAGGATAAAGGCGGTGCAGTGGTGCAATGGGTTGGACTACAGTCCTACTCTCTGGTGGGTTTGGGGTTCAAGTCCTGCTTGGGGTGCCTTGTGATGGACTGGCGTCCCGTCCTGGGTGTGTCCCCTCCCCTTCCGGCCTTACGCCCTGTGTTGCCGGGTAGGCTCTGGTTCCCTGCAACCCTGTATGGGACAAGCGGTTCTGAAAATGTGTGTGTGTGACTCCAGGATAGACTCTGGACCACTGTAACCCTGCTCAGGACAAGGGGATAATGGCATTGAATGTATTGACAGTACTGCTGAATCTACATAAGCTTTTGATTTATTACATTGTGGACATTTAGGGGACACCACCTATTTCATTTTTGATATTGATTGGGAAAATCTTTTTACCATCCAGGAAATTACACGAATCTGCAAGCAAAGTGGCAGGTTGATTAGTTCAATGTGCAGCAACAGAAGAAAGGTGATAAACATTTCCTCAGTGGTTGCTCATTTGTCATTTGTTCTCAGTTCGTATCTTCTTACATATTTCCTTTTTTCATTAACCCGGGGGGTGCTCCTGCTACTAACCTACTACAGACAGGCATTTTGAGGCATGTTGCTGTTCTGTTGTGAGCTGCTGATTCTGTATAATTTTATTATTGATAGAACTGGCAGGGAGAGGCAAGCACCTGAGGCTGTTTCTCCAAGGCCTTGCCACTCTCTTTGTATATCTTTATTTCTGCAGTTGCTCCAGGGCAAAAAATGAAATAGTTCTATACCTTACATCACACATTGTATTTTATCCTTTTGTATAATGTGATCTTAGCCAAAGCAGTTCAGATGAAGCACATGACAATGTTCCTAACAGAATATGAATCTACACCCTACTGAGAAGACATATTTCCCATGACATCTCGGTGCTGTAAATGGTACCTTTGCTGTCATCTGGCAAACTTTGAAGAACTTTGTTGTAAATTGCTGTCAAAGAATTCTGAGGGAGGAGAATGTACAACAACTACAGCAAGATTCAAACCCAGGTCTCTTATGATAGAAATTAGCACTTTTTTGAAGGAGTTCTCAGTTGTAGACCTTGCACCAAACCAATAAAAGAACAAAGTAAGTCATCACTGAAAGACCTAAAAGAGACATTACTGAGGTTGTTATTATGGCTTTTTATTATTATCCATCCATCCATCTTCCTCTGCTATCCGGGGCCGGGTCGCAGGGGCAGCAGTCCGAGCAGAGTCCTCCAGACTTCCCTCTCCCCGCACACCTCCTCCAGTTCCTCTGGGGAGACCCCAAGGCGTTCCCAGGCCAGCCAGGAGACATAGTCTCTCCAACGTGTCCTGGGTCTGCCCCGAAGCCTCCTCCCAGTGGGGCAAGCCCGGAACACCTCCCCAGGGAGGAGTCCAGGAGGCATCCGGAACAGATGCCCGAGCCACCTCAACTGGCTCCTCTCGATGCGGAGGAGCAGCGGCTCTACTCCGAGCTCCTCCCGGGTGACTGAGCTCCTCACCCTATCCCTAAGGGTGCGCCCAGCCACTCTGCGGAGGAAACTCATTTCTGCCACTTGTATCCGCGATCTCATTCTTTCGGTCATGATCCAGAGTTCATGACCATAGGTGAGGGTAGGAACGTAGATCGACCGGTAAATTGAGAGCTTCGCCTTACGACTCAGCTCCCTCTTCACCACAACAGACAGGTACAATGACTGCATTACTGCGGATGCCGCACCGATCCGTCCGTCAACCTGCCGCTCCATTTTTCCCTCACTCGTGAACAAGACCCCGAGATACTTAAACTCCTCCACTTGAGGGAGCAACTCCCCCCTAACCCGGAGGGGGCAATCCACCTTTTTCCGACTGAGAACCATGGCCTCGGATTTGGAGGTGCTGATTCTCATCCCCGCCGCTTCGCACTTGGCTGCAAACCTCCCCAGTGCACACTGAAAGTCTTGATTTGATGAAGCCAACAGGACGACATCGTCCGCAAAAACCAGAGACGAGATCCTGCGGCCACCAAAACAGACACCCTCCGTTCCCTGACTGCGCCTAGAAATTCTGTCCATGAAGATAATGAACAGAATCGGTGACAAAGGGCAGCCCTGGCAGAGTCCAACATGCACCGGGAACAGGTCTGACTTACTGCCGGCAATGCGAACCAAGCTCCTGCTCCGGTCATACAGGGAACGAACAGCCCGTAGCAGCGAGCCCCGAACCCCATAATCCCGAAGTACCTCCCACAGGATGCCACGAGGGACACGGTCGAATGCCTTCTCCAGGTCCACAAAACACATATGGACTGGTTGGGCAAACTCCCACGAACCCTCCAACACCCTAGTTAGGGTATAGAGCTGTTCCAGTGTTCCATGGCCAGGGCGAAAACTGTATTGCTCCTCCTGAATCCAAGGTTCTACTATCGGTCGGATTCTCCTTTCCAGTACCCTGGCATAGACTTTCCCAGGGAGGCTGAGGAGTGTGATTCCCCTATAGTTGGAACACAATCTCCGGTCCCCCTTCTTAAAGAGAGGGACCACCACCCCGGTCTGCCAGTCCAGAGGCACCGTTCCCGAACTCCACGCAATGCTGCAGAGGCGTGTCGGCCAAGACAGCCCCACAACATCCAGAGACTTGAGAAACTCGGGGCGGATCTCATCCACCCCCGGAGCCTTGCCACCGAGGAGTTTTTTGACTACCTCAGCAACTTCAGCCAAGGTGATGGACGAGTCCCCTTCCGAGTCCCCAGCCTCAGCTTCCTCTACGGAAGGCGTGTCGGAGGGATTAAGGAGGTCCTCAAAGTATTCCTTCCACCGCCCGAGGACATCCTCAGCTGAGGTCAGCAGCGCACCACTTCCACTGTAAACAGTGTTTGTGGAACACCACTTCCCCCCTCTGAGTCGCTGGACGATTTGCCAGAATCTCTTTGAGGCCGACCGAAAGTCTTCCTTCATGGCCTCACCGATCTCCTCCCAAGCCCGAGTTTTTGCCGCGGCAACTGCCAGAGCCGTGCTCCGTTTGGCCCGTCAGTACCCATCAGCTGCTTCAGGAGTCCCATGAGCCAGCCAGGCCCGATAGAACTCCTTCTTCAGCTTGACGGCACCCCTTACCTCTGGTGTCCACCACCGTGTTCGGGGATTGCCGCCGCGACAGGCGCCGGAGACCTTATGGCCGCAGCTCCGAACCGCCACCCCGACAATGGAGGCGTGGAACATAGTCCATTCAGACTCAATGTCCCCCACCTCCCTCGGGACCTGGTTGAAGCTCTGTCAGAGGTGGGAGTTGAAGACCTCTCTGACAGGGGCCTCCGCCAAACGTTCCCAACAGACCCTCACTATGCGTTTGGGCCTACCAGGTCTGTCCAGCTTTTTCCCCCGCCATCGAATCCAGCTCACCACCAGATGGTGATCAGTTGACAGCTCAGCCCCTCTCTTCACCCGAGTGTCCAAGACATATGGCCGAAGGTCAGAAGAAACGACTACAAAGTCGATCATCGACCTCCGACCTAGGGTGTCCTGGTGCCAAGTGCACTGATGGACAGCCTTATGCATGAACATGGTGTTCGTTATGGATAAACCGTGACTAGCACAGAAATCCAATAACAGCTCATCGCTCGGGTTCAGATCAGGGAGGCCGTTCCTCCCAATCACGCCCCTCCAGGTGTCACTGTCGCTACCCACGTGGGTCTTGAAGTCCCCCAGTAGAATGATAGAGTCCCCAGTGGGAGCGCTTTCCAGCACGCCCTCCAGGGACTCCAAGAAGGCCGGGTACTCTACACTGCCATTAGGCGCATAAGCACAAACGACAGTGAGAGACCGTTTCCTGATCCGAAGGCGCAGGGAGATGACCCTCTCATTCACCGGGGTAGACTCCAACACATGGCGGCTAAACTGGGGGGCTATTAATAAGCCCACACCCGCCCGCCGCCTCTCACCCCGGGCAACGCCAGAATAGTGGAGAGTCCACCCTTGGTCGAGAAGAGTGGTTCCAGAACCCAAGCTGTGAGTGGAAGTGAGCCCGACTATATCTAGACGGTATCTCTCAACTTCCCGCACCAGCTCAGGCTCCTTCCCCGCCAGTGAGGTGACATTCCAAGTCCCAAAAACCAGAGTTGGCGCCTGAGGTTTGGGTCGGCCGGGCACTCGGCCCCGACCACCGCCCAAATCACAATGCACCGGCCTCTTATGGTCTCTCCGGCAGGTGGTGAGCCCACTGAAGAGCGGCTCCACATCATGGCTTCGGGCTGAGCCCGGCCAGGCCCCGTGGACATAGACCTGGCCACCAGGCGCTCACATGCAAGCCCCCCCCCCAAGGCCTGGCTCCAGGGTGGGGCCCCGGTGACCCCATACCGGGCGGGGTAAACGAAAGCCTCGATTTTATTTTCTTCATAAGGGGTTTTTGAACCCCACTTTGTCTCGTCTGTCATCCAGGACCTGTTTGCCATGGGAGACCCTACCAGGGGCATATAGCCCCAGGCAACATAGCTCCTGGACTCATTCAGGCACTCAAACCCCTCCACCACGGTAAGGTGGCGGTTCACGGAGGGGTTTATTATTATCATTATATGATTATATTATATTATTATTGTTGTACAAGTTTGCAGAAGTTACGCCTGTCTGCACAAAAATATTGCAAAATATTTGAAGCACAAGGGAGTTAATATATATGCAAAGTATTTACAACATCCGTTCTGTTTTTATTTTTTGCAGGTTGAACGAAAAGCCTTTGTGATAACCACGTTACAAGTTGTTATACCTGTTTTTAGCCAGCTGATAATATCTCTTCTTAGCAATGCAGAAGGACAGTTGTCATACATCAGTTTCACAAACCATGTCTGACTATGTGACTCATAAGGAACTTCAGTGCAACTTCCTTCACTTCAGATCTTTATTTTTCTGTTCATTTATCTATCACTCTGATTTACTGTTAATAGCTGTAATAATAACTAATTATTGTCAGTGTTTAGCAAAAGCATTGCAACTTAATGCCTTTATTATATCCCTGTTTTGCCTGAAAATAATTTAACACTGCTTTTGCAGGGAAAATTAATGACATGATGGTTTCCTTTTCAAAATGTATACTAATTTCCATTATCATGTACTCATTTGATATGTTTGAGCCTTGGTTCTGGACTAAACATCAGGCTAATTTATAACTTACCAGAATAATCACCTTGGACGTCATGTGCAGCTTGTAGGGGACATAAATGAAACAAATAGCACCCCCTATTGGGAATGTCAGTGGAAGTTTTTGAAAAATGCTCACTGAGGCCTTTGGAAAGTATGAAGTTAAACTTCTGTACTTAAACACAGGCCTTTTTCAAAGATCTTCATAAAGTGAAGCACTAAAAGCGTGTGTGTGTGTGTGTGTGTAGCATTTTGTAGTTTCAGGCTATGGACTCCCAGTATAAAGGGTTCGAAAGCTTACGGCTGCTGAAATTGCTCATGTAGGCAAAGTAAGAGGTCACTGTGACATGTACAGCATGCACTGTCGAATCATGGTACACCAGTCATCGTTGACTGCTAAGTAAAACAGCACGGCAGCAGGTGTTCCTTATGCATTTCCAGCATCCTCGCGTTAAAGGTAATGGCCTGACGGGAAGTTCACATGGCTGGAAATCATAGCAGGGTTGAAATCCACAAACCTCTAAAGGGGCCACCCAGTAGCTTCCAGCCCCAGGAGTGCTTGCGTGTGATGTGGTCTGTCCAGCAGTAGTTTGTTCAAGATGGAAAGCTCGAGTCACCCGATTATAACGTTAAACTGACAACCACTTACAATGTTCAGATCCAAGATCTGCGTTCACATGGCTTAAGAAGCATAAGGAAGAAGATGCCGATTTTCCCTCCCAGTCATCAAAACAAAATCCCATGGAGAATTTGAGAGGCTTTGAGAAAGCAGTGCCTTCTTCCTTCAAACTGGCGAGAATTATAGGAACTCTTTAGTGAAGATTGGTACCAGATGGCTACAGAACAATTTCAGACTCTTGCTGTTGTTATAATTAATCAGTTCCATGTAGTGCTGGCTTCACACAGTGGTCCAGCAGAGAGTGGCATTTTGCTGGAGAATGAATTTTTCTCCTCTACCTTTATGGCTCTTGTGAAGAACATATGTGTATGACCTAATGAATTTTTCTCTTGACTTCCAAGCTATCTTACATTTAAATTTATTCACTTAGCAGATGCTTTACAACAAAGCATCGTAAATCTCACAGGAAATACGTATGCATTACATATTATCTTTCAGTTGAAAGTAAAAGTGATACAAAAGTCAAAATGAAACTGTATATATTCCATACTCACACTTCACTGTTTTTCCAACTGAAAATTAGTACAAATGTACTATTTTGTAAACAGATGGTTCATAGACATAAAACTGATTAATTTTCCCATAATAATGGAGAACCTTTTCAACATGGACTAAAGTGACTAAAGTGAAAAACATTCAGACCTATGGAAGATAAATGCTTCATCAGCTGCATTAATTTTTATTTTCCTTGTCTAACCATCACTCTATTTTATAACTTTGCCTCCTTATTAATTTCAAGTCCAAGTTTCAAGTTTATTGTCATAGATACAGTACCATGTACATGTATCATGAAATTCTTCCTGAATGCTTCTCCACAGACCATGGACAAGGACAGAGACAATAGAAATACTGCACAAACAAAACAGTGACAATGACAGTGAGTAGTGCAACAGCAATAGCAATAAATAATGGTAACAGTAGTAACAATAATACCAGCTGACAGCCAGAGAACTCAGAACGAGAGAATGAGAATGCTTAAGTGACAGTGTAATTTACCAATGCACTTGGGAGGAGCAGTCCAACTCTAGTTACTAAAGGTGGCACATTGGTTAGTGTTGTATACTCTTACAGCAGTGGGGTAAAAGCTGTTCCTGTATCCAGCAGTGCGGGTTCGAATAGACCTGAGCCACTTTACAGATGGCAGAGAAGAAAAAAGTGCCCGTGCGGGGTGACTATGGTCTTTCATGATGCGCATCGTCTTTCTGAGGCAGCATGTGGTGTAGGTGTCCTTGACTGCTGGTAGCTGCGTGCCGATGATTCCCTGAGCTGTTTTGACCACCCTCTGTAGGGCTTTCTTGTCCTGTATGGAGCAGCTGCCACCCCAGGATGTAATACACCCTGTGAGGACGGACTCCACAGCACACCTGTAGAAAGTGGTGAGGACTGTAGTGGACATCCAGGTTTTCTTCAGACGCCTGAGGAAGTGGAGATGTTGATGGGCCTTTTTGATGGTCGATGCTCTGTGCTCAGACCATGTGAGTTTGGCAGTGAAGGTGACCCCGAGGAATTTGAAGCTGTTGACCCTCTCTAAAATGTCGCTTCCTATGTAAATGGGTGCATGCATGAACCGTTTCCTGTATCCTGAAGTCAATCACCAGCTGCTTAGTTTTGCTGTCATTGAGAGATAGGTTGTTGTCCTGGCACCACTCTGCCAGGAGCCTCACCTCATCTCCGTAGGCCGTCTCATCGTTGTTGGTGATCAGACCCACAATGGTGGTATCGTCAGCAAACTTTATGATGGTGTTGGAGCTGCGACTGGCCACACAGTCATGTGTGAACAAGGAGTACAGCACTGGGCTCAGGATGCTTCCTTGTGGAGTGCCAGTGTTGAGGATCAGTGGGGAGGAGGTATTGCTGCCAATCCGCACACGCTGGGGTCTGTTGGTGAGGAAATCCAGGATCCAATTGCACAATGCGGCACTCAGTCCCAGCCCTAGTAGTTTGTGGATCAGCTTGGTTGTAATGACAGTGTTGAATGCTGAGCTATAGTCCACAAATAAAAGCCTTGCATAGCAGTTTTTGTTATCCAGATGAGACAGAATGGTGTGAAGTGTGTGTGATGTTGCATCTTCAGTGGATCTGTTGTGGCGGTAGGCAAACTGCAGTGGGTCCAGAGTGTCTGGGATGGTGTCCTTAACGTGTCCCAGCACCAGCCTCTCAAAGCATTTCATTGCAATGGGGGTCAGTGTCATTGGGCGATAGTCATTAAAGCAGCTCACTTTGTTCTTCTTGGGAACGGGGATGATGGTGGTGTTTTTGAAACAAGTGGGTACAGCTGAGCTTTTTAAGGAGGTGTTGAATATGTCCGTGAAAACAGCAGCTAGTTGCTCACTGCATGTTTTTAAAACTCGTCCTGAAATTCCGTCCAGACCAGCAGCTTTTCGGATGAAGTAATAAGCAATTGTTGCTGTATTTGGGTAAATGTTTTAGGATGGTATGGCAGCACAGTGAACAGAACACAGGAGACAACAAGTACATTTTCTCATTCCTTTCTGAAAACGTCTAATGTACTGTGGTATATTGGGAGCTACAATATTTTCTTCAAAATCATCTTGTATTATAAAAGTTATGTTTAAATGAAGCAAAGTGTTTTCCTGAATATTCTATTTCAAGTTAAAATGCGTTCCTTTGCAGGCCTGGTGACGTATCTAGGGGGTAAAAGTCCCGTATAGCGAAACAGTGTCACAAACAAGGAGCCACATGTACTGTATCTGTCAAAGTGTAGCGGGTGTCGTACAGCGAGGACCATGTTCTAAATGTGCGGGACGGAGTTTAGGACCCGGGGGGAGATGCTGCTCCTCAGTGCCCACAGGCGGAAATGGAAGGTCTTGGAAATTACAGAATTTAAAAAAAGAATAAATGGGTAGATTAGTTTAACTAAGAGGAAAGGCAAGTGGAAACAAACATCACAAGTTATATTAGCAATGCGAAGTCAGAAACAACAAGACACACTGGTTTCCCACCCAGTGAGATGCGTGTGGCGGTGGTGCGCGAGAACGTCAGTAAAAATGTCACCACAGTACAGTAACAGTGCTTTTTCCATGTGTTGCAAACGCCTCCCCCGCACACATGCATACGCATTCCAGCCACACGCAGTGTGCTCCACTGAGGGAAAAGTGTCCGCTGTGTAGTCAGGGACGAGCTCGCGTTTTTTTCTTTTTTTTTTTGGTCGCAGATATACTGTTCTTTGCGCCTCCGAGCAGCAGGAAACGTTGCAGTTTAAAAAAAAAGAAAAAAAAACAAATCATGTAGCCGCGCGGCCCCAGCGTTGTGAGCGCGCGCCAGAGAGGAGCCGAACTGAAACAGCGTGAATTTACAGCAAATCAGCAGAGAAAGGCGTGATTTACAGCACGGCTTCGAGTCGCTCCCCGTTCTACAACACTCCTGCATTCCTCGAGGCGTTGTGTTGGCGAAGAGGTTTTTTTTTTTTTTTTTCCTCTTTCCCCCTCCCCTCCACCCCGTGTGTAAAGAAAGTGTCTGTTAGTGACAGTGTGTTCCAGGTTCTAGCGCTATGCTGTAGCTAGCGCGTTCTCGAACCCAGTTTACCATGTTGTGTCCACTAAAGTACGTTCGTCTGGACTGCGTGTTCAACAAGGGTCTCGGCTAGCGAGGTGAGTACCGCCTTTTGCAGAGCGAGCGAAGCGCTCGTGTTTGTTTGTTTGTTCGTTTGCTTGTTTTACATAAGAGTCCGCGAGCAAACCAGAAGTGGCCGTGTACGCTCACTTCGCACTACAGACTGGACCGCAGAGTCCGGGCGGGCGGGCGCGCGCGCACGCGCGCGTAAGTTCCGCGCGCTAGAGGCCCGTATGGAGGTGACGCTGCCCGTCCGCTCGGTGTGGTACTTTTACTGCTGCAAACCCTACGCGTCGAGGCCCGCTTCTCTGTCCCTTTTCCCTTTTCATAATATTTGAAGTGAAGGAGCTGAACTAAACGGAAATGCGATGATTAACGGGGGTGCGCTGCTGCTGCTACCTTTGCTGTTATTTATTATTATTATTATTATTGTTGTTCTCGAAATGGAGTCCTACCCTCACCCTGTGCGGCTCGTCCGTGGGAAACGCGGTTTCCTCTCGCAGTTCGGAGGGAAACGGCGGTAAAATGTGCTCCCTGTCCCTCCCTGCAGCCCGAGGGTTGTTCGTTCAAATCCCACGTACCTATTGTAAGGAAACTGCTACATAACTGGATAAATGGATAAACGATTGTGAAGTTGCTTATCTAACATTTACTGTGTCTTGGACTTCGCTATGAGTCATGATTACTAAGATGAAGTGTCCTGAGTTGGCATTTCTATTTCTCTGTTCATTTTTTTTGTATGCCAGTCACAATCTCAGTGTTTGTTCATCCCCGGGATTCATAATATTCACCTCTTATGAGGGAAAATTAAAGAAAAGCATACAGCTGGGCTCACGCCGCGGACAAATATGACACAGCAATGAGCCTTGTCTGTGCTGACCTGTCTGCTCAAGCACTGGGAACTTTTCCTCCTCTCGCTACCCTGTAAAAACACCCAGATTAACATGGAAAAGACTTTCTCGAGGTATTACCCTATAGCGAGAATAGAAACGGCGACACAACAAATTGTCAATTATTCGAGGAATCAAAAAATATTAGCAGGAACTGTCATTGCAATTACACAGAAATCTTATTGAGGACAAATTAAGAATACTGAAGTCTGGGGGGGGGGGGGGGGGTACAATTGTATTCTATTTGTTCATTGTATTAAGTATAAAACACACACGCGCTGGCCGAAGCCGCTTGTCTCAGGCAGGGATGCGGCGAACCGAACCTGGAAACACAAGGCATAAGGCTGGTGGGGGGGGTGGGGGAGACACACCCTGGACAGGACGCCAGTCCATTGCAAGGCACCCCAAGTAGGAGTTGAACCTCAGACCTGCCAGAGTGCAGGACCCGGCCAAACCTGCTGCGCCACCATGCCACCTCGTATAAAAAAAAATCAAAAATGAATTTTAGAACGTGGGATTTTTTTTTTAGCTGGAGAAAAATTGTTGTTAATTGTTTGGTTGTTCAGTTGTAATAGTTGTTGCCTGAAAATGTTGTACGCCAGTCCTGTACTAAACCTGACACTTGCCCTCAGCGGATATCTTGCCCGGCACAACTTTTCCAGGAGCTGTATGCTGCATGAGTGTTTGCCATAGAAGTATTAGCATAAAACTGCCTTTTCAGAAGTTAAGGACAAAGGTAAAATAACAAATGCTTAATTTCCACATTTTAAAAAAACCATTTTTGATGTTAAAAAAAAAAAAGGGTCTAAAATAATATTTCTGTTTTAAATAGGGACCAGTATTTGTTATTGTTTGGCTATGTTGTTCGGGTTCTAAATGGAACTGTTAATTTTTCATTAGCCATGTGTCTTCCATAGATCGTCTTTTAATTAAAGTTTCCCTGGAATCACAATGCTGGTGGCCGACTTCATGTGTAATTATCCAAGTTGCCTTCGGTAAAAACTTCAGTTACGTAACAGAATGATTGTAAATATTAGTAAAATGCCTGGCCAGGCATACTTGCTTGGAATACTGTCTCCTGAATACATTTAAGTTATGGAGACAAGAATGGAATGTGTGACACTCTAGCTTGTCAGAAATTATATTATCCCATTTCCTAACATGCTGAATTGAGGGACCTGCAAGTCTCTCAAAGGCCACTGTAACGATGTACAATGGTTGCGCCTCTACGTTTGGTGAGTGGATGGTTGATGTTTGGATTGTTGCTGTATGTACTCGGTAAATGACGGATTCGGTCGTACAGCTAAGTGTTGAAGGTGAAATATCTCTTCTGGGTTTATTACTGTTTGCTATATTTAGCTGACGCTAAAGCAGATTTAACGAGTCTCATTCATGTGCTTGTCGCACATCCTGTAGGATCATTTAGTCATTTCAAATTTGTTTCCCAGTTATTATAATAAATGTATGCCATTACCGTGGCAACCACCTGATACTACCACCTAATAAAATATATTCATGCTGAAGTGTGTGCAGGTACGTTCTCCAGATAAAAACGGCTTGTAGCCGTAAACAAAACAATAAAAATCGTGTGAGATATTAGTTCTGTGTTTTATGACATGCAGTGAACTTGACATGTCCTTGGTCAGCTAATTTTTGTTCTGGGTTCCAGGATGAGGTGGCACATAACACTTTCCTTGCAGCTCTCGTCTGCACCTGCGTGTTTAAATGCAGCGGCATCGGCCCACCCCCGTCCCCCTCCTATGTGACAGTGTTATATCCTGTCAGATTGTGTGTGGGATGTTCCATTGTGACCATCCTCGCAGTTGTGTCGTGGGATGAGTCAAGGCAGATTTGGATTTTGTTTAAGCTGCTTACACACGACACAGAGCAATAAGGCAGGAAGCAGCGCTCCCACTCTGGGGAAACCATTACGCTGATGTCAGTTGTAATACCCCAGCTTTACGATGGACAGACACACATTTTATATAAGTATTCTCTGCAATAAAGGAATCAGTTTTTCAGGTTTGCTTAGCTGTACCCTTTGGTTTATCTGTGGTTGCATTGTGTGTACATCTGTGAACAATACCGTGTGATTCAGAGCGCAGTTAACTCATCCTCGGGTATCCAAACTAACAAGTGCAATGCCATATTTACTGCTCAGGGTGGTGTAGGTAACTCAAGATGCATTTATTCAAACAGGTCTTAAAACCCTGTCACATGTCTGCTCTGTGGTTAAATAATGATGGATAGAATTGCAACAGTAACTGCTGCTGTACAACTTTATACAAGAAATTAAAGGTGGGGGATTTTGTGGGTGTCTAAAAACTTTGGACTACTGGTCTTATAAACTGAGCACAGGGATGCCATCTCAAAGTATGACATTTGCTGAACAGTTTGTGGTAAGACGTAAAGGAATTAAATGTGACCTGGAAAATGGAACTGGATTAATCAAGAGAAAACATTTGATTTAACATATTTAACACCATAACATGGGCAGCACAGTGGTAGCGTGAGTAGCGCTGCTGTCTCACAGCGCCTGGGTGGTGCGAGAGGATGTGGGTTCGATCCATGCTCAGTCTGTGTGGAGTTTGCATGTTCTCCCTGTCTCTGTGTGGGTTTCTTCTAGGTGCTCTGGTTTCCTCCTACAGTCCAAAGACATGCTGTTCAGGTTCACCCTTAGTGTGTGAGTGACAGAGACAGTGTGTTTCACTGATGTATGCATGAGTGACCCATTGTAAGTAGTGTATCTAGAAGTGTAAGTCACCTTGGTGAATAAGGTGTGTGGGCTGGTAACACTACATAGAGTTAATTGGAAGTCGCTTTTGGAGAAAAGTGTCTGCTAAATATATAAAGGTAAATGTAAATAACATTTGTGTGATGTGTGTGCTCAGTAATGACACGTGATCAGGGGGTAGTGTGGAGTTTAGAGTCCGTGCCTTGAAGTCAGAAGGTTGTTGTTCGAATCCCACTCCAGCTCTAGCACGCTCGATTAAGGCACACTGAATTGCTCCAGTAAAACTTACCCATCTTTGTGGACTGATAAAACACAGCAAGACTGATTACCTAACATTGTAAGCTACCTTGGACAGTGAGTAGCGCTTCTGTCTCACAGCGCCTGGGTGGCGCAAGAAAACGTGGGTTCGATCCCCACTCAGTCTGTGTGGAGTTGGCATGTTCTCCCCGGGTCTGCGTGGGTTTTCTCCGGGTGCTCCGGTTTCCTCCCACAGTCCAAAGACATGCTCTTCAGGTTCCCCCATAGTGTGTGAGTGTCACGGAGTGAGTGTGTTTCAGTGATGAGTGATGAGTAACCCCTTGTAAGTAGTGTATCTAGCAATGTAGTCACTGCGGTGAATAAGGTGTGTGGGCTAGTAACAGTACATAGTATCCATTGTAAGTTGCTTTGGTCAAAAGTGTCTGTTAAGTGAATAAATGTAAATGTAAGTATCACCAAATGTCAGCTAAATACATCAAATAGTAGTGAGTCAAATGCTCTGGGGTGCTTTGACAGCTAAGATGGTACTTGTTTTTAATGTATCCTCTGTAAAAGAATGAACAATTTTAAACCTTGTCAAAAATGTATATTATATAATGTATGTATATATGCATTTACTGTGTTGCGATTAACCTACCATTGCTTTCATTACTATAGGATACAGTGGTACCTTTAAGGTCATTCTTGGCTTGGGAGCTTCACAAGGGAAACTGTGTGTGATAGAATCAGACTTCAAGTTGCTGTCGAATGCAGAAAACATCATAATATCACTATGCGCACCAGCATCTGACCTGAACATGCAGGCTTTTTGCGTAGCAGATGGATAGTCATCAACTACAGTGCTTGGGGGAGAGAGTCCTAGTTTCATTGTTAGATTTTTCCACTGATTTTCCACAGGTAAAGAGCTTCATCTCACACACACACACACACACATACATACATACATACATATTGTCTGAAATTGCTTGTCCCAAGCGGGGTCGCAGCAAGCTGGAGCCTAACCTGGCAACACAGGGCGCAAGGCTGGAGGGGGAGGGGACACCCAGGACGAGACACCAGTCCATCACAAGGCACTCCAAGTGGGACTCGAACCCCAGACTCCCCGGAGAGTAGGAGCCGGTCAAACCTGCTGCGCCCCCCCGAGCTTCATCACCCTTTTAATAATGAGGACATGAAGCTGAAGACCCCACAGAACTCAAAGGCAGAACTTTACCACCCTTTATTGTAGTGAAAGTGGCGGCTATAGTCGATACCCCAGTCCAGTTTGTTTAAATAGATAGATCGTTTTTGTAATGACAGATTAGTATGGGACAGGTTCTAAACTGACGTCCATCATTTATAACACTGCATGGCTGTTTAATGTATGTTTCACTTTTGAAAAGTGGGGTCGTATGTGTCAACAAACAAACATCATCTCTGGGACACATGGGCTTTATAGAAAATTCTGATCTGCCCTGTTGTCATTTTTAAAGACTGCAGTCCTTTTTTCTGAGGGTTTAACTCATTGTTTCAGTCCTGCCATAAAACCATAGAGGCCTTACCCAAAAACCCAGTAAAGAAATATTCAAGTTCTGTACTTTTGGAATGAGTCAAAGTTCTAATGCTGTAGGTGTACATTGTACCCAGTTTCTGTAGTCAGAGGAAAGGATCGACCTAACACTTCTCTGTATTGGATCCGATTGCAGTGATTGATTTACTTTATCCGCCTACGAATTCCTGTTTTGGCCCTCCCTCCATACTTGTCATCAGCATCCCTTCATACATGTAACCACTTCCCTGAATGTCACTGAGAGCGTTGTATGTTCACACTAGCTTTTTGTAAGCGTCTTGGTTGACTTACAAAATGACTTTGATCAAAAAGATGAGTAAAGGAAACCGCTCATTTAAAGTTTGTGTTCTCTCTTCCTGGCTTCCTCTGTTCACAGCTGGTATGGACAGCTCGGTGACACTGTGGCAGTTCCTTCTGCAGCTCCTGCTGGACCCCAGCAATGATCAGCTGATCTGTTGGACTACCCAGGATGGGGAGTTCAAGCTCCTGCAGGCTGAGGAGGTGGCCAAGCTCTGGGGCGCTCGCAAGAACAAACCCAGCATGAACTACGACAAGCTGAGCCGCGCTCTGCGCTACTACTACGACAAGGTTAGCCGTTCCATCCTCGACACAGGAGCCATCTGTCAGCAGCTTCGGTAGAAGGAGGCTTAAATAGCATTGTGGCTCATAATGGAAGTGTAGAGCACTTTTCTGCTACCATTTCATTTGTCCGTCCTTCGGTAATAGGGTGTCGGTTCATTACTTGGAAGCCAAACGCACATGAGATTGTTGGCGGAAGCCAAATCCCTAGAAGAAATCCACAGCTCTAAACCTGCAACCTTGAATCTGAACAGAGGCAGTGCTACATTGTTATAATTAAATTTTGTTACATAGTCGATGCTTTTACGCAGTTGAATGTGTGACTTTCCGGAAATATAATATACAACTGGATGTTTTTAATGGAGCAATTGAAGTTAAGTACCTTTCTCAAGGGTATAACAACAGATGCTTCCTGGGATTTGAGCCAACAATAGATTTTACACTATTATGCTGAGACAAACTGAAGTGGTGCTTGTTCCATCAGGCTTTCTCAATGGTCCTTGAAGCTTTTTTGATTTGAAAGTGCTTGCGTACACTCTGAATGAAGGTTATGTAAAGATGTCTATTTAGAGAAACATGTATTTAAATAATTGCCATGTTCAAAATTCCAGTTGGCAGGACTAACTAAAATCTAAACTGATGCAGTGTCACAAGAGTTCTTGAAATGATCACGTTGTTGGTCCTTTGCGCCTTAGTATTTCACGGGTTTTACAGTGTTCATGTGAGGACTCCGTAGCATGAATTTGTTGTACATCTTCACCATGCCTCATTGGGAGGAATGAGGCATAAAGAATATACCCAGTACTGTGAAAAACTACAGTAAAAATTAATAATCTTTAATTGTTCAAAAAATCTGAAGTCTTGATTAATTTGTGAAAGTTTTTCTGAAAACACATTTGTAGAATAATTTCGTTGCATTTTCAGGCGGCTCGGTGGCACAGCACCTGGGTGGTGCAAGAGGACGTGGGTTCGATCTCCGCTCAGTCTGTGTGGAGTTTGCATGTTCTCCCCGTGTCTGTGTGGGTTTCCTATGGGTGCTCTGGTTTCCTCCCACAGTCCAAAGACATGCTGTTCAGGTTCACCCATAGTGTGTGAGTAGTAGACAGAGTGTGTTCCACTGATGTATGCCTGAGTGAGCCAGTGTAAGTAGTGTATCTAGCAGTGTAAGTCATCGTGGTGAATAAGGTGTGTGGGCTCATAACACTTCATAGAGTTCATTGGAAGTAACTTTGCGTCTGCTAAATAAGTAAATGAATTACACTTGCACAGTGTTACTGCAAGCAAATATTTTTATCTAGTAAAGGAACACTGCTAAGCAGCAAAATATCTCCATTTAGTAATTATGTTTGTCAGGGTGGCTTTGCTTTATAAATGAAACCTGTATCTGTGGAAAAAGTATAAATATAATTCTCCCAGTGACATTTTTGTTGCCCGTTTTTCTCCCCTAGGAGAACACAAAATCAGAAAATGTGTTTTCCAGTGGTTACCTTGGAAACCATTCCATAAGTTAAAACTGTAGAATAGGCTATTTTTATGAAGGACCAAACCAGATCCTACGTATTTAACAGCGAGTATAGTTACCAGTGGTATCGATGGCTTCAAACTTCTGTACAAATGAAGAGAAAAATCAACTTTTATCATTTCATATCATCACATCCTAGTATCGGGTGACTTGAGAGTGGCCACACCTGCCCACGCTTACTCACCCACACTACGGGCAGTTTAGTGTCGCCAGTGCACCTGCACTGCATGTCTTTGTACTTTGTGAGGTAACCCATGCAGACACGGGGAGAACATGCTAACCCCACATAGACCGAGCCAGATTCGAATGCACACCCAAACAGCCCAGGCACCGTGAGGTGGCAGCGCTGCCCGCTGCGCCACTGTGCCGCCCTTTGTTAAACCTTGTCTTAGTGATATAGATACTGTTCAAAAGTTTTTACTTGCATTCAAAGTACTTGCTCCAGTTTCGTTTGGATAACACATTTTTACAAACCAGTTGTTATAAAACTGTACAGCAAACAACTGAAGCTGAAGTGTTCACACACATGGATAAATGTAGTTTTGCTCTATGCAGACGTGTCCAGTGACAAATTGAAGGTACAAGATATGATTATCTTGATTGTGCTGTTACAGTGAAGTATTGGTAAATTAGTTATGATTACCTGACTTTGATGGGGGGTGCGTTGGTGCGGCGGATTTGGTCGGGTCCTTCTTGCTGGCGGGTCTGGGGTTCGAGTCCTGCTTGGGGTGTCCTGTGACGGACTGATGTCCCATCCAGGGTGTGACCACTCCCCCTCCAGCCCTACGCCCTGTGCTTCCGGGTTACTCTCGGATTCGCCGCAGCCCCGCTCGGGACAGGCGGTTTCAGTCAGTGTGTGTGTGTGTGTGTGTGTACCCGACTTTGAAGTTTGAGCAAATATTAAGCATATTTAACCGTATATTGTTTTTCATGTTCTTAATAGCCGAAATGTGAGGCGGTGCCACGTACTGGCGGTTTCTTGTATATTTTTCGCATTACCGGCACTTTGACGTTTCCTGTTTGACGGGAAGTAGAAAGTAGTTCTGTTATCTTAAGTGCACATGGTGAACTCCTCTCCTCATCTCTCCAAATCTCTTCCATCCAATTCAGTTTCTCTTTATTAATGTTATAGTCCCTACTTTGTCACAAGATGTCAACATTTTGAGTAGTTATGTTAATAACCTGTATTGATGGTGTTGTTTTACTGAAGTATTGTATAGAAACACTCTGATAGTGTTTTTGATAAATCAGAGCAACTCCCCACCCACCATCTGAACCGCTTGTCCCATTTGGGGTCGCAGGGAGCTGGAGCCTAACCCGGCAACACAGGGCATAAGGCTGGAGGGGACACACCCAGGACAGGACACCAGTCTGTCACAAGGCACCCCAAGTGGGACTCGAACCCCAGACCCACCGGAGAGCAGGACCCGGTCCAACCCATTGCGCCACCGCGCTCAGAGGAAATCTTTAAGGATTATTTTAAATAATGCATCTTTACTTTTGTACATAAAACTAGTTGTGATGCTTTATGGTTTGAATACTTATTTGGATATGGCTTATTGATATACTGTATGTTCATTTCTTTGTCTTTAGTTTCACCCTTTGCCTAAAACTATTAAACCTGCGGGCAAAAGAAACACTCGTTTTCAGAGTCGTGTGAAGGCTGGGAGTTTAGCTGACTGTCAAACCACTAAGGCCGTGTAGAGGACGGTACAGTGATGTTAACCTATAAATTTATGTACCATACTCAAGTGCCTTATGGACAGCTCATACCTGTAGGACAAAAGCAAGGCTTACAGTTAGGTGCTGATCTACCAGTTATGGCCAGCATAACTGGTAAATAACATGGTAAATTTTACACCTCTCCTCTATGTGTGGCTGCTTCTGGGATTAACTCCGGATTAAAGTACTGTTCCCATCAGGGTCTTCAAGTGCAGCTGTGCTACTTATCATCCTGTAATTTTTTAAAATTATTACATGAAAAATAAATTTGTTGGTTCTACAAGACAGATGAATGTGACTTTTACAGTCGTTCTCTTTTACTGTTGTTTAACACCGTTTTATGAGACTCGACAAATAAAAACATAACGTTAGCAAAATAGAATCGCTTTTCTGGGGCAGGCATTCTTTAAGACTTTAAGTCTTGTCCAGGACAAAATTACACTTTGAAAAGGGATTCTCTACTGAAAATTTTAATCTCTGTCTCGGTTAATCTGGGTCTGTTAATCTGTTTTTATGACATATAGTTGCTGGTCAAAATGAATGACTGAATGTTGAAATGAAGAGGTGACGCAACAGGATACAGTAGAGTTCTCCCGTTTTCGTAGATTGATTGTTTACCTCGAATGCAGCAGAGCGTCTTTTAATTTTAACCATGGGCACTTGTTTGTGATCTCCGGCCTTCGTGGTCCCTCTACACCATAGCGTTTTTACTCAAAGGCCAGGTTTGCAGGCGTCCTCCACTCTGGAGTATTCGCATCCCATGCGCCGTGCACACCTTTTTTATTATAATTATGGTTTGTTTTAAACTGTGTTTAGTCTGTGTAAAAATGCTGTGTGACTGTTTATAATGTTCTTAATTTTTGTGGATTCTGCTTCTGTTCACTCTTGAAAAGTCACATGAAACCCATTGAGATCAATTCCACTGGATTTCTTGGAGAAATGAATATATTTTTATTAATTGTAAGAATTTTTTTTTTTTTTTTGTGCATTCTCATAGTGGGCCATGGGTTATGAATTGTGGCTCAATCTGAACTCTTTATAGGTTTTCATAACATAATGTTGTCTTTTTAATAAAAAACATCCAGTTTTGAAAATTGTAGATATTTAGAAGTGCTTTTTTACTGATTGATAATCTCTGTGTTTACCTACAGAACATCATAAAGAAGGTGAATGGGCAGAAGTTTGTGTATCGCTTCGTGTCCTACCCTGATATCCTTAACGGGGATGCAGTGGCCAAGGCAGATGGGCTTGCTGGTGGAACACTGCTCTCTTCTGACAAGGGTGCTCTTCCTAAGGAGAAAGAGAGTGGTCCAGGGGGTGAGAAGGGCAACGCGGCAGGTCCCAGCTCTAGCAAGCCTTCGAGCCGCAATGACTACATCCACTCAGGCCTCTACACGTCCTTTACCCTCACCTCACTCCAAGCTGGCACGCAGCTCTTCAAGTCCATCAAGGTGGAGAACCCTGGCGAAAAGCTGGCTGACAAGAGGCCCACACAAGACCCAGCGCCTTCTGTCATTAAATATGGGACCATGACACCGAAGAAACCACCTCCTGTCAATCTGAGCTTTGTTACGGCAGCCCTCCCTGAGGACAAGTCCCTCCCACAGCCACAGCCCCTTCAAGCCCCACCATCTGTTGCAGAGGCTGTGGGGAAGACCTCACTTACTTTGGCCTCTTGTGCTTTTGAGGAGCCATCACTGCCCAGTTTCCCCCTGCCTAGCCTGTCCCCCAACCTCACATCCCGTTCACCCTCCCCCTGCAGGGCTCCTGACTCCACCCAGGAGCTAGTGATTGACAGCGATATGGAGTCTGCCACCTCCCAGCCGCCTGAGTTGCAGCCGCAGGTAAACGCTGCTGGGACGCTGCTTGCTGGGCTGTCGGGGAATGTCAGACTGGGCCCTTCAGTGTTTAAAAGTGTAAACTAGCAATTACACAACGAATGCACTCTGCTGAGGTTACGCAGTCTCTCTCAACAGCAACTGAGCAATTGATCAGTACTTAGTAGGGACATCCAGGTGTGCATCATCATGTTCAGAATGCTTTCTGCTTTTATTTTCTATTTTTCTCCATATGCACACAAAGCTTATAGTGACTACACTGTATCGTTAGCTCCAAAAATATTCATTTACAAATGTTAAAATTGTGTTTTATACAGTTGACAAAAACACCGATGTCATACAGTACAGTAATGAAAAGTGTCCAGTTTTAAACAAATATTCAAAAATTGCATGATGTTATATGGATGTGCAATAATTCTTTTAAGTGAACAGTCTTCCCTGACTTTAGAGGCGATGCCTTCCTGAAAAATCCTCCGTTGTAATGTTGTAACTCAAGAAACAGTTAGCATTAGTTTTGGTGGTGATCAATTTTGTGCATTTCTGAGCCTGAAAATATGCTTGAACATCACCAAATCCCATTAAAATGGACATAATTACTTTAGTCATTGACACTAGTCATCAAAACACAAGGCAGTTTCGCTTAGCTAATTACTCAAAAATTGTACAGCTGCCTGCATATGCTTGTTCAGCTCTTTTTGTAGCAAAATGCTCAGAAACAAAACATGCATATATAAAATACTCAATGTTTATGTATTAATTCAATCTTTAATGTAAAAAACATGACAACACAAAAAAATCAGTGAACACTGTGCAAATGACTTCACGCTCACCAAACAAGTTGACATGATATCTATCTCACAGTGCCTGGACTGTGCATTTGGATGCGGGTTCAGTTCCTGCTCAGTCTGCGTGGAGTTTGCATGTTATCCCTGCGTTTGTGTCGGTTTCCATGCGTTTCTGGTGACTAAATTACTGACGCAGTGGGTATGTATATTTAACACAACCCTGGGTGGATGGCTGTGGGGGCTTTAGTGTAGTTTGTCTCACAGTGTAAGTCACATTGGAAAAGAGTGTCTGCTAGATGAATAAAAGTAAATTTCTTGAACTTCTTGAGCATCAAGACGTGTGCAAGATCCAAACCTGGTCCTCGTTAATTTGAAGAAATGCCTCACGAGCCGAAGAAGGGGAATTAAATGAAAAGTAAAGTCTGCCCTGCAATGGACTGATGTCCCGTCCAGGGTGTGACCCCCTCAACCTTCTACCGAATGCATCTGGGATAGACTCCGGATTGCAGCAGCCCTGCTCAGAGCAAAGTGATTATTGAACCTGGATTGGATGTATCCTTGTAATCCTTTTTCAATCTAGAATGCCCAGGAGGGGTGCAATCACTGGCACTTGGGCCCCCAAGAGGTTTTTTCCTCCCTTGACTTTCAGTTGGGAGTTTTTTTGTTCCTTTCCTCTGTGGCCAGTAGGCATACTTATAGCTTTAATAACTGCATGGATAATGTATGACTGTAGTATATAGTCAACTGCATTATTTGTTTGTCTTATCCTTTTCTTCAGCGCTCTGTCGCTGTGTGAAAAGAGTGCTCTGTGAAATTGAATTGAATGGTAGACGCGAATAACTCGAATGGATGTATCAGAGTATGACTGGTGACTGTACTCATGATTTCTCAAGATGTTTTGTTAATTGGGAAAAGTGAGAAACTTCAGTTATTGTAACTATTCTCTCATAGCTAGGCAGGCAGGTGTTAGGCTACAGCTCACTAGAGTGCTTTGGCTGCTCTTTAGTTCTGCCCTGGCTCAAGTCAAAGTTGAAGTCAACCTTCTGTCAGCATTCCATGAATGTTCCAACTGTGCGCCGTCCTTGCGCAGGTGCAGCAGGCCTCTGTGGCCCAGGACACGGTCGAAGAGAAGACGTCCTCGGCCCCCAGCAGTGGGATCAGCTGCCATAACGGGAAGTCGAAAAAACCCAAAGGCCTGGAGCTCAGCCCCGCCCTGGTCGTGACGAGCTCCGACCTGAGCCCCTTGAATCTGTCCAGCCCGTCACTGCCCACCGCGTCCCTGACTCCGGCCTTCTTACAGGTGCAGTAACCCCCACCGTCCCGGAACGCATCTGTGACTGGCAGTCCCTGTGATTAGACCCTTGTATGCATGGGATACGCATGTGTCCTTTGCACTGTTAAAGAAGTGTTTTACGTTTGCACCTTCCGTTTATTGAAATGAGAGAACAAAAAAGATTTTAAAGGATGCATTGATTCCCTGGTGCCTTAGTCATACAGCAGAGGGCAGTAGTGCAGCGGCATTTATTTTAATGAACATATGTCAGGGCTTCTTCAAAAATTAAATTATCAAAGGAAAACAATGGCTGTTTCTGTGGAAATGCACATTCATGCACTGAGCCTTCTGTGATGATGGTGAAGATTTATTTATTGTGGTCATATGACTTGGGGTGCCTTGTTTGGTTGAATTACTGAATGAAATTAAGCAAGGAAATCTCCAGTGATTTCTTCTAGTGTACAAGTAGGGTTAGGGGTTTTTTTTTTTTTTTAAAACTGTTTCTACTTTTAACCTGCATCTCCTGTTCCCATTCCGAGCAAGACATAGACATGACATTTAAAATAAAATGGCCTTATTATTATTGTTGTCGTTTTCAGAAGCGGAAAAATAACAGACTTTGAGGTTCATGATTGTTTGTGTGTATTCGTAAAGACGCCTACCCTGCTGTTGACGCCCAGCCCCCTGCTGTCCAATATCCACTTTTGGAGCACGCTGAGTCCAGTGGCCCCTCTTAGCCCTGCTCGGAGACAGGGCACCCACACCCTGTTCCAGGTGAGTTGTCTTGCAAAGCTGCCTATTCTATATTCTCAAGCTCTTCTCTGGTGTGTGGTATGGTCTTACTAACACACTACTCACTTAAGAAGTACCAGGTGCATTGAGAACCTTTTCCCAGTTGGTCCTGCTGCGGAGCCCGTGTGCTGTTTGGACACAACCTCCTGGGACAAACCAGCACAGGGACAAGTGTTGTGAAGTGCAATATCATCTTGAACCCTGCTCTGTCTCTCTTTCAGTTTCCCTCCGTCCTCAATACACAGTTCCAGCTTCCCATGCACAGCCAGGACGGCACCAACACACCTGGACCGCTGTCCCCGGATTCCCAGAAGACATAATTCAAGGGGTGGGGACTTGCTAACTTGTGAGCCCAAGTGCACAGCCCTGCAACTTACTTTTTAATACATCAGTACTGACCTACAGTCTGGCAGTCCAAGCAGCCCTAGGGACTTGGGTGTGCTTCTTCTTCTCTCTCCGTGAACCCAGAAACAGGCTGCCATTTTTTTTTGAAAGCCGTGTACATTTTCAGTCATTTCCTTGGCCTCCAGAGGAGCACTTTTTTGAAAAAGTCTTTATCTCTTTTTCTTTTTTTGGACAGGACTGATGTAGTAAATGGCATGGCCACTGGGACACTTGCAGGTCACCTTGTGGTGCTTTGAGGCAAACTTTTTTAATTGACTCGGTTCCACGGTGTCGTTCTGTGGTGCATGAAACGAGAATATGTACTGCGACCTGGGAGGACTGTCTCAGCTTCTTCTCGCTTGTAGCCAGACCCGACAGATGGCAACCATCGTTTCACCAATTTCCACAAGTGACATTTTTTGTGTGGAAATGAAAATGAGTCTTTTTTGTGGTCAGTCATATCGTCGTGTATTTAGGTTCTTCCTGCCATTAATGGTAGGGTCACCCAAGAGTCGCCCGTATTTGTTAACGGAAAACTTAAGACACCACCACTTATGTGAGAACCCTGCACTCAGAGTGTTTGAGTTTTAAACAGCAGAGAAGTGCTCTGTGTTTTTTCTTGCTTTCACCTTTATGTCGTCGTTATTACTTTAAGTATATTCGACAGTTCTATGATATAGTCTCGTACCCCAAACAAGGTCCGGACTGGAAGACGGCTAACGCCTGAACAAGAGCAGAGTACCACCGGCGTTTTGACCTTTTGAGCTCTTAACACAATCAGTAAACCAGGGAACTGGGCTTTATGTCCATCTTTAAAAAACTGGCCTTCATTATGGGGAGCACAGCGGCCTCGTAACCCTGGAGTTAAAATGTGCCTCTTGTCACAATCAAAGCTTCCTTATTTGTTAGCGTCAATTACAGTACACGTTTTATACCAATCTTTATATCCTAGTTGTTAGTCTTTCGAAAGGTATCTTTTGGTAGTTGATATTCGTGATTATTAGTACATCCCGTTGTCAGATACCAGGGAGAAAACAGATGAAGTGGAAACGACATGTTGTACCTTTCCATCCGGGTCTGACTTTTATCATTTTTGGTATGAAATACAGTGGTTTACTGGAATTGCAGGCCTTTCAGTATAGCTCTTTGTGCTCATATTAACGTACACGGTGCTCTCCCTGTACAGCTAGGTGCCATTTTTGTGTTTTTTTTTTTTTTTTTAATTTTTTTTATTTTTTGTGCTTTTTGTGTCTCTGTATGGCTCTTTCAGTTGAGCAAACAGATCTTGGACGTTAGTTAAGTATTTCCTCCTAAATTTTTCCCTGCAATAGCGAAGTGATGCCAGGGTACTGCATATTAAGAAAAATCAGATGAACAGGTTATATTTAAAGCAAGCTTTGCCTCTAGATATTCTGTAGGTTAACTGGCGCACTTGTCAGATCATATGTGGAAGCCGATGCTTTAGTATAGAAAGCAGCAGCCGGCCACAAATGTGTAACAAGGGCAAGGTAAGAGCAGCGTGAGTTAGAGATCTCTCATTCCGCATTGACGCTTCCAAAGCCGCGGAGAGTGCTTTCAATATCTGTGTAAACCATCACACCACGGAGGTAATTTATTTCTCAGAAGTAATTCCCTCCAAAGCGAACTTAAAAGAAATTTTGAACTGAGCTGTTGCACACTGTAGATAAGATTTTAATCTCTCCTGTGAAGAGTGGGCCCAAGCGCCAGCTCTCGAGTCAGTAGTGTTGAATTCGACATGGCTCCTTCATTCTGACGCTCGCACTCATCGTACTCGGGAGAGCCGCCCAGCAAGAAGCTGCACGGACCAGGAAGGAGATGGCCAACGCAGCTCAAAGCAGGATAATTCGGATTGCGCTCGGTGGGTGGTCATTGACAGCCCGGGAGGTCCACACGGCCCACGCATACTACGTTTGTAGTTTGTCTTGAGGCATTGCTAGGGCAAAGATGACTCCTCTTCCCTCCAGGGCACTTGCAGCTGGTCAGGCAGAGTAAAGGACCCATTTGGTGCTGCCTCTTTCCACAAATGCATCGTGAGACTTGGCAGAGGGATTCGGATGGTGTTTCTGACTTATGACCTTCACCATGCTGTAGGATGGTAGTTCTCAGGTACTAGTGATCCCTGGAGGTGCCTCAGGAGTGGGATATATTGGCTGACTGTGCAGTTTTTAGTAGCCTTTGGGTGTCCTCTTCTGACATTGATTTTATAATAAAGCCGCTATATTTGCTTATTGGCCAAACTTCTTAAATAAGAGGTAGTGATATATATTTTTATGTGTCTTGATAAATGGTATCTCAGGTGGAAAAAAAGACCCATAAAAAAATACTATTTTTGTTAAAGCCATGAAGTCATTTGGATTTCAGTACAAACTGCACAGCGTGAACTTCTTAGGGCAGAAGAAAATGAATTTAAACCTGGACCTTAACAAGGACAAGTTCACCTTAATGCTTAGAAACTTTGTGTGAGAATCAGCCATGCGAACATGGTGCCTTATTTCTCAAGCGGTTTGCTGTCAGGTGAACTCCGTGAAGGGGAGGGCCATGTCCTGTACCTCGAACAAAGCGAGACCAACTTTCTCCTTGGTGGTCTCCATTAGACCTCCATGATGATCCATGAAGTGTTTGAGGCAGGCGGTGACTAGGGGCTTTGGACAGCTGACCAAGCTGTGTGTGAATGTTTGCGTGTTACTATGGCAACTGCAGCTATACACAAGTCAAAACGGGTGAAGCTGATGTCGGACCCGTGGCGGCACGGTTCAACTCACGGCGGAGGCACTGCTGCAGCCCCAGGACCCGACCTTGATGTCCCAGGCGCGTGATACTGGGCTGTACCGGTCATCAAACATGGGTTCTCCCAGGACTTCCTGATTGGAAACGAGGTATCAAGGAACGCAACTCTGCTTGTTGACTTTTTCTTGGAATGTGTTAGTCGCCATGTGACTTCTGCCGTGTTTGTGTTTTCAGTGCTGATTCCTACAGACACTCTACAAGTACAGCGCTGAGAGTGTATCTCGTATAAAAGTGTGCTCCTTTTAAACATCTTATCTCACTGATGCTATAAAAAGCAATGTGACCAAAATGTTTGTTTTTTTAATCTTGCTTTTTAAAATTATTTTTCCATGAGCCCATAAATCTGAAATGAAAATGTCAGTGATCAGTAGAATTTAGGTTGTGCTTTTCAGTATGAAATGTTCGTTCTGACCTTGATGCTTTTTGCTTCTGTCAGTGTTGAGAAAGGAATCCTGTCTAAGTGGTTCTACAACTTAAGCTGAGGTGTGGAGTGTGTCTTCTAGCCTTTACTCCTTTTGTCACCTTTTTTTAATCATGGAAATGTTCATTTTGCATTTTCAGTATTAATTTGTACACAAATATAGTGCTCTGTCATCGCTCACTGTATTTGTTCATTGTATAACCAGACTGTTTTGAATCTTTTTTTTTAATGGAATATTTTAACTGAGTATAAAATAGATTTCTGCCCCTTTGTTAACAAGAACAAAACAAATCTATGCACAAAGTACTTTATACAAGTGTTTAACAATTTTTAGTGGATTTTTTCCCCAGAAGAAAAAGTCCTGCTATACACTGGTACAGAAGATCAATTTTATAAATTGCTGTCCCTCCTTTCTTGATATATCAAGCATTGAAATGGTTTTACTGTTAGTTATATGGTAAACTATTTCCAAATTTGAAAACCTGGTTTTTTCCATATACTGTATTAAAAATGTGTGCAGGAGCATTTGAAATTAAAATGTCTAATCTGTTAAGTTCTGAATCAGGTTGAAACTTAATATCGATCAGAACATAATGTCCCCTTGAATCACTAGCAGAGCAGAATACTTTTTAAAATACCGGATGAGAAAAACAGCAACTTTACCAAGAGATTTTTTTTTTTTTCTTTTTGCAATTGTATTTTGTCTGTGTTAATGCTTCTCGGATGTTTACAGATTTGTGTTTGACAGATGTATGTGGGAAGTGGGTGCAGTTTAAGAATGAAACAGGAAAAGTTGTAATTAATTGAATATTTTATTTAAAAAAAAAAGTTTGTGCAAGATCCACATTTACCTTTACTTGTTCTGTTACCTTCTTTAAATAGAATGATCAAAGGAGTGCCATGTTGCAATTAATGCATATAAAATGATCCTCGCAAAAATCGTTCAGTTGTTTGCACCATTAATCTTGTCTACATGCCAACGGAGGATGATGGAGGACTGAAAATGAATGACGCCGATTACATCTGTCACCCACACCCCAGCCCGCACACATTCCGTCCTCCTACCAAACTCGGCAACACCTGCCCCAACGTGTGTGACAAACTAGCACTGTCACAATGGATTAACCCGAGAAAGTGAGCACAGCAGCCTGTTGTACTGCCACGGAATCACGCGGCTTAATCTTCCTCCGGCAGCAGAAAGTAATTTGCCCTGTGCCGTATCACACTTACACAACCACCAACTCTAACATCCCAACCACCATGGTGCCGTGCTACACGATGGCGCAGCTGAAAGGAAGAGGTGGGCACGCAGCTTGCTTTGAAAGGGCTTCTGTTTAAGCTGGGACCTGGAAGGTACAAAAATAAAAGCAGGCCTTTGTGAGATACCAATGTGATGCCGCTTTAATGACAAGTTGTGCTGTGTGTTGCAAGCATGCAGCAGTAGTGGAACATGCTCCCCATGCTGATTCACCTCTCCCCATTAAACGGTGAAGCTGGGAGAAAAAGCAACACTCTTCCTCTTCAAAGGGGCAGTTCATTGCAGGGATTGTCCTCACTGTCTTCATGTGGCAGCCCAGCACTGGGGTATGAACACGGGCCACATGAGCAGGCAGGAAGTCCTTTACTCAGTCAAAAATGGTTGCAACTATCCTCACATAGAACCAGTTTAAATATTTGCATATTTTAAATGGAAATTAGAAACTAATCTGTTCAGAACATCAATACCGTCTTGATTCATCGCACAAAATATTTGCATGTGGCCCTGATGGTTACAAGCCCCTTTCGTGACCTTTTGAAAGGGAGAAATAAGGAGAAATGCTATTTTCTCTCTGTGTAGCAGTAGAAAACAATTAGAGGCAAAAGGAATTGCCCCTGAAAAATAAAGCAATCAGCAGAATCTTTGTATACAGCAAGATGGATCAATTTTGTACATACAGGTTATGATAACACTGCTGTAAAAACTGGGTTAATCAAGGAGTGCCGAGAATGGAACTATGACCAGGCACCGTTAAAAAGAACGAGGTGCCACCTGCTCGGCTCTCAGCTGTGTGCAGAAGCACAAGTGATGCAGCCACTTCCTGCCGCATGGATTTATCGCAAAAGACGAGCGTTTCGTCCACACCGGACGCGTCCTGGGTGTTCGCAGGAACATTTAGGAGAAAATGCGTTCTCATTCCATTCCAAGCAGCGAGCAAGTTTGTATATTGATACCTTTAGTTTACTCAACACTGAAGTACAATTTTTTTTTTCTTCATTTGAAATAGGTTGGGATACAAAAAAAAAAAAAACAAAACTACATTAAACGATTCAAGGAAAAAAGTGCATTTTTAAGAAAGTTCAGTATCACTAACAGTGTATGGTGCCTTAATTTTCCCAAAGCAGACTGGAATCAAGTCTCCAAGCATAGTACATTTCATATTTTAAGGAGAAAAAAAAAAAATTTGATCGGTATTTGCATTACCAGACAGGAGAAAAACTGCCTTCAGCACGAAAGGAGCCGAGTGTCCCTATATGCCTGTCCCCCCGTAGGATCCAGCTGAGAAGGGCATGGCTCTTCACGTCATGCACAAGTCCAGTTTACCTCGGACCTCATGCCGTTTGTCTTTCTTTGCCACTCTGTCCTCGTAGACGTGGCCCAATTTCCCGAAAGCAGTCCGTTACACCATCTCCCATCATTGCACCAGCTCAAATTCTTCATGGGTCACTGCGGTAAGCTCTCAAGTCCTGATTCATTCACCATAGGGCTCTTTTTGGAGTTTCCTATAATGAGAGTTGGAGACATGGGTCAGGGACAGGCCTGTCTACATATACCAGACCTTTTAACATTTGTACCGTTACTATAAATATATGGTATCCCAGAAACACTGCATTATACTGGAATTCAAAGCCTTATGAGAATCAAAACCTAAATCTTTTTCACTACCTTTGCTACCCTACTAATCCTAGCTGTTTAAGGCATCTCCAAGGTATAATAGCACTCACAAAAAATATGCATGAACTTGTCATCGTCATGGTTTTTCCTGGCACAGGCAGTCCCCGAGTTACGAACATCCAATCTGCGTACAACCTGTACTTATGAACCCCCCCCAAAAACCTACTATATTAAAAACTCAATTTACATACAATGATTTGTAACAACAAATGGATGCTACTTTGTAACGTGGATCAAAACATCTACAGCGGTTCGTCAGCTCGTAAGCACGTGAGCCCAAAGAAGGATTAAGATTTCCTACTTTTCAGTGGGACCCCATTGCTTAGTAGTGGCTGGTGTCAACTGTATTTGGCATTAATTTCTTTTTACCCTCCTCACCATGGCATCGAAAGTGATGCAAGTGATTTTTAAAAAATTTAGCAGACTCGTTTCTCCAAAGCGACTTCCAATGAACTCTATGTAGTGTTATCAGCCCACACACCTTATTCACCAACGTAACTTACACTGCTAAATACACTACTTACAATGGGTCATCATCCATACATCAGTGGAACACACTGTCACTCACACACACTAAGGGGGACCTGAACAGCATGTCTTTGGACTGTAGGAGGAAACCGGAGCACCCGGAGGAAACCCGCATAGACATGGGGAGAACATGGAAACTTCACACAGACTGAGCAGGGATCGCACCCAAGTTCTCTTGCACTACCCAGGTGCTATAAGATGGCAGTGCTACTCGCTGTGCCACCCCTAGTGATGGTGATTTAAAGACAAGGAAAAAGAATAACGACAAACTATAAAACGGAAATAATTATGCTGTCGGAGAAAGGTGAAACGCCAGTGAAGACAGGAAAACCATTAGGCCATAGTCGGTCAACCATTGGTGAGATTGAAAAGGACAAAGCAAGAATAATGAAGCATGTAAAAGGCTCAGTCCCAATGAAATGTACCATCATCACTAAGCGACAAAGCAGTTTAATTATGGAAATGGAAAGGCTACTGAAAATTTGGTTAGAGGGTCAAAATCAACGCAATATTCCTCTCAGCAAGAAAAGGCTCCAAGCCTTTCCAGTGATTTGAAAGCTGCACGTCCAACAAGTGAAGGTGAGGAAGAATTTGTGGCAAGTAGGGGCTGGTTCAATCATTTTAAAGTGAGGGAAAATTTGCACAATATTAAACTGCAAGGTGAAGCAGCGAGTGCCAATGCAAGTGCTGCGAGTGATTTTCTGCAAATTTTGGGCGAAATTATTAAGGATATAGGTTATTTTCCAGAGCAAATATTTAACGTCGACAAAACTGGGTTGTTTGGGGGGGGAATTAAAAAAAAAAAATACCTGAAAGGACATACGTTTCAAGAGAGGAAAAAAGTACTCCAGGGTGTAATGCATCCAAGGACAGGCTAACGTTATTGCTTGGGGGTAACGCATCTGGGGATTTAAAGCTCATGCCCATGCTTGTGTATCATTCCCAAAATCCAAGGGCCCTTTTTGCATCATTAAGGCATCTCTTCCCATTATTGGAAGTCAAATTCAAAGGCCTGGGTTACAGAAGCTGTATTTGAAGATTGGTTCCTGAATTATTTTGTTTCTGCTGCTGAATGTTATTGCTTGGAGAAGAATATCCCCTTTAAGATTCTCCTTGTGCTTGACAACGCGCCCAGACATCCAAGCACTTTAGAGGACCTTCACCAAAATGTAAAGGTTGTATTTTTGCCCTCCAACACCACATCGCTACTGCAGCCAATGGATCAGAGGATCGTAGCCAGACCTTCTCACAAGCAGTCAGGGCTACCCAAGATGGTTCGATGACTTTAAGGGAGTTCTGGAGGAATTACAACATTTACGATGCCATCAAAAACATTTCAGATTTTTAGGTTCAGCTGAAACATTCAAACATGAAAGGCGTGTGGAACAAACTGTGCCTCCAATTCGCACATTCTTTTAAGGGGGTTACAGCTGACGACATCACAGAAGCCAGGCAGGCTGTGGTCAATATTGGTACTCAACTGCAGTTAGACATAAATGAAAATGTTACTTGACTCCCATGCTGAATAACTGACTAATGAGGACCTAATGGAGCTGGGACAGCAGAAGATAACATTTCAGGAAGAAGACTGGGACCTCTGAAGCCCAGAACCCAAGAAGTTTATGACAAAGGAGTTAACTGAAGCCTTTCGAGGGGGGCGCAGTGGGTTTGGCCTGGTCCTGCTCTCTGGTGGGTCTGGGGTTCCCTCCCCCTCCAGCCTTGCACCCTGTGTTGCCGGGTTAGGCTCCGGTTCGTCATGACCCTGCTCAGGACAAGCGGTTTCAGACTGTGTGCATGTGCGTGTAGCCTTTCATCTCATTGAAGCAGGAATGCCAAAGTTAGAGGAACAAGATCCCAATAGAGAGGTTCCTTAAAGTTTACCAGAGAGTGACCAATTCCCTCAGCTGCTACAAGATCATTTATGATGAGAAAAAAGAGCAGCACTCTTCAAACCCCCCTTGATGACGACTTCAAGAAATTGATTCCAGCAGCAGAATCAAAGACTCTCCAGCACCAGACCTGTCATCTTCAATAGTCATCATCTCCCCATCTTCTTTGTCCTCTTCATGTCAGTGAAATTGTTAATGTCTCTCTCAATTATAAATACTGCAGTAAGAGTTATTATATTTCACTATTATAAATACTGTACATAGTTACATTCATCATCACCACCACCACTGTGTTGTTATATTAAAGATGTTTTAGTGTATTTGGAAGCGTTTTTTTAAGCATGTAAAGCTACACGATGTACTAAAACATTTTACTTCGCAGCAGCAGCGGAATCAAACCCTGACTTTCCAGCACCAGACCCTTCATCTTCAACAGTCGACATCTCTCAATCTTCTTCCTCCTCATCATCATCCAGTCAATGTCATCCTAATTATTAATCTCTTTTCCCATTACTGTATAAATATTGCAGTAACATTTATTACTCTTTCGATGTCTCCCTATTATAAATACTGTAAGTCGTTACATTTTCTTATTGTTATTACATTGTATTGTTAAAGATGTTCCTTTAATGTTTTTATGCATAGAAAGGTACAGAATATACTAAAAAACATTTTACTAACTGACGTCAGACACGAACTGTACCCAACTGTTCCGACTTGCGTCAAATCCGACTTAAAGACAAACTGAAGACACGAAACTTGTTAACCTGGGGACTGCCTGTATTTGTCTTTGCGGAAAACTGTATAATCCCTGCTGTTAGTGGCACACGTGTGGTTGACCCCATCAGAGGGTCCTGGAGCAAGGGTGCCCTACCTGTCTGGTAGTTCTTGTGCATGCGGTGGAAGAAGAGCAAGCCAAAGAACAGCGAGAAGCCAATGCAACCGATGATCATTCCGCTGAGCAGGAAGCTGTAGCTACCCTGGCTATGGATGATCTGCGGAGAAAGGGGCGAGCAGAAGTTGTCAGCAGAGGATGAGAATATACCACACATTGGCCCTAACAAACGGCACCATTCTGGCCTCTGCTCCGACTCTTCTTCTAGTGTTCAGTAAAGGATTTTATCCTAGTCCAGAGCACTGCACTGCACATAGAGTACAGACGGCAGAGACGGAGCCGCTCCAGAGACTTACCGAACCGACGAGAACCTGGAGGACCATCTCCCCCATGCCAGCACTGGTTACCAGGACCGTCGTCGCACAGCCTGCGAGGGGAAACAAGATGAACACTGCTGTCCAGAGAAATGCCTCCACCTGTGGAAATCTAGAGGTGTAGCCACAGAGAGCAGAACCATGGCCACCGTCTCATTTAGAGTGGCCCTTGTAGCACTCGTTTCTCTGCTTCCAGAGCTGGAGGGGCAGAAGGCTTTCGCTCTTGGGCTGTTTACAGTAAGAGAACAGCGAGCCTTGGCTAAACACATCAGGCCTCCCAGACACACTGGGAGCAGCAACACTGCAAGTCCAAACCAAGGACAAGTTCAGACAAAGGTGCCAGCAGAAACCAGCCTCATTAAGCAACACTTCATGCTTACAGGAGGACCTGAGCATTTGGTTCTAGGAAGTGAAAATTTACTGGGGGTAGAGGAGCATGTCTCAAAATGCCACATTTTAACCGATTACAACTCTTCCCTTGTGCTCTGTGCCCAAAGCGAGGAACCTAAACACTAACTGCTTCACTCCGACTCCTGAGGGTTCTCAACCGGTGTAAGGCAGGGCTACTCAGCTGAAGGTCCTGCAGGGCCAAGTATAAGAAAATTTTGTTCCAGCCAGGCAGCAAACCACTGAGTTCAGTCTTGACCATCAAACCAAATTATCTCCCTTTGTGAGCTCTTAGTGGTGCAAGGAGAGTTGGGAAACCTGATTCACACTTCCATACAGATTTAATTGAGCCTACAGTCAAGTTTTCTGGGCCCTTGAAAACATACCCTGGTAGTCTAGAATGTCCTCCGTGAAGGCCACCATGCAGGGGAAGATGCTGCTGAGGAACAGGCCCAACAAGCAAGTTCCCACGAAGAGGAAAACACTGCTCATGTAGAAAATGAGCAGCAGCAGCAGCGTGATGATGACACCAGCCTGGCGAAGGGAGAACAAATGAGAAGAACACATCAGCCCATCAGTTCAAATTCTCCATTTCTGCTGGTGGCTGTATGTATAAACTACACAAAACTATAGAAGTTAAGCCATTTGCAAACAATATCCAACATGTGAACTCTATTTCTTCCATTATACAAAACACTGTGTATAAATGTATTATTTACACTTTCGAACCTGACACTGTAAGTCACTTTGGAGAAAGATGGCCGCTCTAAAAATAAATGAAAACCCAATACTAGTAAGGGATTATAGAAAATAGCGGTGAAATCTGAGTTAAATATAAAATGTTTAGCTACAAGTCAGGTGCTTGACAAAGACATCAATCATGAATGTATCTGTTGCAGTGAATGACAATAAGAGAAGCGACTGGAGGGACTAAAGGTCCCATCAATCAAAAATGTTGACACCTGGCAACATTCCCAAACATGCCCTTAAAGCATTTAAATAATCATGATCGACTTGTTTGTCTGCACAACAATAACGTTTTGCTCATGTGTATCCTGGCTTCATTCTCAGCCTCACCTGTTGACAGTGCGTGGGTACACTAAAGACGGGCCCAACATCACTATCTCAAGCACACATTGCAGATGCCCTTCTGCCCAAAGTAGAGCGTAGGACAACAGACAGAGGAATCTACATTAGTTTCCTGATAAAGCTAACCTTGGAAAAAGTTCCGCAAACACAACCTTAAAAAGACCTAGTACTCCAGGCAAATATTTACATTTATTTATTTAGCAGACACTTTTCTCCAAAGCAGCTTTCAATGAACTCTATGCAGTGTTATGAGCACATACACCTTACTCACCAAGGTGACCTACACTGCTAGATACACTACTTACAATGTGTCACCCATCCATACATCAGTGAAACACTGTCACTCACTCACACACTATGGGTGAGCAGTCTTTGGACTGTGGGAAGAAACCAGAGCACCCAGAGGAAACCCAAACAGACACAGGGAGAACATGCAAACTCCACACAGACTGAGCAGGGATTGAACCCACGTCCTCTCGTACCACCCAGGCGCTGGGAGACAGCAGCGCTACTCACTGTGCCACCCAAACAATACAATGTTCATTCCAAAACACAATCCACTATTGGTGGGAGGAATCATTCAAAATATTTTTATTATTGTAAAAAATTATTTCTATATTTGTTTCAGAATCTCTCATAGAAACTACGAATGGTATTCCTCTAGGATATACTCTACTATGCACTTTGACAACTAACCTGATTTTTTTATTTTTTTTAAAAATAGAATGAGAATAATGATTTTCTTAGAGACAGGAGGAAGACCCTTAGGGAACCTCTATCTTTCTGTGTGTGTGTGTATGTGTGTATATTATATATATATATATATATATATATATATATATATATATATATATATATATATATATATATATATACACATATACATACACACACACACACATACACACACACACACACACACACGAGAGAAAAGCTGAACACAACTCTGTGCCCAAGTCCATGAGTGTTATGAACTCAAAAAGGCAATAAGTGATAGGATCCAAGTTTCAGTGGCACTGAACACAGAATTAAATGAACAAATCTTCTAGTCTTTAAAAAAAATAAAAAATTAAAAAAAAAGGGAAAAAAGCTGAATTTACACTAATTGATAAACTACAACAGCTGAGGTTAAGGGGGGGGGGGGGGGGCGGAAAGCAATGCAAGATGTACGAATGGCATACAAAGACACTTCGACCGGTTTCAGTCATCGGACACAGGATATCACCACAGAGATGCCGTGTCAGAAGACACAGATGAGAGTTTATTTGTTTACCAGGTTAACTAAAAGAAGCCGGACTGGCTGGAAGCGGTACGAGAGGGGGATGGATGCCAGTCGGCCCACGGTGATAGCTGCCCAGAAGATGCTGGCCAAGTATCCGGCTGACTTGTGTGCTAGCGACATGGGAGGGGACACCGCATATGTGTAAACGAAGCCTGCATATGCGCCCTGCAAAAAACACAACGTTCAGCATATTAGCACAGACACAAGGGTTAATTAATGTAACTTATCTTTGTCAACAGTGGCAGGCACCATAGTAGTTAAACCTTTCCAATCAGAAGACCAGGGTTCAAATTCCTGCCCTTGCTGTAGTATGCTACATTGAGGTGCTTAACCCAAGTTGTCCAAGAAAGAATTACCATACAAAGCTGGAAAAATGGGTAAATCCATTTAAATGACAGTTTTAAAAACCTGTACATCACTTTGATCATCTCTTTTCTCTAACACATTTCTCCAATTGCTGAGAAATAACAGGAGTGTTCCAGTGTGTCTCTGGGCCCAGCCTAAGTGTCTCGGGCCAACGGCAGCACCGCACTTGAGCACAGCGCACTACCATTTCCACCTGCTTCGATGAGCATCACTTACCACAATGCCGTCAGTCATGAACAGGACCATCCCACCCAGGATGTGGATTCCGAAAAACGATGGCGGGAAGCCTTGCAGCGCGTTTTTACGACAGCAGCTGAACAGATCGCCGTGACCTGATAACAAAAAGAAAGCTGTTGATCTATGACAAAATGCAAAACTAGAGTCGCATCACCCACCCAACCTGAAAAATAACAGCATTAGAGGTTGTGGACCTTTGACCTGGAGCTGCAGGATCAGGTTCCTCCTCACCTATAGATTCCAGGTCCTCGCTTTCAGACTCTTGCTTATCTTTCTCCTTGTCCTTGCCTTGGGTCTCTATAGCTAGCTCATCGCGGTCCAGAAGGCGTGGGCTGCTGATCATACAGCATGGGATCAACCTCTCGCGGTACATCAGCATAAACACTGCGAGTGGCACCGGCAGCTGGGATAAGGGTGAGAGAGCATCGGTTAGTCAGACTTTGTTAACGGCAAGACCTTCTGGAGCTCATGGAAGGTCAATCTGCTGTGTTGTTCACTGTAAACCTACTGTAGCAGTTAAATTTACACGTGCATTCGTTCCCAGTATTCTTGAAATTTATGTTGTTACTTTAGAGGCTTTTCTCCAAAGCGGCTTCCAACGAGCTCAATGTAGCATTACCAGCCCACACACCTTATTCACCATGGTGACTTACACTCCTAGACACTACTTAAAATCAGTCACATCAGAAAGAACATTTAGGTTGGGTTTGTCAGTCCTTCGGGATTTCATTGTTTCATGGGCTATTCAGTCACTACTCATTTTTGCTGGTAAAGTTTTAAATAAATCTATACTCATTTTCCTTATGCAGTTTCTTCTTCCATGAGCTGCTTAAAAAAAATATCCTTCAGCCCACTCTTTCTGAATCTAAACTTGTCAGTTGCTGAAACATGGACAGTGTTTAGTTTAGTTTATAACACATTTCCATCAAACCATAACCTGAGTTCACAGCCAACGGGTTTTAGTACATTCAGTAGGGGCACCACTATGTAACCTGTAAGATGCCACTCCTAGTCCCAGAAAGGGCTTGGATTGGCTGCTCCGGCAAGGACCGTATTTGCAATAAACCAATAAAAACATAAAAGGTCCTGGTTCATGGTGTCAAAAGGAAATTAATGTGCACTAAATGGCTCCAGTGTCTCCATGGCTTTCACCATTTGACTAGATTAGCAGCTGCACTGGCACTGATAATAATGTGATGTCAAAGCACCTGTCATTGAGAGAAAATTATCCAAAGTGGGTAAAAACCTATCCAGGTTTTTTTTTTTTTTTTTATTTTTAAAAAAGGTCCATTTCCATACTTTCACAAGCAGACGAACCTGTGCCCAGCTCTGCACTCTGATGCCGTATATATCGGCACTCATCTCATATCAGCGATGACAGGCCACAATACGGCCTTTTATGTTCTACTCTTTGCACATTCCAAGCAATGTTGCCTGCGGGATAAAGGCAAGAAGCATCAGGAATGGAATGACAGGGAGTCGGGCAAACAAGCAAACACGTGCTTGTTTACAGTCATGAGGGGGAATCGCTCTGCCAGTACCATGCTACGATTTACTCGTCATGGCAGGTCTCCGTCTTTAACAGGCGACGACATTCCTCCGGATGACACCGAGAAAGGCATTACTGAGATGCAACAAAGCATTAACACGAAACCACAAGGCAAAAAACCAAACACAGAAATACACACACTCATAAGTGCACACTACTCACATTTATGAGAGCCATGATCCAGAAGGCATAGGAGACCTGGGTGATCACTTCCCCCTCCACTGGCAGCTGGTACTGCGACACGTTGTGCACGGGTCCCCCAGCCAGCGCGTTCCTCAGGTGTTCCATGGCTGTAGAGTTCTCCGTTCCGTTCCCAACCACACAGTTGGTCTCAGACAGGAAAGGGTCTGCGATGAGAGGGCTCACCAGGGCCCCAAAGCCGATGAAAAAGTGGAGAGCCTTTCAGGGATGGCATGAGGACATTGAAAATGAGGCAACGGAAAGCCAAATCATCTGTGTAGTACCTGTCGAAAGTCTGAGTTCAAATGCTAAACCTGAATAATACTTGTGTGGGACAAAGTGGACAGAAAAGTGAAAGCAAAGTAATGTTCAGGTGGGAGGGCAGGGCAGCTGATTTCTAGCTCAAACTTGTTAACGTAAAAAGTTGTGCGGGGGGGTTTTCGAATAGGTTTAGTCAATACCTTGACCGATACTTTACAAATGTACGTTGGTTATTCCCTCCCATGTTTATAACTTGTCCATGCACTGTGTCTGCTCATGTCCCCTCCGCTCCTCCAGGGATGGAGGCTGGAGAATCGAGAGTTGGAAAAAGTCCAACCAAATCATCTGAAATCTGGCCTCTCTTCTTTGTGCAAAAGTCTAGATAACTCAAGCTGGCTTTGGGGGGGTCGGGGCTTAAGATGAAAAAGTACAGAGTTCAATAAATCCCAGCTGTGATTGTACTTATTTTGTTAATTCATCTGAAGCTTCCCTCCAAAGCAGCTTACAACATTACCTTTGTATACTAAGCTACTTACAATGATTTACACCACTTACACAGCTGTGCAATTTTTACTACATTAATTCAAAGCAAGTATTCTGATCAAGGGTACTAAATCAGCGGTGGGATTCGAACCTGAGTTCTTTGCAAGGCAATAACCACTATGTCATCACACACCTCTCCATCATGGGACACTCCACTATCTGGTTCACATTTCAAATGACTTCACAAGAGCTGCTTATCTCGACTACACACAGCATAAAATGTAAATAAGACAACTGTACCTCCTATTATGTGTGCTGCATTGCAGTTCACACACACCTACAGTATTTCCAAGAAAAAAAAAAAAACCATCACCGCAATATTTTTAGTGTCAGTGAAATACACACGGAGCTCTAGACCTGTACTCTGCTTACAGAGTAAATAAAACAATGAGCACTTCCTTCAGCATGGGTAAACAACCTGGCCATCAACCTCAGCCATCATTTGGTGGGTGGAAACAAGACTTGATCTAGTTCCGAAAGTGCAGTCCGGTGTGGCCGGAACGGAACCCCTCAGCTTGGCAGCACCAAACTGGCCGCTCACCTGCAGAAAGACGGCAGAGTCCTTCTGGTAGATCTTCACCAGCTGTATGTTGGCGATGGTGTCGATGACCCCCATTGCAAGGCCGGCGATTGCCATAGCGACTGCGAGAAGCAGCACATTGTGGCACAGCGGGATGATGGCGAACACCAGTGAGATGATCAGAGAGGACAGGAAGAGGGCTGACAGTGCGCACAGCAGCCTATGGAGTGAAGAGGAAAATCGATATGGAGAAGTTCAGCAAATGTTCAGAGAGACACATTTAAACACCATGCGAGTTACAAAGAGCTCGACGTGCTTCCACTCGACAATGAGATCCATTCCTCGTTTAAGGACAAGATGTTTTGGTTTGCTCGCAGCGGCTTTTCTGGTCTACAGCCAACACAGTAGAAGGCTGCCCAATACTGACAACACAGTACAGACCAAGCTCTCATTTATCCCCATTTAGTCGGTAAAGTCCTTAAAGGAAAAAAAGAGTTTAGGTGCCGATATCACAAAACCACTTCTCTCGCCAAACTGGAGTCCAGATAAACAATTCAAACAACTTTCCCGCAGATGTTTACCTGTCCTCTGGGTTTGCAACGGCAGCAGCTCAGTGGTCACCTTGAGACACAAGTGATATTTACTGAGGTTATCTAAAGCTCGACTTGTCACTTCATAATATTCAAGCTTCAGTTTCAGTTTTCTGTTCCTTCCCCTAAACATTTTCTCTTGCCCCAAGTCATCAAAACTGAGAAATCAATCAGGATACTTCAATAAATTACATTACCAAAGGATTAATGAGCTAGCAGAAAAGAGAAAAATCATAAAAGCTAGATATCAAGTTTATCTGGTAGAAGCCAAAAATTTTGAGTACACTTTCCAGAAACTAGTTATTTTCATATTTGCTTCTTTACATTTCACCCTTCTGTCCAGTTCATCCCAGACAAGAACATTCACTTTTACCAATTTAGCAGATGCTTCTCAGAGAACAGTACAAAAAAGTACATTATTTCAACAGAAGGAGAGATTTAGATGCAGACACACGATTCTTGAGTAATTTTGTTTCATACCACCATATAAACCAGTATACATAACACGAGTAGCTGCATATAGGGTTCACTTCTCCCCTGATCCCATAAGTGCTGACTTTTCTTAAATGTAGAGAGAGATTCAGCAGTTCTGAGTGAGTGGGGGAGGTCATTGCACCATATCAGAGCCAGACCCAAAAACTTTCGTGCTTTTGATTTTAAACCTCCTGTGCATGGGACCACCAAGCAGGCAGAGGTTTAGCATTGCCCAGGTGTACTCAAACTTTTCACTGCCACTACACATACCCCCCAAAGGGAGTAATTGTCTGAAGTATATGTAGAGGAGTACATAGAGGCAAAACAGCTTAATTTTAAGGGAAATGTAAAGTTACAGGATTCGGGGGGGAATAAGCTGGTTTAAGAAATCACTGCTTCAATGACCAGTCCAGAAAGTAAATCTTAGAAATGTGTAAAAAAAAAAAAAAAAAATATATATATTTATATATATATATATATATATATATATATATATATATATATATATATATATATATATATATATATATGTGTGTGTATATAAAAAAGAAAAAAATGGGGGCACGGTGGCGCAGTGGGTTGGACCGGATCCTGCTCTCGGATGGGTCCTGGGTTCGAGTCCCGCTTGGGGTGCCTTGCGACGGACTGGCGTCCCGTCCTGGATGTGTCCCCTCCCCCTCCAGCCTTATGCCCTGTGTTGCCGGGTTAGGCTCCAGTTCACTGCGACCCCGCTCAGGACAAGGTTTCAGACAATGTGTGTGCGTGTGTGTGTATATTAAAAAAGGAAACAAAGCATATGGGCAGACAGAATTTATGTGAACAGGTAAACTACTTCTCTCGACATTAAATGAGCAAAGCTTCGACAGGTACGGAGGAACGCTTTTTGAGCCGAGAATACGGCACACTGTGGAAAGGTCCAGGAGCACTGTTCATACAGCAAAGTCTATTAAATACATCTATCTAAACCTATCATCTATAAAAATAATTATATTGTTGAAACCCTTTTCCCCAAGAGACTTACAATATCAGGTTTCTACAAAGTTACTCGCAATTATTTACCATTAAACAGCTGGCTAATTCAGGGTAAAATACCTCAACATAGCAGGAGTGGGGTTGATATAAATTCCACATATACAATAATATTTGAGTTTTTAGGCCAAGAGTGGAAATTCCATTTTAGTTTAGTCTCGGCCTAAAAACTCCGGTAAGTGATGATTGCGAGGATGCTCCTCTTCCACAGGCCCACTCTCCTGTTCTACCACGGTTCACTCGGGGCAATTTTACCTTTCCCGAGAACACATGGCCCGCTCCCCCCGGTCAGGGCAAAGGGACACACGTGGGACAGATGGCCGTCCACTAACGAGAGCCGTGTGATGCCATTACCGAAAAGAAGGAGATACACACACGCATGCGTCCTCCGCTTCAGAGGACAGACCCCACGTCACTAATGGTGGAGCTTGTGCTGCTCTGGAAGAAGTCCAAGGCTTGGGGAGAGTACGTGATTGCCATGGCAACCCCACAAGCTGCTCACACAGAGGGGAAAAAAAAAAAAAAAAAAAAAAAAAGTTTTTTTTGGGGGAAACACACGGACACTGCTACACTGTTTTGTAGTATTTCAAATGAAAAATGAGAGAGAGCTGCATGCCCCTGCTGCCACCATCACACTTTGCTCCTCCGCCTTTTGGAGAGGCAGTTTGTTGGAGAAATTCTTGCGGAAGGAAAGCGGCTGGAACGCGCAGCTCTGCAGGTCACCCGCAGTCACTCACATTACCGCTCAGTGCTTCTTCTGCGTTCCTCCCTTCAGCAGATGCTTGTAACCGACGCGACGCACGAACGCAGCGCAGAGACAGACGAAGAGCTTCGGATGCGGACGCGGGATTCTCGAAGCGCCGTCACTTCGTCCGCCGGCGCCGCTTTAAACGCGCAGCCTCGCGCAGAACCGAGTCCCACGGGGGGTACAGACCCGGTGGGGGGGGGGGGAATCTCCGAAACAGATGTTACGGGATCCTTCTGGAATGCTGGATCACACCTTCCCAGGACTTACACCATCGCAATCTGTACCCCAAGGGCAGGTACGCGTACGGAGACCAAGCGCACCAGGTGCGATCCCGAGAGCGGCATCATCGTCATCATCATGATTCTGTACCTCACGCCTCGAAGGACGAGCTGCCAACACGGTCTTACACAGCAGAGACATTCTTAATGGAACAATCAGGGTAAGAACCTTTTGCTGGACCAGGGTCCTCTAACCACTGCGCCATCTGCTGGCCGATAACATTTCAGAGCAAACCGGTGCGAACGGGTGAGAAGGAGCCGCAACATCGCCTCCGCAGCGGCGCTTTGTCGGTGGGGACTCTGCGCCGTGACTCTCGCACACCGTCCCCCGCGTGGAGCCGTGACTAAACGCGCGCGGGCGCGCGCCCAAGAGCACACACGTTCGCACTCACGTTTTCTTGAAGAAACCCCCGACGGAGCTGCCGACGAGCAGGCAGAACTGCTGCGAGAAGAAGACCCAGGTGATGCTCTGCAGCGAAGACTGCGTCTGGCAGCGCAGGTCCAGGATGGTGGGGCCCAGGAAGGCGATACACAGGCCGAAGCTGAAGAACACGCTCCAGTAGGTGAGCGTGTGCTGCCAGTGGCGCCTGAAGAGGCCGATGATGCGCTCGTCCACGATCATGTCCTCGCTCTGCGCGAGCGCACGCGCACACACACACACACGCAAGTTGCTCTGTCGTTTTGTGGGAGTGTGCGGGGGAGGTTGCTGGTGGTGGAGGTGGAGGAGGAGGAGGAGGAGGAGGAGCAGGAGCAGGGTGCGCGCGCGTAAAGCAAGGCGGAGGATGAACACAACGCTGCGACCAGAGGTGCTGCGGTCGACGCTCGCTCTCAGCACGCCGGCGCGTGTGAAGCTTTTTTTTTTTTTTTTCTTTTTTGGTCGTCCGCGAGCGTCAGGTGCGCCCGAGCTCGCGCGGATTTTAAAGGCAGCCTGTTTTCCCCCACCCCACGCGTTTCCCTCCTCCTCTGACGCGCGCGACCCGGAGTCTCGCACTGATCAACCAGACTTTTAAAAAAAAAAAAAAACAATCTCTCTCAGCCTTGAACGCTTGTGCTTTGCCAATAATACTAGCACCGCGTCAGAGAACTGGAACGCTTTACTTAGCAGGCGCTCGGCTGTAGCTTATGCCGCAGACCGAGTGCCCACAGCGGTGTTAAAATGAAAACTATATATATGTGTGTCACTCACTGTGTGTGTTAAGCAGAGCAAACATGATGTGGTCCAGGTGTTTTTGTGAGGGCGGCGAGTCAAGTTTGATGTGTAAAATCAGTCTGTCAGTGTGGGCAGTGAAAAGCCCATCTCCCATGAACTCCACTGCGGTTCCTCTCATTAAATATAACCCGAGGGAACCGTCGCAGTGCTGCACGACGTCTCTCCTCCAGCCCGTGTGAGGAAGACATTTTCTCGAAGCCTTTCGGTTCCCTCCGTCTGGGAGAACAGTGGTGTCTGGAGCCGTGGCGCCCTGCTTCTTCTTGAAAGTGTTTAAGCAAAAATGTCATTTCTTTCCTTCTGTTAAAATGAAAGTCCCAGAACACGTCGAAGGTCATATATAAACGAGTAATTTATTTAAATTCATGACTTCAATCAGGTTTGCCTTTGCAATAGTAGTCACAATACATTCAGTTTCAGTACTACTTAATCACACAAAATATTTCATAGAACCTTTTATACAAAAATCTAAATATATATTGTGTTTTAAAAAACATTTAGACGTTATCTGCAGTCATTTAAAACGATAATTTCCCCCGTGGTAAAATTCACAAACAACATTCCTGTTAAAATACTTATTATATATTAATCTTTTTCAGACACATTTTACAGTATTTAAAATACCTTTTTTTTTTAAATTTATTACAACAAACACGCACAAGTACCTTAGCTTTAGTGAGGCTGGAACAAAATAGTTGAATATTTCAATTTATGATTGCTCGTAATCAGTCATATAAATAAGTATATACTGTAAGTAAATATATTTCTGTTTCCCCTTGACTTAAAATCCTGCCATTACAGAAGTGTACAATCAGTCCAAAATTGCTTAACCCGTGGCCTCCGCTCACATCCACACACAGTCTAGGTAATATTATTTTCTTATAGCACTGCTATAACTATGCTATTACTTTTGTCAAGCTAAGATGTATGCATTAAAACTCAATTCTGACAATGTTGAAGAAGCTCACGTGTCATTTTTGTCAAATGACACATACCCACGACTCAGTACTGTACCAACTGTACTTGGTTACAGCTCTGACAGTCTGAAGGAGAACTTGGAGAGGTTTTAAAATGGGGACATTTCTGTCTTGTACAAGTAAAAAAAAAAAAGTGCTGCTGAAATACTCTTCAGGTGTGCAAGTCAGTATCTATCCATATTACTCGTACAGTACGCCAGACAAGAAGTCTGCAAAGTCAAACAAAAATAATTTTGGACAAAACAGTTTAGGACAGTTGTATTATATTGTAATCTTAAAATAAATATATGGGAGTATACTATGTTTTTATACCATGGGATACTTCATTTTATATATTATTTTAGCATATTTTGAACTATTTTAAAAAAAAAAAAAAAAAAAAAAAAAAACTTTTACATTTTTTAATCTTAAGGTTACACATTAGTACCTATGTTGTTTTCAAGTCCTCAGAATGCATATAATTTATCTTTCAAATTCATATAGTGCAAAAAAACATGGAGTTAAAGAGTCATTATTAAGTATATTACAAATACTGCACCACAGTAATAAATGGTACAGGAAAAGGTTCAAGGAATTCTCTGTGTTGTTCTGTAGCATTTATTCTGGATATAACACCTAAATGATAATATAAATTCTATTTAGTTTGTCTTTGTTGCTACAGTTTACGATGTATTGCCCATATTTGGCACGATCCTATTTGTGTTTTCTGTTTTGTTTCTTTAGGCATGAAAAATATTTTCCTGAGAACCCATACAGCTACATATCCACTCATTGAAATACAAAACAGCTAATATCTAAAAAGGAGAAAGAAGCAGCAATTTTTGATTTGCCAATAAAAGAGACTCCACGTAAACGTGCCAATCTTGTTTTTAGTTATTTTTGAAAGTTTTCCTTGTCCCTACATCTGAAACGACATAGGAAAAAGAAGTATTTGCAAACACAGTACAGCTATGTACTCAATATAGATTTCTTGCAAGAGGCCAGAAAGGTAATGTCGGTGTCGGAAAAAATCTAAGTGGAATTGTTATCGAGTTCTTCTAATTGTTTTCCTAGTTTTCTGCATAAGCATTGAGGTGCTGAGGAGCTGGGAGGGAATGACAGACAGAGGGAAGCAGACTGTCCATGGCCATTGCATCCTGCTGTACCGCTTCTTCTCAGAGTAGCTTCGAAGCCATACCTTCCATTCTAGTCTTTTTTTTTTTTTTGGCCTAATTTCTGAAAAGAGAGGACTCCAGGCTGCATCATTCTCATCACCCCTCTCCCACAACCACAGGCCACGTCGTTTCAGAAGTGTATGGGCTGAAGTGCCGATTTTCTGCTCTGCGTGCTTTGTTCTGGTGGACAACAGTCGTCTCAGCCATGGGTACGCCAAGCTCTAGAATATGCTCTGCCGTCGGTTTTTGCCCCGAGCTGAACCAGACAGAGAGAGATGCCACATATTATAACACATTTTCCCCTGTCCTACCACTGATGATCCCAGGTAGATATTCATTATGTTCTAAAGCTGGCGGAAAATTCAGTGGCTGGAGAGCCCTACCTGCTTGCTGAAACACGGAGGCCCTGTGCCCTGGATCCTTCTGCAGTTGCACCTCCCTGAGGGAGAATACGGAGGATGCTAAAGAAAGAGAGAAAAGAACCCATATTCACTGATAAAGGACTTAAACATATACATTTGTCAATATATTGATACAGCAGTAGGACTCTTCAGCTGGTTGCCGAAGCTTCAAAAGTGTTTATATTGTTATGTTACTACTCAGAGCTCTGACCATATAATACACTGCTTTTACATGAACCAGAAACAGGCATCAGTTCATAATGATTTACCGTGGAACCAGATCAACAAGTTCATGGTTTAAAGAGACAAGCAGCCTGACTTCAGGAGAACCGTTCAAGATACGTTAAAGAGTTTTGTTCGACTCAGGTGTAAGATTAGTTTTTAAATACTGGTTTATGGTTCTGTCTTACTGTCAGGTAAGGTGTGGATTTGCTCTCCAAGGCTCTTGAAGTACGGGTGCCTCAGCGATGCTTCTGCTGAGATCCTTTCCCTGGTTTCATACTGCACAGTTTGACAACATTAATAAAGTGAAATTAATGAATATATGACCATCATTTTTAGTATAAATCCACATCAGTCTTTGATTGAGATATTAACAGACATGAGTTTTGACATCTTTCTTTGCTTTCTTGGGATAGAAGTGGTGTAAAATCATAGGCGTGGAAGGGATCTGACTTATGTTCTTTCTCAGAAGATCAAGAAATAAGCTGGTTTATTTTTAGAAATTAATTGTAAAATGTTACAATAAGGTTTCATCAACAATTACTCACTTTCTGAACCACTTGTCCCATACGGGGTGGCACGGAACCGGAGCCTAACCCGGCAACTCAGGGCGTAAGGGACACACCCAGGACGGGACGCCAGTCCGTCGCAAGGCACCCCAAGCGGGACTTGGGCCCCAGACCCACCGGAGAGTAGGACTCGGTCCAACCCACTGCGCCACCGCGCCCCCTAGTTTCATCAACAATTACTTGTTGGGAAATTGAGACTGTGAACCACATAACAATGCTACCATTGGATTTATTCAGCATATGCAGTGCCACCTTCATTGGATCCCACCTCCGTTACCATAAAGTGACTGTCGCCCCTACGCACTCTCCTCGACCTCACCTCATGCTTCAGTGTCCTTTCTGTAAGTATTAAACTTGCACCAAAAATATATCTTTATTTTTTATTTAAAAGCTATAAATGCTGTAATGGTGGGGTAAGAATGACCTCTCCATTATTGAGCATAATTACCTTAAAATATTTAACAGTTAAGTTGTTTTGGTAGTGTGAAAAAACAATGGTTATTAATTAAAGCAAGTGGTTATTTTGACTAGTTTAAAGTTAAAAAAAAAAAAAAAAAAAAAAAAAAGTATTAATTTTAACATGCAGTAGCGCTTACAATTTTTCCTCATTGAAATTAATGGTAATATATGTCTGACTTATGAAAATTCACCTTACTAAAGGGTTTTCAGGAAGGCATTACCTTTGGGGGAAGAGTGTATTTGCCACTTAATGTATTACATATAGGACCAGAAAGAGCGTATTAAACTGTAAGTGAAATCCAAAAATATGCTTTACATTCATCAGTTTCCTCCAAAGCACCTTACAATGAATATTATGGTATTTAGCGGACACCTTTTTGTCTAAGGTGACTTACAGGACCAGATACACTACCTACAGTTAATCATTCTTGTGTACACCAGAGCAATTCAATACATTCTCACACTCTTTGGGCATTTTTAGAGTAAACAGTACACCTGAAAAACATTTCTGTGGACTGGGAGGAAACTGAAGATCCTGAGGGAAACCCACAGGAACACAAGGGACAACATGCAAATTGGAACACACAGCCCAACAGCTCTATTCGTTGCACCACCATGCAACCTCACACACAGCGAGAAGCGTTGCTGTCTCACAGCGCCTGGGTGGTGCGAGAGAATGTGGGTGTGGAGTTTGCATTCATCCTCCGGGTGCTCTGGTTTCCTCCCACAGTCCAAAGACATGCTGTTCAGGTTCACCCATAGTGTGTGAGTGAGTAACACAGAGAGAGTGTGTTCCACTGATGTATGGATGAATGACCCACTGTAAGAAGTGTATCTAGCAGTGTAAGTCACCAGAGTGAATAAGGTGTGTGGGCTGACAACACTACATAGAGTTCGCTGGAAGTTGCTTTGGAGAAAAGCGTCTGCTAAATAAATAAATGTATTATTATTATTGATCAATATTATAATAAAAATAGTATTTGTACTGTGGCAGCTCTGCCAAGCTGTATTATTAATATAAAAACAAATGCATATTTGTGTATTCTTTACATTTTTCCATTATAAACCCGAGACAATGTATGCCAATGAATCCAAAATGTGATATTGTAATTGAAAGTTAACAGTCCAGTGTGTTTTTTCTTTACATCAGGCAGTGACAGTTTATCTCTGGGCTTTTTACTGTATAAAACAACATCAGGTGTGTATTCAGAGCTGTTTAAGATGAATGTCTCAACCTCTTGTTTAACAGGCCTCCTGATCATGATTGAGTGCCATTGTACACTTACACACCCAAAGTCATCAGACTGCACCTGGTTATTGTCCGCCGTCTACGACTCTTTGAATGCCTTGTGTGTTACTGGGAAGACAGTAACACCCATGTTGTTCTTCCCTCTGTATTTTTTCTATCTTAGTTGTTGAGGGTTTGTGGTATCTTAAAGGAATGCAGGTGTCCGAGAGAAGGGTAACATTAGGCAGCGTCTCGGCAGGATGGTTGGGGCTGATGCACAAACACAAACCTGGCAAGAAGGCCAAACTAACACATTTAATGTTCTTTACGCACTCGCCCTGCAACTTAGCTGAGGACTCTGACTGTAACTGCCATTTCTGTCTATGAACAGGAACGATAATGATCAAAGTCATAAACCTGGCTACTTTGGAAAAGCAAACATTGGCTCGACAATAAACACGTCCTGTATCTGCAAACCAGATCACCAAGACAGTACAGATTTTTGGGGTTTGCTGGAACTCTAGCACTGGGTTAGAGTGCTAGAGTTTTAGTGTGCAAATGTGAACTGGACATTCTGGAATTCCATTATTATATTCCATTCTGTGAGACATCTATGACTTTTTTGTATAAGTAGTATATTTAGCACTCCTACCAGAAGCAGACTTGAAAGAAGGTCAAGTCCCTCCGTATCTAACCTGAAAACCAAAGAACAGGACTGAGTTACGGCTTCTCAGACAGCACAGCCACGGTACAGTGGAACAGAACTGACCGGACTTTAGCATCTTTTAAGGGTGCATGTCTCACCAAACACCTGCAAACAACAAACCCTTCACCTGTCACCCCCAAATGAAAGACATCCAAATGGAAATACTGACAGAACTGTTATTTCTTGTTGACATTTTGCACACAGTCTAGTGCAACAATTAAGAATTCAGAAAACTTCCCAGCCCAAATCAGAAGTTTTCAATTACAATTTTTGCTATTAATCCTTATGCTCTTAAACTGGCAGAGTTGAAACTGTTTTAATTTCAGGAGTATTAATAACAAAGTATATTTTGCAGGTGAGGGATATCAACCACAGTGTCAATTAGAGATTAATTCTGTGAGGACTTTGATGGAGCTACCTGGGCACATGGTTGATGAGTGGCTGGGCTCTATACTGGGGGAAGAGGTAGGATCTGAACTCCTCACTGGTTGTGATTCCAGGCCAGGTCTCCTCAGTGGGAGTACCTGTGCAAAGAGGAAGATCGTCAGGGGGACAGACAGTGAAAACACCATTCCTCTGCAGTGTGAAATAATCACAGAAATGAAGCAGCTGTGTTGTAGGATGTCCGCAAAGTGCTCTTGGCTACAAGAAGTACAACATTTGCAAGTCATTGACAGGTTATGCGAATCATGCAGAACAATGTGAGAATGAGAGTATCTGCTAACGTTTAAGAGAACTTTGGGAGACACAGGTATACAGCCCACGCCCTTTACAACTGAATTATTCCGTTGTCCAACTTAAATTGAGTACACATGAACAGTGGTCAATGAACAACAAGCCACAGGCCCTACATGGTCAAAGGAAACGATCCTAATGAATAAATGAAAGCCAAAGGGCAAAGAGTGGCCTTGCTGGATGTCGTTAAAGCTTTCGAGATCCATCACAGGAAGTTACCCAAAAGGGTCTTTGTTTTGATTAAAGATACTGATTGACATCTATGTACAAATTCTCACTTTTTTCATCCGCTCATTAAGTAATTGTTCACCAACACGTGAAAGCCTCCATGAAGTCCATCACACAGTAAGGAAATCTGTTAAACATAAATCGACTTCCAGGTGAATAGAACTCGTGAACTAAATTTGCCATGGATAAAGCGGTTAAGGCACTGAACCGCAAACGGTATGACATTTGTCCTCAAGATCTTTATCATTTTATTACAAACACGCTGGAAATACACGAATGAAATGAAGGACAATACATAATTAAATTGCAGGTACCAATTCTAAAGGTATGTGAAAAAGAGAAAAGACTAATTAAAATCATAGTAAATCCACAAAATTGTCCAGTAGCCTGAACTTAATACCGATGACACGAAAGCAGGACAACCAGTTTGACTGAATTTGTGAGGTGTATATTTCAAAGATTTACACTATTTCTAACATCAGGGGTTCCTGCTTAACAAAAGTGAAGAACCGATGAACGCCAGCACACTCAGCTCTGCTAGAATGTTCTCCGAGCATCCTGTTCGTGTTCACCACGTTATTAGCGCATGCCAATGGCAGGTCATACCCATCAGGCGAAAAATAAGGTGGAGCTCCTCTTTGACAGTTGATCCTGGGAACATGGGCCGGCCTGTCGCCATCTCAAACAGGATGCATCCGACACCCCTAAAATCGGAGGCGGAAACACTGCGATGAGTGAATAATACAGGGTAACGCTTTCAGAACAACGAATTGCAGAGGAACACACACAGATAAGCGAATGACAGGGGTTACTCAACATTGCCTTCTAAATACATGACATCATAGACAGAGAGGAAATACCTGGATATACCATAACAACCTGCTCTGTGATTTTACATAATAGAACTGATTATTTTTGCTGTCATTTCAATTTGATTCAATTACAACACATGCATAAATATGTGGGTGCTCTCAGAGTCAGGCTGTTTAAAAAGTGTGTGAACCTATAGGGATGGTCTTTATTCTTGTATAAAATATGAAACTAAACTTATAAAATCTAAATTTGAAAATAAATGTATAAAATGAACAAATGATTATGATTTACACACCTGATCGGACCTGCCTCCCAATGCAACTTGCGGTTCACTTATTTTTCTACCTGCACTAATTCTGTTTTTCTTCTGCACACATTATTTCATCTAAAGCAGAATATGAATTGGTAATTACACACCTGTTATGTCAGATGAGAAACACTGGTCCGAATTGAAAAGGGAGCAGAATGTTTCCTTACTACAGCACACAAATTGCAAGACCTCCCTGGACAAGTACGTTTTGGCTGTTGTGCTTGATATTACATTTACATTTTTTTATTTCGCAGACGCTTTTCTCCAAAGCGACTTCCAATGAACTCTATGTAGTGTTACCAGCCCACATACCTCATTCACCAAGGTGACTTACACTGCTAGATACACTGGGTCACTCATCATACATCAGTGGAACACACTCTGTCTACTACTCACACACTATGGGTGAACCTGAACAGCATGTCTTTGGAGTGTGGGAGGAAACCAGAGCACCCAGTGGAAACCCACGCAGAAACAGGGGAAACATGCAAACTCCACACAGACTGAGCGAGGATCAAACCTACATCCTCGCACACCACCCAGGTGCTGTGAGACAGCAGCGCTACTCGCTGTTCTACCCTGTATCTATGTACACTTCTCAAAAAATTAAAGGAACACTTTTAATCAGAGTATAGCATCAAGTCAATTAAACTCCTGGGATATTGATTTGGTCAGTTAAGTAGCAGAGGAGGTTGCTAATCAGTTTCAGCTGCTTTGGTGTTAATGAAATTAACAACAGGTGCACTAGAGGGGCAACAATGAGATGACCCCCAAAACAGGCATGGTTTTACAGGTGGAGGCCACTGACATTTTTTCCTTCCTCATCTTTTCTGACTGTTTTTCACTAGTTTTGCATTTGGCTAGGGTCAGTGTCACTACTGGTAGCATGAGGCGATACCTGGACCCTACAGAGGTTGCACAGGCAGTCCAACTCCTCCAGGGTGGCACGTCAATACGTGCCGTTGCCAGAAGGTTTGCTGTGTCTCCTAGCACAGTCTCAAGAGCACGGAGGAGATTCCAGGAGACAGGCAGTTACTCTAGGAGAGCCGGACAGGGCCGTAGAAGGTCCTTAACCCATCAGCAGGACCGGTATCTGCTCCTTTGTGCAAGGAGGAACACGATGAGCACTGCCAGAGCCCTACAGAATGACCTCCAGCAGGCCACTGGTGTGAATGTCTCTGACCAAACAATCAGAAACAGACTTCATGAGGGTGGCCTGAGGGCCCGACATCCTCTAGTGGGCCCTGTGCTTGCTGCCCGGCACCATGGAGCTCGATTGGCATTTGCCATGCAACACCAGAATTGGCAGGTCCGCAACTGGTGCCCTGTGCTTTTCACAGATGAGAGCAGGTTCACCCTGAGCACCTGTGACAGACGTGAAAGGGTCTGGAGAAGCCATGAAGAACGTTATGCTGCCTGTAACATCGTTCAGCATGACCGATTTAGTGGTGGGTCAGTGACGGTCTGGGGAGGCATATCCATGGAGGGACGCACAGACCTCTACAGGCTAGACAATGGCACCCTGACTGCCATTAGGTATCGGGATGAAATCCTTGGACCCATTGTCAGACCCTACGCTGGTGCAGTGGGTCCTGGGTTCCTCCTGGTGCACAACAATGCCCGACCTCATGTGGCAAGAGTATGCAGGCAGTTCCTGGAGGATGAAGGAATTGATACCATTGAATGGCCCCCACGCTCGCCTGACCTAAATCCAATAGAACACCTCTGGGACATTATGTTTCGGTCCATCCGATGCCGCCACGTTGCACCTCAGACCGTCCAGGAGCTCAGTGATGCCCTGGTCCAGATGTGGGAGGGAATACCCCAGGACACCATCCGTTGTCTCATTAGGAGCATGCCCCGATGTTGTCAGACTTGCATACAAGTACGTGGGGGCCATACAAACTACTGAGTACCATTTTGAGTTGCTGCAATGAAATTTCAGCAAAATGGACTAGCCTGCCGCATCATTTTTTCCACTTTGATTTTCAGGGTGTCCTTGAATTGAGCCCTCTGTAGGTTGACAATTTTCATTTCCATCCTTTCGTTCCTAACACATTACCCAGTCCATATCAGTATAGATTGATGATGATCACGATTTTTTTTTTTTCCCCATTGAGATCTGATGTGTTTTCAAAGTGTTCCTTTAATTTTTTTTGAGCAGTGTATTTACGTTTCATAGTCGATTTTAGGCCTTGGCAATTTTTTTTTATTTATTTTTTTTCCTGTCGTGTAGACCAACATGTCTATGTGACTGCAGTTTGTTAAAGTTATAGCAAATTCACGCAGGAAGTACTTAACAGCTTAACAAAACACTAAGTTTGACATGCAGCTCCGGTCAGGCTGTCAACGTTTCACTAAGGCGAGAACGTTTTACTACGTCCGGAAGACAAGAAGTGTTTATATTATGTCCAGGAATTACCCACTTGAGAAAGCTGAACAAAAAATTGCTCAGTGTGATAAAGATTAACAGCACGGTGTGTGGATGTCTGACTTTTCCTACATGCAGCCCTTGTGAGGAACTGTAGGATGGAATGAGGGTTGTTTCCTTTTGGTTAATCTACCTGCAGAAAACATTCATCCATAAAATCAGTGGTCTATTATTCTGGTTTTTTAATATGATACTACCTTCAAGATGCATCCGTTTGCAATCATATGAAGTAAATTATTTCTTTTTTTTTTAGTTTTATGAAGAGCATAGGGTCACGGCAACATAGAGACAGTAGACCAAGAGATTACAAATATATCCACATACATGGAGCAAGGACTCAAAGCAGGTGTGATCATGTAGCACTTTCTACCAACTTCCATAAAGGTCTCTAGACACTCCAGAATTCATTACCGTTGTCATGCAAATGAAATGTTAATTTTTCAAGTGTGAGACATGGAAACACTTCAGTCATCCATGTATTTACAGACAGAACTTCTGGTGTAGACCATCAACTAAAGAGTAGTTGGCCCACGTACCATAACCTTATAAAAAATTAATTTAAGATGTGACTTAATGTGAAAATAGATGAAGACAAATCAAGTAGAAGGTGTTTTGAATGGTTGCATGAACCCCATTCCAGCACAGCTGTATCTTATCACATTGCCAGAATAAATCCAGAGGCTTTGCATGTAAAACACAGATGTGAAAATGCAATGAAGTGAGGTCAATTCTGTGAATGAGCTTCAATCCGCTCTAATCTGAAACCAATTAGCTATCTGTTTAATTTGTTTGGCCCAGAAAGTAAAATCTCAGATTTGGTACAGACACCCCACCCTTGTCTTTGAGAAAATTTGGAGAGCTTAATTCTGGGCCTTTTCCAGATGAATCTACAGTTCCAGATTTCTGATTTTGAAAAAAATCTTTTAAGTAACAGGGTAGATTTTGGAATAGGTATAAAAGCCAAGGTAAAAACATTAATCCAGACAATGTTAATTCTACCAAGTCCTGGAATAGGTAAATAAGCCCATGAAACTTAAACAGGTCCCTTTTAAAGTTAAATAGCAGTGAACAGTTTGTATCTACAAGGCGATTAGTATCTGAAGTATTTAAAGCCAGACTTAACTTGTTTAAGGAGGAAACATCAAGTGAATTAGAGGAGTAAGAACCCAAAGAGCTTGTCTTTGTACTGTGGGAGGAAACCAGAGCACCCAGAGGAAACCCATGCAGACACGGGGAGAACATGCAAACTCCACACAGGCTGAGCGGGGATCGAACCCACACACACACACCTGAAATGCATGTGATTCCGCTCACAGACCTTTTAGCACACATTCAGATAGCTCATGTGATGAATGTGTACGGTGAGCACTTTGAGAGCAGCCTCTCTACTGCAGAGTCAGCTGGGTGATGTGGAACCTGTTGAAAGGCCTCTTGGGTTACTGACCTGCTGTGTGTCTTCAGCAGCGATGTGGAGGCAAAGCGGTACCAGACATTCTGTCTTTGTGTGTGTGTGTGTGCGTGCGTGCGTGTGCGTGAGTGCATCTGTGAGCCGCAGGGGGAGGCAATCAGATTTCAGGGTTTGGGTACTCACCACATGTCTATGGGGGTTGAGTACTCTGTGGAGCCCAGAAGCACATCTGGGGGGCGGTACCACAGGGTCACCACCTCGTTGGAGTATGTCTTTGTAGGGACCGATTTGGCCCTGGCCAGGCCTGCACAATCAGAGAGGAAATCACACACTTGATAAACTGTTGGAAACTATGGATTATGACACACTTGTATGGTGTTTGTGTGTGTGTCGGATATCGCTTTAGATATTTTAGCACCAGCATTAGGCTGACAGTTTAAAGGCTTCATCGGCACAAAAAAAAAAAAAAAAAAAACTGGGTATGTATAACACCAATGGACTGGAGGAACTCCATTCTTTTTATGTTCTTCTGCTCCTCTCGCTAATCTACAGTATCAGTCAAAAGTATGAGTACATCTGGAACTCATGGTATACTTGTATGGGGGAAAACTGGACGGAAGAGTGGAAGCAAAGCATCCCACAAGTGTTCAGGATTTTTGAGAACTGACGCAGAAGAGCTGGGAAAACCCGTCACCTCATTTCCGACTCAAACTTCTTAATCAAATCCGTAATCGAATCACAGTACAATTCCTGCTAAATTTCGAAATGCCACGCCTGTGTTTTTGCCGTTGCCGACATCTGCAGCGGGCGTTAAAATCCCAAAAGGCAGTTCGGGGTAAGTGACAGCGGGACTAAGGTGCTTTCAGTCGACTGCAGCACGTAAAACGGAAAGGCTCACCAAAGTCAGCCAGTTTGAGCTCCCCCTTGTCATTGATGAGCAGGTTCTGTGGCTTCAGGTCTCTGTGCAGGATCTTCCTCTTGTGACAGTAGGACAGGCCACGGAGCAGCTGGAACATGAAGATCTGTGGCGGGTGCAGGGGCGGGGGAGTACGGGGACAAAGGGCGAGAGCTGCACTGATACACATCGGGTAAGGAGCACCACAGCTCCTCCTTCAGTGACACCTTCAAATGGTGAGTTGACATTAAACATAATAACAATACGTACAATTATTCCCATTGTTCTTAAAAACTGTTACTTCTCTTTAAAAAATATATTTCTTATTATAAATAATAAGAATTTATTATTATTATTATATATATATATATTTTTAATAGCAATTTCACTTTGCACAGGTGTAGAGCAGGTATACAGTCTGTGCAGGCTCAGATGTAACGTAAATCGCCAAGTTCCACACTACACAGTACACGCAGTTCACACGCCAAAACCAAAATATTTTGATAGTGCGGTCGTTTCAGTTGCCACCCCTGGACCAAGCAGGTTCAGGTTCAAATCCTACTTCCTGCTGTAGTGTCCTGACGCAAGGTACCCTAAATTATTCCAGTAAATATTACCCTGATGTTCAAATGGGTAAATCACTGTAGCTAGCCTAACACTGCAAGTAACTTTGGAGAAAAGTATCAGCATAATGAACAAATATAAAAAAGATAAAACAAATTTTTGAGACGAATGCAGAAATGTCGCTCATTTTCCATTAATTAACTCATGTATGTTTAATCTACTAACGGGTGGCACGTTGAGTCGTGCTGCTGCTGCCTTGCAGCGCCCGGGTGGTGTGAGAGGACGCGGGTTCGAGTCCCATTCGGTCTGTGTGGACTTTGCATGTTCTCCTTGTGTCTGTGTGGGTTTCCACCCACAGTGCAAGGACATGCAGTTGAGACAGACTGATAACCCTAAACTGTGACTGTAAAGGCTACCCTGCAACGGACTAGTGCCCCGTCCAGGGTGTTACCCCTCCAGCTTTGTGCCCAATGCTTCCGCAATAGGCTCCAGATCACCATAACCCTGGCGCAGGACGAGCGGTTACTGAAATCCGATAGATTACGTACTAACTTTGTCACGCAAAAATTTGAAAAGGGCTTCAAAAGGGATGCGTACACATCTAAAAATAGTTTTATTCAAGGCGTGGTGTTTGCTGTGACGACGGCTGTGCCTCTGGCTTTCTGCCAGTCTGTGCGACACGCCCCTTGTCCCTGAGAGCCGTGGGTATGCGGTTTGGGACGGGTAGACAGGCCCGCAGTGCTCACAGCCCCGAATCTCACTCTTTCATCGCTGGTGGGGAAGCAAATCAGCGACACAGCAGAAGCAGCGAATACTGCGCCCTTCTCTCTCCAGGGTTTTTGTACTCCTTTTTCAACAAGTACACTTGATTAGAGATGCTGCCGCATCAGACCTGACGGCACTGGCAGTGGGGACTTTTCAGAGGGATGCTGCCGAAGCGTGGGAGGGAGGAGGTAGCTCTGCAGCCTCACGCAGTGCGTCTCTGCAAATCCCTGACACGCCCCTGGCGGAACCATCTGCGCTAAATGAAGATATTTCTTTTGTGTCACCTTAACAACAGCGCAGGTATGCCTTCGCGAAACTAAGAGGAAGAATGCGGGACGTAAAGCGCGGCGAACCTGCCCCACCCCAGCACCTGGACTTTCCATGACACGTGGGCCGGGCTGCTTGTTTTTCGTGTTGATGCGTACGGAAGATATCAGGAGGCAGGGTGTGTGTTTTGCGTTGGGGCGGCTGTTTTGTGAGAGTTCATACTGACGCTTGCCTACCTTGACATTGTGCATGCTCATGAGGTTCCCGCAGTTGTCCAGGTAATGTTTCAAGTCGCTGTCCTGCTCAGAGTGGAATACACACACGCCACTGTCAGACATACACACAGAGCAGAGCAATAACACACCCGAGTGACTTCCGGTTAGGCTCCGGGGACCCGGACAGGTCCTTCGGTTTTCAACAGGTCTACTAAAGACGTGCTCAGGGGCATATGTACCGACTGTATATAAGCGGTGACGTGTCGCGTGTACTTCAGCGCTACACAAAAGCGTCTGCATACTCACCACAAGTTCAGAACCGCTGGCAGAATTAATTAAAAGTTTTTGTCGCTGCGTTTCACGTAGAGTCTAGAGTATCTGCCGAGAGTAATTCCTTCCTCGAGGCAGGATGTTTCTGCACCTGATCTGATTCCATTTAATGCCTTGCGGCGATGCAGGGGAGCGAGCAATCAGTCAATCTCTGAGCTTTGCGTGAAGCCATTTTCCCGCAGGAGGAATCTTAATAAACCACATCAGCTGTGTTTCTTGGAGGCCTGTGTGGAGCCAAGTGTCACAACAAGCTCCCGCGAACGGCCCTGCATGCCGAAATAAGAAATCCACCTGTTCTTACAACAGGGTTTCCCGATGCTTTGTGTGTGTGTGTGTGTGTGTGTGTGTGTGTGTGTTCTTTTGTCCCTGTATGTGCGTCTGTGCCTGTCTTTATACCTGTATTTGTGTGTGTGTGTGTGTGTGGGAGTGATTTCATAGTCTTCTTCCTCATCTATCCCGGAGTAAAAGAAAACCAACTGAAAATGAACCATTACTTACCAAGTACTCAAAGACGAGGGTGAGTGAGCGGTCGGTGTGGATGATGTCATGCAGGGTTACAATGTTGGCGTGTTTCAGGTTCTTTAGCAGTGACACTGCAGTCACCAGACATGGCATGCAGCGACATTAAAAAAAAAAAAAAAAAAAAAAAACACTGTCACGACACTGGAATGAGCACCGATGCATCCTAACTCTGGCGTTCTCAGTGGATCTAACCTATGTCCATCACACTGACATTTACGTTTCTTCTCCGGGGTTTAGCCAAACATCATTTCTACTGTTGCGAATATTCTTTTGCTTCCTTAGTATGCGACAAGTTGTTATCCCTCTGAATGTAAGACAAGAAGTTTGTAAGGACAGTGTGGATGCTTTACTGCTGTCACTAGATGGCAGTGCAGTTGCACTGGTGCGAAGCCGTTGTCATGGTGAGAGGAGACAGGCCGCTGCGGCGCTACCTTCTCGGATGGCGGTGCACGGCGCCCCTTCCTCGTGCTCCAGGCGAATCTCTTTGAGGGCTACCAGGTTCTCTGTGAGCTTGCTGCGCCCTTTGAACACCGTGGCGTATGTCCCCTGATTGAGAGAGGACAGCGGAAAGTCATTGTGGGCCAGCCTGCAAAACATTAGTTAATGTGCCCTTTAGGGCTACAGGAAAGGGGTTGCAGAGTGCACGTGGGACCCGGAAAAGGCCTTTAAAGACAGAACAAGGACCAAGGAAATCCATTACAGTCATTATTTGTTGTAATTGCTTTCTGGTCCAAAGAGCCCAAGAGTCCGAGTGAAGCGAAGATAGAGGTGGAGGAAGGGGTTGGGGGCTGATTCACATTATCAGTCAGATCTCATTGGGCTCTGTGAGCACTTGCTTAATGACCGTCTGTCCTGATGTTTGCTCCATTTCCACTCTCGTATCCACCAGATGCGACCGCATCACCTGCTGAGTGGAAACACTGGGATGGATGGATGGATGGATGGATGGGGTATCAGCAGCATACATACAACAAGCAGTGATAGAAGATACTGGAATAGCACAAGAATAAATAAATGGTGTAAAATAAGACCGTGAATAGAGCAAAAATATGGTGTGGATGCAAATAAATAGAAAATTAAAAAGTAATATTGATAGCTCAATACCACTTGGCCAGTAAGAGGTCGATACCACTCCAGGATGTGGGGGGGGGGGGGGCGCAGCGAATGGTAAGCTGCTCTTTACGCTGAAATGTTGCCATTACTGCCTCCATTTCCACGAACAACGGCCCTGCTGGTCTCTGCAGACCCCGGAGTCTCTAGAATTGGCTCTTTTAAAAGGAGGCACCGCAACAACAGCCAAGTGTCAAGAAACTGACTGTTAGCATTAAGAGGTCAGTATCAACAGACACGAAGCGTGATCCCGGTTGTTAGAGGAACCCCGCAGGTTTATGTTTGCGTTGTATTTAATCCCAGATTTTATCGTTCCGTCGCGCAATAAACAAAGCCCTGGAGGACAGTCTGGGCCCAGGTTTTGAGAAGACACACAGAGGACTGTTTAGACCTTGCGGGCTGACTCGATCTGCCCTCCACCGCCTTGCAGTCCCAGCTTTTGTTTTCAGTTCCGCGGCTCCAGCGCGAGGAACGCCATGCCGTGCTGGGAGTGAGTAGGTGAGTCGGTGACAGACGTGCGAGAAGAGCATGTCATAAAGAAGGGGGTGGACTGGAGGATCACGCAAAAATACACACTCACCTCCCCCAACTTTCCCAGCTTGACGTACGTCTCCAGTTTCCCGAAGCCGATGTCGGACTGCGGAAAGACAGAAAAGCTGCGCTCATCGCGGCTGAGAAAAAACATGCATCATGGCTAATGCAAAGTCAGCACCGTCTGTTTTGATTGGAGCAAAGCCATGTTTAGGATTCAAACACTTGTCATAACTGTTAAACAGGCGACACATTTGCCACTCGGTCTACAATAACACACACAACACACCTCGGCCGCCCAGCGCACCATTTCAGGCCCTGCATTCATAATAATATCTCTCTTTCATAGAGGCTTCTCCCAAAATTGTTTTAACTGCAAAATTTGTCTTATATTGTTTTGCACTGCTTTGTTAAAAATCTTTTCTAGAATCTAGAAGTGAGAACTTTTCACATTCAAAATTATTTAAACCAAGCCTCCCGGCAAGCTCTATATTATAACTATTATAACATTATAACTACTTTCTACACTGCACAAATGCCTATGACTCAAGTATTATTTTTAAAATGCCATCATAACGGTTGCCGCAAAGATTGTCAAGTGTTTTCTCAGGGGACAGAACGGATCCCAGAGAATTTCTGTTAATATTACGTAATCATCAGTATTTCGCCAACAATAACGTGTCAAAATATGATTCATCGTTTTCCACATGCAATAATAAGTGCCTATAAATATTTAGAGTTTCTCTAAGACTAATAAAACAGTGAAACTGTGAGTGCATCCTCTCCCCGTACCGTCTGCAGGGTATTTTAGTATGTATTGAGGTTATTTTATTAATTTCATTATTTCCTCTGCAGGATTCACTGTTAGTGGGGAGACTCATGGTGTCTGGAGGAAACTGTGCTTGGATGTCTCATGGGACCCAAGTGGGCCACCAGCGTCAGGGAAGGAGGACGGGCGACGAGGGACGGCTCCTGACCAGGGAGGCTCGCCGGGACATTCGACTCAGGGGTTTGGAGGGTGGGGAACACTCCGTCTGCAGCTTCTTGAGCAACTCTGGCGGGAGACGAATGTCCATCGGGAGCGACATGCGCTTGCTGACGTCCTGCAACACAGACACGCACACATCCGTGAGTCACACTTTGAGAGGATAAAGGGGTTAATGGCGCTGGACCCAGTACCAATGGGTGTTTAGTTCAGGACTCAGAAATTGATGCTGTTCCAACAGACATGCTTCAGCGAATATTCCGTTGTAACCATGTTTAAAATTAGGAATGACAGGATTACATAAGGATTCCTGACTATAAATAGCACAATGCATTGTAAAGTGGTCTTTGACGGTAAAATAAGTCACAAAAGCTTTCATGATTGCAGTAATGGCTATCACGCTTTTCTTGCACTAATTTTTTCTAAACCTCCAGGCCACAGCATCATGCAAATAATTTGTGATTTTGCGGTTAAAGGTTGTACTTAATTGTGTTTTCTTCCTGTGGATTCTTCTTTATCGGACTTACAAACCCGTAATGGCAATAAGATTTTTTTTAAATGACCGAACCCCCCAAATGGGATAGCAGGTAGTGTAGTATTTAGTCTTGTGATCTTTAAGTCTGAAGGTTCTAGGTTAAATCCCACTCCTGCTGCTACATTACATTTACATTTACTTAGGGTAGTGTAGTGATTTGAACTACTGCCTTTGGACCCAAAGGTTGCAGGTTCAATCCCCACCTCTGGCTATAGTACCTTTGAGCAAGGTACTTACCCTAAATTGCTCCAATAAAATTACCCATTACATCTATAAATGGGTAAATGATTGTAAGCATGTAATAATTGTGACCTTAACATTGTAAGTTGCTTTGGAGAAAAGTGTCAGCTACATAAATAAATGTAAAATTTAGCAGATGCTTTTCTCCAAAGTGATATACATCTCACAGGAAATACAATTTGCATTACATCAGCAGAAAGAGAAGACTTAGATGCACACCTGTGATTCTAAAGCAATGCTGTTGTATCCTTGATCAAGGTACTTATCCTAAATTGATATGGTAAGTAATGCTGTGTTGTACAAATTGGTAATCAGTTGTAAAATTGCTCATCTAATATTGTAAGATGTCTTGTGCAAAGCTACACACACTCACATCATCTGAAACCGCTTGTCTCATATGGGGTTGCGGGGAGCTGGAGCTTAACCCAGCAACACAGGGCAAGGGACTGGAGGGGGAGGGGACACAGCCAGGATGGTAGGCCAGTCCATCACAAGGCACCCCAAGTGGGACTCGAACCCCAGACCCACTGGAGAGCAGGACCCGGTCCAACCCACTGGGCCACCACCACCACCCTTGTACAAAGCCAACAAAAGGCTAAATAAGCTACTAAAAATGAATCCCTTTGAAAAGCATAGTGAAACTTAAAATCTTTCTTGGATCCTTACAGAAAATCAGCAATAGCCATACACCCAAGTTTAAAATGGATTTACCAGTTACTGTTCTTATAATATGCAGTGAATAAGCTGGCAGCTGAAGGGTCGGTAAAAGAGGCCTAATTTCTCCCTTTGCGAAAATAATCGAGCACAGCTGAATACCTTGAGATGGTGTGTTTTATTGCTGTCAGTGTACCCAGCGGGTGTGATTAATCTCACGCATCATTCCTGGGATATTTTGCCATTTTCTGCATTCGCATACAACATCCACGCGTACAGCAGTGCTTCGGAGGCTGGTAATAGTGGAGAAATTCTATGAAGAAAATTAAGATCAATGTGACACGTAGTGACTCGGTTTTCTGTAACAAAAGAATAATTAGCCAAAGATCCGTTTAAAAATGCGAAGTAGAACGAAATGCGAGACGCGGGATTTTGATTGAAGAAACTCTATACATGTAGTGGCAACAGGTACAATACTCCCCGTGGACATGGACTTCTTACCTGAAGCATGCCTGCTCAAATTGAGCTCCCATTACAGCTGTAGATCCCTTGAGCCTGATCCTGAATTTGGCCAATAAAATACCCAGCTGGACAAATTGATATATGCAGTATATAGTAGATATTATAATATTATATAGTACTCTATTATATATATATACATACTGTATAATAATATATTTTATTTATTTATTTATTCATTCAATGGCCTGTTCTCCAAAGAATCATCCAGACTGCACCCCCAGCTGCAAGGGAACAGCAGCACAAGAGCAGACCCACCCAAGGCTGAGACTGAGCGATACTGGAAGGATGTATGGGAGAAGGAGGCATCATACAATGTCAATGCCCCGTGGCTGGTGGACCTGAGAGCAGACCACAGCAACCTCCCGTAGCAAGAACCAGTCATCGTTACAAAGGCAGACATCCAACAGTGAGTCTCAAGTATGAAGAACTCAACAGCACCAGGACCTGACATGATCCGCATCTACTGGCTGAAGAAGCTGACTGCACTCCTTGAACGCCTGGCAGAACAAATGAATGAGCTGCCAACATCAAGGTAACATCAAGCTCACACAGACTGGCTAACGTAGGGCAGGACAATCCTGATCATGAAGGATCTCCACAACGGGTACAACACCTTCAAACTACCGGCCGATAACCTGCCTCTCCACAACACGGAAGCGCCTTTCAGGCATCATAGCGCCTAAGCTGAGCAGGCAAGCACTGTGGTGGCAGTGATTGACATTGAGAAGTCCTACTCATATGAGCAATTCCTCCCAGAGTTTGAAAAAACTACGAGTACAAGCTATAAAGAGGAGTGAACCCAATTCCTGCTGGAGAGGCCCAAGTTGCGTACTTGGGAGATGCATATCCTGAACCGAACCTTACGTACGTTCCAGTAAAGATGCCAAGCATGGCTTTGCACAGCGAGCCCCACTTACCTCCATAGAGAAGCGACGGTGCTGAGGTTGCTTGCTGCGGTAATGCAGCTGGGTCGGAGACTGGTCCCCGTTGCCTCCTCCCAGGGGGCTACGCTCTGGGTGCAGGGCCCGCGTTGCCAAGCCTGGGGAAGTAATGAAAATACCCAGGAAGATTACCGCACGAGGCAACTTTAATCACTTTATCGGCTTCACTGCAGAGCCAGCCATTCTGACTGTCTGGCGATGTCGGCCTTGTTTTTCGGGACCATACCAAGTTGGGTTTGTGACCCTGCCAAACACAAACACCTGATTGGTCACACGCTGCCAATGAAAGAGAGCAATTAGTTTTGGATTTTTGTCCTGATTAATAACTGTAATGACAATGATTGCTTAATTAGCATGCCGTAACATCGTTCCAGCGTTGGTGTAGCTCAACTTACGATATTCCACTGCACCGTGACGGCAAATTATCTGGTCAAGTGAAATGGGGACCAAACCTCAGCTGGGATCCAAACTGTTAATATCTGGTCCCAGCTCAGATCCACTGGCTCTGAGGGTCCAGGTCAGCTGCTGGGCGCTATCGTCTCATTTTCAGGAGCCGAGCCTCGATTTGGGGATGAAAATGACATCAGATTGGCTTTTCTGCTCTATCGGCTCGATTTGGAAAAGAGCTCGGAGGGGATCTGGGGGCAGAACGAATGGGCACCCGTCGATTTCACAGTGGGACAAAGAAATCGATGTGCGCTGCATTACTGGGAAAGGCTGTGCCAAATATGAACTCTGACACTTTCATTTTTTTAACTATTTCTCCAGGCTTTGGTGAATCTGGACTGTACTTTTTTTTAAAATCCCCTATTCAGAAGGTCCTGTTTTATCAGTGTACTTTTTCAAAAATTCAGATAATCCATAGATTTGGAGAGGTGAGCTTATATGAGTTATATATTTGCCCGTCTGTTATGTGGTATTTGATACACATTAATCCGACCCATTCAGTGTTTAGCTGAAGAGAGCAAAGTGCGTGCGCTGCAATTCTAAATGCAGCAACCCACGTAATCTAACGTAACCCATCATCTCTCTTCCAGACTCACTTCACCCATGATCTCTTAAATTCATGTAATGTGTAAATGTTCATGCACTATAACTTTTGAGGTTATACCTAATAAACCTTCGTGCAGCTACTCCTATGCACACGCACACACACAATGTCTACAACCACCTGTCCCGAGGGGGGCTGCAGCGAGCCGGAGCCTAACCCTGTAGCACAGGGCACGGGGATGGAGGGGGAGGGGGGACACCCTGGACAGGACACCAGTCCATCACAAGGCACCCCAAGCAGGACTCAAACCTCAGACCCCCCACAGAGCAGACTCCGGCCAAACCCGCTGCGCCACCGCACCCCCCTGGTACGATTATCATGTAATGTAAATGTTCATAAATATATTTAGGAATGTGATTAGGAATCGTTGATATTCGGATAAAGTTTTCCGCAGCTACTCGTGCGATGAACATCGGTTCATGTGGTGGAAAGAAACTAACTGTACTTTAGAATCCCACATCTGCATCTATGGCTCTCTTTCTGCTAATGTAATGAACACGTACATCGCTTTGGAGAAAAGGGTCTGCTGGATGAATAAACGTAACGTAAGCTGGTTTACATGACGACACGAGACAAAGTGAGCGTAATTCGAAAGTCACGTATCTGCATCCATCTGTCGGCCTGCTGGTGAACTCTAGCTTTCAATGAGTCGATGGCAATGCCACGAACCATCTCCCGGTCTTCTCCTTGACCTCCAGTGCCAACGTTTCTCAATGATTCAGCAGCTTATTGGCCTGTACACATCGATTGTACTACTGTTGCCCGTTCCTGGTGAGGAATGGTCCTGCAGACGGCTGGTGCACAGAGCGGGGCTTCCTGGATCCTGAATCGCTCAACTATACATGCTAATTGCCTCATTAATGCTTGGCTGACCTGCCCTGGCCCTAGCAGCTCTTCGGTGGTTTCAATCTCCTTCTTCGCTCTCCATTATTTCGTGTCCGGTCTGGTGGAGACATTGCGAGGCAATGAGGCAAGCAGGTTCAGCTGAAGTGCGAGGAGTTATTTGGCGCGTGTTTGCGTTTGGCAAAAGGTGCTGTACCTGGCACACGCTGGCCTTCCTCTGGCCTGTATGTTGGGTGGTCACCTGCCCGCGGGCGAGTCTTTTCAGCTGAGACCCAGACAAGTGAACCTGATGCCTAACAAGCCGCAAAGCCCATTTGTGCTTACAGGTCAGAATTACACTGCTAAACTGGTCCAGACAAACAATAAAGCAAATGGTGGTAGCCTAAAACATAAACCCTAGTGGTACATATGTTTAATTGTTACTGGGTTTTTTCTTGCAACAAACACATTTATTTATTTAGGAGACACTTTTCTCCAAAGCAACTTCCAATGAACTCTATGTAGTGTTATCAGCCCACACACCTTATTCACCACAGTGACTTACACTGGGTCATCATCCATACATCAGTAGAACACACAGCCTCTCTCTGTGTTTCACTCACACACTATGGGTGAACCTGGATCGCAGGTCTTTGGACTGTGGGAGGAAACCAGAGCACCAGGAGGAAACCCACACAGACTGAGCAGGGATCGAACCCACGTCCCTCTCATACCACCCAGGTGCTGTGAGACAGCAGCGCTACTCGCTGTGCCACCATGCTGTCGATTAGCTCATGTTATTAGATTATTTCCAAGTATATTTAAGACGTGAATGCTGTTTCTGTTTTTTTGGGTGATTACAGAAGAATCGTGTCTGGAGGCCATACGGAGACATGTACTCAATACTAACCCTTAGCTAAAGGTATCCTTAGTGACATTACTACAGCGGGTTGCCAGGTTTCTTTCTTTTATTTGCGTTCTACCCTTGTCCCAAATTAGCCGTGGCTAATTACTCAGTTCTTACATCTTCCCCTCAAACCACGCCACCATCTGCAGTTCGGGAAGGGTGAACATAGGCATACTGTACACATCCTCCAGTCTGCTTCCTTTCTTGGTAGGTGCTGCGGCACTCATCTGATGACACTTGGACGGCAGCGACGGTTGTCCGATTCCACCCTCAGCCCTGGGGAAGCCTGGCTTACCATAGGTGTTGCAGTGCGCAAGAGGTGGAGAGACCCCCAGAAGGTGACCCACCACAGAGAAGGAGGACTCGCGCGTGGTCCGTACCTCCTCTCCGCAAACGGATCGTTTGCCGTAGCGTTCGAACCACAGGGCACGAGGCAATTTATTGCCGTGTCACTCGAGAGGCCGGCTGCTATCCTTCCGAAACACACGGATGGGGAACCAACCTATGTGCGGCACGGTGAGGTTCTTCTGAAGCACCGCAGCCTGCGGAATCCCGAAATTGACTTCGGACATTCGTGCCGCGCTGCAACCTGATCCGATCGGTTCAATCGGCAGAGCAGGCAGCCGGCGGCCTGAAGCAGGAACACTCCGGAGTCGGAGGAATTCCCTCACCACCAGATTGCCTCAGCTGGCCTGGAGGAGTGTGCCGAGCATGAGGTTTCCAAGCGAAGGCGGACAGCTTGTGCAGCCTGGAAGGCATCAAAAGCATTTGCCGGGAGAATCTGGTCAGATACAGCGACTATTTCCAGACGATCCTTCTCGTTCCCGACAGACTGCGTTGGCTTGTTTGCACACTGTGTGCGCAGTTACGCAAAAAGAAGATACATAAAGGGGCAAAATGGTTCAGCTTTGCTTAATTTTGTCTTTCCTGCGATGTCACACATGCAGCACGGAACTATGAAAAGCGTGACATTTTCACGTTACTTTCTCCACTTATTTTTCTCGCAACAATTTCACCTTTGTCACACGAACCAGAAGTTTAAATAGCGTTTCTGAAAAAAATTCTGCACACTTACTTTTAAATCAGCTTTGTTAAGCCAGTCATCCAAAATGTTGGGATTTATTTAGACCCTACAGATCACATTTAAATTTGCAGAATTTACATTTAGCACATTTCTTAAAATTGGTGTACAGTAATTACCATGCAGTATTTCGCTGAAACCTTTATCTAAGGTGACTAACAATGTCATAGATACACGGCAACCAACTCCCTACAATCATTCACTCATCTATACTCCAGGGCAGTGTAACACACACGCACAGTAAGTTAGAGCCACTAATTCACCTGGACAGTGGGAGGAAATCAGAGCACCTGGAGGAAACCCATGTTAAAACTGGGGGAACACGCAAGACCTGCACAGACTGAGCAGGGATCAAGCCCGGATCGAAGCCCAGACCCACAGCCCAGTTGCTGTGAGTCATCAGCACTAGCTGCTGCGCCATCATGCATCCACCACCACCACAAAAAAGTGTGTGCATTCTGAGTCTTGTGAACAAATCACAGCGCCTGTCTGCTGGTTTGGACTTCATAGATGTACGGTACAAGGCTGCAGCCTAACAGTGACACACAAACAGAGAGAGCTGGAGATTACTTGGCGTGTCATAAATTTAGGAAAAAATCATTATGGGTGTGTCTGAGAACACAAATACCTTGCATGCCATGGTGGTGCACAGGAAAGACAGTAGTTTTATATATATGTGTGTGTTAGAGACAGACTAGAAGATCAATCTGTATTCAGTTCCACCACAGGACCTACAGAAAAACAATCCTGCACTAGCTTGTCATGATCACATGGGCCCGCTGTCATCCTGAAAGCATCAAGAAGCCCTTTTCAACATCTGATACACAGCGTCGGAGGAAGAGCGGTGCGGTTCCATTCTTTCGGGCTCCCCCGCTGGGAGACGTTTTCAGATGAAACGGTGGACCGCAAGGGCACCCCAATCAGACATCGCTAACAAGGCTTCTCCCTCAAGGGAACCAGGCTTTCCGGCGAACTCACCAAGCAGGCCGATCCAGGGTCGCAGATTTCCGCTGAAGAAAAAAAAGACTGCAATTATTATGATTTTTTTTTTTTTTTTTTTAAATATAAACCTCAGCCTCGCCTTTCATGTGGGAGATGTTGCGTGACCGATCACAAGTGTGCTTTCATGTTTACTGCTGCACAATCACAAGCAACCTGTTCCGCAGATCAAACGCGCTTCTCTTCCTCTCACACGCTATCGGTCTTTATGCATGACAAAGCAGAGACCCTCTCGCTTCTGTTTTCTGAGGGTGAGACCGTCCATTAAATTGAAGGAAAAAATGAATAACAGTAATGAATAACCAATTATTTCCAGTGATATTTGATGTCTCGCATTATCTGGCTGCCCAAGGCGTGCTGGCAAACTGTTCCTCTAAGGAAAGGAAACAGTGATTGCTTTTTTTTTTTTTCGTAAATGGAAGCTGTTAGATACAGCCACAGCTCATTGTTGAAATACCTGGCACACACTGGCCTTCCCGTGGTTTTTTTCTGCCTCGGGATGTTTACGGTGTCAAAAAACAATGTGTCAAAAAGCATTTCATCGATTGTCATATATTATATATGTATAAAAGGGACAGCATGTATGTAGCAGAACTAAGGTGATACATTTCACCACCATTGAAGTGGGCTTAAACACTGTCTCCAGGGGTGCACGCGCCCTCGTGTTGTGCGTGATCATGAGTAGGGTGTGTATTTCGTCTGTGTCTGCTTATACACGTGCACGTTTGTGCGTTGATACGACGGTTTTCATATGCTGGAATATATCCTTGGAATGCGCAGCACAGCTGATAGCATAGGCAGAGCCGTTGGATTTGAAGGTCGCCGGTTCACATCTCACGTACCGCTGTAGTACCCTTGAGCAAGGAACTCACGCTAACTTGATCCAGTAGAATTACATGAAAGTATAAATGGGTAAATAAGTGTAGTTTCTACAACACTGTAAGCTGCTTTGAAGAAAAGAGCCAGGTAAAGTTTGCCCAGTCTTACCGGTAAAATAATACTAGAGTGTCTGTGTATGAATCAAAGTCAATTTCATTGTCATTCTGCCTGTGTAGTTACTCATACAGGAGAAAAGAAATTCCATTTCTCTGTGGACCTCCGTGCCACATAGACCATACAGTACAGTTTGTAAAAAAAAAATATATATATATATATGTATATATACAGGGGGTGCGGTGGCGCAGTGGGTTGGACTGCAGTCCTGCTCTCCGGAGGGTCTGGGGTTCAAGCCCCGCTTGGGGTGCCTTGCGGCGGACTGGCGTCCCGTCCTGGGTGTGTCCCCTTCCCCCTCTGGCCTTACGCCCTGTGTTGCCGGGTAGGCTCTGGTTCCCCGTGACCCCGTAAGGGACAAGCGGTTCTGAAAATGTGTGTGTGTGTGTGTGTGTATATATACATACACTCACTGGCCATTTTATTAAGTACACCTCTTCAACGGCTCATTAACGCAAATATCTAATCAGCCAATCACATGGCAGCATCTCAATGCATTTAGGCATGTAGACATGGTCTAGATAATCTGCTGAAGTTCAAATTGAGCATCATAATCGGGAAGAAAGGTGTTTTAAGTGACTTTGAACGTGGCATGGCTGTTGGTGACAGATGGGCTGGTCTGAGTATATGAGAGATTGCTAATCTACTGGGATTTTCACACACAACCGTCTCTAGGGTTTACAGAGAATGGTCAACAAAAGAGAAGAGCATCTCTGAACGCACAACACGTCGAACCTTGAAGCAGATGGGCTACAGCAGCAGAAGACCACACCGGGTGCCACTCCTGTCAGCTAAGAACAGGAAACTGAGGTTATAATTCGCACGGGCTCACCAAAATTGGACAATAGAAGACTGGAAAAACGTTGCCTGGTCTGATGAGTCTCGACTTCTGCTGTGACATTCAGATGGTAGGGTCAGAATTTGGCATAGACAATATGAAAGCATGGATCCATCCTGCCTTGTAATCAACGGTTCAGGCTGGTGGTGTAATGGTGCGGGGGATATTTTCTTGGCACACTTTGGCCCCCTTAGTACCAGTTAAGCATCGTTTAAACACCACAGCCTACCTGAGTATTGTTGTTGATCATGTCCATCCCTTTATGACCACAGTGTACCCATCTTCTGATGGCTACTTCCAGCAGGATAACATGCCATGTCACAAAGCTCAAATCATCTCAAACTGGTTTCTTGAACATGACAATGAGTTCACTATACTCAAATGGTCTCCACAGTCACCAGATCTTAATCCAGTAGAGCACCTCTGGGATGTGGTGGAACGGGAGATTCGCATCATGGATGTGCAGCCGACAAATCCGCAGCAACTGCGTGATGCTATCATGTCAATATGGACCAAAATCTCTGAGGAATGTTCCCAGTGCCTTGTTGAATCTATGCCACGAAGAATTAAGGCAGTTCTGAAGGCAAAAGGGGGTCCAACCCAGTACTAGCAAGGTGTCCCTAATAAAGTGGCCAGTGAGTGTATATAACTTATATGTGTAGGAAATCAACTATGTCAGGAGATGGGTGTGCAGATGGTTGGGGGGGTTCATGCTGTTGAGGAAACCAGATGCATGTTTGGATTTACGCATCATGCGTACACGTGCAAAGCTCGTTCAGGTGTGCAAATATGCAGCATCGTGTGCGTTTACGTGTTTTTTGTTGCGGTGCATTAATGTACTGAGGTCATCAGCATGCAAGCCTGGCAATGGAGTGTGACCCAGAGGTGGAACCTCTGGAACCTCGAGGAAAGGGCCCCTGCATCCGTGTGCCGCTGCGGCTCATCCCTGTGAACTCAGCTTGACACTGAGCAGGAACTGAGCCCGACAGCCTTGCAGGGACAATTTAAAGTCGGAGAGTAATGCAAAAAATATTTCGCTGTGAAAATAATGGAGATGTGCATATCGGTGGACTGCATATACTCTGAAAAATGTAAAAGACGTGTCCTAGTTATTCTTATTTCATTTTAATATAGCGCTGATAGCACTTGTGACAGTACTTAACACTCATTCTCACAGCCTGTAACAGTTGCACTTCTATCATGAGAATTAAAATAACAGCTTGCAGGGACTGTCAGCTACATGGAGCTGCTGAGCCGCTGCCTTTGGAGGAACACACCCCAAATTCCGGAGCACGGCATCATTCTTCCAGTGCACATTTAGGTGTTCCTAGAAAGAGCCCGGTGCAGAGAACAGACGGGAAGCTATGTGAAAAAAGCTCTTCTCATCCGTTCTTCCTAGAGCTCCAAAGCTCATCTAATCACTGGCGTCTCTCTGGATTTCGGAAACTTTTAGGGTGAATATTTAGAGCATATGCTCCATGCTAACGTGAACCTGACACATATTATATACTACATATAAACGGTATGTGCTATTTTTGTGTTGCTGAAAGGATCTAGAAACAGTGTTTCAGAAAAGGTATGATAACTCAGTAGGGGGCATAATGAGCTCCTAGCTCTGCAGTTGGGGGTTTGAAAACCCCCTTTTGCGCTTCTAATTTTAGAACCTCTATGCATCCATTGCATGCAATCCCACATTTCAGTGCTCCTTCATTGGCCCAACGATACTTTTGCCTAACTTATCTATACATCAGCGGAACACCCACACACACACTTTTGGTGAACCAGAACAGCATGTCATTGGAATGTGGGAGGAAACCAGAGCACCCAGAGGAAACCCATGCAGACACAGGGAGAACATGCAAACTCCACACAGACTGAGCAGGGACTGAACCTATATCCTCTTGCACCACGCAGACACTGTGAGACAGCAGTGCTACTCACTGTGCCATCGTGATGCTTGTAGAATGTGTAACGTCACGTGCTCATCAGAGCCGAGGAGGGAGCTGGAATGCAATCGTGCAATCGTAAAGGCAATCGTGTCTCTCACCATGACTCAGGTGGTTTACTGGTTGCGCTTTGTTCATATTGGAAGTGCTCTGTCCTTTATATCTTTGTATATGATCTGAAGCAATGCCATTATATACAGTTCTATGCGCAGAATTATTACACTTTTGTACAGCAGCCATGGAGCACAGATCCCAGAAGTCCAGCCATCTGGGTACAAGCAATTACCCTTTTTACACTGCGTGAAGTTTTTATTTTTTTCTGTTAAACACTTCTTTTTTTCCTGGCACCGTAGCTTACATTGTTGGAACCACTATTTTGACACTTACTGTCGCAAACTATCATATGATCACACCGCACCAAACAGCATGGCGAAAGGTATGGACAGAGCCAATCGCTTCCCCAGATACGTCCTTTGAGCACGGGCCGCTGACGTCATGCTGCCACAAACTCGGGGGAGTCGGGCTTTGTCCAACCCGTTGTCCAATGAAAAAAATCAGTACCGCGTGCCTTGGGCTCACCCAACCAGCCGTTCTTCTGCATTCTGAAGAAATACCACGGCATGTTCTCACGCCAGGCTGCGCTGATAACAGTGCATAGATAAATGAGAGAGGGTTCTAACCTACGGCAGTTAAGAAGGGAAAAGACTCTCCCCCCCCCCCCCCCCCCCAATGCATTTGAGAAAAAAAAAAAAAAAGATTATCATTCAACAGAGCAGCTTATGAGTAATATTTCTCATTTGGAATTTTACATGTATCCACTAATTTTCCCTTTCCCCTCCGCTTAAAACTGTGATCATGGAAAGAACCGAAAGGGCCGACCCTGGGCAGAAGTTCACGCGTTCCAGGTCCCTTGCTCTGGGCTCTCTCACACACACACACACACACACACACACACACACACACACACACACACACACACACACACACACACACACACACCTGTGGCGATGCTGAGATCCCAGTACTCCTGTGCAAGCTATCTTTGGAAGGCAGAACAAAAAACAAAGAACCCAGAGGAAACTGCACAAACACTGGGGAAAAAAACGAAAAATATGTAAGCATCACACAGAAGCGCTCTTCAAAACCTCAAGCCTAGAGCCAGGAAGACAGCAACGTTACCTGCTGCGCTACCGTGCTGTGTGCATTTCTTCAGGTAAACAACAAACAAACAAACAAACAAACAAATGTAATATGTGCTGCTGAAACCGGTGGAAACAGTGGCCTCCTTGTTCTTAGGCTGTTTCTGGTGAGGATACATATGTATTCGTTACGAGCTGCCGAGGGGAACGCGCTCGTCAACGGGAGTGATGTCAGAAGAGCCCCCAGCTACAGCTCCCCCGCTGTGTATACAGTCACCCGAGGGGTAAGGCACTCGAACGCGTTCCAACGCACCACCGTGGACACAGGAACTGAGCCATCGGAGGCCTGGAGGTTTTGAGACTCACAGATTGGGGGGGGCGTGTGTCACGTCGTCTCCGTAGTAACATGGCGTCTGAGACCGTTCGCACTTTTAAGACCTGTCACTAAAACACTCATCAACACGGCATGTTCAGATTACGGGAGGAGTGATCAAGCACACAAAGAGCAGCTTTAGTGTGACTAAAGCAGTGATTTACGATGGTGTCAGGCTTTACTTTCTGATTATTACCAAAATGCAAGAAGATCTTGCTGACATGCAAGTCCCCGAGTGCCGTAACCTGCTATTGCTCGTCGGCTCTCCGTTACCACCGCAGCGGCAGCGTTTACAGCATCGCTGACCTGAACAATAAGCAATCGGACAGGAAGATTTGTTAGGTGCAAAACAGAGTACAATAACTCAAACAGTAGTCAGTCTAATGGCCAGTGTTTGTATGTTTCCAAAAATATAAATGAAGGAAGTGCCAAAGTGCTTAAGTGCTGCACATGGAGTAGGTAAGTACATCACAAGTATGATACAGGATTACCATGATAATACCACTGGCTTAACATTAAATATTCATCGTCATTTAATGCCAATAAACAGCACTCATTCTAAACAGTGATTCCAGTTGTAATAATTAAGTAACAATTAAGCAAGTAATAACCTTATTACTAACCTTACTATTCTTTCCCAAACTACCTGAGATAAGCAGACGTCCTGGGTGAAATTTGCAAACATTAAGTTTTATAAACGGATGTATTATAGACGTTTCTTATATACAGTATTGCATTGTATTTAATTTTATAATTATTGTACTATATACTTATATTTTGTCTCATCCAGGGTAGGATAGGCTCCAAACGACTGCAATCCTGACCAGGACAAGCAGTTAATGAAAATGGATGGATGGATTTATATTATATATTATTATGTTTTTTCTATCAGTAGTTTTATGATAAGATGAATAATGCGTTAGTAGAAAAAAAATAACAAAGGCCCATTATACAGAGTAGCTTTCATGCATGTAAATTGATTTTATTCCTCCATGATTCATACAATTAAGGGGATTTTACACTAACAACAAAGACGACTAACTCAGAGGTCTTTGGAACGGAATCCTGTCGTAAATGGAGGGCCACCTGTAACTAAAATATGCTCCTGGAATGAAAGGCAGCCATATGCTTCCTGAGAGCTGGAGCATCCGTGTGTCCTCATGACAGTGAGTAGCGCTGCTGTCGTGCGAGAGGATGTGGGTTCGATCCCCCTCAGTCTGTGTAGAGTTTGCGTTTTTTCTTCCGGGTGCTCTGGTTTCCTCCCACACTCGAAAGACATGCTGTTTAGGTCCCCCCATAGTGTGTGAGTGACAGAGAGAGAGTGTGTTTCACTGATGTATGGATGAGTGACCCATTGTAATTAGTGTATCTAGCAGTGTAAGTCACCTTGGTGAATAAGGTGTGTGGGCGAATAACACTACATAGAGTTCATTGGAAGTCGCTTTGGAGAAAAGCATCTGCTAAATAAATAAATGTAAATGATGCATTAGTACAGCACACCAACTGACAATAGAAATATTTTCTCTGCAGCCATTTATATTTTTGTTGCTTTGGATTTGAATTGTTCAGTGTCTCACTGCTGAATGAGTTTGAACAGAGTCAGAGTTTTCATAGCAAAGTCACGTTCAGTCTACCTTCAGGTCACGTCACAAGTGAAGAACCTCAGATCAAATTGAATGACTACATTATACAATGTACACTTAGACAGCTCATTTCCTAGCACTGCACTACATCACGGTAGCACTGATTATCAAGAGTCTGAAACTACAAATGAGGAGCTTCAACTTAAAGGACAGCCTCAACGCACGGCAGAGCACACACACGAGGACCGCTGTGCAGGTGTGCCCGCAGACACTCCGCCACGCACTAGCCAGGGAGGTGCCAGCCCATGCGGGCACTCTGATCAAGTCAGATGCGTTGCTTATTATATCGTGGTAGACGAGCAGAAGCGGCTCGCACAAGGAGGTTTGGAAAGAGGGGTCTGTTGATGGTGCGTATTCGTGTACGACCGCTGCACAGGTAGAAGAGGCATATCTCGGCTTATTTAAATATCGGAGCCAGAGCCGACACTTTCATCTTCCTGCCAGTAATTGGGGTCACTGCAGGCAAGTCATCCTCCTCGTCCATAACAAAAATCTCGCATCAGACGCCCAGCAGAGAAGGGTCCCAGCCTCTCGCATCCTCACCCCCCTCCCACACCACCTGTCTCCGAGGTCCGGGCGAAAAGCCCGACAGCATCCTCCAGGAAATCGTTGGACAGCCCGTTGAAAAGGACAGGGAGATCAATGGGACTGGTGACATTTCTATTTTCTTTTTTTTTTTTTTTTGTTTTCTCAGACTGAAAGCTGGTTGGGCAGATACTTTGTGGGGAAAAAGGCGAGTCTGTTTATGTATGAGCTAATAATATCAGAAACACAGGCAGGCAGGATAGAAAATAACGCGAGAGGCACCCATTAAGACGGCTGCTGTCGGCGATGCTGCGGTGACGTAAGGACCGCCGCCGGTGGGATGCTCACGTCCACACACCTCCCACTGTGCATTTCACCTCAGTCAACCTTTACAGGGGAAGAAGTTCTTAACTGTCACTAGATTTGTGAGGCAGATTTTTTTTGGGCCGAGACGGAGACGAATGCCTCCTTGCAAAACCTAGAATGCACCAAGGCGGTCCTGGGTGATGAGACCAGCTGAGCATGCCACTGCAGGAAGCAGCTGACAAACCTCCATCCTCGCAACCTATTTTTAGCCCGGCCTGGGGGGGATGTGGGGAGGGGGCTACGAGAAGCTCAGCCAGAGCTCCTTCCCCACCTTTATCTCTGCATGCGCTGGGGACGAGGGGAAGGCTGTCACCAAGCGCTAAAAAATGTTTTTTCCCCCCTTCTGCGTTTGTTTTGCAGGTCTGTCTTAATCAGCGCCGAGGGAGCATCGCTAAGAGACAGAGAGACTCGCTTGTTTCAGGTTTGCAGGCAGCCAGGGAAGCCTGCTTACCTCTTAATGAGGGTCTGCCACTTTCTCTTCCTTTCCGAACTCGCAGTCGATGGGCGTTCAAAGAGCAGCGCGGTTTCTTCAAAGAATAGCTGATGATTTCATTAGAATTCACAAACAAAGCATGCGAGGAATCTTGGCAGCGGCAGCATCCTCTGTGGGGATTGCTTGCGTGCTATTTTTCTAAGTTGCTAGCATCCACAGGAGAAGCATTCCCAAAAAACAAAAGCAAACCTGAATTTCATCTAACATTCAAATCACTGGACCTGCGAGATGGAAGGGCATGCAATGGTGCGAGGTTGTGGGGACAGTGTGTGGCACAGTGGTAAGGACTTCTGCCACGGAATTGGAGAACCTGGGTTTGAGTCTCTGCTGCTACCACAGTACCCTTGAGTCTATCTGCCAGAAACTGCACCTTTAGCTGACCCATCACACACATCACACATCGTCTGAACCGCTTGCCCCATACGGGGTCGCGGGGAGCTGGAGCCTAACCCAGCAACACAAGGCGTAAGGCTGGAGGGGGAGGGGACACACCCAGGACGGGACGCCAGTCCATCGCAAGCCACCCAAAGCGGGACTTGAACCCCAGACCAACTGGAGAGCAGGACCCGGTCCAACTCACTACGTCACCGCGCCCCCCCTCCTTTAGCTGACCCTTTTCTCCAAAATGACTCAGTGTTAAGCTACTTGCAAGTATTTACCCATTTATACAGCTGTACAATTTTACTGGAGCAATTCAGGGTACGTACCTTGCTCATGGGTACTACAGCTGGAGGTGGGAAGCGAATCTGAGACCTTTGGGTCCAAAGGCAGCAGCTCCAACCACTACGCTACCAGCTGTCCATGTCCACCTCTGAAATGTAACCATCTGTGTAGCTGAGTACGTAAGTGTAAGAATGGCGCAGTATACAAACCCAACATTAGAGAAAGGCCTCCGTTAATTAATGGCTAATAATTCCAAACACTGAAACTGCCTACTCATAAAAAAGGACCAGGCCAGTAGACGCATGTGGTCAACAAAGACTAAGTATATATTGTACCCACAATACCAGTGATAAGCAGGAATATTGTAATTAAACATTACCTAAGGCTTGTGTGTGAATATAAAGACTAAAACATAAAACTAATATATGTTGATGGAAAACTAAAACGTGTCACAAAGAGGAAGAAAATAATTACCATTTAGTTTAATTATATTTATCCACTGTTAAAAGTATAAACAAACAAAAAGAAACTGAAAATATCTGAAGTGTGCTGTCAAGCTGCAGGAAGAATTTAATTCTTGCACTAAAGAAATGCTGGACTGGTGACAAGGTTCCATTTGAAGACTTATCTGTCAAGAGACGTCATGGGCAGGAATTTCTGAGCAATGAGTTGGGGTGCTAGTCAAAGGTTTAAGCGCACCAGGACAACCTGAGCAAAACCCGCACGACAGACTTTACAGGAGAGTGGAAGCAAAGGAGCTCACGGGTGTCCCGAATCTCTGGGTATCGCTGCACGGCTGGGAAGACGTCGGCTCGTTTCCCGCCCGAAGCTGTCAGCAGACGTTCCCAGGTGGTGTGCTCAAACTTTTGACTGACACCGTACTTGACACCCGTGAGGATTTTGGAGCTCGTGCAGCTATTCCAGGAAACGTGAATGGGTGCTCACATACGTGTGTATTTGCGTGAAGGGCGCACCGCTGAACTCTTGTCGAGAGTATATCGGATGTGAACGTGTTATGAAATGAGCCGCCGATATCTTGCTAATCCTTTCCTGCCAACATCGAGGCCTGGAACTGACAGATCCAGAGCTCTCGCCGCGGTTCCCAGTTAACTGCTCTCTTCGTGCGGCAGATGGTTCTTCCTTGCAGGTGCCTGCGGTGTAATTCCGCTGTAATGGGGTTTCATCAATTTTCCCACTAATCACCGGCCTGGTGCGCCTTCATGTGCCGGGAACACGACAGCTGGAGAGCCGTTCTTGGAGGCGCGCGCAACACGCACGGATCCAGAGGACCTACGGAAGTCCGCGCCAGCGTGCAATGCATTTAAGACGCCCGCTGCTGTTCGGGGCATTCTCATTTTGTCCCGACGGTCAAGACGAAGGAACAAACAGCCCGAGGCTGGTTTGCAACAGAGGCTGCTCTTTCCTCAGCATCTGCCAGAGCCATGGGTGCACACAGGCAGGAAAAATATAATGAAGTTCATCTAAGCAAAGGAGCAGTGGTGGGGAGCTGCCCATCGCCAGATGACACCTCCTCCTGATTACTGCTGGTATTGAGGAGTTTCAATTTCTAGAGCCTGGCGCAGACATCGGCTCCAGGGAGAGGGGGAAAATAATAATTGCTGATCTCGACTAAACCTTCCCCTCCACGGGCTTCTCCTACGGCAGCCGCGGGGAGACTGAACTCCACCGCGAGCAGGCGAAGGCTGTCGGGTTTAAAATCAGCTTACCGCTCTTGACCCCCGCCATGCATTCTCCTCACACCCTCCCCTTTTCAAGCACCTCAATATAATTGCAATTCTCCACAGTGCCTGGAAACAAAAGCCTTATCCCTCCCCCCCAGCACATGATGCCAGCACACCTGTATGAAACGCAATATCCTCGGATCATGTCGGCGTGAGCGCTCCTCGCTCCGGGGGGCTTAAAGCTTGTTATTGCCCTCAAGTCCGCCCTCCTCTGTGTTTTCCCCGAGGTTCCGTGCCGCCAGGATATGTCTGCGAGCGCAGCGGCGCATCACATAGTGCCTGGCGGCCACGGGGAGACGGCTCAGGGAAAGGAGAGGGCTGACACCCGATTCGCAGCGGCGGAGGAATTGCCTTTTCATTATCTCTGAGAACGAACTGTGGCCCCGTGAGCCTTGAGAGGGTACAGAACTGTTTTGTCAGCTGTTTGCCCATGCTGAGCTTGTAGATTCCTTGCAAGATAGTTGGAGCGGGCAGTGTTCCCTCGCACTTTCTGGGTGGCGTTTCATACGGTCGACATGAAACTCAGACTCATCCGAAATTGCACTGGTTGAAAGCGCAGCAGCCATTGCGTTCTTCTGCACTCAGGTTGTCTGCAGGTCACAAAAGGCCACAGGCTTTACAAGTGTACGAACATGCAGAACACCGACCGCAAACGCATAACGACCTGTGACAGATCTGACACACACCACGCACGGTGACTTCCTGATTTACTATTTATTGCAACACATATGCATTATACGGTACTGTGCAAAAGTCTTAGGCATGTTTCACAAAAATACTTGTTTTAGATGGTTATTTAATGTCTTCTGCATTACTGTCAATGGGAAAGAGCATATTTTAGATTTCCAAGCATTCACACACATACTTTCTCTCTGAGACCACTTATCCCAAGTGGGGTCGCAGCAAACCAGAGCCTAACCCAGCAACACAGGGAGCAAGGCTGGAGGGGGAGGAGACACACCCAGGACGGGACGCTAGTCCACTGCAAGGCACCCCAAGCAGGACTCGAACCCCAGACCCGCCAGAGAGCAGGACCCGGCCAAGCCCGCTACACCAAGCGGTTGTTGACGATGGATGGTTACTAAGCTTTGTAGGAAGTTCATTAATTAAGAGCATTATTTTTGGAAGCATTCTCACTTTACAGCTTTTTCCCCAACCAAGTGTCTAAAACTTTTGCACAGTACTGTACATCCAACACAAGGAATCTTGATTACAGTTGATTAGAACAAATCTTGTCACTAAAGAGGAGGAAATAACACTCTTCCAAATGTAATAAGAATATATTTTTGGGAGATAAATTCAAATTCAAATTTTATTTGTCACATACACAACCATACACAGTACGTCGCCCAGTGAAATGCTTTATACAACCGTCAGACACAAGAGTTTTAAAGAAAAAAAAGCCTAATTTTGCTGTTCTGATAAATGTATCACCTTTTAATGCATCTCGGCCCGTCTACTGGCTTATGTGGTCGAGAGATTCATTGCGAGATGGTTATCAGGGCTGCGCTTTTGACAGAGGACCTGTCTGCAGCAGGGCTCACCTTCATTGTGCCGAATGTTGAGTTGGTTTATCTGCTCCGTGAACTCGGTCTCCTCAATCGTCTCAGTCCTCGACACTGACAGCGAGAAGCGTCGCTTGAAGTTCTTCATCTTGTTCATCGTCCCGGAGAGCCGATTCTGGGGATCAGGGAGGGTGACTGGATTACAGATTTGGCAAAAAGGAATTTGAAACATCAACGCGAACGAGAATATTGCCTGAAGAAGGTGGTAGGTAGCTCAGCTTGGAAAGCACGGGTGTTAAGTTTTCAACAGCTAATTAAAAACATGTTGATCGAAACCGTTTCGTCAACTGATGGAAAGGTTTCCATGACGTGTTCCACTAATCGGTGCTCTTGAAGCCGAGTCGCCTCCAGCAGTATTGCTTTCGCACTCCGTCTTGAAGCAGAGCGTACTGAATGGATAGCAATAGAAAAATCCACACGCGAAGGATTATGTGTGCACGGTTAACCGAATGCAACTTTTGTGGCAGAGAAAAAAAAAAATATCTAGGATGTCTTTATGGAAGAGCAGCACAGCAGGTTGCACTGGTCTCTCATAGCTAATTGACTGTGGGTTCGGGCATGGTTCAACTGGGCAGTCCGTGTGAAGTTTGAAAGTTTTCCCCCATGTTTGTGCAGGTTTTCTCCTGCTGCTCTGGTTCCCGAAGACCTGCCTTTCAGGAGAACCGGTGAATCTGTTACCCGTAGCGCGCATGTTTGTGAGCAAGCGTGCTGCAACCCTAACCCTACGGACCCCCAGGGGAAGGGACCTGTACTCTTAAGGTCAGTACTTTGTTAATATGGCTCCTCTCCGTACGGAGCCAGGGCGTTGGCTCGACGGCCACTTTCTCACACTTCCTCTCAGAGTTTACTGGAGCTATTTCCAAATTTTGACGCAAGAAGTGTGTGAAATTCAACTGATCAGTAAACTTTACAGCAGAAATGAAAACTGAAATTTTTCTCTCCAAAACTTCATTAACTGAAATCCATTTGATATTATTACGTCTCTGTATATTATATTACATGATTATCTGCATTATATTTTCTAGTTTGTGACAATTGGTCTTAATGTGTTTTAACAATGTGCAGGTAATATTCTTACGACCACACAAACAAACAAACACACACACACACACACACACACACACCATCTGAGCCCGCTTGTCCCATACGGGGTCGCGGCGAACCGGAGCCGAACCCGGCAACACAGGGCGTAGGGCTGGAGGGGGAGGGGACACACCCAGGACGGGATGCCAGTCCGTCACAAGGCACCCCAAGCAGGACTCGAACCCCAGACCCACCAGAGAGCATGACCCGGTCAAACCCACTGCTCCACTACGCCACCACACCCCCTGTTCATAAGACTATATACTCAAAATTTCTAAATTTTTAAGTACTGGATTAGACACGGAACATTCTACCGTTATGCCATGCTTTACTTTTCAGTCCGTTCCGCAACAGCCAGTCAAATAAGACCTGAATTAAGACTGAGTAATAAAGCAATGCTGAATTTGAATCTTAAAAGAGCCGCAAATTGTTTTTGAAATATCTGAAGATGCGAATCAGTTCGTCTAATCTGGAATATTTAAAATGCATTACTTTTTGAAATTTTTGTCTTTCATTTGGTTGCTCGCTGCATTGGCTTAGGTTTACTAGACACTGAAAGATGTGAAGAAACCAGAAAGGTGGCAGTGCTGCAATATTAGCGCACGAAATAGCGGGCTGATCTGCCGGATGTCTGCTTTGTCTATGGCTCCTCCAGTCACGCTCCATCACGTAGTTGCCTGTCTCTCTCTCTCTCTCTCAGGGCTGTTGCCGGGCAGCAGGGCGGACTGGTTGCTAGGGCTATGCTAAATGCCCTCCCCTCAATTTACAAGCTAGAGAAACAATAGCTACAAGACTAATTAATGGAGAATCTAGGAAGAAGGTATCCCTTTAAAAGTGGAAACTGGAGATGCTGAAACACCCTGCCTCCCAGATGCACACAACTAAGAGTGGCGGTGCCAGCCTGTGGAACACAGTGCAATATGTAAGTTCGTATGTTCAGCGGAACAATGCCTCCCAGAGCCCACTCCTCCAAAAAGTTAATGCAGAATATACCCTTTAAAGGGTCTGCAGGGCTAAGCAGCTGTCTGGCAAACCACAGGAAATTGAAATGGATTATTATTATTATCATCATCATCAACAAAAACAATACTACAGTTAATGGTATCTATTGTTCTTTTCTTATAACGGGAATATTTAGGCCCCTTTCAGTCAATAAAACTAAATTACCAAATATGAAATTAAAAATCAAGGATACTAACAACGCGAGCAGCCAGCACAACTTAATCCGTCTCTCACAGATCATGTCAGCGTCTGTCAGAAGCCTGATATCACTAATCACTTGTAAACTATTTCAGCAAATATTCAATTGAATTTTATTTTTTTTTTCTATTATAAATTACAATTTTAAATAAGCAAACAAAAAAATTAAAACCATAAAGAAAAGAACCCCTGTGTCCTATTTTCTACTTTTTAGAAGACTGGAAAACGTTCCTATACTGGATTTGAATTAAATCTGGTAAAATTGACCCTTGTGTGCACCCAGTAAAGAAACTTATTCGACAATTACTTTCTTATTAAAATTCAGCCGACGAGAATTCAACATTTGAGCCATTCAGAACTTAATTACATGTAGTTTATTTGTATTGGCCTGGCTCAGATAACTCAATGAGAGGACCTAGCTGAGGTGGTTCCCATATCGGGTTCGAGTACCCCTTACCTACCGTCTCTCATGTCATCTCTCAAACAAACTGTAAACGACAGAAAACAAACAGGGCAACAGAGTTAGTCGCAGCACGGGTTTCTGATGGACCCCAATTGACTCCTTTTGATGCAAAAAACTAAACGGAACCTTCATTAGCTACAGTACTGGTCATTCAACCATTTAGTGCTCTGACAAAAGCAGAAAAATAAATCAAAGTTCTGCCACATAAATTGGTTCAGCTCGAAACTGAAATTTACTACAAAGAACTGTAAGCAAAACTTTTTTAAAATAAATACCCCTACTGTTACTTACACAAGGCATGTTTTCTTTTTGAACGAGGGACTGAACAACAGATTTAAAGTAATTCGGAACTGTTTCAGTTGGAGATGAGTAAGAAGTTCCAAGTTCCTCGAGCGGCCGGCTCAACAGGAACTGCTGAAAGAAGTCTGCATGACCGGGTGTCCTGGCACGTTCATCACACATTATCCATGCAAATTTTTCAATGTACTTCATGATATTACCATTCAGTAATGTAGGGATGTCATTTCCAGGCAATCTTTTTGATTACATATATCATCAGACACGTACGTTACAGGAAAATAAGTTAACAGTTATATTTTTAAAGGAATCAATGTCAATAGAAGTGTATCAATGACTGATTAATCATCAAGGATCATTAACAGGTTATTAAATGGATTCTGTGAGCTACTGATAAATAATTCATCTATGTGTATAATTTCCAGAGATTTAAAAATGCTCATATTTGACTGTTGGTTAAATAAGGTAAATTTGCCTTAAGTGAATTTTGACGATAGAGAACCATCCCAAAAGCACGGGTAGGAGTCAAAGAGTCACTAATTAAATGGGATTTATTCAGTACTATCCCTCCACGAGACATTTCAAAAGGGGACTACTACATGCAAACAATTAAAATTTTAAGCCCTTCATCCCCAAAGCCTTGAATTTCACAGACAAACTTGACCAGCCAAGTTCTACAACAGACTAGATGTTCTCATGGGGCATCATTATTACATTCTTCTCATAAAATGTACTAAATTCTTACGCAAAGTTTTTTTCTTCTTTCCCAACCTCTATTCCTTGGATATTGGTTGTGATATTTGCCTATTCATCAGAGTCATAGGTAATAATACAATAACTGGCTGTATGCAAGGGAGATTTCCTGGTGCAAACTAATTTTTCCCCAGAGAAGCACTTAAATTTCTAACACTGACATTTTTAAATTGGTAGCACTGGGGCAGGTTCTAGGCAAAAACTTTTTGTCAAAACAAACATTAACATTTAAATCTACGTTAACCTTTATGATTTTTATAGTGCCTTGCGCAGTCCCCGTTCCAATGCATGTGGGAATGCACTATAGCTGGCAAAAAATTAATCAATACGTAAAATAATAATGAATCCATGTGCATTAGGTGCCATGATGTATAATGCCTGCTAAGCTGCCCAGCTGACATTATACAGACAATGTGTACAGTATGCAACAATTACTTGTGATCATGAAAATCTTTCATCTTCAAAATGAAGAGTAATTTTTTCACAGTTTAAAAAACAATGATGTATTATGGGTTAAGTAGCTTACATAAAGCTTACATACCCTTCGTGGAAAGAAAGTCAAATCAATTCCATTAATTTTTCTACAGCGTATATCCCAACAGATTAGTTTATCATAATATGCTAAATCTGCAAAAAAGTTCAGAGGAAGAAGCAACAAGAGCAATTACAAGAGTATACTGGACCATTGGTTGTATGAGACAAATGCACTGTACTCAAAAATCATGCGTCTGGGTCCAAATCTCTCCATCTTTTGATGCAATGTACTATTTGTATTGTTCTCTAAGATGTACGTCATTTTTGAGAAAAGTGCTTGCTAAATGAATAAATTAAAATGTACAGATAACATGTTAAACAAAAACCAGAAAGCAACAGAGGGGAGAAAAAGAAACTAATGTTGGTATGAGCGATCAGACAGAATATTTGAGGTCAAAAGCTAGGTGGTTGCCCACGCCATCATCATCATCTCAATGTTTCTCACGTCTGTTTATTTTCACCCCTGAAAATAATTAAAACACATATCACACACACACACTTTAGAGTCCCCAGTACACTGAGACACATGCCTTTTGACTGTGGGAGGAAACCAAAGCCCCCAGACAAATACCCACACAATCACAGGAGAACAATTAAACTCCACAGAAACTGAACCAGACCATTCATATCCATGTGCAAACCCACAGCTCAGCCTGCTGCACCACTGTGCCTCCCTCTGTATTTTTACACAGACATTTACATTTATTTATTTAGCAGATGCTTTTGTCCAAAGCGACGTACATTTCAGCAAAAGTATTTAAGCATTACATTAAGAGAAAGACATAGCTGCAGATATGTGACTCTCAAGTAAATCTAGTCTGTTACCTTCCACTTGCTGCACTGAGGTTCATCGTTCAAGTAGGTGCATAAAACACAGGATAGACAAATCCTGATACCCTCCTACCAATTTTTTTTTTTAAATATTATAAGGTACACAAACAAGCAAATACAATGCCGGAGTAGTGGCTGAATAAAAGCTATATCTGGGGATGCTCATGAAGTTACAGTGCATGAACATTTACACCGTACATGAACTGGAGAGATCTTGGGCGAAGTGGGTCCGGAAAAGGTGAGTTTTCAGACCCTTCTTGAATGTAGACAGAGTTTCCGCAGTCCTGAGTGAGAGGGGAGGGTTATTCCACCACAATGGAGCCAGAACCGAGAACCTCCAAGCTTTACCTTTCGTGCGAAGGACCACCAAGCTAGCAGAAGTAGATGAGCGAAGAAGTCTGGCTGGGGTGTAGCGGTTGATCAAGTCCTGTAAATAGCTGGGAGCAGTTCTATTGGTGCATTTGTAGACAATAACCAGGGTCTTGAATTTGATTTGGGCAGCTATAGGAAGCCAGAGTAGAGAAATGAGAAGAGGAGATATGTGGGAACGCCTTGGCAAATCAAACACAACTCGTGTAGCAGCATTTTGTAGAAGCTGCAGAGGTTTGATGGCAGCAGCAGGAAGGCCAGACAGGAGAGAGTTGCAGTATCCAGACGGGAAGTCACTATGGCCTGGATAAGTAGTTGGGCAGAGTCAGTTGTGAGGTAAGGACGGATCCTGCGGATATTATGCAGGATGGATCTGCAGGACCGGGTTGTGGCTTCAATGTGCTGAGAGAAAGACAAACTCGCGACAATCGTTACGCCCAGACTCTTAGCCAAGGAGGTAGGCGAGATGAATGAAATGTCCAGTTTGATTGATAGATCATGACAGGAGGACGGGCCAGCTGGGAGGTAAAGAATCTCTGTTTTGGAGAGGTTGAGTTGGAGGTGGTGATCAGACATCCATGAAGAGATGTCCAACAGGCAGGCAGCAATGTGTGCAGAGATGTCTGATGCAGCAGGTGGAAAGGAGAGGAAGAGCTGAGTATCATCAGCATAGAAGTGGTATTTGAATCCATGGGAGGTTATGACTGGACCGAGGGAGGAGGTATAGATCGAGAAAGGAAGAGGACCCAATACCAAGCCCTGCAGGACATCAGTTGAGAGAGGCAGAGGAGAAGAACAAGAGCTCTACCAGACCACTTGATAGGATCTGTCACCTTTGATCCCAAGTTGGCTAAGAGAGGAGAGTAGAATCTGGTGGTTGACTGTGTCGAATGCAGCAGACAGATCAAGGAGGATGAGGACTGAGGAGAGGGAGGCAGCTCAGAGAGCATCAGACACCACCAGAAGGGCTGTCTCAGTAGAGTGACCAACTTTGAAACCAGACTGATAACCATCGAGGAGACAGTTCCAGGTGAGGAAATCAGACAGTTGATCACATGCTGCCTGCTCTAGGGTTTCACAGATTGGATGAAACCACTTGTACCAAGCAGGGTCGCAGCAAACTAGAGCCTAACCCAGCCACACAGAGCACAAGGCTTGGGGGGGAGGGGACACACCCAGGATGGGACACCAGTCCATCACAAGGCACTCCAAGCAGGGCTCGAACCCCAAACCCACCAGAAAGCAGGACACAGACAAACCCGCTGCGCCACCATGCCCCGCAACTGAATAATGTTTATAAACAAATCAGGACTGTGAAAAAGAGAAAACATTTAAACTCTTTACCATGCAACACACATTTCAGCTGTGTGGCTATATGTCTACAAGTTATTTGGGTAGTTTAAGATATCGCATTGAAATACTCCCAGTTCAAGATGCTTTTTGCCATGGGTCAAACATGGATCAGCATTGCCTGCTGATTAAACAAAGACTTCTGGAGTTTTCTGGGATTTTCCTGAATCGTATCATACTGAGCCACTTGTTTGATCAGATTTTAGCCTTTGGATTTTTTTTTGCTCAAAATATTGAGATGCATTTTTGACATTGATTAATTTGGGAAGGCTGTTAACCAAATGCCAACCTTTTCATCTCAGTTATGTATTGATGTAAATGGATGTCTGAATAGTCTTATTAATACACAATGAGGCTATTATTATGTAGATTTTTTTCATCTTAAGCTGCAGAGTGCACTGCATGATAAAACATGCAGGTAATTGTGCAAGTAAAAATACTGTATTTCATGCAAGTAATTTCAAATCACGCTGTCAAGAAAAGTTTCATTCACATGAAAATGTCTGATTGTAAAACCTGTAGGGAAAGCTTATGGAAATGTATTTATTTCATAAATGGAATTAAAGTTATTGTGCAAAATTTGCTTTGCTGTGATGTGCAAATCAGACTGTATTTCAAAATAGGACCAAGAGGCTAAAATTCAAACAACCATAAGCTTATACCTTGTGAAACACAAGCAGAAACGCATCTGGAATTTGAGTTTGATAATACATAACGCAGACTTCCAAATGCATTTTGAAATACATTCGGCTTTTAACTGCCAAGGACACACTGTGTAATGTATAAGAACAGTCTTTGGTAGTTGTAAAACGCAGAACTACAAAGTATTTATACTTGATCCTAGTCAACTTGTGTTACTGTGCAGTCATTGTTTGAGGATATGGATTTCTTTTTCCTCTAAAATTGTGTGAAACTTTTCCAGGAACTTTAATCCGACAATCAAGGTCTCTGCAATACCTGCAGTTTACAGAAGACACTGTAAAAACATGGCGAGTGCTTTAGTATTTGTTAATGTGCGTTTGTTCCAATACTGCACTATTCTTTCTATTTTTATGCTGTGAACAGAAAGCTGTTTTTTGCAAATTCCAAGAAAAATCCTTATAAGCTGTGGTTATGTATAAGGATACCCTAAAGCCCTTATACTACAGCACCATTCCCTTGTGACCCCTGTGATTTTAAAGTTAAGTACATGGGAAATACTTCCTGAGCTGTCTTACGAGGATCTGGCTACAACTTACATGTCCATGTACCCTTTTATGCACAGGTGATTTTCAAATATAGAACATATTCAGAAATAACCTGCTTCTCTTTTCTTTCCTTTAAATCAAACCCAAACGAATGACATAATTTTGGAAAATAAGAGACACAAATTGTCCAAAGTTAAGCAAATCATTTGAAAACTCTCCTTGTTCAGCTGTAGTCTTAAAAAAAAGCTTGCTTTTTTAACACGGCTGCAAGTACAGATCAATAGGTGCTTGACAAAGGTAGATCTCCTTTTACACAAAGATGTAGTATCTACAAGTCATGTCGCCACCCTTTAGAAACTAGCAATGAGTCAACACATCTGCTTTTCCTGCAACCTGGTGATGAACCTCTAACTGTCTATTTTAGATATCTTTTCTGCAGTAAAATACAGGGCTGTGGGAATTCTGGGGAAAGTGGATAAATTACTGGCCCTCCTGAGATAAGCCTTATCTGGCCAGTTTTTTGTTTGCCTTATGCAAGGCTGGGCCTTCTATATATGGCAGAGTACAGGTGTATTTTTATCTCACTCATAAGGCTCATTCATCACTGAATATCGCCAGGCCCTTCCTTGGGCACGACACCCACAAAAAAATGCACAACCTATGAGAATATAGCATCAGTACATGTTTGCAACCTGCGGTCTGTGCTCCAAGAGACACGTCTAATAGAAAAGACACTTTTGGAGCGAAAGACATGGTTTTGCCAAGACTGCAACCTGCCATGATTCGAGATAAAAACCCCACAGATCAACAACTGAAGAAAACTAGCAGTTTCCACCAAATAGCAAAAGTGAATGGTCAAAAGACACTTAGTCAAACTTCAAAGACATTCACACTGGACACCTGGACCCTCTCTGGGACAGCTTGGCATCAAAGGAACAGCACTGAGCCCTACCTGTCAGGTAGATCTTACTAAGTGGTCTGGCATGGCTCCTGGTCTTCCCTTTAGCCTCTTTCAACTGGTATTCCAACAGGGCTTGGTACTGGGACCCCTACTGTTTGCCATTTACACCTCTTCTCTCAGCCCTGCCATCACCTCCCATGGATTCTCTGCCACTGCTTACCCAGCTCTTCCTCTCATTTCCACAAAAGCGTTAAGGCATTTCCTCATGTACCACCACCTGCCTCTCAATTCAACCTCCCCAAAACAGAGATCCTTCATCTCCCAGCTGGTCTGTCCTCCTGTCAAGAACTTTCTATCAAACTGGAAAACTCGCTGATTTCACCTACTTCATTAGCTAAGAGCTTGGGTCTAATGATCAACTCAAGTCTGTCTTTCTGTGGCATACCAATGTCACAACCCAGTCCTGCAACCCAGTCCTTGTGTGATCCTCCACAACATCTGCCCTTAGAATTTGCCCTCATTTCACACCAAACGCTTTACAACTTCTGGTCCAGACCATGGTGATATATTGCCTAGACTACTGCCAACTCTCTCCTGTCTGGCCTTGTGACCTCTGCCGTCAAACCTCTTTACTTGATATGGATTCCTACTGTACAAGTTGTGTTTGACCAACCAAGTCGTTCCCATGTATTTCCTCTCCTCACCTCTCTCTCTCGTGGTTTCTTGTAGCTGCCTGCATCAAATTCAACACTCTCGTAACGGCCTACAAAACCATCAACGGATCTGCTCCCCGATATCAACAAGACCCAATTATAGACAGGTTTTTGCAGAAAAGTTTTTGGTGCTGGCTGTCATGCGGTAGAATGACTGCCCTCTCTCACTCATAACTTTTGCAACATCTACCTATGTAATGTATACTGGTTTAGATGGTGGTATGTGACAAATTCAATGTACTCAATCAAATGTCTGCATCCAAGTCTCTCCTGTTGGTGTAATGCACTTGTACTGAAAGGTGTATGTCACTTTGGAGAAAAGCATCTGCTGAATGAATAAATGCAAATGTACTTGACCACTTGTAATACTGATTATAAACAAAGGGTCATTGTATGACAAAGATGTTCTGCATGTATGGTGACTGGGCAACCTGACTGTTGACCAAGTAGAGCTGAAAAAAAAAACACTGGCAGATTCTCACAGTGGATAGGATCACTGGTTAGTCTGCAAACTTGAGATATTCAGAATGAAATAAAATAGCTTGAGCAGCTGTTTGAAGGAAACTGAGATCCTGTGTATTGTGAGAATCTTGTATCCACACTCTCGCTTGTATTGTCATACTCATTGCATATGTATTGTACGACTTGTCAAAGACTACTGTAGATGGTGGCTCTGTGAGTCATTACAATGATGACATGCCAAGAGCATGCCTCTGCAAAATTCTTCCTTTCCCTATAAATTGTACCCTAGACTTTTAGACAACTCCTCTGCTGCTCACCTGTTTTTTGCATCCATGTCTGATCAGATTCTGTGTTCTTGGAGAAAGCCAGGACAGGAAAATTACATATTGATTTTTTTTTTTCCAGCCACAAAGAAAATATCTGTCCAAGGGCCAGTTATAACACTATTCCATGCAGGCTTATTTTATCACCACACTCAGTTCTTTTTCAATGGAAATAATCTGTCCCATTTGCCACGAGCATCTCCACTAAACTGGTGGAGATCTGTGGGACAGGGACTCCTTGCCTCCTCCTCACCTATCCTGCCAAGTGAGTCTCTCCCACTGTAGCCAGGCATATGTTCCTCTTCTGCCTTCATCAGAACTTCTTTTTTGAGGGACATGGGGAGTCCAACATTAATTTGTGACCGTGAAGATTATTCAATCCGCAAACAGTTCTCTTTAAGAACATAAGAGATTTTCAACTAAAACTAGGTAATATTTACGGGTTCGGATCTGTAGAGAGGGGCAGGGAGGACAATTATGTACAGCTCTCCAATACATGTCACCAAGGTACTTATCTTAAATTGCTCCAGTAAAGTTAGCTGGCTGCATAAAATGGGTGAACAATTGTAAGCTTGTAACTGTAATAATTGTAACCTTAACTTTGTAAGTTATGGGGGTGCAGTGGCATGGTGGTGCGGCAGGTTCAGCCAGGACCTGCTGTGTGGCAGCTCTGGGGTTCAATCCCAGCTTGGGGTTCCTTGTGAGGGACTGGCATCCCATCCTGTCTACGTCCGCTCAGTCTTGTGCCCTGTGTTGCCGGGTAAGGCTCTGGCTTGCTGCGACACCGCTTGGTTGTTGACAATAGATGGATAGCTGGACTTTAAAAGTCACCTTGGAGAAAAGCATCAGATAATGTGGCAGTTTGTTTTCTCTGAATGATATAGTTACCCTTTGCACTTTTCTTTTAAAGAGGTAACATCCCCAGTTTGTTTTGTGTGTGTTTTTCAAAAAACATTTTTGTTGAAGAAACCTGTCCTGTTGCAACCTTTACAATCCTGTGTAATCTAATGGACAAAACCAAAGCAGGCCTGACACAAGTGAAAAAATACACTCCCCATTCTGCTGTCACTCATTGCAAACATGCTTTAATAGGCATTAGGTTTCTTCTAAGCAAAACAACAGGATGAAAGAAGGGAGTAGGGACTATTTTTTCAATGTTTCTGCACCAAAAAAAAAAAAAAAAAAAAAAAATCACTGCTTCAACAAAACTTCTTAATCATTTTTATAAGGTGGAGAGAATGAGGGAATGTTTGAAAAGATAGGAAAAAGCCATAACAGCTGGACTCCCCAGGTGAAGGTTTGAAAGCTCTCCCTCTGCAGCAGAGCCCAGCTGCTGGTTCAGTCGCACTTCTCTGCCAAAAGCAGGATCAGAGAGCAAATTAGCATGGAAAGAAAAGCAGAAAAGCAGAAAACACGGCGCAGTGTTTAAACTATGCTCCACAGCCCAAATCTATGGCGAGACCCTCCCTGACCCCAGTGTATGTCTGCAGCATAAAAAATAAAAAAAAAACACGCATCCTTTGCCTGTGATTTGCTTCATGAAAGGAACTATCCAAAATTGAGTATATGGCTGCTGCCATGAAAGCCTTACAAATGGAGATGTGTTCCATTGGTCCTCTTTACGGTTTACAGACCTGGTTTGTAATGTAGCACAAAGGCAACCGATGTGACAAAGTGAATAATTTTACCAGGTTACATCTCAGACTATGAAAAATCCAAAAAACCGGTACAGCATCTGTCATTCGTTTCTCCAGATGAATGCAGGGAAAAAATGTCTGTCTGGGCAGTTTGTGTTCAGTCACTGCGGGGGGCCCTGTGGGGTACGGCTTTTTGATTAGGAACAAAACACAGAGGACATAAGGCATGTGGAAAAATAATGAGGTAATTTTGATCTTCCTGACTGTTTGGTTTGTGATGTCAAGTTCGACTGTGGTCACTATCATGTAATCCTTGATGCTATAATAATGATCCCAAGCCAGTCCTTCGTCCCACATGTTTGACAGCACAAGTTCGACAGCACAAGTTCTCTAATCATTATAACCAAATAAAAACGGCAAAATTGAGATTTTTTTTGATCAACTCATTAAAATTTCCTTACGGGAGTCGTAGCCCCTTTTCGACATTTCCAGCAGACTCCTTTCACCTACGTAGCTATTAAATGGTTTTCTGTCTCAGCGACATACATTCACCCAAAGGGGGGCTTAAGCCTTCAGGGGGTCATCTCTCTGCAAAGCACGGACCAGGGAGAAAACTTTTAATTGAGGACTGAAGGAAGCCTTCGGAGACACAGCAATCTGCTGATAATGAGGAGGATACTTTGAAAAGATGAATTTCGTGTGACTGAATTAGGAGTTTGGAAAAAAAATAGCAAGCATTGGTACCTGCCTTTTAACATTCAATCTTCTATAAAGGGAAAACGGGGGCACAGAGGTGCAGCAGGCTTGGCCAGGTCCTGCCCTCGGGTGGGTCTGGGGTTTGAGTCCTGCTTGCAGTGCCTTGTAGTAGACTGGCGCCCCAGAACCCCGTCCAGGGTGTGACCCCTCCCCCTCCAGCCTTGCACCCTGCGTTGCCGGGTTAGGCTCCGGTTTGCCGTGACCCTGCCTGGGACAAGTGGCTTCAGACAGTGTGTGTGTAAATGGAAAACAAATGCTGTTCAAAAGGGAACAATGACTAAATTTGCAATCCAGTCGCATGCACAGTCATGCATGCCTCAATGAAACAAGTTGTCATCGTGAGTAAAAGTTTATGTTTTTGGGGTTAATACCTTGAAGCAGCTGTATATTTTCCACCTCCTGCTCCACAGACCCAGCAGTAAGTTGGATGACCTGTAGCGGCACATTCTCCCGAAGATGCTGCATTCTCTTGCTACCATTTAATTCCTACCCGGAAGACATTCATCATTTGTTTTAAATAGATCGACACACGTGCTCTGTTCCGAAAGATTGTGGAACATGACTAGTTAGTGCAGAATAAATCTACATCTCCAGGCAGGATGAGATGTGGACTAAGGGCTCCCCACTCCTTCAAAAGCCACTTCATTGCGATAACTGCCAGGTAGGGGGCACTCAGGTCAGCAAACTCCTCTTTTCAAGAGCAAGAATGGAGGCTCACAGTTCCAAACATACAACAGCCCTGTATCGCTGGAAAGGACTATAAGCAGTCCTGTCATCCCATAGCCGTGCCCTCCTATCTCATAGTCCTATGGATGGTTCTTTTATTAATCTCCTGATTTAATAACATAGCTGTATTGATCTGGTGACTATTCAGAACAGTATCGAAACAGCACAAGGCTGGGCTAAAAATTAAATGTGTTGCTAATATTCAAGTATTAAACATCAGCGAAGTTCATGTTTCTGATACGTAAAAAAATGCAAAGTAGAACTCCATACATATTCATTTCATATTGTGGTGCAAAATGAATCTGTGCATCATTCAAAGATGAGCATGTCCTGGTAGCATACATATTAGGCTTCTCAGAATAATATTCAAAAGGATATAAACTGGCCAAAACTTATATGGATATATACTTATGTATATAAGCACTCTGATGCAGAGACATATGAATCCTGGCCTCAGAGATGTGGACATGGCATCACTGTTTTCAAAGGTAAAGACATCTTAGCAATTTTACATATATTAATTCCTAATATTTAATTTTTCCCATTTCATTTTAATTATTGTTAATAATTTACATTAATGCATGTGAATCTCCCCAGGTAAGCAAACATTATTAAGGCATTTTCTCTGTCATTTTCTTTTTAATTTCCTTTATGCTCCAGCTGTTATCATACCAGGTCATAAAAGATAACAGTATGAAGTCCTGTCTCCATTTGACATTATCACTCCCTTATTTGTGAATGTTCTTAATATGGAACCCTTTCTGGCTGAGCATTATTTATAAAAATGTGTCTTTGAACACTGGAAGGAATTTTACCATTCAGGTCAAAAGGATGCAAAGCAATCAGAGAAGCACCAAATCCTGTTAAGAAGCATGCTATTATAGTATGCTATTATATAGTCTCTGTGTCAGTGCCAACATTTGAAATGACTGATCTGGTCTGAATTTTCTTTTGTGCAAGAAAGGTCAGCCTAGTTCTGAAAAGACTTGTTACATCTATTTAAAGCATGAATCAATCACATTTGCAGAGCTTCTTTTGGTTTTTCTTCAAAGCCATGATACACATTATGGTGCACAATGGTTAAGCTGCTGCATTGCTTTCTCTGCATTCGTTTCAGCGTCATCCTCTCACAGGTTGGCTATAGTTAATTCATAAGATTATTTGTCATTGATGTGTACTTATGGAATATCTCAATGTAAACATTTAAATGTGGTTGAAAACATCGGGATATTTCCCACCATATAAAGCAGGTCTTAAAATTAAGTATCTATTCAACATGGGCAGGAAATTTTATGTGTATTATGCATGTATACCTGATCTAAACCTGATTTTCTCCAAAGAAACCTGTAGAATTAAGCTACGTACAAAGACCTACCCATTTATAAAGGTAGGTCATTCTTAAAGGAACAATTTAGGGTAAGCATTTTGCTCAGGAGTATAACAGCAAGGAGGGGGGTGCAGTGGCACAGTGGGTTTGACCCAGTCCTGTTCTCTGGTGGATCTGGGGTTTGAGTCCTCCTTAGGGTGCCTTGCGGCAGACTGGCGTCCCATCCTGGGTGTGTCCCCTCCCCCTCCAGCCTTGTGCCCTGTGTTGCCAGGTTAGGCTCTGGCACCCTATGACCCTGTATGGGACAAGTGGTTTCAGATGATGTGTGTGTGTATATAACAGCAGGAGGTGGGATTTGAACCTGGGTCCTTTCAGTGCAAGAGCACAGCTATAACCACTAGACTATACTGCATGATACACCCAGGTGATGTCAAATTAGGGGAAATGGCTGAAAAAAAGCAGGTGGAACTACTGAAATAACATGGGTATCATAACTACAAGGCCTAGGGGCCTACTTTGGTGTCCTGTGTTTGGCCACTGTTCCAGTACTTATTAAAATACCTGTGAATAAGTACTTACTGCTGCATAGATAAGGCAATGAGCTCAAGAAACAAAAGAACAGCTGAAATTTATACAGACACTTCACTGCAAAAACAGCCAAGACATTAAACAGCAATATTGAATGACATGTGGCATGGCGCTTGAGTGACGGCACCGAAAGAACACAAAAAAGAGCAGGGGAAAGCGAATCGGGCTGCAGGGTCCACTTGGTAGAGAGAGGGTTTTGCTCGAGGTCACATTTTATGACACTTTCTGTGCAGGCATCAGTAATAAATCAGAGAGCTTGGGCAATCGGGGCCTCATAAATCAACCCTTTCGTGCCCAGTTTGGGGAAGTGGTCAGTGAGCAAATAAGGAAAAGTATCAAAGAAAGTGCACCAAAGATAAAAAGTAAGTCTTCATGCAACAAATAACAGCAGTTTTATTGTCTACATTGCATATAATTTTCTTCTGATGACATATGCCGTTTTGCAAAAATGTACAAATATATATACTGTATATACAGTATATACTGTATATAGACATGCACACAGTTTTACTGAAATCATCCTAATGTCATTCAAACAATATTTATGCATTTATATCCAATTCATCACTAGATTCCAGTCCTTAGTCATCATTGTACAAGAAAATTGATTTTTCTGTCAAACCATCCTTCTCATATAGTCAATGTTCCCTGCATCACAGCTGAGACCTGTGCCTCATTGGGTTTTGAAATTCCATTCATATTGAAAATAACATCTTTTTATGTCCATGGAGAGCCTTTTACATATTCTGATGATGCAGTGTTGTACTAAAATTTTGCATTTGGTTTTGCTCTTTATATGAGGATCCACCGCTGAAAAACTTGGAGACCCTGCTGTGAGATGTCTTGCAAAAGAGGACACGAACCACCTACATTCCCAACCCCACCCCCACCTTCATCAACCTTATGACTTGTTTGCATTTCCTCTCCACTGTTGCCTTCTGACTTTTTCCGCTCTGGCTGTTAAACCTGCACCATGTCAGGTGCTTTTGTGCCATGTTTAAACTAAATTTAGTTGCTTCAAGCCTACATTGAGCCTCGCTACATTTTATGCATCCGTGACGGGAAGATTTCACCATGAAATCAATGGATTTAAATCACACAAATCTGTATTAATCTTTTAAATGCATACGTGAAATACAGCCCCCCTGCAATGGCAGTAGAAATCTGGCCTCTGTATGCCATTCGTGTTACTTGTGACTCCATTTATCCAACAAACACCAGAGGATTATGAATGTCCTCTCATACGCAGGTGAAGACTGCCCGCTCAGAGCGATGGCCGCTTACTACTAATCCAGGGCAGCTTAAGCAGCGTGCTGCAAAAACAGGTTGAAATGAATGTGACTCAGAAATGGCTGCAGAGCAACGGAATGGCATGAGGGCTATGATTAATGCTGCACCACAGCACCAGACAGAGCAATAACCCTAGGGCAAGAACACCACGAACCCCAGCAAATTCTGCTCCATAGAAAGACAGCAGGTCTAGGCAGCCTCTCTAGATGATCGCCCAGCTACTAGACAGTGACATAGTCTAACCCTAGTTCCAACATCCTTGTTCAGGCATCTGAAAAGCCCATGGCACCCTCAGAGGTTTTGCTTTTAAAAGTCACATGTGCTTATTCTGTACTCTTTTACTGCTGCACTGTAAGAGATGTCATTTTCCATGGTGAAACAGAAGCGCAGGCCTATTATCCAAAGGTTTCAAAGTCCAAGTCCCCCTATTGTTCAGGCTGCTGAGGTTCCTGTCATGGGACATTGGCATCTAAGTGAACAGCGCTCTTCTGGTCAAAAAAGGTGGAGAATAACTGAAAGAGCCACGAGGCATGCGCTCAACACATGATGTGCCATCTTTTTCCTAACTGTCCAGTTTTGACAGCTTGTTGTTGGTCTCTTTGATTTAGCCTGGTGTCCCACCATGATAAAATGTGCATACGAGTTTGTGAATTTCTGCAGTATATTTGTTCACCCCTGAATGACAGAGTAGTGCTAACTTAGGGACTCCACAGTGCAGTGGGAACGGACTGCACAGCTCATTTCATTTCTCACAGTATAAGAAAAATTTTTCCAGAGCTTTCAAGCCAAGCGATCTATAGCCGTCTGATCGAGGGCACTGTGTGTGCACCGGTCCAGCTTTCTTCACTGCAGCCCCTGATTCTTGAGCTGAACTAAATCTCAAAGTTCCCCAAAACCTCCCACAACTCTAAGAGTCTCCAGTGTTGGTCGGCTCCCATCATGCACATTTACATTTACATTACATTTATTCATTTAGCAGATGCTTTTGTCCAAAGCGACGTACATCTCAGCAAAAGTACAATTTATGCATTACATTGAGAGAAGGACACATAGCTGCAGACATGAAAGTCTCAAGCAAACCTAGTTTGTTCCCTACCACTTGCTGCACCGAGGTTCATCGTTCGAGTAGGTGCATAAGACACAGGATAGACAAATCCCGATATCCTCCCACCATGTTTTTTTCTTTTTTAAAATATTATAAAATACACAAATGAGCAGAACAATACCAGAGCAATGGCTGAATAAAAGTTGTATCTGGGGATGCTTCTGGAGTTACGATGCGTGAACAGTTACACCATAGATGAGGATGAGCTGGAGACATCTTGGGCGAAGTGGATCTGGAAAAGGTGGGCTTTCAGACCCTTCTTGAAAACAGAAGGAGTTTCTGCAGTTCTGAGTGACAGGAGGTCATTCCACCACAATGAACCCTCCGAGCTTTACCTTTCGTGTGCGGGACCACCAAGCGAGCAGAAGTAGATGAGTGAAGGAGCCTGGCTGCGGTGTACCGGTTGATTAAGTCTTGTAAATAGCTGGGAGCAGTTCTATTGATGCATTTGTACACAGTAACCAGGGTTTTGAATTTGATTCGGGTAGCTATAGGAAGCCAGTGCAGAGAGATGAGTGGAGGAGATACATAGGAAACCCTGGAAATAACTGAACAGATTTAAGCATATACCATGTACTTTTTTTTTTTTTTTTTTTATTGTTACATGGTATATGCTTAAATCTAATTTTTTTTTTTTTTTTCCCCCCCCTGTATTCCTAACTGAAATGATCTTTCTGTGTCTAGTCACTTTACAAGAACAAAACTATATTCTGGGTTTGCTCAGTTTAGACAGTTTGTAATATGAAAGCTTGATGATGTAAGTAGCATGTACAGGTAGGAATAGTAAAAAGTAAACATTCCATTTGACAACCTACATGATATGTAGAAAATCCAAAGTTACGGTATACTTTCTATGGATTAGTTGTATTCAGTGTTGTTTAGCATCACACCCTTTAGTGTAAAGTACAACAGACACTGTACATATACTCACACACACTGCCTGAAACGGCTTGTCCCGAGCGCGGTCGCGGCGAACTGGAGCCTAACTTGGCAACACAGGGTGCAAGGCTGGAGGGGGAAGGGAGACACCCAGGACGGGACACCAGTCCATCACAAGGCACCTCAAGCGGGACTGGAACCCCAGACCCGACAGAGAGCAGCACCCGGCCAAGCCCGCTGCACCACTACATCTTTCTGTACATATATACTATTAGTAGCATATACTATGACAGTATACTACTGACATCAATTTAGTGTATACTGAATTTATTTACTTTTAATTTCTGACGTGTCATGTTGCAAATATTGTCAATAACAATCTCCATGAATTTAACAGCCTGCCAGGAGTAGTAATTTATTTCTTTAATAACTAAAATCATTACTTGAGCCACAGGTAATGAGCAGAATGTGAAAATATGTGTATTACAGCTGATTTGCAATCAAAGTCTCCTTTACACAAACGCCAGCAACGTTATTTAAAGCATGCTTGTTTCAAAAAGTCTGAGGTTTTTTTTGGCCTCAGCATATTTTTTCTTTTTTTTTTTTTTTACATTTTCAGAACCGCTTGTCCCATATGGGGTCACGGGGAACCGGAGCCTACCCGGCAACACAGGGCGTAAGGCTGGAGGGGGAGGGGACACACCCAGGACGGGACGCCAGTCCGTCGCAAGGCACCCCAAGCGGGACTTGAACCCCAGACCCACTGGAGAGCAGGACTGTGGTCCAACCCACTGCGCCACCGCACCCCCCTCGCCTCAGCATATTTTTGTGTTTTAAAATCAATGAAGCTAGGTTTACAGAATTCTCAGTACACAGCTATATCATACAACTAGCAAAATGCAATAAATAAAAATGACACATTAGATGCACAGCCAAAACAGCCTGTGTCAGTGCAGTAATTATTTTTTAACACCAAGTATTACAAAGGCCATTCAGACCACAGGACATACATTATATGCTCAAGCTGTGATTTGTGAGAGAAAAGGAAACAACAGACAAGTGTATACTTAGCAGGAAACCATGCGTTTCAGAGTTCTAGCTGTGTGCTCTGATTGCTGCTGCCAATACAGGGGTCACGCCAAAGATGACAAACAAGCCAGATCACTGGGGTTCAGCCTCCAGCAACCAAGTTAATCAGCAGAGGGTGGAATTGGGATCTTTATTTGTTTCTTCAGCTGGTTTCTGAGGGGTCGCTGCCTAGTTTAATTCTATAGGTCATACAGGTGACACCTTTGTCCAAGACAACAGTACGATATCCTTGCTGCGCCAATTTGTGGTCAGTACCTTGATCAGGAGTGCTACAACATAGTGTGATTCAAACGTGAAGCCTTCAGATGGCAGGGTAACAACAAATGGCCTGACGCTACTAAGCTTTTACAATAATTAAACTGATAATGAAATTCAAGAATGAAATGTATTGTACCAATTCAAATGGGAAATAATTTATATGAGAACTAAAACAACCATCAAGAAAAGGTTCATAAAAGTTTAATTTTTTTCCTTTTTGGTTCCTTTGAAAAAAATAAACAGATACAAAATCCTGATAAATTTTCTTCCAAAAGGCTTCTGAATTTATGTATTGATATATGAAAAAATAAGGAACTGAATGAAGGAAGAAAGCAGAGTATCACAGGGTCTAGTGGTCCCCAACTTGAGACAGTAGGCACCAGCAGGTCAGCTAATCTAAAAAAGGAGGAAGATGAGAAGGGGGTGCAAAGGAACATTCTTTTCTACCCTAATTTTTTTCAGTTGGAGTAATAAAACACATTAAACCTTGGAGAACAGGACTCCTGTGTGAGCCCCTGGCTGGGAATAAAGCAATGGACCATCAGCTGTCAGACACGGTAAGCGCACTCCTGACACATAGTCGCCAATTAGGACTATGAGAAGCTAAGGAGATAGATGAATGTGAGCTTATTCCTTAAGTCCCAGGGTACCATCTACATTTTTTGTGCCCACATATCATAGTTGTTACCTCTCACAGCCTCTTTCTTCCAGAAATGTTTCTTTGAACATCTGTCTGTGTGTAACAGGTATAGCCTAACCTTGGAGCAAACCCTCATCCTTGACTGTAACCTGTATAATCTCACAGCAGGAGCTATGACAGGCATTCCAAGTTTAAAAAGCCTAACTCATGGACCTGCCAATCTTTTGTCTAGATTTCATCAGTGTGGTCACACAGGTTCTATAAACTCCTCCACATCTTCTTCTCTAAAAAACTTCTGGAGAATTATCAGGCATGTCTTGAAAGGGCAAACTAACAGGTCTTGTCTGACTCTGGTGTAATGTGCACCATGACAAATGGTGCACATGGTAAAATGTTACAGGAAAAATCTACTCAAGTTACAAGAATTTGATTTCACATGGAATTTCAGTTGATACTCCTTCTTCAGCTTATGGGGCATTTCTTCATGTTTATCAGGACTGAATACGGATTTTGCATGCCTCCAGACAGCACCGCTTATATATCGCTTTTGGAGAAAAGTATCTGTCTGTCCACTTTGTCTTTGCTTTCCTACCTTCTGCACTTTGAAAAAACTTAAGGCACAGCTTACTATTTCAGATAGATATTTGTTCATTGGGTAATGGTATACTTGCTCTATTTTTGTGAGAGAAAAAAAAAAAAAAAAAGCTAAAAACTGGTAGAACATTAGACATCAGCCAAATATTTGTTACTCGAAAGTTCATAAATCAGGGACCAGCTGCAGCAAGAATCATTAAAAGTATCCTCTTTTCCTCCATCTTTTCTAATGGAAGCATCCAAAGTATATCCTCCATGGGCATATTGCTCCCATGTTGCATTTAGGGGGTGTAAAACATGGTGTCCCAGTGTCCTCACTGCGGCAGATCTATGGTAAAAAGAAACAACAGCTTGTTCTATTCCCTTGCCAGGAGCAAGCGTCCCTCTGGTGACAAGAGGCTCTTTCTTTATGATTGTGTTATGTTTAGTCTGCCTTTATTCTCAAGTTAGTGCAGAATAAGAGCCCAAGCGGCACTGAGTGTGCAGTGTTTGTACAAAGAGCTTGCAATACATTCAATTTAAGAGGAATTTCGAACCTTTGGTTGCCCGATTAAAGGTACTGGGTGTACAATGTGTTGTCTTCTGCCCTGGTTAATATGGTCCTGGATGTACAAACTGTTAGTCTGCATATAGTCGGCATTCTCAGCAAAAGACTCTGGTGTGAAACAAAATAAAAATTCTGTGCTCCACAGGCACATTGAGTTGTCATGCATCATGCATTGTTTCAGAACAATTATTTTTTTTTTTTTTTTTTTTTAAAACAATGAACATAATACAACCTTTGAACAACAAATTAATCTTCATTCCAGGGGCATTCTGGCCCCAGCCACTTTCCAGTTTATATTCTACAGGCTGTAATGAATTGTACCTTGCCAGTCAAAGCAAACTTTGGCCTACAATTTTCAAAAAGGCAGTTAAACAAACAGTTAAACACTTAGAGCTGTACTTTGATGTATAAATAGTATGGTCATGAGTTCTGTGTCTCAGCCACAGTTGTGGAAATTCCATTGCTTTTAATGAAAGCAAAAAACAACCGTCCCTGTTTTTCTCCGTTCTTCTCAAGCTCTGCTTCACCAGGGCCAAATAATGGGAAACAATGTTAGGACACTTGGCTGTATATCCATTTTTCATTCCAATGAACCACAGAGTCAATTAACATTGTGTGCCGGAATAAGGAAGATTTACCTCATAGTAATGAGTGTCAGTCACAGTAATCCTTAGTTTTTTTTTTTTTTGGAAATGCAGCCCTTTTGGTGGGGATTACAAACACTTAGAATTATCACAGAACTAAAACCTACTGAAACTGCTACATCAATACAGTGTAATTTTCCATTATATCAATCATGGTGAAAAGGCTATGGGTACTGGAAGGACACGCTCTGTTGTGAGCTTAAATCCGGTGAGGGACACTGCTATCGTACCGAGGTTTTAATTAATGTCAGATCCTACAAATGGGAAAAATCTAAAATAAGTCACCCTCAGCAGAAGATCTTGCCAAGCAAATCAATAATGCTAAATAATGCTTTGCACAATGTTCAGCAGTGCTTTTATATCTAACTGTATTAGTGCACCCTACATGTACATATATGCACCATATGTCAGGTGAAAACACTCATTTATCATTCTTCCATTCAACTCCGTTGTCTTTGGGTTGGAACAAAACACTCAGCTTCTTCCTGAAGTTGCCAAAACAGACTTTGTTTTACCAGTCAACATGTCTGAAAACAGGCACAAATCATTGACTGATGACATGCCATCGAAGTCCTGGGTTTATTTCCTTGGACCCCCCTCAATACACATCAAGGGAACATTCTAGAATCGCAGCAGATCGCCTGAGAAAGCCCAAGAGAGCACTCAAGGTATCGATTAGGAAAGTGGACGATAAAATGTTGAGTGTCATTATAATATGCTTTTCTTTCATGAGTCTCATTTTTATCCCCACTGGTGATTAATAGCTTGTCATTAGAGCTTGGATTTTTTTAAAATTCATTTCCAGCAATACTTCCTGTGAAACGTTAATGAAATTGCATTACCGCTTCAACACACTCTACTGAGGAACGCATTATTAATTTATATGTTCTGACACAGATATCGCAAACGAAATTCTGAATTAGCCTGAAAACAAAATGTCAGGGTCAAAGTGGCTGTGATCAGTGGTATTATTTGTTATAAACATTATTGTATTTAATTAGCGTCACAAACTTTCAGCATTTAAAAATGACACTGGGCCTAGTAGAATGCAAAATTAAAACTAAATTCTTCTTGTAATGTGCACATCTGATAAAGCTAATGTATAAAGCTATACTGGGGGCGGGGGGCACAGTGGTGCAGTGGGCTTGGCTGGGCCATGCTCGATGGTGGTTCTGGGGTTCGAGTCCTGCTTGGGGTGCCCTGCAATGTCCCCCTCCCAGCCCTGCACTGCCGGGCTAGGCTCCGGCTTGCCGCGACCCTGATTGGGTCGAGCAGCCTCAGACAGTGTGTGTGTGTGTGTGTGTGTGTGTGTGTGTGTGTGTGTGTGTGTGTGTACTAACAGGCTTCCTTATCTGAACATTAATAAAGATGATTAGAAATGCATTTTTTCAGATATATCTCCAGTTGAATGTAGTACCAGCTCCCATCAGCTTCTTAAACCTTGCATGTTCTTTGAAAAGTTTTACATTTTGTGTTTTTTCTAACATGTTAAATACACAAAATTTAGAAACACTTGTGAGGTAGGACATTAGGCTTCATCTTTCAGGTCTTCATCTGGATTTATTCAGCAGATTTGTACTCTAACAATGACCACAGAGCAGTGTACGCTGAGTACTGTTACCATCCATGGTCTTAATTCTGCTTAGCTTTGTGTCTGTGTGTGTGTGTGTATATGCGTACCCGTCGTGCGCTTAGGCCTGTATTCACCGTCAATGGATGCTAGTCATTCTGTGCTGCACTTAGCAAAATGCCATAGAAGGCCCATAATCAGCAGCTACAGAATGATTACAGTGTGTCCATTTAATGCACAAAGTCCTGCTCACACACTGTGCTTGACACAGCTTTTACAAAGTACTACCTTACAGCTGCCGTTCCCTTTGCGCCTAGAACAGAAAGGGCTGCAGAGGAGTTCCAAAGCTGTCAAATACTGTAACGTTCTCATGGTAACCAAAGGATGATAATATATGCACTGCAGGGAAAAACAAGGTACATTAAGCATTGAGGAGTTTTAGGTTCTGTATTCTCAAGGTGATAAGCATGTTAATAAGGAACTGTACATTAAGAAAAAATATTTGTAATACCATGTTAGATGTATTAAAACTAATACACAAAAATAATTTAGTAATGCATAAATACCAATACCAAATTTAATGTGCACCACTAGTTTGTGTAAAACAAATGCACAAATACCAAGAGATGTTCTTACTGTTCATGCACGTGCTGCATTGTCTGTGAGGGTTAAACTGTCAGGAGTTATAACCTCAATGGCATATTCGTAGTTTAATGCTTACCTACATGAAATATCTGTTACTGAGCCAATGCAGAAAAGTATGCATGGGAGACAAGACAAGGGGATTTCTTTGTGCGTGATATTTGGAAAAGCGCTCTGCTGAAATGGAAATAACTAAATATTTATGAAACATCCGAAATGACCCATGAAACATCAATGTAATGTTCCTTTTCTTTTAAATTAAACAGATGAACAGGCAAAGACTTGCGTACTTGCGCTGCTTTAATTCCTCTGAAACTCTTATTTAGACTAACACACGAGGCCATTGTTGCACTTATATTTAGTTGATGCTTTCTTCCAAAGCGACTTACAATCTTCAGGTGCTTACAGTTATTTACTCATTACACAACTGGGTAATTTTACTGCAACAATTTTGGGTAAGTGCCTTGCTCAAGGGTACTACAGCCAGAGGTGGGAATCGCACCTGTAACCTTTGTACCCAAAAGCAGTAGCTCTAATCACCAACCACTCTACCAGCTGTCCCCAAAAAAAACAGCATCAGTTTAAAAGTGAAGATAACATACGAATAAGGCCAGTGTGAATAAGGTGATGCTATGAACTTTAACCAGTGACTATACAGGTTAACCACAGGGATAAATATACAGTGGGGGGGGGGGGGGGGGGGGGGGGTAGCTAATTTAAGATGTAACAAATTATCTGATGTGAAAGGAGAGTAGAGTCACTGACAAACAGGTCATCAGCTGTCACAAAAATGAAAAAGCCAAAGGAGGTCTGAGCCAGATGGAAGATCCGAGGGTAAATCAAAACATCTGCTACATGTTTCCTCGGCCTGGAGCCAGACAGACGGAGCAGAGAGGTAGATGGAAACACAAGACCATAACGGCATCCTATCTGGAAAATGCCTGAGGTCCTCAACCTCTTGTGCAGTCCAGCTGTCCCTGTTTGATGGAGAGCACTCTCAGCAATGTATCTGCCCAGTAATTTTCCACATAACTGCAAAAACTATATCAGCTGTTGTGGAATACAGACACATGGAGACTGGTTCAATGCCCTTTACCGCAGAGACAAACTGGTGCTTATCCGATATCCTAAAGACGTGTCATATTGTTTCACAAACCTCTCTCTATCTTTCAGTGCTCACAGAGTATAAGGGAGATGGTGTGTGTGGACATTTTTGAACTGGACATTTGACCTAAAAATCAAAGTTTCAAAAGAAAAAATGAAACCACACCTCTTCGGTACTATGCCTAATATATTCTGTACGTTTCCATGTATGTACAATTCTCTTTGAATACAAATGATGAATTTGGTATAGAGTGGCTACAAAATGTTAACCACGGTAATTTTCAGATAATCCAGTAACATAGTGAGCTGCACTTAGAATGACACTACTACCAGAGCAGGTTGTTCTGACTGCCAAAAGCTGCGAAAATCCAATGCAAGCAGAGCAACAGACTATCGCCACCTTTCATTCTCAGCAATTCTGCAGTTCTCTCTGCATACTCCCACCGTACATAACCCAGCCCACCTCTGATTTCTAGATCCAACTTGATACCTGCTCCACAATTATACCCTTGTAGCAACTCAGCAGCAGTGAGAGGAAGACCAGCTGCAAGAATGACTGGGAGTCGTGATGCTGTTATTAGAAACATTTTCAGACAGCAACCAGTATAACATAAGTCATTCAAGAAACACTGTTGAAGCTTGCGTTCATAATTCATACCTACTCTTTAGATATGGCTTCTGCATAGCATATCTCAAAAGAAATACATTAGATCATTCCTAGGCATAAAAAAAAATTGCTTTTAAGGATTAAATAGCATACACTGATTTATCTCTCTAACATCCAACCATTCTTGGATGAAGGATTGAACTTGTGACTTCATGGAGCTTCTGTTTACCTTGTTTACATTGGGTTTTATTACATTGTGATTTATTTTTTCTTTGTTCGGACTGCATATTGAGAAAAAAACAAACCATCTCTAAATATCCGGCTGCAAGGAGACAGTGCCTCAACTCAAACTAGAAGGTCTGTTTCTGGGAATATATCAGTATTTCCAGCGGAACTTCTGATGACCTCCTGAGGTCAGTTCAGTATTAATCACAATGTGATTTATGAGCAACTGAGAAAACTGTCCCTGAGCGCTATGAGTAAAGGATCCAAAAACTCAAGAACAATCTGGGAAATGTACACACATACACATACACAAACACACAGTCTGAAATTGCTCATCTCAGGCGGGGTTGCGGTGAACCGGAGCCTAACCCGGCAACACAGGGCACAAGGCTGGAGGCAGACAACACATCCAGGACGGGTGGGAAATGCATAACAGACAAAAAAAGGACAGTTTATGATTGGAGACCACACAATATAAATCTTCTGTGCTATTTCTGCAACATAAGTTGTGTATTTCTGCATCAACAGAAAATCTTACAACTATCTAAAGTATATAGTGTACTATATCAGTTCTAGAGGTTTGCACACAGGCAGATAGACTGTACCTAACACAGATTTAATTACATCAAGATGGTAGATTATATTTGAGTAATGATTCATTTTAAGCAGTGATTTCATCTAAATTGAACCTTATTTGTTTTTGGATGTGGCCTTCCATAACCAATGATTACATGAATTACAGAACCAAGATTTTACGCCTTGACTGACCAGGTACTACTCAGTGTGGTACACTTTTTTAGATCTAATCAAGGTGAAGACACTATCATCGTCAATTCTCTAACCATTCAAAGGACCCACTTTTCAAGATTTGGCATGTTGTTCTCATTTCTATGCTTAATAATTGTATGGTTTCTTTTTAAAATAATGTTTTATTTTTACTTTCATTTTAGGGTTAAAGTTTCATTTCAAAAGCGGGTTTGGCCGGGTCCTGCTCGCTGGTGAGTCTGGAGTTTGAGCCCCGCTTGGGGTTCCTTGTGATGGACTGGCATTCCATCCTGGGTGTGTCCCCTCCCCCTCCCCCTCCCCCTCCCCCTCCACCCCCATGCTCTGTGTTTTCGCGTTAGGCTCCGGCTCGCCAGGACCCCACTTGGGACAAGCAGCTTCAGCAAATGTGCGTGTGTGTGTTTTGTTTTAATCTTCTACATTTCAGCAGGCAGTGCAGTACTTAGTGTCGCCTTTGTACTCAAGGACTTGGATTCAAATCTCACCTTCTGCTGCAATACCCCTGATCAAGGTACTTACCATAAAATTGATACAATGAAATTAAAAAAAAAAAAAACAAACATTCTTCCTTGTCTTTTCCTGTACTTCATTTTCCCAGCCTGGCAACTGATGCCTGGGTAAACCACTAAACAAATACATGTAAATGCTATGTAAATGATGTGTAGACCCCATGTACTCTGATTTGTACATCGCTTTGGAAAAAAGTGCCACATACAGGAATAAAGGGAAACGTAAATAACATAGTCCAAGTGTTTGCAAAAGGACTGCCGGAATTACCATCTTGATGCTGTAGACTGAGAAGTTTGAGCAAGAAGCACATGTCCTTTTAAAGTTAGGGAGCTGTCTGGTGTGTCAGAGTGCTTCACATCACAGCTTGCTGCTTCACATGTTAATAAGCTCTCTGCAAGAAGCATTCATAATCAGGTAATTATATTGCCCATTTGGTATTATATTACCACATAAATTACTCCTGCCTCACAAAATCGGAGGCTTGCTTCACATTAACGTTATTAAAATGCCCGCGTAAATGGATACGGTGCCTCAGCTGGAACTCCAATAATGAGCCCCGCAGTTGGGTAAACATCATCATTTACCCTGTAAACTGGCTCACTTACTTCATCTACGGCACACGCGGGCGGAGCAGCAGGGCTGAGCCCCTGAACACAGGCGTGTGTGACCCCAGTGCGATACGGTGGAGCGTGACACCACCTGAGTCCCCCGGCCGCGCGGCGACGAACGCGCGCACCTCACTAACTGACCTGGCGAGGGAGTGCAGACCGGAAGACACCTGCTGCCCAGGACTGCGCAGGAGGCGACACTGGGCCACCGTGCGCGTCTACCCGAAGGCAATGCAGTCCAAAGAAAGTCCTCACTGGGAATAAAGTAGTAAAGGGGCGCAGCACTGTGACTGGCTGGCGAAGAGGTGACGGGTCTGGCTGCCACTGTATGTGACTGTTCCGCCAGCAAGGCGCCGAAGCGCGCGCTGCCGGTATTCTCTGAAGTAAATCGGTGCATTACATGAAAGCGCAGGGAAGTGCACAAGTTGACTCCGGCTGCCCACATACCGCGACAGGGGCGCAGTCAGGGACAGAAGAGTCGGAGTCGCAGCTGCCCCCTGAGTAGCAGTGACTGAAAGTATGAAGTCGGAGTTCTGTTTTCTGTACTTACAGTTACAGCGGCGGCGGGGTGAAGGAAGAGGAAAGAGGAACGTCGCTGCCTCAACCTCGAACCGCTGGCACGCGCACCCGCGGAATAATCCCTTGCCGAAGGCGCTGTGTCGTCGGCTGCTGGGCGAGTGTCTTCCTCGCGGCGGCGTGTTTGGCTGTGCCGTCCGCCTAGTGTGTGGCGCTCTGGGTGAGAGAGAGAGAGAAAGGAGAGAGCGACGGGGGGGGTATAAAAAAAAAAAAAAAAAAAAAAACAAAGGCAAATATGTTGGTCCCTCATAATGAGGCATTTTCTCCGCCCCCACTGGCGCATGTCCACGCCCCTAGTGTTATAGCAACAGCCAATGACAAGGCTGCACAGCTCGAGCTCGTGCTCATGCTCGCGGTCGGCCGCCGTTCACTGCGAAGTGCTTGTCACTTTCAGCAGCTGCCAGGAAATGCCTCAGTGTGTATGCACGTGTGTGTGTGAGAGCGAGAGGTCGAGATAGGAGTGTGTGGTGTATGCTGAAGTGTGCCTTTCCTAGTGAATTTCATCTTCATAGAAAGCTTTTTAAAAAATGGTCCATTTATGCCTTAGTTTCTTACTTTCTTGTTTACTTTTCCTGCCAAGTTGCAGGAACTGTTGTTACAACACTCTCACTTTGGAATAGGAGTGTGTGGAAGCATTCATTGGAATTAAAATATATCGAGGAAGTACAAAGCTAAAGAGCAGAAGTTAGTCATAACTAGAGTTATGATTACATTTACATTATATACAGTCAGAGTGTTTTTCCCTTTTTATGATTTTATTATGCAGCCTTCAGTTTGATTGTTGGTCTACTTCTGTCATTTAGCAATATTTTGTACTTCCTGTTTCTTACACTGATTCCGTCTTGTTGATGAAAGTGTGAAATATTAATATCGAGTTAATAAAGAACCAGTTATCCAGCTAGAGTCACAGCTGACTGGGGGTTTTTCTACAGCGGGTCTCCAATCCTTAGCCATTCATATTTTCCTCCAATCCAGCCATTTATATTTTCAGACTATAACACCAGAACCGCAAGTCAGTCCAGAGGAGGAACTAACATGGTGAGAACATGCAAATGTTATGAGATGAGGTCAAGGCAGACCAGAAGCTGTGACCCTGCAGCTGTGAAGAGACAGCACTGCCCGTGTCACCATGCAGCCTATAACACTTCCACTGAAACCATTTCAAAGACAAATAGTCATGATTAGAAATAATTACTGCCTGTTTTGAATAATAATGTTTAGCAGTTTTCTTTAAATTGTCTCTTCTCTCTTTTTCCGTGGAACAAGGTGTAAAAGATGAGGATATTTTAGGTAGTATCTGTTGGCAGGAAAGCATGTAACATAACAAAACTGGAAGGTGAACTAGTATGGAGAAATCATTAAAGCGAATTGGAAGCTGCCCACTCACCCATCTCATCCCCCTGGGGTGAAGCAGTCTAATCATCGTCGGGTCACTGGTGAGCTGCGGCAGGCCGTCGGGGGGCACAAGCATGCTCGGTGCAGACGGCCTCCAGCTGCTGCACGTCACAGACTTTTAACTCTTTTGACGCCTCCGCAAGAGTGGGTTAGTCCTGAACAAATTTTCTTCATCCTTTCAAATCTTCATAGACTACCAGATCCGATTAATTGCTCTTGTACTTCCAGGTGTACAACAGAACAGACATTTCCTAACCAAGAAATGCTACAGGTTCATCATTAATGGTATACTGAGTTTTTTATTTTGGACCAACTAAAACCCCCGAAACTGAAAGTTACACATCAAAGGAAGAAGCTATCTCGGACTTTCAAAAATTAAAACAAAAAACATATTGTGAACATTGTGTATGGTTTATTCCATGAATTAGCCAGTTCCCAACCCATGATTACTGGCTTCATACGCTTCCGAGTAGCAACATAGATTGACTTGCTTGTCATCTACCTATTGTTATGAGTAACAAAAATTCAATCCCTCCGCCCGCTGTACAGTGTATTTTCCTTTGTTGGGAAAGCCAGCATTTTCATCCTTTTTAGACTGACAAAAATTATACCATGAAGGAATGCACAACCTTGGTTCATTCACCGTGATGTTGTAAAACTATTAACACTGTACCATAATGTTTTTAAGAAGTTCTGCAAAGTCTGGGAATTTTTGAAGGCAATACATTCAAAAATTCCATTGTCTAAAACAGTGTCAATCTTCAGTTCTGAAGCAAAAAACTAGAGACAAGATTACTTTTAGAATCTTAAAAAGACATACTTTCACATTTTTGACAGTTTCTTTCTGATCATACTTGAATTATTTATTACATTACAAACTGCCGGATGTTTTATAAAGTAACTGATTACAAGAATAACCAACCAACATCTACAACCGCTTATCCCCAGTGGGGGTCGCGGCAAGCCAGAGCCTTACCCGGCAGCACAGGGCACGAGGGGGACAGACTCTAGACAGGATGCCAGTCCACCGTAAACCACCCCAAGCAGGGCTCGAACTCCAAGCCCACCGCACAGCAGACACTGGCCAAACTCATTGTGCCAATAAGATAATTAAAAGTCTCAGCTGTAAGCAGGTAACAATAGTACTAGAACATTAGAATAACTACAGATTTTTTTTCTCATTTTTCCTATGATTAACTAATATTTGATATGTTACTCTATTTCTTTCAAACCACACTGGGAAATGTACTTAATTTTTCCAGCTAATATCATTTTTTTTTTTTCCTTGTCTGCTACTGATACAAGCCCGCTCAAAGTTTCAGGAGAAAAGGATCTCAAGAAAAATATTTTTTAGCTTTGGCTCACAGTGAAACCATGAGTAATCAGTATTTCTGCCCTCATGCTAGAATGCCAGCAATGAGGAACAGATGAACAAGCTGCAACACAAGCACCGACTTCAGAATTATCCTTAATAATCTAGGAAACATTGTAATGGTAAACCAGTAAGGCAACAGATAAGTTTGTGTGGTTATCTTTATTACGTTTGATGAAAATGAAAAATTCCAATATATTTTGGTCTAAAATGGGTAAGAGAATTTGATTCAGTGGAAGGCTGAGATACAGTCTTTGTCAGTCAAACAGTTCTATGACCAGAGGAATACAGCATTTCCTCAAATTGGATTGCTAAAAACTCATTTGCAACATCATGTGATTTCATAGAAAGGAAATTGCATTGGAGAAGTAGAACCACCTTAAAACAGGACACTGACATCAAGTACTGTAGTATAAATTTTAAAATATTAATAACAATATTTATTGAAATGACATTTTGTATTATCCAAGTTAGTTTGTTGACTGTTTCGATGACTTCCAAATACAAATTCATTGCGTTTTAGACAACTGTATGATGCATTCATTCATTCATTCATCTTCCTCCGCTATCCAGGGCCGGGTCGCGGGGGCAGCAGTCCGAGCAGAGTCCTCCAGACTTCCCTCTCCCCGCACACCTCCTCCAGTTCCTCTGGGGAAACCCTAAGGCGTTCCCAGGCCAGCCGGGAGACATAGTCTCTCCAACATGTCCTGGGTCTGCCCCGAAGCCTCCTCTCAGTGGGACAAGCCCGGAACACCTCCCCAGGGAGGAGTCCAGGAGGCATCCGGAACAGATGCCCGAGCCACCTCAACTGGCTCCTCTCGATGCGGAGGAGCAGCGGTTCTACTCCGAGCTCCTCCCGGGTGACTGAGCTCCTCATCCTATCCCTAAGGGTGCGCCCAGCCACTCTGCGGAGGAAACTCATTTCTGCCACTTGTATCCGCGATCTCATTCTTTCGGTCATGATCCAGAGTTCATGACCATAGGTGAGGGTAGGAACGTAGATCGACCGGTAAATTGAGAGCTTCGCCTTACGACTCAGCTCCCTCTTCACCACAACAGACCGGTACAATGACCGCATTACTGCGGACGCCGCACCGATCCGTCTGTCAACCTGCCGCTCCATTTTTCCCTCACTCGTGAACAAGACCCCGAGATACTTAGACTCCTCCACTTGAGGGAGCAACTCCCCCCTAACTCGGAGGGGGCAATCCACCTTTTTCCGACTGAGAACCATGGCCTCGGATTTGGAGGTGCTGATTCTCATCCCCGCCGCTTCGCACTCGGCTGCAAACCTCCCCAGTGCACGCTGCAAGTCTTGATTTGATGAAGCCAACAGGACCACATCGTCCGCAAAAAGCAGAGACGAGATCTCGCGGCCACCAAAACAGACACCCTCCGTTCCCTGGCTGCGCCTAGAAATTCTGTCCATGAAGATAATGAACAGAATCGGTGACAAAGGGCAGCCCTGGTGGAGTCCAACATGCACCGGGAACAGGTCTGACTTACTGCCGGCAATGCGAACCAAGCTCCTGCTCCGGTCATACAGGGAACGAACAGCCCGTAACAGTGAGCCCCGAACCCCATAATCCTGAAGCACCTCCCACAGGATGCCACAAGGGACACGGTCGAATGCCTTCTCCAGGTCCACAAAACACATATGGACTGGTTGGGCAAACTCCCACGAACCCTCCAGCACCCTAGTGAGGGTATAGAGCTGTTCCAGTGTTCCACGGCCAGAGCGAAAACCGCATTGCTCCTCCTGAATCCAAGGTTCAACTATCGGTCGGATTCTCCTTTCCAGTACCCTGGCATAGACTTTCCCAGGGAGGCTAAGGAGTGTGATCCCCCTGTAGTTGGAACACAATCTCCGGTCCCCCTTCTTAAAAAGAGGGACCACCACCCCGGTCTGCCAGTCCAGAGGCACCGTTCCCGAACTCCACGCGATGCTGCAGAGGCGTGTCGGCCAAGACAGCCCCACAACATCCAGAGACTTGAGAAACTCGGGGCGGATCTCATCCACCTCCGGAGCCTTGCCACCGAGGAGTTTTTTGACTACCTCAGCAACTTCAGCCAAGGTGATGGACGAGTCCCCTTCCGAGTCCCCAGCCTCAGCTTCCTCTACGGAAGGCGTGTCGGAGGGATTGAGGAGGTCCTCAAAGTACTCCTTCCACCGCCCGAGGACATCCTCAGCTGAGGTCAGCAGCGCACCACTTCCACTGTAAACAGTGTTTGTGGAACACCACTTCCCCCCTCTGAGTCGCTGGACGATTTGCCAGAATCTCTTTGAGGCCGACCGAAAGTCTTCCTTCATGGCCTCACCGATCTCCTCCCAAGCCCGAGTTTTTGCCGCGGCGACTGCCAGAGCCACGCTCCGTTTGGCCCGTCGGTACCCGTCAACTGCTTCAGGAGTCCCATGAGCCAGCCAGGTCCGATAGAACTCCTTCTTCAGCTTGACGGCATCCCTTACCTCCGATGTCCACCACCGTGTTCGGGGATTGCCGCCGCGACAGGCGCCGGAGACCTTATGGCCGCAGCTCCGAACCACCGCCCCGACAATGGAGGCGCGGAACATAGTCCATTCAGACTCGATGTCCCCCACCTCCCTCGGGACCTGGTTGAAGCTCTGTCGAAGGTGGGAGTTGAAGACCTCTCTGACAGGGGCCTCCGCCAAACGTTCCCAACAGACCCTCAGTATGCGTTTGGGCCTGCCAGGTCTGTCCAGCTTTTTCCCCCGCCATCGAATCCAACTCACCACCAAGTGGTGATCAGTTGACAGCTCAGCCCCTCTCTTCACCCGAGTGTCCAAAACATATGGCCGAAGGTCAGAAGAAACGACTACAAAGTCGATCATAGACCTCCGACCTAGGGTGTCCTGGTGCCAAGTGCACTGATGGACAGCCTTATGCATGAACATGGTGTTCGTTATGGATAAACCGTGACTAGCACAGAAATCCAATAACAACTCACCGCTCGGGTTCAGATCAGGGAGGCCGTTCCTCCCAATCACGCCCCTCCAGATGTCACTGTCGCTACCCACGTGGGTCTTGAAGTCCCCCAGTAGAACAACAGAGTCCCCAGTGGGAGCGCTTTCCAGCACGCCCTCCAGGGACTCCAAGAAGGCCGGGTACTCTACACTGCCATTAGGTGCATAAGCACAAACGACAGTGAGAGGCCGTTCCCTTACCCGTAGACGCAGGGAGATGACCTTCTCATTCACCGGGGTAGACTCCAACACATGGCGGCTAAACTGGGGGGCTATTAATAAGCCCACACCCGCCCGCCGCCTCTCACCCTGGGCAACACCAGAATAGTGGAGAGTCCACCCTCGGTCGAGTAGAGTGGTTCCAGAACCCAAGCTGTGAGTGGAAGTGAACCCGACTATATCTAGACGGTATCTCTCAACTTCCCGCACCAGCTCAGGCTCCTTCCCCGCCAGTGAGGTGACATTCCAAGTCCCAAAAACCAGAGTTGGCGCCTGAGGTTTGGGTCGGCCGGGCACTCGGCCCCGACCACCGCCCAAATCACAATGCACCGGCCCCTTACGGTCTCTCCGGCAGGTGGTGAGCCCACTGAAGAGCGGCTCCACATCATGGCTTCGGGCTGAGCCCGGCCAGGCCCCGTGGACATAGACCTGGCCACCAGGCGCTCACATGCGAGCCCCCCCCCCAGGCCTGGCTCCAGGGTGGGGCCCCGGTGACCCCATACCGGGCGGGGTAAACGAAAGCCTCGATTTTATTTTCTTCATAAGGGGTTTTTGAACCCCACTTTGTCTCGTCTGTCATCCAGGACCTGTTTGCCATGGGAGACCCTACCAGGGGCATATAGCCCCAGGCAACATAGCTCCTGGACTCATTCAGGCACTCAAACCCCTCCACCACGGTAAGGTGGCGGTTCACGGAGGGGTGAATTGAAATGACATTTCAGGGGAGGAGTTTATTGAAATGACATTTCATATTATCCAAATTAGTTTGTTGACTGTTTCGATGACTTCCAAATACAAATTCATTGCATTTTAGACAACTGTATGATGCATACACTGCATTATCCTAAGAATAACATTTGTTAGTACTAACTATTGACTGTGATGGTGGTGCAGTGGGTTGGACCAGGTCCTGTTCTCTGGTGGGTCTGGGGTTCAAGTCCTACTTGGGGTGTCTTGCAGCAGATTGGCATCCTGTCCTGGGTGTGTCCCTGACCCTGTGCTGCCAGCATGGGCCCTGGCTCCCTGCAACTCCATATGGGACAAGCAGCTTCAGATGAGGTGTGTGTGTGTGTGTGTGTGTGTGTGTGTGTGTGTGTGTGTGTGTGTGTGTGTGTAAGTAAGTAAGTATTGACTTCTGGAGTTCCATCTTCAGTTTGTCCTTCTTCATTATTTGGAACAGCTACAATGCCATTCTATGTACACCCTTGTGCACCATACCCACAGCTGCAATATATCTTACGACAAACTCAACACAGCTTCTGGTCCAGGTCATGGTGACATTGTCCTGGACTGATACCACTCTCTCCCATCTGGTCTTCCAGCCTTTGCCATCAAACCTCTCCACTTTATACACAATGCTGCTGCATGAGTTGTGTTTTGACTTGTTAAGTTTAAGGCACTAATTACAGCCTAAAATACCATCAAAAGATCTGCTCTGTGATATCCACAGGACATGATGACTTGCCATACTCCAGCCAGATTACTACACTCCTCCACCTCTGGTTGTTTGATGGTCCAACGCACAAGAGATCCGAAATCAAAAGCCCAAAGTTTTCAGCTCTGGTTCTAATGTGGTGGAATACATTTACATTTACATTTATTCACTTAGCAGACACTTTTCTCCAAAGCGAATTACAATGGATACTATGCAGTGTTACTAGCCCACACACCTTATTCACCAAGATGACTTACACTGCTAGATACACTACTTACAATGGGTCACTCATCCATACATCAGTGAAACACACGCTCTGTGACATTCACACACTAACCTCATGGATGTCATATATTTTAAAATTTTGGACACTAGCAATTCTATATACAGTTACCTGTGCTTGTGGAATCAGACAAACTGATTGCAATTTGAGATTCACATGTTTGCATTTGTGTCTTTTTCTCTGTTGGTATAATGCGCTTTTGTTTTCACCGAGGTGTACTGTATGTCTCTTGGGAGATGAATGTAAATGTAATTTAAATTACGGATGGTCATAATTTGAACTGCATTTGTGATATACGGATGTCAGGAAAATTCACAGCTACTAATATTTGAGCAAGGGGGAGTACTGTTTATGCAGTGACAGGTTAGGGTTGCATTTCTGCATATCCTGCACAGTGATTTTTGGCCTGAAGCCTTCTGAATGTGATATTAAGCAGGGGAAGGACTGTAGACTATACCAGGTCATGTACTGGTTACAACTGCCATTCTTGGACTTGAAGGTTGTGTGTTTGGATCCAACCTCCTTCTGTAGTACTTTTGGTCAAGGTACTTCATCCAAATTGGTGCTGTGAAAGTACCCAGATGTATAAATGAATTAACCATTGTAAGTAATTTAACACTACAAGATACTAAATGAATAAAATGAATGTAATGGGGAATGTAGAGTGACCACGCAGAGCTTACCACCACTTTGCAGCCTACGGCCCTTTGGTAAACACTGCTGTCGTTGAGACCTCCAGAGTTAACCGGTGAGTACAAATGGAAAGTTTGTTTCATTGTAACTAACAATGAGGCCCTTAATATCAGCTCACTGTTACTGAGAATGCTGTTATAAATTGAAACTGTAGAGAGTGTACTGCCTTTATATTTTGTGATGGGCAAAAACTACATGACCACTGTTTTCTCCATTGATGGCTGGTAGTGCTGTGGTTAGAGCTTCTGCCTTTGGCCCCAAGGATTGCCGATTTCAATCTCACCGCGGGCAGCAAGGTACGTACCATGAGTTGTTCCAGTAAAGATATTCACCTGTATGAATGGATGAGCAACTGTAGGTAGAGTAACATTGTAAGTTGATTTGAAAAAAAGTGTCAAATAAATAAGTGTAACTCAAACAATGACAATGATTTTTTTATTATTGTGCTGAATCTGACATTGGGAAATTACTGCATGTGTATTATGCCCCAGTAGGCATGCTTATAGCTTTAATAACTGCATGGATAGAGTATTACTCTAGTATATAGTCAACTATCTTATTTGTTTATTTGTCTCAACCCTTTGTTCAGTGTTCTGTGTGAGAAGGGCTCTCTATAAAAATAATTTGAAATTGAAAAGTGAAAAAAAATAAAGTAACCGTACAACGTTGAGGGGAAAAGGTGATGGAAACACTGGGTATTCCCGAGCTGTCATGAAAACTGAGAAAAGTACATGTTCTCTTTTGATTCCTCAAACCTACAGAAAGGGTCGGTTTCAAAATTATTTTCAATGTTTAGTACGACATGGTTCTGACGATCAAGATTTCCTTCAAAAACTTTGATGAACTCGAAATACAGATCAGTTCTGGTTTCATTTTGATTTTTTTGGACCATTGAAAATCTTTGCTTTGTGTTGGACCCAAATCATAACAATACATAAATGTATTAATTTGAGTAAATTTTCTTTTTTTTTTTTAAAAAATTTTTATCAGGCACATATCAGCGCTACTGGGATGACATATCATTGTAGCACTGTAGTATGACAGTACTATGAGCTTATCAAACTCCTTTTTCATGCACGTGACAAATACAGAACAGTTTTTTTTTTTTTTTGTTCATGAAATGAATTAAACCAATTTCCCAGATTTGACTAAACTGTACAATTTCATATTTGCCCATTGTGGGAATGGTGTGAGCTTAATAACTCTCAGTGGGTTGGGAGATGTTGGAAGCCTATAAGCTGTTTTATACAAAACCGTGGAGCACAGCTGATGTGACAAATGCACCCCTGTTCATGGATCAGCTCCGAGCTAAATCAGGACAGAAAGCCACTTCATAAGCCGCTGTTGGTTGGATTAATTATGCCTTTTTCTGAACGAACACAAATGGGCCACTGTGGGAAAGGCCCATGGGGCAAAAGATCCAAGTTTTGCACCAGTACAGAAGATATTACACAACAGGAAATGTCAAGACCCAAATTACAGTGTGCAATGTGAATGTTATTACAGGTATGACAATGGCTGCTGGGGAGTAATGGCAGACTGAAAAGGCAAGAAGGTCATTTGCTTGGGATCTTGGTACAGCAGGTAAAAACCTACAATAATATTCGATCAATGGGGTCAGGGAAGTTTCATGTCAACCTACAGCCACAGAAACATAATTTGGATGTATGTTCCTTATCATGAATGATCACACCACTTATCTTGCAAAGTGGTATTTTGTCCAGCAGGTATTTCAATGGATCAGAGGATGGGTACATGTTACACTGTCTCTGTCACTGGTGATGTGAAAAGCATGCAGTTATGAACTGAAGTGGAACAGAGTTTGGTGAAGCCATAGCCAGCGAGTATTGTACTCAAGAAAACAAAGGTAGAGCTCCTGGCAAGACCTTTGTGGTGTTTTACACCAAGAACGAATCCTTGAGAGTTTTGTAAAAGAAAGGTTCCTGCCGGCCTGTAGGGTGTAAGTTGACAAAGGATGATTGTTATTGGTTAGTTCCTAAAAGAAGCGGGAACCGTTATTGGGGCACTATATATAACGGGGGCTTTCTTCGCGCGAGCGCAGATGAGGTTCCGCGGTGTGAAGTGAGTTTGTGACGCGAGCTACTGTTCTTAATAAACTCTTTGTTTGCACACTTCAAGTGTTCCAGTGCTTTGTTTCACGGAAACCTCCAAAGAACGGTGTACCTTCCTTTTCGGACACCACAACCTTAAAGGGTTACATTGGTCCAGTGCATCCCTTTGCTTCACATTTATGTATGTAACAGGCAGCCGGAAGCATAGACCTGTAAGGGGAAGCTGGTAGCTTAGATCTGCTGCCTTTGGACCCAGATGTTGCAGGTCTGAATCCCACCTCCAGCTGTAGTACCCTTGAGCAAGATAGTTAACCCTAAAATTGCTCCAGTACCCAGCTGTATAGATGTGTAATTCTAACCAATAAAACTTCTACTGTACCTTCATTCAGTGATTGCTTTGAAGAAACATCTTGATGTATGAGTAGTGTCAAAAATAAATTGTGCTTTTTCTGAGATGTACGTCGCTTTGGACAAAAGTATCTGCTAAATGAATAAATGTAAATATAAATAATTCTAGGTAGATAAACATTGTACGTCTCTTCGGAGAAAAGTATCAGCTAAATGAATAAATGTAAACATTTATGTTTGTATACACAGTATATATACAGCACCAGTAAAAAGTGTGAATACACCTGGGTAATTCTTGTATGGGTTAAACTGGACAGAAAAGTGAAAGCAAAGTAACGCCCAAGTTATCTACACCTCTGGGAAGTGCTGTGGAAGACCTGGGAAGTGTTTTGTCTGTGTGCGTAATATGCTGTACGTGAAACAGCACGCATGGGATCAGTGCAACTATTTAGTGGTTAAGGAGGTGCACTCCTGACTGCTGTTGTTCTCCTGACTACAGTACTCACTGTGAGTTGCTCCAGTAATCACCCAGATGTGTGTATTTAAAATAAAACATCAAAAAGCTAAAAATACACAGAGCAGCATGGGACAAAACAGTTCAGGTTTAATTCTAACCAATAAAACTTCTACTGTACCTTCATTCAGTGAATAGCTTTAAAGAAACATCTTGATGTATGAGTAGTGTTAAAAATTGTTGTAAGTTGTTTTTTGCAAAAAAACTTTTTTTATTTAAAACCTTTGTATGTTCAGATAGAATAGCTGTAAAGCAGCCTGTATATTTGTGGTACATTTCTGAAGGATCTGTTGTAATGAGAGAGAGGGTCTGCCTATCCCGGGAAGTTCTCTCTGGGATCCGTGCATCCCCACGGTGCCCTTGATGACCTGCATCTTGGCGCCTCCAGTAGCCCAGTCTATTTCAGGAAGCTGGCACCTACTGGCGGGTTAATATTTAACAAACAAATACAGTGGGACCTGGAACTGGGCTTTAGCACCTGCTCTGTTTGCAGTGCAACTTTTAATAGCCATTGTGATTTACAAGAGCTCTGAGGTGAAATGCATCACATAATGAGCTTTCCCAAAAACGTGTGTGTATAAAACACATTAAAAATAACAGCACATCGCTATAAATCTTCTACAAGACATCTGGATCTATTGTTAAACTTTCAGTGCAATGCAAACTTTCAGTGCAATGCCCCTTGCAAATCTCATCTTGCTAATCTCCTTTCCCTGCAGTACACATCTTCTGAGTACTGTAAACTACAGTTGAGTACTGTAAAGTTATGGGTTTAGTTTGCTTCGGATAGCTTCTGATTAATAGATTAAGTGCAACAGCAGTGCTCTTCCAAGTGTCATGACCACGCCTAGACCTCAACCATAAGCACCTGGCTTTAATTAGAGCACCTGGCTTTGTCTGCTCTCTAGTATGCCACATGTCTACCACACCGATTCCAGCTGTATAACTTACCTGGTGTCACTGTTGACTGGTTCAGTCCTTGACTAGGCTATGGCAATTTGGAAACATCGCATGCCCACCACTGAAACGCAGTGGAACGTGGCAGCGCAGCTGGAGTGCTTCCAGCAGGGCCTGAATCCAAGCTGATCTAGCTTACCGGGGTGGGGACTGGACTCTGGATCAGTGCACAGAGAATGCCATTATGCTAGACAACCTGGCCCGTGAATGCCTGTGACACTCTGGCAGATCTCAAGGGACCCTGAACCTCTGTTTAATGCCCCGGAACCCAGGCAGATTGACTAAGGGTGCCTGACCCCCACCGAGAGGCAGTGGCAATTTCGAGAGGGCCTTTGCCTCCACTATGGCTATCTCGGCCCCTTCTTGACGACGTATCCTGAATGGCCACCCACAGGAGCTTCCCAAACACAGCCTCCGGTGAGTAACCCCTTCCATCCGGCCTCACAGCTCACCATTCCAATTGTCCTGTCATGGGGAGCGAGAGTCCACCAGGTAATCGCCAGTGCTTTTGTAGTGTCCGGGGCAGCCAGTTGCTTTATGGACACCACTTTTGCTAGCTCACACGGCATTCCCACTCAAGAATGTGATGTAGCGTTACAGGTCAGTGCACTTGATGAGCAACCACTGGAAAAAGGTGTAGTGGAGTCCCGCACTGAGGCACTAGGACTTCAGGTAGGGGCTTGCCACAGAGAGGCTCTCTCCTTCTTCCTCATTGCCTCCCCTGACAACCCGGTTATTCTGGGGTACACCTGGCTGGCCCAACATACTCCAGTATTCTCTTGGACCATGAGAGAGATGGTTTCTTGGGGAGAGCAGTGTGCTGCCTCCTGTTTGTCCCTGCCCTGTAGAGCTGCCTCCATTGAAAGCCCTGGGTCTGCACAGCCTCTGACTATGCCAGAGGAGTACAAAGACCTTGCAGAGGTCTTTAGTAAGGCCCGGGCATCTGCCCTGTCCATATATTGGCCGTGGGACTGTACTATCGACCTCCTGCCAGGAACCTTCCCTCTGAGAGGCTGTGTATATCCATTGTCATTACTTGAGCTGAGGGCCATGGAGGAGTATGTCATCGAGGCCCTAACTTCAGGCATTATCAGACCATCTACCTTGCTGGCCTCTGCAGACTTCTTTTTTGTTTGAAAGAAGGACGGTGGGCTGCATCCTTGTATTGACTATTGTAGTCTTAATGAAATAACATTAAAATACCCCCATCCCTTGCTGTTGATCATGGCGGCACTGGAACAGATCCATGGGGCGCAGGTTTTCAGAAAGTTGGACCTACGTAGCTCGTATAACCTGATCCGCATTATAGAGCGTGACGAGTGGAAGATGGCATTTAGCACTGCCCTGGGTCACTATGACAATTTTGTGATGCCATTTGGGCTCGCCAATGCTCCCTCTGTTTTTCATGCCTTTGTGAACCATATGTTGGTGGATTTGCTGAACAAATGCATCCTGCTATACCTGGGTGACACACTAGTGTTCTCACGTTCCATAACAGAGCATGTGGAGCATGTACGTCAGGTCCTGTGCAGTCTTTTGGATAATAATCTCTTTGTTACGGGAGAGAAATGTCTCTTTCACCAGGAGCCCGTGGCCTTCCTGAGCTTCATCCTTGGCCCAGACAGGGTGGCAATGGACCCTGCCAAAGTTCGGGAAATGCTAGATTGGCACCGTCCAACCTCTGTAAAGGCTCTACAGAGGTTCTTAGGGTTTGCAAATAGGCTCTCTTACATTTATATTTATCTTTTAGCAGATGCTCTTCTCCAAAGCAACTTCCAATGAACTCTATAGTATCTGTAGTGTTATCAGCCCACACAACTTATTCACCAAGGTGACTTACAGTGCTAGAGACATTACAGACTGTCCCCAACTTACAATGGGGTTAAATTCTGATAAACCCATCTTAAGTTGAAAATATCCGAAGTCGAAAATGCATTTAATACACATAACCTGCCGAACATCATGGCTTTGCATTTGTGCAATGGCCATTACGGGCTTGCCGACTTCATGCTGGGCAATTATCTTGAGTTTCTCTTTAAGAGGAATTGCCTTCCTCTTCTTCTTCTCACCAGTATCAGGAGTGCAGGTCACAGATGGGTATTTCTGTTGACATTATGGATGCAGAAATCACAATGTAGATACAGGAGGGTATCCAAAAAAATGTTGTAAAAACAGTGTAGATTATCAGTTGGATACACTAGCGACCGCTAGGCAGACTAGGAGATGCGGATCACTGCCCCTGCCAGCATCACAAGAGAGTACAGTACCGTATATCGCTTGCCCGGGAAAAAATCTAAATTCAAAATATGGTTTCTACTAAATGCATATCACTATCATGCACTTATACTTACAATGGGTCACACACACACACTATGGGTGAACCTGATCAGCATGTCTTTGGACTGTGAAAGGAAACCCACGCAGACATGTTGAGAACATGCAAACTCCACACAGACTGAGCGGGGATTGAACCCATATTCTCACATACCACCCAGAGACAGCAGCACTACTTGCTGTGCCACACCTCTTGTTTTCACTTGATTTCAGTTGACCATATCGTATCACCAGGGCTTGAAAAACACCAAGGCCTATGCTCTGTCCAGGCTCTACAAAGAAGACCTGGCCCCGCCTCGCCAGAAACCATCCTGCCAAAGTCATGCTTTATGGCCCCTGTGCGGTGACAGTTTACACAGGATCTCCGGAGGGCCCAAGAAGAGGAACCGGGACCCGTGGATGCCCCCAAGGGCAAGGAATATGTCCCAGTGGGGATGCGGTCACAGCTACTCCACTGGGTACATGATGCCCCGACGGCCGGCCACCCGGGCAGCTGACTGATTGTTTCCCTGCTTGAAAAGAGGTGCTGGTGGCCCTCCCTTTGTAAAGATGTACAAGAATTTATGGAGGCGTGTAAGGTTTGTACCCAGAACAAAACCCCGACCCAAAAAGCCCACAGATTTGCTGGAACCGCTCCTGGTTCCATCCCAGTCCTGGTCCCACGTAGCACCTTTGGGTTGCCATAAGACATTGTTTCCGACCGAGGACCGCAATCTGTGTCCAGGGTATGGAAGGTATTCTGGCAGAAACTCTATGTCTCTATCGGTATCACCTCTGGTTACCACCCCCAGACCAACAGACAACCCTAGAGCAGGCAGCCTGTGATCAACTGTCTGATTTCCACACCCGGAACCATCTTCTCGATGGTTATCAGTCTGGTTTCAAAGTTGGTCACTCTACTGAGACGGCCCTACTGGTGGTACCTGATGCTCTCTAAGCCGCTAGAGCTGCCTCCCTCTCCTCGGTCCTCATCCTCCTCAATCTGTCTGCAGCATTTGACACAGTCAATCACCGGATCCTATGCTCCTCTCTTAACCAGCATGGGATCAAAGGTGCGGCACAAAGATGGTTTGAGTCCTACCTATCTGACAGATCCTATCAAGTGCTCTAGAGGAGCTCTTGTTCTTCTTCTCTGCCTCTCTCAACCGGTGTTCTGCAGGGCTCAGTATTGGGTCCTCTTCTTTTCTCGATCTACACCTCCTCCCTTGGTCCAGTCATAGCCTCCCATGGATTCACATACCGCTGCTATACTGATGATACCCAGCTCTTCCTCTCCTTTCCACCTGGTGCGTCAGACATCTGCACACGCATTGCTGCCTGTCTGTCGGACATCTCTTCATGGATGTCTGATCACCACCTCCAACTCAACCTCTCCAAAACAGAGATCCTTTACCTCCCAGCTGGTCTGTCCTCCTGTCACAATCTATCAATCAAACTGGACAACTCACTCATTTCGCCTACCTCCTTGGCTAAGAGTCTGGGAGTAACGATTGACACAAGTCTGCCTTTCTCTCAGCACATCGAAGCCACAACCCGTTCCTTCAGATACATCCTGCATAATATACGTATGATCCGTCCCTACCTCACAACTGACTCTGCCCAACTACTTGTCCAGGCCATGGTGATTTCCTGTCTGGACTACTGCAACTGTCTCCTGTGTGGCCTTCCTGCTGCTGCCATCAAACCTCTGCAGCTTTTACAGAATGCTGCTGCACGAGTTGTGCTTGATTTTCCAAAGAGTTCCTATGTATCTCCTCTGCTCATTTCTCTGCACTGGCTTCCTATAGCTGCCCAAATCAAATTCAAGACCCTGGTTATTTTCTACAAATGCACCAATAGAACTGCTCCCAGCTATTTACAGGACTTGATCAACCGCTACACCCCAGCCAGACTTCTTCGCTCATCTACTTCTGCTAGCTTTGTGGTCCTTCGCACGAAAGGTAAAGCTTGGAGGTTCTCGGTTCTGGCTCCATTGTGGTGGAATAACCCTCCCCTCTCACTCAGGACTGCGGAAACTCTGTCTACATTCAAGAAGGGTCTGAAAACTCACCTTTTCCGGACCCACTTCGCCCAAGATCTCTCCAGTTCATGTACGGTGTAAATGTTCATGCACTATAACTTCATGAGCATCCCCAGATATAGCTTTTATTCAGCCACTACTCCGGCATTGTATTTGCTTGCTTGTGTACCTTATAATATTTAAAAAAAAAATTGGTAGGAGGGTATCAGGATTTGTCTATCCTGTGTTTTATGCACCTACTTGAAGAATGAACTTCGGTGCAGCAAGTAGTAGGTAACAAACTAGGTTTATTTGTGACTTACATGTCTGCAGTTATGTCTCTTTCTCTTAATGTAATGCATAAATACCTTTGCTGAGATGAATGTCGCTTTGGACAAAAGCGTCTGCTAAATGAATAAATGTAAATGTAATAAATGTAAGTAGAGCGGCTAAATTAGGACCTTGCCATTAGACACATCCCATCACTTACCGGTTACAGTTTCCCCCACACTTACGTATCCTTCCCACTTTCCATGTCTCTGTGCTCAAGTCTTACAAAACCTCACTGCTTTGGGCATCCAGAAGAGACCTGACACCCCCTCCTTTGGAGGTAGATGGGGCGCCAGCATATGCCGTCTACGCCCTTCTAGGTTCCAAGGGGACATGTACTACCTGGTGGATTGGGAGGGCTATGGGCCAGAGGAACGCAGTTAGGCTCCAGCGCGCAACATCCTTGAGCCATCCCTCATCACTGACCTCCACAGGGACCATGCAGACTGGCTGGTGCCCTGTCCCAGAGATCGAGCGGGGTATTGTCATGACCACGCCCACACCTCAGCCAGAAGCACCTGGCTTTAATTAGAGCACCTGGCTATAGAGGGCACCACTCTACCACTTCCCAGTTGCGGAATCTCACTCGAGATAACTGTCCTCTCTGTACTCTCAACCCCTACCTCGCCTTGGTTGTCCCATGTCCTGTTCATCATTGTCCCCAGTCCTGCTCCATGTCTCCTTGGTTACGACTGCTTGCCTTGTCCCTCGACCACAACATCAGATCCTTGACTGACAAGCCTAGTCTGTCAGTAGAGAATAAACGATCCTGCACTTGTGTCCAGCCTCCTCCACGTTCTCTGTTTGCCTTCACACCGAGTGCTTTCTAGTAATCAGAACTGCGTGGATATAGCAACATACATGGTATTCTTTCATGTGAAGCAATTTTTTTTCATTATATGGTGCAATACAGGCTGCTGCGTTTAATATTGTCTGCCAAATGAATGGCACATAAACAAAAAAAAATGTGATATAGCAATGAAAATGTATCTTTTCACAGCGTCACTGTTTATGAGGTCAGGTGGAATTTGGTGAGCTGAGTTTCTATTGTTATTGCTGTCATGGCTACAGCAGCAATGGCTATCACCTCTCCCAGAGGAGCAGAGGGAGTGTATTGGGCCTGCAAGTTCCATCCGTTATTACTCTGGGGCGATTCACAGCAGCATGTTCCACGACTTCAGTCGGTGACCTTGAGGTCACCCTTATAATGCTTCTTTCCTCAGTGTGAAGGAGAAAATGCTAAACAGCTGTTTAGTCTCCCATTGTATTAGTCTTTATGCAGAGAGAGATCATTGGACTAAAATTAGGGGAATGTGGAGTTAGGACTTGCTTCGTGCCATCCCATGTCTTCAACTGTGTAACACAGCAAAGACCCTTATACATGATGCTTATACCAAGACAAACACAGAGGTACACTTCAGAAAAATATATTTTCTTGCTGTCTTTTTGATTCACTAGTAACTCTTGAAATGTCCTTCCATTCTTTTGGATTTCTGAGTCCTTGATTTGCTTCAGGACAAATTTATACAGGTTAACAATCTGTCTTTGAATAAAGGGAGTGTGTTATATAAGTAGTATAGGGGTTGCCTGTGCTCCTGACTTATCTGATATGCAAGTGTCAAGATGACTCAGACCATGTGAAACTCTATATTTTCCCTTCATTAATGCTTAAACACCAGATGCAGAATAGATGCACAATCAGAAGACTTCAGATTGTCTTCTTCTGCTGTCCCCCAGGGAAGGGAAGAGAGTGAATGCATCTATTGTGAACCATGCCTGATGTCACGAGACCTGATTTCTGCTTTCTACCTTGCATGTGTTATACTAAGAGGTCAGACTGCGGTTGGTGTTACCACTCTGCCCCAGCCTGAAGCTGAAAGGAGGTTCACGTGGAGGCCGTGACCGCGAGAAACACGCATCAGTGCAGATTGGATCGATGGTGACATGTGTACGCACTGCTGGCTAGCTTTTTTAAACACACACCAAACACACAGGTCGAGGGGCTATGAGACAGTTACTTTTGTGTCAAAAGTATTCTTTCTTGTAAAATATAATTTGTGCATATAGTTCATAAACTGTGTAAACAGCTCATTGTTTGTGATTGAATAGGTGCTTTTTATGATTTTGCCTGCATCACTTATGTTTAATTGTTACACACTTTAGACCATAAAAGAAAGATGCATCTGCATTACAAGATCCCCTTGTAACTTTTTCTGGCCAGGCTTGGTCCCTTTGGATGTATCCTAGACCCAACATCCAGAAACCATGCTGTCCCAGCCAACATGTCCATAAGGGCCTCACAAGGGTGACAAACTGCCAGCCCATCACATGGGTGCAGGTATGAATGAAATGGGCTATACATTAGGCTAGACATGGGCTGTCCATGGATAACTTTAAGCAGCAATTTGTGTTATATAAATGTTTATGATTAATAATTGTGTGTTTAGAATGGTATTATAACGGATAGACCTTTACACAGCTACCCATGTGATGTATTCTGGTTCATATGGTGGAATGTGGACAAATTAACTGTACTTTAAAATCATGTGTCTGCATCCAAGTCTCATCTGTTGATGTAATGCATATTTTTCTCTGAGATGTAAGTCACTTTGGAGAAAAGCATCTGCTAAATGAATAAATGCAAATGTAACTTTACATCTATCACATGGTTTGCAAACAACTGTCATATTTTTCATATTGAACCCAATGTTTCTCCATCTTGACCCCATTGGGGTCCATGTGGATACATACACATGGAAGATCATCTGTAGAAACGGTAAAGAGAAAGCAGACTGTCCAAGGCTGGGTTGCACATTGGTAACTCCTGTGGTGCCTATCTGCACAAATATTGGCTGAGATAATTTTGGCTCATCACACCATTTCTTATATTAGATTTAAAAGCAAAGCTGTCCAGAGCTTTCTTGGCTGGAAGAAGCTGCCCTCAGCATGTGTGTTGGTGTCATAATTAATGTTTCCAAAGACTGTTTATTATAGAATTCGCACAGCCTGCTCCCACTTACAAACTTGATGTGCGCTGAGATAATTATAGCTGTGATTCTCATTACGCATTTGGACGCCAGTTCTCGGGTTTTCAGTCACAGTCACAATGAGTAATAATACACAGCAGGGAGATGTCATTAATTCGTGCGTTTGGGGGTTTTAATGTGCTAGCTTCAAGGAAGGCATAAGTGTTCTGTTGATTGTGCATCGAAAGTGATTGGAATTCCATATATAAGTGCAGTTTCATATGCTGAAAAGAACTCCTTCCGTGAAAGTTGGACCCACTCACTAAATTTAAACCTGATAGGTCCCCAAGCACAAATATATATCCTGAGCTGAGATGAACTCTCCCAGGACCTCATGCAGAAATAAATAAGGGAAGTCTGGGTTTAATAAACAATTTTGCAAATTGTGTAGCATCTGAGGGGGTGCGGTGGCGCAGTGGGTTGGACTGCAGTCCTGCTGTCCGGTGGGTCTGGGGTTCAAGTCCCGCTTGGGGTACCTTGCGACGGACTGGCGTCCCGTCCTGGGTGTGTCCCCTTCCCCCTCAGGCCTTACGCCCTGTGTTGCCGGGTAGGCTCCGTGACCCCGTACGGGACAAGCGGTTCTGAAAATGTGTGTGTGTGTGTGTGTGTAGCATCTGTTTCTTGAGAAACCTGGAAAAATTATAGTAACCCATGGCAAATGAGTTTGAACATGCCAGCAGCATTCTGTGGCAAAAGCTGCAATAAAGCAGTTTTTGATGAGATTTGAGATTTGGATTTTCATTCCTAAACTGGTTCTCACCTCATTTGCACTTTTTCTTATGTATCTAAACATGCATCCAGTGGAGCAGGAACTGCTGTGAAAACTGTGTGACCTGGTGCTGCGAATCATGAGCCTCACCATACCTCCACATGAGGATCAGTTGCAGATGAATTATGCATGTGCGTGCGTTATGCATGCATGCATGCACGAGGATCAAGGGTAACGGTGATCGGCCCTCACTCAGGATTACATGTTTCCCTCTACCCCCCGTCCTTTTCTTTTAAATACATCAACTTGCTTCACGCCTCGCTGGGCTCCTCTGCCTTCTGTTCATTCCACCTTCCTCTCCCAACTGAATGAAGCACTCTGATCCTTTGGCAATGCCCTCGAGATGAAAGGATGATGGGTTTGTGGGAGAGAGGGATACATGGCAAGGGCGAGCCGCACCTGTTCCGAGATGGCCTTCACAAGGCACACCAAGGGCCCACACAACCAGAGCAAAGGCCAAGATATGGTGGGAGGATTGGGCTGTGCTGGGGAAGTGGAGCATGTGTATTCACTTGGTAATTCAGCTCATACTGCACTAATTTTGCTCTGAGACATGAAGTGATATGCAAGAAATTCATCCAAGACGGCCACTGTGACTCAAAGAGTAGCCGGCACTTTCCACTCAGTTCTTCATTTTAATGTGGTGTTGCCCAATTTAGACAAGAAGCCAGGGCTGGTTGTCGGCATATCCAACTTCAGGGTGGTCCAGTATCATCCTTTTTGTACCTCTTGGTAATTTTGGCAATAAACCAGTACCTGGGGAGGTGCAGGAGGTTCCAAAATGGTGAAACCAGACAGACCTGAAGTTGGTTGGGCTCAAATTGAGCACTGAAGGGAGTTGTAGATACATTTATAAATCCTAATAAACAATATGTCTTGCTTTTAGCATTTTGCATATGAAGTCTCAAAGTCAAATTTTTTCAGTGTAGTTCTAGTGTTACTTAAACAATGTATTTCGTTCAAAGTTATTGGCTGTATTGTGCCAGGGTGCCCAGGGAACACAGTGAGTGACCTTTGAGTGATTTTTTTTTTTTTTTCAAAAAAGGACAAGTTTAGTATAGGAAATGTCTTTTGTATCTTATGTCTGCTTCTCTTCAACATTCCTCTTGGTCTATATATGCAACTTGACTATGGCATTTACAGTGACAGGCATGTTTTATTGTTCCCTGTTCAGCTGTTTATTCTAAGACTTTTGGTATTCAGTCCCTGCAAAGTATGGCAAACCAACAGTAACTTTCACATTGAAATATAATTTCAACAGGTATAATGATGTCAGAATGGGGTGAATGATTCATTCATTGAGCCAATGCAATGGATTTCAATCCATAAAGAAAAATCAGACCAGAGCAGCATTTACCCGAGAAGAAGCCCTACTCTAAGTATCATTGATACTCTTCAATCAACATAACTGAACCTGGTGTTACTTAAAAATGTAGTGAAATCCTTTGGCAACATCACCTTTTCCCCTTTGCTTTTATGTGGGGGGGTGTTTGACCAGGGCCTGCTCTGTGTGGGTCTGAGGCTCAAATCCTCTTTGGGGTGCCTTGAGATGAACTGGCATCCTATCCTGGGTGTGTCCCCTCCCACCCTGGCCTTGCACCCTGTGTTGCTGGGTTAAGCTCCGGCCCTGCTCAGGACAAGCGGTTTTAGGCATTGTGTGTGTGTGAGATTCACATTTATTCATTTATCAGACAATATTCTCCAAAGTAAGTTGCAACATCTGCTAGGTACTGTTTAGCTGACACCGTTTATCTAAGGTGACGTAGAGCGCTTGATACACTGCACTAAACTCCCCACAATCATTCACCCTTCCCTCTTGCTTTCGGTGTTTCACACACACACACACACACACATTTTCAGAACCGCTTGTCCCTTACGGGGTCACGGGGAACCGGAGCCTACCCGGCAACACAGGGCGTAAGGCCGAAGGGAGAAGGGGACACACCCAAGACGGGACGCCAGTCCGCTGCAAGGCACCCCAAGCGGGACTCGAACCCCAGATCCACTGGAGAGTAGGACTGCGGTCCAACCCACTGCGGCACCGCACCTCCCGCTTTCAGTGTTTCATTACATTTAAAATGCAGAATAAATCCCCCCCTCGCATAGCAAAGAGCTTTAGATGTGGAAGCGTTGAGGAATGTTGCAGGCTGACTTGCTGCAGTGCCACCACTAGACAGTGGGTGGCGGTGTTGTCCCTGTCGTCCATTGTGAAATGCAGGGCTGCCGCAGACGGGAGCGGAAGCCATTCCCTGTTTTACGTCCTTGGCAGGAGCGGCCAGGTTGTGTGTATCACTGTAAACCCGGTCACCAAGTCTGAGTGTTGAGGTTCACAGCAGTATAGCTGTAGTGTGTTCTGCCTGCTTCTCTCATAGGTTACAAAATCCCTTCAGTGCTCATGTGCTCCAAGACCTTTATTCACAGTCGAGTCAAGTCCAGTCAAGTGGTTTTTATTGTCATTCCTCTATGCAGCTTGTATACAGTACAACAAAATGTCGTTTCTCCAGGACCCTGGTGCAGCGCAGAACGGTTCGCAGGACTACATAAAGTACAAATACTCAACAGTGTGAGACAAGTACAGAACAATAAATATACAGAACAGTAGATGCACAGGACAATAAATTCCCAGGACATGGGCTGTAAACCAGTGACCTGAGGGGTGAAATAATTATAAAAATTGGTAAAAATTTGGAAGTGCCCTGTTTCCCAGTAGGCTCGTTTGTTTGCAAACTGGTGCTGGATTGTTTTTTTTTCCTGTGCATGGTAATGAAGAGACCAAACAAAAACACAATCGTCATGTGCGTGTTTTTTGTGCCATGCAGTTATTAATGACTAAATCTCACCATTAGGTGTCACGCCTGAGTCATTTATGTCCCCGAGAAGGACGAAAACATCACCTGTAGTCATAAAGCCACTTCAAATGCCTTTGTCATTCGTGCCTTTGTTAGAAAACAAGAAAAAAGCAGCAAGATGTCAACAGGCATACTGTATGTCTTGAAATTTTTCCTTTTCGTGGAGACAAGGGCACCTTTTCTTTTTCACTTTGACAAGCAGAGGAGACTGGCACATTTAAGAAATGTACTTCTACGTCAGGTTTCATTCTCCCACATAAAATGGAAAGCTATGGCTGCAGCGAAGGATGGTTGTTGCAGAAAAAGCTGCTTGGCAAATCCTTCAAAGGTAGATTTTCTCTGTGATGGCTGTAATTTCCAAACTGTGGTCTGATTTTTTTTTCAATATTTACGTTCACATTTATTCATTTAGCAGATTATTTTCTCCAAAGCCACGTACATCGCATGTACATGTCAGAGAACAATATAAAAAGTGCATCAACAGAAGGAGAGATTTAGATGCAGACACATGATTCTTGAGTACAGTCATTTTGTCTCATACCACCATGTAAACCAGTATACATAACACGAGTAGCTGCATATAGGGTTTTCCATTATTGAACAAATTGTTATTAAACATAACAAACACTTACATGTTTATCAAACACTTAAGACCTTGGGGAGAAGTGAGTCCAAAAGAGGTGTGTTTTGAGACCTTTCTTCAATGAAGAGAGAGGAGAGGTCATTCCATCACATTGGAGCCAGAACCAAAATCCTTCCCACTTTTGATTTTCGACCTCTTGATTGTGGGGCTACCAAGCAGGCAGAGGTGGAGGAGTGTTGCAGTCTGGTTGGGGTGTAGCAAGTGATCAGGTCTTAGGGATATTGGGGAGCAGATCCGTTGACGGTTTTATAGGCCATAGCCATAGTCTTGAATTTTGTTGCGGACGGCTACAGGAAGCCAATGAAGAGAGTTGAGGAGGGGGGGATACGTGAGAATGCCTTGGTTAGTCAAACACAACTCATGCAGCAAGATTCTGTATCAACACGAGAGGTCTGAGGGCGGAAGCTGGAAGGCCAGATAGGAGAGATTTGCAGTAGTCCAGGCAAGACATCACCATGGCGAGCTGGTTAGAGCTTGTAGATGTGCAGGACCAAGCTATGGCTTTGATACATTGAGAGAAAGACAGAATATGAATGAAATCAGTTTGACTTGACAGATCTGATGGGAAAACATGTTGAGTAGACTGTATATTTCATCTGGTTGTTAACTAAACTACACAGAGTTGTGTAGTAGCAGTACCCTTGAACAAAATACACAAAATTATAATGAATATTGACTATCCCACTGAACAATAAAATATTGTTCTTTCACAATGAAAAATCTGAGCTTTTGCTGCAGTATATACAGCACTACCCTTATTAAGGTTTGGGATTTTAAATCATCAGGTACCCAGAGGCAGTTATGTAATGTAATGACATGACTGTGCTTGTATTAAATAGAAAAGAACAGTAAAAATATGTTCAAAACGTGACCCTTTTACATTGACATCAACACCCAGTGCCACACAGGAGATAATTGGGAATGTAAATATTTTTCTTTTACTGAAAACACAACTGTCTCATTCCACACATTTAAATAATTAGGTATATGAACACTTCCAATGTAACAATGGCAATTACGATACGGTGCAATTATCTAGAAGAAATGAGCTGTCAATGTCACATCTATGGAATCAAAGCATTGCCTTCAAATGCACATTTCTGATCTACAACACTGATGATATTAAATCTTGGTATAGATGCAGGGAGGAGGATGTGGTGGCGCAGCAGGTTTGGCCAGGATCCGCTGTGTGGTGGGGTTGGAGTTTGAGTCCTGCTTGGAGTGCCCTGTTGTGGACTGGTGCCCCATGTGGGGTATGTCCCCTCCCCCTCCAGCCTTGCATCCCGTGTTGCTGGGTTTGGTTCTGGTTTGCTGCGACCCCGCTCGGGACACGTGGTTGCAGACAGTGTATGTTTGTGCACATGCAAGTGGAGGCAGCAGGGGGCATGGCGGTTTATGAACCGTGACTTGTGACCAAAATATTTCAGGTCTGACTACAACTAGGGAACAGTTCTTTGAACAAGAATAACTTCAGTTAATACCACTCTGTTTAAAAATAAGTAAAATTAATCAATGCTGAGGAGCACATGCCATCTTGGATAAAAACAGCTCCTAGGAACATACATAACAAAGTGACATGTTTGAATATGTCCAGTTGAGCTACTCCCCAGTGAACTTGCCATGTTTCAAGACATTCAGTCCAATCCATTGTATGTGTATTTAAAAGACGAATTCTGATATGGGGGAATAAATCATGCATGCACTCAGTAGGATACCTGTAGTGCAACAGTATGTTAACTACTAATTTCTTTTTTTTTTTGGTAACTTGTGGGGGATCGAACTAAGGTGAACTGTGTGTGTTGCCACGTGGTATTGTATTGATAACACCGAGTAACAAATTTTTAGTATATACTATAATATACTATACTATATTTGATGGCTGATTTGTGAAAATGATTCACACTATAATCGTAAATCTCAAAAAACTACTCACTTCTAAATCTATTGTGGTCATTTTTTGTATAAGTTTAGTATAAATACATGTTAATTTTGATTCATATCTTTTTTTCTGACTTTATGTGAATGAAGATGTACAGATTTGCCCGTTTTCCCATTGGAAATAGGTACATTTCAAAACATCAATGTCACAAAAGCAAAGCTTTAATGGAATAATCGCCAATTTCTATACTTTTAAGGCATAAGCAATTAGGAAATAATATTTACTGCCCATTAACAAAAACTGTGCTACATAGTGTAATTGATAGAATGTCTAATGAGCCAGCAAAACAAAAAGTTACCCTATGCCCCACCACTGTGCTAAAGTCTGACAGAAGAACCCATGACATGGACTTGTGGTAACGAAGCTCAGGCTTCGCTAATTAATAGAGTAAAGTCTTAGCTACTGTTCGTCGCTGGCCTGGGTCACAATTATAGATCAGTGTGAAGGCCTGGAAAGGGTGTGACATTTTAATAAATACATCTCACTGAAATTGTTAGCCTAAATTCACCCACAGTACAGTACTGTTCTTTTACTATTTTTTTTGCACATAACCACTGTTTGGGATAAAGTATGATACTATCATGGTGGTAACCTTGCGTTACGGGTGTTATGCTGTGTTAAACTGACAATTGGTTTTGTTTGACATTGCGGTTGACACGGTGACAAGTGGTTGGCATAAGTTATACAGAATACCGACGTAACGTTTACACAAGCATTGCCTCAATAACAATTGACAAAAGCGTTTCTTAACGCTCGTCATTGTTCATCAGTTTTAATGTCCAAGTAAGTGACACATCTTTAAAGCACATGATGTGCTAAAGGTACTACAATCCTTCTAGTGCAAAATGACATAACGGAACTGAACATGTTCGGCAGGTCAGAATTACCTTAGGTTTAACGCAACTGGTACAAACAGGATAAGTACAACTAGGAAGCATTCAAAGCAACATACAATAGAAATTTTTTTTTAGAAATCATTGTCTCATTATTTATGTTCATTAAATAGTCATTGCAAACCACTGTTGATAATTAGACAACATGTTCTTTAGGCGACAACAGTCTGCATAACCACAGCTGCGAGAGGAAGTTATATTGTCGAGTTAAGGCCATGAACCAAGCTCAAGTAGGGTAGTGAAACTATTGCCTTAACTTGTGAGCTCACACATTCTGAATGGAGCGCTCATACGCTCACAGGTTCTGTCCTTGGAAAACCCTTCCTTCGGTATATAGGAACATTGTGCTTGGAGGCCATCAATATTTACTGTATGTGTCATCCAAGCCTATGCACTTATAACTGAACTGGGGAAATAAGCATTTCAGAAAATTCAGTATGAAAATTTGTTTGAAACTGACAAAAATAATCTGATTGGTTATTTAGCGATGCTGGGTCAACAAAGCTTTTACATAAGATTCAACCATCTGCATCATTGTTCCATACACAGGTATTGAAATAATTCCCAAAAAACAGTCACATTCTGTTCTGGCTTCTGTATTGGATACCTGTGTCATTCGTTACAAACATTTCAGTCCTAACATTTATTTAAGTGAAGGGCCACCAGCAAAATTAAATATCACTGAAATGCAATTTAACAACTAAAAGAACCATAGCACACATTTGGGACAGCATACATTAGTCAAAAGCTATATGATTTCACATAGAAGTCATGTCTGTTCTGCCCTCCTCGGCGCAACAAGGATTATCTGCGGCGGATCAAGGAACGACCGCATGAAAGCGCGGTCTGAAGCACACTCAAATGCGGAACCTTGTTCAGCACTGATCATCGCTCTAGTGTGCTCCTTGACTCCTTACCTTTCCTGTTTCCACCCGTCCTCAACCCTGTTCTCCCGTCTCCTTTCCCTTCTTTCTCTGGACCTCACGGTTTCCACGAATTCTTGCCTGTCTCACGGATTACGGCTTTTGGATTGTCCCTCTGGTAATGTTTATGCATCGGCTACCCTTGGATTGTCTTGTGACCACGGTTTTTGGATTCCCTTTTTGAACCCCGGCGCTTCTCACTTGGGTCCGACGGCTCCTTCCGTTGTGACACCATGACAATGACTTTGACATCAGAACTGACATTTATTTATTTTGCTCATGCCTTTCTCCAAAGCAACTGACTTGCATTAATTTTCCCAGTTATTTTTACCGGAGCAATTCAAGGTACGTACCATTGCCCAAGGGTACCGCATCAAGAGACAGGATTCGAACCTGAGTCTGAGTGCAAGGCAGTGGCTCTCACCACTGAAACGCTACTGCCCCGATAGTGTGCTTCAGTGACCCTTCATTCCAGTTTACTCCATGTGAGTATTCCTGACTTTAGTAATTATCGGGCAACTTCAGCACATCCCTCCAAATGAGGTGTTACTTGCCCAATGCAATGCAGTCCCTCCTCTGTGTCTCACTGAAGTGCCAATCATGAAACCGAGGCCCACAACACGACACAGCAGCTGAGACGCCGAACACGGAGCAGTGCAGAATAACAATAAACATCTTTCACGTTCCCGATCGATCAGACTGAATAAAAAGCACCTGGCAGAATGCCGAAACGGAATGCCAGCTATGGCATCTTCAAAAATTACATTTTAAAATCAATGGAAATGATCAACAGATGTACTGGTGTGTGACAGCGAGAACAATATGCACCAGTACGTACAAAACAAACACGCAAACGCGCGCGCGCGTCCACACGCACACACACACACGAGACACACAGAAGGTCCTTCCTCGGTTTATCAGCTAAAGCCCGCTGACATTTGGGATAGCAGCCACGTCATTGCCAGGGCGACCACGGCGGGCGTGAAAAGGAGAAAAAAAGCACCCTTGGTCTTGTCTCACAGCCTGACATTCAGCCAACACTTTAAGTCAGGGGTCTGAGTCAGTGCCAGGCCGGGCTGTGAAGGGAATCTTAATCTAATAGCTTCCCCCTCCCTCCCTCCCTCGCTCGACCCCTCGCTCCCCATCTCTCTCGCTCTCTCCCCTCCCGAGCTTTCTCTCCTCCGTTTCTGTCTCCGTCTCTCACCCGGCCCAAGCACCAGCATGGATGGACCAGCGGCTGAAGAAACAACAGGTCGCGGACGTGTAATTAAAGCTGTTGCCAGGACAGACGGAGAAGGCGTTTTGTGCTGGGTTGTGTGTTTGCCGTCACAAAGAAACCCTGTCCAGGGGTGTCTGCGCTGGCCCTGTTTACTTGGAGTCTTTTTGTGAGTGTTTTCACACTGGGGGAGGAGCGCTGGCGCAGGGTGAGCAGGGGCTCTCTTGTTTGTCAGGGCGGATGGTCTCTGCATCCCACTGGGCCAACCGAGTTGGAGAATGCAGATGGCTTTTCTGGGTCGCCAGTCTGAGAGCATGAGCAGTGGGGTCCGTCTAATGACGTCTGCAATCACTTTGTGTGTAATGTCAGGTCTGCTCACGAGTAGGCAAGAGAATGGCTGTCCTGGTGGTACAACCACATCGGTTATTGCCAAAGTGGTCATGAGTAGTCAACACTGTTATTGGCCAATTATAAATCTCAACCACAGAATGAAAGTGGTTGCGATCCTTCAAGAAAGGGAACAGCACAATCAGCTGTTTTACTCTTCATTGCTTCAGACAGGTAGACCCCCTGGAGTGTTTTCAGGATCCAGAAATGAAAAGCATAGCTTTTCATACGTCTTTGTTGTTTCCTTCCACTTTTGCTGCCCTGACCAAGACCAAAACCCCGGTGAAGCCACTCAGTCACAATTCAGACTGACAAATGTACCGTTCCAGAAGATTGCTGCTTTTACACTCACTTTGAAATCACCTGGAGTAAATCACGGGCGTTTCAGCCAGGCGACGGGCTGTTTAGTGTCGGTCAGGCTGTGACCACGGCAACAAGTCTCATGGCACCAAAGGCAGAGTACGTTCAGAGTACGTCCAGAGTGTCGTTACTGCTGAGTGCACCACCCCACCAGCTGCCGCATGAGACCCTCGCTCTCATCACACCTTTCAGGTACTAGAGGAGGTCTCACACACACGAGAACAGGAGAGGGTAAGATCTGTTTCGCTCCTCTCTAAAAACACCAACCACACTATTACACAATTTGGTTAGTCAACCAGTCAATCATTATTCGATTTGTCCATATGACAGCGGAGACGGTCTCCTAGTGTATTAAAGAGTAAATCGAAAAGACTGAAAAAGCTCAGTGAACGGCAGGAATCCGCACTAAATTATTCTCTGACCTTTTTGAAAATACGATGGAGAAGAACCGAGGGGAACAGCCTATGATTTCCATAGAAACTAGAGAGCAGGGGGCATGATGCGGCAGAGTGCCACGGTGACTGGTGCTGCGGGCGGGCACAGCGGCAGACAGCGCCTGGCACCAAGCCACCGAAGGTGGGGCGGAACAAAAGTGTGGGGATGGAGGCAGCACGGGTGGATCCAGAGGTTGAGCAAAGCAGACAGGAGCAAGTCATGGCGAGATGCGGGCACAGCTAGAGATATATGGCTGGAGCGAAGGACAGTGGAGAGATAGCGAACTGTAGGGCTATAAAAAGACAGAGAGCCACAGATGGGAAAGAAGGGAGACAGATTTATAGAGCTAGAGGTGCAGACAGAAAAAAGGGCTATATAGATGTACGGCAGTGGCAGTGGGGGCGACGGAAGAGGAATGAGACAGAAGGAGAGGCAGCCTGTGTGTACTCACACAGAGAGAGAGGGGAAAGAGAGCCGATTCAGGGAGAATTCGAAGGCAAACAGAGACGATCGGCGTCACGGGAGTGTCGCGGGTAGAGCTGCGGATGATGCAGTGACAGCAGAGCCAACAGGAGACTGTGTGGGAACAGCTTGCTAACGGTTACTCTTCGCTCTGCCCACGCTGCGTGGGTCTGCCCGCCCCCTTGCCCACCCGGGACCTTCCGCCCAGGCAGCGGTGTGACCCCCGAGCAGCATCTTCTGGACCCTTGTGCCCACCGATGTCAGCCTTTCTAACTGAGGGGCCTGGCAGAGCATGGGGTCATCGAGGTGCAACTGGAGGAAGGGGGGCCAGGGAGAGGTTGTGAAGCGGGATTTTTTCGATCTGACAGCAGCTTCCGTCCCCTCCCCTCTTTTAAATCCGCACACACACACCTTTGTTTTCCCGTTCGGCTCCGGTTTCTCCGTCAGTGGCACGTCCCTCCTGCGGCCCAGCGTGAGCCCGTGCCCTTTCCAGTCTGCAGGAGATGCTCCCCTAGCCTACGGACAGATGCCAACGCCGACTGACACGTGTCACGGTGCGGGAAGCCGCCTGTGATGAGGGGATGTGTACGGCTGTCTCCGGCACCCCGGGTAGAGCTGCTGTCCCGGGCAGCGCTGACGGTGACAAGGTGTGAGTGACAAAAGCGCCATTGTACCTGCGCTGACTCATTTAGTTTAAAAGTTACAAGTATTTTCAGACCGGGGGAGAAAACGGTGTCGGCGCTGTTTATTTCTGTTACTTGGCTGTGGGAGTTTTCTGTGAGTTACACAAAACTGCAGGGCATCCCCATTCATGGCTCTTTTTCCGGGGCCGCACCCAAAGCGAAGCGCAAGACAAGCAGGGCTGTGCTGTGTGCGTGTGTGTGTATGTGTGTGTGTGTGTGTGTGTGTGTGTGTGTGTGTGTGTGTGTGTGTGTGTGTGTGTGTGTGTCCGTGCCTGCGAGCGTGAGAGAGACCTGCATGGAATGGTATGTCTCCTCTCCGCTTCCCCTAAAAGCAGAGGAACTGTCCACTTGGTGTGACTGATGAATGCACTGCGGATTAGGGTTGTACGTGTGTTCCGCCATTACTTAATGTGCGTACATCTATCTGATTTCCATTTAGGCTGGAGTGTTTGACGTCCAAACATGCCAGGGACAAACACCTTGATGCAATTTTTTTCTAATCTCCTGCCTCCTTTGTCTAAAGGAAGACAAATGTCCATCTTTGTTAAGATCGCTAATTGCTTCTTGCTGGCGCTGCCAGATTTTCTGTCTGGACACTGATAAAGTATTGATTGGCTGTCCGTTTAGAGGAGGCAGCAGTGCTGGGGAGAGGGGGGAGAGGCTCGCTCTGGCCTGGTGTTCCTGACAGCTGCTCTGGTTAAGCAGAACACACTTGCTTTCTTGGTCAAGTTGGTAGCAAAACTTTGTGAGATGCTTCTGCAAATTGAACTACCAGAGTCATGTGACATATGAGTATGGTATTTTCTGATTGCATTTACTTTAACAGTCCCATTGAATAACTTCAGAAAGAAGGTAAATGTTGCTTTAAAGAAGATCAAAGTCAGTATAAATCTATATTAACCTTCCTCCTGGCGTGCACGTTAATGTAACGTGACAGCGGCCGGTTCCGTCCGGGTATCACAGCACCACGGTAACCGGAGAGACTGGAACGAGAGTCGGGGGAAAGGTGGCCACTGCCTGTCAGCTCCCGTCAAAGGCTGACCGTCAAGCTGTCCACAAGATGAACACTTCACTTGTTACAGCCGTAAGCTTCAGTAAAGAACACGACTACTACGGAAATACTAGAAGGTACTCAAAACTATTTAGAAATCGGAACAGCTTGTCGATAACCAAGTTGGCAATATTAACCGTGCAAGATAACGTCCATGTGTGATGTTAGGCAACGACTCAACGGGTCCAGGGTGGGAAGGTGGGCGAGAGATATTTCAGAAGTTTCATCTCGTGTAGGAGGTGATGCTCTATGCAGCAGTCAAGGGCTATCTATCCACACACGTGTCTGATGACCACACGAGATGGTTCGGTAGCGGCAACACGGAAAGGCCGATGCACCTTTAGGTCAGACGTGTTTGTTTTTTTCTTGGTTTGCTTTTTCGATGCGTGGTCAAACGACCATTTCCGCATGTAGCCTTGAGAAAGGGAAGACCAGCAAAGGACCAGCAGCTCCTCTTTCCTAGAGCCAACATCTGTGTGGACCTGGCTGTCGGTCCGCGGGGCTACAAGTCGTTCAGATCACTAAAGTCAGAGGGTGCCAGGTGGTTACGTGTAAGCACCAACATGTCCTCAGATGCACCCCCCTGACAAGGTGGAAGTGACATGCTTTTCAGGTCACTGTTTCATGACCCTCCCCCATTTGTCGTCTGCTCCGTGGGCCAGAAATAGACGACATGACAGAGACGGACAGCCACGCGAGGCAGCGCTGCAGCGTGTGCGAGCCACCCCAGAGTGAGCGCACGCTTCTGCGTGTGTATGTTGTGCGTGTGTGTATGTGTGTGTGTGTGTGGTACGGGGTTAACATCATCTCGAGCAATTACAGACAGAGCTGATAGCACCTGATAGGTGCTGAAAGGCTAATATCAGAAACAGGAAGTGACCCTTCATTACCTGTTTTTTGAGAAGACACATGGAGAGGGTGCATAGACAGGAAGCAATCAACCAGGCACCTGCTTCTCTATTTGCAGCGCACGGGGCTCTGGTGGATGGATCCCGGCTGCCTGACATTAGCCAGGGTGCCGTCCCCACGTGAGCCATCCTGCTGACCGACAGTGGTCAGTGACATTTGTTTAAACACCCCCACAGCGCCCCACTTCGCTGTGAGGGGTGGGAGCAGGGGCACCACTGTCGCCACAGGGTTAGGCTAACCTTAAACAGTCTGTGAAACGGCAGGCACGGTCTCGGGGTCTCAATTTTTTTCTGCCCACTTTCGGATTTAGACCAGGAGAAGCAGCCACACGGGGATTTCTCCGCAGACGGCGACTTCAGCGGACCGATAAGAAAGGAGGCTGGAGGCAAGAGCACAAAGCGCCTGCATGCGCGTGCCTTGGTGTGGGCGTTTGCCGGAGCACTTGTTAGCACGTGTGCTCAGATTGCACCCCTACCCTCATCCAGGGCGAGCAATGGTGACGCCTTCATTACTCTGCTGGTTGGAACAGACAGCTGTAATTTGCCTGGATGTAATGGAGATAAAGGGCTTTGGGGAGTTGGGGGGTTGGGGTGACAGGGACTGTGTGCCTGCAAGCATGCGGAAGGAGGCCCCTGTGTCTAATGCCACCCACCCTGCCCACGGTCATCCACACACGGACACACATAGTGCATGCAGAAGAAATCCAGCAAGAAACTCACGAGGGATGGAAGCTGGATGCGTGAATTATTTACAGCGCAGGCCCACATCGCAATTACCAGGACAGAACCGGGCTTGCGTGCGCTAAAGATGGGCTGTGGGATTGCTCTCGACGTTCCGGACCGCTGTGTCTCCTCTCCCCCTTCCTGCGCGATTGCCTGCTGCAGTAACACTTGTAGAAATGACCTGACAAAACCAATCCAGGTTATTACTCAGCCACATTGATTTGACTTTCCTGTTGTTGGGCCTCGTTGCACCTTTGAATATATTCATATATCTCCAGCCAAATGGAAATGAATTATGTATTTCCCAGGCGTACGGTCACACATATATCCTACATAGGTATTTTGTGCACACACACACACAAGAACTCACACAAACATACTTGTTTCCCTGTGTAAAAAGCGCAATTATTATGTTCTCGTCCATCATAAAAATACTAAATGCGCAACGCATCCTAGATTCTTAATAAAACATTTCTGTCTACTGATAGTTGTACTCTAGGGAGTTTTGATGACTGAATCAAACCCATTAGGATCTGTTGGTTTCCATTATTTAAATTTTGGTAATTTGAGATGAAGTTTTCCTTTAAATACATATAATAAATAAATATGGACCACTTCTGGTCTTTAAACTGCTTTTTAGATTTTTACTCAAATGCTGTAGTCTTTTTTAAGGTTTCCTTTCTCAATAAGGAGGCAGCCGTTAGTGCTGGCTCAGGCTTCAGAACCTCCATGCTCTTTAGACTTTGGACTGCTATTTGGGAATAAATTCATTAGGCTCAAGTTGGGTCACACCATGAATATTCAGACCCAGTTGGAACTCTGGCACAACTCACGTAGGCCAAACTCCAGTAAGCTAAGCGGCGAACATGGTGTCTGTTTGAACATGTGAGAACTCCTGGGCACTTAATCGCTGCAGAGCCTGATATACTCCCCTCTCCACTGCCAGGTCATTACTGCTCTTGTAGCCTCAGCTGCTCCTCTGCGTGTCTGATCGCACAGAGCATCGGGGGTTTCGCAGATAAATGCGTCCAATTCGGCCTGCCTGAGTCTCGCAAAGCCCTGTGGAATATTTTGCATTCCTCGCCCCGCCGATGCACGAATCGCTGTTCTTAGCCATTCTTTATACGACATGGAGGAGTGTAAAACAAATGCGAGTCAGACACACAAAGCGGGAACTTGCTTCGTCTGCTTTTCCTTGGCTGCTCAAACTCAGTTGTGCAGGCTTTTGTCGCTGAGCTCCAGATGATCAACTCGGGCACAACAGCTGCATAATGATCAGTTGCAATTGGGTTTTAATGCGCCGTTTAGGAGATGCAGGCGATAGAGCTGTGGTGCTCCACTAATCGACTGTAACGCGGTGGCAGGAATGACTGCTCGATCCGTGCGGATCCCTGGTGTGAGATCTCTGCTTCGAAGCACTGCTGTCAAGGCGGCTCATGGTTCCGCTGGGGCCATGCAGTCCAGCAGAGCTCTAATATCCAATTACAGAGACCCAATTATGAAAAAGGTCTGCCCGGAGACCCCTGGTGGAGACAGCAATCAGGGTCACCAGGCAGGGGAATTGGGATCCAAGATGGGTACACCTTTTCACAAATGGGGAAGCATTTCTTTCCATGGCAGATGTAAACGAGCGCTTGGAGCCTAAGCTTAGGTGGAGGCTGGATGGGGAATGTATTGTGACAGCTACTTTTTTTTCCAGTAGCAAGTTCACGATAGGGTTTTCGCTCCGGCATGACGCCACAGGGTAGCGGGGTGTGAAATCTCATGGCAGTTCCCCATTCAGCCTCATTTAGCCCCACGTTGTCCATCGCTCTTATTTGACAAGTTTCTTCAGCACTGGAAAATGCAAGCACAAGGGGGGCTGGAGGTGGGGCGACGAGGTGGGGGGCGGCTGTCATACTGCATCTGGAATGAGATTCCTGCAAAGCCGGGCGCTGCCATGGCAACAGGAGGCGCGCACTCTGAAAACTGTCCACCGTCCCCCGGTAACAAGGGACCCTGGCCTCAGCACGACTGCACAACTGGCGCCATCTTTCTGGGCAGCAAATTGCCTGTGCTGTTGATCCAACATGGAGGCAGGCGTTGTGCCGATGAAGGGAAGACAAGGACTTGGAAGTGAGCCACGGACGATCCTCAGTCGGAGGAGGGGGAAAGAACCCATTCCATTTTTTATGTTTTTCATTTTTGTGTAGAAATGCTCCAGCTCACTCATTCCAGACTAATCCACAAGTCCATGGTGTGGAACAGCCTGCAGACATAGGGTGTTGGAGCAGTTCAGAGAAGTTCTGATGTCAGCCTGCACAATGCTGAAGAGTCACATGGCACCTTAAGAACACTCTCTTTTATCTCACGAGCAAATTGACAGCCACCTACAGTGCCAGACCACATTCTGATGAATTGAAAACCCAGCTGGTTCCTCCTGAAATTCATGGTAACCTACCTTTGGACATAACCTTCAATCGAAATCCGTCATAGACATTTTTTTGCAGCAGAATGACCAACCAGAGCCAGAAAAAAGCTGGAAATAGATGTAGCTACTAATAAATACCATATAATAATTTCCCTTTGTTCATATCGTATGTGAAGTCATTGTCATCTTTGCATTTATTATTATTATATTTAGAAACTTGCCATTTGATACCATTGTCCACAATGGTGGCTGTTTATGACTCAGACTCAGTGAGCACTAATGGTGTCCTTGTTTTGACAGCCTACTAAGTAGTTCTATAGAACAGTGCCAATTAGATAAGTATTTATTATTGTTATTAGGTTCTTGTTGCTTAGCTGGTGCTAAGGAGAGGAATTCGAACCAAGAAGTCTGTGTTGTTAGGCATTATACTACATACTGCCAAAGCAAATGTTAATGTAAATCAAATGTCTTTTCTGAATAAAATGGACTTGGATATACAGTGAAATGTGAAAAAAAAAAAAAAAAAGTTCAATTTGAACTTATCTCTGTCTTGGGCTCATGGTGATTTACCAAATCCCAGACTTCTTATTTTGTATACAAAATTCATGGTAGTTTATAAAACCCCCAAAACCTCTATTTGTATCTTGTGCTCAAGGTGGTTTACAGAACCCGAGGCACCTGTCTGGACTAATGGTAATCTATAGATTCCTTGCTTCTGCTGTCTGTATCTTGGATTCATAGCAGCATACAGATCCCTGGTCTCATTTCTCTATCCTGGTCTCATCATATATTACAGATTCCTAGACTTTTCTCTCTGCCATGGGCTCTCAGTGGGAAATATCACTGTAATGTGGAGCTTTTTTGGTCTTCAAACTGTGACAGCATTGAGCATGAACAATACAGTGGTCAACTTACTTCAGGAGTAATAACTGATACATCATATAAATGTACACTGATTTGAACTGTTGAATGTTCAAGCAGAGTAGAATTACTGAAGAGCAAATGTATGTGCGTTTTAAATTCTGTTAAATATAAGCATTGTTTTTCATTGATTTGATTAATGATAGGGGGGTGCGGTGGCGCAGTGGGTTGGATGGGTCCTGCTCTCTGGTGGGTTGGGGGTTTGAGTCCCGCTTGGGGTGCCTTGTGATGGACTGGTGTTCCGTCCTGGGTGTGTCCCCTCCAGCCTTATGTCCTGTGTTGCCGGGTTAGGCTCCGGTTCCCTGCGAGCCCATATGGGACAAGCGGGTCAGAAAGTGTGTCTGTGTGTGTGTGATTAATGATATTCTTGAATTTATGCGGTAAAAGTCTAATGGACTTTAATGAATTTGTCAAAGAGCAGGTAAAGAATTAGGGACTTGTATGTAGACAGGATAGGTGTGCCTACCATGAAAGCAGCAAGGAAGGATCGGTTCAAGAAAATATCGGAAAAGGAAATGAAAATTGTTGCACTTCTGAGATAACTTCTTTGTCAACAGACTGAAGAACCCTTGTTTTTTATCGTTATCGCCTCGCCAGCTAATGTCATAGTAAAGCTGTTGCAGTTCTTTAGCTTGATAAGAGAAAGAACTGTTGAAAGGGCCATTTAAAAGGGTAAACAAGAATGGGAAAGGGAGAGGTGAGGGGCTTTGCCAGAGTGTGGTAATTTTAAGATCAGACTGCTGAAGGGTGTATTTCAGCAGTCGAGGAAGGGGAAGATGGTACTTACAGCAAGGGGCAGTAAACTGAAGGTATTTGGCACAACAGTGGCATAAACAGCGGGGGCACGGTGGCGCGGCGGTGCAGCAGGTTTGGCCGGGTCCCGATCTCTGGCAGATCTGGGGTTCGAGTCCTGCTTGGGGTGCTTTGCAATGGACTGGCGTCTCATCCTGGGTGTGTCCCCTCTCCCTCCAGCCTTGCGCCCTGTGTTGCCGGGTTTAGCTCTGGTTCACCGCGACCCCGCTCGGGACAAGCAGCTTCAGACTGCGTGTGTGTGTGTGGGGCATAAATAAGAGAGCTCAGAGTTGTGCTAAGACATCCTAAATAAACTGCGTGCAGGTACACTTCAGGCTAAACAGTGGGCGGATCAGGGGTTCCATAAATACGGACAGAACTCTGCAATTTAAACTTTCTCACTCCCAAACAGCCATCTTTAAAGCAACACCAGACTGATTAAAGTACAGAAAAGTAGGGGGAGTGAGATAGTCGAAAAAGGAATGACAGGATGAAAGAGAACTGCTCCTTGCGTAGGGGGACGGAGGGGGATTTTCTAGGCCTGCTGCAATACGGTGTCCCACACCGACAGAGAGAGAATACACACAGACCAACTCCAAAAATTCCCTCACGCCTCCGACGAAGATCTGACTGAAGAAAGTATTATCCGACTAAAACAAAGACTTAATGCAGTGAGGCCTTGAAGATTTCTTTTTTCCTGCTTGTTTTTCCCTTCTGTTAATGAAGAGTAAATTGAATGAATTGGCATCTGACGTCTGCTTTGGTATTTGCCCAGGCCGGGCATGAAAACAGCCCCCACGTAAAACGTGTTTAAAATGCACACCCATTCATCGGAGAGCTCCCCGACCTCCTGGAGAGACTGTCAGTGTGGGAGAGCAGCGCACCGGTCCCCGAACAATCCCTCGTATAGTTTATTTGCATGTGGCGCAGTGCTCTCACTTTGGTACGCGACAGGGGAGGGCTCCAGGAATCAAAGCGTCACAGCCGAGACACGTCCCTCTCGAGCCCGACAGCTGGCTGCCGTCGACCGGGGAATCACATCCCTTCGTCGCGATGCGAGGTCCCCGCAGGCTGTTGTTAAAATTCCCTTTGCATCAATGCCGTGGTCACCCCACGTTGCGTTTCGAAATCAGAAGTCACCTGTGTCCGCACCCATTGGCTTTTCTGACACGGTGTCAGGAAAATGCTTCTGCTTTCAACGCAGACAATAAAAACCTTAAAGATTTTTTTCTTTGAATCAGACACAGGACGCCAGCTGTGGCGGATAAAACCCAAATTCTGCCTCGGCGGAGCACACGCTGTTCCGTAGAGCGGCGCTTTTGTTCAGCTCCGTGAGCGTCAGAGTGGCGCATGAAAGGGAATACATTGCAGGATAATGCGGTTTACTCCTAGTTCTGCTTGAAGTATGAAAACATTTCAAGGTTAGTCATCTACTAAAATGACTGGCTTATGCTGTCTTTGAAGGTGCAAAAGGCAGATCCTTGCATCTGGCGTCGAACACGGGGCACGGCAACAGTACCCTGGAAACAGCTTTAATTAAACGGGTCTCAATCGAGGAGTGCAGTGACGCATTTTGACACGAAACAAGTTTGCCGACAAGGGGAGATGCGGTGTGACAGTTTTATCGCATGAGGAACCGTTAATCTCTCTATACGTTCTGTCTCGGGATCGGCAGGTAGCGTTAGCCCCGTATTCCCGACTCCCTGGGAGGCGGTTGGGCTGCGGGGGGTTAGGGGTCTTCCGCACTGGCTGTCATCTCCGTGAAAAGGGCAGGGCTATTTACACCGCGAACCATTATTTTAATAAAAATAACAAACCCGCGAGGAGGCATGGAGTCTCCTGGTGTTGGTGACATTTATCAAAAACATTTTCCCTTTAATGCTGCTCACAAGAATAAAGAATATCAAATAATAACACTTAACATGCCCTTTCCATAGACTGGCCCTGCACGTATAAGGGTGTTTGCGGCAGGAATAACAAGCACACCCAGGTATACAGAACATGTGACATGGAACATTTCACATGGCATCCGTAAAGCATCCAGCAGATATGCCTCTTCGTAACTAATTTATTAATTTCGCTGCGAGGTCGTTATAGTTTCATTTGGTTTCCGATGAACAAATAGGTGGAATTTCTTTGTTCACTTTAATTTAGAACATTTTTGGGGATGTGGATTTGTCACTTCTAGGCTGCGCTCCCGCCCAAGCATTATCCCGGCAGGTGACCGAGTGTGAGTGGCCCTGTTTAACCGGAATGGATTTCATACCCTCGCAGCCCATGAAATCAGCAGCGTGAAGGGGACTGCACGAGCCCGGCACACTGCACAATTTTCACAGCCTTTCACAAACAGATGGATGCAGACGTGACAGTAGACACCTGCCAGTCTGGAGTGCCCACTCACACACCCCCACCCAGCGCCCACGCCCGCGCACTCCGTTGCATCTCGAACTCGTTGCCTCTTTTCTCATCGCCGCGTTACAGTTCGGCACTCCACCCAGTCACAGTGTGTAGGCTAGCGAAGCGTGTCACAGTAGGAACGAGCGAATAGTAATGAGTGTGTGTTTGTCTTAGAGAGGCAGTGCGGGTGAAGGAGAGAGAGACCCCAAGGGGAGGGGAGTGATCCACCGTCGAAATGTGGTTCTCTTCTTTAGGTGCTATCCCGGTGAGTGCTGTACTCTAAGAGGGGCGAGGGTGAGGTAGCGAGAGGAGGGGGAAGAAGAGGAGGAGGAGGAGGAGGAGGAGGAGGAGGAGAATGAGGAGGAGCACGGCTGTCAGCTGAATCACCTCCACCGGTGGCTTCCCGTTAGTCCCGGTGATGAGTGGGTGTCGGAGAAGCCGTGCCCCCCTACTATCATTCATTCCCCTTCCTTTCCCTTTCTTCCTCACCTCTGCCTCCTCCTGTCCGTGTCCTTTCTCGCCCCCACCCCCCGCCCCCCACTGCGTGCACCCGTATCCCACTCATTTTGTCACCACCAAGGGGAAGAAAATGAGCGCCCGCCAGGAAGCGGAGGCAGAGCAGAGGGAAGGAAGGCGGCCCAGCCGAGCGTGGCTCCCAGGGAAACTCTGCTCCGTCCCTGTAGCTGTCCCCGTCCACCGTGAGCTCCTCACACCCCTGTCCGCCGCCGAAGGATTAGCAGAGCGCAGGGGGGACCGCCGCAGAAGAAAAGGACAAACCCAGAATGCAGAAAAGCTCCAAGGGGGTAAGGACAATAAGAGAAATCCCCGTTCCTCCAGCTTCACTCCTTATTCTCACTACTTTTTCATTTTCTCTTTTCCATTTTTAATTCTTATTTCACCGCCTTTTTATCCCCCCTACCTCCCGCCTTTCTCCTGCGTCTAAACCCATCTGGAGGCTAACTTTGGGACGCTGGAAGCTAATTGTAAAGATTTCTCAGGATTCTCTGCACTGAAAAGCACTTTTCGCTCTAATTAATTCCCCTCCGGGAAGACTCAAAAGAACTTTTCCCTCCCCCCCCCCCCGCTTTAAAGAGCAAAATAATTGGATTCGGAGATTGGCCGCACTGTACTCCGGCCAGCTGTATGACTTGGACCAATCCGGGACGAACACCTGGCGCAGTGGTGGAGGTACTGCTATTGAATCGCCGTATTATTTGCTGGGGCCGCGGGTGCCAGCCACACAAGACGGAACCGATTCTAAAGTACGTGTTATCGAACCCCCCGTGTGGCGAACTACACACTGCAGGAGGACTGAACGGCACGACAAGCCGTGGTTCGGGGCCACAGACGGTTCGGGTGACAACTTAGTTCGAACATGTTGTCGGTATCACGCTGAGTCGTCACGGCGATCATCCGCTGCGACGGCGCGCTGCTAACGTGACGAGAGACGTGAACGAAAAAGCAAAAGTACTGGCAAAAAAAGAAAAAAAAAAAAGAGGCGACAGAAAAGCACGAAATCTTCCTAAGACACTAAACGCATGGAGAGCACTGAGTAACTGTGCGTGCAGAGGGCCACTGGAGAGGCAGAGCTCTACAGAGGAGAGAGAGCAAACACAAGAGAAATAAGCCTTCCTCTTTCTTCCTTTTCTTCCTCCTCTTCTCTTTTTTCTTTCTTTCCTTTTTTTTCACTTGTCCAAGAAACGGGGGCACGCTGCCAAGTTTCAACTTAAAAGGTCTTTCGTTTCCCCCCCGAAAAAAAGCCTTGGCTAGGCTAGAACCCCTTTCTCCTCTTCTTTTACTTTTTCCCACCCCTCTCTTTTTTCCTTTTTATTCGATTATTCCCTGGACTTTTTTTTTTTTTCCCCTCTATGCCCGAAAGCTGCTGATCGCTAATCCAACGGCATTTCGTCAGATTGCCCTTGCTGATTTTCACATTGATTGGCTGTCCACTTCAGACCTCTCCAGCTCTCTCTTTCACTCTCCTTCGCTCTCGCTCTCTCTCTCTCTCACTCGCTCTCCCTCTGCTTACTTGCTCGACCCCCCCCAAACCCCTCCCTCATTGTCTCTTCATACAGTGTTGGGCTGAGGAGAAGCAATCCTTTCCACAGCCAAGGCAGAGAAGAAAGGGGAAGCTTAGGTAAGTTCCCGGTGCATGGCAAAGACACCCAGATGGCTTTCGGAGCGCTGTTCTGCATGTCCGTGTACATGCATGCATGTGTTTGCCTCGTGTGCTTCACAGGCTGGCGTGCAGTGGTTCACGGACGATTGGCTGAGCGCGACAGAGGCTTTCACTTTTATGATGCTCTTTGCCGTGGATGATTTTTCATGTTCTGTGGCGCGTGATACTGATTTTCTCTACTCGCGTGTACGATGAGAGCTGCTTCTTCGTAACTGATGGACACCGGGTTCGAGGTCCCCGTAGCAATGGACAAGAACGCTGGTCTTTTTGTGCGTGTGCTCCGCAGCTCCGGCCTCTGTCCTTGTTTTCCTTCCCACGTAGTTACTCGTTGCGCACACACCCCGATCCCTCTTGCAACCAGGGGCACACACAGACATACACAGACTCACGCATGTGCGACCGCGGACCCAGATTCTCACATTTCCCCAAGGATCGTCTTCAGGGTCCTCATTTTAAATCAAGAAGAATGTTCGCACTGAGCGCTGTTGGAACAGCAAAACGAATGAAAAGTGTCAACAAATACACATGTAATATTTTGTATGTTATTTTAATGCCATTTCAGTATAAGGGACAGAAATGCTGCCCCCACTTGTGACAGTGGTTTTTATGGCGAAAACTTTGGGAGCCTCGCTCACGCTTGGCTGTCCCATCACGCAATGATGTCGGTGGAAAGGCAGGTAGAGCCGTGTTTAGCAGCAGGTGGGATGGATGGGGGAAAATTCCACTGGGGAACAGGAATCCATCATCTGCCCCACTGTTCTGTGCTATCCCAAAAATCCATCCACGCCTGAGCGAGGAGCAAAACAAACAGCTGTTCTTCCTCGCTGGTAGCATTGCACCGCTTAGATAGCATCCCTAATAATCTATCAAAACTTCTCTGACTTTGTGAAAACATACCATATTCTCATTTTTTAAATCACATTTTGTGATTTTCTCTTGCTGTGCCATCTTTTGCGGCTATTTGAGGATATCAGTTAATATATATTTTTCTCTTTAAATATAATTGCTTAAATCATCATGTATATCAGTTGCCTGGAGGCATCTTATTGTCTTGTGAAACAATGTATAAAATGATTTTTTTCCCCATATTGTATTGATTTCAGAATTGTGGGGGGTTGGCTAAATATGGAGCTGCAGAGGCTAAATTATGTCATTTTTGGTGCAATTTCTGAATCAGATGAGTTGCTTACGATATAAATATGACAGTTTAACGTATTGCCGCTTATGTAATGTATATAATGTGAGTAGGACTCAGCATGGGAGGCTTCAGTGTCATATGTGTATAGATTTGAGAAAAGCATGTTACTTTGTGGGCTACGGTAGAGATAATAGAATTTGTATGCAACCGTTGGATACTTTAGCCCCCAGGGGCACCATACTCCCACCCCTTGCATCTGTGTAAGGGGTTACAGGCATAGAAGGTGCCAGTGGGGTGGATGGTAGTGCGAGACAACCGAGGACATCTTGGAGGAGGCATGTGGTTTTTTCACTGAGAATACAGATGTGTCTGGACCTCGATGCTGGTGCAGTTGAGGGGGTTACAGATTGTGCACATTGATGGTCCATTCTGGGTGAATTGTAACTGCATCTACAGAAATAACTGCAGGGACTAGCAGAGGCACGGAACCGGCTGCTCTTGAGCACCCTACGGTGGCGCACCGATCCCGCCACTGCAGGCTGTTTGGGATTAGACAGAGGTGGGGGTGGGGGGGGCGGGCGGCGGTAGATGGGGGGGAGGGTGGGGAGATTAGCGTCTGCCTTCTACAGAGTCAAGGCTGGCCGTCTCGCAGCATTGAGCCAGGCGCCTTGATTCCCCTTGACCGGAAATCGGTCAAGCCCCTGAGCGCTGAACACGAAGGGCTTGTGTGAGCCAGGAACGGCACCGCTAAGGCATCCACTGGCTCTATTCTGAGACACCTTCCACGGTCAGCTCCAACCTTGGGTGCATTTGGCAGGAGCCCAAGTAATCCACCTGCCACCTTCTTTGCCAGATATTCACCCTCCTCTAATGCATTCGCTTTGTTCTGAGAGCTTACCTCCCGTCTTTCCTCCGCGAACCAGAGCCCCAGGGGAGCGCAAAACTGCGGAAATCGCCAACGGAGGCAATGCCTCCGAAAATGTCACATGGAACACAAGCCTAATGAGCTTTTTTGAAATTCTATACACCGAATAATGTTCTTGATGGTAAACAAGGAATGCGGTAATTTATGCGTGTGTGAAAGGGACCTCTTAAAACATAACTTTGACAAACTCTGAAGCCTGTGATAGGTGCAGATTTCAGTTAAATAGGCAGCCAGCCGATACATCTGCTTGCATTCGAAGCCCAGAGGAATTTCCACCTCTTGGAGCAGGGCTCGCTCTCTCCAGTTCGTGCGCATTTGCCTCTTTTGCCTACGACAAGATACTGCTTTTCCCATCGGGTGAGTGTATTTTAACCCCCAGCACTGGAGGCAGCAGTTAGTAATAAAGACAGGGACAGTGTTGCTGTGAGAGGTGGTCTCTGCCCATTTCCCATCCTCCCCAGCAACGGAAGGGGGATCGCGGGGCAACAGCCAGCAGCCCACGTCAGCAAAGAGCCTAGCAGAAGGGAGCAGGGGCATGAGAGGGAGTGGGAGTCTGGAGCATCCTCGTCTCTCATGACCAACCGTCCTCAGCAAGCGTGAGCTGCGACGCGTCAGCTCCATTCACCCGCAAAACGCCTCCCTCTTATTCACCGCAGCGAGGAGGGACGGAGGAGGCAGAGGAGAGGCGGGGGGTTGGGGGGGGGGGGGGGGGGGCAGCGAGATGCCTTCGTTACTCGTTCGCTGCCTTTCTTGCCTTACAGTTCTGAGCCACGGAAACTGAAACAACTCCAGAACAATTTGATGTGGGGAAAAAAAAAATGAGCCGAGGAGGAAGAAGAAAAAAGTCTGTAATTTCTCCCAGAGAGGCAATTTCCAGGGACGCAGCTAATTTAATCGGATGAAATGTGACGTTTGGCTCAAGCACACGCACACGCGCTCGCTGCTCGCTCGCGGGCACGCGGTCTTTGTCGGGGCCGCATGCAGGTGCCGCATCAAGATTAATGAATCGCCCGGCCGCCACTCTGTTTACGCTCCTGGGAATGTGTTGAATGCCAGAGGTGATACCGGGTGAGACTCGGGAGGGGTGGGTTCGGCAGTGGGCTTCAAGGGGAGCCGTTCATCACCCAGGGAGCGTGAGCAAGCGAGAGACTGAGAGGGCGGACACCCTTGATTAGAAGTGTACTCTTTCTGATTCACTCGTCCACCGAACCCCCCTTCGCAATGATTAGCAAGTCACTGTTGCGGCAGCATCATTCACTTCGAGTCAGGTTGTGGAATAGTCACAGAGAACACAGTGTTCATACCAAACCACCGACAATGCATGTTTCGGGGTGGATGTGTTGGGGGTTCCACAGCTAAAAGCTATGGTTTGCCAAAAAAAGCAGACGGGAGAGGTTTGCTTCTTGCCAAGGTACAATAACTAATTATAGCTGTTCACAGTTACTTATGGTGTGCTGGGTAAAATTTCATTAAAAAATAAGGCCTGTTTGCCGTGGCAACTGAGTGACCGCATTGCTGCCACAGCTGTGCGCTTTTTTTTCGTCTCTCTGCGCTGTACTCCCAAAGACTCAGCGATAGGGAACCTGTAGCCTCTGCCGGCGGACATACCGGCCACATGGTGAAGACAGTGCGCTTTTACTCGTGTTTCCTGCCCAGGGGTGCCAACCAGCACAACCACAAAGCTATCCCTGAGTGAGGTCCCGAAGGACTTTCTGTGAAACGGAGACATTGAAGACTAAGGACGGGGAGGGGGCTGGAGGTGGTGCTGTTTGGCCTTACTATTGTGAAGGAATGAATTGACAAAGATGGAAAAAAAAGCAATAAAATGTCACGTTACCGAAAGAAACAGCAATCTTTGCCCTTAGCGACACCGACCAGTGTACACTTGGTGAAGAGCACCTATTTACTCCGTGTGGAATCCCACACACGGAACCTTTTTCCGCAGGTGTCACACCGTCACGCTAAGGGGTTCCCGGCAAAGCAGATTTTTCGACAGATGTAACTGCACGAGGTGGGAAGTGCGTGCTTTACTGACAGCAATGCCGTTTCCCACCAGGCGTTTTGCAGAACATCCGAATCCAGGCAGAACACTTTGGGGTTTTAAAGACACCTTGCGCAATGTGCGAGGAGAACTCGGCATTAAGCTAAACAAAATGCTTCTTAAAAATGAACTTCTGACAGTCTGTTGTTTCCTGCTCACGCACACATTGAAAGCGCACTGAGCATCCTGTGTGGAAAACACAATGGAAACGCTATTGTCCATCTTTGATAACACTCGGGTCTTTGGAAAGAAACTTAACAGCTTTAAAACAGGGAGCACAAAGGGAGGCACAATGGGCACCGGGATACGCATTTCTCCGTGGAATCTGCATTGAAGGCTGTGCCGTGATGCGATTGCTTGGCTGCCCTGCTGCCTACATCCGTTTCACAGAAAATCCCTTTTCTGGGACCCATAGAGGCAGAGCGGACAGATGACAGTCTTTGATCAATAAGCCGCTAGGCGGAACTGCCACTGTCGTTTTTTTCCTTCCTCTCCCCATTACCTTTCTTCTCCTCTTCCCTGTCTGCGAGCCCAATTGCCAGGTCCCCTGGCAGCGTGTTCACCGTGAGCCGCTTACGGAGAGGGGCTGTATGTGGGGCGCGCCATTTTTTTTCTGTCCTTTTTGTCTTTTCCCCAGAGATTTAACAGATCTATCTTAAGTAGACACCGGGTTCACGTTCACTCGTAAAGGGGGGGCGGGGGGGGGGGACCATTCCTTTCGCTCTTTTTCGGTCTTGTTCTGAAAGTGTGATGACCTTTGCCGGCCTCTCTTTCCTGCAGTCTGAGTAATCCTCCGAGCCGAAACGAGAAATCACTTAGCCTGGCCAGTCCTTTTCTCTATTTAGGTCATAGTGAAACTGAAAGAGATACCTTTGGGGGGGATGAATGTGACCTTGCCTATTCTTAGTTGTAACGGTTTCTGTTTGGTCATGTTCAAATGGAGAGAAGAGCAGATTTCTTTGAGCTGGCACTTGTCCTTTCAAAGCAATTTGTGTTTGAAGTATGGTGAAGAAACAGTCACCCAGCGCTATCTCGGGATTTACACTTGGCACTTAACCCATTCTGAAGGCATCCGTGACGCTGTAAAATGGGCCAGAAAAGGATATCGGCCGCTATAAACGGACAGGGTGACTTCTGACTCAGAAGAAATGGCGCTATTAGTACTGTGGTAAAATGCTGGTGCCCACCTGGATTCAACGCCCAGGTCTCTTTGACGGTGGAGCTGTGTTCAACTCCACTTACATTGCTCCCAAGCACTGTGGTCATGTCCATGTGGTCTTTTGCTGGCTTGGTGTTGTCAAGTCGGAGGTTTTCGTCGAGCGCATCCACAAGAGGGCGATACAAAGCTGCTGACAGCCAAGGAATGTGAGAGAGAAGCGGTTAAACAGTGACATGTCTCAAAAAAAGAAAGGGATTGCGAAGGGAATGTTACATAAATAGCAATCCCCCACCTTTAGTTGTTGTTGTTGATGTAATGGCAAGGGGCCTTTTCATTCCTACATTGTCCGCTTCCCAATATCTCGGCGGGAAAGCTGGGTAATCCAGACGGCGGGAAGCCGGCAGAGGCACAGAAGGGGTTGGAGGGGCCCAGGGTGGCCTTTGTGCTCCGGCCCTCGGCTGAAGGGGAAGAAAGAGAGGTGGCTTCAATGAGGCCTTTGTTGGCAGGGGCTGAGAAACAGCACAAGAAACACTAAGCATTGAGTAACGGTAATACCTGCCCTCCCCCTGCCCCCCATGCCTGAAATACCTCAGTCATGCACAGGATACAATGTCCACAAACGGAGGCTCTGTCTTCCACTCTCTACCTCTCTCTCTGCCTTTGTGTTTGAACAACTGGGGCATTTTCTCCATTTTTTCAACCTTTCTGGCGCTGAGGGACGGCTTACTGTTGTCTCGGCTTACCTGTAAACAGTGTATCGGCTGAAACCCAGGTGGGGCGGGGGCTCTTGTCTCTGTCGGCCAGTCGGAGCGTGAAGAAATTTTGTACTTGGGGGATCTTTTCAAAGAGTTTGTGCTGGACAGGGCTGCAGGAGATCGGCACTTGCTTACGGGGGGTGTCTATTTCTTGGAACAAAAAGCACCTGCTCTCGCCAGAACGGACATCTGGAGCCCTCGAAAACGTTGAGAGTGTGTGTCTGCGTGCACGCATGTGTGCTGGATTTATCTTTTCTACGTACATCACAGGTGTAAAAGAAGATGAAGCTGGATACAGCCAATCAAAGGACAATACGCTGGGCTTTTTTTGAGTCTCTTACTTTCAGTGAAGTTTTAACGTGATCGCTTACAGCCTGGCTTTTTACAGATGTCGATGTAATTAACACCTCCTCTGTCCAACAAATTCAAGGTAACCCCCATGTACGTAACGCTGGAGCGCACACCGAACAGAACTTGAAAAATTTTTGCCAAATGTGCCGTGATGTGTTACAGAGATGGGCATGTTTCTGTTTGTCTGTGAAACATTTCTGGTCTAAAGAGAACACGTCTTAGAAACACAAGGCAGGCGGCAAATTGTGTGATTCCCAGTCCACACGTTTACTCCGCTCTACGTTAAGCTGGTGCAATGTGCTGGGGATAATTTTCTCCAGCGTGTCCCTTTGTAACGCATGACTGGATGGAACGGAAAAAGAGCCATCAGATGGAACATCCTCACACACTGCTCTGGCTGCCAGCAAAGTGTTCCACCGCTGTTACGCACTGATCTGTTCTCAGGCAGCAGTAACACGGTTCGAGGGAGTGCTGCCTGTTGCTGCAGGCTTTATTTCTGATGCTTGACCACAGAACTGGATTTTTTTTATATGGGTCGCTCTGAAAGACAGTCCAGAACTGGAGTTCAGTCGGATACCTTCAAACAATTACCAGCTCGGAGCAGAGAATAAATCCTGCCAGGTGATTCTCAGACCAACGGAGGAGGAGAGGGGGGATTGATCTGAGCTGGTGATCACTGTTTTCCATCACCGTTTATAGTGAAACCACTTTCATAATTAACAAACGGAGGCTTATAATTTTGCCAAACGTTAATTAGGTATTTTCCTTCCCCCGAGAAACAATACACATTGTTTATGGAATGCAGGCTTTTCACTACATTTACTAATTTAGCAGATGCTTTTTTCCAAAGCAACTTCCAGTGAACTCCATGTAGTGTTATCAGCCCACACACCTTATTCACCAAGGTGACTTACACTGCTAGATACACTACTTACAATGGGTCACTCATCCATACATCAGTGGAGCACACTCCCTCTGTCACTCACACACTATGGGTGAACCTGAACAGCATGTCTTTGGAGTGTGGGAGAAAACCAGAGCATCCAGAGGAAACCAACACAGACATGGGGAGAACATGCCAACTCCACACAGACTGACCGGGGATCAAACCCACGTCCTTCTCGCACCACCCAGGCACTGTGAGATAGCAGCACTACTTGCTGTGCCGCCGTGTCAACAACTTTAATGGTTATTCCACCAAAAAAATTATTTGGAATCAGACAGACTGTTCATTAAGTGCATAGGTGTATTTTCAATGCATCCACAGTATAATAATGACAGCATCACGTTGTGCTCAGGTAATAAAACCATGAATGCATTATTGGATAGACCTTAAATAACTTACATATAAAAGCAGACTAAATATAAGCCTGTTAAAACAAGCGTCTCTCTCTAAAGGGATGAGGACTCGGAGTCTTATCAGCAGCAGGCCCGTGCAGAGATTACCGTCCTCCCGAACAGAGCCACGGGGATTAAATGGAGGGCTGTTGAATAACAGAGGATGTTTAATAAGCTTTGTGCTTAAAGTTGCTTTGTTGTTGACTCGTAGATTAACTTTGGATTTGATTTTTTTATACATTGGCAGTTGGAGAATCTTGGCTTATCTGGCAGTCTAATTAAAACAAACACTTCTTCTGTCCATTTCTACAAAGATCCCGGTAATTACTCAAATCTGCTTATGTCCCTTTGTCTCGGTAATGAATAGAGAGAAACCTCTTTACAGCTTTTCTGCCAGTGGTTTGAGAAGTCATCAAGAGGCCTAGTTTGAGGCAGAGAGCTCTGCTAATGCAGTCCATTTCCATATACACTTGTCTGTTCCAATTTGTGAAATTCTCCTTTGATTAGTGCGCTACCTTTTCTTTTTGACTTAGGATGCAGATGTTTCATCAAAAGCATTTTTGTGCCATCTAATGCTGTTGGGAATTCAGATGTATAGCTTAAGATTCCTCAAGTAATGCACTTGAACTGGGGGCATTTTTTAGAGAAAGTCAAAAAAATCCCCTTGTTCTCTGAGGAGGAAGTTAAAAAGAATAATGAGATACAAATTTGTTACTACTCGTGGGCCCCGGAAAGTTGAATCATACATATTTCAACAGTTAATTATTCATGTTGTTTTGAGATTCCAGATTCTGCGCTGCCTGCAACTTGCCCTAAATAATTGTGCTCCTCTGCTCTAGCAACAAAGAACAGCGGGGGAGGTGGGGGGCAGAAGAGTGTTGAGAGCGTCTGTCACAATTCCCGTTTGAACGTCTGGGCAGGCAGGTAGCTGCACGGTCTTCGGCGCCACTCTGGGACTTAGTGTCTCCAAACCTTTCCGTCTCCACTTCTCTTCGGTCCAGAGCTGTGTCTGTGTGCGCTTCTTATTGCTGTGAGCCGCCACTGCACTCCCCAGTACACCTGCCATTCCAGGATTTACTTGTCTGTCTCACTTGCCGACCTATATCATTGCCATTATGGACTAACGACTGTAAATGTATGGGGTGCGAGCCCAGGGGTCGAGCATCTCCATGTTCCTCCTGTCACTGCTGTGCTTTATGGCTTTCTATTCCTATGTGAATTTCTATAACATTTCACGTAGGGGTCAAAGCCATTGGGTACGGAGTGGAAACACGGCGAGATGGAGAGCTTCAGAACTGCACTTGAAACAGGTGCTGGGCTCTGTGGAGATCAAACGTCAACTTTCAGCATGCACAGAGTGACGGCGGATATGCTGGAAGCCCAGGAACGCTCCAGCTGATGCTTCAGAAGACTGTGGTGTGACAGTATTCCACATATGGCCACCATATGGCTAGCGGTACCAGTGAAGGGCTCTCCAGTAGCTTTCTGCAATCAGAGAGAAGGAGGTTTATCAGTAAGCTACAGATCAACAACGAATGGAAGCTGTTCCTGTTATGTAAAGTTTCAAAGCTTCTTTACAAGTTTATCTCAGGGGACTACTTTTTCACTTTTATATGGGTAGAAAAGGGAGGAGATATTCGGTTCTTAGATATTCTGAGCAAATATAGAGGCGAGGCCAGCACAGGAGAATATAGGATCTTGCGAATGAGCTGTTACTCAACGTCACGGCATGACAGCTCTGTCATGGATTGAAACCACATCCTCACCAGGCACCTCACCAATGGAACACAGGCCTCCCAAACAACTAACCAGGCTTTCCATGACACAGATTACAGAATACAAAAAAGGTTGTAGGACTCATTATCTACGAGCAGATGAATTTCAAAAGATTTTTGGTTACTGTTCTTCATTCCGCTATATTAGCCATGAACAAACTGCAAGGACCTCTTACAGGCATTTACCATGGCTTTCCTGCAATAGTACTAATGTGCCAAAGCTTGGCTTTATCTTAGGTTACAAAACCTGACATTTATTTAGGAGATGCTCTTCTCCAAAGCAACTTCCGATGAACTCTATGTAGTGTTACTATCAGCCCACACACCTTATTCACCAAGGTGACTTACACTGCTAGATACACTACTTACAATGGGTTGCTCATCCATACATCAGTGGAACACACAGAACCTGAACAACATGGCTTTGGACTGTGGGAGGAAACCCACACAAACATAGGGAGAATGTGCAAACTCTACACAGACCAAGCAGGGATCAAACCCACATCCTCTCATACCACCCAAGCACTGTGAGACAGCAGCGCTTCTCGCTGTGCCACCATGCCATCCTCATGCATTCCTTCATTCATTCACTCATTCATGAAAACTACTTGTCAACTGGATGGCCGTGGTGGTTTGGATCCTATTCTTTAAGCATAGGGTATAAGGCATCGTACACCCTAAGAAGGACCAATCCTTCACACACTCACATACCACAGGTAATTTAGAATCACCAATCCACCCGAAACACACGTCTTTGTTGAAGGAAATCCACGTGAACATCAAAACTCCACACAGACCGAGCCAGACTCAAACCCATGTCCCAACCCACAGCCTTTCAGTTGTGATGCGCCAGTGTTATCACTGTGCCACTCACCTTCTAGCATGAATACAGTACAATTCTGGTTTAACATGTGGCAGCTGACACCGCTTCCTGGGTGTCACATAATAGTCACTCTAGACTGGGTTGCTTATACAGTTAGAAAAACTAAGCCTTTACAAGTCATGTAGGTGTTGTACGTGGTATGGATAATGAATAAATGGTTAAAGTCATATAGACATATGATCTCACCCATGTCCTCCATAACAAACAGGAAGACTACACTTTATTTGGGTCTTAAGCTGTCACTCAAGCAGCACTCTATATCCCCCGCAGAAGCGGAGCCAGTCAGGTCATCTGTCTGGTCCCACTCATCCCCTGGAGTCCCTGGGTAGCAGGGCCTCTTCATCAGTGTGTCGCAGTGCCCGGAACAGGTGTTCCTCCAGGGCAGGCTTTTAATTAGACCCGTGTCATTAACTCCGTCAGCACACGGGTGCAAATGCATCTCTAATGGCCTCGTATTCAACATCGTAATCAAACAGGCACCTGCCATTAAACAGGCCCTTAACTGCGCCACAACTCCCTGTGCTTCGAAGTAGCAGTAGCGGATCTGTGAAACGCAGGCGACGGTACACAAACGTGGAGACGCACTTACGCATGCACGCCTTTGCCAATTGGCGTGGATGCGTGTGAGCCTGTCTCATTGTTTTCTCTCGTTCTTACTGCCATGCTCTGCCACAACGTCTCTCAAGAAACGCACACAGTCTCGCTCTTGTCATGCCCGTGCGTGTGCTATGGACTACTTGTTTCCAGGGAACATGAGCAATGCAGCCGATGACCGTTTCCGTAGCCCCCAAGTTACTGGTATGCCGAAACTCCAGTCCCCAGCACAGAGGCCGCTGAGTCAGGCTGTTTTTTAATGAACTCCTGTGTATTTATTGCCCGCCCTGCTCTCTTAATTAGACTCATTGGGAGCAGCTGATGGAATCTGAAATGCAGTCGTTTTCTCTCTGGGGTTCTAAATTACCTTCGGGCGCAACGGTGCCTCAGGGCTGCGTGGCTGCAGCAGTCAGAGAGCTGCAGAATGGTGACAGGTGGAGGTCAATCACAACGCTAAAAATTCCCCGAAACTGGGCTGCCTGTCCAGGTGTGGTGTGGGCAGCCCATGGACAAACACGTGCACACGAGCGTCCCCCAGCCCAACCCCCAACAGCTAGCCCCAATAAAAGAGTCCTCTTATTTTTCAGGCCGCGGAGGTCATTTTGAGGTGGAGAATTAGCAATTTCTCTCACTAGCCGTAAACTTGTTCTCTAAGGATGCGGGGTTGCACGCGTGGACGTGTTTGTGTGTCCCTGCTTCACAGTGCATGTGCGTGGTTTTAAAGAGCTAACAGCCAACGGGAGGAAAGCCTGGCACAGCCACTGAGCATTCACCGCAGAGCATGATCGCCAAGTCCAAACATCTGTTGCCGAAGGAGAGGACTCAGTGCCATCGCAAAAGAGGAAGAGCACGCTAAGTGCACAGTCAGCAGGCTGCTGCCGCCCAGAGCACATCTCTTTAAGCCCAACTTCAATCCCAGCAAGCACAGTCAGAGTGGATGCCAGAGGCATGGCCAGAGGCACTGTTCGAGTGTGAGGCAGGGAGAACGCGCCACTGAAAATCACTAAACATGCTGCACACGCCGCCACTGTCAGGACTCCATTCGCTTTGTTTTCTTGCTTTATGGAGAGCGGCCCTTCATTACAGCGGATGAAGCTTTTGCTTGTACGGTTTCTGCATTAAGATCTAAATTTCCCAGTTCCCAAAAAGTGATTGTTTTGAGCAAGCAGAGCTGTTTCAAGCAATCTAACAATTTTGTTCAAATTAGCCAAGCGAGCTAAATTTTAGCAGCAAATAGACCCCAAACAGGGAACTTTGAAGCCTGAGTGGTCTGAATACCAATAGGCTCCTGCCCCCCCCCAATTCGCTCGCTGTTGTCAGAACTTTGTGGAAAAGTCCAGCTCCAGCATCAAGTAAAGTCCAGCCCATTAGCGTGAGCTCTGCAAAGCTGTCACCTCCAGTTTCAAGCGAACTCGTAAGCCATTGACTCCTGTGGTGTTAAACTGTTTTTGGACACATGGCGAAAGGCGAGATCCCTTGCACGGTTCTGCTGAAACAGTACCCCGAGGGCGGAAAGCAGCCACTTGGGAGCATATGTTTCCTCCCGGCCAGGAGTCACTTTACAGGGATGCAGTCCTCCATTAGGGCCAGGGCCCTTTAATGACTCTGGGGAAACTCCCCTGGTGCCTGTAATAGTCCTGTGACCACCCAGCATGAAGGCCTTCCAACCGGCACAGATGGTTTCATGAGGCGCAGTAAATACCCCAGCTGTAAATGATGTCATTCCCTTGGAGGAAATTCGGCCATTTTAATATGCTTTTTATTATTCCTCAGACTATTATGGGACCTAATTAAGTGCAAGAGACATTAATCTGATTTTATCTACTCTTCCGTTACTGTTGCACCCTAAACAAAAATTCTAAATGTCAGCCTCCTTTTCACATGCTTTCAAACGCTCTTCAGATACTTGTTTGAAAATGGTTCAGTACGCGGTATTACTACATGCGCTGTTACGATGACGGATTAAGATGCTTCTCAGGCCAATAATGAACGGAAGGCATTGTTTCAAAATGCATTTTACTACTGCAAGAGTAATGCTTCCAGCACATTCTGAAGGATAGGTTGCTGGTGTTCAAAACAACTTTGCTCAGTCTTCACATTCCCTGCAGCTACGTGGCTCTCTTAACTAATTCCACCATAAACACCAGTTTTTGACTTTTCCTCCTTAAGGGATATGATATCCAGTGTTCAGTCTTGCATGAAAGGGAAGTTTATTTGTCTCCAAGTGTTAAGCCATGCATTCAGATCTACAGTCTCAGCAAGCACTGTGGAGCTTTGAACTGAAAGCCTCCCGGATGCATCGCCCCCTACTTGCACCCCTCAAGGGGTAATCTGTTTCCATACTGAGGCTGGTCTGAAATCAAGCCTGTCAGAGCCTCTGTGATTCATTTCATGCGTTCTGTCATTGCCATTTTACATTAGCTTTTGTTTTTCCGCAAAAAGGTGAGTGTATTTAGTGTATTCTCCTCATTCTTTTACAGGTGTGTAGGTACAGCTGGATGCCAGAGGTCAGGTAGGACATGCCTCAGTTCACCTTCGCCTGCTTCTGTGGCCTCCATGGCTTCTGCCGGATGAAGCGCAAGAAAAAGAAGGAGGAGGAGGAGGAGGCAAGCCGGCGGCGGGAGCAGGAGACGGTTGTGTGACCAGGGCGGGGCAATTGAGGGAAGCAGCTACCTGTGTAGTGCCACTCCCATCAGCTTTAGCTTAAATTGCCCAACAACTTCCTTTCTCAACCTGCTGTACCCACATGACTGGGAGGTTTTGTGGGAATGGGAAGGCCTTTCTTTAGCTGTGCAGAGGCCAGTACACTCTGGCGGGCCTTTGATTCTGAGACACACACACACAGCCATCCAAACCGCTTGCATTCTCCAGCTCCTGTCCAGCAGGTCCCCCGTGTATACTAATTTTCATGCCAGTTGAACCATTGACTGAGTAGGGCAGGAGTGAGCAACTCCCATCCTCTAGGGCCAGGCTCTGGTGATGTTTGGAATAAATTTCAATTAGCCACTAATTTTCCCAATTTGATATGAGTTACTGTTTCAATAATATGAGCTCTGTGGAAAAGACTAGCTACTGAGCAATAATGAAAGACCAGGAATGCCATGCGGCCCTTGTGGACTAAGATTGCACACCCCTGATTTGCAAAGTTTTGAAACCTGCATTTCATATTTTGCCACAGTACCTCCCTTCAAGTCTAGATCAGTCATTTCAGTTTCCAGTACTGGAGCTCCTCCCTGAAATCTTCTGTTGTGAAACAATGGCAGATGGCAGCTATTATTTAGCACTTGTACCAATGTTTATCTGCATAAATACACAATAATGTATTTAAAATTTGAAATAGGGATGTAGAAATTTGGAAATCTGAAGGAAACATGCATGCACTGGAATCACCTTGCAACGACACTGAAAAACCCAATAGATAGACGTGCTTGTTAACATGCTGGGAAATTGTTAACATACCTCAACTGCATGGGGACCTAAATGGCCTTTGAAAATGTCAAAGTATGGCAATACAACTGCTGCCTGCCAATTAAAACTGAAATTGAGTAACACCTAATCCCAAACACACACCCCAAACCTATACAGCATTTTATTGAAATCTGAGGATTCTTCTGTATGATGAATCTTCTGCTAGGCATTTTCATATGCATATAATCAATAGTCCATTATCAACAACTGCTTGTGGGGAGCGGGGGACATGGTGAGCCGGAGCCTGGCCCGGCAGCACAGGGCCGAGGGGAGTGCACCCAGGGCGGGGCGCCAGTCCATTGCAAGGCACCCTAAGCGGGGCTTGAACCCCAAGCCTGCCACCCAGCGGGGACTGGCCAAACCCACCGCACCACCACAACCCCCTCCCTTATAATCTGTACTATTATTCCTTACCAGTAAGACATAACTCTTTTTTAAAAATCATTTAGTTGAGTTATGGCGAGCTGTTAATAAGCGATGGCATGTTTTGACAAAAGTGTTAGGGTTCAGAGTCTTTTAACGGCATGAGAAGAATTTACAGTTGATGAAACATCAGGTCAGTGCCACTAGGCACAATGCAACTCGGGTATTCTTAATTTGTTAGTTGACTAATGCTTCTCTACACTGCAGCTTAATTTTACCTATTTATAAAGCTGGGTATTTTACCGGAGCAGTAGAGGTTAGAAGTGGTGCTCTCGAGTACTACAGCAAAATCTTTCACTGAACTTGAACAAACAACGCTATGGGTTGATGCCCTTAAGCACTACCTTACTCACTGTCCCATTACAGCATATAATGATATTAATCATATACTGGGTTTATTTAGTAATATGTGCTCAGTTCTCTTTTTAAGTACAGTATTTTTAATTATTTGGTGTACTCATTTTTTCACTTGCAGTATATGAACAAAGCATACAAGCTTGGTCATACAAGGCAGTCTATGCACTGCGTATGGTGAAAGAAACTGTAACTCTCCCATCACAGTCCAAAGTTGATACTCCTGTAAGATTTAAAAATTCATGACAAGTTCAAAGCTTTGCTTTCTCCTCATTCACTCATCTTTATAATTACCCTACATTACTAGAAACAACTGTGGCAGCGCTTTTTGCATGTACTGTACGCATTCATTATTGGTTTTGAATGCTTTGCAGATGCACCTAGTTGGACCAGTTATGTTGTTCTTTAGAATAGAAAGGTGGATACAAGAAGCAACAAGAGGTGTGAACAGCAGCAGACTTGCTTTGTTTTCTTGGGTTCACTCACTATAGGCTTTGTGCAACCGGAACAGTACAATTAACATTTCCAGTAGGATATGGCATGTTGTCTGACAGTTTGTAGCACAAACCAAGCCAAACAGCAGCAGGGCTGCAGCGAACTGATAATTCCATGACGTCTTTCTGGACTAAAGACATAATTAACAATTCAAAGCATTTCACCCCGTGACATATCAATCAACACACCTGCTGTTCTAAGCACTCACATTTTTTGCCCAAAAATAAATGGATAGACTTGAGATAACAAAACCTTAGTTGTATATGTAGTGTCTTTTATACTGGGGAGGTGAGTAATTTTTTCTTCCCTCTCAGAAAGCAGAAATTGGCGGGCACAAAGTGTACAAATGTTTTTTTTTTTTTTTTTTAAATTGTGGTACCGTATTAGGTAATAGTTATAATATTTAACGAGAAGTGAAATAGCACAAAAACGTGCTCCTTCTTACCATGGATGATGATCACTGCACACTGTAAAGTAGAAGGTACACAAACTCCTTCCATGACAGGTTTTTATTTTTTACAATCTCATTAGTCAGTGATGTGGTGATGTGGCTAGTACCACAGCTAAGTGCAACCCTTATAAATGTTGCCTGATTGCTGATTTTTTTTATTTTTAGAACGATTTATACATCCGACTCACACAGTCCAGTCCTATATTATCTTTGCTTGAGAGGCACAGCCCAATAATACTAATAATAGGATGTATTCACGGTAAGGATATTTTCTTTTGGATGCCTCGCCTCTCATTCCCAGGATCACAGTATTGTTCGCGGATGTTAAGCCGCAGGCAAATTATGCATTGCTAAAAATAGGGGGAAGACCGCAAATCCTTTATTAACGTTGCTACAAACCCGCAAAAAAAAAAAAAAGAACACTGTCAGACACGGTTCCCCTCATAGCAAAGGAGTCAGAAAGAAAAGATTCGGCACATGAGGCTTTCATTTGCATCCTTCCCTTCCCTTTCCCCTACTGACTGGGGCCCTCTGGCACATGCTCGGTGGCCGCTCTGTGGCTGACGTCCCTCTTGGAGGAGACAGTTGCCCTTTTTTCCCTAATGAAGATTAAAGCGCGCGTTTCCTCTTCTTCAGAAATTCTAATTAGCCATCCAGCCGGCCTGCAAGCACACGAGGCGGGGAGATGTCAGTCGGCGATAGAGAAGCTGCGAAAGAGAGATTGTTTAATTGCAAACGTAATGGATGTTGTCAGGAGCACCTGTCAAATCTCTGGCGAAAACGGACCAACGGGTAGGGGGAGAGAAGAGGGGTAACTCTGCTTGATTGCTAATTTGTGCAGGTCTACAAATATCAAACGTGCAACGTATGCAATGTGTGGCTGTTGGGAGGGAAGGTAATCGCATACGAAAGACAAACTGCAAGAAATAAATGTCTTTGGAGGGTTTGGGTAATTTGTTGGAAAACATGCCATTTGCATTCTGCTGCACCTGCTGCTTCCGACTTGGTAGCGCTCCATGCTACACTGGAGTGCAGTGTTAAGGTTCGGCTCCACCAAAATCCTGCATCATGTTTATCACACGATCCCCTTCGCTTTTTTGAGCTTGGTTTCCTCTAGGGTGGTTTCACGCAGAAAAACAAGCCATTTTATAACATGCGAAACATACTGCAGACATCTAAAAAAGCCATCAGCTAGCTATGAAAAACCACCCTTGTTTTTCACAGCAGAAATTGATTTTTTTGCTTTACTTTGTTAATGAATGCGCTGCATATATAAACAAGGTAATGAATAAAACAATGTGAATGTTACATGAGAGAAGTCTTTTCTCTATAGACCCTCTGTAACTATGAGGACGGAGAAGGACAGCTTCGCTTTCTGTATCGAAGCGACCAAATAGGTAAACATCTGTTTGAAAATGGAATGCAGATAATTAATCATGAAAGAAGGTCAATCACAAGCGTGTTCTATACCCTTAAAAGTGCTTTATGGTGACCTCTGATTGCGCACATCATTCTGGAAGTGATTCATTTTGGCAGCTTACCTTTTAAATGGGGACGCTGCGTTACACTGGATGGAGCTCATTTTACATTTTCTGGCTGGCCAAGGTGTTTTGTACTCTGTTTAATCTGGAAGACCTTCTTATCCTTTCGGTTTGTGTTTCATTTATGCATAGCGGTTGAACTAAATTCAAATGATGTCAAGTTGAAAGCAGCTTAGATTGAACTTGTATTTTTTTTTTTTTTTAACATATGCACAAGCTAGTCTTTCACAAGGAAAAAGAAGATTAACTTGTAGCTTGTCATTTACAAGAAGGGTTTTGCAGCCAAAAGAAAAGTGTTTGCTGTCAGAAAGTGGGATAAGCTTAACAGGGCTGCTGTTATAAAACAAAAAGGGCATGAAGCAAACATGTCTTTCAGTAAACAAAAGATGCCATTTGGTTATATTTAGTTGTAAGAACTGGGCAAGGCAATCAATAATAGTGATAAAAAGGGCATGAAAGCCTGAATGACGAAAAATGCTGGAAAAAAAAGAACACAATGGAATTAAAAGCATCTCTGGGATACAGTGTGAAAGTGAGTTCATCAATAAAAGGAGCTGTAAGAGATCTTCACAGGAACTGTACAAACAGGGCTTCAGTCTGTCCCTGTGTGTGTGTGCCTGAATGCAATTTGAATTAATCAGTACAGATGCTCAGAATGATGACGGATAGGTGAAATGATTGTATTTATTAAGGTCCAGCTCATGGTTTCACCGAATCGATTGTAAGTGTTCTGTCTGAGCGGTATTTGATTGTTTGTAAGGCAAGTATGGCCTAATCTGTTTATATTTCAGAATACAGAATTAGTCTTCTATTTCATTGTTTTCTATTGTCCTTTTTCAGGCAATATGAATTATATACTGTACACAATAACGCAATGGATATCAGCCATGAAAACTTTTGTGTTTTGAACAATTAGCTATATATTTTGTAACTTTAAAGAAAGTTATATTGATGTATTTTTGTATTGTGGCTACACAATTTTTCTGCATATACTGATGATAGTGGTCAAACGGTTTACCACTGAGCAAGCTTGGAGTATGCATTTCAAACTCATATTTAGGAAAGAGGTGAAATAAAACTGGTGAATGTGAAAACTTTTAATGTTTGGCATCCCAGGTATACCTTGGGTCACTAAATAAAGCCTATTGCATAACTTTTTGCTCAAGGCGGATGTGTTTATGTATAAGAGAATGTAAAGAACAGGAGGCATCGTTTGGGCTCTTAGAGGAAGTTTTAACTAACCCCTTCAAAAAAATGGTTCTCGTAATCAACGTGAATTTACATTGAGCTGGCTTACAGCTCTTTTTAACACTTTCTTGATAAACTAATTAGTTTATCAGATACTTGATCATTTTCTGCCATATTATCCCTGAATCAGCACCAACAAAAGGCATCTCATTTTGCAAGGATTGAAATTATTACTGGCATTACTCAAGGCTAGTGTAGTGTGTTCAAGCTGACAAACACCATTTAAGGGGAAATCAAAAAATGGCGATATATGGCATCTGAATGTATTATAAGATAGCTTATCAAAGCTGAACAATAAGTTTGCTTTATTTCTTCAGGCTATATATCTAGCTATCATACACCATAGCTTATGTTCACAGATGTTATATTCACCTTGTGGTGTGAATACAGCCAACCTGAGCCTCAGGTACGAACATTCAAGAACATAAGGGTGAAGTTCAAACCAAAGAGTATTTTCTTATCGAAAAAAGTATCCAAAGACACTAAGAGACAAATGCCAGATAAAACGAGGAACAAGTCCAAATTAAGCAGAATCCCGTCACGCAGCATGTGGCCCAGGGCCAGACCTTCTCAGCATCACAGCTGGTGCTTTAAGCCCCTCTCTGGTCAGGGAAATGGCAGCAAGCAGCTAGTTAGTGAGAGCTGCTCAAACAGTAGGTGGTGGACGTTGCCAGCTAGGTGCAGGTCTGCCCGGCCTCTGACCCCCCACAGTCCTCCCTCAAGCCTCGAGCTCCTCCTGCCAGGAAAGCCTAGCATGACCAAAACAGAAGTGTCCTTTGTTCCCAAGGTATGCTTAAATGCTTTGATGCCTCACAAACATACTTGAAGGAATAAACAATGCTCATCTTTTCCTTGTATTCACACCTTTATTTTTGTAAACAAAGCATGTTGTTAATAGAGAACAGTGATATGTTTTATAAGGTATTGGCAATGTTTGGTATATTTGTGAACCAGTGGCACATTTTGTTCTTGGACACTAATTCTGTTTTTAACTGATTTTCTGAGTGGTTTGGGTGCAAAACTAACTTTGTAATGTCCTGAGAGCAGTTTTGGGCAGGTCGATTTCCATCACAATGTCTAAGGCATTGCAAACTGCTCCACGCTCTCGCCGAGCTGCTACTTCTTATGCAAAACAAGAAGGAAAAAACAATCAGCCATGTTTCCCATTTAAATTCTCATTTAGCCACTTCTAGCGCAGGGAGGTGTCGTCAATAAAACTGGCCCAGTTTTGCAGGGGAGTCACGCACAAGGGCCCAGACAGCATTGATGAATGAAGGAGCTGCGGACTAATCAAGGCCACGACGGACGCCTTTCTGGAACGGAGGACGGCCCACGACGCAGGGGAAGGGAAGCCTGCACAAAGTAAAGCGTGTAACCTCATCAGCCAGCCCCCGTCCCAGCAGGGACTGTCTGCAGGGGTCTGGAATAAATGAAAGACTGTGCCGAGTAGAACGCGGGGAACAGAGAGGGGCCGTGTTTGGTATGCCGAGCGCTTTGCCGCACGGCAGATTCCTCTGGGCCAGGAAGCCTTATTAGAGTGACTTGTACACTAGCCTTAAACCTGGGATAAGCTTACAGCCAGTAGCCTGATAAAGGAGCTATGTATCATGGTCTTACACAGGCACAACAAAAAGCCATTTAATCCAGGTGCAAGGCAAGCCCAGCCTTCACATGTCACAATGTACTTCCCCAGATTGAGGGCATGGCTGTTCCTCATTGACAGATGTGTTGAAAAAAAAATCCTTAAATAAAACAGTACCGCAGCGGAAAGATGATCATGATGCCCAGTGCTTTTTGAACACACTTCTTTTGCGGAAAGAAAAGTTTTTGTTTTTATCCTATGTATGTTTAAAGAAATGTGTTCCGATCCATAACTTCCATTTAATTCCAAATACATTTACTAAATAGTTGTTCCGATGAAAAACTTAACTGAAAATCCAGACAACGTGAAATGTTACCTGAGAGAAGGCTTTTCTTTTATTTGGATAATAACCTATGCTGTATTAATCCTTGTTATCTTTCATATCACTCTGATAATTTGTAATGTTTATAAATGTTTTCACAAAGCCATATTGCCAATAAGCCTTTTTGATATTCTGTGTCTTTGAGACGTGCATTTGAATGCGCTCGGAATATTATTTCCGCAATATTTCAGCTAAAATTCAAACCTGTGCATTTTTTATTGTTATGCAGGGATTATTGTTTAATAAAAATGCGTTTGCCTCTAATATGAAAGTGAATTCTGTTTTGAACAGCTCAGCGAAGTTCATTGTCTGGTCTTGCAAGAGGGAGCACCTGCAGTGACAAGGAGCAATGAACACAACATTTACGTGGGAAGTGAAACCGTGCTCCCCCGAGACATGAGACTCTATGACATCATTCACACCCACCACCTCTGTTTAGGTTTTACTTGAGCCTTTCACACAGGCTAGCTTGTGATTTCCTGCTGCTTTAAACCCCCAGAATCACCTCCCCTCTTTTTCCCTCCTTAGTCATTTGCATAATGTGATACGCATGGCTCCACACAGGGCTTTGTGCATTTTACCACCAGATCATCAAATTTCTGTGCAACAGCCAATGGCTGGGCACTCAAGATGTTTTCATATCTGCTTGGCATTTTTTTCTATCACCTGGGCCAACTCGGAGTTCTCCATGTCAGCCTCTGTTTCCAACTGATCACAGTCACAGAGAACAATAGGGTGAAGAAACTCAAGTATGTTCCATATATGTGAACTGCACTGTGAGATTTTTCTGTGGTAAAGGGAGCGGTACAGTATTTATTTATACAGAGAAAGTAGGTAAGAGAATTTATCTTGTCTTAGAGTTACTGAGGAGTATATTGCATCAGTACTACTAAGGGTCTGGTTACCTAGCAACTAAAACTGGCCAATCCTTCGATGGAATCGGACTCTCCCACTTCACTTTTTTTGACATTTACTTATGCCGTGTTTCCATTAGCCACCCGCAGGTAGTCAAGTGGAACGATTCCAAATCAGAAGGTCTCAAGATGATGAGCTGCATTTTTGACTTTTTTCTAGTGATTGGTAACCTAAGATGTTTTGTATCATTGCCAGTGGTCAGCCGTACCTTGGGTTGTTGATTTTGTGCAGCCCTGTTTATAGATGTACTGTGCATGTCAGAATTTCCAAAAACGTATTATTACTAACTCCAGAAAATCATAAAGGCCATTTCTATATTCTACATACAGTACAATACGGTGATTATCAAGGGCTGGACTGATTCCTGCAGTGTGTCCTGCTGGAGTTAATTCTCTGTGAATTATGATTTACACCAATTTTAAATTTATAAATATACACTATAATCAATTTAATAAAGGAAAAATGTTTAACAATATGTAAATAGTAGCAATTAAAAAAGCATCAGTGTCACTGTGCTATTTAAATAGCTCTATAATGGAGCAATCCTGTTTTAGGTATATTAAAGATTATAAGCACAGAAAAAATAATTTCTTTGTTTTCTATATATATATATATATATATATATGTGTGTGTGTATACACACACATAAAATACATAATAGTAGTATGGCAGTTATTTTGCCAAGACTCTGACCAGTGCCTTGCAGGGAAAACCTTGAATTCCAACTTCATACACCCAGTTATCTTGCTAAAAGCCTGTTAGCTCTCATTTCTCACTGCAGAAATATAACAAAATGAAAAATGAAAAAGCATACAGTATGCCAGCAATCTGCAGATAAACTCAATCTACATAAGGGACAGAGCTGTTTACCCTGATGAGCACTATCTACAAACAAGAAACATCAACACTAGCCATATGTTCCACATTTAATGATACAAATTGCAATTCAAGGGCCATAGACTTTAATTTTTTGGTTTTATAATAAACAGAGAGGTAAAATGAGAAAATTATGTTGCCTAAATCTGCCTTGCTTGCTGTGTCAAAATGCAGTGTTGAGACAAATTAAGTACAGTAATGAAAAGCAAAGTTCAGTGTACATTGTATTATGGCGTGATATTGATATGAATTTAAAGAGTTTTCTGGATCATTAAGTAAATTATCAGCTATAATTAAATTCAGATTCTGATATTTTTATTAATATAATCCAATAATATTATACTAAAGGCCGGCCTGACAAAACCTGAGGCTGTTTTAATGTGCTTAGTTGTTCGTTATATTAACCAAAGAGGGTGATCTGTCTTCTGATTCTGTTTACCACAGTATCCCTAATTTGTTCTTTGCTATGCGACTTACCGGACTTGGAGCTGGAATTCCTACTGGACAGTGTCATGCTGTGTGTCCTGCAGAACTTCTGACTGGACGTGTTCTTGCCTTATGTCCTGCTGGATTTCCTACTGGATGACGTCGTGTCACACGTCTCATCAGACTTTCCGAACATTTTCATGCTGTGTCTCTTATTGAGTGCTCCTGCTGCATGACTTTTTAGACCTTTTCCACTGTGTGTCATGCTGAACTTAATTCAGTGTCCTCTCTTGGACACATTCCTGATGAGCTTCCTACTATGTGTCCTGACAGACTTTTTGGACATTCTGTCAAGAGTCATTACGCATTACATATGTCCCTGGTCTTCTGCTTTCCTCCATCTTCGGGAAGTCAAGATCACGTAATCATACCCATAGGAAAATGTGCCAGAGTTTCCAGAATCTGTGCTTCCAATCTGAGAACCTCTGTCAAGGGTTAAGCTGATTGAAGCCTTCGGTGGTATTTGATCTGCTTAGAGTAGAATGAACAAAATACCTGTATTTCCTCTTAATGCCTTCACATTCGGTTGTTGTCACATTGCACAGAGAAGTTATGACTCATTCTATACAGCAGTGACATTTTTTTTCTTTTCAATCTCAAATGCAATTACCTAACCAAATAAAAACCAAATGAATTTTGTGCTTACATTCTCTAATGCCTTCAGAATTGTTTTAATTAGTTTGTGTTTTACAGCAATCTCTAATTATGCCTATTACTAAATATAATAATTTTGGAAGTTTACAGAAACTTTTTCCTCAGTGCAGTGAACAATGGTTGAGTGCCTTCAATTATGTAGAAATATTGACATTGTTGATAGCATCATCTATCTTCCTCATCCTTCTTACTTTGTTGCTCAGTCTAACCTTTCAATGGTAGTTTTTCAGAAAGCTCTGTAGCAAAAATACCAAAAACCCTTACCTGACAAGAACACGTGTCACTCCCAAAAAAGCGCGTCTTTCAAAGTTCATTGTTCTGTTTCATTTGTATTGCACTGTACAAATCTTTCTCCTGGTGTCTTCTGCTCTAGGGAGCCTAAATACATTCTGAAAAAACCTCACCTATCCAACAACTCATTCATTTAAATGCTGCAGACACATTATGGAGCCTGACTGAGCCATAGATCATCTTTATAGGTCAATGGTTACACCTGAGTCAATAATGAAAGTGGATCAAACTTTTCAAGCATCCCTGATGATGTCTGAATCCTTCTATGAGGTCATGCAGCATACTGACCACAAAGCTCTGATTGATCATTCATCCGTTCATTGTAATGGGTGATTATTTAAAACTCATTAGAGGCGACCTTTTTAATAGTTCTAATTTTCTAATTGATAAAACACTGTTCCTCCATCTTTCAGTTCTCCTTAAGAAAGGTCAAGTGATTTGTATGGAGACTTTGATAAAAAAGTGTTTTTCTTTTCACAGCATCCTGCAACATTTTCCGTATTTCCTTGTGACTAATAGACCACATTCAACACTGGACAACAGAGAAAACGGTCCCTGTGGGCAAATCAAGGTCATGCATTTGGTTGGGAATTTTTCTATTTTCCTTGTCCTTCAGGGGTAACTCTTGATGATGACTCATTCCCAACTGAGATACAGAAAGAATAATTTTTCAGTTTTTTATGAATGACACCCATTAAGTGTGTGCACAAACTGCATGAGCTCTTGAAAAAACCAATACAAGGTGTTTCTAACAAAATAATGCTCTTGCATTTTAAAGTGTCTATTGACAACAAAACAAATGCTTTTATAGCACCCCATCTCCTACTTCCACATTACATAAATATCACTTCTTCCCCCTGAAAATTAAATTCAATATACATTACATAAACAGCAAATATTCCTATAAATAATGCATTAAATCTAAGAGCTAAACTTGTATTCTGTTCGGAGTATTGTAGGGAAAGAGACAGCTTTTATATTTTCATATAATAAATATGCACAAATCACCAAGGAATCATATATATCAAATCTAACAGCACATACAGGCTCAACAGATATTTTCTCTGGCAATTAAAATCAGTTTTTTTCTCCCAAACATGTTATCATTGCTCAGAACCATCCTCTCACATAGTGTATGCCAATCTCAGATTTTGATCATCATCCTGAAGGGCATTCTTCTGATTTTCCATCCGTTACAGTTGCCCCCATTTGGATGGGTTTCTTAATCCAATGATCAGAGGTGCCTGATGGACCAATAGAGCCAGTTATCTGTGGACAGTCAAGACTCCTGCATAATTTTAGTCCTACTGTTTGATACAGAATGGTCCCTTCTGCCTTTCCAAAAAATTACAATACCACAATTTCGGTAGGAAAAAACCATATGTGAATAGGTTAAAACAGTTTATTCAGGAGTAGTAAAAAAAATACAATCCCATCTGATGGTGCCAAATATAAATGTCACTAATCATACTGCAGCTTTCAGTTTGTTTGTTTTTCCCCTTGGGGATACATGCTAGCTAATTAATTAAGAAATAGCAATATATGTCTAAGATTAAAATCTGCACAAACGCCACTTGCTTTCTGCAACACTGCGTATAAAATGTATGGAACAAACAGCTAGGAGTCTAAAGTTTAGGATCCATGCTTACATCTCCCAAAGAAGCAGTGAACACCATACGGTGAAATTTCTCAAAGTCGTAGGAGGGTCTTCACTTCTGCTATCACTTAACCGTGGCCAAACACCAAAGATTCTGATGAAGCTGCTGTGTTGGTTTGCCTGGATGATTCATCCCTGCACGACTGAAGAATCATGGAGACAGGTTGTGCTGTTCTGGCCAGCCATGCATCTGATTTTAGCATCTGTCAGTGTTCCTGAAGAGTGAGGAAGAGCATATGTTACAGCAACCCTAAGAAAGCAACACGACAAGGTTATGATTGCAAATGTGAGAAATTCCTTCACGTCCAAGTGGCTGTGTCTCTGCAGTGCTCTGCTGTACCAATGTGTCCAGTGAGCGTCTGGCACTAAACCAGTAGCAAATGACGGAATGCCAAGCAGCAAGGAAGCCCAAGGGACAATCAGTTTCAAGCCAAGAGGAGGTGGAGAAGCATGTGAAAAATGAATATTTTTTTCGCTGTCTGTATCTCTTTTAATAAGCAAATTGCTTCTACACAAGGGTTACATGAGGCAGTATCAGCTGTTTGAGATATGTCAGCCAGCTCACATCAAGCTGTCGTTTTTGTATGCTGAGCTTTTTCACGCTTCGAAAGACTCTTTAATAGAAGCTTAAATGTAAATGAGGTATCAGTTAAAATATGTATTTCTTTTCTCAACAGGAAAAGTGCACAAAACACATATTTGTCAATGCAGTTTCAGCCTTTGGATATGGTCAATTTAAAAAGCACTGCTTACTGAGTACTTCTTGTAGTGTAAACTGTACTGTAAACTGTACTGTAGATGTGTGTTTACTGGATATTAGCAAAATTCATGGTGTTCATTCTAAAGCTAGATTTTGACACTGCATGTATGGTAGTGTCCCTCCCCTTCCCGTAGCTAAAGACAGTGCAGATGAATATCCATCTACCTCTGGAAGATGAGGAAAGGTGCCCAGTCCTGCTCCAGGAGAGACATCATGCTGTCCATAAACAACCTCAGGTGATGATTTTCATACCACAAGCAGTGTGCATCTGCAGTTTATATGTATCTCAAAAAAAAAAATTATTAAGAAGGTGATCAGGAATTGTCGATATTCTGAGTTTTATGCAGCTACTCATATGATGAACATTGGTGGATATGGTGGAAAGAAACAAAGTAACTGTACTTAAGAATCACACATCTACAACTATGTCTCTCTTTCTCCTAATGGAATGTACAAATTGTATTTTCTATGAGATGTATGTCACATTGGAGAAAAGCGTCTCCTAAATGAATGAATGTAAATGTAAATGTAAGAGGCTGAAAACAAAAGTCAACAGCTTCACACCAGAGCGTACTTCTGAAGCTTATGAAGCCACATTTTTTGCTTGATTTAAGCAGGGTTATAAAATCAGTTATAAAATCAGTACTGTTATAGTTAGTGTCTTCTGAACTGAATGAAAACAGCATCTCGAAAAGGCAATGTACACGAATGAGCCTTGTAAGACAATCGCATGACCATATTCCTTAGGCATAGTATTTTTTCTTATGCTGAAGGTCAAAATAAAGGATTTTGGAAGGAAAGCACATAGTTTTGTATGAATCACTTCATCTGTCATTGTCGTCTTTTGAGATAACAGACCGGAAATCTCTATGAGTTGATTTTGTTGTATTTTACCTAAATTCATTGGTAAACATTGTCTTTAGGTACCGTGTTCATTCAAAGCGTGCAGACAATAAATGTGTGTAAACTTAAATGTATTTTCTGTCAGTGAGGGATGTAATGGGTTGATTTTATTTGTTTGCAGGAGTTTTAGCCCAAGGCATTGTTATTCCTCATTGTTACAAGTCCTTGTTCCTTTGGAGGAATGGTGGTGGTGTTGTTTGTGCGTCTCATATCGGGTTACTTACTCCCAGAGTCCCATATTCAACTCCAGCACATTAAAAAACTGCTCACAAACTGGCCTGGCTGGATACTGAGGTGTTCACCAAGGTAAGTGCACAGCTTCTGACATAAGTGGCTTACATGATGCTCCTGTTGAGAGAGCCTGGGGCTGTACCCCGGTTCTGTTTGTTTACCGTTATTTCAGCACTTCTCACAGTGTGGTCTGCACAGATTTTTTTTTTGTCAGCTATGAAAAATAATAGACCTACACTATGTTCCATATGGATGTAATATAAGTTAGAAACAAAACAAATCTAAATTAAAACATGTACATTTATTAAGAGGCAATATCTAGCCTCATTTTTACAATTTCATTAATTTGTTTATTTTTGGAGTTTTTTTCTGAGGGTGGAGTGGTGGATTTGGGGGTAGGTAGTTTGCAAAAAGAATTTCAAGTACTAAGTGATCTCTACTTCTTCATTTTGTTCCTCTTGTCTTGACTGTGAATGTTACAAATTCCCACAGACGTGGCTTTTTTGCCCGAGTGAGTAGATACGGCTTGTGTTAGCTACCTTGCTTTGCAGAGAAACCTCAGAAAACCCTCCAGGGGCTTTTGGAGGGAATCTGTAATGGCAGTGTGAGATCCTGTATTCGTGCTCAAGTCTCCTGTCTGCCTTCGAAGTCTACAGTCCACTGCTAAGACATGTATACAGCTTTGGGGGAGGGTACAGCACTGCTGCAGTCTCTGCAATTCTACCTCAGGTTTTTTATCTCATCATTGATGCTGAGAGGGTCTGCACTGCACCTGCTGCCTCCTCTCTTGCATTTACATTTACACCTATTCATACAGTTGGGTAATTTTTACTGGAGCAATTCAGAGTAGGTACCTTGCTCAGGGACACTGGAGCAGGAGGTGGGATTTGAAGCTGCAACCTCTAAGTACAAATTCAGTGGCTGTAAGCACTACTCCACCTGATGCCCCCTCTTCGCTCTGTTCACTTGATACAGTCACTGTAGTGCCCCATGGCATGCTGGTTCTTCTATGCTCCATTCATGCTCCTTGCTCCTAATGCCTTGATAGCTCACAGTTAAAGTCACTCTCTACTCAGAAGTGGTAGGAAGAGTGTATGTGTGGCTCTCTCTGTGTGCGTGCACATATCTAGAGGCATCCATGCTCCACTGAAGTGAGACAGGTTTTACAGCTTTTACGTTGTGCTGTGTGTAGAGCTCTTGAGCTCGTTAACTTTGACAGTTAAAAGACTTCTCCGTCTGAGTCCCCATGGAAACGGAAGAGCCTTAACTCTGCATCTCATACCATATTCCCTGTGTGTGGCACTTAGTGTGTATGGTATACAATGCTGCTGTTTGTTGCATGACAAGGATAATGTATATTTGTATCTACTACCTTCCATTCTCTTTAATGACTGACATGACTGTCTGTACTATAATGGTGGCGTAGGTGTGTGGCTCATACTGTACAGCTATGTCACTACACTGAACACACTCTTACTATTCTTTTTTATAATGATCCCTTGTAGACTGGACTGTGCTGAGCTGTTCTGTGGCTGTCTTGTTGAAAACTGCTGTGTCACGTCATGGAGGTTACAAGCATGGTTCAGGACCCGAGCTGCAAGAAGACCTGGTAATCCCTCACATACTGTATATTTAAATGCTGCTGTGTTTGGACAGTGTCAGTAAAACTTACATTTCCCAGTGTGAAGGTCCATCACAGTTTAAACAAGGTGTCAGACAGCTAAAAGTTACATTTAATTTTCCGTCGGGGTGACATTCCATATTATTTTAATCCAGATTAAGGTTGATGTGGACTGTGACGATATTAGTTCAATGAGTACGACATAAATTAATATTGATTAAGTATCAACAAGTTTTGAGGGCTGTGATATTCCCTTTCTGTAAAAAAAAATACAAAAATAAAAAAACTGATGAACACAGTTTACATGTTATCTTTGTCCCCTCCTGTGACATTGCTGTGTAATTTCCATATTAAGGCCTTCACACTTTGCCCAGTGAAGAGGAATTACTGGATTGCGTTTGTCATAAATAATTCCACATGATTTGTTCTAATGGTGAGAGTTTTTTCCTGATTAGATTTGATTACAATCCATTATTTAATCTCTTTCTGGAATAAATCAACATCCTGTTTTTTCATGAACAAAAAAATTTTTCTTCTCTCTACCATACATAGCAGCTTGGGTTGGGATTAAAAAACGTGTTTATCTATTTGCCAAGGAAAACTATCATTTCAGGAGGGAACATCAGAGGCTTTTTTGATAATTAGATGTGGTATTTCAGTGTTTCCCTATCTGTGAGTGACTGAAAATAGAAATCATTAGTTCTATATGGTATAAGCATCAACTGAAATGAAATAATATTTGGAAACGCTCTCTTCTTCAACGGAAAGAAACGGAAACCATTTCTTGCCTGTGCAAATAAATAGCATTTTTTAACATAACATTCTCTGTTGATCAAACAGACTTATTATTAACAACTATTATTTTTCCCCCCCCCCATCACCCTTATCCAAGCCAGTTTAGAACGTTAGGATTGAATATTTGTTATTAAGTTACTTTCAATGATTTTTTTTTTTTTTTTTACAGCCATGTAATTTTTACTTGAGATATACACTTTTCTTAAAGGTACTACAGTTGAAGACGGCTTTCAAACACAGGTCCTTTGATTTTGGGACAACAGTGCAAATCAGTGTAGTTCTTACTAGCCTTAGTATATTGTATTTTTGTCATGGTGAATGTGGAGGATCAGGAGAACAGACTCAAATGCTGATTCTTAAGTCACTTTATTTGTATCACTTCAGGGTTGAACCCACAGAAAACAGCAGAACAGAGAGCCTCGCATGATAGGTGAGGGAAATGTCTCTGGGTTAAAGGTTCCAAGGCGAGGTGCGTTGGAGCGGGTGCTTTTGTAGTGCGTCCCAGGGGTCAGGGGTTGTTACCAGGTGTGTAGTTGCCAGGCACGCGGTCGTTAGGCACACAATCATCAGGGGCAGGGACGCCAGCAGTGACAGTACCACCCTCCCTAAGGGCGGCGCCTATCGCCCTACGATGCAAGGGAGGACAGCCCCTGGGGCGGGGCACAGGCCGATCTGGACTCCTCCTGTGGAAATCAGCAATTAGAACAGGGTCAAGAACATCGTGTGCGGACGCCCAACATTGCTCCTTCAGGCCATAACCCTCCCAGTCCACCAGGTACTGCAGGACCCCTCACCACCGATGGGAGTCCAGGAGTGCCCGAACGGTGTAGATCAGGCCCCCCTCCACTGCAACCGGTTCAGCTGGCGGGCTCGGTATGACAACACCCGGGGGTCAGAGAGCAGAGGTCATGCAGGGTTTGAGCAAGGAAATGTGGAGCAGAGGTACTTGCAGCCCGTAGGAGATGAGTGTGACCTGGTGAAGGACCTCAATGGGGCCAATGAAGCAGGAGCTGAACTTCTTGGAGTGGGTCAAGGTGTTATGGGCGTACTCAGCCCAGGGCAGGTACCGTGTCCAGTGGTGCTGTTTTTGGACGCAGTAGCTGCAGATGAAGCGGCTCGTGTTCTGCTCTAGCTTCTCAACCTGCCTGTTGGACTGAAGGTGGTAGCCAGAGGTGATGCTCACTGAGACCTCCAGCTTAGTCCAGGATGCCTTCCACACTTGTGAGGTGAACTGGAGCCCATGGCCCGACACAATGTCCTCAGGTAGACTATAGAGGCAGAAGACCTGTTGGAACAGTGCCTCTGCCATCTCCAAGGCTGTGGGTAACCGTGGCAGAGGGATCAGGTAGGAGGCTTTGGAAAACCGGGTCAATCAAGGTTAATATCACAGTCTTACCATCCGAAGGGGGTAGGTCCACCTTGAAGTCCACTGCTACGTGGGACCAAGGCCTTGAGGACACTGGGAGTGGTTCCAGCAGGCCTGTGAGTCTCTGTGTCTGGGTTCAGGCCTGGGAGCAGATGGTGCAGGCCTCCACATACTCCTGTATGTCCTCCTGCATGGAGGGCCACCAGAACCTTCCTTGGAGGAGGGAAATAGTTCGTCATGTGCCAGGGTGGCCGGCTGTGGGAGGGTCATGGGCCCAGTGCAAGAGTGCCGGTCACATTTTCACGGGCACATACTCTTTACATTCCGGTGCCTCGGGTGGACTGGGCTCAGCTGCCTGTGCTTCCTGGAGCTCCTGAAAGAAGTGCCAGTGCACCCGGGCTACAGCACCGGTAGAATCGGGTCAGGGCTTTCGGTCGGTGTGTCACTGGCATGAAACTGTGACAGTCTTGGCCTTCGTGTTCTTAGAGCCTAGCCAATACAAAACACACACACTTTCTGAACCGCTTGTCCCATACAGGGTCGCGGGGAACCGGAGCCTAACCCGGCAACTCAAGGCGTAAGGCTGGAGGGGGCGGGGACACACCTAGGACGGGACGCCAGTCCGTTGCAAGGCACCCCAAGCAGGACTCGAACCCCAGATCCACCAGAGAGCAGGACCCGGTTCAACCCACCGCGCCCCTGCGCCCAATACAAAACAGCAAAATAAAATCTGGTGAAAAACAGGGCCCAATGGGCCTGAGGTGGATTCAGTTGGCATGCCTTCTGGAGATATTCTAGATTACGGTGGTCAGTCATTACAAGGAAGTGGTGCGAGGCCCTGTCCAACCAGTGCCTCTATTCCTCCAGGGTTAATTTGATAGCTAAGAGCTCCCGATTCCCCATGTCATAATTCTGCTAGGCCAGATACAGCTTCTGCAAGAAGTACGCACAGGGGCACAGTTTTGGCGGATCGCCTTGCCTTTGGTACAGCACCGCCCCGACCCCGGCCTCCAAGGAGCCCACCTCCACAACAAACGGCAGTGTGTGGTCTGGGTGTCATAAAATTGGTGTGGTCGTGAAGTGACTTTTTAACTCCAGGAAGGCTCATTGTGCCTGCTCACCCCAAGCTAGGTGAGCCTCCTTACCGATGGAGCTGAATCTCCTGATAAATCTCCTATAGAAATCGGCAAAACCCAGGAACTGTTGCAGGGCCTTCACAGTTGTCAGTCGTGGCCAGTCAATCACTGCTCAGACCTTCTAAGGATCCATGGCCATGCCCAAATTGCTCAGAATGTTGCCCAGGAATGACACTCGCAACTGCTGGAACAGTCATTTCTCCCCCTTGACATAAATGTGGTTTTGCAGGAGCCATTGTAACACTGTCCTTACCTGGTGGACGTGTTGTTCCCAGGACTTGGAGAAGATCAAAATGTCATCCAGGTACACCAAGATGCATTCATCCACCAGGTCCCCTGAAACGTAATTGACAAATGTCTGGAACACTGAGGGTGCGTTAGACAGACCGAAAGGCATGACCAAATACTAATAGTGGCACAGGGTGGTGCTAAAAGTGGCCTTCCCCTCATCCGCCTCCCTGACCCAGATCAGGTTGTAGGCACTCCAAAAGTCCAATTTTGTGAAAATTGTTGTATCATGCAATTGTTCTAACGCTGCCGTGATCAAAGACAAGGGGTGTGGGTATCGCACCATAATAGCGTTCAAACCACAATAGTCATTGCAGGGGCGCAGGCCCCCGTCCTTCTTCCCCACGAAAGTGAAACCTGCAGAGGCTGGTGACGTGGAGGGTCGAATATAGCCCATGTTTAGCACTTCAGTAATGTATTCTCGCACGGCTTTTTTTTCAGCGAGAGACGGGGGTACACCCTTCACATGGGGTGGGGTGTTTCCAGGTAGGAGGTCGATGCTGCAGTCCTATGGTTGGTGCCACCGCTCGGGCTTTACCAAACACCTTACTTAGGTTGTGAATCTTGAAGGAATCACCGCTGCTAGTGTATCTGTGACAGTTTCAACAGAGGTGACTCGACAGGGAAACACCAAGCAGGAACGTTTGCATTGCTGATTTCCACAGGAGCCGTCCGGACCGGCCTAATCCGGTTCCTATTGGCTGGGTGTTAAGGCTAACGACTCGCAAGTGTACATCACAAGCCCGGGTACACATAGGTACACATGTATGCTAGTGAAACTGGTCTCCACGAAGTGGTTGAAGGTCCAGTCCTCCCCCCGGTAGGCCGTGGGACTTCCACCCAGCCGTGCTTTAGTGCTGCATAGGGCCCATGAGGAGGGAGATCAGGTAGGCAATCTTGGTTCTGTCTGCTTGGTAGATCTGTGGAGAATTAGCGAACACAAGCTTGCATTGCATTAGGAAGCCCTGGCATTTGTCTGGTGCTCCGTCATACTTATCCGGGTTGGCAAGTTGGGGACAGGATCCACCATGTCCATTACTGTGCCAGATTTTGCGTCATCACCAGGCGCTGTCCCCATCCCAGCAACCGAACCTCGGCTAGCCACTCTCGAGTAATACAATGGCGACCCAGTGAAGTGTAAAGGTTTTTGCCTCAATGCGAGCTGGTGTCCTTGAGCCGGCTGCATGTCTACTGCACTGACTCCAGCCGGATAACCTACTTGGTGTCATTATTGACAGGCCCTGCCAGGGACTGGGCTACAGCGGCTTGGCAGTGCATGCCCGCCTCATATGAACACTTCAGGACGCAATTTGAGGCCGTCTTCGACCACCCCGCCGCCGGTAAGACAGCAGACTACCGCCTGCTGACCCTGCAACAATGCGACTAGTCCATCTCGGACTATGCCCTGCAGTTAGTTCCGCACCCTTACCACAACCACGCAATGGAACCTGGCAGCGCTGCTTGCATGCTTCCAGCACAGTCTGAAACACCAGACCCAAGCCGAGCTTGCTTACCAGGGTGAAGGCTGAGTGAGTACATAAAAAACATCATCACCCTGGACAACCTGGCCCGTGATCACCTGCGAGACTCCTGGCCAGCCGCAAGAGACCCTGGCTTTGCCTTAGATGCGCTGATACCCTTGCAGGTGGGTTAATGACACCTGACCCCCACTGAGAGACAGTAATGCCTCCGAGAGGGCCTTTGCCTCTACTGCAGCAGTTCTGGCCACTTCCAAGCGACTTGCACTATGCAGCCCTCCACAGGAGCTCCCCAAACACGCCTTCGGTAAGTGACCCCTTCCATACAGCCTCACAGCTAAATCTTCCTATTGTCCTGTCTTGGGGAGGGGGATCCCGTCAAATAATCACACACCCACCTGTAGACTCCGGAGCGGCCAGTCGCTTTATGGACATCACTTTTGCGAACTCACATGGCATTCCCACACGGGACTGTGACGTAACATTATGAATCAGTGCACTCAATGTGCAACCACTGGGGAAGGGTATAGTGGAATTTCGTACTAAAGCATTAGGGCTTCAGGTAGGAGGCGCTCTTTTTTTTAATATTTCGACCACTGACAACCCGGTTATCCTGGGATACACCTGGCTGGCCCTACATGACCTCATGTTCTCTTGGAGTACGGGAGAGCTGGTGTCCTAGGGGCAGCAGTGTGCCTCCTCCTGTTTGTCCCTACCCTGTAGAGCCACCTCTATTAAGATCCCTGGGTCTGCAGAGCCTCTGGCTGTGCCAGAGGAGTACAGAGATCTCACAGAGCTCTTCAATAAGCCCCAAGCATCCACCCTGCCTCCGCACCGGCCGTGGGACTGCGCTATCGACCTCCTGCCGGGGACCTCCCCTCCAAGAGGCCGTGTGTACCTGTTGTCCCTTCCTGAGCAGAGGGCCATGGAGGTGTATATGGGCATTATTCGACGTTCCACCTTACCGGCCTCTGCGAGCTTCTTTTTTGTGGGAAAGAAAGACAGTGAGCTGCCTCCTTGTATTGATCGCTGTGGTCTCAACAACATCACTGTAAACTACCCCTATCCCTTGCCTTTGATCATGGCAGCACTGGAACAGGTCCACAGGGAATGGGTTTTACCAAACTGGACTTACGTAGCACATATAACCTGATCCGCACCTGGGAGGGGGACGAATTGAAGACTGCATTTAGCACCACGCTGGGTCACTATGAATATCTGGTTATGCTATTTGGGTTTGGTGAGTATGCCGATAACTTTGTGTTGCAGTCCTCTACAGGTCTGTTCCAGGGTCTCCTCGGGTATCAGCCTCCCCTGTTTCCATGGTACCCCTATTCCTCTGATGCCCCTGCTAGAGATTCCTGGCTCCAGAGCAGCAAGGAGGTTTGGCATGTGGTTTACGAACACCTGCACCAGAGTGTATACTGCTACAAACAGGCCGACCAACATCGCCACACCCTGCTCTTCCAGCCAGGGCAATGGGTTTGGCTGTCCACCTGGGACATCCATCTCAAACTGCCCTCTAAGAAACTCAGACCACGCTACACTGGATGCTACAAAATCACCTGATACATTGCTTCAGTCACTTACCAGGTAATAGTAGCCTCCACACTTACCTATATGCCCCACTTTCCATGTCTTCCTGCTTCAAAGCTACAGAACCTCATTGTTGCAGGCGTCCATAGGAAACCCGACACCCCTTTCTGCTGAGGTGGATGGGGCACCGGTCTATGCCGTCTGTGCCCTTTTGCACTCCAAGCATTGACATGGGGGCCTCTACTACCTCATGGACTGGGAGGGGTATGGCCCGGAGGAACGCAGCTGGATGCCGGTAAGCAACATCCTTGATCCGTTCCTCATCAACGACTTCCATAGGGACAATTCTAATTGGCTAGCGTCCCATCCCAGAGGCAACCCCCCTTCCAGGGGTTGCAGGACAACGAGACCCACCTGTGGTGGGATTGGGGGTTGGGGGCTGGGGGCGGGTCCTGTCACAACGCTGCCCTCACCTCTACCAGCAGCACCTGGTGTTAATTGCGGTGCTCTGCTGTAAAAAACCTCTCAGCCCCTTCTCAGCTGAGGACTCTCATTGAGACAACCATCCTGTCTGTGCTCTCCGACTTACCTCACCTTGCTTTTTCCTAAGTCCTTTTCCCTTGTCGTTCCCCAGTCCAACTCCACATCCCTTCAGAAAACAATCACCCACCTTGTCTCCCAACCACAACTTCTAGTCATCGCCTTTGTCTTGTTTGCCGATCACCAACTCTTCACTCGTCCTCAACAGTGAGAACACACTTAATCCTTTAGTTCTAAATAAACTATCCTGCACTATGGTCCAGCCTCCCCCATGTCCTCTGTTCTCCATGCCAGTGGTGGATAGAAACAAACCAACTGCACTTTATCACTTGTCTGCATTTATTTCTCTCTTTCTGCTAATGTAATGCACACATTGTATTCTCTATGAGATGTATGTCACTCTGGAGAAAAGTGTCTGCTAAATGAATAAATGTAAATGTGAACTATTGCCAGGAAGAAATGTTTACTTTTGAGCTCTCTTTCGGATATTTTGTAACTTATGTACATAAAATCTAAAAATAGTAGAAGAAGAAGAAATCAGTCACTGGATTTATTTTGAGTTTTTATCAAATGTTTGTAAATGATAATTTCACATAATGTGTTGCTTGGTTGGGGGTGCAGTGGGTTGGATGGGTCCTGCTCTCCGTTGGGTCTGGGGTTCGAGTCCCGCTTGGGGTGCCTTGCGACTGACTGGCGTCCCGTCCTGGGTGTGTCCCCTCCCCCTCCAGCCTTACGCCCTGAGTTTCCGGGTTAGGCTCTGGTTCCCCGCGACCCTGTATGGGATAAGCGGTTCAGAAAGTGTGTGTGTGTGTTGCTTGGTACTGCTAATTATTCAAAATTACTTGTCCCAAGGTGGAGATGGTGAAGGGTGTGGTACAGCCTGGACAGGGTGCCATTTCATGCCAGACCCCTCACACTAAATTTGAACAGTCACAAAGCTATCAGGCCACACATCCATTTGACAGTGAATATTTTGAAAGAATTAATTTGAATTACATTAACCTTGTACACCTTAGTCAATATTTGACAATTATCTTATAATAGCTACAACAGCAATGACTTTTTGGATGGATTTGCACCAAATTTGTAGGCTGGGATGATCCTGTTTTTGTTTGCTCAAGCTCTGTTAAGATGTTTGAGGATTTTTGATGAGTTAGGAGTTTGACGGCCACACAAGGTCAATCACTTTCTTCCCAATAATTACACCTACTGCAGTGGTCCTCATCCTGTGTTATGGGCAATTGTGTAAAGAAGGGCTTCAGTTTCCAACTGGGGTTTGGAGTTCTGTTAGTACAGACTGGTTTCAGAAAACATGGGTTAGAGGTGGGATGTGTTGGTCTAAAATTTAGAGAACAGAGAAAGTCCATTGAGGAGGCAGGGTTGAAAGGAGGACAATGTAGTTATCTCTGGACAAATCTGAAAGTTTTGCAGCAGAGGAAGTTGGATGGAAGTTAGGGGGGCAGAGAAGAGCAAAGAGAGCAGGATGGATTTAAGTTAGTGAAATATAACAGAGAGTGTAAAGGATGAAGGTGAGAAGGAGTAGTGATGAAATGGTGGGAGGAGATGAACAAATGATCACAAATGTCAAGTGGCATAACAGAGGACAAGGAAAGCCATAAGTCCAAGGAAAAGACAAGGTTGAGATGACTCTTGGCCTTGTGAGTGACAGGGGACAGGGATATGGAGTGGTGAAAGGACTGCATAAGTGACAAAAGAATGGTTGCATGAATGTTTTAAATATGTAAGATAAAGTCACCCTAGAGGATTAGGAGAGTGTTGTCCACTGGGAAGAAAAAGATCGAGGTCATCCAAGAAACACCTTGGGAAACACAAGAGTGGTAGAGGACAACCACCAAGAGTGCAGTCATTGCAAGAACAGAGACAGAGTGGAATTTGAACGGCGATAGACACGGATGGTGGACAGGAAGAATTCAATATTCCCGCTGGGGAGAGATAAGCAGGTCGGTGCCTCCTCCCTGCCAGAGGGGCAAGGAGTACGGTAGAAGGAACAGCTGGTGGACAGGGCATCAGGTGTGGCTGTATTTCCTGGATATTGTCTCTTACTTTAATCAGTCATCTTCTGCACACTTTAAAATTGCTGGCTTCAAAATATTGTCTCCTACTTGTCTGTCTGCTTAGTTTGCAAGGATGGTTAGATACTGGAAATGTCTTTCTTCTTTCTTATGAATATTTGGTGTCTTTTATTTGTATTTTTAAACCATTCTTGCAAACTGGATTTCATTACACAATTGCATGGTTTTCTTGGTTCAGGCTTAAAACTCTTTCCCAAATTTAAGACTTTCCAGAAATTGCAGAGAGGTGTGTTTATTTTGAAAGTATGTGAAATGTATTATTGCACTGGGGGACAAAAGCCATCCATTTTAAATGTCACCGGTACAGACAATTGCGTGAAATTTTGTTTACCTGAACCATTTCAGTTTCACTTTAAAAGAGATAGAATTAAAAGATTGCATATTGGAGTGTAAATATTCGTGCCCATTTATTCCATAAACACAAATCCTAAAAGAACAAATCGTAAAAAATATACATTGTAAAAGAGGTGAATGCTTTAACCTCTGGAAGATTTTATTATTTTCTTTCCCTGGGAAACGGAAGACATGACACAAAGAAAGAATTTCCTGGTCAAGCTATTTACAAATAATTGATGTTTCATTCACGTTTTCTTCTCCATTCTATTTAGATTTGAAGCTGCTGTTGTAGACATTCAGCTTATTCTGGTATGGTATGGAGTCAAAAGCCACTTCAGAACTGAAGAGATTCATTACAATTTAAGCAGCACTAAGTGCACTGTGACAGCAGTACCTGATACGTGCCATGTTGAGTTTCTTGGCTTCTGTGACATTGACTTATGTAGTTGACTTCAGTGTGCAGTACCAGTTGTACTCCATTAGTGTCACACCTTCCAATGGCCACATGTGAGTCAAATGGAGCAGGCTTTGCTTGTCACACCAGAAGTTCTATTTTTAAGAGCATATCCAATCATTGTTAGAAAGCTGCTCCTTTTCACCTTTCTCTCCCAAGAGCTGACTTATCTAGTCACTTTGCTTTACTGGCAGGAGTGCAGCAACACCCATTTTCTTCAGCATGTTGGAAATTTTTGCACTTAACTGATATATAAATTTAGTTCACACACACTACTCATCTATAATTTATGTGAACAATGAAGAAAATTGCAGATGTCTGTGATATGCTGGCATACTAAAATATAATTTTCTTTTTTGTGTAAGTTAAGATGGAGTGGCATGATTGTAAGGGTGAAGTTGAGCACCTGTTACAGTTCATTACTGAACTCCACTTATATCTCACTGTACCATACCCACCAGCTGGTCAGCTGTACTTAAGGGTCTGTGTTTCAGCTTCATAGAAGCTGGTCCAAAACCATGGCTGTCAGCAACAGTTTGTATGCTTGCTATTATATCCCTTCACACAGACTTTCAGGTGTCAGTGACAAGAATGCAAAAGGAATCAGTGGACCCAGTTGCAGGTTTTTTAACTGAGATCAAAAACAAGAGTTGGTGTCATGGACAGGAGTGGGTTGATCAATGAACAGATATCATTCTTGGGATAAGCCCTGTGACACATTGAAAGGAGCAAAGCAGGGGCTCTGAAAGGCCAAGGAAGTAGGTACTGATTCTTGTTGCCACACAGGCAATACCATTTCCCACAGCTGCCTCCCCACAAAAAAAAAAAAAAAAAAAAAAAAAAAAAAAAAAAAAAAAAAAAAAAAAAAAAAAAACCCCACACCCAAGTGTTCTGGACCCACCTCTTTATACCTTGCTGCTCTGATTACAAGCAGGTGTGGGAGTTTGGCGTGCTAAAAAATGAGTAAAATATGTTAATTGATTGCTTAATTGATAATGTTAATTATTTGATAATTGTTAATGGATTCTAATTGATTGATGGTGACACATGTGGCACTGCACTTGTAAAGGACTAGATATTACCTGTCATCCCAGACTATCTCAGCCCATGTTCAGTGGATCCAGCAAGGCTGCTAGGGTCTATCTGTGCTTGCCTCAACATCCCTGCCTCTACATGACCAGGATAGACAGGCCTGATTTTCAAGGCCTCTCAGTCCCCAGGGGAAAATGTGCTGTGGGCATTTGTTCCAACTATGGATTCACCACCACCTGATTTTACTAATGAGTTCACCTCTTGAACCAAAGCAGGTAACTTATTAGTTCAGTCAGATGATATTGGTTTTCCTAGATATTCAGGCAGCTTGACATTCAATTGTCTGCATCATCACAGCACTCGTATCCAATTACTTCTCTGGGAAAATGTAGTTGCTCTCTGACAATCAGTGATGGGAGTCATTATCAGAAATACCAAATAAAAGGATAATTAAAAAAATTATATCAACACATAAGTATATCCATACATACAGAGGCACATCAGTACCAAGTTCAAACATACAGAACTGTTTCTCTAGCCTTAGCGAGATAAAGTGAAATTTTTCAATTAATTTCAGAGGCAAATCTTTTCAATAGGTTCTAAACTATGATCTAACTGAGAATCACACAACAAATTATTTTCCTAACGTAAGTTAGTCAAGAAGTATATTCCATAAATTTGTCTTGGTATATGACATGTATTGTCCCTGTATCGTGGGGGTGCGGTGGCGCAGTGGGTTGGACCACAGTCCTGCTCTTCGGTGGGTCTGGGGTTCGAGTCCTGCTTGGGGTGCCTTGTGATGGACTGGCGTCCTGTCCTGGGTGTGTCCCGTCCTGAGTGTGTCCCCTCCAGCCTTATGCCCTGAGTTGCTGGGTTAGGCTCTGGTTCCCTGTGACCCTGTATGGGACAAGTGGTTCTGAAAATGTGTGTGTGTGTGTCTCTGTATCTAAAACCCAAGACATGACACTGGCCATCTTGGTCTGAGAAGTGACCTTGTGTAAAACTCTCCAAAACACCTGGATCTAAGGGCTGCTGTAGTTATGAAGGCAAAGGTATGATCATGTAACAAAGAACAAATTACTGTCCTAAGATGAAGAGAGAAGGTCAGTTCTACCCACTCCTGAGTGATACACATGCCTGCGGTTAGAGGGTCAGCGCTACCTTCTGGTGCTGCACCACTGACCGTCGCAGCATGGTCACCTTCTCCAGTCCTGCGTGAAGACACCTGGCCTCATCTCCACTCTGGAATATGGGTCATGAGCGTGAGCCACTTGCAGTATTTGTTACCTCAGCCAGTAATTATTTTCTATTTTCAAGCCTCGCTGGAGATAGGACCCAGTGTGCGGAGAAGCACACGTGCCACTTCTGTTCACCTTTCGGCCCTGGCGCCTCAGGGAGGGTGTTGCATGCTTGTGCGCTCCAGGCAGCGGGTATAAATAGTCTGACCCGGCACCACCCTCAAGGCGAGCCGCGCTGAATCCGGGACAGAAATTCAGGTTCTGAATCCAGGCCGTGTAATGGTCTCAGGCTCTCAGCAGTGGCAAGAGAGACCTCCTGCAGAAGCAACCACATAGCACCCCTGGTGGAGATGTTGGCAGGTAACGGGCATGATAGCCTCCGCCCTATGCCCTACTGTCTAATTCATCTGTGATCCTGATATTAAGGGGGTACTCTTTAAACAGCTGTTCCCCAGCATTTAGCAAATCAGTAATTGGGAAAAAAATAAAAAAAGGGGGAAATATTTCTTTGGTAGTGGAGCGCCACCTTCTGGAGGAATCATGTAAGAAACTGTGGGCTGTTTATGTTCATTTCAAAAAGGCAAAGTGTTAATTCTCTTTCTGAAATGCAGGCTTTCTGTTTGAAACGATGGAACTTTCCTTTTAATGAATGTTGCAAATTGAGATTGTTATAGAACTCATCATTTTGGATACTTTACAAATTACTGATCAGTGGTGTATGGCTGAAGCATTGTCAGTTGTGAAAAATTTAATTCAATATTAGGAATGTGGCAATGTACTAATATGACACAGTGGAAATCATACAGTTAGAGCAATACAGTGTCACATTTTTAAAATATTAGTGTGAAGTCTTGTACATACAGTATATTACCACGAATAGGGACAATAAAACCTTCATCAGTTGTAGTTGGAGTGTAATGAAATCCTTGATCTTTGATCGAGTTCCAGCCACTGGTCAGATGTCAGACTGGATATCCAGCTGCAGCCTTACACACCTCTCCATCACTATAGCAGTGGAATATAGGTGTTCCGTTCAGGCACTCAGAGTTAGCACTCAGCTCTGTTACCCACCTGTAGGTTATCACATAGTGTGTAAACCGTACCCATGCAGTGAACCATTTGCTGGTGTATTTCCATGTCTTGCAGTACCTGCTGGCTTTCTTTTTCTTATTATTGTTTTCCTTTGATTATATTCATGTAATTTATTTTTCTTTCCTTTCCTAAGAACTGGTGGAATACATGCCTGCACTAAATTTCAATGTTCTCCTGGTTTTCCTCAAGACTTGAATTACCATGGTTTAGCTATCTTTAGCTCCTGTTCTGCATTTCCTCTCTCACCTCACCCCACGTGACCCTGATGCCACCTCCAGGACCAGCTGGCAGGGGCAGGAAGGTGTTAGTGGTCCCTCTTGCACCACGGGACTCTCCTGCAATTCCTGAACCCGGCATCCCGTCAAAAAGCTAGCAGCAGCAGTTGAGAAAGGAGATAATGGCTTTCCTTCCTAAATATGGCTTTGAAGGGCTCTGGAGACCAGCTCTTAGATGTTTCTTGACCACAATCAATTAACATGACAGGGACCTGGTGCCGCACAAACACCAGGGAGATCAGACAGCGGTAGGTAAAGGCAAAATATGTAAGTAATGGCTCATAGATAAACAGCTTCTTTGATATTCCAGCTACAGATAATGTAGCTCTGTGAGCAGTGGGCTTATCACTGTAAAACAGCACAACTTCAAAGCTGTTTAAAATGGAGCACAGTGAAGGACCCTGCACAGTGTGAGCGTTCAGATGGGTCTTTTTTGACTGCACCTTTTTCAAACCAGTATCTTCACAAACCACTCGGCAGTTGTGTAGTACGTGTATGATGTTCACCGGGCCACAGCTGGAGTTCCTTTATGTCGTCTTCCAAACCTTTTCTCTAAGTCCACCAAGACCAGCAGTAATGTGCATAGAAGGAAAAGGGTTAAAACTCAGTCAGTCTCAGTCAGGACTCCAAGCATCTTTGTGCCTTCATCTGACCTTTCTTATGCCATTGACACTACTTTGGACTCTGAGAACACAACGAGCAAGTCAAGAAAGCGTATTTGCTCAAAGGTAGTACGGACTTGTGTCCTGAGATTCACTGGCACTTGGGGGGAACTTCCAGGGAAATGTTGTGAATGTCTGAATCATTCTCGCTGCCGGGAACAGCGACAATGAGGAAGGTGTCTTGTTGGAATCACTACCTGTCTCTCACGCAGCGTACATTTACATTACAGCATACGCAGTGTAGCTCTCTCAGCATAACTAGAATGATCTCTTTTCCTCAGCAGGTAATACCAGAAACTGTCCACAACCCTCTTGAGCATGTGAAGTTCCGCCTTTGCCGCTCTGCCTTCTCTTTTGAGTTTTTAGAGGCTGAAGCTTTCAGACAATGAAAATGACAGGCTTGCTGTTTCGAGCTTCTCTTAGATCTTCCTTCATCTTAAGAAACTGATTTTGCAGATCGGTCTGACTGGGTAGTTCCGAAAACAACTGTATCATTAAGACAGGGAGCAGCAAAGGTCTACTGGTTTTTGAGGATATGCTACACATTCTGAAGGGAAGAACTGTGATGTAAAAGCTTTGGAAAGCCAAACATCTGTGGGCTTTTATAACTCATCATTGTACTCAACATTATAAGTGTAATTGCTACAAACAGAAATTATTGTATCCTCACAGGAATTACAAGTGAATTTTTTTGTTCTGCCTTCCTGACCCTTTGTTATCCTCCATTAGCATAGTGGCTTGTGACACACTAACTTGGTTTACCACATAGAAAACTTGAGGTGAAAGGCTAAGGAAAAGGGCCCCTTGCCCTCCGCTAGATATGCACATTGACACTTGTGGTATTTTAGGTGGAATTCGATGATAATGAGTGGGTGTGATCCGAGGAGTAGAAAAAGACAGCCGCATGTGAACGTACAGGCTTATCTTACTTTCTTTTCATCGTAATAATACTACCCAGATTAACAGCCTTAGCTGGCTTAATACAGGCTTATATTTTTCTGGCACGCACTATTTAATTAGATGTAAAGTTATAAGGATTAAAATGTATAAACCCGGTATTATCCATTTCCTGTCTGTTTGTCGAGTTAAGCAATGAGCCGCTGATTAAAACAGGCGGGCAGCCATTTCCATAACAGGGTACCTAAAGCTGACACCTGACTAGGAGTAGGTTCAGAGACGGAGCAGAAAGCCTCAAGAGGGAAGCTCCAGAGGAAACCCTCATGCTAATCGGTAGCCGTTCTTATAAGCACCCTGTCTGGCCAGTTGGCATGCCTTTATGTTGTGTGGCTGAGTTCAGCTCATCATGGTAGCTGACCTAGGCCATGGCAGTAGGGGTGCTAGCCGTCCCGTATAATACGGAATCGTTCAGTATTTAAGGGATAAGAGTTACGTTCTGTATTAAAAACATACGGAACGCGGTTTGTCCTGTATTGTAACCTTGTAAGTATGTATTACATATATTTATTGCATAAATAAAGTTTGTGTAAAAGTGTTAAAAGATTAGGAAAACAAATTGCAAAAATGGATGTGAAACAGAACTGTGATGCGTGTGTGAGTCCGACTGTCATTGGACGTTGGTACGTTACCTGGATGCTGCATTTGACAGTAGGGGGAGGGTCAAAGCAGGTAGCTACTAACTAGATGTCATCATGGCTACTAATAACCCACCTCGTAAACGAAAACAATTAGAGAAGTATAAAAAAGAATGGGAGACGGAGAACCATTGGAGAATGAGTTTATGGCGAACTGTAAAGTTTCTAAGAGAGCTTTTTCTGTCAGCTGTGGTGGAGTATGCGACGTAAAACAAGATGCGTCCACGGAAAATCATCAACGGAACGATCGAATGCACAAGACCCAAGGAGCAATTTCCAGCATTTTTGTTAGAAAGTGTTATAAATGACCTAGGCAGACGCTACACTGATATGTGTGTAATGGTGTGTGAGACTTGCATGACATTAAAATTTCTTTATTTTTTACAACTGACATGTATATCAGTGAGCTAAAAGCAAATTAAATGTGTCTCAGATTAATTTGAACATTTAATTCAGTCAAGCAGAGGCTTCTTTTTAACACATATATATTAGCTACAAAGAAATTCCAAGTGTCCACTTATACTGTCCCTTATTTTCCTACAAAGAACCCAAAAGTGTCCCTCATTTTCTTCTGTGGGGGTTGGCAACCCTACATGCCAGAGGTATACTAAGGCTCTCAGCCTGCTATTATGCTGACCCTCGAGGGCATAGCTAACATCAGCCTTGCACTCTGGGTCGAATGCTGCCTGCCCCCCCCATGACGCAGATTTTCTAATATTGCTGTCAAGGCCAGTATCTCCTGTGGGATTACCAGCTGACCCCTGAAGATTCCTGTCACACCAGGGAGTTTGGCAACATGGGTGATATCCATAAATAAGTTAAGCAATGGTGACACCCAGTAAATACCACTGGAGGTTAGCCTTTCATAAAATAATAATGGTCTACTTTAGTGTTTCTCAGCCCTGTTCTTTCCATACCCATGTGTATGCTGGTTTTTGTTGACACCAGTTATCGTCAACAGAATTGATTTTACGGTTCATATACTGCTGAGCAAAACAGAAAAGCTGAACTTTTAAATTGTTGATTTCAGCGCATGGCATGAATACCTGTAACAGAAAAAAATGAGCAGATGTTCCTTTGTTAAAGGTAACAATATAGTGGTCACTGTTTCGGTTAAACAGCAGTCACAACAATTAAGTATCCTGTTCATGATCTTAGCATTTCAGTAATTATGACGCTGAATGAGGTTATAAAACGATCTATTTGCACTTACATTTCAGGAAAGAACAAATAAATGCAATACTGAACTGGCACACCTCAAAAAATATTTCGTAGACCAGCACACATTTGGTACATTATTTAACAATCCAGTTATTTGGTTAATTTAGTTTTTCTGTGGTTTGAGCAGTGCAGCTCATTCAGTGAAAAGGTCATTAAAACATAATTATTGGTAGTTTGGAGGACTTCAGCAAATAACCTGCACAAACCTGGTGTCACCGAGGCAAGGGTTGTGGACCACTGATATGACTTCACCTGCAGAGGACTTAAGAGGGAATATTTGGACAACATATATCTGTCATCAATGGGTTTTGGTTTTATGGTTTTTTGTTCTGTTTGGACAAAACAGAAGATGTCTGGTTCATTCTTCTTATTAGTACATACTTATTAGTATGTCTAGAGGCTGTCTAGAGATAGCCCTCGATCCTGGTGTAAACATTGCCCTTCTCAATGGACACAGAATGTGGTGCTATATCTCTCTCTCACTCTCTTTTAACCTATGCAGCACAATGCTTTTAGTGGAGCGTGTTTTTTTTGCCAATGCTGCATTGTTCTTTCACCCTGTGACAGCTCAGATGGCTTTAGCACACGTTCTGCAAAAAATTTTAGTCCTTCGTGAAGGTGAGTGCTGTCACTCATAAGGCCAGCAATAGGAACATCACTACAGCTTATGGCTCTGCAGGACTAACCACAAGCAAATGTCGGTCTTAGCATTTCAAAGTATGATGTCCAACTGCCTTTGTAACTCATTCTCATTCACCTTCACAGCACCAATCCGTTAGCTACCGAAAAATCCGATCGTTTTCAATTGTGGTTAAGCTTGACAACTGGCCTTTGATACATTTTCATGTCTCACAGTGCCTGGGTGGTGCGAGAGGGTATGAGTTCGATCCCTACTCAGTCTGTGTGGAGTTTGCATGTTCTCCCTGTGTCTGCCTGGGTTTCCTCCGGATGCTCTGGTTTCCTCCCACAGTCATGAGTCCTCAGTCCTAAAGACATGCTGTTCAGGTTCCCCCATAGTGTGTGCGTGAGAGAGAGTGTGTGTTCCACTTATGTATGGATGAATGACCCACTGTAAGTAGTGTATCTAGCAGTGTAAGTCACCTTGGTGAATAAGATGTGTGGGCTGATAACACTACACAGAGTTTGTTGGAAGTCGCTTTGGAGAAAAGTGTCTGTTAAATAAAAAAATGTAAATTTTCAGGAAAGCAGATCGAGGCAATTGTCCTCATTGCGTATTCATTTTGAACATAGTCGTCTGTTACAAGAGTCTTGCTGAAGTACTCTACCAGGAGGGGAAAAGTGATTGTGTATTTTGACAAGATGATCTGTGGGATGTAGATCAATTGCTGTGTCACCCACCACAAGTTACCAGCTGCAAGCTGGGTGATACAGCACAGTATTTTTTACATTTTCTGTGTTGGCCAGCTTTCCCCAAACGCTTACCATGGTTCCTTAAAGTGCTTTAGATTCTTGGTTATTACAAAACATGTCTTCTTGGAGAAGTTTCATTAGACCAGATGACCTCTGTCATATTCCAGGCCCACAGAAAACCTTAAAAATACCTAAACAAGAACGAAAGCCTTTGTCACTAGATTTGCGTAGCAGGGGATGTGGGCAGCAACAATAATTTTGACAGCTTCATGTTTACTTAGGCATCACATAATTAAAAACAGGCAACATTAAAATATGACAATATATTTGTGCCTATTTTTTAAATGATGAATGTGATTTATGCATTTTTTGCCTCTCAGCATATATTTGCAATGATTGTCTATTATTGTTGCCAGTTCTCTATTATCATTGACAATTCATTTGGTGTTTCAGCTAGAAGGGTAACAAAACCTCCTTGATGAAAAGATGTGAGAATTTGATTAATCATCTCCTTTTTTCTGGGGGAGTGGGAGTGTGGACCTTGATGGACACGTCTGCTTTGATTTGCCATGCCATAATCCTAATCTCTTTTGGGACATATTTTCTTGGTCATATGTCTTATTCACGGAGAATATAAATATACAGACTTATTCAGAAACAGAAATTTTATCCAAAATGGCCCATTTGTATAATGCCATATCACGCCCCTAAATCTTGTCTCTAACAGCTGTTTTATTTGAAACAATCTATCTCCGTCCCAAGAATACACTATTATCAGACATCCGAGTCCAAAGGGAAGGCACAGCAAGTGCGTGGGAGGGAAATTTAAGCTCTAGTCATCTGTCAACCCGTGAGGGTTACCATGGGAACTTCAAATTGCATACAAATGTAATGAAGCAGCACATAGCTATTCTGGGTGACCTTGCTGATCATATCAAGATTGCATCTCCATTACAATACACTACATGCATCAATACAGTGTTTTAATGAGTGCTTCAAAATAGCATTGTTTGAGAGCAGCTGTTATTAAACATTTGCAGCATTTAGGCCACAGCGTTATATTCCAAGTGGATTATACCCTTGAGCAGCTGCATGAGTGGTTAGCAAATATGTACAAACCTTACATGTCTCCAATGTCTCTCAGACTAAGTCAGATATGGTGAAAAGCAAGGTGCAGGACTGTTGGGTGTGGGATATTCTCTGTTAAGCCATTTGCTTTTTTCACGCACTCTAGGGGATCTGGCCCTGAAGAGGAGAACTAGTAAAGATTTGTGGAGCAGTCTTACCAGTGTGTAGGCGATGCATACATTGGGATCAGCCAAGTTTATATTATTTGACATAAACATCCCCACTGGGGAGAGATGTCAGGTATGGTTTGCTGCTCTTAAACTCTAGGTCTCAAACAGCAGCAAATTGTAGAAAATAAACAGAAATTTAATTTTGCTGTGAGATATAACAGTGTTTCCCAACATTCTGCTTCTAGTTATCTAAGATTCTCAGGAAACCATTGGCAGTATAGGTAAGAAAAATAATAAAAAACTGCATTAACCATATAACCAAATAAAATGCCACTACCTGTGTGATATACAGATTACCATGTAATTTGATCCAAATGGCATGGAAGAAAGCTGCGAAAAATAAATCTATTTTTATTGCAGTTATTACATGCCAGTGATTGATTTCATCACTTTGTTGCCATTTTAACTAGAAAGTCAATATAAACCCATCAGCACATTTGCCAAATTTTCTGATTACAATATAGTCTAATTCATTCTGAAGCGTAGCATAGTAAAATACTTGTAACAAATAACACAGAAATAAATGGATTTTTTTTTTTTTTTGCAGGGAGGCGTACAAGTGGTCTGCTACTAGAAAGAATTTGCACATAATGTTTAAAGTTTATTGGCTTTACAGTTGTGTTTAATGGTGAAGTATTTTTAAGTGTATAACTCAAAATTCTATCACACTTTGAATGTGTCAAGCAGCAATATGGAAAGATGTCGTCAGTAGTAACCTTCATATCATGGTTCCACCTCTTACCAGGTCACACATCTTTACCCACTTTTAATTTTCTCTTCCATTACATATTGTGTAGCTTTTTCTCCTACATCTACAAAATCCAATAAAAGCAGTATTACATGGTCCCGCTTATTGCCCAACGTAAGTGAGAAGGTTAACAGAGGTCATCCTGGCAAACCCATCACAGAGGTTGATGTGACAGTGAGAACAGTCCCATCATTATTTGAATTTTACTTGAGTTTATAGATGAACATTAAAAGGCATATATTCTGTCTCATGAACTATGAAAATGCTAGAATTTTTTTTAATTGGTTAAGTACTAAATGTTTCCAATTAACAACTACATTTCTAAAATGTTAATGAAACAACATTGTTCTTCTGTTGGCTAAAATCAATGGCAAAAATTAATATTTAAGTTGTGATTAACTGTAATAAAATCATTAATGTATTTCAGTCTGAAAAATAAAATTGCAGTGTAAGTAAAAATTGTGACAATTCTGGTGAAATTAACAATGAATTAAAAAATATACATATATATATATATTTTATTTTCAAATGTCCAAGCAATACTTTAGTCACAGTCAGTCCCAAGGCAAGCAATAGTACATTTAAAGGTGGCTTTCCAAAGAGCTGGTTTAGCACAGCCTTGGACTGTATTGCAGACAATAGAAATCTGGCACTGAAAATCCTTTTTATTGTCAAAGTAAGCTAAATCCATTACATTAATTTTACCATTCATAGTAGCATGTAAAGTTATCATGCTGAAAGACAAAGGTTAAGTAAAAACTTTGGATTAATTAGTAGTTTATAGTAGAAACACTATAAATATAGCATTAGACTTTAGTTTAATGGTTTTATATTTATAATGTATTTACTATACATAACCTGCTTCAACAATAAAATGGAGGTGCATTTCAGTGAGCATCACAAACAGATTTTCAACACAATTTTTCATGGTGGTCTGATGTGTGTACAAATGACAAATTAAAGCTATATTCGGACCTTTTCGGTCAAGGGTCAGCTGGTTATCTCTCTTTTGGCAAGTACATTGGCTGGCAGCTTATGAGGGCGCATTGCCCTTGTCTCTGAAAAGATGTGTGTCCGTCTCGTGGTTTGTGAATAAATACAATTTTTATATGCCATTTCTATGTTCAACTTCAGGTGAATCATGAACTCCAAATTATGCCCTCCAGAATTAATCTGCAGACGGAAACCTGTTGAAGCCCCCTCCTGCATTCTTAATTAACCTTGTGGTTATTTCTATGGAGGAGTGAAGGTCTCTAGAGTTGGGAGGAAAGGTAGAAACAAAGTCATACAAACAAGATTGTGGTTCCAAATGGTGTGACACTGTAAGTCTTGCATTGCGAATTTAACCTTTAATTATGCATGAAGAACAGTCAATATGCCATAAGGTGTCCCTGCACCTTCAAAGTGGGAGAATGGTGGTCTCCAAAGGCTTCTACCTAAGTCCCTGTCTCCGTTATTTTCTGCACCATACACAAGGAGAAATATGGCAAGCTGTTTTCTTTATCGTCTTAATTGGTACAAATCCCTGCTGCTGGAAGAGGAAGATTAAACGGGACCTGAAAATAGAGCTTCACTTGATGTACTGTACAGAGATGTCCTCTGAGTGTACAAAGTAGCTGTAATTTAGGTTCATTCTCCACAACACTTTGGCCTTGACTGGTCCAGTACCATGTAAGTGATGATCCATTTTAGGTCAGCGAGCATCACTGGAGAACTTTCCTGATTGTTTTTCTTGAGTGGTAGACCAGTTTATGAAATATAGATGCTCTTGTATATTTATTGTAGGCACATAGCAGCATGGTTTAAGAATCAGAATTCACTATAAGCCTGTAAAACTCAGATTGCCAGTGTCAGGTCAGTTCTCTAAGATTTTTTTCCACTACTATTAAGAGAAGGCTATAATATCTATCACTTGTATTTCTCCACTTTGAACAAGATGGTCTTCAAACTCAACAGATCCATGAAAATACTTTTTAACTCTGTATTTAACTGTGTCCCAGTTTTCTTGCTATTCCTCAGCAGACTTGAAATATAGGAGTCACACTATATACGAATACCACCCTTTTTACTCGTAATTGTAGTTTGTCTCGGTGTGTTATATTTCCGTTTCCTGGCTCACATTGGTATTATAGCCATTGGTATGGAATACAGTTATGAAGCTTGAAGACAATGATTGCTGAAGACACATCGCCTATTCCAGTCATAATGTTAGACATACACTTTGCTCGAGGCAGACGTATTAGTCTTCATTCCCTTTTATGGGATTTGCTCTGCCTGGTTATCTTTACCTCTGGTTAATCAAGGTTCATGTGCTCCAGAAGCACCACTGAATTATAAACACCTTCTTGTGCAGTAGAAACTCATGCGCTGTTGCTTCGGTACTTTCAGGGTTTAGCTAAGTATTTATCTATACCTTCATCGTCATCTCAAGTAGGTTTCGTAGCTTTACCTCTCTGGTACAGATGAACAGTTAAAAGCTTCTCAGATTAATTTAAACTTGAAATTGAGGGGGACATTTGCAATGGATAAAACATCATGTACTTTCTGTACTTTTGTGCTTTGTACGGTGTATCAAGAGTATGTACTCATGCACTATGTTCACTTCATTACTGAAGAGACATGATTACAGACAGGGTACTAGAAAGCAAGAGCCACCACATCAAAACGTTACTAGACATTTTGTCATTCATTTAGATTTTGCTGTTGTGTAGGTGCCAGCAACTGTTTCTTTCATTTACAACAGACCTCTTGTCCTTAGATTATCCAGCTGGCCTTGAGAGGATACCATAACAAATATAGTAAAAGATGGACAAAAACAGGGACAAAGATGATGGACATAGACAATCTTAGCTAACTTTAACTTTTTTAGATTTTGTGACCAGTCTAACCCTAACACATGCAACACATCATCCATTAATCCACCCAGTTTCTATAACCACTTTGTCCTTATTAGGGTCACGGTGATCTGGAGCCCATCCCAAAAGCATTGGGTGCTATGCTGATGGAGTACACCGTGGATGGGATGCCAGTCCACCACAGTGCAACACACCATTTACTTATCTTCTTGTCAGCGCTCATGTAGTAGTCAAAGCCTGGCTCATACACAATGGATTAAACAAGAAAAGTTTTGCAAATATCTTGTGATCGATGTTTGTACACAATAAGCTCAGATCAATATGCTGAATTTTTTCAAGCACTCACTGTGCAAAGTTTCCTGAACCTTAGTTAAACTCTGAATGCTTCTCCTCTGACATTAAGGAGCAGAAGAGGCTCCATGACTGCTTTGCCGAAGCTATGTTTTCTCAAACTCTTTCAGGGAGTGTTTTTTTGTGTCAGCATTGAGAGTCCTGATGATAACACCAATAAGGAGGGAGAATAAACTATGGCAGAATACATAAGCGTGATTCTCTGTGCCTGGGTTTTTCAGTGTTACCGAGTTTGGTTGACTTTATCGGCAGGGTTGAACAGAACGATTCCACAGGTCACTATGGACCAGGTGATTTAGTGCTATGTTCGTCTGCATCGTTGACATTCTCCAGAGTATTGATTCATGCCCTTCTCCCTCTGGAGAGCTTTGGTGCCTCTTCCTGGAGAGAGACCAGACCACCCCTTGGGAGATGACGGTTCTCTTCCAGCCTCCTCAGAGCGGAAGCTTTTTCTTCACTGTATTTGTTGGCTGTCAGAAGGAAATAGATCCCACAGGCAAAGGGGAATAATTTATGCAACAATTTCTGTTGCTTAATCTTATACTGTGGCCCTAACTGTCATTTCCTTTATTTGTACAGTAAATATTAATCTTACAAACAGTATACAAATTTTATGTGTATGTATTTATTTCGTTCTAACAGTAATAAAGCCTTGGATATTAATAGCTGCATACATTACCATATTCATTTTTTTCTAAACCATTGTATTATATGTAGTCTGCTCTTCTATACTCCATGTTTCTGTATTTGTGTTTCTTCAATTTTGATGATGGATGTGAAGCTTTATGATTTTTTTTCCTCATTCCCATGAACTATCAGTCTTTCTGTCTCACCCCCTGCCCCTCAGCAGCAATCCTTACTTGAAATTGTTCATTGCAAATATAATATTTTCAATATATGGTGCAATACTGCTTTCTGTCGTGTACAGGAACCAGGAAATAACACAGGCAACACTTCTCTATTATTTTTTCTCAGCAGCTCAAGCTTTTGTACTTTTGATAGAAAGTCATGATATTTTCAGAAAGTTATGTTTATGTATCATATAGGATACATCATAAATTAATATTGTACACTTACTTTAAATAATCCTTGATAATTTTCCTAAATTGTCTTTAATTTGCCTTGAACTGAAATCATTCTGCTGCTGAAATGAACCAGAAAATTAGCTCTGAGCTCCTTTAAACTATTTTCTGAGTCAGAGGTTGAAGTGAAACTAGAAACAGCGAATTTTCGTTTAGTATGTATGAACCAAGTTCAATATTTCATTTTTTTTTTATGGCTCCACAACAATGTGTTTTCCTCTTATCTCTTCTACTGCAATCTAAATAGTGGCATTGCAGTTAGAGTTGCCACCTCAAACAGCCTGGGTTTTAGGTTCAATTCTAGCCTGAGGCTGCTTCAAAAATTAAATTTATCTATGTTCTGTTTTGTCAGAGGCTCCAGTTTCTTTCAGTTCCCCCGACACACAGCTTGGGCTGACAGAAAGCTTTGGAGTTTTATGTGTGTTTGGCCTATAATGACACTGTGTATTTCTGCAGGTTGAGAGTGTTGGCAGCTCCCATTCCTGTTGTTCACTTTGCCTTCAGGACAGGCAGTATCTCATTGCTCCCCCATGCAAGTACAGGATGTTCCACAGTGCTTCTTTTTGCTGCAAAGAAGTACACTGTCCTTTTCTGGTAAAGTTCAGGGCTGTGAGCAATTAAACGGGGCACTGTGTATACTGCGTGATGCACAGGAGTAACAAATTCATTAACAAGAACTCATGACAACGATGAAACTATTTAATACAGACACACACACTGTCTACAACCGCTTGCCCCGAGCGGGGTTGCGGCGAGCCGGAGCCTAACCCAGCAACACAGGGTGCAAGGCTGGAGGGGGGAGGGGACACACCCCGGAAAGGACGCCAGTCCGCCACAAGACACCCTAAGCAGCACTTGACCCCACACCCACCATAGAGCAGGCCCCAGCCAAACCCGCTGTGCCACCACACCCCCCCATTTAGTACAGTCAAAATGTATATATTCAAATGTTTTTTTATTTTTTACAGAGACCTTGTGATGCACCTGGAACCATCAATTATGTAACCTGGGATTACTGGTGTTTTGGGTCTTCAGCATCAGTAATCTGACTGTCTGCGAAACCAGTACACTGCAGGGCCTAGCAATTCCCTGCAAAACCTCCGGAACCTGATTCAATGCGCACACGAGTTGCCATGCAGCCTTTTGAGTGATAGCAAGCCACCAGTTCTTCATATTTCATCTTCCTCTCCTTGTGTTCTTCCGTGGGACTGTAAGAAAGCAGCTTCCCCAGAACTGTCACACAGCAGGATGTTGTCCAGTGTTAGACACATCTCAGTGATCAGAAATCTAAGTTGTCAGTGTTCCAAGTTGCCAGTCTCGTGCCATCATCAGGAGCCCTGAAATGGTAATGGGTGTTGATTCAACTCTTTCACCTCCTCTGACAAATGCTATGGCCTGCTTTGCTGACTGGCAGGTCCTACTGTGTGCTGACTGATAGACTTTGCCATAGTCTGAAGTACCTAGTCATGGTGCCAACAATGCTCCCCTCACTAAGTGCTCTTGTACAGCTGCTGAAGATACGCTCCACTGTCCCTCTCTTGGACATAATGAGCAACATCTAGAATCAACTGCTCCCCAGCAGAACAGGTCAGATGGACTTGGCTGCACATTTTTCCCTGGACCTTGTAATTTCACCGAGATGGAACTAGCCAAACAAGCCCTTCCAGATGCTACTGTGCCCATCACCATTTTTTTTTTTGCTGGAGTTGAGGCTAGTTAAAAAGAAAAGCTTAAAATCAAGTTTTGCCACACTGTCAAGACAAAAGTGACAACAGACTAATAACTTTTTAAAGGCTTCCAAGAACTCTAATAAGACCAGTGGCGTCACTAGGCGGGTGCCGGGGGTGCGGACCGCAACGAGTGATATCATCAGAGGGGGGTGACACCAAAATGACTATCTATAAAAATTTTGTGCAGTGTTTCATATACACTGTCTGAAACCAGTTGTCCCAAGCGGGGTTGCAGTGAACTGGAGCCCACTGCGCCACCGCACACACCCCCCCCGCCCCCTTTGCAGTGTTTCAGCACAAATTAATTCTTTTTTTATAAAAATATCCCTGTAGTGAGTTGTAACAACAAAAACATTTTTCATAAGCCCAGCTTACATGTATCAAGATGCCTACAGGGCTAAATCTCTATGCTAATTTACTTACTACTTCTGGACCTTCTAATGTGCTCCAGTCAGTACTGTCATTATTATCCAATTACAATGACACTTCAGATCACCTTGTTTCATCTGCACACGCTACAAACACATGCTGTTGTTTTCATTGCTGCTGCTGTTTTTAAAGTCGCTGTTTTTGTCAAATTTTCTGTTATTTTAGCTACAGTATTGTGGTAATTAGTATTTATGAACCAATATCACACACAGGGGGGCATGGTGGCGCAAATGGGTTGGAGTGGGTCCTCCTCTCCGGTCGGTCTGGGGTTTGAGTCCTGCTTGGGGTGCATTGCGACGAACTGGTGTCCTGTCCTGGGTGTGTCCCCTCCCCCTCCAGCCTTACGCCCTGTGTTGCCGGGTTAGGCTTCGGCTCCCCGCGACCCGGAATAGGACAAGCAGTTCAGACGGTGTCTGTGTCTATCACACACACACACTCTCTATAACCGCTTGTCCTGAGCGGGGTCACGGCAAACCAGAGCCTAACCCAGCAACACAGGGTGCAATGCTGAAGGGGGAGGGGACACACCCCGGATGGAATGCCAGTTCGTTGCAAGGCACCACAAGGAGGACTTGAAACCCAGACCCGCCACAGAGTAGGACCTGGCCAAACCCACTGTGCCACCGCACCCTCCCTGAATCTATAGCAATAACGTTAAAATAAACTTAATTTTGATATAGTTCTTAAAAGTTTTTACTTTGAATTCTATTACTTTCTTACTGAATTTTCACTTTAACCCCATGACATCACCACCTTTGGAAGTCTGTGGTCAGGAAGTCGCAAAATGTGACCTGCTACTTACATTCATTGTTCAGCAACAGTGTCTTCCAGTCGCACTAGAACCACTACGTTGCAACACCTCTTCCTTTGTGATCCGATTGCGGTAGGAGAGACCCAGAATTTCATGAAAACTGCATTGGTGAAAAACGTTCAGTATGTGGGCTATCCTTTTTGTAATCTTCCAGGTTTCACTGACATAGATGGCTGTTGGGATCACAATGCTGTTGTACTGTCTGATTTTGATGTTTGTGTTAATGGAGGAACAATACCAAATCCATCGCATCCACTGAAATGCTGATGATGCTTTCCCAATTCGACACTGGACATCACGTTCAGTTTTGCCATCATTGGTGAAAATGCTGCCAAGATAGGTGAATTCATCCACTTCCTGAACCAACTGCTGTGCAATGGTAATGCCTGTTTTTGACCATTGGTTTATCTTCATTGCTTTGGTTGTCACGAGCACTTCAGCCGCACCTGGCTCTCATCAAGGCGACACAGGATAAAAGGATCAGGATTCCATGCCTGCTTGTGGAACCTCACTCAAGCAACCGCAACTCATGTGTGCATAATGATTCTTGTCTCTTTGCTGTTCCTGATCTCCTGGCTACTGACCTTCACTTCGCTTCACTGTCTATGTCCCTTGTCTGTCCCAAGAAACCCTGAATGCTCATTGCCTGATCCACGCCTGTCCCCAACGACTGCTCTTCGTCTACCCCCATGGCTTTTGCTGTTAATAAACACGTGATTGGGTCCTATTCACTATCACCCCGGCTTCCATTATTCCGGCATGACATTGGTCTTGTCAGTGCTGATACATGGATCGATTTTTCCTGCCTCACACTCAAGATGCATGGTTGTGCGTTGTAAGCTTGGTTTGGACTCTGCTAGTAAAGCCATGTCATCTGCGAAATCCAGACCCATGAGCCGAGTTTGGTTTGTCCATGGAATGCCTGTGCGTGCACCCATTTCCACTTTCTTCATCACAAAATCCATGGCTAGTAGGAATAGGAAGGGTGAGAGGAGTCAATGAAATTTGTGAGTATCAACATTTGGAACTTGATGCATTGCTTAATGATGGTCTGCAGCGTAAAGATCTGTTCAATGCCTGACCTACTCCCTCGAAATCCTGCCTGTTCTTCTCGGAATAAGGAGTTGACGATGCCCCATAGACGCTGAAGTAGCACTGAGCAGAAAACGTTGCCTGGGACTGATGTCACGACCACGCACACACCGCAACCAGCAGCACCTGCCTCCGATTAAGCACCTGTCAGCAGTGAGAGCATTCATCTATTAAAAACCATCCCCAGCTCTTTCTCAGTTGTGGGATCTCTTAGAAGACAACTGGCCCTCCAGCCTCCTGATTTCTCCTACCTATTTTTGTCCTTGATTGAAACATCTGAGTTGTTTCGTGACCCTGTTAGATCACAGATGATGCGGTAGAGGGTCTTAGTGTCATTTCTGTTGCCAGCCTCTTGTGCTTCAGTCCACTTGTGCTCCAGCCAGTCCTTCTTGTCTGCCTCTCTGAAGCTTTGTTTGATCTCTCTGTCTAGTGTTCAGTATTTGGCCTCAGCTGATTTCTTCTGGCCTGGCCTTGCTTATTCTCATTGGACTCTTACTTTTTTCATTTCATCGATTAACTTCTAAGTCGGGTTTCGTATCCATCGCTCTTTTTGAGTACCTCGTTACCAACCAGTTGTTACTTCTGCACTTTCTATGACTGCGTTTGCGAAAGATGACCATTGATCCTCAGTATTCAAAAGATCAAACTGATTTCTCAATTCTAGTTAAAACAGTTGAACAATAGTAAGGTCTTTCAATTTTTCAATGGCTATTGGTCGTACTCCCTCTTGTTTTTGTTTTTTGTTTAACTGCAATCTGGGTGCGGTGGTGCAGTGGGTTGGTCCTTGTCCCGCTCTGCGGTGGGTTTGGGGTTTGAGTCCCGCTTCAGGTGCCTTGCAACAGACTGGTGTCCCCTCCCCCTCTGGCCTTATGCCCTGTGTGCCAAGTTAGACTCCGGTTCTCTGTGCCCCGTATGGGGTGAGTGGTTTGGACGGACGGCAATCTGATCAATGATTGTAGAAGATAGTGGTCTGAGCCAATGTCTGGCCCCCAGAATGTTCTTACGTTCAGCAAGGCTGAACGCCATCGCTTGCTAACACAGATGTAGTTAATCTCATTTGTGGTGGTGCTATCAGGTGAACGCCAGATCTTCTTGGGGATAGTTTTGTGAGGGAAATAAGTATTTCCAATATAAAGGCCATTTATACTGTAGAAACATAGTAGTCATTCACCATTTTCATTTGTCTGCACTGCTGTTCCGTGTATTCTGATCACACATTCTAAACCATCTCGATTTCTATCTATTTGGGCATTGACGTTACCAATGATTAACTTGATGTCATGACAGGGGATCTCATCAGGAGTGTCCTGTAATAAGTTGTAGAATATGTCTTTTTCCATGTCTTTTGCATCTTCAACTGGCACATACACTTGGACAATGGTTGTTTTTTTATAATATGTTTGGAAATGCGCTGTGATAATACAGTTACTCACTGGCTTCCAGCCGACCAAAGCTTGTAACACTGCACTTCCCCAGAGCAAACCAACACCATGCACGTGGTGCTGATCATGTGTCATGCCCCCTTCTTCCACACAACCAGTGACACTTGCAGCTGATCAAGGAGCGGGAGTAAAAAAGGGCAGCTCTGGACACAACGGCTCACAGAACCTTAGTTCAACCTGACGCGACAACTGTGTTAGAACCTGTTTTCCTCGACCCCCCTCCAGGATCCCTGTTTCCTTGTTTGTCTGTCTCCTCGTCATTGTCTCCCTGACTCAAGATTTCGACTCCTGGATTCTCCCTGTAACCTCGTTTGCTCTTCGGTGACCTTTTGCCTATTTTTTGATCACGAGATTGGACTGCCATTTGAATAAACAACCCTGAGCACTGCGATTGGGTCCAACGCCTCTCTTCCATGTGGGAAACCATGACATCATGTCCTGCATAAAGGATTGTCTTGTTTTTACTGACCAAGTGTCTATTCCCAGTCCACCATATTTCACTTACACCCAATATGTTGAGTCGATAATCATCGAATTCTTGCAAAAGCTGTGTTAATTTGCCACGATGGTAAAGCATTTGTACATTCCATGTTCCAATTTTACTAACAGCTTTAGCATCGAGAATAGGTGGTCACATCAGGTGCTGAATGCCTTTTCGGGTTTGGTCAACCGCCGTCATTAAAAGTTGGTCTGTATTCCTCTGCTGGATTTATTTCCATTTATTGCACTCATTATTTATGTAGCAAGATCATTTTTTTATAGGGCAGGCTTGCTAACCCTGAACCCAACCTTCCTCCTTTCTCAACCAGGCATAGGACCGGCAGTAGCGGAGTTAAAACTACATGAAACTATGTAAATACATTTAGGCTGTGCATATGATACTGTAATTTAAAAGTGTAATTTTAATTTTGCTACTTGTTTATGTCACTACTATTGCCATTACATTCAGTGATATACGGGATGAGTAACAGTACAAAAAACATTACTAAGGATTCTGTATGGTCTGGTACAGGAGGAGGTCCATGAGGGGGGATGACACCATGAATTACCGCACTGGGTGACATCAAGTCTAGTGATGCCACTGAATAAGACAGAAAGAGAAGAAAGTTACTCCAGTAAGTCTAAGGGTGTTGAACGGTGCAGCGGGGTATAAATGCCAATCTTTCATTTCACACATTTCAAAGGCGTTTCTCAAGCATAAATGTATAGGTAAATTTGTACGTGAGCTTTTTTTCTATGCTATAGGAACTGATAAAAAGAAACATTCTTTAAAGTCTAGAAGAGATGAGAGTTAACGCTTAAAGCATACTTAAAAATCATGTTTAAACGCCATACTGAAATTATTGCAGTTTAATTATGCTGTGAAATCTTCAAACATATGTCAATCTGTCTCAAAATCCACAGCGTTGTGATGTAATAAAACTGTAATAAAATGTTCAGACTATATATGCCGGGTATGCCTTCAATGGTCTTTTAATATTTTTGTTTGTATCTATGAATGACATGGCACCGTTGAGTTCCTTGGGTTCAAACTGAGATAACTGGGTTATCAAGATTTTTTTTTTTTCTTTTTTTTAGTTGCAGGCCGACCCTCTATAAGTATGAATGAAAAGCGATATGAATATTTTAAGTGTGACCCAGATTCGAGGCTGAGGCTCCGAACATCGGTCATTCCGCACGGCATCGGAGCGGGAAGGACGTGTCGGTGGCGGTGCTCCGCACCCAGAGCTCTTCGCATCGCGAAGGGAGGGCATTTTCAACCCGCTGTCTCCTTCCTTTCTGCACAGCCTGCACTCGGCCAGGGAGGAGCCGCCCGACAGAGCAGAAAGCCCCAAGTAAGTACTGCGCCTTCACAAAATGCATATGAAGCGCCGTTACTTTCTGCATGCGCACTTCAGTCTCACTTGAGCTCCGTCCTTTCCGCCTCTCCGTCTCAGACTGTTTTGAGGACGCGCTGTTTTCTGAGACACACGGCGCAGGACGGCGATGCTGCTGAATTACATTCGCTCATGTTCTCCCGACACGTTGCCTCGTACAGTTAATAACACGGATGAGTTTCTCGTGTGCACGGGCTAAACCTCCCTTATTAATGCACGTAAGCCATTTTCAATGGAATCCTCAGTATGTGACGGGTGAGCGCTGTCGTTTTTTACAGAACTTGCTTTACACGGAACATTGTTTAACCTTAGTGTCCTCCGCAGTAGTGATAATAGCAGTGATGTCCTAGGCAATGCCATGGTGGTAGTAATACTATTAGTATGATTTCCTCTACAAGTAATTCTGTACTGAATGTGTATAGAGTTTACATCATAATATTTAAACATTTCTTCATGCAGTATTATCAACAATATAATAATGCACTATAATTCTTCTTCTTCTTATTATTATTATTATTAATAATAATATGTTTATAATAATATAATATAAAATTATAGCAGTATATTGTTGTTATTATTTAATAATAATAATAATAAGAAGAAGAAGAAGAAGAAGAAGAAGAAGAAATTGTATAAGTCGGTGTTTTGAAGGTTCAGCATCCCAGGTAGTCAATAGGACATGATATGGATATATGCCCCCCAACCCGCAGCTGCAACAGCTCAGGAAATTATAATGATGGTAATGATAATATGACATCATGCCACTAAAGCCCATGAAAGGTCATCTAGTCAGTATTCTGCCTGACCAGCCTTCAGCACACATAAAGCTGTGTGCTCAAAATGAATATTGGAGCACTTTGCGCAGTGAGTGAAATGCAGTGTCAGGCCTACTGCTGTTTATTCCTCTTTTGAAAGGTCTTTGCTCTCCTTTGAAAGGTCTTAGTTCTCAGAATCAGCGGACAGGTTCCACTGAAATCAAAGCAACTCTCCAGCTGCTGTACCGTATATGAGCCTGTTGTTTCCTAGTGAAATATGGTACAAGAGTACATACCCTTTTATTTGTAAATGTACTTCAGGTAGAAGAAAGTACCTATAGAATACTTCCTACTGGTGTCTTTGGGCAGCTTAACATACCAGTTAAAATATAAACCTTTAATCTCAATGTTGCTAGTTTCAACCCCTATTCCCCACTGTTATAGGACTGTTGATGAAGTTATTTGCTCTAAGCGGATACAGTGTAAATATTCAGCAGTATGAATGGATTGGATAGTGTGAGTTGCTTTGGAAAAAGTATCACCAAAGCAACAAAGTAATAATATTCTACTTATATTCTGGTATACCTTGCGCATCAGGGGTGCAGTGGCGTGGTGGGTTTGGCCGGTGCCTGGCTGTGTGGCAGGTCTGGGGTTCGAGTCCTGCTTGGGGTGCGGTGGCCATGTCTTTCTCCCTGTGTTTGCCTCCCCTGCCATGCAGAGGAAGGACCTGGCACCCCCCTCTGTTTCATCCCTTGACTTGCCTTGAAAATCACGGGAGTGGTCACTATGGGTCAGCTTTGACTCAGCACTTACCATACCATATGTGCGTATAGCAAATGGTCTTTGTCTTTTTGTGAAGCAGTACTACTTCAAGTGTACTTTGAAATATATTTAACCTCTATGTTGATCTTATAATATTATTATGCAGATTGTCTTATTCTGCCTGCTACTGAACCAAGGTTGCTATGGAAATAGTCTGTGCAAACAGATTTTTCCACAAATCAAACAATTAGCACAATAAAGAAGAAAACCAGAATAGTTATACAGCTGACACCTTTGGCCAAGGTGACTTTCTGCTTAGAGTCATCTACTGAGTTAGAAGGTCCCCAGATCATTCCTCCCTAGGATGTTGTTGCATTTTGTTTAGCACAGCACTGCATGTGGATTGAAACACTTTCATCCTGGTGGGAGGGAAATGCTGTATTATGTTGTACAGATGATTTCCCTGTTCACAACTGCATTATCTTGCGTTAATTCCTCATCCTTACAGAATTATGGATTCTGTTCCAAAGAACCTTTTACTGCTGGAGCCAAGAACTCTGTGGTGTAGATTTTTCTGGCAGCTGGCTAATCCTTTATCACATTGTATATGGAATGTTCTAGGCTAGTGTTTAGGACAGGATTGTTCAGAGTCAACACAAGTCTTTGAGGTCCTTGTGTCTCAGTCTTGGCTGACATGTGATGCACAGCCCCACAACTACACAACCCAACTTACATTTATTCATTTGCTGAGACTTTCTTCCCCAAAGTGGCATACAATGTTATACTATTTGGCCATTCATACAGCTGGGTGATTTTACTGGAGCAATTGAAAGGACAGTACCTTGCTCAAGGGTACTACAACTGGAGGTCGGATTCAGACCTGCAGCATTTGGGTCTGAAGGCAGCAGCTCTAGCCACTACGCTACCAGCTGCCATCACTCAGTAGAGCGCTTGTGTTTCTTCTTGCAGATTGGAGCTGTAGTCCCATATTTTCGGGCATTATCTACTTTTAGTCTAAAAGTACTAGTGCTTTTGAATTCCTTTTGTTATATGTGACAAGACCTCCTTTTTTTCCTTCCTTGCCATGAAAACCATGCGGGTGGTTGCTATGGGTCAGGTTTGACTCAATGGCATCAACAACAGCAACAATATATGTGACAAGCGACCTTTCTGATATTTTATTTATGTTCACAGAAATTACAGGGATCTGTGATCTGTGCCCATAAAGGAATAAATGTGATGATTACAAATAGAGAAAGAAAAGACTGTGCAGAATGTTTGTAAAAACCCAAACGACAACAGAAAAGAATTTCTGAACATGAGTATGAAAAATGCTATTTCCGATGTTATGTTTCAATGCAGCTGAAGTGTGGCATTCAATGTAGTCACTAAGTGTTGCAATCTTATTTAGATACAAGGGTATCAAGTAATTCTTAATATACATTTAAGAAGCTTAAGAATATCCATTTATATTAATTTAAAGTAGAACTTGTGCTAAAATCACCCAGCATAGTTTTCATTGGTTAAACAGGAACGGGTCAGTTTCACAGTGTTATACATAATATTGCTTGTTCCAGTAAAAACAACAGGCAGTTATAAGTCAGCAACCAAGGTGTTTACTCTCTGTCCAAAACCATTTATCTTACAAGCAGAAAAAGTATTCTAGATATACAGTGTGCTAAGAATTATTGTTTAATTATAGACCACTATAAAAAAAATCAAAGTTTCCTGTTCACTGTGAGTAAAAAGCTGTATCATTAGCTTAAGAAGCCCAAAAAATCGAGTTGTGGATATGGGTCAGTGAATAATGTTTATTATGAATTACACAACCATATGGCACTGCATATTTTTAGAAGAGGCACTCTATGACAATGACAAAGCAACCGACTTCAGTTCTTATCAGATGAAAATCAGGACTTTCTCCCTAAAAATGTATAGACTATAATAAAGGTTTAATTCTTTAAAAAATTCACTGAAGAGTGATTGCTAAACACTTCTCTGTTTACCCATTTCATATTTATTTCAGAAACCATTTATTTCAAGAATGCATATGAGCAGCTGATAGTGTAGTGGATGCAGCTACTGGTTTTGAATCTGAAAGTTGCAGGTTTGAATCCTTCCTTATGCTGTTAAGTAATGTACATACTGTAAATTACTACAGTAGAAATTACCCAGCTGTACAAGTGGGTAAGTGATTGTAGGTGGCTTAACATTGTAAGTTGCTTTGGAAAAATGTCAACTCAATGAGTAAATGTGTGTAGACTGTCAGCAAGCTGGTTTATTTGAATATGAAAATGTCGAATAATGTATCTTGATCCACTGATATGTTGTTATTATTTTCCTGCTTCTTGTTTCCCTTGATTAAGGCTTTGGCTGTTCATGTGAGGCATATTCTCATCTGTCTGAGGACAGCATTTGTCACTGAGAACCAGTGCAGTCATTTTAAAAATGTAATTAAATATGTAACATATTTGTGTGCATAATATACTAATGTAAGCAAATCATTGACACTAAGATAAAATACCAACATAGCACTGATTAGTGGTAAAAACCATAAACTGGTATTAAATGAACAGCTCCTTAAAAAGCTACCAGTTCTTCTGGATATAGCCCTACAGGCCTACATTATTTATTTGTCTTTTTATTTTGATGTATTTTGTAACTTGTTCGGAGGCCATTAAAAGTTTGAAAAGGATGCACACTAATTGTAAGAAAGTCGACTGTTGTGGGCGTGCGTAAGCCCACTGCTGCTGTCGAGCTGTTGAAGCAGTTAATTAAAAACAGAAGAGGTGAGGAAAATCAGTTACAGATTGTAATTAAAGGACTTTATGGGCATGCCAAGAGAAAGTAATCTTAGTTTGTTAACAAGGAGCTTCCTCCCTGGGTCACGGCTGTGAGCAAAACCATGGTATTATATTCGTTATTAAACTGAACAACATGAAACGTAGAAATCTGCTCTCGCCTCTGAAGACGGTATCGTTGTTTCCATGGCAACCCGCCCCAGCACACTGAAGTAGCAGCAGAAAACATTCCCGAGAAGCGGGTCTTTCTTGCTGCATTCTTTTTTAATGTTTTCCTTTCATCGGGAATGAAAGGAGTCTCAATTTGCTGCTAAATGAACATTTAAGGCGGTTACAAAAAAAGCTGGACTGTCGGGAGACGTGACGAAAATGTAGCTCAGCTGACTGCTTGCTTGAGCTAATTATTTTTTAAACATTCAGGGTAAAAAGAAGGAGTCTGGTATACATGAGGCTTTCATTTTGATTTTTTTCATCTGTTTTAAATATTAAAATCTAAATGCAATATCAAACCATGGCATGCATTGTTTTAATGGTTCACATAATCACCATTGTTCTTGTTTTTACAGTTTATTGACATTACCTTTGTTTAACCTGCTTGTTTAACTTTGTTTAATCAGCTTCTCTCAGCTCTTTGTTATTAACTGTCATTGAATGCAAGGTGGAGAAGTGACTTGTTAGGTGGACATTAAGACCAGGAAATTGTTCATAATCTGGTCTTTATGGTGCTAAATCATCTTAAATCCAACTTACAAACTAACTTGCAATATACAAATTGACTAAACATGCTTTCTTCAAAATTAAGATTAAAATAAAACAGCATTTATCATCTTAGTTTTCTAAAGTCTGAAGACTTAGTGTAGAAAGGGCTTAAGCAATGGTTACTGGCAAAGTATAAATTAGAAGTTGGAATAAATGTTGAGCTGTAAAGATGTGTCACATTTTAGTTACTCTGTAGGAAAGCTTAGGCTAAATAATGCAGTAATAAGCACTAATTAGAAACGGATCAGGAAAAACAAAGCTGTAGAGCAGAACATACCTTTCTCAGCAAAAATATCTACCTATTTTCAGCTTATCTTCAAGGTGGTGGAAAATGTGACAGAAACCCAATGGGGACCGACGTATGTGTCTCCTAATGGGTTTGAAGCTGTGAGATTTGGAGCTCTAAATTAGAGGAACTAGTTCATTTACAGCTTGATTGAGTTTGATTAAGTGCTCATCCGTCCTCAGAGGTCTCTGTGTGCTGAGCGCACTCCATTCAATCATGAAAACCTAAAAGCGCTTAGACTCAAAAGTGCCAATCAAAAAGGCTCCATATGAATCTTCTTCAGTCAATCCTAGAGCAGGTATACAGGTTTGGGAGAAACATGACTTTTGTCTAAAAGACCATTGAAAATGTGCTTTTCGTTTTTTTTAACCCGGGCTGGACATTATCAAATGGTGTTTGGAAATATCATATGCTGATAAAAAATAAATAAATACAATTAATATATCAGGGTGTCAAAGAACAGATTTCTTTATATAGGTGGCTCATATATATTTGCCAGTTTTTTCTGGGCTCTTCAGGTTTATATCCTCTTTCTAATTACCTCTTCTCTTTACCTGCTGGAAGGTCAGAGGCATTGTGTTTACCCATGATGCTTCATGTTAATGTGTGCACCTAGGGGTGACCCGGGCAAGCAGGTACAGACAGAGGAGTGCAGAGAAGAATGGACGGTTGCCTGGTTACTGATGGATGCTTAGCTCTGGCACATGGCCTAGTTTGAACGAACTGTGTACACAGCTGAGGACAGACGGCGCAGAGCAAGCGAACAAAATCAATGCCATGCACCATCGCCGCTCTCACTTTTCTCTGGGCGACGTGGCTCACGAGATAGACGGAGCCGAACAAATGACCACATTAGTGTCAACGCGCATCTCGTGATACCCCAAGCTGTGTAATTTATCCATTTCTAACTACATGATAAAATTCCATCTTCAGTATAATATCCTTTTGTGAAAAGAAATTCCCACTCTCAGAAAGCTGTAGAAATGTCGTTTAGTTCCCCTGCATGCAGTCAGGAATAACAATAGCCCTTGAGAATACCTCCCAGACAGGGAGGTACGGCAGACAGAAAAGTCGTATTGTCAGAACAGAAAATGGTGGGCGATTACTAAGGTGCTTTCGGAATTACACGTGTGTCCTTGCGATTTTCCCCTAAAGTGTGTCAAACACCTACCGAGGCAAAATTTCATGTTACGGTGTGCCTGTGCAGATGGGGTATGTTTACAATTAAGAAAATGTTTCATTAACCCTCTAAAAACGCACCTTTGATGTTGTTATATTTTCGTTGCTTAATCAACATTTTTATTAAAATTGACTTACAATTTCACTCGTTTATAAAGCTCAGTATTTGATTAGAGCACCCGAGCTTGAGTACCATGGTCCAGAAGACTATGAGAGGGTGTCCTGCTGGATTTGAAGCAGAAACCTTCAGGTTTTGAGGCTGTGCCCCTACACGCTAAAGTGCTGTACGTACCACGTCAGAAGGACTGCCGCTGATGACCCGTCGGTGTCCATTAAGAGGAGGGAACTGTCTTGCTTTGTTTTGTCAGGACTGTTGGGACCCTGAGGTGAACACACTCAGGATTAACAGGACGTCTTTCCCTGGCTGCAAATTCAGACGAATCGGATCCTCCAGGAATGGCCGTTCCAGCCTCACATGAATTCCGCTGGCAGAGCCTGGCCCCGCTGTCCGGCGGCCGGGTGTACCACTCGTTGGCCGAGGCTGGTGGCCAGCTCTACATGATAGGGGGCTGCGATGAGACAGGACAGCCCACCAGTGCCCTGGAGCTCTACTCACCCGAGATGGACCAGTGGGTGAGCCTGCCCCCTATGCCCACACCGCGGGCCGGGGCTGCGGTGGCCGTCCTGGGCAAGCAGCTGCTGGTGGTTGGGGGTGTGGGCAGGGACCAGTGCCCCCTGAAGGCAGTGGAGATATACAACACAGAGGAGGGAAAGTGGAGGAAGAGGAGCTTGCTGAGGGAGGCAGCGATGGGCATATCCATCACAGTGAAAGGTCAGACTGGTGTCAGTTTTGTTAACTGTGCTCTGAGGACAGAACACCTGCCTGAGGTCTTCGCCAGTGCCCGCGCACAAGGACCTCCGAGGGGGTGTGGATGTCAAGCATTAGAATTCCAAAGCTATCTGCAAAATTTGATCTTTAATGATGAACGCTAAAATGCGCCATAAGCGCGTTGTCGCTTTTCATACATAAGGTTACTCCCTGTATCTTGCGTGTGCCACAGGTTTGCTGAGCTAGTGAAGTTACAATAAATTTATATCTGGGACTTTCATGAGCCAGCAACACACTGTAAGGCAGCCTCTGCATGACAAATAAATAATTTAAAATGTGAACACAAGAATGCGATTTATGATGGTTAATATTCATTTTACATTATTTTACCTACTTTTTAAAAATAAAAAATGACAGTGTTATATTATTATAATTGATATTTCGTCATAATATTTTTCCCCAGAAATATAAATCTGCACATTTCCAAGAGCGTATAAATCGTAGCCCTCTAGTTGGGGACTCATTTACATTAATTTCCATTCGTTCAAAGTGACACAGCACAAGCACTACCGGGATGGAATGTGAAATTGCGGCATATTTGCGAGAAAATAGAAGCCATGCATAACAGTGAATGCAAAGTAAGAAAAGCACACTTCTGCTTTGCAAAACAATCTACATAAATATCAGGGGAATGAGCTCTGAGCAATCCCTGAGCTTAGAGACACTTTCGTCTAGATATATGCGGTAAAGGTATATGAATGTATATGTAAGTGTCGTGTTGATACACGTGTGCACGAGCGGTATATCCTTGCCGATGTCAGGTGTGTTTGTTCCACAACATCTAACTCTGCTGACAGCTGGCTGGCTCATTAGGGAACTAGGGGACATTCTTTTATAAAATTAAGCAGTTTCAGCACCGGGGGGAAGCAGCAGGTGTGCAGTACAGCTGTCCAGTTGCCGTAGACCAAGGAAAGCGTGCTTGACTGGTCAGGACATGGTAGGTCTCTCTGGATCCCCTTTGTAGATGGCAGGGCATTTGCTGTTGGAGGAATGGGAGACGACCTCCTTCCTCGGGGTCTCCTGCAGCAGTACGACGTGCGAAAGGACATGTGGGCCCTCCTGCCTCCAATGCCCACCCCCCGGTATGACACAAGCGCCTGTCTGGTGGGCTCAAAGATCTACGTAGCAGGTGAGCCACGGCTCTGTCGGTCTTCTGAACAGTCCTAGTTTGCATCTTCTCTCTGTGTTCGCTTGGGTTGACTCTGGATCCTCTGGTATCCTCCCACGGTCTAATGGCAGGACTCAGCTAGATTGGTGACTCTAAATTGCCTGTGGTGTGTGAATGTGTATGTTTGACTACCTTGCGATGGGCTGGCCTCCCTTCCTGGGTGTGCCTTGCCTGACACGCTAGGCAACCGAGATAGGCTCTGGACCACCGTGACCCTGACTTACATTACATTTATTCATTTACCTGATGCTTTTCTCCAAAGGGACTTACATTGTTAGTCTCCCTATTTACCCATTCATACAGCTGGGTAATATTACTGGAGCAATAATAAGGTAAGGTAAGTACCTTGTTGTGCGGTACTACAGCTGGAGGTAGGGCTCAATCCTACAACCTTTGGGTCTAAAGGCACCAGTGCTAACCACTGTGCTACTAGCTCTCCTCAACTAAACAAGCCGTTAATGATAGTGAGTAAGTGAGTGTATTCTCCCAGTATATTACTGGAATACTGGGAGTACACAACTACAACCTTCAAATACACTTCATAGTTTGATTAAACAATCTTTAAAATACTGAAAAATGAAAATGAATCGTCAATTAATTAACCGCAGACGATGGTGAAGCAACAACCTTCAACCACCTTATCATGCACTAGTCATCTCTGTGTTTGGACTCCCGTAATGGTCATTATTATGAATTTGTAGTCCAGCAGGATGGGCTGTCGTGTAACAAGGACAGTGTTGAAGGTATTCTGTGGGCCTGCACCTCCAGGGGGCCGCCAGAGTAAGCGCTCTGTCAAGGCATTTGAGGTCTTCGATGGGGAGACTCGCTCCTGGATGACCCTTCCCAGCTTGCCTTGCAAGAGGTCCTACGCAGGAGCATTGTGGGACGGCGCAGGGAGACTCTACTGGCTGGGTGGGCTGCGGCAAGGGGGCGACCACCAAAGCTCCAAATTTACCAAAAACGTCAACATCTTCGACAGTCACCAGGGTGAGGTTTTTCTGTGTTTTGTGGATTGTGTTTGTTTAGGTTGTGGCATTCTGTCCCAACAGAATAAGAAAAAACAAGCAAGAATATTTTATGTAATGCCCGCTTTGTTTAATATTTGTATTCAATATCTCACCTTAAAATGCTCTGATGGAAAGATTTAGTTTTACAAGGCAACGTGTTCCGTAAAACCTTGATAAAGCAGCGAAAGTTATGAAAAAGTTACACTTTTATTTCTCTCAGGAAAAACAGTATGTTTTAAAACTTTTTTCAGGTATTGCGCTGGGATTTAACTTAAAGTCACTACCTTTTACATTTTTCATCTATTATTCAGAGACACCGAGACAATAAATATGCAGAATAATTTGTTTTGGGGGAAGAGGACTTGTGATACCTAGGAGTAAATTATTTTTTAGAACACTGCGACAAGCTGGGATATGTGCTTCTAGCAAGCACGTTTCCCGTTAGAATGGTTATTGGGGATTTATCTAGTTTGTATGTGTGTATATTTGTCATGTACGCATCTCCCTTACATTAGGATACTGCTGCACTCTGTTCAGGTCCCTGGGTTTCACTGCATGTGAAGTAGTCGCTGTGCCGGCTCGGGTTTTCACAGTTTCTTGTCGTGTGGAAAAAATTTAGATATTCCATCTGAGTCGATTAAAGATCCTACATAGCAAGTAAATCATAAATAACATTCTTCCAAGAATGTGCTGTTTAAGGAGGTGTGAAGGTAGCAGGAGATTCAGTAAAATTAGCCAATATTATTGCGCTGAAGCTTTTTACCCAAAGTGACTTTCAGCTTTTACTCATTTATATAGTGAGATGTTTTTTTGCTAATAAAGTTCAGGGTAGGTAGTAGAGTACTGAAACAGTGGTGGGAATTCAACTTGAACCACGAACCTTCAGGTTATGGAAGCGGTGACTGCTATGCTGGCTGATGTTCAGATAATCACAATACATTATTTTAGGCATTTTTCTCTTAAGCAGATATATTATTTTTAATTCTGTGATTGACAGTTTTTGCAGGAGGCTACTCCCCTTCGTAAGAAGTGCTTAAAATAAGTAATGTCTGCAGAGTCAAGCACACCCCAGAGGCCAGCAGCTTGTTGTTCTTACGTTTGGTAATAGGATGTTATCTGGTGTTCAGCCAAATGAAGAGATACTGCAGTCACTTAACAGGAGTACAAACAAAGGAGAAGGGAAGGGGAATATGTTGTGGTATCTACTTTCATAACTTGGAAATTAGACAATACAAAAGCATTGCAAGTAAAAAAACCTGCTATCTGCGTTTAATGTAACCTGCAATTTATGAAAGCAATGAATTATGAATTACCAGTTATAATAAGGAGCGCTAAATGAATGTTCGCTGGTCTTTTTGTTCTGCCGTTTCCCATCAGAGTTCATTTAACTCTCTCAGTTGACTTTATGATGAAACAGGATTTTCCTCTTGCAGATCTTGATTTTGTTTTGTGTATTCATGTGCATTGGCGTAGCCTAACCACATCAACTGGCACCGTTCTACTGCATGGCAAACATGCTCTGGCATCACAAACATCTTGGCCCAGAAAAGAATGGTGTGCACTAGGAAATAGGACACGCTGTTCGTAAGAAGCTCATTTTAACACCTCCGCCTGTTCAATAAGCACCGGCGATGTTACATCATTAAACTGTTTTTACATACCATTGTGATAAAAACCAGGCGATAATCAGTCCTTGGCCTGCATGGAAACAGCACAAGTGATATTTATATTTTTTTTCCGAGAATGAAGTAGAAAGTAGAGAGCAATTAAAATGTTCCCCCTCGCTGGTTCTGAAAAAATTGACTTTATTTTCAGTTGCGAGCTTTGGCTGTTTAATGTTCCATATGGGAGCCGAATTAAACCAATTCTTAAGGGAGATTAAGATCCAAATCGATCAGACTGTGTGGCACATCATATGAGTTGAACTCTATATCTGTGAAGACAAGCTGAATGTAACACCTGGGGTGAAATGCTTGTAACCATGTCTTGATGCTTGTACAGACAGGAACATTTTGGATGATTAAAACTGCCCAAGTGGATTAGTAAGAGAAGTTTTGATTTCTCCCTTGGGTTCCCTCTGAGAGTAATTAAGTAAGCAGAGCTTGCTGTGGAGAATTGTGGTTATTAAACAAACAGAAACGGAATGCTGGGCCGGGCTTCCCTTTCCTGGCTGCGGGCCGTGCGATTTGCCAAACGAAGAGTCGATGCAGGCGGCGACTGGGACCCGCAGCTTCTTTGCTTGTCTCGCTAACTGTTCTCCGACACCCCCGATGCCCCTACCCCCCCTCCACAGGGCTGTGGCTGAAGTCGGAGGACACTGTGTCCATGAAGACGAAGAGGGCAGACTTTGCCTGTGCCTACCTGCGCGGGAGGGTGATCGTGGCGGGCGGGTTAGGTGAGAGACTGCAGCCTGGAAGGGTCGCACTTAGTCACACTGGCTTGCGTGCACAGATTAAAATAAACAAACAATGAGTGTGAGAAGCCTGCGGTGAGAGGACGGCGGCAGTGCTGTCGGGCACAAACACTTTTCAAAAATTTGCTAAGTGGTAGCAGGCACTGATTACCCAATAAAGAAATATTTAATGACTGAGGACTTGAAATAATAACTGTAATCACCGCATAAACAAAAGGTTTTTTTTTACTGGGGTGAATAAATAAGGCTGAGAAGGAACAACCAAGAGAGGAGGCAGCAGTGCTTTTGCAGAAATGTATAGCCACCCTTATAAATTCCTATTCTAAGATACAAACAAGGATAGTGGTAGTATAGCAGAAATATAGACTTTGTAATAATACGAGTATTATTTTACTGATAAACAAATCCTACTTATCTTTGTTAGTAGTCTTCAGGGTGCGTTCATGTGGGGAGTCAGGCTATAGGTTAAGAAGTATATCTAGTCAGAACGACCCCCTACAGGTACACTTCTATTATGACTTCTCATGACCTGTGCCCACAGAAACTCACTTTCATTCCTTTAATTGGTTACACAGCAAAACCAAAATGTGCCATCACATAGATGCAAACATTTAATAAGGACATTTCCCAATTGCAAAGCCATTTTTAAAGTAGCACAGTACAACTAAATGTTCTGTCTTTGTATCCTGCACCCAAGGCTTAGACTGAAGATGAATGCAAACCAGGTTACATTACTTTAGACCCCAGAAATCGACTTCAGATCCCGAAAATGAAAACCAAAACCCTACGCATGTTTTGTTTTTGTTAGTTGTATAGATAAAAAAATAACAAATATTGATAATTACAAAAAATAAAAATTCCCAAATGCTGACAAACATTGCACATGCTAATGTGAGATTAATGGCATGCAGTGCAAGGCTGTGGAGGTACAGTATTTATTTACAGAAGTTTTAGGTTTTAATTTTGTGTGAACTGAATGAAAAAATTAAGTTTTGCACTCAATGTGGTTGCAACACGTCCGGTGTGTATTCTATCTTGCACCTGTGCTTCTGCGATATACTGTATCACTGCAGCCCTGCATTGGACAAGTGGTTATTGATAATAAATGACTGGATGGAAGTGTTACTAAGTATTTCTTAAATTTATTATAGCTTTGTCTGTGAATTTTACAAGAAACTTTCAATAAGTAGAGGGATATAGTTTTTATTTACCTTTTACTCATTGGGTCTTAATCATAAAATTGACTTTGAATTTATAAACAGGTTTAAAATTAAGCTTCCTATCCTGATAATGTCTGTAAGCTGAACACTTTGTGTACAATGTTATGCAATACAGCAAACTAGAAAAAAACACCAAGAAATTACCCATTTGAGGAACAGTGAGTCATTTCATGGCAAGTTAATTATAAAAACAATATTCATTACAGATTAATCGTTGTTCATAAAGGGCGAAAGTCTTTTGTTGGTGGCCTGGATGCCGCCCAGGCTGATGGACAACTAATTACCTAACTAACATTTTTCATAGGGATACAAGACACTGATCTGCTTCATAAGCTCATATGCAGCAATTATGAGGACAGGCAAGAAGGGGCACAAGTTTTATAAGAATGGAAGAGAGGTACCAAAACCAATTATGGTATGTATCTGTGCATCCTCCCTCCCCCCCCCCCCCGCCCCAAAAAAAAGGAAACCAGCCCTCTGTACTAGATTCTGTGGAGGCCTTCCATCCAGACAAGAGAAAATGGGAGCGGCTGGCCCCCATGTCTATGCCCCGCTGCTCGGCGTCCAGCATTGTTATCCGAGACCGCCTCCTGGTGGTTGGAGGAGTCAATCAAGTACCCAGCTGTGCCAACGAGATCCTGTATGTGAAGGAGAATATTGTACTTTAACCAGGACCCCCATCCCAGACCTTACAGCAAGCTGCATACTGTTCTTCTGGTCCGCTTTATAGGAAAGCACTTTCAGATATTAATGAAAGGAGGGAGGAGAGAAACTGTAATAACAGTGCAATGAAACTTGTTAATGATTTTATCTGTCCTGTATGCTAGCACAGCATGGTGTGCTGACAACACGGCAGTGAATTTCACAAGCCAGGAGTATTTCAGTGCCATAGTTACACTTATACACTGTGAGACGGGAGGCTGGTAGGGAACGTGAAAGTCTTAGAGCTGCCTTTCTCTAAAGAAAAAAACTACAAAACTTTTCTTTTTTAATTATTTTCTATAACAAATTTCTTTTTTGCACAAGGGAGCAATTTTAGCATGTGCTCAGTTGTGCATTATAACTTTGCACATCGTAGTCATGTAAACATTACTATTTAGATCAATGTTTGGCTGTATCAGTTTACATTAGAAGTATTAACAGCTTAACTTTGAATTAAATATATAATAGTTTACGACTTTCTGTGGACTTTTAAAGTCACGCTGCACAGAATTTTTATACGATTAACAACAGTACCACTGTAGCAATGGTATGTAGTCTGTACATGTGACTCAGAATTATAGCTCATTTGTAGTTGCACATAGAAAACTGATTCCCACGTTAAGAGTATACACTATGGTTTACTGTGGGTTAATAAATATAATATTAATGCTGTCAATAAAGTTTCTTTATACTTTGAATAAATATGTTTAATAGACATTTCAGAACATCTGAAATAAATGTACTGTAGTTATTGCATTGAGTCATAATTCCATTTCTCGGTCTTCTTCATGTTCCATTAATGTCTGTATTAGCATAAAGTGTGTTTCCTGTGTTGCTTCTCCATCTGCTCCATTGATATAAAGTTCACCCAACAGAATGTCACACCATCGAATTATGTCATTCAAGTTCATCTACAGTCGCCAGACAGTGGACGACTGTTTATTGGATGACTTTTTACATTTTAATAGTTTGTGAAATAAGTATCGACCGCAAAAAATAGGTGTTTGTTAATGTCTCTGTTTCTGTGAGTTGGCCAGTAGAGGAAGCTCTCCAATGTCGACATCCGTGATGGTAAGGTCACCAGATCCCAGTGTGGCAGGTTTTATAGCTACTGTTCTCTCTGGGACATCTTTATATCATGAAAATCAAAACAGGTCACTGAATGTACAGTGAATACATACATCCTCCTCACGCCATGGTGCTCACTCACTTTTCCATGTTGCCCGGTGAAGGAGTCTTGGATGTCCAAATTTCATGCCGTGTCAAATGCAATGTGGGAGAAACAGCCAATAAGTTCCATTTCTGTCAGTTCCAGTTTCAACAATGTAAAGTCTCCAAATATATGGAAGAAGCCTATAGTCTGTTGGCTGTCAACAGGACTGCTGGCCCCTCTATGCCTGGACATTATTAACTGTGGTATTGTACAGGCACTTAGTGACAGTTTTGCTTACACACCATAATTTTCTCTGCTCTGAATGGCCAGTCTCCTTGTGTCTGCTGCAGCCCACATAGCCTGTGCTGGGATTCTCCCCATATGGAATAAACTGCCCAATGAACTGCCACACAGCCAGAGGAATAAAATCAAGAGCAAGACATTTACACTAATGACCAAAAACCCTAACTCTGAATTACTCAGCTGAAACTAACACCAGTTTAGTTTTCCTGTAAACTCATGGAGCTAAGTCCCAGTCCCAGCTTCAAAAACTTCTGAAGTAAAACTTTAGGTCCCAAGATAAAGACATTATTATTATTATTATTATTATTATTATTACAAGAGTTCATTGGATTTCACAGCTTTTCAGATGGTATCAAAAGTACCCGCTCAAGAGTCCTCTTGAGCGAGCTGATAGCTGAAGGCCCTCCTGAGAGCCTAAATTCCAGGATTTTGGTCAAATTAGGGGTAGATTAAACTGGTCAAGGCCAGACCAAAGGAAAGTATCTGTTATTAATCACTACTAATGGCAATGGGACTCTGCTAATGATGGACACTGCTTATACTGTTTTTTATTATTATTATTACATTCATTCATTTGGCTGACATTTTCTCCAAAGTGACTAACAATATCTTATTACAGTCATTTACCCATGTATACAGCTACGTAATTTTCCTGGAGCAATTTTAGAGTAAGAAAAATGCTGCCTGCCTGTCAGACATCTCTGCATGGATGTCTGATCACCACCTCCAATTCAACCTCTCCAGAACAGATTCTTCACCTTCCACCTGGCCTGTCCTCCTGTCACGATCTATCGATCAAACTGGACAAGTCACTCATTTTGCCTACCTCCTCGGCTAAGAGTCTGGGAGGTAGGCAAAATCTGATGATTGACTCAAGTCTATCTTTCTCTCAGCACATCTAAGCCACAACCCAGACCTGCAGATACACACACACACACACATTTTCAGAACCGCTTGTCCCTTACGGGGTCACGGGGAACCGGAGCCTACCCGGCAACACAGGGCGTAAGGCCGGAGGGGGAAGGGGACACACCCAGGACGGGACGCCAGTCCGCCGCAAGGCACCCCAAGCGGGACTTGAACCCCAGACCCACCGGAGAGCAGGACTGCGGTCCAACCCACTGCGCCACCGCACCCCCCTACCTGCAGATACATCCTGCATAATATCCACAGGATCCGTCCTTACCTCAAA